>NC_143054.1:49175000-50425000 GCF_052426305.1 Pelodiscus sinensis
TGAGTGCTAAGCCAAATGAACTGCTGATATATTTCCAGAGATGTTCATGAATAACAGCAGTTAATCAGAGATTCAAAAACAAAAACAAAAACAAACTAACAAACAAACAAAAAAGGATGGCTTTGACTCTTTTGTATTAGAGAGATTGGTTTTCTGTATCAGTTAGCAGAGAGATTATTGGTCTTTACACTTCATAAATATTTGAATTTTTTTGAGTTTTGGAATACATATATACTGACATGGTAGAAGTTATCACCTGCAAATGATAGAGCTACAGTAGATCCCATTGTATGAATTCAACTAAATCAACTAGACATCAACTACAGAGATGTTTTACAATGCAGAAATGAACCATAAGCCACCACAAGCAACCCTAAGCAATACCCTGACAAAAACACTGTAAATATGGGTAATAATATGGTAGGTAAAAGCTGACAGATTATAAATACTCGAGTGCCTCCGAGGCACAGGGTACACTAACACAATCCTCTTCTCATGCCTGGTGCCCTTTGTGGGCTGCCTGTTGACCATAGAGGGTCTTCAATAGTTTGAACCTTCAGCCAGGTCAGAAAATTGAAATAAACTCCTTCTGAGGTAATAAAGTGTCCAATAAGGGTTTATTTACCTCATTACATAACACATAAACTAGGGCATTACACAATGAAATCAATATGCAGCAAGTTTAAAACAAAGAAAATGCATACAATATACAATCAGGCTATGGAGCACATTTCTGGGGGATTTTGTGAAAGCCAAAAGAATAACTAGGTTAAAAAAAGTAAGTTCATAGAGGACAGGTCACTCAATGGCTATTAGCTATAATGGTCAGGGTATTCCTAAACCTTTCATTGCCAGAGTCTGGTATTGGACAACAGGGGATGGACTGCTTAATAATAACCCTGTTCTGTCCCTTCCCTTTAAAGCATCTGGAAGCAATCACAGTCAGAGGACAGGATACTAGGCTAGACAGACAATTGGACTGTGTTGTTTCCAAAAGACTACTCCAGAGAGTCCTCTCTTAGGGTATGTCTACACTACCACCCTAGTTTGAACTAGGGTGGTAATGTAGGCAACCGGAGTTTCAAATGAAGCCCAGGATTTGAATTTCCCGGGCTTCATTTGCATCTTGCCGGGCGGCGCCATTTTTAAATGTCTGCTAGTGCGGACTCCGTGCCGTGCGGCTACATGCGGCACGGACTAGGTAGTTCGGACTAGGCCTCCACGAGGAGTAACGGTAGTTCGGAATAGGAAGCCTAGTCCGAACTACCTAGTCCGTGCTGCGTGTAGCCGCGCGGCACAGAGTCCGCACTAGTGGACATTTTAAAATGGCGCCGCTCGGCAAGATGCAAGCTCCATACTTAAACAGGAACATCTGTGCTGCTATTTTTAGCCCTACACCGTGAACTCCAATCAGTTTACGTAACATAACAGTAAAAATATCTCAGTTCCACATGATGTGACCAATGAGGCTATAACTGGGTAAATAAATTACAGTTTCCTGATTTGCCATTGTAGACAAAATCTGATTTGGGAAGCCAGAGAGAGGTGGAATGGATAGCCACATATAGTCCATAGAATTTCTGGTATACTTTCATGCATCTGTCTCATTCAAACATGGATTTCAGATTGTGCCCAATTGTATTAGTACTGGTTAAATATTCCCTTAAATGCTGTGCAACAAAGCTAGCCTCCTCTTAGACACTATGCAGATTTTGCAGTATTCTCCACTTTTATGTATTGTCACCGAGGTGAAACATATGAGTTTGCAGTAAGTTAGATGGGCGAGTATTTTTTTTTTCTTATATGAACATTCCTTACAGAGATGTAGGAATTATTCTTGAGTATGGTTCTCAGGTGCCATTTGAACTTTTATGCCAATCTAGAATGTCTTTCCTTTTAACTATGCTGCCTTCCCTTATTTCCCTCTATAGGCAACAGTTATAAAAACCTATTTCTTCCATAGTAACAAAAGGAAATCTGAATTTAATTTTCTTGTTAAGGTCACTGAGTGGACTATTTATTTACTCTGCCACAGCTGACTTTTCCTTTCCTTTTAAAACATTTCATCCCAAGTGAATAAGACAGAGTAAGTTTCAGTGCTGGCTTTGTCTCATCCTACGCATTTACTGAGGGCAAAGTGCAGTTGGCTTCAAGCATCCAGATCATACAACCATGAGTTCATGCACTGTAAAGTATGAAGCAATTAAAATCCCGTTGAGGAAAATACTGCAATAAAACCAGGGTTGAAAAGATTACATTTGGACAGGGGCAATCATCATTTATGCACAGCAGGGGATTCAGCAATCTTTTTTTTTCTTTTTTAACTTGAGCTCGGAGTTCAAAAGTTTCAACAGCTTGATTTTCCCCTTGCAAACATATGCATGTTTGGAGGGGGGAGGAGGCGGAGAGGTTAAACAAGTTAAAAGTCTTTTTGAAATATCAACTAGACTTCTCACAACAGAAACTTATAGAATGGCACAAGACTCCCATCCCATTACACAAATAGGACAAAGGTGACCGACCGACTCTGGCTAATCCCTCCATTTTGCTGCCTTCCCAGGATTTTGCAATTCAAGTCACTGTTTTTAACTTTCTGATTGAACATGGCTCTTCCTAGCCAACTCTTGTTGCATAGTTTGCTGGAGGCTTTGTTCTCTTCAAAGCTCTCAAAGTGTCCCTTTCTGCAAGAGCTGAGCGGGACAGCATACCATCCCACAGTGTACCATGCTGCCTGTCACTTTACAACACATATAATGAAGGTGGCATCCAGCACTGTCTAATCAGATTAAAGTATTTACATTTTTCAGTCTCACTCCCAGTAATCAATTAACTCCTGTGGATCATTGCCATATTTAATATCAAGATGTATTACAGGCAGTCCCCGACTTACGCGGATCCGACTTATGTCGGATCCGCACTTACGAACGGGGCTTTCTCGCCCCGGAGCTCACAGGCAGCGGTCAGCCACCTCGAGCTCCGGGGCGAGAAAAGCTGCTCTCGGTGCCCCTGGTCTGCTGGGGACCGTCTCCAGCAGACCAGGGGCATCGGGAGCAAACCCGCAGCAGCGGCGGGTTCCCGTGCTTCTGAGGCTTTGCCAGAGCAAAGCCTCAGAAGCGGGGGACCCCGCCGCTGCTGCGGGTTTGCTCGCGGTGCCCCTGGTCTGCTGGGGACCGTCTCCAGCAAACCAGGGGCACCGGGAGCAAAGCAGTCCGGTGCCAGAACAAAGCCTCAGAGGCGAGGCACCCCCCCCCGCTGCCGCTTTGCTCCCTGTGTCCCTGGTCTTCTAGGGAGAGGGGGCGCAGCTAGTGTCCCCCCCCCCAGCAGACCAAACTTTTGTTGTGGACCCTGGGGCAGAGCAGCTGGGACGCTGCCGGTTGGTCCCGCAGCACCGCTCTGGGCACTACTGGACCAAACCGGCAGCACCCCAACTGCTCTGCCCCAGGCGTCCTGATTCAGCCGCTGCTGGTCAGTTTCAGCAGCGGCTGAATCAGGACTCCTGGGGCAGAGCAGCTGGGGTGCTGCTGGGTTGGTCCAGTAGCGCCGAGGAGCGGTGCTACTGGAGCAACCCAGCAGCACCCCAGCTGCTCTGCCCCAGACTTCCCCAAGTCAGCCATTGCTGAAACTGACCAGCGCTGACTACAGGAAGCCCGAGGCACAGTTGCTCTGCCCCGGGCTTCCTGGAATCAGCTGCTGATCAGTTTCAGCAGCAGCTGACTTGGGGTTCTTAAGTTGAATCTGTATGTAAGTCAGAACTGGCGGTCAGTTTCAGCAGCGGCTGAATCTGGACGCCAGTTCCGACTTACATACAGATTCAACTTAAGAACAAACCTACAGTCCCTATCTTGTACGTAACCCGTGGACTGCCTGTACATTATTTTGCTCTTGACACAATAATGTTGATGGGATTTCTGTACCTTTCCTTGTGCACCACAACTGTTATGAAAACATACTATCCATGAGCAATTACGTATCACCTTTTTGATGGCTTCAGTCAACTTTACCTTAAAGACGGATGGGCCCATGAAGGAATTTAATTCTGCACTGGCCCCATATACTAGCACTACATCAGCAACAAGCCCAGCAGTCTTCACAGCAAGGTACAGAGTTGATATGTATATAATGGCAAGTACCTACATCAAAGCATAACTGCTAATTGGATCAAGAAAAAGAAGCTGAAACCCCTGTTAAATTGCTATGGTGGTATTGAATGCAAAATAAAAGCAAATGTGTGTTCCCGCTGCAGCAAAGCATACTGATTTTGCCAGTAATGCAAGTGTATTTACAAAGCCAGGCGCTCAGAAAAAAAAGATATGGACCTTCGTACCACTCCTATTTTGGTACAGGGTCAGCAAACTCAATAAGCTAAGATTCCCAGTCTATTAATGACTTTTCTAAAAGTGGAAAAGAGAGATAAGAATATTATAAACCAAAGAAGGAGAGAGAGGGGACAGAGAGAAAGACACATAATTTGAATACATCTTCTATCTGTGCCTGAGAAAAATACTTTAAAATGAGGTTGTTTGAATAGAGAGTTATGTCCCATTCATATGGTGAAGGGTATGCTTGTGTTCATTTTAAACAAAATGTGATTTAAAAGGTATGTATGCATAAAGAATGCTATGGCTCAGCACCCTAGGAACAGTCTAGAAAAGGCCAAGGGGAGGGGGCGTGAGCTCAACATGTGGAGTGGAGAAGTACAAGCATGTGACGAACAAATCCATATATGGAAAGGATAAATCTGATTGGTTTAGAGGTTTGTGTTATGTAACTTGTTATGTAACTTGTTATGTAACTGCCATGTGCTATAAAATAGCAAAGGGAGGGGCTCCTTGCTCGAGGGGCTCTGGCTGATTTTTGTACCAGGGGCTCTCCCTTTGTGCACACTGAATAAAGTCTTGTTGAATTGAATTGAATTTTCGAAGACCCTTGATTCTGCCCAGCATCTGACTCATTTGTTTGGGAACCACAAAATCCCAGCAATGGGTAATACCAATCCATACCAATCCAAAATTAGAAGAATGGCTCTTGCGCAAAAGGGGGTTTTTGTGCAAAAATGCACCATCTACACTGCGCTTTTTTGTGCAAAAACCTCTTGTGCAAAAGGGAAAGGAAAAGGAAATACAAATGAGAGTGCGACATCTGCAAATGAGCACTCCATTTGCATTTGCTCTTCCGCAAGAGGATCATAGTTTAGATGTAGCCTTAGATAAATTATCTCAAATATATAGTAGTTATGTCTGTATAGATGACATTCTCATCAAGCCACTGATTTTGGAAGGGGGAAGGTTTCTTGTGTGCAGGTAATGTGGAAGAAAGCAGCAGAGCTGCCCTCTGAGGACCATCTCAGAAATCCTGGCATATGTGGTGTGCTGGCATAAGATAAATATATCAGAAGGGAGGCTACAGCATTGGGGCAACTTTGAAAAGATGCTGTTATTTAGGCTTTCAGAGTTGACTGGAGAGCAAAAAACATCTTAGCCCTTCTTTCTACTAGGCTGTGAATTCTGTGCTGCACATCAAAGACACAGCAGGGACTGTAACCCCATGATCTGCCCCATACTTCTCTTATGAAGCTGATTCTATGCCACTGAAGTCAATTTGAGTTCTACCCTTACCTTTAGAAGTCTGATTCTCCCGTGCCTTGCACTTTCTTTAGAAATGTATTGCACATGCAAAGTGGATGTAAAAAATAACAAAGTCAGTATTTTGCTGACATTTTACACAGGTATAGATGATTATCTAGGGCACAAGCCAGTGCATATCCAAAACCAATGGGAGGAGGATCATAGCCAACACTGAGAAATGGAGACAACTTCACCGAACAGGATCCTGGAGAGTCATCAGTAATCAATTGTGCCTAACACCACTTTTAGACATTAGAAGTGTATAATCAGTTGAAAATTATTCTGTAATTTGCCTCTTTAATTTCTGAAAATAACAGAGGAAATAATAAAATAACACGGACTGAAAGAAATAAAGTTACACAGAACTGAAGACCACACTAAACTCTCTGGATTTGACTTTTACTTATTTAATTGGTGTAGACAGTTGTTATTATCAGCACATTAGTTTAGTCTTTTGTGAAATTACTGAAAGAAGAAGAAACAGATTTTTAAGTATGAAATTATTTTTTCAAGGCCATGGTACTTGATTTCTTTGGCTGCAATATCAGGACTCTGTTGATTCTCACAAATTAGCTGTTTAGCTAAAAATATTAGATATTACATAGCCAGAAAGGCTTAATAAAGGAAAGAAAATGATAAAAAGTCTCTCCAAAATCAGAGAAAAAAAATCAGAATCCTGGTATGGTAAATGTCAAGAACACTTCTTCCAACTATATTCCTGAGAATGCTTCCTACTGCCACTTCGTTTATGAGATCTGAAAAGATCACAGCCTCAGGTGTTACAGGGTAAAAATCTAAATAAGGTGGCCTTGTGCTGTAAAATGAGATGATCTTAATAGAAAAGCTTTGCTACTCATGCCTCCAGAATCAGCTATGAGGCATTATGAGTATCCCGCATTTAGGTCCACATCCATAGGATTAAGTTAGACTGTGTCAATATCAGGATGACATTCTAGTTATTGAGAAGCTGATCACCATTCCCTCCAAAGAGTGTTGGTTGTTGGGCATTTTTTGGCCACTTTGTAACAAAAATATCCCAAACAGAAACAATGAGGAAGTTGGATTTTGCCTGTAAGATAAGATCCAATACCAAGGACCAAACTGTATTGGAGTAATGTGAAATTACAAACATATCAACATTTCTGCTAAGAACCAGGGAGCTAGGGCTCTGTCGTTCTTTCAATAACACACAACAGGACTGTGGCAGACATAAATATTATTTATTAAAATATATAATGAAATAAATCAATATCTAGTCTTTTCCCCCTGCAGAAATGGAGCTCAAAAATATAACCTATTCACTAGATAGGCTTGTTAATGGAAGATAAAATCATTTTTCATATACTAAGTTTTACAAGGAATTCTCTACTTCACAGCAGATCTGCAACACTGAGAAAAACTAAACAAGGTTGTTCACAATTAACAGTGATTTAAAACTTGGGCTAATGAAAGATAGAATTAACCTGTTGGAGAATTAAACACAATCCTTGCAGATCTAATAAGCTATCTGATTACCTGAAAGTCAGTGGGAGATTTACCATTACCTTGAAAGAGAGCTGGAGGGTGTGCAACAAGACAACAGCTTTATCATCTTGCTCTTAGTCTGAACATAATGTTTAGGGATGGCAAAAGTGTCATAAAGTTAAGATTAAACTTTATGTAGGCCAGTGACAACACATAGGCTCATGGGGTTTGTAGCCAGGGACCCCTGCTAATCTGGGAACCCTTGCAGAAGTGCTAGAGTCTGGGTAGAAGTATGTGTGTTGGGGAGCTCTGGTGGAGGAACTGTGGTCCTGCCTCCTGCTCCTCTTTTTCCTCCTCAGGAAGCAGGGAAAAGAAGAGCAGCATGTGTCACCCAATGACAAGGGATGTGGGGAGCACAAAAGTTCTTTTTATTCAGGACCTCAGTAAAACTTTATTTGCCTCTGCTCTTGGCAGACAGCTTTTTAGAAAAGTGCTCAAAACTTTACCATTCATTGTGATTGGATGCTGTACTGCATCTTATTTTTAGGAATCATACTATTTAAATATTTAGTGCTTAATTTTAAATATAACTGTGCAAGCACAAGTCACTGACTCAGATTATTTTTTAACAAATCCAAACTTTCAGCAACAGATCAAATCCCTAATAGTTCTTTCTATTTCCTCCTCTTCCTTTTCATCTTTGCTTGATGTACCACAGACTCAGGGGAGAATTAGTAAATTATAATTTGAAATTGAAAGTCTAACAAATTTATCCCTCTCATAAATGGTTATAAAGAGATAAACATCTGAAGTTTTACTACTTAAAAGGCCAGAGGAAAAATGTATAAGATGGAGTTATCTTGATTTATACACACTAGGCTTTATTAATAATCAAATTAATCTCAATGTCAGTTGTGAAAGAAACACTAGTGTTATGTACATGGGATTACAGACATTTATGTAGAAAGAAACCTTTAGAAGTTGGAATTTTAGTAAAGGAATAAAGAGACCGCGTGTATATAACTGTAACATTTAAGTAAATTTGTTTCCTGGAATAGATTGAGAGCATGGGACTCAAATCAGAGCATTAGAAATTTTGGATTGTATTCCAGCTCTGTCACTAATAAAGCACATGATCTTGGAAAGACATTTCACCTCTCTGCTTCTTATTTTTCTCCTCAATATAATGGGCATAATGCAACTCTTAAAGGTGATAAAAGTTTTGTTGATAAAGTGCCTTGAGAGCCTCAAATGAAAGGCACTATGTAAATACAAATTAATGTCATAAAGAATTATGGGAAAGATTTGCAACAGGTATAAACTGGCATAGCTTCATGTGGAGGTTCATCAGTAAAGTAGAATGCTATATGGTGAAATGGTATGCACAGAATGTGCTAGATTCAGCAGCACTGTCCAGTTTCTTTATGCCACTTGCGCATGGCAAAGGAGGATTATAACTGCTATATATCACTGAAGCACCACAAATAGGCATGCTGCATGGCAAATGTGGCCCAAGATGTTTCTGAATTAAGAGCCTGATTTCACACTCTGTTCTCTTCATTTTATTTTTTCTTTACCCCACTGAAATCAGTGAAGTTAAAGAGTAAAACCATACAGAAAGAAGAAGGTCCTGAACATTTTAAGAATTTGGCGTAAGGGAATATGCTTAAAAGAATATTTTTAAATGGCGATAAGGCAATGTAGTGAAATTCTCTGAAAATACACGGGTAGTTGTACAGCAACATATATTTGTGATATCACAGTATACTTCCTTCACTGTTAAAACATATCCATACTGTAAGTCATACACAGATATAGACACCTATATGACAGTATGATCTAGTGGTCTGACCAAAAGATTAAGAACCAGAAATACTTGAGTTCTCATCTTTGCTATGACACTATCACTCTCTGTTGTCTTGGAGAAAGAGAGACAGGCTATAAATGACTTTCCCATCTGTAACATGGAACAACAACATTTCCCTAGTACTTCTTTGTACATTTCTCATTTTATACTTTCTCCTTCTCATTTTGTTTGGAAAGTTGCTCTTCTGGCACCTTAATTGTCCTTTCAAATGAAAGCTTTATGTAAGTGGTGCTTATGATGTTTAATAACACTATGTTTTTATGGAGAGAAGGAATCTGAAGTAATGACAGTTAAAATCTTTGGTTCAATAACAACACTGAACCCAGAAACATAAATCATGGCAGCAATTATAACATCACCAGTAACACCATTACTGCAATCAGCGGTTATGGTGGGTATTTGACAACAACATTTAATCTCCTTTGAATGTACTGATCTTGCATTCTCTGTAATTGATCACAACATTCTACTATTAATGATACTTAAGATTGCATGGAGGTAATTACAACAAAACATGTCTTGAAATTTCAGAAATAACACATTATTAATTTCAATTTATGATTCAAAACATCATTTTTCTAGGTGCAATTTTGTTTTCATTTCCCAACTGATTTTTGTAACCATCATAAAACATCCTTCACAAGCAGCTGAAAAATCTAATATAGAGATAAAAGTATTTAAACCATAAATTGTTTACCTTTTTTGCAAGGCATGACAAATCTAAAATATATACTGGGTGTACCTCCGAAAACCGGCACTCTCTGGTCCAGCAATATCCCTCGTCTGGCAGGACCAGAGATGCTTCTGGACCAGACAGCCTGGGAGCCTAAGGGCAGGAGGAACAGGGTTGGCAGCCCAGCTATGGACTGGGAATGGAGCCTCGCAGCAGTATGGGGCCAAGCTGGAGTCCTTGGCAGTATGGGTAGGGATGGGGCCGGAGTTTCTTGGCACCTCCCAGGAGTGTGGGGACATAGCACCATGGCAGCCTGCTAGAGTGCAGGGCTGGCTGGAGCCCTTCAGTAGTCCACTGGAGGGTGGGGCTGGGGCCACAGCACCAAGGCTGCCAACTAGGTTGGGGATAAAGAAGAGGGCAAGGCAGGGTGCTTGATGGGGCAGCCTGCCAGTGGCAGGTGATGAGGCTCAGGGCTAGTGGGAAGAGACCATCCCTGGTCTGGCAAAGTCTCTCATTCAGGACTGGTCAGGTCCCAGTGGTGCTGGACCAGGGAAGTCCCACCTGTATTACAGATTTTCTAAACAAGCACTGGGTCCTACATTCCTTGTTCATGAAAAATATTCCACTGAAATGAAGGGTTTTTTGTCTAAGCAAGGGCTGCAAGATGAGGCCCTTTGAGTCAACTATTGATAAGATTCCTGCTTTGCTTTTTCTCTGCCACCTCAGCTATATGTTCCTGTATTAGCATAATAATTAAGTTTAGTAGAGGCAGCATAAGAGGGAGCGAGAACATTATAACATTTGCCAGTTTGCGAGAAATAATCCCAAAATGTAAGACTATAATCTTACTAAATCGTAGGATTCCAACACCTACTTATGTTCTCAAGTCTTCTTTCACCTCTCCATATTTACTATATAGTATTTACTGTAATTTTCTGGTATTTACTATAATTTTCACTCTTGCTAAGCTGCCCATCTTTCAATTTGTTAACCTTAAGTTTGTTAGTCACATATCCCACCAAAGCTACTCCAGCTCAGCTGAGGAAGTGGATTTTACCCACAGAAGCTCATGATACTATATGGGTTTTTTTGTTAGTATCTAAGGGTATGTCTACACTACCCTCCTAGTTCGAACTAGGAGGGTAATGTAGGCATACCGCACTTGCAAATGAAGCCCGGGATTTGAATTTCCCGGGCTTCATTTGCATAAGCGGGGAGCCGCCATTTTTAAATCCCCGCTGGTTCGAACCCCGTGTAGCGCGGCTACACGGGGCTCGAACTAGGTAGTTCGGACTAGGTTCCCTATTCCGAACTACCGGTACACCTCGTGGACTACCTAGTTCGAGCCCCGTGTAGCCGCGCTACACGGGGTTCGAACCAGCGGGGATTTAAAAATGGCGGCTCCCCGCTTATGCAAATGAAGCCCGGGAAATTCAAATCCCGGGCTTCATTTGCAAGTGCGGTATGCCTACATTACCCCGCTAGTTCGAACTAGCGGGGTAGTGTAGACATACCCTAAGCCCTGTTCTATACCCTTATTTTGAAATAACAAGTGGAACATAGAATCATAGGGCTGGAAGAGATCTCAGGAGGTCATTGAGTCCACACTACCAAGTCCATTATTTTGAAATAAGGGGCTGGTTATTTTGAAAAAAAAACAACAACAACAACATGAGGAATAACACTTTACTTTGAAATAGTTATTTTGAAATAATGGTAGTGTGGATTCTCCACTGCTGCTATTTCATAATAACTACTCACTCCCTAGAGTTTTTCATAGTAATCACTCCCCGATGCTTCCTGGAGCTCTAAGTCAAGGTAGCACGTCCACATTAAGGGAGCCGGCCTTGGTCTAATTTCGAGGCTTCTCTGTGCTGTGGAGATGATACTTGGAAAGAGTTATTTTGGTAGTCATTATTTTGAAATACATTGTTTTGAAATAATTATCTAGTGTAGACACGGCCTAAAGTGCCACAGAACTACTCATAGTTTATGAAGTTACAGATTATCACGAGTCCCCCTTTGAGACTTTATACAAAGCAAGAAGCTAAGAAGTTAAATCATTCAAACCTTGCTAGATATGCTCAGTTCTTCAGGTCTCTTTTTGTACATCAACTGTCTCCCTTTCACACTTCACATTATGTTTACCCTCATTTGGCATAACCAAGAAAGCGGAGTCGATTAAATAATGAGAGTCTGATTCACCCTACTCTGATGACAAATTGCAGCTGTGTTTCAAGTAGGAAACACACAGTTGCATTGACCAATCTATTGCTCTGGATAACTGTCAACATGTGATACTTGTCATCACTGAGAATTAGTTCAATTAATAGCTTTATTAGAAGAGTAAATAGAAGTTGTAATGTACTTTGAAGGTTAACAGTAACACATTTTGATTCCTGAAAAGTGGATATTGTAATACCTTAATTCCAGCACTGAACTATATTTAAAGTACTGTAAACCAATTTGTGTTGTGTACTTGACTGGGGCGGACGCCTGCCTGTATTTTTAAATTAGTATAACACAATTTATTTCATGATGCAATAGTTAATCTGTATTAAAATTTCAATAAAAAAGGGGTTTTATAAGATCTAGTCCTGAAAAAAAGGCACAAAAAAGTGTCTATGCGGTATATTATTCTTACTCACCTCGCTTAAAAACTTAAAGCGTCATTGACAGTTTTTTCCAAGCAGCTCCATTTACATTCTGGGTAGTAGATTTTAATATCTTACTGTGTAAAATAATGTCTTACAACCCCTTGTAACCTGAGAATTTCTTGTTACTCATAGATAGAAAGTGTAAGTCCCATCTTTACTAGGAAAGTCAAGGTTTTTTATATGATATCTTAGTGGTCTGGGACATTAATAACTTAATAGAGTTTATGGCTAGAGGGGCCTTTTGTGATCATCTAGTCTGATCTTCTGTGTAACACAGGCTATACAATTTCCCCCAGTAATTCTTTCATCTAGTCTATAATAAGATGATGAACTAGAGCATTTCTTTTAGAGAGACATGTTGTCTTGATATAAGACTTCAAGTAATGGAAAATTCACCATAGCCAATGGTAAATTTGGTCAATGTTTAATTGTTTTCATAGTTAGGGCACATCAAGACTGCCCGTGGCTTTCGAAAGAAGATATGGAAATTTGGCGAGAATTTGCATATCTTCTTCTGATCCCATTTTCAGAACAGCTTTTTTTTTTTTTTTTTTTTAAAAAGCAGTTTAGACGTGATCCTTTCAAAAAATATCCCTTTTTCGAAAGAACCATTCTTCCCTAAAATATGAGGTGTACAGGGTTGTTTCGAAAAAGGGTTTTCTTTTTCAAAAGAATCTCATCTAGACTGCTTTTTGTTTTTGAAAAAACTCTTCCACAAAACGGGATCGGAAGAAGATATGCAAATTCGTGCCAAATTTGCATGCCTTCTTTCGAAAGCCGCGGGCAGTCTAGACTAAGCTTTTTTAGTCTCTCTTACTTATTTTACTTTTTATTAAGAATATAAGAACATAAGAATGGCCATACTGGGTCAGACCAAAGGTCCATCTAGACCACTATCCTGTCCTTCAGCAGTAGCCAATACCATATACCACAGAGGGAGTGAATGGAACAGGGGAATCTTCAAGCAATCCCTCTCCCATCACCCATTCCCAGCCTCTGACAGAGGCTAGAGACACCATTCCTAGCCATCCTGGCTAATAGCCACTGATGAACCTAATCTCCATGAATTTATCTAGCTCTTTTTTGAACCCGTTAAAGTCCTGGTCTTCACAACCTCCTCTGGCAAGGAATTCCAAAGGCCAACTGTGCGCTCTGTGAAGAAAAACTTCCTTTTGTTTGTTTGGGGTCGTAGTGGACCACAAGCTAAATATGAGTCAACATTGTGACACTGTTGCAAAAAAGCAAACATGATTCCGAGATGGATTAACAGGAATTTTGTGAGCAAGAAAAAAGAAGCCATTCTTATGCTCTACTCTGTGCTGATTAGGTCTTAATTTGAATATTGTATCCAGTTCTGGGCACCACATTCCAAGAAAGATGTAGTGGAGAAATTGGAGAAGGTCCACAGAAGAGCAACAAAATGTTTTTAAAAAAAGGACTTGAAAACATGAGCTATGAGGGAAGACTGAAAGAATTGGGCTTGTTTAATTTAGAAAAGAGAAGATTGGGAGGGGATATGAAAGCAGTTTTCAAGTATCTAAAAGGGTGTTACAAGTAGGAGGTTGAAATTTTTTTTCTCTTGGCCTCTGATGATAGGACAAGAAGCAATGGGCTTAAATTGCAGCAAAGGAGGTTTAGGTTGGAAATCAGGAAAAACTTCCTAACTGTCATGGTGGTTAAACGCTGGAATAAATTGCCAAGGGAGGCTGTGATATGTCCATCACTGGACATATTTAAGAGCAAGTTGAATAGACATCTGTCAGGAATGATCTAGGTGATGCTTGGTCCTGCTGTGAGGGCAGAGGACTGGACTTGATGATCTCTCAAGGTCCCTTCCAGTTTTAATATTCTGTGCTTCTATAATTTTATGATTTATTAAAGACATATTGCTCTCTCAAATGCAATTTGATGTATAGTTAGTTATCAGATGAAACACTCCAATAGAATGAATGTTGAGTGATGAATGGTATTTACATTGAACAAAAAAGTGAAATTAGTGTAAACACTATGAAAACTGTTCATTTGCTCATAGTTAAAATTAATGGCACTTATCCAGTGTTTCCTGTGAATTCACTCAGAAAACAAAATGACAGGAATAACATCTTTCACTTCAAGAAATAAGTGCCTAATTATTTTGAGTCAAAACCTGGCAATAGTGATACCAACATTCCTTAAATGTACTTTTTATGAATAATTTACCACTCTAAAAGTATGTTTTTAAAACAGTGTTTGGTTTTAGATTGGGAAAATATGGCCTCCTTTTTGACAGAAATGAGTCAGTAACAAACAATTTATTACAAGGAACAATGCAGTCTCCTGGAGTTCCACTGCAAAAATAGGGTTGAACCCATGTTCTTTATATGCTTAGAATTACTCTTCACAAGATAATATATTACAATCTTCCTTGAAAAAGAAAAGAAAAATGAAAAAGAAAGAGAATATACCTGTTTTGTTGCATAGCGATGAGGTAAACCACCTATAAATACAGGGCCTGTCTTAAGCCAAACTGAACTGGACCAGAGATTGGTAGGCATGCTTATCTTTGTAGAAGTCCCCAGGACTGACAGTTCAGCATCACATGGTATCATGTCTTGCCTGTATAAATTTAGAAATGCCGCATTTTACAACCATATTGTAAATCACATTCCTGTCCAACTGACAAATTAATTGGGCTATTACTAAATCAAAGGAACAGCACTTTCTACATTAAAGGCAATAAACATAATATAATCCTTTTCATCAACAAGCTATAAACTTGAGGGTTTGAGCTTCATAAAAATGAAGTTGTATTGTAAAACTCAATTGTATATTTGGCCAGAGTAGAAGGAAGGTGTAGAGGAAACCAACTGAAATTAATCTTTATACATGTGTATATATCTTTCACTTCAAGAAATAAGTGCACAATTCTTTTGAGTCAGAACCTGGCAGTAGTGACACCAACATTTCTTAAATGTACTTTTTATGAATAATTTACCTCCCTGAAAGTATGTTTTTACTCCAGTGTTTGGTTTTAGATTGGGAAAATATGGCCTCCTTTTTGACAGGAATGAGTCAGTAACAAATAAGCTATTACAGGGAACAATGCAGTCTCCTGGAGTTCCACTGCAAAACTACGGTATGTATGTATGTAATCATCTCACTCTGAATCCCCCAGGTATCCCTCAGCCACCCCACCTTCTCCCTTCCTCCTTCCTCCCCGCTGCTAACCCAGCAGGGATCAGCAACCTATGGCTCCCGAGCAGCACAGCAGCACTGAAGGTAGGCTGCTGTTGCTGAGTTGGGGCTGGCGGTACCTCTGGTAGCCGCCCACAATGTGGTAGCTAATGGAGTTATAAATTGTGCTGCTCTGGCCATGCAGAGGGGTGAGGGTGGCAGCAAGGCCTGTGTTGGGGAGAAAGGGAGGGCCACAGGAGAGGCCCACTACAGGGGAGGGCCAGGATTGGGGGGAAGCTCCCCCCCACTGCAGGCCTCAACACTGCTGCCCCCAAACAGCTGGAGGAAGCGAGCCAGGCGAGTCATGGCCTCAGTCAGGCCTAACTCCCCAGTGGCTAGCGGGCGTGAACTGTGTCAGCTGCGGCCTCGAACCAGCCCAATCCTCTGGCAGCCAAAGGAAGAGAGGCAGGGCAGCAATGGCCCTGGCCTGTCCCAATGGTCAGGTGACCAGAGGGAAACAGATAAGCCAGCCATGGCCTTGGCTTGGCCCAACTCCCCAACAGCCAGAGGGAGGGAGCCAGACCCGCCGCAGCCCAGTGAAATCCTCTGGTGGCTGACGGGAAAGAGCCAGGCCAGCCATGGCTTCAACCCAGCCCAACGCCCTGGCATCCAGAGGGAGAGAAGTGGGCCACCCAAAGCCTTGGCCTGGCTCACCCCACCCCACCCCACCATGGTCAGAGGGAGAGAGCTAGGTCTGCCTCGGCCCGGCCTGGCCCAGCCCAACTCCCTGGCAGCTGGAGGGAAGAAGCTGGGCAAACCGCAGCCTCAGCATCAGCCTTCCCCTACTTACCCCATGGCAGCTGGAAGGAGAGAGACGGACTAGCCACAGCCTTGGCCTGGTCCAACCCCCTGGCTTCTAAAAGGGAGAGAGCCAGCTCAGGCACGGCCTTGGCCAGGCCTAACATGCACTGGCCGAAAGGAGAGAGCTAGCCCAGCCTCAGCCCATCCCAACCCCCTGGCAGCTGAAGGGAGAAAGCCGGGCCAAGGAGCTCAGTGGCAACTGCAAGGGAAGCTGGAGCTGCCTGCCCACAGACAGGGAGTTGGGGAGCAGAGCGAAGTAAGCAGGTGGCACCACCCCCTAATGAATAATAAATCAGTTTTTTTTTAAAGTAACAACTAGGTTTTATGTGTTTGTATAAGAAGTGATTATCTCTCTACACTATGTTTTGAACAATATTTCCTGGGATTCATGTATATAAGGGCAGGGAATCGAAAACTGACAAAAATAGGTTTCTTTTAATGACATTATGCCCAATTCTGTTATATGTACTTACAAAAACACTATTCTCATGTATCAAAGCTACAAGATTGGGCAATTGCTGGATTTAATGTGATTGCAGAGTATATCAATACTTCTCTGTATACACTTCAGGGATCTATCAGAAAAAGATACGCAAATTACACTCTGCAATTTGCTTACCTCTTTCCAATAGCTTTTTCAGAAGAGGCTTTTCCTAAATTTGGCCTGTCTACACTACAAAGCGGAAGAGCAGACATATTCTCTGGATGTGGCAGAGTTTTTCCGGGATACCTCTGCTATCCCGAAAAAAACCCCATAGTGTAGACATAGCCTAAATCAGTACAGCATTTTGTATCAACTTCTATGTAAATACGTCGGGCAGTGGTCACCAACCAGTAGATCGGGATCTACTGATAGATCTTGGAGCCTTTGACAGGGGACCTTGACTGGTTTGGCCAAGAGGCTATCAAGTGCTGGCACTTCAGCTGCCCCTCCCCACCACTGCTGCGCACCTTCTGCCCTTTGCCTTAGAGCTGCCTCTGCTTTCCCCACTTGCTGGGCAGGGAAGCAAGAGGAGTGGGTGCTGATGTCAGGGTGCCTCCCCTCCCACTCTGTAGCTTATCTCCACAGAATGGAGGGGGACACAACAGGGCCAGGAATGGAGGGAGTTTGCTGGCTGCTTTTGAGAGTGGTGCAGGGGCAGGGCAGGGGTGATCCTGCCTTAGCCTCACTGCACCACCTGTGGTAAGCAGTGTCCAGCTGGAACCTGCATCCTGAACCCCTGCTCCAGTCATAAAACCCTCCTGCACCCCAAGCCCCTGGCCTAGCCCTGATCCACCCCAGACCCAAACTCCCTTACAGAGCCTGTACCCTGAACTTCTTCCTTCACCCCAACTCCCTGCCCCAGGCTCAGATCAGAGCAACTCCTAATCTCTTAACCCAAGACCAGAGTCTGCACTCCAACCCTCTGCCCCTGCTTGATGAAAGGGAGGAAGGATGGAGGACTGAGGGAGGACCGAGTGAGCAGGGGTGGGGCCTCTAAGAAGGGGCACAAAGGAGGCAGGACAAGGGTAATCGGGTGTGAGGTAAATCCTGGATTGCATTTATATTCAAAAAAATGATCTTGTACTTAAAAAGGTTGGAGATCACTGACTTAGGGTATGTCTACACTACCACCCTAGTTCAAAATAGGGTGGCTAATGTAGGCAACCAGAGTTTCAAATGAAGCCCAGGATTTGAATTTCCTGGGCTTCATTTGCATATTGCCGGGCGCCGCCATTTTTAAATGTCCGCTAGTTCAGACTCCGTGCCCGCGGCTACATGAACGCGAACTAGGTAGTTCGGATTAGACTTCCTATTCCGAACTACCGGTACACCTTGTTCCACGAGGAGTAACGGTAGTTCGGATTAGAGAGCCTAATCTGAACTACCTAGTTTGTGCCGCGTGTAGCCGCGGGCACGGAGTCCGAACTAGCGGACATTTAAAAATGGCGGCGCTCGGCAATATGCAAATGAAGCCCAGGAAATTCAAATCCCGGGCTTCATTTGCAACTCCGGTTGTTTACATTAACCACCCTAGTTCGAACTAGGGTGGTAGTGTAGACATACCCTTTAGTTTCCTTCTTTCTTTTAATAATAGTACGGTAATTTTTATTCTTTTCACCAACCAGCAGTAAACACACTGCCTTTATAAAAAGAAGCACAATGGAAAAATAAAAAAGTGAGCCAATGGACATCTCACTTGACAAATTCATTCTACCCATCCTTTTGTCTGCATAGCAGGAAGTCAGAGTTCTGTTTAAGAGCCAAACCAAAACACTAAAAGTCTGGCCAGTTGTCTTATTAATATGATTCAAGGATCTTCCTACTGCAGCTCTGACCTAAAAGTATACAGCAAATGAACAAAATCAAAAGCAGACATTGCCTCTGAAATTTAATTAGGATATTATAGATAAATAGATGAATTCACTTAATCTTGGGTAACACAGAGCTATCCACAACATGCTTAATTGGTGACATATAGATCATGAAAGCTGGTGTTTTAAATTTTTTCTTTCTTCTCCCATCATAGATACCCACTGTTGAATTCTTCAAGAACTGTCTTACTTTGTCAATTATTTCAATAGGAGCAAAAGCAGCCCTACAGGAGCAACATGTGTAGACATAGGTGTATGTTTATTTTCTGCATAACTGTGTTTGTATCACTTTCATGAATTCCTTAATCATGCCAGTTGTGTGCATTGAGACACTTATTGTATTTAAAATAGAAGGGACTATATTCTAAATACTTCCACAAGAAAAATACTTTCCCCACACTATTAAAGTATATAAAAGTACCAGGATGAAAATAATAAGATCCCAGGTTTAACACAAAATGATGTCCTGCCTGGGTTGTTTGTGTTGTCCGTAAAGCCAACTTGTAAAGTAGAATTAGATAATCATTC
Source organism: Pelodiscus sinensis (assembly GCF_052426305.1). Taxonomy (NCBI): domain Eukaryota; kingdom Metazoa; phylum Chordata; order Testudines; family Trionychidae; genus Pelodiscus; species Pelodiscus sinensis. The sequence goes on from NC_143054.1 coordinate 49,194,183, forward strand.
TTTGTTCAATTCTATGAAATGTTTTTTTAAAACCGTGGAAAGGACATCATCTTCAATTAAATTATGATTTAAGACATTTCCATGGAATGTAGGAGTTTTTTTCTTATTATTTTAGTGCAATATAATTGAAGCTTGTACTGAATAGTCAAATATGACATTTAAAATTATCTCATATTTTTGTTGTAAAAGAATGAAATGCTTTAATTATTCTGACAGGATTTGTGCCATCTACCTGAGTATATGGGTTCCAATTATAGTTCTCTGATACAAATTGGTGGAATACTTACTAGGCTGAGTCTCCAAATATCGTCTTTAGCATTTTAAAGGTACAAAAGGCATACACTTATTTCTTATGAAAATTTTATTTTCATTATAGAGTAATTATTTTGGATTTAGAAACAGTAAGTTATAAGAATCACATAGCTTGTTCCTCCTGCTCTAGATCTATGGGGAAATGAATACGGCAGCACATTTTTTGTTGTTGAAGATCATATCTGTATTAATTGTGTTTGACAATCCTAGTGTTAACAAGATTACAGATTATGTAATTACCCATTAAAATATTCAAATAGAACTCAGGATGATGTTTTCAGTTTAACCCTGAACTCACTTCTTTAGAGGTTGAAAGAAAAAGTGTGCTATATATTTTTTGTCATCTCACATATTTTCTTTTCAGACTCTTTTCATCAAATATTCAAAGCATCATTAGCTAAAGTTAGGGACAAGGGACAGGAAAAAAATTAGTCAAAGCTATTCAGTGAAAGAAGATTTTTTGCAGATTAGTAGTTAATACCTTGATAGCTTTCATCACCATACAATTCTGACAGGTGCCCCGCCCCGTGCCCCACTCCACCCCCCCTTCCCATGATGCCTCCTAAGCCTGCCCGCTTCCCATGATGCCTACTCAGATTCCATAAAGATTTTGCACACACACATGCACAAGGATACACAGTACAGTTCCACAGAACACACTGGTGAATTGCGTAGTACAGAATCTGCTGGCAGTGTTTCTTGCTTTTCCAGTAAGACATTTTTGCTAACAGTTCCAAGTGCCTGGGTTGCTCTGCGTAGCTTGAAAGCTTGCCTCTCTCACCAGCAGAAGTTGGTCTAATAAAAGATATTACTTCACCTATCTAGTATCTTTTGTCAAATTCAAGCATTTATGTTAGGTTTAAGCCCAGTATGACAAAGCATTTTTGCTCTAATATATGAAATCTAATTTATTTGGTTTTTTTCATCTACAACTGTGCTGAAGGAATGGAAATTGCCTACATAACTTGTTTATGAAAATTACTAAGCTATATTTCTTTCTTCACACATTTTTGACAGTAATCTCTAGAATTAATATCATGTACTTACATATACTAGTATTAACATTGTAAATGACATGCACAGCCAATTGTCTCATAATAGCCTATACATGCACTTGTGTGCCAATCACCAATATATTTATGGAAGGAAAGATTTTGGTTCTGTATATGCAAATAACATCGTATTTTGAAACTTGCATAGTACTTTTTGTTCAGAGACCAAGCTGTTGCAATTCAACATCTTGTGCTTGTTTCACCTTATGCTGCTTGTTAGTGTCATCCAGGTACCTTTTGATTGTGCTTGACTGAATCTAAGATGGACTGACCAAATTGGACTAACAACCTTAAAACATTATTGTTTTGCATTTGCTGATGATAAAATTGCCTGATAGTACATGACCTGTACAAATTTTCCATGAAGCATTTAAAATACTTTTTATACAATCAGCACATAGGGTGCTTTAAAGGTCAAGAGTGAAGTTGAGGAATTTTGCATAATTATAAAGGTAGAAATATGCAGAAAATTCTTCTGGTGATTAAGCTACTGGAAATTGTGCCTTAGCCCAGCCTAACAGTAATTGTTCAGATTCATAATTTGTGCTTGCATAAATGTAATCATTAAATACTGACCTATTAATTACAACCTCAAAGATGAGTTACATCTATCTAGAATTAAATCTATTGCTTGAAGCCATTCTTTTTGGAAGGATGGAAAGGTCAGACAACTATTTGATATACCACAAGGATAAAGGTTCTTTAACATAACAATAACATTTGCATGAATTCCAAATCCTTGCATGTGGTGTCCCCATATTTCTTGACATTTATTAGCGATGAATAAATAGCTTGCATTAGACTGTGATAAGATGGTGAAAAGTAATAAAGCAAACATATTTCATTTTCTATACTTATTAAATGTCAATAAGGTTGGGAATCAGGATTCTCTCTGGTATCTTGTCTTCCTGAATGAAAGGAAAATCACTGATCCAAAAAGAAGACTGAAACTTAACTTGTCTCCAACAATTTCACTTTCAATCTCATTATTATAAACCATCTTCTCGTTGAATATAAAATATGAAATTATTAATTTGGAAAATTAAGACGCAAGAAGAGTTTATAAGAGTTGCAACAGGTATATCCAACTATTATTATATATCAATGTGGATTACAGTAAGAAAGGGACAGTCATTTTAAAATCCTTACATCAACAACATCTTTAATTATGTTAAAAAGAAGCATCTAAGAACATTTCATCAAATGATAGAATCATAGAGCTGGAAGAGTCCTCAGGAGGTCATCAAGTCCAGTCCCCTGCCCAAGGCAGGACCAATCCCAACTAAATCAAAACAGCCAGGGCTTTGTCAAGCCGAGACTTAAAAACCTCTAGGGATGGAGATTCCACCACCTCTCTAAGTAATCAATTCCAGTGCTTCACCACCCTCCTAGTGAAATATTTTTTCCTAATATCCAACCTAGACCTTCCCCAGTGTAACTTGAGACCATTGTTCCTTGTTCTGCCATCCATCACTACTGTGAACAACCTTTCTCTGTCCTCTTTGAAACCTCCCTTCAGGAAGTAGAAGGCTGCTATCAAATCCCCCCTCACTTTTCTCTTCTGCAGACTAAACATACCCAAATCCCTCAGTCTCTCCTCATAGGTCATGCACTCCAGCCCCCTAATCATACTGGTCACCCTCTGCTGGACCCTCTTCAATGCGTCCATATCCTTTCTATAGTGGGGGGCCCAGAACTGGACACAATACTCCAGATGTGGCCTCACCAGAGCTGAATAAAGGGGAATAATCATTTATCTGGATCTGCTGGCAATGCTCCTCCTAATGCACCATAATATGCCATTAGCCCTTCTGGCTACAAGGGCACAGTGTTGACTCATATCCAGCTTCTCATCCACTGTAATCCCCAGGCCCTTTTCTGCAGAACTGCTACTTAGCCATTCAGTCCCCTGCCTGTAACAATGCTTGGGATTCTTCCATCCCAAGAGCAGGACTGTACACTTGTCCTTGTTGAACCTCATCATATTTCTTTTGGCCCAATCCTCTAATCTTTCCAGGTCACTCTGGACCCTATCCCTGCCCTCCAGCCTATCTACCTCTCCCCCTAGCTTAGTGTCATCTGCAAACTTGCTGAGAGAGCAATCCTTCCCCTCATTCAGGTCATTAATAAAGATGTTGAACAAAACCCATCCTAGAACAAATCCCTGGGGCACTCAGCTAGAAACTGACCGCCAACCTGACATCGATCCATCAGTCACATCCACTGACTTTCCCATATCCACAGAGCTAGGTATTTCATCATAGAAGCTAATCAGTTTGGTCAGGCATGACTACTCCTTTGTGAATCCATGTTGACTGTTCCTGATCACTTCCCCTCTTCCAAGTGCTTCAAAATGCATTCCTTGAGGATCCCCTCCATGGTTTTTCCAGGGACTGAGGTAAGGCTGACTGGTCTGTAGTTCCTTGGATTGTCCTTCTTTAAAGATGTGTACTACATTTGCCTTTTTCCAGTCATCCAGGATCTCTCCTGATCTCCACGAGTTTTCAAAGATAATGGCCAAAGGCTCCACAATGACATTTGCCAACTCCCTCAGTACCCTTGGATGCATTAAATCCAGGCCCATGGATTTATGTAAGGTTAGCTTTCCTAAATAGTTCCTAATTTGTTCTTTTTCCACCAAGGGCTGTCCACCTCCATCCTGTACTGCATTGCCTAGTGCATTTGTCTAGGAGCTGACCTTGTCTGTGAAGACAAAGGCAAAGAAAGCAGTTTCTAGTAACTGATGTCCTACTACACTGAATATTTATGGCAGTTGAAAAATAAATAAATAAATAAAATCAAGGAAAAGACCCTGTGCATTTCAATGAATTTAGATAATATTAAGCCTAAATTTGCAGGAAAGTCAGATACAAATGGAACCTTGGTTTCAAACACTCCTGAACATTGGCAAATCTTAGATCCAGATTTGAATTTCAAAGCAGGCATCTTTTCTACAAAAGGTGAAAGTAAGGCTTGATTATTCACCTTGTACAGTAACTGGAGTTCTTCAAGCTATATCCCTCTGAGAATGTTCCATTATGAGCATGCTGGTGCCCCTGACCAGAGGTTTTTCACAATGGTGCCCATTCACTCCACACATCCTCATGCGCCACACTTAGGCTTCATGGGGTTGGATGGGTGAACTGTGCTCAGTTCTTTCTCCACCACCAAATGCCATAAAGGTGTCTCCAAAGCAGAGAGGAAGGAGGGCAGGCAGTGGAGCACCCATAGTGTAACATGCATCTTGAAGAACTCTAGTGACTGCCCAAGGCAAATAATCTCTCTTTCACCTTCAAGTAGTGTCCACATCAAGTGACTTCCAAGCAGTATTTTCCTAAGTGGGAGGTTTGAACCAGAATTCAATACAGAAGAGTAAATTGTGTTGCCCACATCAGCATTTGATCTTGCATCAGACACCAGAGTGTAATGCTTAAATTGTCATCATATATAAATCTAATAATGAGCATAGAGTACAAATGGATGCTTCATAAAAACATTATGTGTGAGATTCGGGTCCCACCTCAGAGTAGGGTCTCTGGTTTTTGGGGAGATAGTTGACAACGCTTGTAGGAATCTTGTCTTAATTGTGTGGATGTAGTGGGGTGGAGTGGCTGCCCACTGACCCAGAGGAGGAAGAGCCCTTCTGAGAGCCCTGGTGGGCAGCACCCAGCTCCTGCACATCATCTAACCAGAAGTCAGGAGACAGGATCAGAATGATAAAAGGCCAGCCTGAGAGGCCAGTCAGCCCCCAGGTGTGAGAGGAACCAGAAGCCTTCTTGGCACTTCCAAGCTGGGATCTGGACCTGATGGAAGCTGCAGAATGGCCTGGCCTGCCAGGCCCACAATTTGACTATTGCTTAGAGGAACTGCTCACCTTGCCAGAGTTTCCATTCCTGGCTCCAGTGCAGGTCCTCTGGTCTATGCAGGGCTAGAACATCCTGCATGGTGAGCAGGAGTTGGAGTAAGAAGTCCACCAGGTTGACATTATGTCAAAATAATTACTTGTAGTCTAGATGCAAACTATTTTATTTCGGAATAAGATCAGTTATTCTGATATAACACTGCTGTGTAGACATACCTTACATGATACGTAACTTCGTGCTCAAGGTGGTCTTGATGCTGACAATCTCTGGGAACTTAATAGAGGAGACTCTGACTCCAAAAAGTCTATCAAGTCCTTAGGTTTCTTTAAATCTTGTGGTACTGACAGTTACAAAGATTAGACTTAGAGATAGTCTGTGAAGGATGGCTTCTTGGTCTGTGAACTCATTGGTTTTGACTTCTTCAGTATTGCATAAGGTTAATTGAACTTAGGTACAGTTGTTTTCTTTGTTGTTTTTCCTGGATGGGCTTATGAGTCTTTTTATCTATGTCTCCACCAGTCAGTGTCTATGTACTCAAATTCAATACCCAAGTTTGTCTTAGACTGAGTTTCCGCTTTGCCTTTGTAAAACTGGAGCCTTCATGGAACTCCCCATGGGACCTGAGGTCTCTTTAGACCATTTGTGTGTCAGTGACTAAGATACTTTTGACCAAGATTTATTCCCCCTACCTCCTTCTGTTTAGAGTCTCATGCAGATAAGGATCTCAGTGACACGGAAGCATTTGGTTGCCATGGTTTTATCTGTCTCTCCAGTGGTCTCCAGTGACAGAAATCTTGATATGGATGGATCATTGGTGATACTGATAGGTCTATACATGAAGGAAGTGTCCTCTGTTGCTGGATCTGAAGCTGGAATTAAGGCTTGCTCCATTATTACAAGTTTAACTTTGATCTTCCTTTTTTTCAGGATCTCCCATGAGGAATTTACAAATTTTTCAAGGTATAACACAAACAGCAGAGGGATTAGAAGGTCTGTCACCTCTTGAATCCTGGACTATCTGGCATTCCCAAGGAAAAATAACAGAAGAGACAACCCCAAGAAGAAGTTCTAATTATATCTAAGAATCTAAAGACACTTTTAATAGGGGGGGGGGGGGGGAGAGGCAGGAGAAAGGAGAAAAGAAAGCAAGGCTGTGTCTAGATTACATCCCTCTTTAGACAGAGGGATGTAAATTAGGCAGTTCAAAATTGCAAATGAAGCCGGGAGTTGAATTTCCCATTCTTAATTTGCATAATCATGTAATGGCGCTCTTTTGAAAAAGCGCTATTTCAAAAGTAAAACCGTGGTCTAGACATGGTTATTTCAAAAAGGGAAGGCTTTTCTGAAGTCTAGACCTGTGGTTTTACTTTTGAAATAGTGCTTTTTTGAAAGAGTGCCATTACATGATTGTGCAAATGAAGTGTGGGAAATTCAACTCCCGGCTTTGTTTGCAATTTTGAAGTGCCTAATTTACATCCCACTGTAGAAAGAGGAATGTAATCTAGACATACCCCAAGAAAGAAAGAAAGAAACTATAAGCTACCTATCTACCTTACTGCTAAATAGAAAATAGGCACACATTGCAGACTGCCTCAGGACAAAGACAGTTGAGAAGGTGTGAGGGCAGTGTACCTGTGCAGCTCCATCTGCTCCTTTGGTGAAGATGTGTCGGGTGTATATGTAAGCTGGACGGGTATTGCTACCAAAAACCTCTGACCAAAGGTACAAGGCACAAGTGCACCTAAAGTGGAACACCTATAGGGCCAGTACATGAAGAAGAAAGATTGTCCCCAGGGTATTGAAACATTGGGAATGTTGTGATATGTACCTTAACGCTACAGTTTATGCCTAATCCCTGTGAATTCTCTGTCCCTTCTATGTTCTTTTGAATGCCACTTTCATGCTTGTAACTTCTGTGGCCACATCAACTGTCTGCGTCATAATCAAATATCTTGACATCCCCCCCTCCAAAAAAAGGTGCTGCTTTTGAACAAAAGCTTGATGTTGGGCAAGCGTGAGCCATCACATTTCATTAAGGTGTGACTTTTTATTTTATGCTCTCCTTCCCGTGATGATAAAGACTTTTATAGGAACTAAAATATAGAATGTTCAGTCATTCTGAGGGAATGGAAGAAAGAATCCTTTGAGATTCAAAGTAAAGTTTTGTAGCAATGATGGAAAATTATTCAAAATTATTCAGTTCTTATAGTTGAAGATTCTGAACAGGAGCAGAATGAAGCATCATGTATTTGTTCCTGTGAGTATCCTACATTTTAAGTTCTAACTTCTCCATTGATGGCATAAATTTTAAAAGATTTATGATGTGATTTGTGTCAAAAATTGTATAATAATCTAATTAAGCTGTTATCTCAAAGAGTGTATAAAACAACATTTAACATCAAACTAATTGCTATTATTAAGCTGTTAATAACTTCTATTATGATCAATTAAGTATAATTAAATCCATCTTGCTCAATTAAAATTTTAGAAAAAAGCATTCGCTCATTCTCCCCCAAATAATATGAAGTTTCTGAAAAAAATCTTTATTCATGGGAAATAAAAACATATGCCACTTATTGAACTTTGATTTAATAACTAGTTATAATTCTAATTAAGATATTTTTAAAAAATCAGTGATGCAAAATAAATTTAAAAGAAGATACAAAACAACATTTAACATTAATCCCCCTAAACCCTTGATTTTCAAAAGTAGGGCTTGACCTTGCAAGAACTTTTATTAGAATTCATGACAATTATATTTTTTTCAGGGCTTGCCAGAGTTCAGGTCCTTCCAAAATAGCAACAAGCATTTTGATTTCATTCAATAGAAAATACATTAGATGAATGTAGTGCTCATGAAAGGTATGGATTGGCAGTCTTGAAGAATGTACTTCACCATCTATTTACAGAACAAATACAGAAGATACAGCAGCAAAGGGTGGCCTAATATACATAACATAATGTCTCGTATTGCCAGTTTCTGCCTGTATTATTTCTGCCTGGAATACAGGCTATTTAATTTTCAATCTTTTCTTTCACTGCAAAATCTAAACAAGGCAGGATATCCTGCTTGCCGGGAACCCTATTTAGCACCTCATCCTCTTCATTATACTATTTTAGTATATGCTTAATGTTTGATACATGCTCAAGTATCATTGACTTTAAGGTATCTTAAGCATATTCTTAATTTTGTTAATGCTCTGTTGCACTGGGATCTTGTTTAATGTGAGCAAACAAAAATCGTACTTGGTTTTAATTGTTCACACAATTTAAGATTTTTGTTTTAATTCCTTAGTATTTTAATTTTCTTCATCTGTAAGAAAAAAGTTCTACATAGTTGAATAAGGATCAGACTACTAAGATTCTATAGAAATCACTTAGCAAATTGCTAAATATTTGACAGAGAGCTATACCCTGATATCTTTTCTATAGGTTTTTTGAACCATCCTGTAAAATTGCATAATATGGCTATAACAGTCTATGAATGTTTACAGGGAGGTTAATAAACCTATAGTTAAGATGATATTTTCTTTTGATTTCTTTCAGAGTTTTCCATAAAAGCCATACACAAAGATAGACAATTTTCTCCCGAAAAATATGAAAGCAGTCCCATAACCTTTTCCCATTTCTAGAAACCAATTTAGGGATCTTGACATGTTTAATCTTCAGATCTCTTTCTTTTGTAGAAGAAAACAAGGTTAATTGAAATCACTTTGTCCTTACATTTCCCCACTCTCTACCCACCCTTGTTTAGATGTAGTCCGTAGTGTAGCATGTTCATGGATTTCAAATAAGAACATAAGAATGGCCGTACTGGGTCAGACCAAAGGTCCATCTAGTCCAGTTGCCTGTCTGACGACAGTGGCCAGCACGAAGTGCCCCGGAGGGGGTGGTCCGAAGACAATGTTCAAGCAATTTGTCTCATGCCATCCATCTGCAGCCTCTGACAAACAAATGCCAGGGACACCAGTCTTACCCCCTGGCTAATAGCCTTTTATGGCTCTAACCTCCAAGAATTTATCTAGCTTCTCTTTAAGCTGTTATAGTTCTAGCCTTCACAGCCTCCTCTGGCGAAGAGTTCCACAGGTTGACTATGCACTGTGTGAAGCACAAGACATTTGGGGATTATGTAGCTGGAGCGGTCTTTGTTCTAAAGAGCCCATATAAGCACTGGAACACAGCAGAACACAGCAGAAAGAAGCTATTATACAAGGAATTTTGCTTGCCCCACCCCATATGCAAGACTGGGACTGGGGATTCAGATTTTTATAAAAACAAAAGAGAAAATCTTATTGGAAGCTGTCAGAACATTTTTCAGAAGAGCTCCTGGCCACACCCAAAAGATGAGAAGAAAAAATGTGTCCAGTTAATGAGACAGTTGTATAATCAATACCCTTCTCCCCCAGAGCCCACATCACAAGTAGCAGCAGAGGTAGGGAAACAGGCTGCACATTGCTGTGATGTCCACTATCCATGCAGGTGGGTGGTAGTGCTCAGGGAATGCTCACATCCTTGATTTTGCACCCGTGTCCCTGTACCCATGGTGTACCTATGTGGGGGAACCCACAAACAGGGAACATAGGCACACAAGAGGTTCACATCCAGCATTCATGATGGAACATAAACTCATGATCTAGTCTCTAGAAAAGAGCTTCTGGGCCTCACTTACAAGAAGGAAATAGGAGGTGGGAGGTAGCCCTGCCAAGATAAGAAACAAGAAAAGGGAAGGTTACAGATCCTGTTGGAAGAGGGTACCAAAAGCAGAAAACGCAATGGAGGAATGCTCCACTGGTACAAATAAATGCCTATACTTTATGGTGCATGGACTGAAAAATTGTATGTTGTTACAATAATTTAATTCCATCTAACTCTGATACTTATTGTGATATCTGAACACTCTAATTTAATGTATATATTCCTGCTACACCCACTGCAGGAGAGAAATGTTATTATTAAATAAATTATACTCGTGCTTCCATTAAACTTATTTTCTGGTGCCCACTCCTCTTGCTCTGTCTCAATGTATGTGTGAGTATATATATATATATATATATATATATATATATATATATATATATATATATATATAAATGCTTTGTGAGAACTCAGAAACCTCTCCAGTAAATTAGTAGTTGAAGGGCTCATCATATTTAATTTTATTTCCCGTTTAATGGAAGATTAAGAGAAGTTATTACATTATGTAAATTCCCCATATTTTACATAACAGAGTTTCAGAAACAGGGTACTATTATTTTCTATTATTTTTCCTATAAAATACTAATTTATAATCACGAAAAAGGCAACTTTATTATTGTGCCTACTTTATTTTTTATTGAAAACACTAACAATAGTTTGGATTATCCTAACAACAAGATTATGAACAGTTTCAGAAAAAATAATTATTTGCACACATCCCTTCCCCCCCCCCACACACACTACAGAACCACATAAAACCCTCCAGAATATGTTGTTGACAATATGTTTAAAATATATGGAAAGTATAATATGTAGCACAGGTAGAAACTCTCTTGTCTGGGACTCTCTGTTCTGGCAACATTTGGTCCTGCAGGACCATGGGTATTGCTACCCAGAGAGCCAGGTAGCCATTGGGTTGACCACAGCAGCCCCAAGACAGTGGAGCTGTAGCAGCTCTGGTGGACAAGGGGAGCGGAGCCATGGCTGCCTCAGTGTCTCCAAAACAGGAGCCTGGGTCAGTGGTATTGCAGCAGCCCTGTCTATCCTGGGGAGTGGAGCCGCAGCTCCTCTGGGCTAAGGGACAGTGGAGCCCTATACCCTGGAGCTGTGGCAGTGCCCAACAACTGTGGCACCTTCTGTGCCCTGGGGATGGAGCTGGTGTCCTGTGAGCAGGGAAGCTCCTCTGGGTCAGCTGATGGACCCCAGGACAGCATGGAGTCTGTCAGCAAAGGGCTGGAATTGACCTATCCTAGTCTGGCAACTCCTTCATGTGGGACCAGTTAAGTCCCACAGGTGCTGGGCCAGGGAAGTCCAATCTGAAATCAGAGGGTGTTTTTTTTCACCAAATAGGAAGAGGAAGGATAAAAAAAAGAAAACAAAAAAATTGGGAAGTTTTAAAAAAAAGTTTATCTTGTTTAGTTTTTTATTTCTGTAATGATGAAATTTTAAACTGTAATACAGAGGCTATTCTCAGCAAAACAGTTCCACAACTAAGCTAGAAGTGAATCATGTTACCAAACTGGTAGGTGCATTGCACATCTCTAAGATATAAATTGGAGGTAAAGAGAACATAAGACAAGCATAAGAAACACATGTCTGTGAACAGGAGCAGCAAACAGAGAGTTTTGAGAGGGAGTTCTCCAGGTAAAGGTAGAGCAAATACAGGACCCTTGAGGTAAGTGGCTAGCTGGCTGTAGTGTGTGTTTGTGGGTTACTTGCTGTGTGCTGAGCTTGTGTTTGTCTGTTTGGTTTCTTTGTTTGAAGGAGCATGTGCTGTGGCCAGCAGTTGGAAGCTGTGAGCTTCTAAAGGTTTGAAATCTAGAAGCCTCTGTTAATTGGCTGAGCCTTAGTCAGGGGCGGGGCTATCAGGAAGGCCAAAGCTTTACAAAGCAGTGAGTCAGCGACCAGGGAGCTTTGCGAACAGGAGCAGCAAAGAGGGAGTTTTGAGAGGGAGTGGGAAGGGGCCAAGGTACACTTGCCAGTCTTTATAGTTTAGTTTAAAGGTTTTAATCAAAACTTCCTGATTTAACTAGAAACCCTATCAATAACCTAGGTAGCTGTAGGAGAGAATGCAGGCAGAAGCCCAGCAGCAGAGTGGGGGCTATCCTGTTTATTGCTCTCAGTGTAGAATGTATGATTACCTGCCCTATGGGCGGGTGGCATATGTGTGCATTCAGTGCAAGGAGCTCCTTGCCCTCAGAAACTGCGTACAGGCTCTGGAGGCCAGAGTGGCTGAACTGGAGGAGCTCAGGGAGGCAGAGAGGTATGTAGATGAGGCTTTCTGGGACACTGTAGAATTGTCCCAACTCTGGTCAGACGGGCCCTGTGCTGTTAAGGAGGATGAAAGGTGCAGGGAAGGAGAGCAGTCAACGGGAGCAGAGGGAAACCTTCCCATAGTTGGGACCCTCCTTCCAAATGTTAGAGTATTCTCTCACACCGAGGGAGCTCCAGTCAGTACGAAAAGGCAGTAGTAATGGGAGATTAGTAATGTTAGTAATGGGAGATGTGATCATTAGAAATGTAGATAGCTGGGTTTGCGATGACCGGGAGAACCGTATGGTGACTTGACTGCCTGGTGTGAAGGTTGTGGATCTCTCGAGGTATCTAGATAGACTTATGTGTAGTGCTGGGGAGGAGCTGGTGGTCGTGGTACATGGAACCAATGACATAGGGAAGGGTAGCAGAGACATCCTGGAGGCCAAATTTAGGCTGCTAGGAAAGAGACTGAAATCTAGGACTGTAGGGGTCAGTTGCAGAAGAACTCTGTACATGTAAAGTATAGGAATGGTGAGGTCTGCATTCCTTCCCCCCCCCCTCCTCCCGCCTTTCCCTACTATTGATAAGCCAGAATCAAGCCTCTAGGAACATATGCCATTGTAGCAAGAATGAATTGTAGATAAGGGCTGGAGCATAACAATCTTGTTTACCTAAATGTACTGATCATGTAAACAAAGTCAAAGGACAAGCAATACAAGTGAGCTATACTATAACAAGCAATGAGTAACCCCCGGATATTTTCAAACTGCCACAAACAAGGTGACAGAGTATTCAAAGCTGCACCAGATCACAGCAATTTGGACCCCACCAATGGGCTTTGGGTACTGGCGCCTTGGAAGCTGAGACAGTCTCCCACTTCATCCGCAGCCAAAACGGGTTCCCCAGCTAGCAAAAGGGATGTAAGAAATGCCGCTTTTCCTATCCTGTTGTTCTTTTAGTTAAGGGGCACAACTGATAGCTGTCAGGAAATAAACTGCTTGGCTACGTCTACATTGGCCCCTATTACGGAATAGGGATGCAAATGTAGCACTTGGGAAGAGGCAAATCCGCGGGGGATTTAAATATCCCCCGTGGCATTTACATTAACATGGCTGCCGCTTTTTTCCGGCTTGTAGATAAGCCGGAGAAAAGCGCCAGTCTGGACGCAATCCTCCGGAAAATAAGCTTTTTTCCGGAGGATCTCTTATTCCTACTTGAAAGTAGGAATAAGAGATCCTCCGGAAAAGAGCTTATTTTCCGGAGGATTGCGTCCAGACTGGCGCTTTTCTCCGGCTTATCTACAAGCCGGAAAAAAGCCAGAAAAAAGCGGCAGCCATGTTAATGCAAATGCCGCGGGGGATATTTAAATCCCCTGCGGATTTGCCTCTTCCCAAGTGCTACATTTGCATCCCTATTCCGTAATAGGGTCCAATGTAGACGTAGCCCTTGTGTTTGACAGATACCTGTGTAGCATGTCTTTGTACTTGGAGAACCCAGTGTCAGACCTCAGACTTACGCTTGCTGGCAACAAGGACCTCTATGGTGGCATTCTCAGAAATGCTTCCAGTTCCACACGCAGGGCCAGGTAGGTGGCAGAGCTTCAGAGTCTCAATGCATGGATGAGACGATGGTGTAGAGAGGAGGAGTTTAGCTTATAAGGAACTGGGGAAACTATTGGAATAGGGGGAGCCTATACAGGAAGGATGGGCTCCACCTAAACCAAAGTGGATCCAGACTGCTGGCACTTAACATTAAGAAGGTTGCAGAGCAGTTTTTAAACTGAGAGAGGGGGGAAAGCCGATTGGTGCAGAGGAGCACATGAATCGGCCAGAGATGTCTTTTAGAGGAGAGTCTATTGATAGAAATTCTCTAAGTTTTAGTCAGGAGGAGAGGATGGAAGAGGATAAAGTATGGGCCAGATCAGACAAAAAACATTAACATAAAAAAGAATCTGACACATCAGAAAAGGGCAGACAAATAAACAGTGACAAGTTTTTAAAGTGCTTGTACACAAATGCTAGAAGTCTAAAAAAATAAGATAGGTGAACTAGAGTGCCTCATGTTAAAGGAGGATACTGATATAATAGGCATCACTGAAACATTGTGGAGTGAGGACAATCAATGGCACACAATCATTCCGGGGTACAGAATGGAAGGACAGAACAGGTCGTGCAGGTGGGGGAGTGGCACTATATGTGAAAGAAAATTTAGAATCAAGTGAAATAAAAATCTTAAATGAATTAAAATGTTTCATAGAATCGCTATGGATAGTAAATCCCTGCTCTAATAAGAATATAAGAGTAGAGATCTATTATCAACCACCTGACCATGACAGTAATAGTGACTATGAAATACTAAGGGAGATTAGAGAGGTTATCAAAATAAACAACTCAATAATAGTGGGGGATTTCAACTATCCCCATACTGACTGGGTACATGTCACATGAGGACGAGATGCAGAGACAAAATTTCTTGATACCTTAAACGACTGCTTCTTAGAGCAGTTGGTACAGGAACCCACAAGGGGAGAGGAAATTCTAAATTTAGTCCTGAGTGGCACGCAGGATCTGGTCCAAGAGGTAACTATAACAGGACCCCTTGGAAATTGTGACCATAAAATAATAACATTTAACATTCCTGTGGTGGGAAGAACACCTCAGGAGGCCAACATTGTGGCATTTTATTTCAAAAAGGGGAACTATGCAAAAATGAGGAGGTTAGTTAAACAGAAATTAAAAGGTGCAGCGACTAAAGTAAAATCCCTGCAAGCTGCATGGACACTTTTCAAAGACACCATAATAGAGTCCAAACTTAAATGTATACCTCAAATTAAAAAATATAGTAGAAGAACTAAAGAGCCACCGTGGCTTAACAACCATGTAAAAGAAGCAGTGAGAGATAAAAAGGCATCTTTTAAAAAGTGGAAGTCAAATTCTAGTGCCATAAATAAAAAGGAGCACAAACACTGCCAAATTAAGTGTAAAAATGTAATAAGAAAAGCCAAAAACGAGTTTGAAGAACAGCTAGCCAAAAACTCAAAAGGTAATAACAAAATGTTTTTTAAGTACATCAGAAGTAGGAAGCCTGCTAAACAACCAGTGGAGCCCCTAGATGATCGAGATACAAAAGGAGCACTTAAAGATGATAAAGTCATTGTGGAGAAACTAAATGAATTCTTTGCTTCAGTCATCATGGCTGAGGATGTTAGGGAGATTCCTGAACCAGACCCATCCTTTGTAGGTGACAAATCTGAGGACTTGTCACAGATTGAAGTGTCATTAGAGGAGGTTTTGGAATGAATTGATAAACTTAAGAGTAACAAGTCACCGGACCAGATGGCATTCACCCAAGAGTTCTGGAAGAACTCAAATGGAAATTGCAGAACTATTAACTCTGGTTTGTAACCTATCCTTTAAATCAGCTTCTGTACCCAATGATTGGAAGATAGTTAATGTAATGCCAATATTTAAAAAGTGTTCTAGAGGCTATCCCAGCAATTACAGACCAGTAAGTCTAACATCAGTACCGGGCAAATTAGTTGAAACAATAGTAAAGAATAAAATTGTCAGACACATAGAAGACCATAATTTGTTGGGCAAAAGTCAACATGGAGTTCTTTGAAGAGGTCAACAAACATGTGGACAAGGGGGAATCCAGTAGACATAGTGTACTTAGATTTCCAGAAAGCCTTTGACAAGGTACCTCACTAAAGGCTGTTACGTAAATTAAATTGTCATGAGATAAGAAGGAAGATCCTTTCATGAACTGAGAATTAGTTAAAAGATAGGAAACAAAGGGTATGAATAAATGGTAAATTTTCAGAATAGAGAGGGGTAACTAGTGGTGTTCCCCAGGGGTCAGTCCTAGGACTAATCGTATTCAACTTATTCATAAATGATCTGGAGAAAGGGATAAACAGTGAGGTGGCAAAGTTTGCAGACAACACTAAACTGCTCAAGTTAGTTAAGACCAAAGAAGACTGTGAAGAACTTCAAAAAGATCTCACCAAAATAAGTGACTGGGCAACAAAATGGCAAATGAAATTTAATGTGGATAACTGTAAAGTAATGCACTTTGGAAAAAATAACCCCAACTATACATATGATATGATGGGGGCTAATTTAGCTACAACTAATCAGGAATGAGATCTTGGAGTCATTGTGGATAGTTCTCTGAAAATGTCCACGCAGTGTGCAGCAGCAGTCAAAAAAGCAAACAGAATGTTAGGACTAATTAAATAAGGGATAGAGAACAAGATGGAGAATATCTTTTTGCCCTTATATAAATCCATGATATGCCCACATCTTGAATACTGCTTACAGATGTGGTCTCCTCATCTCAAAAAAGATATACTGGCATTAGAAAAGGTTCAGAGAAGGGCAACTAAAATGATTAGGGGTTTGGAACGGGTCCCATATGAGGAGAGATTAAAAAGACTGGGACTTTTCAGCTTGGAAAGACTAAGGGGGTATATGATAGAGGTCTATAAAATCATGAGTGGTGTGGAGAAAGTGAAAAAGGAAAAGTTATTTACTTGTTCCCATAATATAAGAACTAGGGGCCACCAAATGAAACTAATGGGCAGTAGGTTTAAAACAAATAAAAGGAAGTTCTTCTTCACACAGCGCATAGTCAATCTGTGAAACTCCTTTCCCGAGGAGGTTGTGAAGGCTAGGACCGTGCGCCTGGGCCTTGGCCACCACGGAGCAGCAGCTGGGGATCCTGCAGGGGCCCTGGCCTTGCAGAGGGGAGCTGAGTTTCACACACCTGGGCCCCTGGGGTAATTGACCGCTGGTCTTCTTGCACCACAGCTGCAGCACCTGGGCCTGCAGGGCGCACCACCCCGCCTGCAGCAGCCGCCCGCGCCCGGGCAAGCAGGACAGCCAGCTACCAGGAGGACTACCAGAGGCGGCACCTCCGGTTCCTGGATCGACAGCTCCGTCTCCACGACCACTGGGTCCAGGAGGACCTCAGGCTGCGCCGGAGGAGTCTGGAGGCCCTGGAGGAGCAGGGCCGTGCTCTGCGAGGCCACCTCCAGAGCCTGCTGGACCGCTTCCCATTTCCTCCTCCCCCGCTCCCCCTCTTGCTCCCCCTGCTCCCCCTCTTGCTCCCGCTGCTCCCCCTGCTCCCACTCCTGCTTCCGCTCCTGCTTCCTCCACACGCCCTGTCCCTCCTGCCCCCCCTCCACAACCATTCTCCACCGACGCCCCCGGATCCGCAGTGTGGCGAGACGGGAGAGGCAGCCGGACTCCCACCCCTGAGCTTTCCTTTCCCTTCCTCCCTTCCCTCCCCTCCCCTTTCAGCTCCCTCGTCCCAGGTTTCCCCCTCCCTTCTCCCACCTTCATTCCTCCCTCCCCCCCACCCCAGTTCTGTGAAATAAACAGACATTTTTGTTTCAAAAACAGGTGTCTTTATTTGACAGTAGGTAGGGAGGGGAAAGGGGAAGGAGGGGGGGTAGGGTGGAAGAAGGCCCCAGTGGGGCATGCAAGGGAGAGGTCAGTCCTCATCCTCCTCCACCTGGAGGCTCTCCCGCAGGGCTTCCCGGATCCGGATGGCCCCCCGCTGGGCTTCCCGGATGGTGGCGGTGCGGGGCTGACCGTAGTGTCCAGCCATGCGGTCAGCCTCAGCCATCCAGGCTGGCAGGAAAGCCTCCCCCTTCCGCTCACACAAATTGTGGAGCACACAACATGCCGCCACCACGGGAGGGATGTTTTGCTCGGCCAGGTCCAGACGGGTGAGGAGGCATCGAAAGCGGGCTTTCAGTCACCCGAAGGCCCCCTCCACCACGATGCGGGCCCTGGTCAGCCTGGCATTGAAGGCCTGGTGGGAGGGATTGAGGTGCCCTGTGTAGGGCTTCATGAGCCACGGCTGCAGTGGGTAGGCCGCATCCCCCACCAGGCACACGGGCATGTCCATGTCCCCGACCCTGATGTGGCGGTCGGGGAAGAAGGTCCCGGCCTGCAGCCGCTGGCACACGGAGGAGTTGCGGTACACCCGTGCGTCATGTGCTTTGCCGGACCAGCCCACATTAATGTCCGTGAACTGGCCCCGGTGGTCACATGGCCTGCTGGATCACGGAGAAGTACCTCTTTCTGTTGACGTACCGGGATGCCTGGTGTTCCGGGGCACGGATGGGGATGTGCGTCCCGTCGATGGCCCCCCCACAGTTGGGCTTCATTTGCAATTTCGATCTATCTCATTTACATCCCCCTTTTGAAAGAGGGACGTAGCCTAGACATGCCCCTGGACTCCCAATTTAACAAATTCGAAGTTCCTTGTCCTCACTATGGGGCATCATTGAAATTAATCTGAGGAGGCACCGTTAATGTGGACACACTACCTCGGACTTAGAGTCCCAGGAAGCATTCTGGAGAGTTGTGGGAGGCCTCTTGGAGGCCAATAAATTCAAATTAGTGCATCAGAGAGTCCACAATAATGTTATTTCAGACTTACAAGTTCAGAATTAGCATTATTCCCCAGGAAAAGCAAGAGTACAGACTTTGAACCCTTCATTCTGAAATAATGGTCTTGGTAGTGTGGACTCTCTGCTAACTAAAGCAAACTTTTTTTTTGGGGGGGGGCGTATTTCAGACTAGGGTCTAAGTATAGACCAGGCCCTAGCGATATAACCTGGCTACTCTATGGCTGCGTCTACACTGGCATGATTTTGCGCAAATAGGTTTAACGAAATAATTTTTCTGTTAAAGTATTTGCGCAAGAGAACGTCTATACTGGCATGTGCCTTTGCGCAAAAGATTTGCTTTTGAGCAAAAGCATCCGTGCCAGTATAGATGCTCTCTTGCACAAGAAAGCTCCGATGGCCATTTTAGCCATCGAGCTTTCCTGCGCAAGAAATTGATGTTACCTGTCTACACTGGCCTCTTGCTCAAGAACACTTGCACAAGAGGACTTATCCCTGAGTGGGAGTGTCAGAGTATTTGAGCAAGAAGCACTGATTTTGTACATTACAACGTCATTGTTCTTGCTCAAATACTCGCAGCCAGCGTAGACAGGCGGCAAGATTTTGCGGAAAAGCAACTGCTTTTGCATAGCAAATGGGAGGGGGTTGTTTGGGTGCTTACTTAAGTTAAGAAACCAACAAAATGAGCAAAATTACTGCATGGCTGCCATCTAAAGAGCAAGATCTCTGGACTGTGTCATTCAGGTAATGTAGCAACACCTTTTTAATAATACACCATTTCCCTGATTACATTTTCTTTCTTTTATCTTACACAGTACAAATAGTACATGTTTGTGTCTATTGATTTGAAAAATATTTTGTTTATAACACAGTGGCCATGTGGTATTCTAAACAATAGCACTTTATTACTCCTATCAATGTCCTGAAGTATGAAATTTTTCTCAACTCCAGGGTATAACTCATAATACTCTTCTTTCTCTGTTTTCATTAATAAGCATTTCCTGACATCGCTCTTTCAAATTTTTCTGCACTATGCTTTTGAATTCCTCTTTACTCAAGGGTATTTCTATGTCAATCTCCCTCCCCCCTCTCTTTTTCACATAGTTGTTGGATGCTTTGTGTGCCATTTCATTTCCTGTTATTCCAATATGCTGGGATCCAAGTTAATGCTACATGAATCCCCATATGCACTAACTCTGTTATTAGAAATATAATTTCACTGATTAAATCACTTCAACCTACTGAGACATCCTTATTTATCGCCATAAGGCTTGAGATTGAATCCAAAAAAATGACCACTACTGCTGGGCATGCATCCCAGATCCAATTTAATTCTATCATTATTTGCTGCTAGTTTGGACATTATAAAAGCTACATAACTGGTTATACTTTTAGAACTATTAATTCCCAATTTTCTTATACAATATACAGCCCTTAATCTTCTTATTTCTGTTTGTTTTTCTTTGCTTTTTTTTTGAACCTATTGGTATATATTTTACAAAACCAACTGAACTTTTCACTGAAATATGTCATTTTTCTACCTATTAATTTTTTTAACCTTAAGTTAATTAAATAAATATAATTTCATGTTTGGACATATCACTCTCTACTGCTATTTAATTTTCTCATGACTTAACATTTTTTACTTTGTTCAGTTTTTCCTTATCTTTCAGTTCCTACATCCACACTTCAACCTAAAGAGCATGTGGAGTTCTAACAGGGTTTTGCTATAGGTCACCTATTGAATTCTTCAGTAATCCTTATCTTTTTTTTTTTTTTTTTGCACTTTCCTCATTGCAGTTTCCATTAACTGTGGCCCAGAAAGTTAGGTCCAGTAGTGCAACAGGCACATCACTAAAAGGTACCAGGTGTATGCATGCATGTGTTTTAATAAATGCAGCACTCTCAATTTGTAGTGCCTTGGCTAAGTTCTGATTGTTATGGGGCAGACAAAGTCAAGAACAGATTTGATTAAGGCTATGTATACCATATGTTTTCTTATCCACTCCCACCAATTAGTCCCAGCTTAAGCAGGTATTAACCCTATGCATTTAAGTTTCATATAGCTTATGTGATTTTTAAAAAGCAATTTCATTTCAAATATTACCCCACTAATTTATACCTTTTAGTTAGATCCATTTGTTCTCCATACATATACAGTTTACATTCCTGTGTTACTTTCCTTTTTTGCAAAGATCAATCCTTTGATGTTAGAAATGGAGAACTTGAAACCCATGAATTTTCCCAGTTGTAGGACTTTTGTAACGTGGTATATCTACATTATGCAGCATTAAGTGACAATGCTCCTCATTTTCATTACCCACCTTAACCTTCCTATGAGGGTCATGGATGGTAAGGTCTAAGCCAGGGGTTGGCTGGGAGATCTGGGTGGAAATGAAAGGGGGTTGGTGGATCCCAAGGTAATAATTTAAAGTAACACTGATTGACCTGCACTGTCCTTTTTAATCTCACTAGTAGACTCACATGCGTATAATAAAGTTGCAACCTGATTAAAACCCATATCAAGTATCTCCTGTCATTTCAGTGTATCCAGACAGAAATCAGATTGCGTGAATGCTGTTTGTTGCCATTTTTGCCAACCTGCCCCCATGAGGAGGTTTTCTTTTGTTGGCAGGAAAGCATTTTCACTTGCCATGACAAAACTTTTTTGTTCAGGGGTAGGAGAGATAAGCATCAAAAGTGTTGTTGATAAAGCGCAAATGTAGACTTACCACCAGTTGATTCTCTTTTCTGACACCTCAATATTCCCTCTGCAAACCCCTAAACCAGTGTTTCTCTAAGTGGTTGGTAGGTAGTGGCAGCCCAGCCCACGCCACTTCCCACAGCTCCCTTTGGCTGCAAACAGAAAACTGGAGCCAATGGGAGCGAAAAGGCTCTGTGGCCGTAGAACCGGTAAATAAACACACTGGCATGGCCAGTTACCATGTTTCTCAAAGTGGTCTCAAAGTGAGAAACACTGCCCTAGACCACAATCATCTATGAGCAAATGACAGCTACCTTGGCATTGTTTTATTTTTGGGAAATCATTCATTAAAATACATAATATCTCTACCTGGGGATGTACTCTTGCTTATATAAACAGCTCTCTCAAGTTCCTGCAAAAATCATTCATTCAGTATATCTTTGTGTTTCTTGCAACTACATAATAGATGCTGACTCTCTCCCATGAATTGTCTTATAATCTGGTGGAAAACTTCACTTTGATTTTCATCATCCATCACCCCTCAAGGCTTTTGCTAAAAGTTGGGCTGTCTTATTAACAGAACTTCTAACTATGTTGTCAGTTCCAATATGACCTGAGATGTAACTACTCTTAGTTTGAATTCTATTCATTTTTCTAATTTGACTGTATATTTCTGATGTCTTTATGTCTTATTTATTTGAATGCAATATTTCCTTTAATTCTTTTTCTTAGTTTTTTATTCTGTTTGCTATTGTTTTGCTTCTTTTACACTTTAATAGATTTTTCACTATGAACTGTATTTTTATTTGCTTTTTATAGGCTTTGTTACTTTCTTTAGCTGCAATTTGCATTCTTCATTCCACCATGAAAGTGAGTTTTTCATTTTTAGAGTATTTTAGTATCTTAGGTATGGGTAATAGCTGCTGCTATTAATCTTTTTCTTGCATTATCATTGAAATTTTCTGTCAACACTCCCACAATGTCTAGTCACAAATTTAGTCCATTTACTTGTGAATAATTCACAGTTAGCTATTTTAAAATTCAATGTGGGTAATTTTCCATTACCTGCAACCTTACTTTTGCTATTGACAGGTAATAAGTTAGGAAAATGATCACTTCCCCATTTCTTCTTCCTTTCCTATTTCCCAGATGCATTTACTTGCAATATCTGCTATTATAATTCCTAGGTTTAAGAATAATTTCATCTGGTGCATGAAATTTAGCTGGGATGCCATTATTTAAAATCACTAAATTGTTTTAATCAATTCACTTTTCAAACTATGCACCATTTTAATCAGTTGTCTTGCTTCCTCATTATTGATTTTGACTATTTAGTTTACCACATACAATATATAGTATTTTAACATTCATCACTATTTCTTGTATCTCTGAGTTTTTTAATTTCCCACATAGGTTACAGATATTATAAACTCTTTGGCATTGGGATCTCAGCAGCATTATATTATGGGTTTCATTCTTTGTTCTCTACTACTATGTAGATTAATCTTTACATTATTAAAGTGCAAATGCTTTTTCCTCTTTATACTTTTAGGTCTTGCATGAAGACAATATACGCTGGAAATTTAAATTTAAGGTTTTTATCCGAGCGTGTTTCTTGTATACATATAATGTCTTGTTTAGTTTCCATTTCAAGAATATTTTCTTTTAGGTGCACTTTCCTATAAAAGACTGTGATCACCATACTAATTATATTTCACCATTAACATCATTCAAAACATTGTGAATTTGTTCCATTGACAACTAGCTAACATATGTATATTTCCACTACCCTTGCTATACGTTTCATATTTTTCCATTTTTTTCCTGTTTGTGAGGGATAATTTATCACTTCTATCATGAACGTAATAAACCTATCAATATATCATCGCCTATTTTTTCTGCCATATTTAACATATTCTTTGTAGAATGAGGATTTTTCTGCAATTCTCCTTTTCCTGTGTTCATTGTCTCTTCCTTCTCCACCTGATATTTTGAGAGTCAACTTACTGCTTCCTTATAAGATACCTTATTAACAATGTTTGTCTTGTTATCTCATTATTTTATCTTGACACGTTACACCCTCTAGATCAGGAGTGGGCCATAATTTTCACAGTTTTCACAATTTTCAAAATTTGCTTAATGAATTTTGGTATGTGGCCAAGGACTGGCTCCAACCCCTGGAGTTATCCGGGGTGGAGGCTTTGAATTAAAAAAAAAGTGTTCGTGACTTCCTGCCCCACCGGCAAGGCATTTACTGGTAGTCACATGGAGTTGCTGCAGCTATTTAAATGGCTCACAGCGCCAACCCCTGGCAGGGTAGTGCTGTGACCAGCAGTCATGAAGCATTTAAATAGGATCCTGCTGCCCAAGCCATCACCTGGAAATTCAGTGGCACAGGCAGCAGGATATAAACAGAGAGTGGTCAGATGCAGTCTTCTGGCTGGATCAAAGTGTTTGCGGGGCTGGATCTGGCCTCCAGGCCACATCATGCCCAGCCCTGCTCTAGATCAGTGTTCCTCAACCAGTGGTACAAGTACCTTTGGGGGTACACAAGAGAAGTCTGGGGGGGTACGTCAACACAACTGAAATTTGGAGAAAACTGAATTTTTGTTTTAAGTTTTAGAGCGCTTTATTATTTTTGTACTTTTTATACACAAAAATTTCATCGCCCGCCCAGCTACGATTAAATTTAAAAAAAAATGTTTTTAAAAATGTTTAAAAAAATGTGTTGCAATGGTAGAAAAAAAATTTGTGTCTGAAAACTGTAGGTACTGAGGATACTTATAATTTTTTTTAAAAGGTGTACTTTATAAAACAAAGTTGAGAAACACTTCTCTAGAAGATGGACTGTGATTACCATCACAGAAACTACATTTGACATCTGCTCGTCTATGCAGTTTTCACAATAATGCTCTTCCCCACATTTACTGCATCTCATTTTTTTCCTTTACAAATGGTTCCTGCATGTCCATACCATCAGCACTTACAATATCTTAGTGGACAGAGGATATATGGCTTTGTTCTGAATATCTGAAACCCTAGGATTACTTTGTCAAATAGAGTCTCTCCTGTAAATGTAAAGATCATTGCTGTTGGTGGCTTCCTTTCTGCTCCTGGATTACAAATTAGTCATTGGCTTACTTACACTTTCTTTTCTCTGATGCTTTTGGTTACCACTGGTGAATTCTAATGGCACACTGTATTATCCCCTTTAGTTCAAATACTGTACTAGATGGCAACTTATTTTACCTTTCCCTATTGATTTAATTTTCAGCAGTTTATCAGTTTGCTTGTTATTTTTACATTCAACTAAAATATCCCCTTCTTGCAACATCCTGCTCTTACTAAATCCGCAATGTTTTTAATCTAATCAGTTACTTTCAGAGTTATCACCACCTAATCTCATTTTTTGGCTAAGTATCTATAAATCTATAACATTTAGGTTTTTCCTCACTTTGCTTTTTTGCTGATATCATCATCCATCTGCTTCTACTCTCCTCCCCTCCCCACTTTGTATCCATTCTCCCTGTCTAATAGACTCTTCTTCAGTTGCCAGAGTCACTTAATTTGGAGTCAGAAAATGAAAATCTTAAGCATAATCATAATCCAAAATCCTCCTCCAGACCAGAGTTTTATCCCTGCTCCTTCTATGTCTATATCCTCCCAGTTACTGAGAAAATTGTTTCATTAGCCCTGTAATTACCACCAAGTGTCAGTAATCACCAACTAGAAAGAGGTTAATTGGTTCTGAATAAGCCTCCAGACCTCTTTGTGCCAGTGATAGTACTGTCACACCTTTGCTTGATTTTGACACACATCAAAGCATCTCAGTTTTCATTTTTTTTATGTTCCTCAAAAACAAATATTAATCTTTGCAATGCTTCTTGATCTGCTTGTTGCTCTTTTTTTCTTCTGTTTCCATGACTTAAGAAGCATTTGACAACAACATCATTTTTCCAGAAGCTTTAATCCTTATGTTACCTTCTGAAGCTAAACTACATAGCAAAAGACAGTAATTGAACTAGTCAGATTTTATTGCTGACTTCCTCAGTCTTTCCAAACTAGGTGATACATAATACAGTGGAGTTAATTTAATTGGGAATTGGGATGCACTAAGGGATGTATATTGTCTACTTTTAAGCAGATTTTCCTGTGAAAAAGATGCTGTTAAATTATCAATGCTGCTGTTCCAGGATCTGAGCTGTAGTGATCCAGAAAACTTACCAAATAAGACTACTGAGCTGGGATGGGTTTCAAACTTCACTGAACTAGGAAGTGAATTGGATGATGCATGCCCAGTGTCAGCAGTAGGGGAAGTTATACAACTCCCAACATAGTAGTTTGACATGTTAGCTCAGAGTTAGAAACACATAGAGGTGAAGCACTCTTTACACTTCTCACTATGTGCATGTCATCTAAAGAGGTACTGAAAATATTGATAGAAGAGCAAACAAACAGCAAGCAGATTAGACTAATACACACTGAAATTCAGGTTTGTACAACACTTGTAATATGCAACACATTATATAAATGCAGTACTTGAAGTTTTCCAGCTAATTAAAATTTCTATTCTGAATAAGCAGCAGCAGCCACTGCCATTAAGTATCATAATGCTTTAATTGGTTCTTTAGGAGATGGCCCCATTAAACACATCCAGTACTTAACCAGTAGAGGTTATTGTGTCCTGAAACAATGGATAGTTGAGTATTTTCCCTGCCATCCTATTGTATTAGAAATCACCATTTCAAAGGCTCAGAACACCTTTGACTTACAAGAAAAATGTAAAAGAATATAAACAATGAAAGTAACATGGAGAAAGACTCCCACTCCAAACAACAACTTCCATCCCTCCTAAAAAAAGCCTGGGGGAAAAGACAAGCTTGATAGCATGCCCTGAAGACTAATGTACACAGGCTATTTTGAACTGTGGAAATGTACATTCCAGTGTCTCAACCCCCTGAGGGGAAAGGTCTGTAAGGCAATAGACCCTTTATACTATTAAAACAAGTGTTCTGTCATGACCATGTGTGCTTTCAACACCTGCAGCGATCTGGCCAGAGGAGAGAGGTGTCTTCTGTAATAGAGAAACCAAAAGCCATTTACAGCTCAAAATCTACTCCAAAACCTATAACAGCCAGTGCAAATCTTAGAAAATAAAGTGCTATGTGTTCATGGTGAGAAAAGCATCAAAGAACGAGGTAGTCCTTATTTTCAGCTGGATTCAGTGCCCAAGGCTATGTCTAGACTACATTCCTCTTTTGAAAGACGAATGTAAATGAAACAAATTGAAAGTGCAAATGAAGCATGGATTTAAATATCCCACATTTCATTTGCATATTCACATCTGAGCGCTTCATCTAAAAAGGGTTTTTCAAAAGTGAAAGTGCAAACTAGACGGAGTCCTTTTGAGAAAAAAACGCGTTTTCGAAAGAACTCGTACAGTATTCTAATCCTGAGGTTACAAAGGCATGAATGGTAGGAGCAGAGTCTACATTTGATGGAAAAGTTGGCAACTTCTGGCTAGTTCATATTTGAAAAACAAACAAACACGCAACTACTTGATAACAGTAGTTGAGGCAGCACCAATACTCCCAGATTGTCAGATGAAGTAATACTTCTCTTTTAAAATAATTCTTGTTTTTTAAAGAAAGAAATGTAGTGTGGGTCATCTGTGCAAAAATATGTGGTGAAAATTCAGTCCTTTTATTATATCCAATGTTTAGTTTTTTAATGTTATTATTGGCTGTAATATTTTATCATAGTGAAAGAAAGATTTGTGACAAGGCTGCTATTCTATTTTCAGTATAAATATTTTGGTGATCTGTGAGAACTAGATATAGCTTATTTCCCTGACAGTAATATGTGCATGTTTATTTACAAATATTAGAATGTATGTGATTCTTCTTTTTCATACCAAAAATGATTAATGTGACATAAAAGAGTAAAATGTAAAAAATGTTCCAGTATGATTGGAAAGTGTTATCACACTCTAATTTTTACTATCCTTCAAACTATGTACAAGTTTTAATATTCTACTTCAAGCTTGGGTCCTCTTTGTAGAAGGCTAATCTTAGATGCCCAAAGTGTGTAGAGGATATGGGAGGCAGATTGTGGGACTGCAGTGGGAACTATATCTATAGGAAGAAAGATTAGAAAAGCAGAGATGCTCCAAATTAGTGATGCAATAATTGGGCCTACCAATTTACCCCAATTGTGAAACTCAAATGGAAATGTTCATAAAATGTCATAATGATTTACAACTACAAATGCTGGTGAGAAAAGTCTGAAACTGAGATAGAAAAACTTAATTAATCTAAACAGAGAGAGCTACTGATATGATTGATGGCCTCTGTGAAGATCATGGTTGGCAAATACAGTAGATATGGAATGGGAAGTTAATGAACAAAAATTGGTGTAGAGGGTTGCCAACCCTTCTGGATTGGCTGAGAGTCCTTCTGAATTAGCCTTAATCTCCCAATGACTATTAAAGGGTAAATCTAGACTACAGGCTTTTGTCAACAGGGGCTTTGTCGACAAAGCTTCTGTCGACAAAGCTTCTGTCAACAAAGAGTGTCTAGACTACATCCAGTTCTGTTGACAAAGCAAACCACTTTGTCGATGTGAGAGTGTAGACGCAAAGGACAGTATAGATGCAATAATACCTTTTGTCGACAGAACTCTGTTGACAAAAGGTGTTATTCCTTGTAGAATGAGGTTTACCTCATTATGTAGACAGAACTTGATGGTAGTGTAGACACAGGTATAGTTTTGTCAACAAAAGTGCATTTTTGTAGACAAAACCCTGTAGTCTAGACACACCCAAAGGAAATTTGGGAGAATTTAATAGGATAAATTCCAGTCTGCACTATAGCTAAGATAAGCTCCCTACCTGCTCTGGCTCCTTGTGGCTCTTAGAAGCAACCAGCATGTCCAACTCAAGGTGCAGGAATGGCCAGGGAGTCTGTGCATGCTGCTCCCCATCTTGCCCTGAGTACTGACAATACAGATCCTATTGACTGGGAACTGCAGTCAATGGGAGCTGCAGAGGTGGTGCTTGTAGGCAGTGGCAGTGTGCTTGGCTTCTCCTGAACCTAGGAGCTAGACAAGCCAGTTGCTTTGAGAAGCTGCCCAAGATAAGAAAAAACTGGCTGCAGCCCAAACCCTTCACCTCTTCCTGTACCTCAACCCCTGATTCGGGTCAGAAACTTCTCCTGCATCTCAAATTTCTGTTCTAGCCCTGAGTTCCCTCCCACATTCTGATCCCCTTGGTCCCAGATAAAATCCCACCTCCTGCACTTTAAACCCCTCATCCTTGGCCCCATCCTGGAGCCTGTACCCCCAGCCATAGATCTCACACCCTCTTGCAGATCAACCATCCGCCCAAGGCTGTTGAAAGTGATCAAAGGTGTGGGAGAGGAAGTGGAGGAAGAGGAAGAGGGGATGGAGTGAAAGGAAATGAGGCCTCAGAGAAGAGGCAGGGTTGGGGTGGCACCTTGTGAAAGTGATCAAAGGGTGGCACCTTGTGAAGGGTGGAATAAATTGCCTAGAAGGCTATGAAATCTCCCTGGTTGGAGATTTTTTTAAGAGTAGGTTGGACAAATGCCTGTCATGGATAGTCTTGATTGTGCTTGGTCCTGCCATGAGGGCAGGGGCTTGGACATCATGACTTCTTGAGGCTCCTTCCATTTCAAGGATTTTATGATTCTATGATTATATACTTAACATTCAAATGATTTAACTGTGTTTTCTTCTTCTCTGTCTCTTTAATAAAAGATAGATGGCATGCTCATAATTGTAATAAGCAGGCTAAGATCTCTGCATTTCAAACCCCAGTTTAATACTGGACAATGACTAGGAGGTCTTAACACATTTGACCAATATATTCCGTCCAAATTAATAAAACTCTATTGTGAAATAATTTATGTGTAGGGAACATGTGATTCATTTCAACTCACAGGTACAACAGTGTGGACATTTTATTGCCCATGACTTCTGGTAAGTAATGCTTTCAAGCTGTGTCACAAGGAAAATTGCACAGTTTAGAATTGTACTGTGCTATATTATTCAGGAAATGACTATGTTCACACCATGACACTGATACTCATTTTCTGTGTGGCCTGGTTCAAAAATTAACTTCCTGATCTTACAGGACAAATATCAGTGTTTGATGGACTAATTAACACTTGCAAAGAACTAAGTAAGTGCTGATTAATACTATTATGATGTTTATTAAAAGCTATGATATTGCATTACATTAATTTACTCCAAGTACCACATATTTACCTGCTAGTGATGGAAAGGGCTGAGAATTCAAATGTGTCTGCATTTCTGATTTTCAGGTTCTCACTCAAAAATATGTGCAGTGTAATCCATTTTATTATAAAACTGATTTAAATCATATTGCTTTGTAACTGACTAAACTAGCAGTATCATATGATTCATGGCACCCTGTGATGTATCAGGAGAGTGTTTGATAGATGGCATATAAAGATGATCAGAGTCTTATTCCCTGTAGACTAAGAAGCCCTGGAGCCAATTAAGGCTCTATCTAAGACCTAATAAAACCCCCTGCATCAAATCAGATAGGGGAAGGGAAGGAGAGCACATTGTCATTTGGAAGTGTACTGGGGTACAGGTGTACTGGTTTTAGAGGTGTACAGGTATTGACCAAGGGATCAGAGTACCAGGGGAATGGGGGAATGGAGGCCCTGTCCAGAGGAGAGGGACTCGCCCAGCACAGAGGACTTAGAGAATCCCTAACCAATGGGAAAGAGGGTAAGAAGCCTGTGAAGCTAAGGGATAGGAAAATGGTTTGAGTCCCTTTTCCATTCTGGTTTTCTCTCCCCACCAGGTTTCTAGCAGAGCTGTTGAAACCCAAGAATAACGGAGAAAAGCAGTGCTGGGCCCATCATATTAAAGAAAAGTGTGGGACCCACCACAACACCATTGGGCATTTGCCACAATACACAGGTACCTGTGTGCAGAAAAAAGACCTTCCAAATATTGTTCACCTCCTCTAATATGAAAAGGGATTTAGCTGTCTTTGAAGAATCACTTCCTTCGCCCAGAGAAGTCCAAACCTGGAAGATCTCAGTTGGTCTAGGGATCTCAGAAAGATAAGATGAAGAGCAGGGGTGTGTCTACACAGCAAGGTTATTTTGGAATAATGGCTGTTATTCTGAAATAACTATGCGAGCATCTACACAGCAATTCTGTTATTTCAAAATAATTTTGAAATAATGGACTGCTTATTCTGACTTCTGTAAACCTCATTCTATGAAGAATAACACCTATTCCAAAATAGCTATTTCAAAATAAGGTTTGTGTAGATGCTCCACTGCTGCTATTTTGAAATAGCCCCTCACCAGGGCCATTCTAAGTTATTCCTTCTGAAACTCTAAATCTTGATAGCACATCTAAATTAGGAAAGCCTACCTGTAGCGTAGATGTGATATTTTGAAATAAGCTATTTCAGAATAACTATTCCTGAATAGCTTATTCTGAAATAACTGTGCAGTGTAGATGAAAGCTATGTGGGCAAGGAAGATATGTATAATCCCCACCAATAGTCCCATGGAATTCTTCATAGAAATACGATACAACAATTCTTGATTATAAAAGAAGGCCAGCCTTTTCAGTGTGCACTGAAACCATGGTGGCAGGAATGAGTGGAAGCTGCAGCACCTTTGTGTGACTGTCTCTGACTTGCTTGTGGAAAAGCTAAATTAATTATTTGTATCAGTTTTCACCGAAGAGGACACAAGGGAGAGTCCCATTTCTGACACATTTTTTATGCTACAAATCTAAGAAATTCTCTCAGGTTAAGCTGTCTGTAAAGAAGGTTTTAGAACAAACATATCTCAGCACATGAAATTCAATGTTGGTAAATTTTAAAAAAATGTTTGAAAACATAACTGCAATACTATATACAAAGTGATGGGGGTTTTAATTAACAGTACTAGCACTGAAGAAATATCTAAAGTAATCATGGATAGTTTTCTGAAAACATCTGTGCACTTTGCAATCGCAGTCAGAAAAACTAACAGTGTTATGCACCATTAGGAAAGGAATAGAAAATAAGGAAGAAAATAGTGTGATGTCATTATATAAATGACATGGTACACCCACACCTTGAATACTTGTGCATTTCTGGTCATCTTATCTACAAAAGATATATCAGAGTTAGGAAATGTACATGTCAAAATCCAAATGGAATCCACATCCCAAAGTAGGAACCCAGAAAAATGATTAGGGAGTATGGAGCAGTTTCCATATGAAGAGAGATTTTAAAAAATGAGATTGTTCAGTTTACATGGAAGATGATTAAGGGAGGATTTAAGAGAGGTCTATAAAATAATGAATGGTGTGGAAAAAGTGAATAAGAACTGTTATTTACCCTTCACATAACACACAAACCAAGGGCCACCCAATAACATTGATAGGGAGCAAGTTTAAAAGCAAATGAAAGGAAGTACTATTTCATACAATGTACAATCAGCCCCCTCAGAGAGGGTTATTCACCATCTGCAGTAACTCAGATTCTTTGACATGGGTGTCTCTGTGGGTACTCCACCTTAGGTGTTTGGGCACCATAGTGCACTCAGCCAGAAGATTTTAATAGCAGTGCTAGTGACAGGTAGTTCACGCATGTGAAATGCACTCTGTGCACCAGGCAACTAATGCGCATGCACGGGTTACAATCCCTTCAGTTCCTTCTCTGCCCGGTAGAAGTTATACCAAAGCAAAGAGGAGGAAGGGTGGGTGTTGGAGCACCCCCAGGGACACCCATCTCGAAGAACCTCAGTTACTGCAGGGGGTGAGTAACCCTCTTTTCTTCTTCGAGGAGTGTCCCTGTGGGTGCTCCACCTTAGGTGATTATGAAGCAGTGTGTCCACTGGAGGCGGGAACTTTTGTCAGTGTAGTGTCCCTGTGGACAGCCATGAGGATGGAGTGACCAAACAGGGTTCCCCTAGTGGGATATGTGTTGAGGAGTAATGGGTCGTGAAAGTATGGGTGGATGACTGTCAGGGATGGTATTTGGTCCTGCTGTGAAGACAGGGGACTGGACTCGACGACCTTTTAAGGTCCCTTCCAGTTCTAGGAGATAGGCATCTCCATTCATTTCATTTATTCATTCATTCATTCTTGTCCAGGTAGCTGATTTACAGATATCTGACAGGGAAATACCTTAGATATGCAGTTAATGCAGCTATGGCTCTGGTTGGGTATGCATGAAGTTGTGCAGGTGGTTCTTTGCCAAAAGCTGCATATGCTACTCTTATGCACTCTGCTCTCCATTTGGAGAATCTCTGAGAGGAAATAGAGAGTCCCAGAGATGGTTCAGCAGTTGAAATGACTAATCTGTTGGTTCTGCGGAAATGTATGGTTCTATCTATGTAGAACACAATGGCCCTGTGAAGGTCAAGGGTATGGAGCACTGCTTGCATCGCATTGTTGTAAGGTTTAGGAAAGAAGACAGGTAAGTTGATGGGTTCATTGCAACGGAATGGGGAGAAGCCCTTTGGCATAAACTTGGGGTGAGGCCGAAGTACCGCCTTGTCTTTATGGAAGATGGTGAATGGTGGGCCTGATTTCCCCAACCCCTCTGGCAGATGTCATAGCCACAAGGAAGGTCACCTTCATGGAAAGGTGAAGCAATGAGCAGACTGCCATCGGCTTGAAGGGCTTTCTCATTAAAGCCCTAGGAACAAGACTGAGGTCCCAGATGGGGACTGGTGGTTTTATGGGCATGTAGCTGTTTCGCAGGCCTTTAAGAAATCTTTTAATTATTGGGTGTGTGAACACAGATGTATCATCTATTGGTTGGTGTAGAGCTGTGATTGCAGCGAGATGGACTTTAAGGGAGCTCAAAGAAAGGCCACAGTTCTTAAGCTACCTGCAGGACCTCAGATAGTGGAGCTGAGGCTGTGACAAGGTTGTTTCTTTGGGACCAAGCAGAGAAGCGTTGCCATTTGTACAAGTAAGATTTCCAATGGATGTTCTGTGGCTGTTGAGGAGAATTTATTGGACTTGACTTTGCATTGTGATTCTAGTGGAGTGAGCCACTAAGAAACCACACCTGGAGCTGGAGAGTGAAGAGATGTTGGTGATGGAGGTGACCGCAGTGTTGGGTGAAGAGATGCAGGAGATGTGGGAGACGTTATGGCTGGTTGGATGACATTTGGAACAGGTAAGATTGTTTAGAGGCTGCAGAAATCACAGTTGAGACAGCTGAAGCCACCTTATCTGATATCGCTGCTGTAAAGGTTTAAACGGGAATGCAGAGTGTCCAAGGTCTGTAGCTGGTATGAGTGACCATTCAAGTGAGAGAGGTTTCAATTATGGCTTTCTAGTTTGTGTGTCCTGCTTGTCAGGCTTCTATGATGGGCACGGTGAATCATGCCGAGGTTCTCCCACAAGCAGCGGAGATAAAATGAATGCCCTGGTGAGTGTGAAATATACAAGTGGCCAAAAATAGACAGTACTTGAACCCAGCAGACTGTGGTATTAGAGTCCGACAGGTGGGTGGGGCATTCTGAGGAAATTTTTTTCTCAGAACAATGTAAATCAAATGAAAAAGTGGAGAGAGAGCCCCTGTGTGGTGAGCCCCTTCAAGAGAAAGACGGGGGCAGTGAACCTCCACTTATCTGTGGCTCCACAGTTGATCACAAAGAAAAATCTCTTTTTTTCTTCTTGGAAAGTAAAATGGAAGTGGTTTTAAGGCTAAAGCTCACTAAAATCTATGATAACAAAGCTAACTGTCTGAGGAGCTCAATGCAGAGCACACTGTGGATTCTGACTGACGCTTATGACGACAGAGAAGGAACTGAAGAGATTGTAGCCAGCACATGCGCATTAGCAGCCTGACATATACAATTTGCTGTGCATGTGCGATCTACCTGTCACTAGCACTGCTATTGAAATCTTCCAGCCAGGTGTGCTGCAGCACCCAAACACCTAAGGTGGAGCATCTACAGGAACACTCCTCGAAGAAGAACAATGAGTTTCACAGGATGTTGTGGAAGCCAGAAGTACAACTCAGCTCAAAACACAGTTAGGTAAGTTCATGGGAAAGAGGTTCATCAGTGGCTATTAGGCAAACTTAAAAAACAACGAATAGTCTAATAGCACCTTAAAGACCAACAAAACATGTAGATGGTATCATGAGGTTTTGTGGGCAAACCCCACTTCTTCAGATGACTGGAGTATTAGAAGTCCAGATCCAAGAATAAATAAGGGAAGGCATGGGGGAGGAAAAAAGGAGAGAAAAGGAAGGGGAAGAGCGAGACAATGGGTAGATGGTTCAAGTAGTTACAAGAGGCTGATCAGAACAATTAGCACCTCCATTGGTTGGTTATTTAAGTCATTAGGATATGTAAGGTAGTGTTTGAGCCAGCTGATGTCCCTGTTTCTCCTCTCTCTCTCTCTCTGGCCCAGTGAATATTTAATTATTTATACAAAGCGGAACAACTCTAATTAAAAAAGTTGAGAGAGCCCAGCCCAAAACATGCAGTGGTTTATGACACTCACTTGAAATGTGGAACACCCGGATTCAAGTCTCTGATCTAAATCAGGCAGAGGGGGGAGGTGAACAAAGGTATTCCACATCTGAAGTGAGTGTCCTTATTACTGGTTTGTTTTTATGCAACTCTTATTTTTTCCCAGAGGAAAGTTGCAACCTGGCTTAGATGCTTAACTCCAAGAGAGGATTTATGGTGGATAGGCACCTAAAAATTTTTGGAGATATGGACCTAACTGCTGCCCCCTTTCATCTGCATTTCTTTGCTGTATAGCTTAAGTGGCTTTCCCATCAATTGGCTGTCTTCTTTCTTCAATGCCTCATGTTGTATGGGGAGCCTGGGCAGGGCCGGCCCACAACATTTTGGTACCTGATGTGGGGAGCTCAAATGACACCACCATGCCACCTTTTCTCCTGCCTGCCTGTTATGTCTCTTGTGCCCTCCTTCCTCCAGCACAGCACTCCACCATCTCTGTGCATCTAGAGCAGAGAGAATACATATGCACCAGCAGCAGACACAATTTTCCACACTCTGGATCCAGTTGTGTCCTCCTCCCCCCCCCCCCCCCACACACCCTGCCACAGTCTGGCACCTGAGACAGCTGCCACAGTTCGCCTCATGATAAGGCTAGCCCTGACTGAGTGCCTAATTCAGGGTTGTGAATTTTATTTGGACTCTGGCATGCAATACCTAAGTCATTTTGAGGCTCTAGCCCATTGATTCTTAGTGAGACTTTGGGTGCATCTACACTGCACTGTAGGTTGAAATAAGTTACGCAATGTGAGCTATGCAAATAGTGTTTCTTATTTTGATGTTCTTTTGAAATAACTTATTTCAAAATTTGGTATTGTCTACACAGGACTTATTTTGAAATAAACTGCTATTCCAAAACATCCCTTACTCTTTGTGCAATGAAGTTTACAGAGACATCAGAATCGCGAGCCCATTATATTTCAAAATAATGGTGTGTTTAAAAGACGCGGAATAGCTATTTTGAAATACCTCAGTATCCTGAAGTAGCACTGCAGTGTAAACGTAGCCTTAGGTTCCATAGTGCTTATGTCACTTTTGAAAATGGAACTTAAGAGACTAAATCACATGAGTGCTTATCAAAATGGTGCTTCAGGTACCACAGCTGGTATACCACAGCTGGTATAAATCCATCTTTTCAGCTCTGCTTCAACAGAATGTTGTGGTTGAAATTATCTGTGATTGAGTATGTTAATAGGTTTCAAGTAGATGGTTTTAACCAAAAAAAGAGCAAAACAAAACACTTGTCATAATTAGACAAGATTTTGTACCCAGTCAGAGAAAAAACTTTTTTTTTTTTTTAAAGTATTGCAGTTTCTGGCCAATCTGCAAGAATAATGGTGGAGAACTTTGCCTGTACCGCTAAACCTTCATTAATTGTGGAGTCTCAAAAGATTCATTTCTTTCCAGTCCTATTTCATTTCTTCATGTAGCCACTGGGACATATGGTGAGATGACATGGACTCAAGATCAACAATATGCAGAACTCACTCGGCTCTACCTATTCTTCAATACATATAACTATACCACTCTTGCAAAGGTGGAGCAGTGTTTGGAGGGGACCAGCCTGTGGATAATGAGCAGGTGGTTTAAGCTGAACCTGAAGAAGGCAGATATTATGCTGGTGGACACAGGAAAACACTCTGAGGAGCATGAAACCACTGTGTGCACACATCTATATTTAATCATTTCAGACTGTAGTTTGGGAGCTTTATGGATATCTTACTGATGCTGAGCTTGCACATAGTAGTATCCAGGAGTGTCATTTTTTAACATGTCCAGTTGGCCAAGAGACACTGTTGGACTCTGATGGAAGATGACTTGGTCTACATATGACTTGATAAATTCTCATCTGCACTGCAGCAATGCAGTATAACTGGACAGGAAGTCATTGGCCTTTAGGTAACTTCAACCAGCTTCCTCATGTGCTACTCTGACCTCAAACCTGACTTATATTGACTTCTCATAGAATATCAAATAAAGTTCAAGGTCTTGATCTTTACCTTTGAGGCACTCTATGACATGGGTCCAGCATGTCTAAAAGATAGCCTGTAGGTCCATTCTGAGTACTATAATACCACTGCACTACTTCAGCACAATGGCACTTTCTACCACAATGGTAAATCACATCAGTGCAGGAAACAGACTTTGACTCTTTTACTGGTATAGGAGATGTTGTTAACAGACATATAGGAGTCATGGCCCAGGCTTTTCTACATTCTGACTAGTCTCAATTCCAGTTTCTATGATTGCTCACAGACTGAGGGTGAAGATGAATCTTTAAACTCCATGCATTGACTGACTGCTTCAGATTGCTTCAGTTCTGGAACCCTCAGTTACTTGTTTACAGACTAATCTCCTCAAATTTGACTGTAAATTAAATTTGGATTGTATCAATTGAGAGTATATACATTGATATTCTTATAAATAAAAACCTCCATGACTCCAATACATGAGTTAAGGACATAAAATGGTTTGGATATATCCTGAAGTGTGGAAAATTTAGACATGTACTTTGTGTGAGGGAGAAACAAGTATGTTCACGGCTGGAATGTACTTGAAAATTAAGCATAACTGTCTCTTTTGCTGCATTTCCACAGCAGTAACAAAATCCTGCAGCAGAGAGAAAATTGTTTAATGGGGCTTCCTGATGTTTACATTGCCCCACTGATACAGTTAAAGCCTGCTCTGAAATTTAAAATACTGGGGTTAATGTTTTTTATCTTGTGTCTCTTTGGCTGCTGGGAATTTTGTTAGTGATTGTAATAGAGCTGATGTTTTATTTGGCATTATGTATTTTTGTACAGGTGTATACTAAAAGCAAGTAAATGTTATTTTTTCCTCTTTGCTGAAGGGTAGCAGATATGGATGATTTGCAGAGGGTCAGTTTTCCATTGATAACACAGACTCTGGGGGCCTTCTAGCATAATGTATTTATATTCAAAAAGTGCAAGTTCTGTTTAGACTGAATAAAGGTGGCCCAACCTTTACACTGAAAATTCTGTTGACAGCCATGCTAGGTAAGTCTCCTTACTGAAACAGCTTCTCTCTTAACCTTTCTCTCTGGGTATGTCTATACTTGCAGCCTAATTTGAACTAGGGCTGTAAATGTAGGCATTCGGAATTGCATATCAAGCCCAGGATTTAAATATCCCGTGCTTGATTTGCATCTTCCTGGCTGGGTGCCATTTTTGAAATTTACAAGCCCGAAGTAACTGCCCACGTCTACACGCAGCAGTGAAACAGGCATTCGAAATAAAGCCCTAGTTCAAACTATCTGCTATTCCTCCTGCAATGAGGCTGCAAGTGTAGACATACCCTCTGTCTCTTTGCTATGATACAATCTCCATTTCTTACCTGCCTCTCTCAAACTCCACACTCTAGAGTTACCAGCAAGTAATGCATTAAGTCTCTTTTTGTGTAGCTGCTTCACAGGTTGGTAAAGCACTCTTTTGTGTTTTGGGGGATCTGCAGAAGAGTCAACATGTGGACATTAAATATAGTCAGACTTGGTGGTGGTTCTCAAAACTGTTTTATTTGTGCAGTTTCCCAAACATAGTCATACTTGGTGGTAGACCTCAAAACTGTTTTATTTGTACAGTTTCCCAAATGAAAGATCATGTAAGATTGCTGTAGGGCTAAGCCTCTCCAAGGTCAGTTTTATATCAAGAACGTACATCAGTAATTAAGCAGCATGCATTTCATTACTGCTATTGCCATTACAATACTATAAAAAGAAATGAAGCATCCTTTGGGGTTAGAAGGGCATGTAATAACAGCCATCATCTTATTCTCTTTCTACTCCTATCCTCCTTCCAGTACAATTATTCTTCTTCAACACACCTATGGTAAGCTGCTGTGACTGTCAAGTTGTTAAGGATAGGAAAAAAGAACAAGAGATATAGCTTCTGCCTGCTAATACCATGACATGAAGGAAAAGCACAGATCCCTGTTATCTGGAGTGTATCACACCCCGTTTTTGCTGGGAATTGACAAATAGCTTTGGGCTTGGAGTAGTATTATTTTCTTTAAATGTTTGTATTTGACCAAACAGATTGATAAAAGGACTTAGAGAAAAAAAGAAAATGATTTCCTGTGTACACATCCTTGGAATCTCAAAGAGGGACTATGGGCTCTGTTTACTCATACTAAATTTTAAATTTTTGCAAGTATTTCATTTTTTTATTACTCTTACTCTTACTCTTGCTATTGCTATTACTATTATTAATTATTCATTAATTCTGAACACTTGGGAGTCCCATCCATGGATCAGAATCTGCCTGTGCTAGGTATTTTGCAAACACAGAACAAAGAACTTTCAGGTTAAATATAGTAACGTTGATTTACCAGTTCATTCCTAGATACAATTAGGAAGTAACAAGATACAATATACATTCAAACTGATATATTTGCCAAACCATTTGACCTTTCATTCAATTATGAGTACAGATGTTTGAAAAATAAAACTTACCTAATGTGCACTCTATACTTTTGTCCATCATCCACTCTAATAGTAGTATTGATGCTTCTAATTTCTGCTGCCCCATCACATACAAATTGGTACTACAAAGGAAAACATCCTACATAATTTATCATATTTGGATACTTATGCTATTTATTATATTATATTATATTATATTATATTATATTATATTATATTATATTATATTATATTATATTATATTATATTATATTATATTATATTATATTAGCATATTTGGAAACTTGAAACTGAAAGTACTAAATCTGCAAATAAACCCCCTCAGAAATATGACTATGTGTATCCAGAAAAATGCACATAATGTTTACAGGTCCAGATCAAGAAAACTCACTGATGCATTAAAAACAATTACATACTTTTTCCAAGTCGATGTACAAAAAATCTTTGTATATTTCCTTTTCACACATACTTTTGGGTCCAAATTTTCAGAGGATTTCAGCTACAATTCCACCTCAAGTGAATACTGGCTGCAGATGACCTTTACCTGCAAGCCTGTATTCCTTTCTTACTTTCAGATATGCATAGTTACACGTGAGCTGGAATATTTAGGGGTACCAAGCTGTTTCCTAAAAGTAATATGAAACTAGCACTAGATTTCATGGTTTGTATACTTGTAATCAATGCTATATTGCATGAATGGAATCATTGTCATTGGGGTTTTATATCTACATTTAATTGAGCAATTTTATCAATGACTAAAAGTGAATTGAATTAGTTTAAACATGACACTGGTACATTTGGTAGCCACTGTGAAAGTTATTCATATCAAAGCTTTTTAATACATTTTTGTCAATTAAGTTTCTGAAAGTATTTGTCTAAAAACAGACAAATATCTATTTTTTTCTGCATCAGTATTTTAGAGTAAAAACAACTAACATTATCTTAATGTTATCAAAGGTTGCTAAGTCTTGTGCAGATTCTTACCCCATGCCTACCTATTCATAATAGATAAGGAGTCAGCCATGAAAACATCACTACTGTCCACCTCTCAATATAAAACTGTTGTGTTAAATATATTCTCTTAGGGTGTGTCTAGACTACAGGGTTTTGTCGACAAAAGTGAACTTTTGTCGACAAAACTATACCTGCATCCACACTACTGCTGAGTTCTGTCCACATAACGTCAACAGAACTTAGCAGTTTTGTCGACACTGGTAAACCTCATTTTACGAGGCATAACGCCTTCTGTCGACAGAGTTTCTGTCGACAGAAGGTGTTATTGCATGTAAACTGTCCTTTGCGTCTACACTACCATGTCGACAAAGCAGCTTGCTTTGTCGACAGAACTCAATGTAGTCTAGACTCTCTTTGTTGACAGAAGTTTTGTCGACAGTATCTGTCGACAAAACTTCTGTCGACAGAAGCCTGTAGTCTAGACTTACCCTTAGATGTGTGTACTTAATTCAAACTACCCTCCATATTGAAGGTCAGCTTTGGTTTTACATCTATTCCTACTATTCAACGTTCCCTTCAGAGCAGTGCAATTTGGGTAACTTATGCATAGCAATTCATTATAGCAACAAGGCATATGCAACTCGTGAAAGGGCACTTGATTTTTAACTATTCTTCTAGAATATCTTATAACTGTGCCAATCAGACTCTTTTCTTAAACAAATTTGACAAAACATTACTGAATACTTTGACAAGAATAAATTGTACTACAGTAGAAATTCACTCTTTAAAATTTATAAATAAATGTGATCATATTTATTTTGTCCTGACATATGAAACATTAACTATCTTGACGTGATCCAGTGGAATTCTGTATCAGTATCTCCCATTTGTTCAGAACCGCGAGTAAATAAATTGTTTTCTCTATTTGAAAGTTCTTTTCTACAATTAATAAAACAACTTCATTGATTAATTTTCCAGGCAATAACTTCAGTGAGTTATTTTCCAGGCAATAACTTCAGGCAAAGTGCACAATGTGGCCCTGCATACAAAAGGTAAGCATAGTACTTTAATTTCGATAGGACCTGGGGGATACATCTGTATGTTCTCCTTATTTGTATACATAAAACTTCTATGTTTTTTAAGGAAACAACTTGAACTCCACCAGCTCTGGAGTAGGTTCAAATTATTTTGCCTATTTTACCTATAAGGCTGTGTCCAGACTCAGGGTTTTTTTCGAAAAAAGTAGCCTTTTTTCGAAAAAACTTCCCCTGCGTCTAGACTGCAGCCGCGTTCTTTCGAAATTAAATCGAAAGAACGCGGCTTTTCTTTTGACGGCGGTAAACCTCATTTCACGAGGAAGAATGCCTTCTTTTGAAAGTGCTTCTTTCGAAAGAAGGCGTTCTTGAATGTAAATAGGGCTTCTTCGAAAGAGAGCATCCAGACTCACTGGGGCTATGTCTAGACTGCAAGCCTCTTTCGAAAGAGGCTCTTTCGAAAGTGGCTTGCTTTTTCGAAAGAAAGCATCCAGTGAGTCTGGATGCTCTCTTTCGAAGAAGCCCTATTTACATTGAAGAACGCCTTCTTTCGAAAGAGGAACTTTCGAAAGAAGGCATTCTTCCTCGTGAAATGAGGTTTACCGCTATCGAAAGAAAAGCCGCGTTCTTTCGATTTAATTTCGAAAGAATGCGGCTTGAGTCTGGACGCAGGTGAGGTTTTTTCGAAAAAAGTAGCCTTTTTTCGAAAAAACCCCTGAGTCTGGACACAGCCTGGGAGCTTTCTTTCAAAAAAGCAGCTTGCTCTTTCGAAAGTTCCACTTGCAGTCTAGACGCTCTCTTTCGAAAGAGGCTTGCAGTCTAGACATAGCCTAAATGTGTGCATTGGAAGGGCACCAATATGATTTCCATATAGTTTACCTTTTATATCACCATTAATACTAGTCTCATCTGTCATGACAATTTCTGGGGAAATAATTTTGAAAGTGACAATTTAAGCAGTTGTTTCACTTAAAAATTCTGGGCAATCACTGAGATGCTCAAGAGTATATATTGTTTTCTATAGCCCTAGGCTGAATAAACCATTGATTATTATAAAAATCCAATTTGTTTTAGTCTTTCTAGAAGAAAAAAAAGGTACCTTACCTGTAATGTGCCATGTTTGATGAAGAGTTGAATAAAGAAATGTCCCATTGTTTCTGGGCTCTGTGCAATGAACAGAAGGAGACCTTGGCAGCTATAGGTCTGAAATTCTAAATGGATATTGTTTTGAGGTTTCAACTGCAAGCCTTGAAATTCCAGATAAGAGTCTCCATGATATTGAGCATAGTTGAAATCTGTGAATCCAGATAGATAGAAAATCAAATGTAAAAAGTTGTTTTTTATGATCTGATCACTGTTTTCTTTGCCAACACCAGTACAGATGAAGGGCATTCCTCTTCATCTATTACCAGACAGTTTCACCTTGGGAGGCAGATTTAAAACTAAGATATTCATCCTTCTTTTCTCCCAATAGACTGCCTAGAAGAGAACTTCTGAAGTTGTAAGTAAAAATGTAAGCTTTGTTATATTAAATGACACAAACTGCCTCAACCAAATTCTGTACTGGAAGAGGAGTTAGGTGGCAAGAAAGAAAAATATGTTTTGTGAAATCCTGTCTCCAATGAAGTCAATGGCAGTTTTGCCATTGACTTTAATGGGATCAAGATTTCTTTAGTTGTTTCCTAATGATATGGCTGCAATGAATCAAAACATGTAGCATTAACGCT
Source organism: Pelodiscus sinensis (assembly GCF_052426305.1). NCBI lineage: Eukaryota > Metazoa > Chordata > Testudines > Trionychidae > Pelodiscus > Pelodiscus sinensis. Next base: position 49,237,192 of record NC_143054.1, read on the forward strand.
GGGGATACGTCTAGACTACAAGCTTCTTTCGAAAAAGAGCGTCTAGAATACAAGCAGATTTTTCAGAAAAGTGAGCCGCTTTTTCGAAAGAGAGTCTAGACCAATGGGAGAAGACCAAAAGAATGCAGGTCTGACAATGAAGATTCTGTTTCTTGATTAGATTTCACATGGCTGATTAACTGATTAATACAGACAATCACCTATTATTTTAATTCAAAATGTATATAATGTAAAAAACAATATGAGGTGGGGAGAGTGGACAATTTCCAACTGAATTTTTTTGTTCATTTCTCCTCTGATTTATGCATATGCAATCACTGGCTTTAATATGTCTATAGTTATTGGTTCATACACATACACCAAAAAGTTTACATGAAAGTCAGGTTAGGACAAACAAAAACACATGCATGCTTTTGAAAATGTGATTCTTGATTCCTCAGTGTTTATAACGAGATAATCTAAATTTACAATTCTATATGGCTAAAAGTAGGGCAGCCTCGGACCAGAACGCATATCTGCTTATAAATAAATCAAATTTTGCTTTCTCTGCTACTTTTCTTGCAAGGTGTTTTTTTCCCCCTTAGCACAATTATAGTACTTTACGGTTTGCTCAAGCAGAAATATTTTCTACACTTACTTGAAAAACAATTTAGAGACACAATAATGTATGCCTTATCAAATAAAAAGTTCAGAGATCATTTAAAGAAAGGGTAATGACAGCTCACTTGTTTTATTGTAAAACATAATCAATACAACAACTTAAAACCTAAAAATTTCACCACTCAGTATAGTACATACAAAAAAGAATAAATAAAATATCATATTTTGTTTGGCTGAATTTAAAGTAGCCACTCAGGGTTTGATACTAGCATTTGAATGGCTTTTGAAGGTCACAGATCCTATTTCCAGTTTAAAAAAAGACAAAAGAATCAGCCCACTTCGTTTCTAATATCAACTTTGGTAAAATTTCAACTGCAGATGTTTGATTTCTGGGGTCTAGTATAAAATGAATATCAAGCAAGTTATGTGCAATTACTGTTGACCTTCCTGCTTAACACCTTGTTGAAACACAGACCAGAATTCTGCCTTTTCAGAACTTTTCAGAAAGCACAATTTAGTGTCAAATTCAGTCACTATATTCAAATCCTGAATATAGATCTTATTAATGAAGAATATTCAAAAATAAACTACTTCACACAAAGTTAATATATACACATAATTACTTTTAACACAAGCCTAAACATTTTTAAGGAGCCTTAATATATAAACATTGCAGTCTCAGGAATTCAAAAATCATTACACCATGAAAGGAAAAATAAACCATAAGTTGCTTGAAAATAATGAGATATTCATGGTTTTAAATTCACATGTCTTTTGGTTTTGTTTTCTGAACTTTGATCTTCAGAAGATTCACCCTTTCTATAATTCTGGATTTCAGGAAATGGAACCTGAAATGTACAAAAAAATCACATACCAATTGAGAAAACTCCCCCTTTTTATTTAAGATTAGTAGGTAGTACACCTCCCCAACAAAATCTTCTCATCCTTTCCCTGGAATATCTCCTAATCACTCTCACAATACTTATCCCTTATCTAATTCCTTATTCCCCAATCCTTTATGTCCATATTTCACAAGGGCACTAGCTCCCTTCTGGTCCACAAAACTTAATAGAGAAACTTCAGAGGACATTAACAAAAATATAAGAAATTTGGAAAAAAGTATCTGTGAGGAAAGGTAGAATCATAGAATCATAGAATAATAGGACTGGAAGGGACCTCGAGAGGTCATCGAGTCCAGCCCCCCGCCCTCAAGGCAGGATCAAGCTCCGTCTACACCATCCCTGACAGATGTAGAAATAATCATGCATCTTTGTTCTGGAAAAAAAAAAGTTGAAGGTGGACATGATCACTGTTCTCATATATGTGAAGAAATTGTTATAAAGAGGACAGCAATCTTTTATTTTCTTTGTCCACCAAAGATAATATAAGACATATTTGGCTACCAAAGATAATATAAGACATATTTGGCTTCACCTGCTGCCATGTAGATTTAGGTTAGCTGCTAAGAAAACCCTTTCCAGGTATAAGCATAGTTAAGTACTGGAATAGGTTGCTAGTGGAGGTTGTGGGAGTCTCATCATTGGAGGAATTCAAGTAAATAAATATGTGAAAGGAATGGCTGTACATACTATAGTTTGTCTCAGTTTGGGGATCAACTCAATGACTTCTTGCAATCCCTTCAAACCCTATTATTTTTATTGGTTTACTAATTCAGCTATACTTTTAAATAGAAGCAAGCACCTTTCAAACAGATTGCAAAAACCATTTATCCTTTGTTGACATACATTCAGACAAAAGCAAGATGCTTTATTAACTGATACATTATTAAAGGATTTAATCATGAAGAATATAAAAAGTGAATTTCAACATTTTAATTTTCCTTTGTTAAAAGCAGGAATGTTTTGTTTGTTTCTTGGTTGATAAAAGCATATAAATAGTAGTCACCTAAGTAGCACTGAATAGATTTCCACAGTATATTAAAATGTTAAAAAATATGGTGGTGTTTATTTGAACATATTACAAATGTAAATAAATATGAAGTCACTTTGTTTAAACCAGATTGACAAAAAACTTTCTTAGAAAGATGAAATGAAAGACTTTCAGTACCATGGAAACCTACCATCTCTTATTGCTTGAAGGAAGAATAAGGAAATGAAGTGAATATTATGATTAACAAAATTTACAGGAGACATAAAGATTGGGGGGAGTCACAAATAAAGAAGAGGGCAGGTCACTAATACCGATTGATCTGGATCACATGGTAAGATAGGTACAAGCAAACTATATGACTTTTGGTATGGGAAAAAGTACGGTCATCTAGGAATTAAAAACGTCAGGCTATATTTATGGGGAAGGAGATTATCTCAGAGAACACCAAATCCAGAATATAATTGGAGGCTGGGAAAATAATCAGCTGAACATGAGCTCTCAGTGCAATGATGGGCCCAAAAGACCAATGTGATCTTTGAATGTATAAACAGAGGAACATCAAATAGATAAGCAGGTATCTATTTACCTCTGTTCTGACACAGATACAAGCCTTCGGACATGATGTATCTAGTTCCAGTCATACTTTAAGAAGGAGATATGAAAATTGGAGAGGATTCAGAAAAAAACTTCAAGAAGTGTAAAAGAATTGGAAAAGATACCTTATAGTGAAAGGCTCAAGAAGTTCCATCAATATATCTTACCAGAGAAAAGGATGCAACCTGATGCTTCTGATGTCCTTAGATCTCTGACTGTAATTGAGCAACCCTTAGCTGAAATACTTTTGCACCATTGCAACATACTTGTAAAAAACCATAATCTTTTAACATATTTACAAATATGTTAGTTCCTGATCTAGTCCCTATATACTGAGCAAGAGCATTGTAAAAGGACCCTAAGGCCTGGTCTACACTAGACCAGGAAAGCCAGCATAAAGTACGCAACTCCAGCTACACAAAATGTGTAACTGGAGTTGGCTCACCTTAAGCCAATCCTTGGTGGTGTTCACATAGCTGGAGGCTGATAGGAGCACATGCTTTTGTTGGCTTCCCTTACTCCTTGCAAAAGGAGGAGTACCACATTCTGGTGGGAGCTGCCATCAACATTTGATTTAGGGGTCTATACAAGACCTGCTATATCAAAAGCCAGAAAATTGACCTCTGGAGCATTGATCTTCTGGTAAGTATAGACATGCCCTAGAAGTCCCAGATCAAGTTAGCAGAGGATTCCCCTAGCACAGCAATAGTCATTATCTTTGATGGGAGTTGTAGGTCTAGATTTCCTAGCTAGCATTTAAAACCTCAACCATAACGCTTTCTTGTCAATTCCCAAATAAAGCTCAGTTTCCAACATTTTGGACAAATTTAATATCCCAAGACCTGCAGGGAAAAAAATTAACACTCTGTAATTAAATGTGATAAACATCTCCAATGTTCATATAAAGTAGTGTGTTGTGGATTACGCAGAAAATTCCTAATACCTTAACATCTGCTCAAATATCTAAGAAGGGAACACAGAGATTTTTCTAAATTATCAGAGGCAGTTAAGGTCCCAATGCCAGTGAATTTTAATGGGAATTAGGTGCCTAGCTGTAATTTGTGCCTTTGAAAATCTTCTCTGGAGTGCAGAACATTAATGTTTTATTAAACTATCTATCCATTGCTAACTGCAGTAAATGTCCTACAGCATATCAGACTTTTATGCACATGTCTTAAAATAAGTTCAGTCAAATACTTAAATGCTCACTTTAGTACAAGCCTCATCCGGTTGTAATTCTTCTTTTGTTTAGATCCATGCTTTCACCTTGGTTTCCCTTGCCACTGGAAATTCAGTACTTCCTAGCAAATGCCAATCCCTCATGATGCCAATACCTACTGAGTATTTTTGGCTCTCTCACCATTAAGTGACACAACAACATCAACAACAGAAGCAGGCATAATTTTTAAAGACAGCAATTTACTGATATTTGCTAGTAGAAATACGTACGTGAAATGTAGACAATGCTATGGAAGTTATACTGCCTTTTACTGAAGATTACCTCACAGGCAGGATTATTTGCTGCCTTGAAGTTTAGTTAATTATTTATTTGTACAATATGTAAAAAACACAACCACTTTCACAGGTATAAATGACTACATAAGATGCAAAGCAATGGAAATTGGTGAAGGTTTTTAAGTTTTAGTAGCTTCATTGCTATGGCTGTTGTTCCTGCTGCTTAATGACAAATTTGTTACAACAATATTTGAATAAATAGATAAGATCTCAATTCTCCGTAACAAATAATACATGGTACTTAGGGATAGAATTTGTATGACTGGAATTGTGCTTAATATCCAGATACAATTTTGATTAATGAATATTACTCAAAGGTGGAATCTATACTATTTTAATTACATTTAATATCTTGATACAATTAATAATAAATACTTTGCACTGAGAGTTGGGATTTGTATCACCGGAATGCCAGAAGCAGAATATCAACCCCCTCTGCTCACGTTGGTGACTCCATTCCCTGTTAGAATCCCTAATCACACAAAATCAGTGACTGTGTATGAAGACCTATTGTTTTCCTTGCAGTGCTTCTGCAAAGCGGAATTACAGAACTCATTTAAAGACAGCTTCCTGCAGGGGACTCTTTTCTGCTATGCTAACCATAATGGGTGTGCAGCAGTCATTGCTTTCTGTGGCTGTCAAGCTTTGTTGGTGGTCTAAGTATGAGGGTGCATAGGAGCATAGACATACCTCTCTGCCTCACTTGGGCATACTAGCACCAGAGAGGATTCTAAGCAAGTAGCAGTCCCTGCAATCAAAAATGACTTTTTGGAAGAAACCTTAACTTTTCAATTTCCTCCACTTTTGGGCTTCATTTCACAAAACTGCATCTACTTAGTTTTTATATTTAATCAAATACATTTTCCCCTTTCTTTAGCATCCCCAAATAGGTAGGCAGGTGGAAGTTGATGTTTCACAGAGCCCCAGAAGACAATCTTGGCAAAGGGCTTTTTCAGTGTTCTTAATACACTCCTCGTTTAATTCTGGTTATTTTTCTTCTATTTGTAATTTCTATTTTAAGGCTTAGGTTGTTTCAAAGTAATCTCATGATTTTCTTTGAGTTTTGCCTATAGTCTTTCCAAGTAAATTGCTTTAAAGGGAACACAACACTGATTTTCAGCTATTATTTCTATTTCCAGAAACAGTGCTATTATGCTGTAATATGCCTCACCTTTGGTTCCACACAATGAATCCACAGTTATTGAGAATCTATGTTTTATTCTGTCAGTGAGGTCAGTGCTGCATGAGTAGCTGAGAATTATAGTCATGTTTTTCTCCCAAAGTTGAAATGTCCTCTAATCTGGCATACTATACAACAATAAAGTGTGGTTAACAACCAGAACTGTTCCCAGTGTAGCCCATAAGGCACTCTCAAGCAAAGAAAAACAACAGTTATGAATAAACTCTTTTAGTGCTCCCTTCGTCACCACTAGAAGAGGACACGGACTTTGATAGACTGTGTTATTCTTTCAGGTTAAGTAAGAATGTAGCTAGTACATTGTTTTTATACTTTACAATTTAACATTACATAAAATAGTTCATATTCACATATGCAATCAAGTTCACATTTCAAAATTCTTCATTAAAATGACAATTAAAATTCTTCAATTAAAATACTTGAGTACACTAACGTGGAAAATTAAGGCTTTTTAAAATTATTTTTGTGACAATTATATGCATCTTCGTGTTCCTAGTTGGTGGTATGCTGCCTGCCTGGACGGAGCTAAATTAAAGGAGGCTGTTAGGAGAAAACAAACAGGAAGAAAAAGTAAAGATAACTTGAGTAAACAACTTCAAGAAAACAGGCCATCATTAGAAAGATGCTGTTGCCGGCTCGCAAACACAGAGGCCTGGTCTACACTGGACCTGGAAGGTCAGTGTAAGGTATGCAACTCTAGCTACACAAAATGCATATCTGGAGTTAGCTTATCTTAAACTGAGCTGTGGCAGTGTCCACACTGCTGGAGGCCAAAGGGAGCAAATGATCCCATTGGCTTCCCTTATTCCTTGCAAAAGAAGAAGCCTCTGACGCTGACAAGAGCTGCCCTTAGCATTCAATTTATGGGTCTATACTAGATCCGCTAAATCGAACACTAGAAGGTTAACCTCTGGAAGTCGATCTTGCGATAAGTATAGCTGTGTCTACAGACTAAGATCATAGGGGACAATCATGATCGTCTAGTCTGACCTCTTGCATATTAAAGACTAACAAAACATGTAAATGGTATCATGAGCTTTCATAGGTTTTGCCCACAAAAGCTCATGATAACTTCTACATGTTTTGTTAGTCTTTAAGGTGCTACTAGACTATTTGTTGTTTTTTTAAGTTTTTCCTATTACAAACTAGCCCAGCTTCCCCTCTGAAGCTCTTGCATATTGCAGGCCACAAAATCTTACCCTCTCCTGAAATACACCTCTTGGGCTGAGTTACTGAAGTCCTCAAATCATGGTTTAAAGACTCCATGTCTCAGAGAGTTCACTATTTATATTAATTTAAACCTGAAAGTGACCCGGGCTTCATGCTGCAGAGAAAGGGAAAAAAAAGGCAAAAACTCCAAAACAATTTGAGTTTCAGTCAATCTGACCTATTTGAAAATTCTCCTGATCTTCAAATATGGTGTTCAGTTAGATCATATTTGTAAGGGAGCAGATACCTGTTAAAGAATTCAGCAGCAGATAGCTGTTAAAGAATTATCTGTAGTAACTCAGAGCCCTTTCATCTGGTGTCTTCAGCAGGTGGGGACTTTTGCTGCTGGTACTTACCAATGGGCTATATGCCCGAGAGATAATCCCATTCTATCATCCAGTGCTAATATATTGTGTTCCCAACTTTTCCCAGGCCAGCGCTAAAAATTTCCCAAATCTGATGAAAAATTCCCAGATTATCTTTTACGTGTTATAAAGGCTATTTTATGTATAGTTAATTCTTTGGTTTTATTACTTATATATCGATATCGATATCGATATCGATATAGATATATATAATTAACTTGAAATATATGACAATAATTTTGATGATTACATGATGCTCTCTCTAATTAAAAATATAATTTTATTAAAGCTGAACTTTTCAGCCAAAAATAATTATTTTTTATATATCCAATATCCTTAATTACTTTATGGATGTTATTTCATAAAACGAAAGAATAATAAAACATTTTAATTATTTTACTCCTGCAAGATAAAATCAGTACAATATACACTTCAGTATACATTTCAGTTATATATGATAAATAAAGGAACTCATCATATATAAAATATTTTTGTTTCATATAAAATGAATAGAATATTTAATACATAAAACTGAACTATCACAATGAGTTTAACTCATCAGATAAGTCATGACTTCACTCCTCACTAGAAATGTCATCACCATCCTTAATATTGTTATTAGTTTGACCGCCAGTTTTTCTGGCATATTCATATTTGTATTAAGTAAACTTAAATGCTTCTTTGTAATTACAAAACTAGAACTTTTCTTTTTTTTTCTTTAAAAGCTGATCTGACAGGGTATGTCTACACTAGAGCACTAATTCGAACTAACTTAATTCGAATTAGTTAATTTGAACTAAGCTAATTCGAACTAGTGCATCTAGATCTAAAAACTAGTTCGAATGAGCATTTTGCTAATTCGAACTAGCATATCCACATTGAGTGGACCCTGAACCGAGGTTAAGGATGGCCGGAAGCAGTGCCGGCAGGGCATCAGGTTAGGACTTAGAGCATGGAGTTGCTGCCTCAGGCTAGCTGAGGGCTGTGCTTAAAGGGACCCGACTCCCACCCCGGACAGACAGTTCTCAGGGGTTACCCGCTCGCTTGTCTAACTCGATGAGGGACAGCAAAGCAGTCTTGGCTTGGAGTGCCCTAAATGCCCACACTCGGCACATCACAGCACTCAGCCATCAGCCCGGTTACACTTGCCACAGGCTGCCAACCGGGGGGGGGGAGTCAATTGAGGGGCTGCAGGAGAGCTTCCACCCCGAGGAGCCTGCAGAGCCATCCCAGTCCTCACCATCAGGGGCTCGTACCCCATTCCTCCCTCACCTCTTTCCACTTACCCCTCCCTAGCCCCCCTTCCTGATATACAAAATAAAGGACACATGTGTTCAAAAATAGAAACTCTCTTTATTGAACAAAACTCGGGGAGACTGGGAAAAGGAGGTGGGAGACGGTAAGAGAGAGGGTGGGAGAGGGGAGGGCAACTAAAATGATGAGGGGTTTGGAACAGGTCCCATATGAAGAGAGGCTAAAGAGACTGGGACTTTTCAGCTTAGAAAAGAGGAGACGGAGGGGGGATATGATAGAGGTCTATAAAAGCATGAGTGGTGTGGAGAGGGTGCATAAAGAAAAGTTCTTCATTAGTTCCAATAATAGAAGGACTGGAGGACACCAAATGAAATGAATGGGTAGCAGGCTTCAAACTAATAACAAAAAGTTCTTCATCACAAAGCAAATAGTCAACCTGTGGAACTCCTTGCTGCAGGAGGCTGTGAAGGCTAGAACTATAACAGAGTTTAAAGAGAAGTTAGATAAATTCATGGAGGTTGGGTCCATGGAGTGGTATTAGCCAGGGGGTAGAAATGGTGTCCCTGGCCTCTGTTTGTGGAACGCTGGAGATGGATGGCACGAGACAAATGGCTTGATCATTGTCTTCGATCCATCCCCTCCAGAGTACCTAGTGTGGGCCGTTGTCAGCAGACAGGCTACTGGGCTAGATGGACCTTTGGTCTGACTCATTATGGCCATTCTTATGTTTTTATGTTCTAAGCTTGGGGCTCAGGGTCGGGGGTCTCACTGGACCACCCTGATTTTCATGTAAACCTGCTCCTGGGTGGCCAGGCTGGCAGCTATCCTGCCCTAGATGGCCGCTTTCCTGTGCCTAGTGCGGAGGTCATGGATGAGGTCCACGATCTCCGCTCTAGACCAGGCAGGCGCCCGCCTCTTGCGGACCGAGTCAGGCTCCTGGGAGCGGCCAGCCTGGCCCCGGAAAGAGACAGAGGACTGGGTGGCAGTGGGTGGCTGGCTCGTGCCATGCCAGGTGCAGGGTCTGCTGGCTGGGTGCTGGCAGGCTTGCACCTGGCACGGGCACCATAGCCAGACAGTGCCCCTTTAAGTGCTCCGGGGCCAGGAGGGGGGCAGAAGAGTTTCCCTGGTGGTGCCCAGAGTGGCCACCAGGGCAAGCTGGGGAGGGCTAGCCTCCCACTAGTTTGAATTAAGTGGCTACACGGCCCTTAATTCAAACTACTTAATTCGAACTAGGCGTTAGTCCTCGTAGAATGAGGTTTACCTAGTTCAAATAAAGCGCTACGCTAGTTCGAACTAGCGGTTTCTATGTGTAGCACCTATCAAAGTTAATTCGAACTAACGTCTGTTAGTTCGAATTAACTTTGTAGTGTAGACATACCCAGGTGATGTTAGGGTTTCCATGTTCCGTGACCGTCAAAAGGATCTTGTCCCATTCTTCTTCATGGAAGGTGATCTTGTAGCCTGCATCAACATCGATGGTTGATGGCAGCCCTCAACATCATTCTTGATCCAGATGAGTGGAGACTGATGATTCGAAGACGAATCTTAAAGCTGTTTTGCTGCATAATGGCAATGTTTTGCCATCAATTCCAGTTGGTCATGCAGGCCATATGAAGGAAATCTATGACAACATGAAACAACATTTGAGGTGCATAAACTATGACCAACATCAGTGGCAGCTTTGTGGCGATTTGAAGGTTGTTGCTCTCTTGCTTGGTCTGCAGACCGGATACACAAAGTACTGCTGTTTTCTCTGCGAATGGGATAGTCGTGCAAGAGATTCCCACTACATCAAGATAGATTGGCCACTCTGACAGTCATTGGAGCCTGGGAGGAAAAGTGTTCAGCATCCACCACTTGTTGAATCAAGGAAGATTTTGTTACCACCCTTACACATCTTCTGATCAAGAACTTTGTCAATGCCATGGACAAAACACAAGCAGCTTTCAAGTACCTCCATGGAAAATTTCCAAGGTTAAGTGAAGCTAAGATAAAGGAAGGTGTCTTTGTTGGTCCTCAGATTCGTGAATTTCTTCGAGATGATGCATTTGACCATGCACTGCGTGGCAAAGAAAAGACATCATGGAAAGCCTTCCAGTTAGTGGCAATAAATTTTCTCGGAAACAACAAGGCAGACAACTACAGGTTGTTGGTGGAAAACCTCCTCAAGGCATACAAAAGCCTTGGTTGCAACATATCACTAAAGATACATTTTTTGCACTCTCATCTAGATTTTTTTCCACTGAACTACGGAGCAGTGAGCGACGAGCATGGCGAGCGATTTCACCAGGACATTACAACAATGGAGAAACGCTATCAGGGGAAATGGAGCCCATCAATGCTTGCAGACTATTGCTAGACAGTGACAAGAGATGCTCCATTTAATAAATACAAGAGACAAGTGAAGAAGCGCTGAGTAGACACTGAATAGCACTAAACTATGTACATAATAGCTTTTTGCCCTTTGTTTCATAATACATTTTATTTATGTAATCCTTTTGCTGATTTTTAAAGTGTTATATAAACAGGACAGGTGAAATATTATCATGTAAAGCAACCATAAACACATGAAAAGACGTAGGTTTACAATTTATGATTAAAACTCTACTATCTACACAATATACATAGACGTAAAATGTAAAAACTTAAATATCTTGGAAAAAGTAGCCAATCAGTTGTTTTAATTGTCATATTTGAATTCAGCACATCAAAATACATAATAAATAGCACATCTTATCTCTGAAGCAGACGACTTCAAAAAAATTGTAGACCAGTGTTTTTATTCCGAAGGAATGACAAAATGAACAGAAATTTTAATTTCATTGAAAATTTCCCAGGATTTAACAAATTTTCAAGAAAATTCCCAATTTCCCATTTTGACACATTTTACTCAAAAATTCCCAGAATTCAAGAAATTTCCCAGGATATAGAAGCACTGCTATAATTCCCTCCATAAATTTAACAAGTTTAGTGTTGAAGTCAGTTAGGTTTTCTTGCTTCCCCTACTTCACTTGTAAAGGCTGTCCTAGAACTTTACTGTTCTGATGGTTAGAAATGGTAATCTAATTTATAGCCTAAATTTATTGATGACCAGTTAATAACTATTTATTCTTGTGTCCACATTGATACTTAACTTAAATAACTCCAGCCCTCCCAGATATTTATCCCTCTGATGTATTAATAGAAAACAATCCTATCTCCCTTCAGCCTTCTTTTGGTTAGACTAAATAAGCCAAGCTATTTGAATCTACTCTAATCTCATAAGATAGGTTTTCCATTCTTTAGATCAGGCCTGTAGTTTCTTGGGTTGTCCTTATTTCTCTTTTTATAGATGAGATACTACATTTGCCCTTTTCCAGTCTTCTGGAGTGTCTCCTGTCTTCCACAATTTATCAAAGATGATGGCTAATGGCTCAGATATCTCCTCAGTCAGTTCCTTGAGTATTCTAGAATGTATTTAATCAAACCCTGGGGACGTGAAAACATCTAGCTTTTCAAAGTAATTTTTAACTTGTTCTTTTCTTATTTTAACTTCTGAACCTATCCGATTATCACTGGCATTCACTATGTTAAGCATCCAATTTCCACCAATCTTCTTGGTAAATTTGACATGAAGAAGTCTTTAAGCACCTCAGCCATTTTCACATTTTCCGTTATTGTTTTTCCCTCTTCAATGAGCAATGTGCCTACCCTGTCCTTGGTCTTTGAGGGCAAGTCTTATTTTGAAATGACAAGGCGAGCATCCACACTACCAAGCCTGTTATTTTGAAATAACGGACATATTTAAAGATGCAGAACGGATATTTTGGGGTACTTCCTGTATGCTGAAATAGCAATGGTATCTAGACATATCCCTAATGGTTTGCAGATAGATTTGGATAATTTTTTTAAAGCAAAGACTTTATTGGATGAAAATTACAGCATGAGTTGACCCCAAACAACTTGCAATTTATAATGAAGTTGATTAATAATTTTGATTGGACTGGAAAGTCTAAATGGCTTGGTATTATTGAAACTAGCTATTTCATTATAAAACCAGTGCATTGTTTCAACTGGAGTCACAAACATCTAGAAGAGGAAATGCAGGAGTTCCTCTTATAACTTCAGACCTGTGGCTAAAGCCCTTACTTGAGAGACCCAGTATGACTCCCCCCCTCTTTTGAGGTGAAAAGGGATTTTAACTTGAATCTCCTACATTGTATCAGAGTGCCCTGGTCACACTGGATTATGAGATGCTCTGGTATAAATCTTTTTCAGTTTCTTTGTTGAAGTTTAGTCCATACCATTCATGTATGCAGATGTTTATCATATCCCCCAGTAGTCATCACTTTTTCAGTTGAACAGTTCCAGTCTTTTTAACATCTTCTTATCTGGAAGCTATTATACCCATAATCACTGTAGTTGCCCTTCCCTGCACCTTTTCCAACTGTAATATATTTTTATGAGATGAGGGCAACTAGAACTTCATCCAGTAATCAAGGTGCAGCCATACCATTAATTTATACAGTGGTATTATGAACTTTTTCAGTTTTAACATTAACCCTTTTCCTATGGGTTCTTAACATTTGATCACTGCCGCCGATACTGTAGTAGTACCTTTGTTGAGTGACATTAGCTATTTTAGTGCCCATTATTTTGTATGCATAGATGGAATTACTTTTTTCCAGTATGCATAATTTGCACTTATTAACATTGACTTTCCTCTGCCATTTGTAGCAAATTCCCTTTATTACTCTTTGCAATCAGCTTTGGACTTAATTATCTTGAGTAATTTTGTACTGTCTCCAAATTTTGCCACTTTGTTGTTCACCCCATTTTCAGACCATTTATGAATATGTTAAAGACCATAGATCCCAATAAGAGCTTACAGACCCCGTTATTTAACTCTCTCCAGTGTGAAAACCGATAATTTATTCCTACTTTCCCCCCCATCCATTCTGGTCCACATTTGTTCTGTTCCTCAGTCTTCCTTCAGTTCAGTGTCCCATCTCTCTCCTTTCCATTCCCGTCTCCCAGGTATGAGAGCAGGACTGCTGTGGATCCTCTCTCCCAGTTCCCAGGACAAACAGGACTGAGAGAGAAGTGGTAGGGATCATGGAAGAACCGTTCTGTTGCTCACAGGAGAAAAAGGGAGCAGAGAGGAATGGTAGGACTGGAGAAACCTCTGCCTGCTTCCTACAGCTTTCCTTAATAACTGCTTTCACCCCCAGCAGGAAGGGAAGTGAGAGAAAGCAGCAAATAAGAGTGGGTTCCTCCCAGGGAAGTTTGAAATGTGAACCCTTTGGAATCCAGTTCAGTTTGAATACATTTTATTTGCTACATTTGTAACCTGCTTCAGTTTAAGAACTGGTTATCACAGTTTGTAGCATGAGAGCTGTTACCTAGAAAGCAGTCTAAGTTTGTCAGGGTATGTCTACACTACCACCCTAGTTCGAACTAGGGTGGTAATGTAGGCAACCGGAGTTGCAAATGAAGCCCGGGATTTGAATTTCCTGGGCTTCATTTGCATCAAGCTGGGCACCGCCATTTTTAAATGTCCGTTAGTGCGGACTCCATGCCACGCGGCTACACACGGCACGGACTAGGTAGTTCAGACTAGGCTTCCTAGTCCGAACTACCGTTACTCCTCGTTTCGGAAGCCTAGTCCGAACTACCTAGTCCATGCTGCGTGTAGCTGTGTGGCACGGAGTCCGCACTAGCGGACATTTAAAAATGGCGGTGCCTGGCAAGATGCAAATGAAGCCCGGGAAATTCAAATCCCGGGCTTCATTTGCAACTCTGGTTGCCTACATTACCACCCTAGTTCGAACTAGGGTGGTAGTGTAGACATACCCTTGCAGAGTCCTGGCATCCAGCCCCAGCTCTGAGTAGTAAGGGCACCAACAGGACTGGGGGGTGTAGCTCAGCATCCCCGCTCCAAGAATTATTCCAATACCACTGCCAGCAGGAGGCCACACATCAAACTCCTGCCTTTCCCCCTTTAGCCAGCACTCCATATCCCCTTCTGTACCCCAAATTGCAGGAATGAGCCCCTTACCAGATCCAGAATCCCAATTAGTGCCTGCAGATTCCCAGCAAGAAGAAATATGAGTGTCCATATAGACCTGCATAGTACTAAAGCAGATGGCATTGATGAAGTATAGCCAAATCTCAGTTTAAGAATAGGGTAACTGCAAGATTCCACTCCAAAACAGTAAGGGCATGAATTTTAACACTTCAGCTAATGCACTCAAAGATTTAAAGGGGACAGTAGTCAAACAGGTCTGTCACTGTGACAGGGAGGTACTAGCACTGTATAAATAGTACAGACCACACCAATAAACATTTTTAAACACTTTGCTACATACTACTACTTTTTGTTATTACAGACATTTTCACAGCGTGAATTAATTCAAGGAACAGCTATTTTCCTAAATCACAAAAGTTGGCCTTCCATGGCTCATTATACTCCAATACAAAAATACAGGGACTGATTTTGATCAGGAATAGCTCTGCTGACGTTAATGTATTTATAATGGTTTAAGAGCCAACCTCACAGAGATCAAAATCAGACCCAGACATTCTAGCACAAATATTAATAGCTTGATTTTCAAAGTTGTTGAGGACCTTTCGCTACAATGGGGTTGCTGAGCTCTTCTGAATAATCAGGCTATTAGCATTATATAAATGCGGCCATGGGCTTAGGAGAAATAAATGCTAGCAGTTGTATACATGGAATTTTTAACCCAATTACCTTTTTAAATTTTATATAGAGCTCTATTAAACGTAAAATAATATGCCCATTTATCTGTAATTTATCTTTGTAAATATATGTGCCCATTAAATGCAGTACATAGGTTTCTGTACAACTAACCCATTATCCTCTGCAATGAAAAAGTAGCAAATGACTGGCCTGAGGAAAGACTGAGCTATGAATTTGTAATGTTTAAATGGGTTGCAGGAGCACCAAATTGTACCAGAATTACATGCCTATCTTCCGCTTGAAACAGTGACTGTTATTAGTTGCATTTATCCCAAAAGGTATCTAATTTATTATAACTGAGGACCCACGTTTATTGATATGCAGAGCAGCTTTTGCAAGGTGCCAAATGTCCTTAACTCCTAATGAAATGGACCTAATAATTGGTCTTGATTTAGGTGAAACCTTTCCCCTATAAAATTGTCATTTTATCCCAGATGTTCCCAAGTAAAGATTACCAGATAACAAAAATCTTATAAATCCCAGCTTACTCTGAAATACTGTGCAGCAAGGATCACTGGGATTTCTTGACAGTTATGGACAGAGCAGCAGTCAATGAGAGAAAAACTGCAGTATTAAATTACTACTTGGGAGACAAGATTTCAATATTTCTGTCATGTTGCTTTAGGGAAAATTTAGAGGGATTGTCCTAGATATGCAAACTGAGATCATGAGGCTAGTCATTCATGACGAGTAAAATCATCATGAATGTTTAATTACCCCCATATTGAATAATATTCCTTACACTTACGTCTGATTGATTAGAAAGGTTTGTAAAGTGTGAAAGGTCTATACATTTTATTTAAAATGTACTTACCAAGAATGCATAGTCACATCTTATGGATATTTACTACAACTATATCATGAAACTTTTATTTAAAAAAAAACAACCTTTGCTAATGTATGAATATTCTAGGAGTTAGGATTTTCTCTAAATTACTTAGTGTACTACAGAACCACTATCTCAAAATATTGACTACATATTTAATAGTTACAGGAACAAATCTGCTATACAATTTTTATGGAGAGGAACTATAATTATAGTATCAGAGCCAACTGAAGGTTTTCTTCAGGTAATTGATTTTAGCTTAATCTATGTATAGCTTTTGAGTATGATATACATCATAGCAGTGTGAAATATCTATATTACTTACAGTGGTCTTTCCAGCATTAGCAAAGTATTGTAACTACTGATTATAATGGTTGCCTTTTCAATTCAGCATATTGATTTTCTGTGCAGTCTTCTGTATTTGACTTGTAAAGGGATTATAATTCCATCATACTCTGAGGTTCAGGGAGTTGTAGCCAATATGAATAAGTTAAGATACATACATTGTGAGCTAAATGAAAACAGTTCTTTTAAATGTTTCCAAATGAAGCCCTGCCCAAGTGTGATAGTGCAGGAACTCTAGGAAAACACAGCATGAATAAGAAAAAGGACCATCCATAATTCAGTGAAAACAGAGGTTTTAAAGCAACTGGAGGATTAATCCAGAATCTATTAATAGAAAAATTAGATGAACTTACTAAATAAATAAACATTGACATGCAAGTGGAAAGTAAACCAAACTGAAATCCAGGACTCCACAAAAATCTTGAAATATTTGTAAATGTCTCTGGCTTTAAAATATTTGTACAAATATAAATCCTCAGGTTTATAACCCTCATATTATTTTCAATAGTAACAAGGACATTTCCTATGAATGTCTCATGTCATTAGTCTCTAAGGGTATGTCTACACTACAGCACTAATTCAAACTAACTTAGTTAATTCGAATTAGTGCATCTAATTAGCATTGTTTCACCTCATTTCACGAGGAAGAATGCCTTCTTGTGGTGAAACAAGAGCAGTGGTCAATTCTCCCTGGGGACAAGGTGGTTGAAACCCAGCCCCCCTCTGCAAGGCCAGGGCCCCTGCATGACACCCAGCTGCTGCTCCATGGTGGGCAAGGCCCAGGCACATGGTCCCTGGGCTGCCTCTTCCCCCAGCCCCCCCCCCCCCCGTACACATAAGGGGAACATGATGGCACTCACCTGCGGAGCCCTCCTTGGCCTCGGACGACACAGCCGATGTGCTCTGTGGGATGCCTTGGGGGTCCTGGGCAGGCTTCCTGCAGGCTCCTGGCTCTCAGCATCCTCCTCCTCCTCCTCCTCTGTATCAGGGACGGGTCCCTCTGTCCCAGGGTCGATCACCTCCCGGGGACATGGATGGCGTGAGCCCCCATGATGCGGTCCAGGGCCTCAAAGAGGGGGCAGGTCTCTGGGTCAGCCCCTGGCTGGCAGGCCCTGGAGTAGGACTGCCGCAGGTCCTTGATTTTGCAGCAGACCTGCTCCTGGGTCCGTATGTGGCCTCTGGTGGCCAGGCTGACAGCCATGCGGCTGTAGATGGCCGTGTTCCTGTGGCTAGTGCAGAGATCATGGACTTTGGAGGCTTTCCCCCAAACCTCGATGAGGTCCATGATCTCCGCGCTTGACCAGGCGGGCACCCGCCTCTTGCGGCCCCGGGCAGGCTCCTGGGAACCGCCAGCCTGGTCCTGTGAAGAGGGGAAGGGCTTAGTGGCAGAGGGTGGCTGGCTCATCCTGTGCCAGGTGCAGGGTCTGCTGGCTGGTGCTGGCAGGCTTGCAACTGGCACAAGCAGTGTAGCCAGACCGTGGCCCTTTCTGGGCTCTGGGGCTGGGAGGGGGGCAGAAGAGTTTTCCTGGTTTGGCCCAGAGTGGCCACCAGGGCAAGCTGGAAAGGGTGAATTAAGTGACTACACAGCCCTTAATTCGAACTACTTAATTCGAACTAGGCGTTAGTCCTTGTAGAATGAGGTTTACCTAGTTCGAATTAAGCGCTCCGCTAGTTCAAATTAAGTTCGAACTAGCGGTTTGTATGTGTAGCGCCTATGAAAGTTAATTCGAACTAACCACTGCTACAGGACCACTTTTGTTTTTTAAGGTTTTTTAGATAAACACCTTGTTTCTTTACATGTTTTAAAGATCATATGTATATCATATACTACTCAGTTTCAAAAAGATAAGAAACAAATGGTGTAGATTTGGAATAAAGACACAAATATATGCAATATATTTATGAAATCTAAAGACATGGACTAAGGCTAACAATGTGAGTCCAAAGACTTATTCCTGTGACAAAAATATCTAAATATTCAATTGATCTCTAGCTTGTAATTTATGATAAAAGCCTACAGGTTTCCACTCCAAAGACTGATTGACAAATATGTAACTCCAATGAACCTGGGTCATTAACAGGTTAGACTGAATCTGGGAACTTGGAGGTAAAGTCCTGACCCTTTACTGCATAAGCTAAAAACCAACTGATGTTATTCTGAAATAACATAGTGCGTTTGTACACAGCAAGCCGTTATGTCAAAATAATTTTGAGATGGAGGACTTCTTACTCCAATTCCTGTAACCCTCATTTCATGAGGAGTAAGGAAAGTTGAAGGAAGAGTGTTCTTCCTTCAACTTCCTGCCGTGTAGACAGCGCCAAAAGCCAAGTTAAGTTATTTCAACTTAAGCTCCACAATTGACATAGCTGAAGTTGCATAACTTAATTGGACTTTAGTCCTGCTGTGGTTGATGTGCCCTAAGAGATCCTTTGTCTACGTGAAAGCAGACTTGGTGACTGCTTTCCACAGTTCAATGTTGCATTGTGGATTAGGCTTTTAGCTAGATGCTAGGCTGCCAACACAGTCAAATGTCAGCACTTGATTCTTGGGGCCTTTGTGAAGTATACCTTGGCAACTGAACTTAGAATTTCTCAGTTGCAATGGCCAACCATTGAAAACTGACAAGAGCAGAGATAATCACATGGAATATAAGGACAATGTGTAATCCAGAAAGTTAGCTAATATTTGCAGAGAAATGGAAAGTCTAGGCATTACAATAGAAGGACTAAGTGAGGTTCTGGAGAGGTCAGGATGACTGTCAAATTTTCAATGAAGAAAATAATACAGTTACCAGTGCAGGTAGATATCAAAGTAGAAAACAAGTAGAAACTATAGAATTGTAGCAGGAAAAATATTTTAAAAAAAGAACATTTACCACCCTGACATGTAATAATAACAGTGAGAATAACTCATCCAGAAGATACGATTATTTCAATACATTCCCCAGCTACTACAGAGTCCGATGAGGATGAAGGTTTTTTTTTCCTGACAACACTGAAGAAGCAATGAAAGTCAGTGGTAGAAAGAAAGACAGAGAAGTAATTCTTATTGGGGGCTGGAACACAAAAGTAAGGAAAGAGTACCTGTATCAGATGGCCCATTTGTCCTTAGTGAAAAAAGACGAATAGAATTTTGTGATAATTGTGATCTCATGATCTGCAACATTTATTTTAACTAAAAAGAAATCACAAGGAATCACCATAATTTTAACATGATCAACCATATGTACAGAAACTATTAGGAAGGTTAAAGTTATGCCAAGAGTAGATTCTGGATAAGAACACTGATTATATTTAGATTCAATAAGAGACTGAAAAAGATACAATAATCCAAACTCTATCTAACATGAAATATTGACATGCTGATGTCTCATGATCATATACAAATTAACCGAGGAAGATGTGTTGCAAATAATTAATAATAATAAAAATCAAGCAATTTGGTAATATCTGAGATGCTGTCAAGTAGGCTGCAGGTGAATATGCAGGAAAGAAGTAAGTCATTAAGAAAAAAATTATGGATAACAGGAGAAATCATTGATCTATAGATGAAAGAAGAAAAATAAGAAAACAATGATTGACAAGAGAAAAATAGAAATAACATAGAATAATTAAAATGACAAATAAATGCAGATTTGCATAGTATGAATGGCTGAAGGAGAAAAGTGAAGAAATAGTTGGATAAAGAGAACAAATAAAAAATGTGTAAAAAAATTGAAAGCCTTTAATTACAGAATAAACTTGATTAATTTGATCCTTAAGGATAAAAAAGATAGCATTTGATAGTCCCTCAAAATAAGAAAGAGAGATGTTGAGAGTATCTCGAGAAACTATGTGGTGATGACAGACTTAAAATACCTCAACTAGACATAAGTCAAGTAAGACTGCCAAAAATGAATAAAAAATCATGGCAGCAATAAAGAGACTTCCAAATAGAAATGAACTAGCTTGTGATGCAGTATCAACTAACTTGTTAAAAATCACAGGGGATGAAGGCTTGAAAGCTGTGTCATAGTTAATGAAAAATATATCTGAGGCAGGAGAATTCCCAGGAGCTTTTAAAAATCAATATGTATACACATACCAAAAAGAGAACTGCCATGTATTGTAAAGACTACAGAATGATCAGCCTAGTATCTCATTACTATAAGATTCTTTTACAAGTTATTTAAGTCCAATACATGGAAAAATTGATAAGAAAATATGTAAACATCAATACATCTTTATTGTGACCTTTCCACATTTAATCATCATTGTGAACCTCAGGCTTATATTAGAATGATCATAGAGTAGAAAAAATAATATGTGTGTGTTTCATTGACTTCTAAAAAGCACTTGACATAATCTACCACCTTATTTGCTTAATGAATTAAGACCTATCAGAATCTTTATATCAATCTCAGGTAATAAAACAATTATACTGGAATCAGAAGGCAATTATAATGGGAGAAGAAAATGAAATTTTAATAGAGATCAAGAAAAGAGTGAGATAAGATTTCATAATATCACTGAAATGTAGACAACATTTACTGTGTTTGATTAAATTAATCAAAGAAAAAGAAGATATTGAGATGAATGAAAAATATGTGAATGATATTCACCATGAAATGACACCAGTGCTATCTTATTCAGAAGATCTGATAAAGTTAGTAGAGATATATATGACAATGGAAAAGAATATAGTTGAAAGCAGACAAGACAAAAAATACCATGGCTTACAAGGATCTTGGGAAAATGTGACAGATGATAATGAATGACACAGATCTGCAATAAGTGAGAAACTATTTCTACTTAGGTACAATCATTACAGAAGATGTAAATTCAGAGTTAACACCAGAATATTCAGAACCAGAGAGATCTTCTAGAAGAATAAATTCCTGATGAGACGGGACATAAATCTGAAAACAAAATTTGGATTTAAAAAAAAATGTACATTTTATCTGTGTTAAATTATGGCTATGGAATATGTCGTATAAACAATTGACAATAAAGAAACTACAGGCAATCCCCAGGTTACATGGATCCGACTTACATTGGATCCCTACTTACAAACGGGGTGAGGAAACCCCGCACTAGCTGCTTCCCCCCAGCAGACCAGGGAGACGTGAAGCTAGAGCCCCCCCCCCCCCCCAGCAGACCAGGGAGACGTGAAGCTAGCGTCCCCCCCCCCCCCCCCCCCCAGCAGACCAGGGAGACGTGGAGCAGCTTTTCTCAGCAGACACCTCAGCTTGAGAATAAAGGACTGAGGGAAGTGAGGTGTGGGAGAATAAAACTGAGCTCTGGAGAAATGTTTGGCTAGAGTTTCCCCTACAATATGTACCAGTTCCGACTTACATACAAATTCAACTTAAGAACAAACCTACAGTCCCTATCTTGTACGTAACCCGGGGACTGCCTGTATAATATTTTGAATTTTAGTTGTAAAGAAACATTCTGAAAATATGATGTGACCCTGTAACTGACAAAAAGTATTGGAGTTAATTAGAATTCTGTCAATTTTTTTTAGAGATTTTATTAAAAGAAAGAATCAATTTCCAGGTCTCACAGCATCACAGGGCTGAATGGGATCTTGAGATGTCATTGAGTCCAGTTCCCTGCAATCATGGCCAGAGTGATAATTAACTAGAACATCCATGACAGGTGTTTGGCTAATCTGCTCCTAAAAATCTTCAATGACTAATATTTCACAAACTTCCCTTAGGCAATTTATTCCAGTTCTTATCCCTGATAGGAAGTTTTTCCTAATGTCTGGTCAAAATCACCCTTATTGCAATTTAAGTCCATTGATTCTTGTTCTGTCCTCACAGGTTCAGAACAATTTTTCTCCCTCTTTGTAACAACCTTTTATGTACATTTTAAGAGGTTCACCAGGTGATGCACGTGTATTGTCATTAAGAGGGAAAGTTGACTGTAAAAAAAAATACAAGTCAGAAAAGGAAGATCTTGGAGGGACTATATGCTATCCTGTGTGGATCAAAAGATGGATCAGCCTCAAAGAGATTGGCAGAGGATTATACAGAATGGGCTAACTGTGGTTCTAATCAACATGCTGTATAAGATGAGGCAAAAGATGACTGCTATTCTATGAAAGCCCCATAATGCAAAGGGATTAAACCAAACTAAAAGATTATCGCAGAAGAAGGTCTGCTCTCATTTACTCAACTGACTGTAATGGATGAGCAAATGAAAGCAGTTCAATTTGTTTCAATTATCACTGACACAAAATTCAAGTCCTAAACAAGGTGAGTACATGTAGCAAGCATGACAATTTATCTTGATACATATATGGCTGTTCCATCTCTCTGTAGATTCTG
Source organism: Pelodiscus sinensis (assembly GCF_052426305.1). Taxonomy (NCBI): domain Eukaryota; kingdom Metazoa; phylum Chordata; order Testudines; family Trionychidae; genus Pelodiscus; species Pelodiscus sinensis. Next base: position 49,260,044 of record NC_143054.1, read on the forward strand.
AGCACCATATCAGCTGATGTGACATGAATACAGCACATTTATTAGATTTTAAATATGCCAACCTTCACCCTCACAATATTTTAAATGAAATACTTACATTTATATTCACGTACATTCTGTACATCATGGAAATTCTTTACTTCAGCATTCAAGAGCCCAAACTTTGATTTGATTGTTAAGAGAAGTTCAGATTCAGTTTGCCTACCTATCTCCATATAATATATATATATTTTATTTTTATTCATCCTTCTGAATGTTCATTTGATTCCACCAGTCACTCATTTAACATGCTGTGGAGACTTATTACTTCAGATGCTTCATACTTGACAGCATCAGCAATGTAACAGTTTTCAGTGAACTTAAAGTGATCATGCCGGCAATGCTGAGTGCACTAGTAAGTGCCTTTTTCATGCTTACTACCTATAAACCTGTCATTACTGATCATAGAAAATCTATTATACCAATGGACACTTTCTGCTTCAAAAGAACATGAGCCGGCAAGCCTTTTTATGGCAATCTGCAGGTAATTTAATGATGTGAGTCATTGTTCAGAACTTTTTAAAAAAATATTAAGTCCATAGGGATACAAAGATTGAAAAGGCAACTAGATTTAGTTAATAGTTTTGTTACAATACAATTTTCAATAAACGATGTTAAAATTGTATTGTACTTTGTAAATTAAAAGATATATGTATTTTCATTTTTAAAAAGTTATATATATATTTCCCAAAGTATGCCCTTGTTAAAAGAAAAATATAACATGCAAGACAAAATAGTTCAGACATTGAGGTTTTCTACTTTGACTACTGAAGGCAGTAAACACTAGCCTCCATCACACAAAATGTTATAATTTAGAAAAACCAGCAAGGCTCAAATATTGTCATGTGTTTATACTATCAATCAATTAATTCAACTAGCACTACTTCCACTACTATGTCCTAATTTTTCATTTACCACCTTGGCTGTGTATTTTAAATGGCTAGCAATCATGTCTAGTAAAGGACATACATCCAATAAGGGAGATATAGTTTAAGTTGCTTATAGATACCAAGCTTTTCATAAAATTGAGTTTAAGAGGTTTGTTTAGTTTAAAACAACAAAGCACACTGTCAGCAACAGCATTAAAAATCCAGTTTGATTTAACAAATTAAAATATTATTTTACATTTTTAAAAGATTTATATTTCTCCATCAGTGCACTAACCAGCTGTCTTTTTTTCATAGTACATTAAATATAATAAATGAATTATTTTTTTATCATCAGAAAACACTTGTACTAATGTAACAAGATACAAATGTATATTTCTTTACTGATTTAGGTTCTGTTGGCAAAATTTATGTTTCTCAGGAGTGTGAATATTCCACACCTGTGAGTGACATAAGTTACACCAAAATAAGTGTTTGTGTGTACAGTAGAATGCCGGTGAGATACCTTCTCCTACTGACATAGCCAATGTTGCTTGTGGAGGTGGGGCTTTTTTGGTGATGCGAAAGTTTGGGGAAATAATATTGAAAAGAACATCTGAAGAACTAATTGAACATCATTCAGACATATTTAAAAACAGGGAAATTAGAATAAAACCAGGATTGTCATCAAAGTTAAAGTTTGAATAATGAGATTTAAACTGCAGTTAGGATTGGAATTTTTAAGGAAGATAGGCACCAAATCCCAATTAAACTCAATAGGACTTGTGCACTCTTTGCTGCTCTGAGAATCCCACACTAAAATACCAATCCCTTTTCTTTGCATATTCTAGTTATACCATGTATTTTATAAATTAACATATATTTGATTGTAATTTTCTCTTCTCTTCCAGTACAAAGATGGCATGATTTCAAATCTTAACAAGAAAGGAGATAAAAATACTCAACGGGCATTTATTTTCTTCTAGTTAAGTATTTGCCAGAAAAACCCAAAGATCTTGTTTATTGCTTTGTAGATCTCTAATGTAATTATACCTACATTTCTCATTGCTTTCTTTAGCTTGTAAAATTATCAAAGTTAGATTAAAATTAAGACAAAAATCTTAGGAAGTAAAGCAACAAACAGAATGGATGTACAACTCCTGTAGTACAATTAAGGATATATCAAAACTTTCTGCTGCCACAGAGTGCATTGCACAGAAGGTACTTACATTATATAGCTGCAACCTACATTGATCTAAGTACTTATTTGGCTCCTCATAGTATCATAAGGATGCATGTAAAAGTATGGAGAAACATTTGAGAGACTTGAGAAGATGAGAAAAAGTAAAAAATAAATGAGAAATAGAGAAGCTGTAAAAAACAAAGATATAAATCAGGTCTGAGTAGAAATGGATGAGAAATAATGGAGGGAAATTAAGAAACTTGAGAAGTAAGAGCTCTTTTATTATATTTAATCAGTTATTTTTCTTTTAGTGAATTAACTATAAAGACAAAGTACACTTGCTGGTCTGAGACTTTCCACTTTCATAGTGAAGTTCGTCAAGTTTGTACATGAAGAAATAATTCTTTTTTGAAAATTATTGCTAGAAATAAGTAATTATTAAAGAACAACCTTAATATGTACAAGATAAGGATATGTGTAAGTCTTTTCAGAATCTAAATTAGACTGGGAAGTGCTGTGTCTTCATATATATTAAAGCATCTAATGGCAATAAGAATGAAAAGTCCAAAGACTTAAAATTGCAGACAGACATATACATGCATTTTAGAGTAAAATAGTTCAAAAATAATTACCTACTAAGAACTGGATCAAGAATTTAATATTTCCTGTAGAACATCAAGAGCAAAATCCTGCAAATTCTAAAATGCTGGAAGATATGGACTTTGGTAATATTACTAACAAAGGATCCTTAACTTCTATAAGTGTTAGTAATGTCAACAACTATCAAATAAAAAAATCCAACAAAACACAACAAAAACCTTGTTTCACCTTTAAAATATATGTACTTTCAGTAATTTGTATTTGAAATGGGTTTTTTAAACTATTTTTTAAATCATTTAATTCACGTTCAAGTTTTAAAGATGTAAATTGTACACCAACATTCTTAACACCATGTATGTGGTGATTTCTCTGAATCAGTTCTTATATTAATAACACTGTATGTACCTCTCAGAAAGGTATCTGGGTCATTATTCCTCCCTCTCATCTTAATATTTTGTTACTGGTTACACAGAATTCCATGGAATTCTTCCCTGTTGTTGACATAGAGACATGTACAGAAGTATTTATTCACATCAGGCAACAAATTCTGACTATGCTGAATACCATAATATATACTGTGAATATTTCATGTGAATTCCCAAGAGCAAGAATAAAGATTTATTCATGTATATTTTAATTTTTGTGTATATTTTACACAGGGGAATGCTGCTTATTAATCTGCTAGCTACCTTGCATTTGGTGCCATCGAAATATCTGAGAAAGCTCATATACGTAGATTAGATAGATTTATTATTGAATACAATTAGATTACTTGATGTTGTACAAACATAGAGGAAGTCATGATCTTTGCTACAGGGATTTACAATGTAAATATTGCCAATATTCTGACTGTATATAAAATGTTCTATACACATTGTACTCCTAGTTTTGTGGACATGTGAGTAAATGTAGGAAAGGATGCTTTCAGTGGTGAGTGCTATGGAGGGAGGCATTATGCCTCTGTAACAAAACAGTTATTTACTACAGTATTAAAAACAGCAGACTCACCCTATAGTGGTACTTCAAGATGATGCTGTAAACTTAGACTTTCTGTATATGCTTATGTGCACAACCTATGATTATTTTGTACAAAAGTATCCATCAGGGATACCCATAAACCTCATATGTCGTTGTGCTTCTATGTGAATACATAAAGGGTAGAGAGGCTTTGATCTTTCCTTAGTTTCTCAATAATTCAAACTGAAAACTAAAGACTCCAATAGTAGGATCAGAGGACAAATGTGGCATCCACACTGACATCATCATCTCAAAGCATCATAATTACTATAGGATAAATAACTGTTCTCTCTTCCTTGTAGGTGTGGTGGTAAGACTCATTGAATAAAAACAGAGAGACATTGAGTTATCCACTTTGATATGCTTTGAAATTTGCCCTTGTATGGCCAGCTTGTGCCAAAAAATCAAAGGGATTTGATACCTGAATGGTTTGGTTCTATTAGTGTTGTACAGTAAGGCCTGGAAAGCAAGTACAACTTCTTTGTCAGGGAAGAATGTGGCTTTGCATGATTCATTCAGATGGAATTCTGGGATAAGACTTCAGCACAACCATGTCCCTATGAAAGGTAATCTAGGGAGGGTCAGCTGTAAGTGCGTAAAGTTCACTTGCTCTTTGGGGCAAGGTAATGACAACCAAGAGAAATGTATTTAGAGTGAGATGAAGCAATGGACATTTTGAAAGGGTTTCAAAGCCCACAAGAAAGGAAGAAGGAAGATAACTTTGACTGAAGATAGGGAAAATTACAAATACATAAATGCAAGGAGAATGGGGAAGAAATAGGAAGAAGAGGAAGACTGGGTACATAACCAAGATTATGACTTATTTCGCATCACAGATCAGAGGAGACCTGGTACCTACATGAAAAAGGGATGCAGGGAGGGCCACCCAGAGGAACAAGGAAGGGCAGGAGGTGGCATCCCAGGAAGCGAATAACATTTTGGCAGGGGCATGAGGGGCACACCTCCTGAGCACTACCTTGAGTCACCTATGTAATGGATCCTTGATCGTGTGACTCTCCTGACTAGAATATTGGTATAGATATAAGTTGTTCAGGAAGGAAAAAAAAGAAGTTGTTGCATAGAACATCAAGAATATATACACTTGTTCTGAGGTCAAGGAAGAAGTGAAAGAAAAACCAATTGAAAATTTCCAGGCCAAAAAAAAAAAAAAAAGAGGAAAAATGGAGGAACACAACATATAATGGTATATTATAGGCTACCAAATAAAGAGGAGGAGGTAGAAAAGGCAACAGAAATATCTGCACAAAAAATCTGGTACTAAATGTGACTTCAATTATGTAGATATCTGTTGAAAAAGTAACATGGCAAACATAAAATAACTTCTTGGAATGATTTGGGGACAAGTTCTTGTTTTAGAAGGTGAAAGAAGAAACTAGAGATGGCAGGTATTTTAGATTTGATTCTAATTAATAGGAAAGAATTATGCATCTGAATTGAGTTGTGGAAGGCAACTAGCTGGAAGTGATAATGAAATGGTAGAGTTTACGGATGTGCTCCACAAAGCAATTCAAATACCTTAACTTCAGATTTAGTTGCCTCTAGTCACCTGGCGTAGCACCACTGTGATTCATGAAACTCATGCTTGGCTGCCACTTATCACTGTAGGTGCCTATCTTTCCTCAGTAAAAGTTCCCCAGGCTCCAAAGCTGTAGACTCTGCACCAGGCACAGTGCTGTCCTGGTCTAGGTATTCAGACACTTAGCTCCCACCTAAATCCATAGCAATTTATATCTGGGAAAGATCAGTGTTTGGTTACCTAAGTCACACACAGGGCCTGATCCAATAGGTAACAACTCAGCATGCCCTGTCCCATTCAAAATCTTCTGCAACAGGAGGTGGCAGTCCTTGTAGATAAACAGGTTTTGCAGGAAAGGGAAGAGAGATGGAGTACATCTACACTGCATGCTTATTTTGAAATATAACGTCTACACAACAGGGAAGCCTCAAAATTAGTATGAAGCAGGTTTCCCTAATGTGGACTACAGGAACACTGGGGAGTAATCAATTTAGGGCTACAGGAACACTGGGGAGTAATTACTTTGAATGGCCCTGGGGAGGAGCTATTTCAAAATAGCATCATTGGAGCATCCACACTACTGCTATTCCTAAATAGCTATTTCAGAAAAGGCATTATTCTTTGTGGAATGAGGTTTACACAAGTCAGAAAAAGCCAGTTACTATTTGGATTAAGCCAGTAAATAACATCAGTTATTTTGAAATAATGCTGCTGCGTTATGTCTAGATTATGTCTAGACTATAGGTTATGTCTAGACAACATTCCTCTTTTGAAAGAGGAATGTAAATTAGGTAAATCGAAAGTGCAAATGAAGCACAGATTTAAATATCCCATGCTTCATTTGCATATTCGTGTCTCAGCGCTTTTTCGAAAAAGGTTTTTTTTTTCCTGAAAGAACCACGTCTAGACTGTGCTTTCACTTTCGAAAGACCCTTTTTTGAAAAAACGCTCAGATGCAAATATACAAATGAAGCCCAGGATATTTAAATCCGCATTTCATTTATACTTTCAATTTGCTTAATTTTCATTCCTCTTTCGAAACACGAATGTAGTTTAGAAGTTCCCATAAAGTGGTTCTATAGCCTAAGGGTTAGGGCAGCTACCTGAGAAGTGGGAGACCCTAGAACCAATGCCCCTGCTTCAATCACTTTTCGATTTTTTCATCTATAATGGAAAATCTTTAAAAGTGTGTGGGTGTGGGGGGGGGGGGGGGAAGGGCACTGAGGGAGGCCCACATGAAACTATCCCAAAGCTAAGTGGTTGGAGCACACACATAAGAGATAGAAGAAACTCAATTCAAACCCTTTTCCCCTTTTGAAAGAGAGGTGGGAAATGAACCAATGTCTCCCATATCCCAGAACTGAGATAAAAGTTATAAGGTGGGTATCCTCTTCCTCTTGATGCTGCCATCTTGAGTGGAGTAAGGCAAATGCCTAACTCATGCTTGCAAGAACAAACTTAGGTGCTCATGCCTCCTGACTTCAGGTGACAGATGATCACAAGCAGATATAAGTGCCTTGTTGTAGCCCGGGCTTAGGTTCTTATATCTGTGAGAGAGGTGAAACTCAACAACACCCTCTTGTTGGCATTGGCTTGCTTAGGTCACTCTTTGCCTTGGTTACTGGCTTTTATGGATTGTAGTCAAAGGAGCATTTCTCTTCATTTATTGTACAAAAAGCCTTGGGTTTGTGCATCACTGAATTGATTCTGTGATCTTCCAAGCACATGAAAGTTAGGCACTATGATGCTCAGCACTGCATATAAATTAGGTCTTTACAAACTCAGATAACTGGTAGATCATATCCTTTGGGAAGAAAATCAAGAGAAAAAGGGAATTTTGATATATGGATAGATTCTCAAAAGGACACTATTAAAACACAATAGTAAAATATCCCATTGTGAAAGAAAGATAGGAAGAACATGAAAACCCAGTGTGGTTCCATCAGGAGCTCTTCAATTATTTGAAAATCAAAGAGGAATTCTACAAAAAGTAGAAACACTGCTAAGAATGAGTATTAAAGAATACCATAAACATGTAGGGATGGCTCCAGTGATGAATTTGCTTGTATAGATATATGGGCGGAGTTGGCAACGGGGTTGATTGCAGGTATCCAGACATGAATTGCTTCAAGACAGACCCAAAAAAGAAAACAACAGAATTCCACTTGTCATTACCTACCTAAGTTCACAACTTAAATCCCTCAATCTACAACCTATCTTAGGGTATGTCTACACTACCACCCTAGTTCGAACTAGGGTGGTAATGTAGGCAACCGGAGTTGCAAATGAAGCCCGGGATTTGAATTTCCCGGACTTCATTTGCATATTGCCGGGCGCCGCCATTTTTAAATGTCCGCTAGTGTGGACTCCATGTCCCGCGGCTACACGCGGCATGGACTAGGTAGTTCGGATTAGGCTTCCTATTCCGAACTACTGTTACTCCTTGTGGAACTACCTAGTCCGTGCCGCGTGTAGCTGCGGGGCATGGAGTCCGCACTAACAGACATTTAAAAATGGCGGCACCCGGCAATATGAAAATGAAGCCCGGGAAATTCAAATCCCGGGCTTCATTTGCAACTCCGGTTGCCTACATTACCACCCTAGTTCGAACTAGGGTGGTAGTGTAGACATACCCTTAGAAAATGATCCCTCACTTTCAGAGGCCTTGGGGAAAAGGCCTATTCTCACTTACAGACAACATCCTAACTGAAAATAAATGTCTTCCAGTAACCATGCCACACAGCTACATCATAAGCATCCAAGAACTCGGACCTGCAATCAGCCCGGTTGCCAACTCTACCCACATATCTATACAAGCAAATTCATCCCTGGAACCAACCACATAAGCCACCAAATGAGAGGCTCATTTAACTGCACATCCAGTAATGTGATCTATGCTATCCAATGCCAGCAATGCCCCACTGCAATATATATTGGACAAACTGGACAGTACCTCCGGGAAAGAATCAATGGGCACAAATCAGATATCCATAAAGGGAACATACAGAAACCTGTTGGTGAACACTTTCATTTGCCTGATCACTCATTAAGAGATCTTCAAGTTTGTTTTGGACAGACAAATTCTACAAGACAAATACACAGGGAAGGGTTGGAACTACAATTCATTCACAAGTTTAATTCTCGTGCCAATGATCTGAATCGAGATACCGGATTGCTGGGACATTATCAACCAACCAAACAATGTTGGTGCCAATGGTTCTTTGTCTGTGTAGATTCTGGTGTTAGTACTCTTCCTCTCTAATTGCAATCTAATGGTCTTTATCTGCTTCTTTTAACTATCCAGTTTTTAGGTGCTTACATACCAGCTCGGTTTTCTCTTTGATATTTATATACCCACTGCCTCCTTTTGTTCCCCCCCCCCCACACACACACACTTCTCCCTTCCTTGTCCCCTATTTATTTTGGTTCTGGACATACAACACTTCAGTCATCTGAAGAAGTGGGCTGTGCCCACGAAAGCTCATGATACCATCTACATGTTTTGTTAGTCTTTAAAGTGTTAACATACTATTTCAAGTATCAGAGGGGTAGCCGTGTTAGTCTGAATCTGCAAAAGTGGCGAGGAGTCCTGTGGCACCTTATAGACTAACCTAAGTGTTGTAGCATAAGCTTTCGCAGGCAAAGACCCACTTTGTCAAATGCATACTATTTGTTGTTCTTTAAGTTTATCCTGTACAGACTAACTTGGTTACCCCTCTGAAGCTTTTGTGCAATCACTGTTATTTCAGGTTATGTGTTGGATAGACATCTGTCAGAGGTAGTCAAGGTACATTTAGTCCTGCTTCACAGTGCAGGGATGGATCAGATGACCTCACAAGGTCCCTTCAAGCCCTATATTTCTCTTATTCTATGACAAGTAGGCCCCATGGAATCCTGACAGGATAATGTTGAGATCCTAGCCAGGAGAAGATTCTCTGGGCAGTGCATAACTATGCAATAAGGTTTTGAACATCCTCAGCATAACTGGATGAGAGAAAATGGAGAGACAAGACAAGGTTGCTGCAATGTGAACTTTGATGGATTTGAACAAAAGGCTAGAATGTTTTATATGCAGAAAGTAGTTAAGGATTGAAGGTACTGAAGTCTGTCTGACTTTGATACAGACCCTATTGCATCAACCAAATAGAAAAACTGATCTGTCAAAAGGGGCATCTGATCTGATTTGTATATCACTACTATAAAATAATTAGTAAAATTATGCATTGGGGATCATATAGTAGCTTTATAAATTTCAATTAGTTGGACATGCTTTAAATATATCATAAAAGTTGTTACTGAGCAGTAAACATGCTTATTGCTCCGGAGGAGATTGCAAAGCTATTTTATACAATTTCTATTATATAGCATCTGATGATTTGAGGCAGAAATTCATTTGCCCTTATAGTTACCCTCATCTAAAATGAACAGTGTACATGAAATTCTAAAGACCTTAGCCCTATCTAGATAGAAATATAGATAGATAAGATCATGTTAGTGTACCTTTTTGATATGTGGTTTGCAAAGGAACACTAGAGGATTAATAGCTTGGCTGACTTAGAAATCACAAATTACTTTTGGTATGACTTTCGGATGAGGACAAAGAGCTACTATGCCGGTATAAAAAACAGTAAAATGGAAGGTCAGCTGTTAGGGGATGGAGTTCACTAATCCTTCTGCCTGAAGTTATTGCTACAATAAAAGCTGCTTTAATTGAAAGATGAAATAGTGAGCAAGACAATAAAGGTTTAAAAGTAGAAACATGAGCTGTGATAACACCAAATTGAAATCCTATGCAGGAATAGGCTCTCTCACCAGAGGCTAAAGGTTTTTCAAACCCTCCTTACAATCTCTGAGTAAAATTGATTTACTATTTATCAGCATATGAAAAGCTGCAATTGTGGCTAAATGCACCTTAAAAGATGCAATTGACAACCCCTTATATTTTAGAAATAGCCAATACTCTAATAGGAGTTGGCAGTAGATCAACACATTTATTAGAGACCTATAATACAATATTTTCCATTTTAGATAATTTTCTAGTGGATTTACTTACAGTTAATAAAAATATGTGAAACGTCTAAACAGAAATATTTTCCTAAATTTGTCAAAGTCCTATTGCCCAGGTTGTCAAAAGCCACAGAAATGTTTCTGAATGGTATACTTTCCCCTGTTGCTGTGACAGAAAGTTCACTGATACAAACAAGCATCTGTAATTCCCTTTAGACAGAAGGAGTAATTCCAATATATCACTGCTGCTTCAGCAGTGCTGGGGCAACCAGTGTCATTCTGGCTGAATCCTGTGATGTTTTTCTTTATAACCTTTAGCATTTGTGGTAATAGTGGAAAAAGCCTCTAACTGAGGAGAAATGCATCCATGAATGAGTGTCTGCTTCAGTTTCCAAACAGCGTTGCAGGCAGTTGCAGCTGAATCTTGTGGCAAACAGGTCTGTAGTTGGAGTATCCCAAAGAGTAATGATGTTTTGATGCATAGATTCCTTTAGGAATCTGTGAGGAATCTCTACCCAGTTGGTCTGTTAGATTATTGAATGATGCTGCCATGTGCAAAGCTATTGGATAACATTCATCAGGTATACATCAGTCCCACATTCTCACTGCTTCCTTGCTGAGCTGTGAGGAATGAGCTCTCCCATTTTTATTTTCATAGGACATTGCTGTCATGATGTTTGTAGCCAATTGAGTAACAGAGATATGAACTTGGAGGCAGGAGCAGCCCTAGACTAGCTGCCAGCAACTGGTACCCTAGGCGAACCATGCAATCGGCACCCCCACCTCCAAACCCCTCAATGATACTGCGCCACCATTTGGTGCCCCAATGTGCCCCATTCAACTTGGCGCCCTCGGCGACTGCCTAGTTCGTCTATATGGTCAAGCCGCCCTTGCTTGGAGGACAAATAATTTGAGTACTAGACAGACTGATTTTGAGGACACTGGTAAGAAGGTGACACTTTTTCCAAAGACCCCATTATACATTTATGGAGGTGTGCATCCAGCTAGACTCTGAGCCATCTGTTCTAGTTATTGCAGAACAAGAGTGAGAGTTGAACATCACACCTCTCATCATATTATCTCTGTCTAACCACCATGTGAGAGAATTTTGGATCTTTTCTGGTATAGTAATTATAACATAATTAAGTCATGAATTGCAGGTCTAAAGTTTCTTGATAGCCTGTGCTGAAGGGATGAACCTGACAAATGTAAATGCCATAAAACCCAGTATGAAGAGGCATTACTCTCTGAGGGTACGTCTACACTGGAATGTTATTTCGAAATATCCAATTTCAAAATAGTTATTTTGAAATAAGATATTTTGAAATAATGCATCTCAATACAAAATGCATTTCAAAATAGCATTTTGTTATTTTGAAATAGCGTGTCCACACTGATTGGACACTGAATCACATTTAAGGGCAGCTGAAACCACTTCTGGCAGGGCATCAGGTCTGGAGTTACTTTGTGTGGCTGATGCCTGAAGCTATCTGAGGCCTGTGCTTAAAGGAACTCCCATGGACAGCTGGTTCTCAGGTTTCCCTGCTTGCTTGCCTACCTCGCTGAGGGACAGCAAAGCATTTTTTTCTCTGTATGCTCTGGTTGCCCTCACTCAGGACACCACAGCACTTTGCAGCATGGAGCCAGAGCTGCCCCTGGGCACTCTGGTGCTCCTTTTTGATGTGTTGCTGCAAGCCTAGCAGCACATTCTGGAGGCTGTCTTGCAGCATCTGCTGCAGCCCAACCCCCAGGCCATCATTTGGACCCTCCTGGGGTACGTGGAGGAGCAGCTGCCCTGCCAGATGCCAGTGTGCCCCGCCGCATCTGGCGTCTGGACACCAGCAGCGAATGGTGGGACCCATAGTCCTGGAGCGCTGGGGAAATCAACAGTGGACCCAGAACTTCAGGATGAAGAAAGACACCTTCCTCGAGCTCTGTGAGTGGCTCACCCCTGCTCCTCAGTGACGGGACATGCACAGGAGGCCCACAATTCCCCTCCAGAAGCGTATGGCCATTGCCCTCTGGAAGCTCTCCATGCTGGATAGCTACCGATCTGTGGGGAACCAGTTTGGCATGGGGAGATCGACCATTGGAGCAGTGCTCATGCATGTATCGTAGTCTCCAGCCACTGTGCCAGGAAGGGGGTGCAAGGAGGGAAGGGAGTACAAGTCCCCTCCATGGGAAGGTTGGTTCTGTCCCACCTGCACTAAGGACTGCCCACGGTGGCTAGGATTGCAGAGGGGATGCACCTGGGAAGTGGGAGGTGTGGGGTAGGGGTGGGGAAGGAACACTCTCAGCCACCCTGGCACTCCAGTGACTCTCAGGTTTGTGTGTCCCTCTGCAGGTGGTCAAGGCCATCAACAGAGTGCTGCTTCACAGAGTCATCTGCCTCACTGATGTGGACACGGTGATCAAGGGGTTTGGAGCCCTGGGCTTTCCCAACTGCATGGGGGGAGGGCGGGTGCAATCTACGGGATGCACATTTCCATCTGTGCCCCGGACCACCAGGTCTCCCTGTACATAAACCGGAAGGGGTACTTCTCCATCATCCTGCAATCCTTTCTTCCCCAACTGCCACATCTGGGTCGGAGACATGGACATGCCTGTGTGCCTGGTGGGGGATGCGGTCTATCCCCTACAACTATGGCTCATGAAGCCCTACACAGGATACCTCAATCCTTCCCAACAGGCCTTCAATGAGAGGCTCAGCAGGGCCCGCATCATGGTCGATGGTGCCTTCGGCTGGCTGAAGGCCCATTTTAGATGCCTCCTCTCCCACCTGGACCTCTCTGAGCAGAATATTCCGCATGTGGCGGCGGCGAGCTGTGTGCTGCACAATTTGTGCAAAAGGAAAGGGGAGGCTTTCCTGCAAGCCTAGATGGCAGAGACCAAGCACTTAGTCGGCTTGTGCATGCAGCCCTGCATTACTGCCAGCAGGGAGGCTCATTGAGGGGCTGTCCATATCTGGGAGGCCCTGAGTGGAGGCTTCCACCCAGAGGAGGACTAAAGTCTCCCTGGTATGCCCCACTAGGGGCTTGTGTCCACCATCTTCATGTCCTTTCACTTACCCCTTCCTAAGCCCACTTCCTGATGTACAATAAAGACACATGTAAGGACAAAAAACTCTCTTTATTGCATAAAACTGGGGTGGGAAGGAATGAGGGTGGAAGAGAGGAAGCAAGAGGGTGGGAGAGGAGAGGGATAAACCTGGGAGGAGGGAGTGGGAAGGGGGAGGCAAGGGGAGGAAGAGGGAGGAGAAGCTCAGGTTTAGGGGTCTTGCTGGCCCACCTGTCTCCCAGCACTGTGGGTGAGGGGGCCTTGGTGTCCCCGGGGGGAGGGTATGGAGGGTGGAGCAGGTGAGGAGTGCGAGGAGGAGCGGTAGCTGGGGAGGCAGCAGGGGCTGGAGCAGAAGGAGGCACCAATCTGTGCACCAGGGTCTGCAGGTGGTCTCAGATTGCACTGCCCTGGTCAAGCAGCTCTTGTGAGCTCTCCCGCCAGAGCTGTAGGTCTTCATGCACCCAGTAGTCCAGGGTGCTGTGCAGGCTCCACAATATCACCAGGTGCTGCTGCTGGTACTCCTCTTGGTTACGGGTCAGCCTGCTGAGTGCCTGAGTGTGGGAGGATTTCCTAGGTGGAGTGGTGCGCCCTGCACTCACAGCTGGTGTGGCTGTGTAGAAACAGGAGAAGTGGTCCGTTATCAATTGGGATCAAGTGGGTGAAGACCAGCCCCCCGCTGCCAGGTGAGGACCGTAGGTCTCCGCACCATTGGAGCTGATGTGCTTGCACACAGGCCATGTTCAGAATGTCCTGCAATCCCCGGGAGTGGGAGCTGCCTTGGGACTGCACCCATGCTCCTGTGCTATATATATTGTGGAGGTCCGGGGGAAGAGTCCCCTGCCTCTGTGTAGAGGGGGTTTGTGGAGGGAGGGCATTGTGCAGTGTCACACTCCGGGGTCAGGAGCATGTCATGTGCCTTCATACATACACATGTGCACATGTGTGGGTAACAGGTCAAGGCCCCTGTGTGGCAGCCAGCTGGGGCCACATCCCCATGGATGGCATGGAACATACACAAGTTGTTGTGTGAGCTGTGGCCAGTAAAGCTCACATGAGCGGTCCCTGGTCTCCCTCCCCTCCCACCCCAGCATAAGGGGACAGTGATGGCACTCACATGTTGTTGCCTCCCCGGCCTTGGACGACACCAGTGACAGGTCCTCTGGGACGGCTCTGGGGCCCTGGCTGTGTGGCATGCTCCCTCCGGACTCCTGTGGCTCCGGGTCCTCCTCCTCCATGCCCTGGTCAGGGCCCTCTGCCCCAGTGTCAATGACCACCTGAGGGGCACGGACAGCCCACCCCCCCAGAATGAGGTCCAGGACGTCATAATAGGGGCAGCTGTCTGGGTCGGCCCCATGTGTCCCTGGAATAAGCCTGCTGCAGCTCCTTGGTTTTCATCTGCACCTGCTCCTGGATTCGGATGTGGCCTTTGGTGGACAGGCTGGCAGCCATGCGGCTGTAGATGGCCGCATTCCTCCATCTAGTGCGGAGATCATGGATGTTGGAGGACTCCCCCCAAACCTCAATCAGGTCCATGATGTCTGCACTTTTCTGGTCCACCTTTTTTGGCCCCTGGCAGGCTCCTTGAAGCTGGCAGATTGGTCCTGGGGAGCGGTGGAGGGCTGGCTGCCACTGACTTGCTGTCTCATGCTGCAGCCAGGCTCAGGGGCAGCAGCAGAGTGGCTTTGGGCTGCCAGGTCTGGTGCTAGCCACAACTGAATGTAGCCAGACTCTGGCCCTTTAAGGGCTCCAGGATGGGGAGGGAGGAGAGGAGTTTTCCTGTTAGTGCCCAGAGTGGCCAGCAGGAGGGAAGGGCTGGAGGCCCCCTATTTCAAAATAAGAATCTACACAGTGCTTATTTTGAAATTGGCGCTATTCCTTGTATAATGAGGTTTACCAATTTCAAAATAAGCCCTTCGCTATTTCAAATTAATTTCAAAATAACAGAATGGCTGTGTAGATGCTAGGATCATTATTTTGAAATAATGGCTGTTATTTCAAAATAACTTTGTGTAGATATACCCTGAGAGAACACCGGATAGTGGATATTAATTTCAGAAATTTCTCCTCTAGAAAATAGCCATTTTGGAGTTAAGAAGTAGAGAATAAAAGAGATATTTAGTCTGGGGAACAACAGAGACATCTTTTTGTCTATCTAGATAGGAGTAGGAAGAGATTATGGATTTTAGAATAAATATTCTGAGAGGAAATTGTGAAATCTATCTGTATAGGTTTCTCAGACCTAGGAGTGGGCAACTTCTGTCTTTTGAAAATAATGGGATTAGTTGATTTCTGAGACTTAGTACCTTTTGTATTGCTCCCTCCAGGAGCAGAAAATTGATATCTGACCATAACACTTTCCTATGTGAGAAGTACCTGATTTGGGAGGGAGGGGAAAGAACAATTTGAAGGAGGAGTTTAAACTGGATGGTATAAATGTTTTGTATAGTATTCAAAACCCAGCTGTATGTAGTAATGCTTTTCTACTTGTTTCAGAAATTGCACAGTATCTCCAAAATATATCAGGAAAGAACTCAAGGTTTGTTTGTTGCTGCAGGTTGGTGACAAACCTGAGTTCTGACATTAAGCATGAAGTGGATGATGGATTTTTTTATCTCATCTTGGGGTTTTAATTCTCACGAGGAACAGTAGATGTGATGTTGCTGTTAATGCTGTTGTTTTTCTCTACTACAATGCAAAAGAAATTAATAAGGTGGACAATATTTTTGGTACCTGAAAGCATGTGTGGAAGTTCTCTTGTTAAATGATTCCAAGAGATATAAGGGTTGACCAAACTGTGTCTTTCATTTTTCTGCAGAATTTCATCAGCTTTGTAACTGAAACATCCATCTCCCCTTCCAATAGGAGGTCTGTTTTTGAAGCATTAGCACTGATGCCTCTCATCTGAAGAGTCTCTGAAGACAGCATGAGATGCTTAGAAAAAAAGTTAGCTTTTTGATAAGAGCATTTTGAAATCTATGATGTTCCTCAGAGAGATTTTTAGTAAAAAAGAAATTTTGTCTCATAGGTGAAATTGGCATCTCACAATAATTGCCTGATAGTTACATCGTCATAGTCAAGGATGATGAGAAAAAAAAACCTTTTTTCTCAAAGATCCAACTTCTTCTTTTCTCTGTCCCCAGGAAGAGAGTGAAGATAACATATGAAGGTCTCTACGTCAATGCAGTCATCACTAGTAAACTAAGAAAATATAGAAGCTTCTTTTCCCGTTACAAATTCTGGGTTTCTGTTACCCCTCTCCAGCTCATCGGATGAAGTAGGTTTTACCTATGAAAGCTCATGATACTATATATATATATATATTGTTAGTCTCAGAGCCCTGGTAGACAACAGGAGGGATTTTCAAAATAACAAGTCCATACTACCAAGACTGTTATTTTGAAATAACAAGATGGTTATTCTGAAATCTGTATTCCTGCTTTCCAGGAGGATTAATGCTTATTTTGAAATTGTTATTTTGAAATATCATGAGAGTGGATGCTCAGCTGCTGCTATTTCAAAATAATTGGGCTCCAGAGGCCCCTTACAGCTGCATTTGTGGCATCTCCACTGCTCCCTTTCTCCTGCAGAGCTTTTAAAGCATTAGACTGTAGGAATACTACATGTGGCTTGTGCAAACCTTTGCCAGCCCTGTGCCACACCACAGCACCCTGGAGCCCTGGGTAACCCCAGTACTACCTCTGAGCCCCCTACAGCTGCCAGCACTCCCAAAGCATGTTGGCTGCCTCTGGCCAGAGATGCAAGTGAGCTCCTGGACTGACACAGAGATTCTGCATCTCATTAAGGTCTGGGATGAGAAGACTAACTTCCAGGATCTCCACACCAACAGGCACAATACAGATGTCTATGGCTGGATGGCTGCCAGCCTGTCCATGAAGAGATACACTTGGACCCTCAACCAGGTCCACATAAAAATTTAGAAGCTCAGGCAGGCAGCGCGCATGCTCTGGGGATACCCCACACACATGCTGCTACTACCACCAGCTCAATGCCATCCTGGGAAGAGGTGGCAGTTGGTCACCTCTTCCCCCATTGTTGTTGAGTCCGGCTGGGACACGTTCGGTGTCGGCCTTCTCAAGTGTGGACAGGTTATTTCTGTTTTGTTATTTTGGGACTTATTATTTTGATTTTACTTATTTTGAAATTATTTCCCAGGGTAGATATGTCCTAAGGTGCCACAGGACTACCCATTGTTTTTAAAATTACAGACTAACACCGCTACTCCTCTAAGACATTTTAAGAAGATGTATGTGAAAGCAAGAAAATCAGTCGTAAGGGTTTTAGTAGAGTTTATCTACTTTTTAGCAACTGTTTGCCAGGAAGATTTCATTAACTTTACTTTATCAGTGGTCAGTGACCCTCTGATCCAGCAAATTTACCTGATAGAGACCTGATAACAAGGGGTCCTGAATTCTGTTTTCTCTTTCCTTCCTATCTCATGGAGTGAAGGTTTAGTTAATAGCACAATGAGAAGAGAAATGGCCTTCTTCTAAGCACTTCAGACATTGTGCAATGTCGGAAAGACTGTAGAACATGAAACATCTCTTGAATCCATGGTTCATCTTCAGATCTGCCATTAACTTTGATGTCACTCACGTAACTTAACTACAGACATATAACACCAAGAGACGTAGCTACCAATAAAGTAGTTAACTTACTAACTAACAACTAAACGCTTATCTGAACAGCTAAGGGTCTTAATCTGAAGAAGCTGACATCCATCCTGGAAGACTGAGGGGATAGGCAACAGTGACACTGAATGAGCATTTGAACTGTCATTATTATAGAAGACAGCGCCATTCATCAGCACTGGTCATAGCATATTGCAAGACTGGGAATCTGCAGAGGATACTTAGATAAGAATTATATTTTTATTACAAGTATGTGAAAGGACTAAAACCCATAGAAGATTTCTCCTGTCACATCTGAACAAAACTGATTTTAACCAAAAGCAACCAGATGTATTTGGTACATTGCAGTGAGAGAAAAGGATTGTAATAAATTATTATCATAGTCCCATGAATGTAACAATATAAAGAGATTTTCTGCAAAGGCCCTATCAATATGGTTGGCTGCACAGAGAACTTGCTTCATCTGGAATATGTTCAACAGGGATATTTAAATCCCTGCTTCATTAGCAATTTTGATCTGCTTGATTTGCATCCCTTTGTCGACAGAGGGATGCAATCTAGACGTAGCCCCTAAGTATAGCAGTGTCTACATATCTTTATAAATCTGTGCCAAAAATACCTTTGTAAATTTGACCATAGAACTGTCACTGTGCTTTGATAGTAATAGCTGCGGTTGATTATTTTACCAGAATCAAATTTTGTATCATACACACAATCCTCTAGAACCTCACCAGGGTGTTGTGGTAATTATCTACGCACTTTACCCTATATGTTCCTTAAGTCTCCTGAGTCTGAATAAAGTCCAGGGACTGCTCTTAGATGAGGGTCAGATCCTCTGTCTATGTCCCTACCCCCGCCCCTTTCTGAAAGCTGGAATGGTCCATCTGCCTAAGCCTGGTGAGAAGTCTCAGCTTTCCCAAATGTATCAATAATTCATTTCTCCCAGAACTCCAACTCTGGGTTCACAATTTAACTCTTCATACACGTGTGTCAGCAAACAGATATACAGACTGACTTGCATAGAACTCTAAAACAAATTACTCTTTACTCATGTAGCATAAGAAATATAAAGATTAGTCAAAATAACTACAACTTTAGACATTTCTCTGGCTTGGTTTCCTCAGCATGCTAGCAAGTTCTTTGGGCTTCAGGCAGAGTCCTCTGTACTAGACCCGCTAAATTGAATGCCAAAAGATCGACCTCTGGAGTATCAATCTGCCAGTAAATATAGATGTCGCCTAAGGGTACGTCTAAACAGCAGCATTCTTTTGGAACAACTAACATTATTCCAAAATATCATAGTGTACCGCTACACTACAAGCCTTTATTTTAAAATAATGTCAAGCTGGAAGACTTCTTACTTGGATTCATGATAATCTTCATTTCATGAGGAGTACGGGAAGTTGAAGGAAGAGTGTTCTTCCTTAGACTTCCTGCTGTGTAGACAGCGCCAAAAGCCAAATTAAGCTATTTCAACTTAAGCTACACAATTGACTTAGTTGAAGTTGTGTAGTTTAATCCAACTTTAGCTGTGCTGTTTAGATGCACCCTCAGTGAACATCTTTCCTATGTAGAGGAGAGAGGGGAGTAAGTACGGGGCACTTAACCACAAAGACAGGAACTGAAGCTGTCATTGAAAATTCATTGATATTTTCTTTTCTCAGACTTCAATATTGTACCTAAGCATTATTTTTGACTGCCACACAGTTCATGCTCTAGCAATGGTATTCAAGGTTCTTCATGAAATGTATTTAACTGCCATATCCCATCCATCAGTTTGGTTTTAAATGTTTTTCAAAACAACTCTGTCCAATAAAAACAAAATCATAATGCCACTGAGAAAACACAAATATAAGTCATTATGAAATGAATAGTACATATCAAATGATTTGTCAACCATCCTGAACTTGCACAATTTCCTTTTTAAAGGTAACTACTAATTTGGACCTTCAGCCTTTGAGTGAAGTCTACAGTTTTGCTTTGGAATTTTTTGAACATTTTTATAGAGATGTAGATAATTCATTCTGCTAGTTATTAAATTTGTCAAAGACTTGTGTAGGAAGGAAAGTTATGTATTGTTCAGTCTTATGATCCCTATCTATCTTTAAAGCTCTTCACCTTTTTAGCCATAAATTATGTGATGAATATTTTACTGCACAATAACATTCGTGTCATTTTCCATATGACTTCAGCATTCAGTATTCATGAAAATTATAAGCAGAAATATAGGTATCAGAAATGAATTTTAATTTTTTTTCAAAACTGATTAAATAAGTCATATTACTTTCAAAGTATAACAAAATCCTAAATAGGACTGAAAAAACAATCCTAGCAATAAAGATTCATTAAAATGAATAAATACTCATCAGCCACTAGTTAAGGTAAGCAAGAATGGGATGAGAGTGTATCAGTGATTTTCATTATTTAAACTGTAGATTCAAATCTAGAAGCAGGAGAAATTAGTTCTATTTAGACTGCTTTTTATGCTATGTCCATCATCATAGTATCTGAGTATTGTCTACACTACAAAGAAAAGTCAGAAAAAGATACACAAATTGCGACTTTTTTTCAGAAAAGCGGATGCATTCCTTGGATGCAGCTCTGTAGTCTAGATGTACCCTGAACACTCAGGGGAGTAGACATGAAAATAGTTGCTGACTGACACATGAACTTTCAAAACTTTCATCTTCATTTTCCTGTTAGTCTGGTGGTGAGGACAGAATGAAAATTGCACCACTGAGTTGCAAATGATGCAGGTGCCAGGAGAGTTGATGAAATCACAAAGTAATAACAAATTTGCTCAATGTATCATGATCTTATTGTCATGTGAGGTAGAGACTAGGGAATGCATGATATACTCTATGGAGAAAGAAATCTAACATTTATACAAGATATCAGTAGAGCAATTTGGGTTCAGCTGCCATCAACTACGTTCAAATATGTGTCTCAGATTGGAGAAAATGGGGATGGCCAAAAACACATAAGTATTCCCCTCTGAGAAAATCAAGAGTGCAAAATGTACATCCCTCCACTAACAGGTTTCTCTATATATGGTATAGTACAAAGCTCATTTGTTTTCTTCCTTTCTACATCACTTCTAGCAGACAAGAGATATTCAGCAAACATCTTCAGAATCTCATGAGCTTTCAACTCCCTGACAGCACAATATAGATTGGGACCCGTCCAGTCCTGTATTAGGGATTTTGTCAGAGTAGGGGAGATCATTTCTGGACCTCTTGCTCCCAGCCCTCCCATCTGGCTCATTGGCCTCCTGGCCAGCTCTTCACCTCCTGCTAATCCTCCAGCCCTGCCAACCCCGCAGGGCAGGCATTGCAGCTCTGGGACTCGCCAGGAAGCAACATGTGCTGCACTGGGGCTCCAGGTCCCATCGGGAAGCTGTGCACACTGCATGGGGGATCTGGGATTCTCAGGGCAGCTGTGCACCACGGCTTCCTGCCCCACCAAGCTACTGCAGCTCTCAGCCCTGCCACACAGCCATGCACGTGTCTCCCAACCCCACTGGGCAGACCTGCTGACACACAATGACATTGGGATCACTTCAGGCAGCCCACTACTTTGCTGGCCCCACAGGAATCCTTCCCACTGGCCTTCCACCATGACTGTCTGGTCCTGCAATATCTGTACTAGAGCATGAATGTTGCAGGACCAGAGAATCCTGGTTAAGGGAGTTTAAACCTGTAATTATGGGAAGATGGATGTGGCTAACACTCTGAACTGTAACTCCAGGGAACTGAACTCAATGTCCAGCTCTGTCAGGATCTCCACGGTGGCATTTGGTAAGTTTCAACTTCTCTCATCCTCCTAGAACCCCTGTGAGTTAGGAGGGGGAGACTTTGGCAATGTTTTATATTGTGAAAAATGCAGATACAGGCAGTCCCCGAGTTACGCGGATCCGACTTACGTCGGATCCGCAGTTACGGACGGGGCCCGTCTCCCTGGTCTCCAGCAGACCAGGGAGAGGAAGCAACGTGGCGGAGCACGCGGACAGCCCAGACGTGTCTGGGCTGTCCGCTGCCCGCGTGTTCCGCCGCTTTGCTCCCCGTCCCCTTGGTCTGCAGACCAGGGGGACGGGGACCAAAGCAGGGCAAAGCCGCGGAGCCCGAGGGCAGCAGGACAGCCATGGCGCGTCTGGGCTGTCCCGCTGCCCCTGTGCTCTGCGGCTTTGCTTCGGACGCCTGTGGTACAGCAGCTGGGGCGCTGCCGGTTGGTCCCGTAGCGCCGCTCTGGGTGCTACTGGACCAACCCGGTAGCACCCCAGCTGCTCTGCCCCAGGCGTCCCCAAGTCAGCCGCTGCTGAAACTGACCAGTGGCTGACTACAGGAAGCTCCTGCCCCGGGCTTCCTGGAATCAGCCGCTGATCAGTTTCAGCAGCAGCTGACTTGGTGATGCCTGGGGTTCTTAAGTTGAATCTTTATGTAAGTCAGAACTGGCGTCCAGATTCAGCTGCTGTTGAAACTGATCAGTTTCAGCAGCGGCTGAATCTGGACGCCAGTTCCAACTTACATACAGATTCAACTTAAGAACAAACCTACAGTCCCTATCTTGTACATAACCCAGGGACTGCCTGTACTATTGCGAGGGGAACCATATAATTATTAATTAAGACAGATAATTCATAGTTCTAAGGGTCATAATGGCTCTTTCTGGAATCTAGTCTGATCTGTGTAGTGTGGGTCATAGAACTTTCCCAAAACAATTCCATTGACTCCAGGCTATTGTCAGTGATGGAGAATTGGCTGTGTCCTTTGATAAATTATCCAATGATTTATTACTCTTATAATTAAAGATGTATACTTTATTTCCAGGCTGAATTTTTCTTACTTCCAACCACTGGCTCGTGTTACACCTTTCTCTCCTAAACTGAAGAGCCCATTATCAAATATTTGTAGATACTTAGAGAATATAATCAAGCCACCTCTTAATCTTCTCTTTATTAAGATAAATAGATGCATTCCTCAAGGTCATTTTAAGGCATTTTTTCTAATAATTCTCTTGGCTCTTTCCTAAATTGATTCCAATTTATCAATATCCTTTGAACTGCAGGCATGAGAACTGGACACAGTATTTCATCAGGAGTTGCACAGTGCAAATATGGAAGCAAAATAACTTCTCTACCTTTACTTACAATTTCCCTGTTTATATATTCTGTAACTGCATTAGCTTTTTTGGCCATAGCATCATACTGGGAGCTCTTGGTCAGCTTATTATTCACCACAATTCCCAGATCCCTTTTATGATTAATGCTTCCCATAATATAATCTCCTATTCTTTAAGTATAGACAACATTCTTTGTTCCCACATGTATACATATAGCCATATTAAAACACATATTGTTTGCTTGCATCCACTTTACCAAGTGATCCAAACCACTCGGAACCAGTCAACTATCCTCTTCACATTATTTACCACTCCACCAATTGTTGTCATCTGCAAACTTTATCAGTGATTTTTTAACGTTTTCTCCAAAGTAATTCATAAAATATGAAATCGCTTAATGACAGCAACTGATCCTGGTGGGAGCCCACTAGAAACTGATCTCCTCAATGACAATTTCCTGTTTATGCTTACATTTTGAGATCTATCATTTAGCCAATGTTTCATTCACTGAACGTGTGCCATGTTAATTTCATCTTGTTCTAGGGGTTTTTTTTAATCAAAAGGTTGTGTGGTAACAGTCAAATGTCTTACGGAAGTCTACAACATCAATATTATTACCTTTATCAACCAAATATATTATCTGATCAAAAGTTTTGTCAAGATCTCTTATTCATAAAACCATATTGAATTTCATTATTGATATTACTCTCCTTTTGTGCTTTATTAATTGATTTCCAAATCAGCTGCTCCATTATCTTGGCTGGGATTGATGTCAGCATGACAGACCAGCAGTAACCTGCCTTTCCCTTTACCGTTTTAAAAATAATGGGCACAATATTTGCTTTCTTGCAAACTTCTGGAACTTCAAAAATGCTCCAACAGTTACTGGAAATCTACATTAGTTGTTGAAACAAAAGACAGAACTATGTAGCACTTTAAAGACTAACAAGATGGGTTATTAGGTGATGAGCTTTCGTGGGCCAGACCCACTTCCTCAGATCAATATGTGGAAGAAAATAGGCACAACCATATATACCAAAGAGATACAATCCAAAAAAAGTGAACGCATGTGAAACTGACAAATCAAATTTTAGAACAGAGTGGGGGTGAGGGAGGAAGGTAAGTTTCTGTGAGGTAGTAACATAGGGGTGATAATAGGGGAAGTTTCTGTGAGGTAATGAGATTAGGGGTGATAATTGGGGAAGCTATCTTTGTAATGGGTGAGATAATTAGAGTCTTTGTTTAAACCCATACATAAAGTGTCAAATGAATGACAATTCTGAAGCTTCTTGTTGAAGTCTGGAGTTAAAGTCTCTTTGAAACAATATGCATGTTTTAAGGTCATTAAGTGAATGATCAATCTGGTTGAAATGGCAGGCAACAGCTTTCTATCTTTTGTTTCAGCTACACCAGACTAACATGGCTGCATCTCTATCACTATTCTACATTAGTTGTTGAGTGATTTCCCCGACCAGTTCATTTAAAACTTTTGGGTGAAAGTTATCTGGACATGCTAATTCAAAAATGCATAACTTCATTATCTTCTGTTTAACATCCTCCAGAGATACTAATGGAATGGAAAGTATATTTTCACACTATTATGAGACTGAGGGTACGTCTAGACTACATGCCTCTGTCGGCAGAGGCATGTAGATTAGGCTACCCGACATAGTAAAATGAAGCGGCGATTTAAATAATCGCCGCTTCATTTAAATTTACATGGCTGCCGCGCTGAGCCGACAAACAGCTGATCAGCTGTTTGTCGGCTCAGCGCGATAGTCTGGACGCGCGGGTGTCGACATCAAAGGTATTTGTCAACCACCCAGGTAAGCCTCATCCCAGGAGCCAATGGGCTGCCAGTCCGTCCTACTACACAAACACTCTAAATGAACCTTTAAGTCAATATTTTCAATCACCCAGCCTGGTCCAGGTCAGGGCGAGAGGCAAAGAGTTTTTATCCCAGTCTTGCTTCAGGCTAGACGAGAGGCTTCAGGTGGGCTGCACCCAAATACTCAGGTAAGTAGTTCTGGCCTTGGCTCAGGGCGAACAGTTCACAAACCCTTTGGGTTACCAGTCTTAGGAGTCCTGTCTCGGATGCAGGCAGTACCCCCAGGTCCAGAGTCCCTGGTCCTAGATCCGGGCAACAACAAACAGTTTATCAAGTCTCACCTCTCAGGCCCAGTCTCAGGCAGAGCCACTAACTCCGTGATTAGGAGGGTCTAGCTCTGATTGAAGGTGGGCCACAAGTAGCAGTAAAGAAGTTCATTTAGCCCTCGCCCTAGGTCAGGATGGGGCTGCACACGCTCAGTTTACTAGTTCAGGGAACCCAGGCCTGATTCCAGGCTGAGCAACAAATAGCAGTTTAACAGCTTTGTAAGCCCTAGCCCTCAGTCAGGGCAGGCAACAGTAATCCACAGGTCTAGGTTCAGGCACCCAGGCCTTGTTCCAGGCTGGGCAACAGTTGAGCAGTTTCACAGTTGGAAGGGGCATCCAGGCCCTGGTTCAGGGTGTGGCAACAAAAAAATCAGGTTTGGGGTCTCCTTGTCCAGGAGGGTTGCAGGTAGTGAACCTGTGGCAGAGGTGAGGGGGGAGATTGCCACCCGGTAGGTGGGTGCCGGGGGATGGGAGTGCAGGTCCACCCACTCCACTGCACCCCAACCCAAGGTCCTAAATGCAGCTGGGCACTGCGGCTGGCTCAGCGGGGTCTCCAGCCGAAAACGTGCTGGCCTAGGGACTTTACCAGTTTGTGCTATCCTCTGGGCCACTTCCCTTTTCTCCCTCAGTGGGTACCTGGCTCTCCAGCAGGTCACTCGGGGAGTCAAAGTTGGTGTCATCCAACAGGGGACCCGGTGGGCCAACCCAGGCCTCAGCGGCTTGAAGGTCCAGTGGCTCCGGCTGGTGTGCTGACCACCGCAAGCTAGGCTGTTCGGGCTGGTCCCTGGGGTCAAGTAGGGACTCGGGGTCAGGTACCTCCTCAGGGTCAGGCTCTGCTGTCAGTTCTTGCAGATCCAGCAGGTCCTCACAGCACAGGCTGCTGTCAAAGTTCAGGCAGCCCCTCTGGGGCGGCTACCTATGGCGGACCGGGCCAAGCCTCTGTCCCCTCAGCAGGGAGCCCTGGACAGGCCTTTGGTTCCTATGGGTCTGGGGGTAAGTCAGTTGGAGGTTCCAGCCAGGTCTCTGCCTCCCAAGCCAGCAGTTCTAAGCAAGCCTCGGCGTCAGAAGCAGTTGGAGGCCTAAGCCAGGTCTCAGCCTCTCTGGCAGGGAGCTCTGGGCAGGCCTCTGTCTCTTACAGATGCTGGGGCAAGACTGAGCTCTCAGGGCTGTCTTTTTATAGCTCTAGTCCCACCCTCTGGCTTCCGGCCAGGTGATGCAGAAGGGCTGGACTGAGCCCAAAATGGCTCCTGGAGGGGTTTCTCCGCCTCAAAGTAAGGGTATGTCTACACTAGCTCGTTAGTTCAAGCTAGGTAGGCAAATGAGGGCAACCGGGGTTGCAAATGAAGCCCGGGATTTAAATATCCCGGGCTTCATTTGCATGTTCCCAGGCACCGCCATTTTTAAATCCCCCTTAGTCCGAACTCCGTGCCCGCAGCTACATGCGACACAGAGTAGGTAGTTCGTATTAGGATCTCTAATTCGAACTACCGGTACACCTCGTACCGAACAAAAAAGCGTGAGTGTAAAGTTCTCATCAGAGAATTATCTGCTAGTGAAAATTAATAAGCTGATTAAAAGTGTCAAAGGAAGAAGGAGGTGATACATAACTGCACAATTTTCATTGCATAAAGCATATTTTTCATGCTTACAATTTGTACTGAAATTCATTATTCTTCCCTATTATGGACAAAAAGGATACTCTAAAAGAGCTGGAGTGCATGACTTCTTTAATTTTAAATCTAGGCCAAATGACTACTTTTCATAGAGATATGACTAAATGATATACAACCACTTGCTAAGAATTTGTGTCTTGCCCAAAGTGAAAGTTAAAGAATTAAACTCTGTGCAACTATCAGACTGCTGGGATAGCACAGCCAGAAACATGCTACATTGGACACAGTGTAATGAAAGATGTATTTAAATTATTCGAGAGCTGATGTCACAAGATATATCTGTGTTACAAATAAAGAATGTTACAGCACTGTAATTCTATAACTATTGTAGATGAAGCACTCTTCCAAACTGATAATATAATTACTTGCAGTTATGTGGTCATCTCATGAGATTTCAAGCTGATGGATATTTCTCATCACAGTGGGAATTTAAAGAAATGCCTGCACAAAGCTATATATAGCAAATGCGTGCTAATAATCATTACATGCACATGTATGAGAAATTACCATTTATTTCTGATGTGAACATGTATGAATCCCTTGAGATGATTACTGAAAATTGTGAGAGAAGGTAGGTTAAACTAAAACAAGTGTGAAGAGTGGATCTAAAGGGTGAAGTTTAAAGGGTGAATTTTTTTTTAAAAAAAAGCCAACCTGATTTTGATCTTACTTGCATTTGTTTTTCATTGGAGAGATTAAAAACAGGCCCAAAATTTTAAGTTAAGGCTTTTTATTATCTGATTCCATATCATTATATTAGACACCAAAGTGTGATTGCTTCAATAAATGCCCAGACACAACAGCACAAGAATGAGGTTAAACCTATAAAATCCAAGAAATTTACGGTTGTCAATTCTTGATATTTTCAGGATTTTTTATTTAGTTTCTCTTTTTTTTACTGTCAATGGTCAATTTACTACTGATATTTATTATTTGTATTACAAACGTACCTAGGGACCTCTCCAAAATTATGACTTAATTACACTAGCTGCTGCTGTACAGACGTAGAGTAAGCATCAATCTCCCCTCTGAAAATGGTACAAACTAAATGAACATGTCAAACAAACAAAGAATGGGAGGAAACAGAGACACAGTAAAATGACCTATCTTGGCCAACGTCACAAAGCAGGTTAAGAAGAGCTGGGAATAGAACCTAGATGTGAGTGCCAGTCCAGTGCCCTATACACTAGACTATGCTGCTTCTCTAATGGATATAGATGCCTCTTGTTGGGTACGTGGAGTTGGCCCACCATATAAAAGGTTTGAAATAGGCATGCACAGTTACACAAAGGCATCATTAGATCCACACATTGTACCAAAGATGAAGACCAATGAATAGTCTCTGCCTTGTCAGATAGATTTTGTGATTGTCCCTGATCTTTGTGTGGGTAAGAGTGACACTTTTGTCCTTCTCTCACCTCATGTACTTCCATACTGGGGCTAGAGACAAAACAGTCTAATATGTTATTGCTGTAGAAGTAAATCTGTAACTGAAGCTCAGCAGCAAACAAATTTTAAAAACGCAGCAGTCATAAGATGCTTTAAGCCAAATGGCAAATAATATTCAAGTGAAATTCCTTAGTAGCTCATAAAATGTCTTTAGGAATAAGAGAGTGTGTTATCAAGAAGAGAGATCTGAGGAAGTGGGTCTGGCCCACGAAAGCTCATCATCTAATAAACCATCTTGTTAGTCTTTAAAGTGCTACATTGTCCTGCATTTTGCTTCAGCTACCCCAGACTAACACGGCTACATCTCTATCACTGTTATCAAGAAGGAAGAGAATCTGAAGAAAAAGGTAAAGGTTAAGAGATAAGAGAATCATCAGTCATTAAGATTCACAAGATGCATCTTCCAGTGAGTATGCAGATGCAAAAGGTTAAATTACGGTGTGCTTGAACTTTTCTCCTAGCTGAAGTCCCAAAATGTCAGCCAAGTGGCCAGCACACATAGCACTGGACAGCTGGAAGGGAAGGAATCCATTTCCGTAGGCTACAATGGCTTAACCCCTCAGTGGAATGGAAAGAATGGGAAGATCTCAGGAATCACAGTGATCCCTTCGGGTCATGATATCTATGGAACACCAAGGGTAATTAACCATAGAACCATTGGCTCAATTTACTAAGGGTGTAGTGGTTCTCCTTCACTGAGGATTTTTAGATCAACATGGAATTTTTCTTGAAAGATATGCTTTGGTTTAAGCAGAAAATATCATCCTGTGGCCTATATTATATGGTTCACACTAGGTGAACTTAATGGAATCTATAAATTTCTTTAAAATAGGTCATCCAAGTCTCTAAGGAAAAGCCTGAGTAAGTAGGTTTTGCATAGAGGAGAAATGTAGGTATTAGGAAAATAAAATCTTACTCCTCCTAATTCAAAGGTAGGCCTGATGTCACCTGCAAAGACACTGGCTTCTGCAGCTTTCTGTAGTCTGCAGTAGTGGCCACAGCCTGCTAACAATAATACCCAAGAAGTGTGGGTAAGGGAAGTGCAATATATGATTCTGGTGGCCAATTACCCACAACTCCTTCATTTTACACTGCTCCCTCCCCACCTCGTCTCCCTAGGCTCTTAGACTGAGACACTCCAGATTCAGATGGGTAAGATGCAGGGAAATTTAGTGTTTCTCCTTTGCATCTGTTCCTCCTGATCCCTGTACACTATACAACGGGACAGTAGCCTTGTTTCATTTTGTGTATTCATTGACTCCAGGCTATTGTACATTTTAGGAGAGGTGGCTGAAGGATTTTTACTCTTTGTGATTGATATCTGCACTTTTGGCCCCGAGCAGAAAACCCAGTCTTTCAGAAAGATTTTGTCTTGAGCTATTAAGGAGGGTGGCCGGTGCAATTTCCCTCTAAGCATGTCACAATTAATGATTGATGCATCTCTAATGAATTCTGTGTTCATCTGTCCTTCAAATTGCAAAGAATAAGTTCTGAAAGTCATTAAGATACTTAGTGCAGTATCAAACCAAGTGAAGTTTCTCTCACTTCTGTGATAACGCTCCATGAAATGACAAAGGCATCAAATTGAATGGCATTGCATTGAAGGGTTCTCTGGAAGATGACTTAAGTGGAAACAGAAGAAACACCAAAAGTCCAGGAAGTCAACATTTCTTTAAACATTTTTAAACACAAGCCTCCCCCCCCCTTTAAATAAAACAATCATTTCAATTGATTATGTACATGTCAGAAAGAAAGCCAGTTCATTCTTTCAGCGCAATGTGGGTTTTGCAGGATTGGCCACAAATAAATACATCAGTGTATTTGTCAGTAAAATAAGCATTGTCACTTTTCAGAGTTGATCTGTATGTTAAGGTTCTCCCATTCTTTGTCCCATTTTCTAGATACTAAGGATACATATAGACTGCAGGCTTCTTTCGGAAGAAGCTTTTCTGGAAGAGATCTTCCGAAAAAACATCTTCTGATGAAAGAGAGCATTCACACTGCCAAAGCGCATCGAAAAATTGATCTGCTTTTTCAAAAGATAGTGTCCACACTGAATGTAATCTCTCATTTAAGCTGTGATTACTATGGATGGAGTGGCCACAGGGCACCTGTGCTTTTTCTTCTTTCCTCTTCTTTCGAAAGAACTCCCTCTTCCCCAACCACGTCCAAAAGAGCTCTTTCGGTAAAAAAGCTTCTTCCTTATAGAAAGAGGTTTACCAATGTCAGAAAAAACCCTCTGTTCTTTCGATTTTTTTCTGAAATAATGAGATTGCAGTGTGGATGTAAGTGAAGTTTTTTCAGAAAAACTCTGTAGTGTAGACATAGCCTAGGTCACAGCTTATTCACCTGGACTATTCTGGAAAAGTGGTAGCCAAAGTGCTAAGTGCAAGTAGATGCTGTTCTACTGAAGGTTCTGTGGCATGAAGTATTAATTAAAGAACACATCCTGCTAGCAGCAAAGATATAACCTTGTGATTAATATGACTTTGAACTGAATTTCAAGTCACTTATTATATGTGTTACAACTGAATGCAAAAAAACTAGTCAACAGAAAAATAAAACATATCAAACATAATTTTTAGTTTGAAAAATGCTAAACTATTAAAAGTATCACAAACTGTTCAAACACCAGAATAAACGAACTACACCAGGGGATGGCAAAAGGGGCAATTGCCCTGGGGTCTGGTGATTCAAAAAGAGTTTGGGGATCCTGGACACCACTGCTGCTACTGCAGAAGCCCTGGGCCTGACAGAATTGAGGGGTGCCTGGGGTAAACATGGTACACTTTGAGCAGCACTGAGGGCTGAGAAGGAGGGAATGTACTGCTGTCTGTGTGGCCCTGCCCCTTCTGCCTGGGGCCACACCCATTCCAGGAGTGTGTGGTCACCCCTTCCACTTTGCCCTTTGGGCCAAATGTAGACAAACAAAATTTAGTAAACAGACAAAACAATCAATCAATAACATTTGTAGTTTGAAAAATATGACCAACTACCTCTCCCTCTATCCCAGCAAAAATAAACATCTTCATTTAGACAGTGAAGTACCACTATATTTTCCTTTATTAAAAACAGACATCTGAAGAAAAAAAGAAGAGGAAATCAGTCAGCATTTGAAACAATGCGATTGTGGCAAATTCAGACAATATGGGGGAAAAGGGCTAATAAAATCAATTTGTTCACAATGAAGACTTCAACTATTTGGAATAATAAATACATCGCAGAGCTAGTACATCAAGATAGACCAAGGAAATTTTTGTTTGCATCCCCCAGAAAAAAAGCAGCAGTGAATTCTCTATGAAATTCTGCTGCAGCAGTGGATTGAGATGCCAGCTGCAGAGAGGAACCCTTAGTTCTCCTCTAAGACTAGGCACTGCTGTTTATAAACACCTGGGACATAAGTTAAAATGTTATTTTAGGGTTTGTTTGCACAGCAGCTCTTAACTTGAAATTGTGTGGCTTATTTCAAAATAGTTTATTTTGAAATTGGGAGCATCTACACAGCACTTATTTCGAAATACAGCACTTTTCCTCCAACTTCTCTTACTCCTTGTACAATGAGGGTTACAGGAGTCAGAGTAAGAAGTCCTTCAGCTTGACAATATTTTGACATTTCAAAATAGCTGCCTGCTGTGTAGACATGGACTAAGTTATTTCAAAATAATGCTAGCTATTTCGAAATAATGTTGGTGTATGGACGTACCCTTTGGGTAAGTCAACGCAGCACTGTAACTCAAAATAAGATACGCAATTTGAGCTACACAAATTACATATCTTATTTCAATGCTATTTGGAAATAGCTTATTTCATCATTTGGCGCTGTCTACTCAGCATCAAATTTTGAAGTAAAGCGCTATTCTGAAATATCCCTAATTCCTTGTAGAATGAGGTTTACAGGGACATTGGAATAGCGAGCCTGAAATAATGGTCTTGTTGTGAAGACGTTAGATAGCTATTTTGGAATAGTCTGGTATCCCATAACTCTGGTCCTCTGAAGAAGTGGTCTGTGCCCATGAAAGCTCATGATACCATCCACATGTTTAGTTAGTCTATAAAGCACTACCAGACCATTTGTAGTTTTTTTCTGTAACAGACTAACTCAGCTATCCCCTGAAGCTCCTGAATTGGGAGGGAAATTCAGTTTCTTAAATATTAAAGAGAGAGCATAGAGATTGCCTGACTAGATTGGGGGGGGGGGGGGGGGGATTGGTTAATTGTGCAGATTCAATTAAAAGGCTGAAATTAGTTTAGTTGGCTGCATAATTATTAATGCATCAAACAGGAAGTATATTAGCCCTATGCTCCATCCTCTGTATTGGCTGCCAATCTACTTTTGGGTGGAATTCAAGATTTTGTGCTAACCTATAAAGTCCTAAATGTCTTAGTACCTGGCTACCAGAAAGCCTATGGCTCTTCTAGTGCCATGCTGCTGCACTTGAGATAATCAGAGCTGTCAAGCTGCCCACTTCTCTTGATTGCTGTTTGGCAGGGTACTTGGAAGGTTGCTCTTGACAGAGTGTTCTCTGAAAGAATTGAATTTGGAATTCAGTCCTTTTCTTCAGATCTGTAAATCCTCCTGACAAACTGCAAAGCACACTTCTTCTCCTGGTATTTGGAGAATACAAGGGTAAATAATTTGGTGTTCTAGTTGATTTGGATCTATGATTTCTGCTACTGTTGTGATTTAGTGAATGGTGAGTTATACACCTTTAGATATTATTTGAAATGTTACATGCAATGCTAGTTTTAATATTTGTTAATCACCTAAAATTCCAGACTTGCACTCAGAAAATTAAAATAAAAACAATAAGTCTATTGGAAGCAATTCTGTGTCACAAAGATCTCCTTGACTTCTTGGTGCTGAAATGGCATTATGGAAGATATCTTTCTGAAATATAAGTTACAAGCAATACTATTTGAACTTTTCTGTTTAGTATTTACTAGTGATCATAAGATGCTGGAATGGATGCGATTATAAACTTCACTGAATATTACCAGTCATATTTCATTTCTATTTATTTGGGCTCTTGTAAGACAGAATATTTTTCAAATATATAGTGGATGAAAACATGGCTGAGAAGCAAAATACAGCACTGGTTTCTTGAGACCTAGATTTTAATCCAGGCTCTGCCACCGACTCACTGTGTAATGTACCATTGGACAAGTCACTAGCCTCTAAATGATTCAGTTTTACCTTCTGAGGAACAGGGCTAATAATGGCTGCAATCTATATGTCACTGGGAAAAGGTGTAATTCATTAGTGTTTGTTAAGCATTTTAGGATCCTGTGATGTAAAGTGCTAAGAAAGATATTACCAGTATATATAGATGGTGCCACGATATATAATTTAAATATAAGTTAAAATATATAGTACCTTTTATTATATATATTTTGGTGTTCTCTGTTCAAAATTTCTTCAATAAGCCCCATAACTGATTAGGAAAACTCTACAAAATTTATAGCAAACATAATATAATGTCTCAGATAAATCTTTTTCCACTCTGCATATTTACTGTCTCTTTTTAGCTAATATTATTGCCAAGAAGCAATTTTTTAAACTCTTCATAAGCTCAGTGACAAGTCCAATGAACTTTACAAAACTGAATAACTTCAAGCTGCTAACAATACATTATTCTGCACATAATAATAGAATTAATGTAGACAAAATTGAAGTTCATTAATTTTTTTATGTCTACTGTAGATTTTGAGAGCTCATACTACTCACTATCCTGCTATACAGACACTCATAAACTGGAACAGTATATGAATGAGCTAAAGGATTCTAAGTAGAGCATGATAAAAAAAACACACCTGAACTGAAACATAATCACTCTAGGGTATGTTAGCAAGAAGATTTGAAGCAAGACTTTAGAAATAATTTTTCCACACTACTTAGCCTCTGCTGGAGTATTGTGTCCAGTTCTGGGTGTCACACTTTGGGAAAGATGTTGACAAATTAGAAAAAGTTCAGAAAGCTCAAAGATCTGGAAAAATATGACTTATGAGGAAAGACTGCAAAAAAATGATTTGTTTAGCTTGGAGAAGAAAATACTGAGGGGAGGGACATGTTAACACTCTCCAATAATGTAAACTGTTATTATTAATAGAATGGTAATAAATTGTTATCCTTAACCATTGAGTACCGGACAAGAAATATGGATTTAAATTGCAGCCAAGGAGATGTAGGTCAGACATAAGGAAAAGCTTCCTAACTGTAATGGCATTAAGCACTGGACCACGTTACCTAGGTAAGGTATGGAATCTCCATCACTAGAAGTTCTCAGAACAGGTTAAATAAACACCAATCAGGAATGGTCTAGGATAATACTTAGTTTTGCCTCTCTTCAGGTGAGTAGACTAGATGGCCTGCTGAGATGGCCTGCAGTCCTACATTTCTATAATTCCACAAATAGCTCTCTTCCTGTGTTAATGAAATTTTTATTATCAAAGATTTTTAAATCCTGCTTTAAACTAGTCAAACAGTGATTCAGTGTAAGTTTGAGAGACCAATATTAATTTAATATGAATTTATCATTAAAATATGCGTTTATCACTTAAAAGTAGAAAATAGATATGCCAGAGATTGTAAAACATCAATAAATATAGATTTCGCTTGGCAATTAGTGGAATCCTCCCACAACCGAGGAACAATTACGAAGGGAAGATAAGCTATTTATAAAATAAGACTCTTCTAGGAGCTTCGACCTCAAACAAAGCTGTTGCTTTAACAGAAGTCAATGTGATTTAGTTCTCTGAAAGAGAAAAGAGCTTGAAAGATCAATGCTGATTCAAACTATTTATGTGTCTTTTCATACAGGTTTCATACCTA
This sequence comes from Pelodiscus sinensis, assembly GCF_052426305.1. Taxonomy (NCBI): domain Eukaryota; kingdom Metazoa; phylum Chordata; order Testudines; family Trionychidae; genus Pelodiscus; species Pelodiscus sinensis. Next base: position 49,295,222 of record NC_143054.1, read on the forward strand.
CACAAGAATATTTATTTTATTGCAGTTTTTATCTGATTTACTCTGACTTACAGAAGTGCTGTTTGCTACATAAAAAACTACCATTTAAATATTTTTAAAATATGTCTTCAGCTGACTGACATTGTCTGTAAAGCTTGAAACTGCCCATTCTCAAATCTGCCATTAAAATGCTGGAGGATACTTTATCATTCCTATGAGTCTGACTGTCAGCAATTGAGCATAGTCAAAGACTGCAGTGCTGGGAAGGTCAAAGTCCTGCCTATTTCTGAATTTGGCAGCCTAGCTGGAATGCCAGCAATGATGTTCCTTCCAACGTGAAATATGTACTTTTAATATATCTTTCCAATAAAAAGAAAACTCAGCTTCTCTCCAGTCACTCAGGGTACGTCTACACTTGCTCCCTAGTTTGAGCTAGGGATGCAAATGTAGGTGACCGAAATTGCTAATGAAGCAAGGATTTAAATATCCCACACTTCATTAGCATGATCTCGCCGGGGCGTTACTCCGTTCAACAGCTGATTCCAACCAGGAAGTGCTTGCCGGGACACGTTAATTTGAACCAAATCCCTTGGTTCGAATTAACATTACTCGTCATTTTTTGAGGAGTAATATTAGTTCGAACCAAGGGGTTTGGTTCGAACTAACGTGTCCCGGCGCATACTTCCTGGTTTGAATCAGCTGTTGAGTGGAGTAACACCCCGGCGAGATCATGCTAATGAAGCTTGGGATATTTAAATCCCTGCTTCACTAGCAATTTCGGTCACCTACATTTGGATCCCTAGCTCGAACTAGGGAACAAGTGTAGATGTACCCTCAGAATTTCTATGAGAACTACTGGAGGTAATGCTTACACCAATCTAGCAGAACTTCAGAAAACAGCACTGAGAGATCCTGGATGGGCCTGGAATAGAGGTAATTCAATTGGAAATATATGTGCACCTAGAGTATAGAAAATTAACTAATCAGCATACTGCTACAATGACTACTTGATACATTAATAATAAGACACTTCAAAAGTATTTTTATGAACTACAGCATTCAATTTTTTCTGATATAAAATGTACATACTTTATTCTCATATTCCATTGGTCATTATTTGATGCCCGTCTTATTCATGGAATAGTGTCATAAAGAATGTAAAGACTCTTAGGATTTAAAGATGATGAATTCTACAATAGTTAGCACTAAGTACTTTTCCCTTCAAACTTTTCTAAAGAAATCAGAAGATAACATTTCAAATTAAATTACGATTCTTACAAAGAGAGAGAGAGACCTATAAGTAGCTTTTAGACAATCCAACACACGGGAGACAAGTAATTCCAGAATAACTAGCCCCTAAAAAATCAAAGAATTAATTTTTTAAACATCAGTTTTGAAAAGATGTTCTTTGATATTACCCATGTAATTGTATTTTATATAGTTTAACTGTATGTTCTGTAATTGGTCTTTATGCTACAATGGTGACCATACAAATTCAACATTTACCAACAGACACTGCACAATTTCAGTAATTATTTCCTCATCCATAAAAGGAAATCTGTGATATCTCCAATTCCATTGTGTGGTAAGGGGGTGACTTTTTAAAAAGAAAACAAATTATATATTATATTTTTCAAATATTGAGTGAACATATGAGCAGTGACAGTTTAATAGCTCAAAGGGGAAAATAAATACTTCTCAAGAAAAGTATGTGATATGTATAATAGCAGAAGTCAAAGTCCAAAGAGGTTACCAGTAACAGCTGTTCTTTGAGGCCATCCTCTCAGCATGCTCACATGCATTGTCTTCTAGCATAGAGCTGGAGATTCTAGACAGCAATATCTATTGGAGACACTTTTTTTTTGAGTGGGCCATTCTTGAGCACCTTATTCTCCGCATGCATTGTGTAAGGATTCTGGGTGACCAACTGATATTTGGAATTCCTCTAAGAAGGTGAGTATCTAAAAGTGTAGGCGTGACAGCTTCTAAGTTCCCTTTGTGAATCTAGTCTCTGTTCTCTTTTCAATTATCCAAGGGATATAGATTTATCTGTTAGGAATGGCCTCTTTGCAGATGTATGACACATGTAATAATACAACAAAGAGCAAGCCAGAGTTCCCAAAAGCTTTAAGAAACAGAATTAATACCCCCACCCAGTAAAAAGAGACACATATGCACAGGAGGGAAAATCATAAAAGTGTTTAAATGAATATGTGCACACTGTAGTACGTACATGATAATCTAGTGTTGGGATAATGGGGCAAGGTAGACAAGACTACAGTCCAGAGCTTGGGAATCAGGAACCAAAGCCAAGAATCAGAAACAGTGTCCACATCAATCTAGGGGTGTGTCTAGACTACATGCCTCCTTCGACGGAGGCATGTAGATTAGCCAGATTGGAAGAGGGAAATGAAGCCGCGATTAAAATAATCGCGGCTTCATTTTAAATTTAAATGGCTGCCCCGATCTGCCGATCAGCTGTTTGTCGGCAGATCGGGGGAGTCTGGACGCGATGCCCCGACAAAGAAGCCTTTCTTCATCGACACAGGTAAGCCTCGTGAAACCAGGTTTACCTGTGTCGATGAAGAAAGGCTTCTTTGTCGGGGCATCGCGTCCAGACTCCCCCAATCTGCCGACAAACAGCTGATCGGCAGATCGGGGCAGCCATTTAAATTTAAATGAAGCCGCGATTATTTTAATCGCGGCTTCATTTCCCTCTTCCGATCTGGCTAATCTACATGCCTCCGTCGAAGGAGGCATGTAGTCTAGACACACCCCAAGGGTCAAAGTCAGTATTTGAATTAGGAGCCAAATTGAGAGTCAAAGCCAGAGGAAGAGTCAGGTCAGAGGTCAATGCCAGTATCAGGAATAGATTCCAAAAGTAATTTGGGAATCATTTCCAAGTCAGAGCCAAGATGAGTACCAGAAGTTCAAGGTAAAGAAACAAGGTAGACATGACAATTACCTAAGAATCCACATTGTTGCCTGAATGCGCCCTGATACCCCATGGTCTTATAGAGGAATAGGGAGCCAATTTGGGACCTCTGTGTCAACTGCCAGCCAGATATATGAAATGAAACATCTCATGGCATGCAATTTATGCACATTGTGACTCACAGTGAGCAGCCAGGACCCAGCTAGCAGCATGGAGATATTTCTTTCTTGGCTACCTTGTAGGTATGGTTTCAAATCCACCTGATTTTGTATAGTTCTGGAGAAAAAAATGAAGATTCTTTTGGCAGAACCATTTATGAAAAGTAATTTCTTCAATCATCCCCAGTGGAACACAAAATTAAACTCTGGTACTGTAAGGGGAATGAGGGCAATTTCCCTGAGCTTGTGAGGGCAAGAGCTGAAATCATATCTCACACAGCTCAGTAGAACTCAAACAGGATTCTGAATATTAAAAATATTAAAAGTCTTAAAATGAAGGGAATTTTCTTTTTGACAAAACTGTTGCCAGTAGGACCCACCAGATGTCTGAAAAGTGTCCTTCATCTATGGTTTCAGCAATCCAGAAGTTGGAGCATCAACTTGAAAAGATTCAAGTACAGGCAGGCATAGTTAGCCATAATGAAGAAAAGGTCCAGGAAATTGTGGAATTGTACTAAACTTATTTTATTGGGAGGAGAAAAACTTTCAAAGAGAACATCATGATTCCTCCTTGCATGGCCTGAAAATACATTTCCTGAACCAACAGATCTGAAGGGAATGTGCAGAGGAAGTTCTGGTTTCAATTCAAGAAAGGGGAATCTGTAAATAATACTAGTTCTTGCTTGCCCTTGATGGAGATAATGGGTGTTCTCTTTTCTAATAAAGAAACATAGTGATGATTCATTCTCCTAGCATAGAATCATAGAGCTGGAAAAGACCTCAGAAGGTCATCAAGTCCAGCCCCCTGCTCTAGGCAGGACCAATCCCAACTAAATGAACCCAGCCAGGGCTTTGTCAAGCTAAGACTTAAACACCGCTAGGGATGGAGACTCCACTACTTTCCTAGGTAACCATTCCAGTGCTTCACCACTCTCCTAGTGAAATAGTTGTTCCTAATATCCAGCCTGGACCTCTCCCACCACAACTTGAGACCATTGTTCCTTGTTCTGCCATCTGTCACTACTGAGAACAGCCTTTCTCCATCCTCTTTGGAACCTCCCTTCAGAAATTTGAAGGCTGCTATCAAATCCCCCCTCAGTCTTCGCTTCTGCAGACTAAACATAACAGATCATGTCAGACTGAGACTCAGAAAAGGAATAGCTAGATCCAAGGATGCCATTTTCGGGGTTTGTGGGGGGGGCAGAGGGAGGGATCAGGACAATAGCCGTGCACTTCAGGACATAGCTAGCTTTTCATCCTCTTCCCTGGATGCTAAGGGAGTGAGGAGAAAGTGTTTACATTCCATGCATTCCTCTCACACCTGGCTGGTGAGCTCCCTTCTCCAGACAGGTGTGAGAGGTATGTACAGAATTCTAACACTCTCCCCTCACTCCCTTAGCATCTGGGGAATGGAATGAAAAGCAAGCTGTGTCCCAGAGTGCATGACTGCTGTCCCCTCCCCCTCCGGGCCTAAAATGACACCGTTGGCTACAGCCTCAGCCAACTATCCCCTCACTCAGGCATTCAGAGTAAGACATCAGCAGACATCATCTTTGGGTAGTGCCTACCTGTGACTTAATGTGTGACATGGGGATGAAACAATCCATGTTCCCAGCAGGAGACTCAGGGCTTGTTTTCATGGCCCCTAAGTGAGGATTACAGGTTTATGAATTTCAGCACACATTAAAATGTTAGACTAAAAATGCCTGGTGCAAAGCTGTGGAGCCTTTGACAATGAAGTGTTCAGCAGGGTCCTTTCTCTGTGAAAGGTTTCTAAATTACAAAAGTGAGGGTGACCTCAACTGTCAGCTCTTCCTTATTTACTAAATATGCAATGAGCTCTGATTACACAGTGTCCTCAAAGTTTCCATTAGTGAGTTTTTATTTTGTTTTCTTCCTGAAGGAGGCACTGAGGACATGTCTTCTGCTTTAGCTCTAGCAAGGGCCGCTGCACTCAGTTCAGGGTACTGAAGAACCTGATTTTGGGTGGGGAAGCAGCCAGTGATGGGCTTCTTCGTAGAAACTAGAAGATTAGTGATAATCAGGTGGGCTCCTAGCACTAGTCTCAACATACATGATGGTTGAATATCAGATGCTGCTCTTCCACATGTGAAATTAATGATGGGCAGCAAAAAGACACTGCTTGCATGGGTCATAATATAGTTGTTTTGTTTCCCAGAGAATATGCTTCCTCCCCCCTTCTGGTTAAAACAATTTAACCCCCAAAGGAGGAATTATTAAGCACCCCTGTATAGTCTAATCTGATTTAACTTCTGCTATGCCTGCTTTTATTATTCAGGGGCAAGGTAAGAAAGAGTTAATAGCCAGAAACAAGAAGACAGCAGAAGGTCATCATGCAACCAATCCTATCCTCTTTCTTTACGAGGCAACAAACAACAAAACCAACAAAATATCTGAGAGCCACAGTACAAGGGAGTAAGCTATCCTGATCACAGTGGAGACTATGGGACAGAGGCTTAGAATGAGAGGCTGTGTCTACACTGGCATGATCTTGCGCCAAAGCGGCCGCTCTTGCGCAAAATCTTGCTGCCTGTCTACACCATCTGTGTGTTCTTGTGCAAGTAAACTGACATTCTATTGTACAAAATCAAGGCTTCTTGAGCAAGAACTATGATGCTCCCACTCAGGAATAAGCCCTCTTGCACAACTGTTCTTGTGCAAGAGGACAGTGTAGACGTAACCAGAATGTCTCTGCTTATTTTGGAGGGTTTTTTTTTTCAAAGAGAATAGAGATGAGGAAGACCAGCATATGTCCTTGGAAGAGTCCAATTTGTGACTCATTATTTCACAGATTCCAAAGTCAGAAGGGGTTACAGTGAACATCTAATCTGATCTCTTCTATAGAATTCTCCAAAATAATTCCCAGAGCCTTTTTTTAAAGACTTTTGGTGGAGAATGCACTGCAACCCTGATTACGTGTTCAAATAGTTAATTGTGTTCATCATTACAGATTTACACCTTATTATTTCCAGTCTGCATTTATCCAGCTTCTATTTCCAGCTATTGGTTAGGATCTTTCTCTGATATACTGAAAGACCCATTATTAAATGTTGTCCCACAGATACTTGTAAACTGTATTACTTGTAATTAAGTTGCCTTTTTGCCCTAGAAGTATTTTCAAGTGGACTGAAAATGATAACAGGGGTATACACTATTTGCTCTCTACATACCATTTCATTGTATTGTTAACTATTAGGTGACTTCAGCTATGTAATGTCTTATATGATCTGTAAAAAAAAATAAATTGGCACCTGACCTTGGCCCCTAACAATGTTAGACACGTTACTGGGACGGGAAAAAGCGGTTGCAGATGGATGAAACAGAAAATAAACAAGCAAAATACAGGGTTTCTCTCATTCATTCACAATATTCAGTAGTGTGTGCCCACTATTCACATATATACGTATACATACACGGTGGCTGTGTCTACACTGGGCCACTTATTCCGGAAAATCAGCCGCTTTTCTGGAATAAGCTGTGAGCTGTCTACACTGGCCCTTGAATTTCCGGAAAAGCAACGATGCTCTACTGTACAAAATCAGCCGCTATTCCGGAAAAACTATTCTGCTCCCGCTCAGGCATAAGTCCTTATTCCGGAACACTGTTCCAGAAAAGGGCCAGTGTAGACAGCCCAGTAGTCTTTTCCGGAAAAAGGGCTTTTCCGGAAAAGCAGCCTGCCAATGTAGATGCTCCTTTTCTGGAAAAACTGAAAACGGAATAGCATTCCATTTTAAGCAGTTCCGGAAATTCATGCCAGTATAGAGACAGCCTAGAAGATTTACCTCTGGTGTTGCTCAGTTCCTTAACTCAACTAAGTTTTCTTTTTCTTCCTTTAAATAATTGTTATGGGGAAGGATTGGGGATGAGGTGATCAGTATGCAAGCTACTCCAGGAAGAGGGGAAAATTCTCACTCTCTGTCACTGCAACTGCTTGGGACCTATTGAGAAGCTCTTATCCATGGCCTTTGCAGTTGCAGGGGCATAGCAGGGGAAAGGGTGCATGTCCTCTGTCTGGGGATAGACAGACACACAGACTATCAGACACATAAATAGACAAACTCCCTGATATACATAGTAGACAGCTGTCCCTTTCTCAACCTCTACCCCCTGCTGGCCCAAAAAGCTATACTGACCCCTTCCTGCCCCCACATGGTCATTGTACAACTCCTTTCTTCCAGACTGCACAACCTTTCAATTTTATGAGAAACAATCAATTTCCAGGCACATCCCATTGTCTCATCATAATCAGACCCTTACCTTTGCTTTACGTTAGGATCAGAGAAACCTGCACACCAAATTTGGTAGTTCTAGCTCTTAAAATTTAGGAGGAATTCTTGAAGTGGACTCACAGGCGGATGAACAGGCACATGTATATATCTAAAATATATAGTAAGATAAGGTATCCCTGGAATTGTGATTATACTTTTTTTGCAAATAAGAACCCCCAAATGCACTGATACAGAATATATTCTTACTTCTTTTTTGTTTGTTTGCTTGTTTATTTATTAAAGGAAACCTAAAGTAACATCGTTTTAACATCACTCCAAGTTTTAACCAGAGCTTAAAAACAGAAAAATTATGTTCTTTGAACTGACCTCTTTGGAGAAAAAATAAAATCTTCCTATTATATGGGAGGAGAGAATCTGCAAAAAACACTGAAGCCACATTAAAGAGAACTACATGCCATTGGTTCTATTTAGGAGAAGGGCTTTAGATCACATAGAACATGTCAGTTTTGTCAGCTAGGATCAAATCTAAGATCTCTTGAGCTCAACGTAGTGGTGGGGAACCTCTGGCAGATGAGCTGCACGCGGTTCATCAGGGTTAGCTGCTGGCAGGTCATCAGATGGTTTGTTTACTTGAGCGTCTGCAGGCACAGAGTCCCACAACCCCCAGGAGCTACAATTTACCATTCTCCTCCAGTATGAGCTGTGGAAAGCTATGACCCAGCCTGCACCACTTCCCACAGCTTCCATTGGCCAGGAATGGTGAACTTCAGCCACTGGGAACTATGAGGGTCAATGCCTGTGGATGCTCAAGTGAACAAACTGTCTAGTGGCCCACCAATGGCTACCTCTGATAAACTGCATGCAACCAGTGCACCAGAAGTTCTCCCCCTCCCATGGCTTAGTGCATCAGCATATGCAGCATGAGTAAAAAGACACCTCTCTCTTAGCCCAGGCTGCAGCTGGCTCATCACTCTCTAGCTGGCTTAGCCACCACATTGGAGGGACAAAGTGCCACACTAAGCTTGCTTGAGTTACACAGGGTTAGAAGTCTCTAAACTCAGTGGAATCTAAAAATATGAGCAAATCTCACTTATCCCAAGGCCTCTGTGTGTATTGTTTTTGTCAGTGATCCTTTGACTACCCATCTGTATTTAAACATTAGTGAATGTGAATATGAACCACCCTCCATGCTTTATTCCTATGCAGAATTTATTATAATATTGCTTTCTAGTAACAAAGGCTTCAGAAATGAATTTCTTCAGGGACCTTAGCTTTGAAATCGTCTGTATTCCTACAGGTAAAATAACAATTTATGCCTTCTGATATGGCGGTATAGTATAATTGCCGAAACCACAATCTCACTCTCATTCCTAGAATGTTTGTTGACTTTTAAAATGTTAATAACAAGCCTCATTGTGGGTGAGATGGAGTTTAACAATTTATGAATATCCCACATCAACCAGCAGAGTAAAATTCTCCACAGAGGCACATCAGTACAAAATCATTTCATGTCTTATGTTTTTTTAAGTCATGAAGCAATATCCTTTGGTTTGATTTAGAACTAATTTACCAACCAGGGGCTAGGGGAATACCTGCTGCTTTATTGACTGGTATAATGTACTACTTTATACTGGAAAGTAATTTTATAATATTAGCTAATATAGAAACAAATGGTCAGATGATGACCCCTGTAAAGACGTCATTTAAAATAAATAGTATTAGTCTTAGCTTACATTTATTTTTATTACTTAAAAGAACCAAAGCATCAGTATTTTAATCCTGAGAGGCAAAAATTCCTTAGTAGTAGGACTCTGTATATCAGTTCATAATAAACCTTTCTAGAATGAGCTCTGAATTCTCTTAACTGGAACTGGCCTCAGTATGTTGCGAGAAATGATTTGCTTGCTCTCTGCTTACTATGGCTTTGGATCGTATAGGGAAAATATCAGTGAATTTATAGGGCTTCGTCAGCACACAAAGAAGTGACTAGAAACTTAAAAAAAACCACTGCATGTGGCTTTGCTGAAGAGATTTTTATCAGTACAGAATATGGAAAACACCCTAGTTTGCTGGTCATAATCCCAAACACATATCAATGCAATTTTATTCATACCATCAACTACTTGATAAAATAGAAATATTTTCTTTAATGTTATGGAACTATTGACAATACACTCAATACAAATTGGAAACATCAGTTTGCCCTGATCTATGCTAGGACCTTATTCCTAAATAATCTCCCCCACACCAAGGTCAAAATTATAAGTTGTACACCCACACTACTAAGCCTATTATTTTGAAATAATGGGCCATGGAATTCTAACTGTGTACTCTTGCTTTTCATGAGGAGTAACACTAATTCCAAAATAGTAATTTTAAAATAACATTACAGGCAGTCCCCGAGTTATGAACGGGGCCCTTCCTCTCCCTGGTCTCCAGCAGACCAGGGAGAGGAAGCAAAGCGGCGGAACACGCGGCCAGCTGACAGCCCAGACGCGTCTGGGCTGTCAGCTGGCCGCGTGTTGCGCCGCTTTGCTCTGCTCTGCTCTGCTCCCCCTCCCCCTGGTCTGCAGACCAGGGGGAGGGGGAGCAGAGCGGAGCACGCGGCCAGCTGACAGCCCAGACGCGTCTGGGCTGTCAGCTGGCTGCGTGTTCCGCCGCTCTGCTCTGCTCTGCTCCCCCTCCCCGTGGTCTGTAGACCAGGAGGACGGGGAGCAGAGCAGAGCAAAGCCGCGGAGCCCGAGGGCAGCAGGATAGCCACGGCGCGTCTGGGCTGTCCCGCTGCCCCCGTGCTCCGCGGCTTTGCTCCGGACGCCTGTGGTACAGCAGCTGGGGTGCTGCCGGTTGGTCCCGTAGCGCAGCTCTGGGTGCCACTGGACCAACCCAGCAGCACCCCAGCTGCTCTGCCCCAGGTGTCCCCAAGTCAGCAGCTGCTGAAACTGACCAGTGGCTGACTACAGGAAACCCCTGCCCCGGGCTTCCTGGAATCAGCCGCTGATCAGTTTCAGCAGCAGCTGACTTGGGGATGCCTGGGGTTCTTAAGTTGAATCTGTATGTAAGTCAGAACTGGCGTCCAGATTCAGCCACTGTTGAAACTGATCAGTTCCAGCAGCGGCTGAATCTGGACGCCAGTTCCGACTTACATACAGATTCAACTTAAGAACAAACCTACAGTCCCTATCTTGTACGTAACCCGGGGACTGCCTGTAGTATGGATACTCCGGTGTCACTAGTTCAAAGTCATTGGCCTCTAGGAGACATCCCACAGCTCCCCTGGAACTCTAAGTGCTGAGATAGAACATCCAAATTAATGGAGTGCTTCCTGGGGCTGTAAGTCTGAGGTGGTGCATACATATTAATGGAGCCTGCCTCAGACTAAGGTGCTGTGTCTACATTGGCATCCCTTTCTGGAAAAGAGATGCTAATGAGACGAGTCGGAATTGCAAATCCGCGGGGGATTTAAATATCCCCCGTGGCATTTGCATTGACATGGCTGACGCTTTTTTCCTGCTTGGGGATAAGCCGGAGAAAAGCGCCAGTCTAGACAAGTAGGAATAGGAAATCCTCCGGAAAAGGGCTTATTTTCCAGAGAATCGCGTCTAGACTGCCGCTTTTCTCCCGCTTATCCCCAAGCCGGAAAAAAGCAGCAGCCATGTAAATGCAAATGCCGCGGGGGATATTTAAATCCTCCGCGGATTTGCAATTCCAACTCGTCTCATTAGCATCCCTCAGCCAGGGTGGGTGTGTCTAGACTACATGCCTCCGTCGACGGAGGCATGTAGGTTAGCCAGATCGGCAGAGGGAAATGAAGCCGCGATTAAAATAATCGTGGCTTCATTTAAATTTAAATGGCTGCCCCGCTCTGCCGATCAGCTGTTTGTCGGCAGATTGGGGCAGTCTGGACGCGCCGCGCCGACAAAGAAGCCTTTCTTGATCGGCACAGGTAAACCTGGTTTCACGAGGCATACCTGTGCCGATCAAGAAAGGCTTCTTTGTCGGCGCGGCGCGTCCAGACTGCCCCGATCTGCCGACAAACAGGTGATCGGCAGAGCGGGGCAGCCATTTAAATTTAAATGAAGCCGCGATTATTTTAATCGCGGCTTCATTTCCCTCTGCTGATCTGGCTAATCTACATGCCTCCGTCGACGGAGGCATGTAGTTTAGACGTACCCGGTGTGTTTAGACTACAGGGTTTTGTCGACAAAAGCAGATTTTTGTCAACAAAATTATACCTGCGTCTACACTACCACTGAGTTCTGTTGACATAACGTCGACAGAACTCGGCAGTTTTGTTGATGGTGGTAAACCTCATTCTGAGAGGAATAACGCCTTTTGTCGACAAAGTTCTGTCGACAGAAGGCATTATTGCATCTACACTGGCCTTTGTGTCTACACTCTCATGTTGACAAAGTGGCTTGCTTTGTCGATAGAACTGGATGTAGTCTAGAAGCTCTTTGTCAACAGAAGCTTTGTCAACAGTTTCTGTCGACAAAGCCTCTGTCAACAAAAGCCTGTAGTCTATATGTTCCCTAATATTGATTCTTCCCCATAGTGAGAACACACTAGTTCGAACTTGTTAAATTGAGAGTTCTTAAGTCAAATGTAGTCATTTCAAAATAGTTTCTAGCGTAGACATGGCCTTTGAGATTACGTGGTAATTTTAAATGTTATTGGTGAGGAAAATGCTGCTTACATCATTTTTTCCAAGGAGTATGACCAATGAAACTGCTAATCAGGAATGTTTTATGAAATGGCTGATGAATTTGAATGTAAAGGCTACATTTACTGCAGCAATAGATTATTTGTGGTTACCCTTGGAATCATGTTACAAATATTGCAGAATGCAGGGACATGGATGTTCAGGCCTTAATGCATTGATGGTGATGCTCACATTCCACAATATGGGTGCCTATTAACCAATCAGTATAAGTCAAAATTTTATTGTAAGTGTTTAGAACCTGTGGCTTGAATGGGCAAATACAATTAGCTTGGCAATATATTTTGAGCAAACCACAATATATTAAGTAGTTTGTTAGTAAGGATAACAAATTCTTGTACAGGATTTGTTCCCAAAGAGGTTTGATTTGTTTGTTGTTGGATTTTTTTTGTATTAGCTTTTAGACCATTAGATCCTTCACTGAAAATGTGAGCATGTAAAAAGAAGGTTGTGATTTAGTTCTGATTATAAAGCAAATATTCTAATAATGAATTATATAATAAGATCCAGTTGGAAATTTCTCTCTCGCCATTGCCCTAATGTATGAACAAAGACAAAATTGCACTCAGGAATGAAAAGAAAACCAATTCTTTACTCAGGAAATACTTCCACTGACTGCATTGTATGAATGATAAAAGCAGGTTTATAGGTTCTTTGTTAATAGAACAAAGTTCTGATAATTTCTAGAATAACCAGTTTGGTAAGCCAGCCTGTACTGTTCTGCTCTCATGGAGTTTGTTACTATAAATAGTTAAAACTGCCTTTGAAGAAATGAACATGTATACAAATAAGATTATGTAAATGCTATTTTAAATGTTTAATTAATTGTCTGAAGCTCAAAACACACCACACTTACTTTTGTATATGGTCGGTACAAAAGTTAATCTTGAAGCATGTTACATGATAAATTTTGGATTCTGTGTCGTTCAAAAGGCATTTAATAAAAACGCTACAAATTTAGCTTCATTTTTTATTATTAAAATTGCATTCATCTGTTATTCCTCATAATGTGGGTAGTATTAGACACATTTCTCAGAAATGCTCTTGAATGAGCATCTTTCTTCCTATTCATTCAGAACAGGTGGTATCTGAAGGTCCTTACTGCAACAGAGCAGTCTTTAAAATGCTACATAGTCCTGTTTTTTGTTATAGTATAGCTGGGTGAGTGAGAAGAGTATAAAAATCTGTTAGCTTCTTGATTCAGATGTCAAGGCTAGTTTCTATTCCCACACAATAAAAATGGAAGATTTTACAATATTAATATGTTGAGAAACACAAATAAATGGTATCATATTGTGTTTAGTTGAAGGATCAGTCTTGGTACGTCAACTGTTTAGCTGGTGTAAAGTGTTGAGTTATAGAAGAGATTTGGGAAAGGATAATATAGTGATTTTACAAAATGTTTATGAAAAACTCCTCCCATGCATAAAGGTCAGGATGGAAAATTGGACTAATATGGAATGAACACTGGCATGGGGACAGAGTGCAGATGAGGGTTAATAGCTCAATAATATATTAGTTGGTAAGAAGGGCAAGGCTAAGTTGTTAAGGGCCTAGAAGGCAATATGTAGGCTCTGTGTAAGCAACACAGTGCAGCAGGTCATGTAATAGGAAGGAGCATAGACAGTGAGGCTGCAATTAAGTGAATCCACTTAACCTCATATAGGATTTGCAGCTCATGCACTAGAGCTGAGCTGAAGGATAGCTCCTGTTCTGCCTATTGCTTTGGGAGAGGATTCTTTTCTCTCCAAACTCTGTTCAATTTCTCTGTCCAGAGCTTTCTTTCTAAGACTCAGACTAGATTTTGCCAGTACAAGTGAATAAGCCCCGAAGGGCAAAATCCTCCTCGATTCATCTTTTGCAGTGTTTTAAATTTATTCCTCTCTTCAGCTATCCTACATGTGCTTCTCATATAGTTAAAGCCTTTATTTTATTGCTCATTTGCCAACAGTTTGGTTTTGTTGGTCTCCCTAAGGCACTGAGTTATTTCTTAGCCTGTTCAGTCTGTTTCATCACAATCTATTCTTTTATCTAGTTTTTAATCACAATTTTAATTTTTCCTCAGTAGATCTCTTGGTCAAACCATTATTTGAAGGAGACTTGCTCATATTTGTGTGCTTGCTGTGCTCCTTCCATTACACCAAAGGATAGATCCACAAAGGCTGTTACATGCTTTACTTACTGTTTAGATATCTAAATCCAAAATTTAGATCCTCAAAAACCCTTGTTCCCCTGCTGGCTAACTCTGTAGTCACCTGATATCAGAGATACCTACATTTGTATGGGCAAACTCCCATGGTTCCTAAAAATGTGCCAGTGATCATGAACACAGCCACGTTGGTCTAGCCAGATCTTCAAATAAAATATTCCCTCACAGATCTTTCCTTCAGGGACTGATCCATTAGGCACATCCAGAAACTGTTTATCAGACTGCCTCCTTCCCAACACTGGAGGAGAGGGAATAAAGAGAGAATGACTCTTCAGCTCACAGGTTAGGACACTCACTTGGGATGTGGGAGATCAAAGTACAAGTCCCTTCCCCCACTCAAATGCACATTTGATTATGCATAGACAATGGAATAGCTTCAATGAGGGCCAATGAATGATCCCTTCCCAGAATAACCTAACGCCAGTTGTTAGGGCACTCTCCAGGAAGGGGGAGATAAAAGTCAAGGTGGGATGGAGTGAGTTGTGCCTGGGTTCTATGAATTAGAGCACTCATCTAGCTAGCTACCCACTTAAAAGTTACGAGAGGTGTTCCTTCCCCTTCTCAGTTTTTTGGAAGAAATTACTCAGGGCCTAACTCCAGGAGACGGTTCATGGTTGTGCTAGAGCTTCTTTCCTCACCCACACTTAGGCTTCTTACCATGGGTGCAAACCAGTTTTTTTTTCCTGACTGAATTCAAAAGTTTCAGGGCAAATGCTTAAGTATTATTTTCTAACCTGTGTCTCACACATTATAAGTGAGATAAACGCATGTGTACATTTATAAGCATTTCATAAAAACTAAATGCAAAGAAAATTTGTTGCAAGTTGCACGCATATTTTGGCAATACTAATACACAGGTGAGTCTGATTGGTTCCCACATATTCATTGATAGTATTCACTTGTTGTCTAGGATCCTTGTACTAGTTGATAGTTGGTCTACCTGCATCACAGGGGGGGATGGTGCTATGAAGTGCAGGGCACATGGTGGATAACACCAGAACAGTATTCCAGCACACTCCTTACTTATGCATACAAGCTCCTTTTCAGGGTGGGCCTGGGAGACAATTCTTCCATTCAAAACATTCTTTTGGCTATGTTAGGTGGGTCCCCACTTAATGTGCTGGCTTTTATGACACCCATTCCTAGGTGCATAAATCTCGCTGTGCATTGTACAGGAAGCCTGTGTGCCCAACTTGAGGATATTGATTTCCCTAGGCTGTAGGGGGCCTAATTGCTGGGCATTGCAATGCTGAGCCTTAGGGCTTGTCTTCATGTACAGTGCTGCATGTACAGCTGTAGCACTTCAGTGATGATGCTACTGCACTGAAGCTACTGAACTTATCCTATTTGGATGCTTAGTCCACCTTCCTGAGAAGCAGTAGCTTTATTGACAGGACACACTCTCCTGTTGACATAGCCCTGTTGACCATGGGGTTAGCTCAGTCTCCATCACTTGGGTGTGAATTTGTCTCACCCCTGGATGATCTAGTTATACTGATATAAGTTTGTAGCTCAGAAATGGCCTACATGACCTTTGTGACTGGAATTCCAAGTCGTATCTGCCACAAAACACTTAAATCAAGGCTACATTCCACAGCATCTACTGTGATGATACTCAGTGCTGAGTGGTATTGTCCAATAAGTGGTTTTCTGCTTTTCCAGAGTTTACTAAATTACAAAAATGGCAAGGAGTCCTGTGGCACCTTATAGATTAACAGAAGTGTTTGGAGCATAAGCTTTTAGGGGCAAATTAGTCCAAATAAATAAAATAAAACAGAGACTGTGAATGGCTAGCTAACTACAAAAGCAGCTTCTCCTCTCTTGGTATTCATACCTCCAGATCAGCTACTAGAAGTGGGCCTCATCCTCCCTGATTGGATTCACCTCGTTATCTCTAGCCTGATTCTGGCCTGCATATTTATACCTGCCTCTGGAAATTTCACTATGTGCATCTGACGAAGTGGATCTTTGCCCATGAAAGCTTATGCTCCAAACACTTCTGTTAGTCTATAAGGTGCCAGGGGACTCCTCGACACTTTTTCAGATTCAGACTAACACAGCTACCCCTCTGATACTAAATTACAGGTAAGGCATTCTCCTAATTAAAATAAAAATCTTTTATAGTAGCTTTTTTTGAGGTTCTTATAAGATTTTCCATTTTGTTGATAGATAAATATAGCTGAGCAAAATACTCAACATTTGTATCTCTACATGTATGATATTACCATTCTTGAAAATAATAAGGAAAGAGGCAAAAACCACTAAAAGCCTGTTTTGATGTATCTTCTAAAATCCTAGAGGAATACTTTACTTGTATATAAGACAGGATAGTCTGCAACTATATAATCTTTGGTGCAATATCTTATCCAATCCAAGCTCCTTTTCATGTTTCTTCACGTCTCCAGCAGGCTTTTCATTTCCTTTGAGATTCTTCCCTTCACCTTCTCCAACTTTTCAATTTCAGCTGCTTTTAAGCAACATCTCAGCTTGTCAACAAAGATACTATAGTCCTCATCACACTTTTCCATCTGGCTCCAGTCAAACCCAGAAATCACTTTCTTCAGCTTTGCTTCATTGTATGTCTTCGGCCGCTGTTTCCTATTTGCCATCTGTAAAGCCTTCTTTTCCACCAAAAAGCAATGCGACGGTCATTGCCGATGTTGAAAGGCTACACCACAGAGACGTCTTGAATGAGTACTCCATTCTATGCAAGCTTATACAGCAAAAGCTGAAGGATGACTTTGAGAACTTCTGAAAACTCCTCAAAACAGCTGAATCACGTAAAAGCTTCAGGACATGCAAGCGGGACGTGTTGTGATCGGCACAGTCTTAATGATAGCTAAGACCGATCAATCCAGGTGATCCAGATGATCTTATCAAATTACAAACTATGTATGGTTATCCCTAGTCTGTTCTTGAAGTGAAGACCACCAAAGAACGGAGGTTGCAAGAAGTGTTTCTAGTGTTCCATCTGTTATTACAAAAAATCCTGTATCGCTTTTTTTTTGTGAGATTAAAGTTAACTCCAGTGTCCTGACCAAATTCCAATGAGGGCATGATTTTCCGGATGTATAAAATTACATCTGTCCAAGATTTCATAATGAAACCTCAAAGGAGGCAGAATTCACCAGTTGTGCTTGCTTTATTTAGCTACAGTAGAACAGCTGCAGCTGGAGAGACTGAGAGAGGGCCTGGACTCTAATCACTGGTTTCAAAACTATAAGGAGGAGCACTATCTCCTCCTTTTCCAATGGCAGCACCAGTCAGGTTTAGAATGGCACCCAAACTGGTAGGTGTAATCAGAGGCTATCTACTAGAGTGAGACCTTCATGGCACTTAAGCAATCAATTGCCTCTCTTCTCCCACTCTGAATTCATCATAGAATCATAGAATACTACGGTTGAAAGAGAACTAGGGAGATCATTTAGTCCAACCCTCTGCTCAAAACAGGACTAACCCCAACTACATCATCCGAGGTAGGGCTTGGTCAAGCAGGGCCTTAAAATCATCACCTCCTTAGGTAACCAATTCTAGTGTTTCACCACACTCCCAGTGAAACATTTTGTTTTCCTAATATGCAACCTAGACCTCCGCAGCTGCAACTTGAGACTATTGCTCTGTATTCTTTTATCTGCCACCACCTCAAATAGCCTTGCACCATTCTGTCCGGAACCCCTTTTCGGGTAGTTGAAGGCTGCTATCAAATCTCCCCTCACTCTTCTGCAGACTAAATAAGCCCCAGTCCATCAGCCTCTCTTCATAATCTATGTGTCCTAGCCCCTAATAATTATTGTTGTCTTCTGCTGGACTCTCTCCAATTTGTCGACATCCTATTGTGTGGAGACACAATGCTCCAGATATGTCCTCATGAATTCTGTAGAAAGGGGAATAATTACTTCCCTTAATCTGCTGGCAATGTTCCTCCTAACACAGCCCATATACTGTTAGCCTTCTTGGCAACAAGGACACACTGTTGATTTATATCCAGCTTCTCATGTATTTTAATCTCCAGATCCTTTTTGGCAGAACTGCCACTTAGCCAGTTGATCTCAAATCTGTACCAGTACATGGGATTCTTCTGTCCTAAGTGCAGGACTCTGTATTTGTCCTTCTTGAACCTCATTCGATTTTGGCTCACCCCTCCAATTTGTCTAGGTCAATCTGTACCCTATCCCTCCCACCAGTGTATCTACCTCTTCTCCCAGCTTAGTGTCATCTGTAAACTTGCTGAGCGTATAATCCACCCCATCATCCAGATCATTAATAAAGATGGTGACCAAAACCAGCTCCAGGTCCAACCTTTGGGGCACTCTGCACGATACTGCCTGACAACTGGACATTGAGCTATTGGTCACTACCCATGGAGCCGAATGATATAGCAAGTTTTATATCCACCTCATAGTTCATTGATCCAAGCCATATTTCTTTAACTTGCTGGGAAGGATGCTGTGAAAGATCATATGAAAAGCTTTGCTAAAATTAAGCTATATCACATTCATCGCTTTCCCCATATCCACAGAACCAGAGTTAATTTATCACAGATGGTAGTCAAGTTGTTCAGGCATGATTTGCCCTTGGTGAATCAGTGTTGACTGTTCATAATAACCTTCCTGTGGTCCAAGTGCTTCAAAATTGCCCTGAGTTTCAGTGGGGAACAGCTGTCTGGATCTCTACTGTGAAGCAGCAGTGCCCATATTTAGAGGCAGAAACATAGGACCCAAAAGAACTTTTATTCATGAAAATTTAGATGAGTCACTTCTGGAGCCTGCTTCTCCTGTCACAGATGTGGATATCCTAACAACCAGACTACAGAGTCATTCACTCTCTGCCTATTTAAATTTGTGAGAGAGAAAAGGTAGGTGAAATAATGTTTTATTGGACCAACTTCTGTGAGTTGAAGGAATATGATTTTGAGCTACACAGAGATCTTGCTCAAGTATTTAACTGCTTTAGTGGGTAGCTGAGTCAGTCTGTACAGGAAAAAACAACAAATGGTCTGGTAGCACTTTATAGACTAACAAAACATGTAGATGGTATCATGAGCTTTCGTGGGCACAGCCTACTTCTTCAGATGACTGGAGTTTTAGTTTAGGATGTGCAGACCCAAAATAAATAGGAGAGAAGGGGGGAGGAAAAAAGGAGAGGGATGGGAGACAGGGAGAAGAGGGTATGGAAACTCAAAGGGAAAAATAGGAAGGCAGAGCTGGGAATCAGTAAGCACCTGAAGACTGGGTAGTTAAAACAAAGCAGATAAGAATCAAAGTCAGTAGATAGTACACTTCCTAACACAGGAATCTGCGCAGAGATGTTTGCACCTTCATTGAATGTTAGATTGATAGTGTCCCAACCATCTCTCATCACGATTGAGTCTATTAGCATGATAATTGAATTTGTGAATGAATTGTAATTCTCTGTGTATTTGACTAGTAGAATTGGTTTGTGACAATGTAACTATTTATCAGCAGTGGAACAGTTTGCCTGAGGGGGATGGGAACTGAATCCAAGTCTTCAACATCACAGACAAATGTTATGAGATAGGCAGCAGCAACAGCAGTACCCCCACCACCTTCATCTGTTTTGACCAGCACAAGGCAGACACCGTATTCATTCTCTTAAGAAATGCCTTAGGGGCCTAAGCTGCCTGACTCCAAATGGCGGGTACTTG
The DNA here is from genome assembly GCF_052426305.1 of Pelodiscus sinensis. NCBI lineage: Eukaryota > Metazoa > Chordata > Testudines > Trionychidae > Pelodiscus > Pelodiscus sinensis. The sequence continues at coordinate 49,315,135 of NC_143054.1, forward strand.
GACGTGGATTGTTAAGCAAAACTCCAACTCCCAACCTATCATGCTGGGTATTCTAGACCATATTCTTAGACACCTATCTTGAACTTTACATTGCAGAGGAAACCTAGTCTCCTAACTGAACTTTGAGTAACTTCGTGTGGTTCTTGTGGTACCTGAAAATTAGGCATTCTGGTGCTTGGCATTGTAACATCTAATTCCCTTCATGGATCCCACCTATTATTTGTTAATCTCTTCCCTGATATTGCTCTGTATTTTTTCTTTTTTCTTTCAACTGTCAGGTTTTGTGCACAACGCTTTAGAATAAAGATATTCAGCTAGAGATCAGATCATGAACAGCATCAAAACCGCTTAGACATTCTTTTTTTTCTCTGTCAAATTACAAAAGTTTGATGAAATAAGTACATTAATATTCACTAAGGCAACAAAAAGTACTGATTTGCTAGGTAATTATCAAAAAGTTGATTAAACAATAAATACATGCTATAATTACATTCCTGTTTATACATTAAATGTGCGCAGAATTTTTAGATACTTTATTATTTAACAAGACTGTTGTAATGAGTTAATTAAATAATTGCTGATAACACTGCTGGGCATTCAATAAATATATTGCATAAGCAAATTAACTATATTTATTAGTTATGTCAATTAAATGCCTTAATATCTTAAGTACATTAAGAAACAGTTAAATTATGTCCTAATCAGAATGTGATTTCCATTTATGGCATAAGACATTTGTTTATACATTTCCTGTATAGAACAGAGGTTTATAACTCTTACATAAATTAAAGCCTAGTTTTAAACAATTAGCTGGAATTTAATTAACTTACAATAACTATTTTAAAATAAATGAAATACGTGCTTTATCTTATCATTAACTGTACTTTTTAAAATAAAAATGTTTCCATACCTCGCATTTGCATCAGTATGTCACAGTACAGAGAGCTGTTAATATAGATTAAAATATTGCCAGATTTCCTCTTTCAAACTATTAATCTCAGACCAGTATTAAATAGAAGATTATTCATCTCTGCAATATCTAGAGAACTTTTCCATAAGACTGTTTTACTTTAGCAAAATTTAATGTACAGTAGAAACTCAGAATTATAAACACTTCAGGTAATAGATGTTATTCATACCTCTGAAATATTTGTAACTCTGAATAAATTGTTATGATTGTTCTTTCAGAAGTTTACAGCTTAACATAGACTTAATATATCTTTGAGACTTTACTGTGCAGATGAAAAATACTGCTTTCCCCTTAGCTTTTTAGTAGTTCACATTTAAAACAATACTATACTATTTTTTTGTCTCTATGGGTGCCTGATTGTATATTTCTGGTTCCAGAAGAGGTGTGTGGTTGACTGGTCAGTTCATAACCATGATATTCATCACTCTAAATTTATACTGTAGATTCATAGAGCTTAAAATCAGAAAGGACCATGTTATTTAGTGAAATATTTGATAAATTGCAGGCCACTAAATTTCACCTTATTACCTCTATATTGGGTCCAATAACTTGTGTGCTTGACTACAGAGTAACTTGCCTAAGGCTAAACCACAGCTTCCAGAAAACCATCCAGTTTGATCTAATTTTGCCAATGGATGAAGGATCCAATTGTGCCTAATTTCTAATTTGAATTTGTCTTCAGCTTCTAGACATGAGTTATTCTTTCTCTGCTACATTAAGGTTGTCCCTACAGTGGCCTTTAAACTGAGTTTGGGAACTCATTTTAAACATTGTTGTTACTTAGTCCAGTTCCGTTGGATATATACACAAAATATGGCAGATATATTCCTGTCAAGGACCAATATTGGGGAAATGATACAAGGGTTTTGAATTTATTTGGAATTGTAACATCAAAATAATCTCTACATGTTTCTAGAGCTTTAAGCCTAAAATGCATTTTCATATCTGAAATCCTATGAAATTTAATTATTTAAAATATTATATTTATAGCAAAATGTTATAGGTAGACTGTGTCAGCCGATTTTCCGGAATAAGCTGCGAGCTGTCTACACTGGCCCTTGAATTTCCGGAAAAGCAACGATGCTCTACTGTACAAAATCAGCCACTATTCCGGAAAAACTATTCTGCTCCCGCTCGGGCGTAAGTCCTTATTCCGGAACACTGTTCCGGAAAAGGGCCAGTGTAGACAGCCCAGTAGTCTTTTCCGGAAAAAAGCCCCAATCGCGAAAATGACGCTCGGGGCTCTTTTCCGGAAAAGCGCGTCTACATTGGCCACAGACGCTTTTCCGGAAAAAGGGCTTTTTCCGGAAAAGCAGCCTGCCAATGTAGACGCTCTTTTTCCGGAAATACTTATAACGAAAACTATTCTGTTTTAAGCATTTCCGGAAATTCATGCCAGTGTAGACACAGCCGTAGTGTGTAAGCTTTACCACAATCTCTGAGTAGTTGGATTTACTCAAAGTCTGCAAGACTATTTAGTAGAGGATGCATCTGATTCTCCTCTCACACCAGTGAAACACCATTTCCTGTAATGGAGATACACCTAATTTATAATAATATAAATGAGTGGAGACACAGTGCCAAACATCTCTAACTGCTTTTCCAATATAGCTTTAAATAGATGAAAATTGGACTAGATTAAAAAAAGATTACCAGAATAAATCAGAGATTTCACAATTGCAGGAGACACACTAGATTATGCTTTTTCTATTTTAAACTGTCAGTACATAATATAGCTTTCAGAACAGGAAATATGAGATGCAAAATATAGGGAGAATGGAGTCTATAATCTATATTAAAATTTTCACGGAGGAAAAAAATACAAAGAAAAAGGAGAATGGAAAATATCAATGGCTTAGGGGCCTTCTATTCTTTTTTATGTTCTTATGTTTCTATTAAAATGAAGATGCTGCCTGCTAATTGTATTGAGTACAAAAAAGTTATGCTTTTTTAACAACACTACATTTTTTTTCACAGGATTTGTTACTGCCTATAAAAAGACAAGTTTTGTATAAACCTCATCTCATTAGTGGAAACACAGTTATAGTGCCTGTTAGATTAGGAACAATTTGTGTGTGTGTGTGTGTGTGTGTGTGTGTGTGTGTGTGTGTGTGTGTGTGTGTGTAAAATACATATTTATATTATAAAATTATATATTTATATAAGCAGTTCATAGTAACAGCAAGGGAGAGAATACCCATATTCATTGCTAAATATTTATGCTTTTCTTGAATGGTATCTGGATGCCGAATGGACATTCTTGAAACATCCCTGAAAACAAATACCTGTTCACATGCATTTTAGTGGAAAAGCATATAAAAAAGACTTTAGCATAGTTGTAGCAATCCTGTGATTAGCTGCAAATAAATGTCTAGTAGTAATGGAGCCTCCTGAAGTGGCGCCTCCATGGCAGCACATATATGCCTTGCCACCTCTTTGCCCCCTTAGTTCTTCTTGCTGAAATACTCTGCCAAAGGAGAGGTGGGTAAGATTTAGAATGGACATGAGCATCACATCTTAAGAAGAACAGTTACAAGTAGTTGGCAACCATTTTTTCTTCTTCTAATGATTGTTCATGTCCATTTCATTTAGGTGACTCCCAAGCTCGATGATCTCAAGAGGGGTTGGAACACCGATATCAGACAAAATGCTGCCTCCATGAGAAGGAACTTTAAGTGAGAATCTCTCTCCTTCTTTAGCTGTGGCTTAAAGCCTCTGCAGATTTTGCACTTGTCAGGTTAGTGACCCTAAAGCAGGAGTTGTGAGGGTCAGCACATGACACGGGCTTTAAGCCCTTGTCACAGGCTTTAAAACCTGGGACTGAGGCATGCCCCTGGTCTGGAGAAAGGGTGAGTGGAGGAAACTGCCAACAATGTAACTAAGAACTATCTAATATAACTATCTACACTTTAGTCAAAGACCATTAGGAAAGGTGCTTGCAGGATGCAAGGTCAAACCACTCCAATAACCATCACAGGTGGTAAGAAGGAACTGAGGGGGATGACAGTTTACAAGGGTATATAGGTGTTGCCATGGAGGCGCTACTTGAGGGGACTCCACTGCTGACCCAATGGATACTGCTTAGGGGAAAATATTCTGATAATTGGGCACGCAATGCATGCACACCTAAATGGAATGCATATGGGCAATCACTCCAAAAAGAATGAAACAAAAGACAGGACTATGTAGCACTTTAAAGACTAAGAAGGTGGTTTATTAGGTGATGAGCTTTCATGGGCCAGACCCACTTCCCCAGATCAAATTGTGGAAGAAAATTGCCATGACCATATATACCAAAGGGACACAATCAAAAAAAGTTAACTGGTATATATGGTCATGCCAATTTTCTTCCACAATTTGATCTGAGGAAGTGGGGGCCCACGAAAGCTCATCACCTAATAAACCATCTTCTTAGTCTTTAAGTGCTACATAGTCCTGTCTTTTGTTTCAGCTAGACCAGACTAACATGGCTACATCTCTATTACTATTCCAAAAAGAATATGTGTATGCTCTTCCTTGCTGCTACTATGACATGCTTTATATAAATCAGGATGGGGAACCTAAGGCCTAAGATCCAGATACAAGTTCCAGCTTGCCTGGATCTGCCCCGAGGCTCAGGGTTCCCTCCAGCATTGAGGAACCTGTGGGTCAATGGCCTCCATCCCCAAAAAGGTGCCCTATGCCTGTTATAAACCATTGTATTGGTGCATAGAAACACACATTTTCTGCTACATCTCAAGGTTAAAAATGATGGTTATCAAAATTTCACAATTGTTGATGTTGTTACTCAAACTCTGATCCATTTTACAGCAATCCCAGTATGTGGATAGGCTCTTGTAAAAGTTGTAGACAATCATTTGTCATTCTGTCTGTGTGTGTCTATGTTGCAGGGGATGGAGAGGAGGGAGAGTTTGGCTGTTTCGAATTTTACAAACCTAGCTACATTTCAAAGAACTATTGTACAGAGAATAAACACGGCATTGACTCAAGATTCTGATGCTAAAGCACATTTCAAAGCAAAAGCCAATTCAACTGTCAGGCTCTCTGAAGGAGAAGTGTTGGTTCTTCTGCAATAAGAGTATTGTTTTGTTAAACATAAGCAATGATGGGACTTAATGGCACAGCATACTGTGAATACATTGATTAACTTTTGAACAAAGAATTGAAGCTGAAATCAATATGATTAACTCTATCTTTTCCAACCAAGGAAAAAATCCTGAATCCATATTGCTTCTGGTAGGATCAATGGGAAGGTTAAATTTTAAAAACCTCCCCCTTCTTGCCTACTTTCCAGCTCATTAATAAAGCCATGGATTGACAAAGGATTTTAGGTGTTAATGTCATGGAAGATATTCTTCTGGGAGAAAACAAGATAGTTAAATTTGCACATATTATGATTTATAACTACACATACGTTTTCATTTGTATAGCACTACAAACCACAGGTTTTATCCCAAAGTAATTTCTGAATTAGCACTTACTCAGGGAAACTTGAACTGAAGTCAGTAATCATTTTCCTTGAGTAGTGTCTGGTCAAGAAGAGGAATGTAGGGTTTGGTCCAATTACATAGGGTACGTCTAGACTACATGGCTCCATTAACGGAGTCATGTAAACTAGTTTACCCAGCATAGTCAACAAAGCGGGGATTTAAATAATCCCCGCTTCATTAAAATAAAAATGCTCGCCGCGCTGTGCCGACGATCAGCTGATCCAGCACAGCGTGGCAGTCTAGACGTGGCGCAGTCGACAAAGGAAAGAACCTGAATCGTGTCATCTATCTTTTTCCTTGGCAATGGCCCTACACTGTTTCTGTACCTCTGGTGGACTCCCCCGACAATTAATGATCACACTGTGTCTGTTTATTCTATCCTTAAGCCACTTTGAACCAAAGGAATAATGTAAAGTAGGCACAGAGAACTCTGAGCTCTGCAGTATCTAGCACTAAAATGACATTAAATATAGGTTGGACCTGACAGATCCCAGACAAGGGGATTTTTCGGACCAGGTAAGGTCCCTCTCCTCATGGCCAGTGCTGCCCTGCTGCCACAGAACTAGGGCTCTAGCCTGGCCCCACAACTGTCTCAGCCCCCTTGGGGCTTTCTAGTTGCCACTGGCCCTGCTGCTGCCGGGGCCGGAGCAGCATGGATGGCGCTCCACTGCCAGGGCCTGAGCTCTAGAGCTGCTTGGCTCTGTGTCCAGGACACCATGTCTTCATCTGGGGATGAGGCTGGAGCTCCACAGCTGCTGATGGGTCACAGCTCCCTGGACACAGCTGGAGCTCCGCCATGCCATGCCCCCCTCCCTTGACACTGGGCTTCCAACTGAGAAGAGAGTCCCCCTACTGCACTCCTGGCCTGCTGCCAGACCTCCCTGTAGCTGTGCTCTGTGGTCCAGGAATATCCATGGTTGTGCTGAACCATGGATGCTACCAGACCAGAGAGTCCTGGTTAAGGGAAGTACAGCCTGTATTTCCAAAGGAGAACTGGAGGGAGAGGCCCATCCTTGGCCCTGTTTCAGCCAAGAAGCAAACGGTGCAGAATGAAGTGCACATGAACATTCCACATTTCTCCAAAGAGGTCACGGGCACTCCCTATTCTTTCAGCACATCTGAAAGTTTCCTATCAAGCACCATGACTTAAACCGTAATTTAGCCTTAGTTGCTAAACAGAATAATATTGGTTCATGGTGTGGTAATAGTGTAGGAGGCACTATCAAAATTAAGTTGTACCTACCTAACAGTAACAGAACAAAGAAGAAACAATTGGGTACGTAGCTATCAACTTGGAAATCCTGGGAAAAAGTTAGGAATTGCATTCATAGATGTAATTTCTGAGAACCTGAGGAAGTCTGGCTGCACCATAGATGAGAGCCCTGAATGAGGATCTCTACCTATTTCTGGAGTCTCAGGCGCTATGACAGACAGACAGATGTAATTACATGAATCAGTTGTTAACAGCAAAATGCTGTCCATGCGATCGTTCAACATCGGCCTTCCCTTCTGTTCCCTTTTGATTGTTGGAGTGTTTGCACAGCACCACACCATGTTGTATCCAGCAATGTAAAGATTTGTAATTAAAGCTAAGACAGTCCAGATGGCCTGAAGTTGCTTTGTAATCATGAGTTGGGATTTTTAACACCATTTTGATTGCATCTAAGTTGTTTTTTTTATACAGCATCACAAACATGTTTGGCACTTTGCAGAATGAGACATATTTTTGTTTGGAGTGTCCCATGTAACCTTTTTAGAACCTTTATCTTCGGTGCTCTTTTTTACTGTATTTTTTACTTTTCTACATAATTTACTTTGAGTCAATCTTAGAATGTGAATAGCAAGTGATGATTTCACCCTACCCTGATCATTGCATAGCAAATATTTTCTTTATATCATTGGTCCTCTATTCTGGTGTTTTTTGTTTTTGTTTGTTTGTTTTGTTTTTGTTTTTTTTATAAAGACCAGTGAGAGATTCTCTCTGGCATTGCTGCAGTGATTGGAAGTGGCCTGCCTACATGCAATTATGTATCTAACTGTAAAATACGCTCCATCTTTAAAATGCTAGTTAGTGAGTGCATGGAAATAAGGCACCCAATGTGTTGTTTCAACACTCTGGGAACTCTTTCGGTGGGAGGGGGACAAAGACACCTGACATGTTTTGTTTTTCATTTGAGTCAAAACATGTTAGAGTGGTTGTTTTTACCTTTATGTTTGCCCAAGACATTCTCATGAATACAATTTACTCTGATTTAATCAGGAGCAAACCATTTTTGGTGGACTGAGTGTTTATTGCATTGAACAGTATTGGGGTGAAGAGAAGAGGCTGTACAATTAGTTCCAGCTTGAACTTGCCTTGGACCAGTCCCAGGGCTAGGGAATCAGAAGCTGAGAGCGGTGACTGTAGGCACACAATCAAAGCTGTTCCTTTGCTCAAAGTGAATGTTACAGCACCTGTTCAGTGTTCGTGATAAACACACAAACAAAACAAAATGTTAGAGGGAAAATAATCTCTTTAACATGATACACAGATATCACTTGTGGAGTCAAAAGCTGGCAGTAGCTGTACCAGCATATGGGTATTCATTAGGGTGTTGAATCCTTTATAGTTTCAGTAGGCAGAATGCTTTGCATATACCCCATGGTACATTCATCACCCTGTCTGTCCCACATGCACCCTGTAAACCCACTAGCTACGTCTAGACTGGCATGATTTTCTGCAAATGCTTTTAACGGAAAGTTTTTCCGTTAAAAGCATTTGTGGAAAAGAGCATCTAGATTGGCATGGACGCTTTTCTGCAAAAGCACTTTTTGCGGAAAAGCATCCTTGCCAATCTAGATGCAGTTTTGTGCAAGAAAGCCCCAATCACCATTTGCGCAAGAGTGCTTTTGCCCGAACAGGAGCAGCATAGTATTTCTGAAAGAACACTGACAATCTTACATGAGATCGTCAGTGTTCTTGCGGAAATTCAAGTGGCCAGTGTAGACAGCTGGCAAGCTTTTCCACAAAAGCAGCTGCTTTTGTGGAAAAACTTGCCAGTCTAGACGCAGCCACTTTGTTTAATGGCTCTCTAAAAGTCCTCACAACCCTATCAAATGCTAGGCTCTCTCTATGTCCCTCCTGCATCTCCTCTTACCATACCATTATCAACCATTTCCCATACCATGCCAGAGGCTCTGTATAACCTCTGTTCCCCCATTCCTTTGTTCTCCCCATTATACACTATTTCTTTTTTTTTCATTCAGGGGCATCTATGGGCCTCCCTATTTCTGCCTTCCGTATCTACATAGTAGGGTCTCTATGTGCTCTCCTTCCTTCCCCCTCACCTGTCACCAGTTTCCACTCCTTTCACTCTGGGTCTCTGTTTACCACATCATTACCATTCCCTGTCACCTTTCCCTGCTCTAATCCCTCACACATCACATGCTCTTCCTATTCCTTGGGTCTCTGCTTGCACTCCCTCCTCCCAGATCACCAATTCCTTGGTTCACTCTGTCAGAGTCCCTGCTTTATCCCCTTCTACCACCCTTATCCTCCTCAGGTCTCCTTTTCCTACACTCCACACATCTCCCTTTCTCCTGCTTTGAGTGTCCTCTTATCCTTCTTATCCCTGCAGCTCTCCTTCCTCCATGCTACTCTTCCCCATCTCCTGCTCACATACTTTGCTTGCTTCCCTTACAAACCTTTTATCTCTCTTGTCTATTAAAGTGTAGGCTACAGACAGTCACCATAATTCAGCAAGCTAAGTTGCATCCTGTAGGTAGAAGCAGGGGACAGGAGAGAGATTACATTTCCTGAAGCCCCAGGAATGTGTGGTCTTGATTTGCCTCTGAATAAGGCTTTTTTTCTAGTATTCTGATTACAACTCACTCTCCCCAGCCAAAATGATGTAATTTTGTCTTTTGTAGTGTGGGGTTTTTTTTGCATCCCTAAAAGTGATGCCATAAGGGTGCCTCATCTGGACATTTTAAAGCTATGTTGATATACCAATATCAAGAAATAGGGCAACTCTGGAAGAGCTTTCCATTCCTAAATAAATTCAGTGAAAAATAATCACCTCTCATCACAGGGGCTGTGTGTAAACTACCTCCCTTTTCTTGAAAAAGGGATGTAAATTAGACACTTCAAAATTGCAAATAAAGCCAGGATTTAAATATCCCACACTACATTAGCATAATGGCCACTGCAGGTTTTTCTCAAAAAGGGGCTTTTTGAAAGAAAAATGGCTTTTTGGATGGGGATCTTTTGAAAACAAAACCCTTTTTTGACAGGTCCTGTACTCCTCATTTTTCAGACAAAAAAATATCAGGCAGCAATACCCAGAAAGTCTCTCTTTCTCATATAAAATGTAGATAGCTAGATTTTCAAATTCTTAAAGGAAAACCACACACTTTTAAAATATTTGTTCCATGCTAAATAGTAATATCCCTCTACATATTCAAAATATCCTTCCATTCCAATATCCTCCATTTTTTCCTGAATTCAGACTAATTCATACCTTACTATTAGATAGTAGAGCTTTGATTTACTACATTATCCCAAAATGATACTTTAATGGTAAGATGGCCTACATTGATTTTGAGAATAAAAATGCAAAATAATCAAATGTGCTGCTAATGAAAATAAGGGCAGCCTTTCTAGCTCCTCTCTTTCCTACATTGTTAAAAGACTTTGGCCATGTACCTGCAATGGTGCTGCCTGGAGGGGCTGGGAGACCAGGTCCATGGCTGCCTGGTGGGGCAGTGAGTTGCGGTGGTGGTGGCAGTGGCGGCCCTTTGGGGCTGGAAGACAAAGCAGCAGTGCCTGCCTAGTGCAGTCAGCAGGGCCAGCAGCAGGTGGGGAGCAGTCTGGAAGGCCGGTGGGCTGGGCCAGGGATAGGGGGCTGGTGGCAGGGGGCCAGAAATGACCTCTTCTGGTCAGGCAAAATCCTTCATCTGGGAGCAATCAGGTCCCAAGGGTGCTGAACAGGGAAATTGAACCTGTAGTCATTTAGGCAGCTGTACATATTATGGCCAGCAATTAGCATACTGAAACAGCGGCCGTTCACCTCTACTCCCCTTGTCTTCTAGTCCTCCTTTGGCCCACTCTCAAGCCATACCCTGACTCATTTAATGCATACAGGTCCATCTATATGTATTTAGGTATCTAAATTCATGTACTTACAATTGAACATTTTGGTTTAAACTGTTATGCACAATTTAGTCTGAATTTAAGGTTAAGTGAAAGGAAGAAAAATAGAATGCTAGAATGAAAAAACTCCTAAAAATGCATTTTCTATACTCATAGCACCTCATCTTTTCAAAATAGTTACGGAAAAATCCCAAAATCTCAGTGAGTGAATAAACCCTTTTCATCTACAATTCCCTTATTCACCTCAGGGAAACTGAAAAAAACCCTCATAATGATCTGTGTAACAGAGTTAAACTGCCACAAACTGTCAACTACAATTTCAGAACAAATCACTAAACTGGTGCAGATGCTGTAATATTCCAATCTGGTATTGACAAACATAGTCATTTCTTATAAAAATGCAATTCTAATTACCATGTTCAATACAATGACTTTATTTAACTGGCAAAAATTACTGTTTTTTTAACGTCCACATGATAAAATTGTTTTGTTAGCCATACACCAGAAGTTTGCTTAATTTAATAATTAACTTCTTTCATTCCATACATCTGAAAGCACCTCATTATAGTATATCCTGCAGAAAAAAATACACAGCAGAGAGACACGTGAATAAGATTGACACCACAAACACTATGGATAGGTCTTGATTTTAAGCCATTATTATAGACTAATCAATCTTGCAAAAAGCCCAGGCATTCTAGTCCTGCCAAATCATACTCATCACAGGGCCAAGGTGGGTAGTCAAAATTGGTAGATTATTGCAGCCTCATGGCAGCTTTAGCTCCAAAGAGCTGTTAAGCAGCCAGAAAGCATTGAGTGTAGAGACAGCCCAGTCATGTAATCTTCCCCTGGGAAGATAAAAAGGAAGTGGCACAGAACCTGGGGAATCCTCAGAAGGCCAGATAATCTGATTTTATCACCTCTTCTTGTTGCAATGGAGTAAAAGAGTGATAGCAAGACTAATGATGTGGCTTTTTGTCTTCATGTCAGGTTGAATTTTCACCCTGAATCATTCACCAGCACAGATCATTGTCAGGAGCTTTTCTCTTAAGAGTTTTAAAAATATATTGAAAGTCCATTTTTAAGTCTTATATTTTCAGAATAAATTCAAGATTTCTGAACTCTTGGGACAGTATTGCTTGAGTATCCCATTTCTAGTGGTTATACTTTAAAAATTGCCTTTGCTTACCTGAGGATATGTCTTCACTACAGAAAAGCTGTATTTTCACCACAACTAACATACAAGTTAGCTTTCTGTAAAATCCTAGGGGTAGTTTTATAACAGGGTCATTAGGTGATACCAACGATAGGCCAGGGCCAGAGGGAGGAGTCTTCTTAGAGTGTGTACAACTTACTTTGGGTGGCACACAACCAGGCTGGGTACTGATGGGGAATGCAACAGGAATGCTGAGCCATGCCCCCTGGGGGAGAAGTGAGTTATAGTTCTGAACCTGCCTAGCTATACTGAAGTAAAAACAATGGTACCTTGTCCCCACTGGGCTTGTACTACAGGACAGCTAACACACATTTAGGCTAAGTCTACACTGTAACTTTCTGGCTTGTGGGGAGGAGGGACACTCCTCAAGCACAGCAAGTTACAGCACTGCAAAGGAACCAGTGTGAATCAGGCTACAGAGTTGGGAACCATACTCTAGTACTGTTAGCTACTCTCTTTGTGGAAGCGGTTTACATAGAGCTCTGGGTATTCTCTCTCCCGATGCTTGCACCATGGCCATGCTTATAATTCAAAGTGCTGTGCTTTGAACTTTTAAGGGTGGACAAAGCCTTAGTTATGCTATAGTAAAAACTATGCTCTTCTTGGCAGCGTGAACAAAGCCTGAGAAGTGTAAATGTCTTTGTGAGAGTTCCACCTTTCAAAACAGTTGCATGTCTTCATGTTTTTAAACAAAGCCACAGCTGATAAGTAAAGATTGCATCTTTCTCTTTAAATATTTCATATTCTTTACTGTCTTATATTTTATTATAAAGGAATATTTAGTGTGTGTTGTATGTTCTTTAGGTGCAAAGTCATATTTTATTACTGGTGGCATGAGGTAGCTGTTAATGGCAATATAAATGAAAACCTGTCTCTTCTTAGAAAGAAGGATTTGCTAACAAAGAGTGCCATTGCTGGCTGCAGTTCTCACCTTGAAAATCCTAAAACTAAGTTCTTATCCATCTCACTTTTAAGAAAAATGAATATTTGATACTCACACTAAAGTTTCTCATTTAGAACAAATTCTAGAAATATATGTTTTATATTTCAATCTTCATATATGTCAAGCTTTGTAAATAGAAATCTTCTTGGGCAGATTATTGATATTAAGTCATGCCTGTAAAAGTTTGTTAGAAAATTTGTTCTCATGTCTTTTATGTAAATGTAAACACATTTGTTTTGTCCCTACACCCTTAAAACTATACACAATTTTAGATATAGAACAAATTCAGAAACTTGTGCTACACAAAAATACAATAAGGAATGTACACCTTTATTAACCAAATTTAGAGAAGTACCAAATGGGTACATTGCTACATTATAATTCGCTGACATTATGGAATATGAAAACGCTACACATACAATGGCAAACAGCATAAAGTCTGATATTCTATGTTGCTAATTATTCATATTAACTAAGACTATTAACTAACACACACACACTTATTTTTATCAAGTGATGTGCTTTGCAACTAGTTCAAATTTAGAAAGGTACACAAAGAATCCTGAAAGATTATTTAATGAAAACTATACTATTAGAATACTGAATTTAAAAATTCTATGTTTGAAAGCACTGGAGAAGTTGAAAGCACTGATAACTATTCCAATCATACCTCTAATACCTTGTCTACACTATTATATTCCTACATTTTCCTGTCATTGCTCCTATTGGTGAAGACTTACTGAGATAATTCTGGGGAAAATATTTCAAGATGACAACTGTAAGAGGTGTGTTCCTCCATTTTCAATGGACTCTAAGAGAAATAATTTAGACAATTTTTTTAATCTTCTTTCCTCCTCTCATCAGATTCAAAGAAACATGTGCCATGACCAAGAATAATGAAAAATTATTGACTCCCAGCACTGCTCTAAAAGAAAATGGTGTCATTATCAGTTAGACAGAAAACCTTTCATGCTTAGATTTCCCATAAGTTGGAGAAAAATATGACTAGCTTTATTTTTTTAATGAGAAGCAATTTTGGATCCAGGTTACTTGGGGATTTGTTCTTAGCATCATACCTAACTATTAATAGTCAACATTGTGACACTGTGAAGAAAAAAAAAAAGCGTAAACAATTCTGGAATGCATTAAAAGGAGTGTTGTGAGCAAGACAGGAGAAGTCATTCTTCCCTTCTACTCTGTGCTTATTAGGCCTCAATTGGAGTATTATGTCCAGTTCTGGACACCACACTTGAGGAAAGATGTGGAAAAATCAGAGAGGGTCCAGAGAAAAGCAACAAAATTGATGAAAAGATCTAGAAATCGTGACCTGCGAAGGAAGACTGAAAGAACTCTGAGCCTTTGTTCATCTCAGCACTCTCAGAAATTGATAGGAAACATCCACTCTGCAAGTCTTTGGCTTCCATCTATGGAGATAGATGGCTCCTATCTCTTTGTCATCTATCTCTTGACACCAGATGTTACCTTGCCCCTAATCAGGCCTTGCCAGTATACAACTGGCACATCCAAGGAAAATAGAGATCCTGATCCTTAAAGAGATCAGTCAGCCTGTGCCTTATAACTAAAAGCATTAGAGAAATAGGGATTATTGTTGTGTACTGGATTAAATTCTTACATAGTATTTATTAATGTTTTATAATTACAAGTACAAAATATTCAGAGGGAAAGAGGTAATGATCCTGTTGATTATGGGTGAGGCACATACTTTTGCTGTCTCATTATGTTATTACTTTATTGGTATATCTAATACTTCATTATGATTTTACTGCATCTTACTACTTTTATTTAAGTGTTTCCATTTGAATTTAGGAAAGAGAGAGAAGAGTGATTAACCACCCATTACAAAAATTGTGGATTAAGCTTTAATACCTCCCTAATATGCAATACATTGTTTATATCCTGAAATTCAGTGAAATGGGTGGCTTAATAGCTTTTTAAAATTAAGCTCAAGAACATCTGTACCATTTGTATGGTCCACAGTCAGTTACACTGCAAATGGTGCATAATACTTTTAGCAGTCACTATAGCAACAACCTAGTAATTACTTTTAAATAGCAAAAAGGTGCCTTTGCTGAAACCATTTCAAGTATTCTCGGTTAACTGTATCTCAATTGAAGCGTCAATAGCTTTTTGGTTCTCTAATGTGAAATTCTTGTAAGGAAAACGACAGCTTTGCAATTACTCATTCTATGTTTCAGAAAATAAATAGTTGGGACTGAAATGCTATATGCTGGAGAACATTCAATTCTCCATACAAAGGGAACTGAAACTCTGCTATGCATTTTATAATCTTAATAATTTGGATTTTTTTATGAGCACACAATTAACTAAGGGCTTCATTTTGCAAACACTTACTACCATGAGTATTCATTTGTAAGACCGGACACTTCATTCCCTATCCTGTGGAATATACTCAAACACACATGTATTGTCACACATAGGCTTGTAAGTTAGACATTTAATACTGATGCTGGTAGGGCATGAAAGATTCCAGGTATCCATTTTCCAAAACCATATCCATGGCAGAGCACTTCCTTGCAGCTAAGCATGTCTATTAGAGGAGATTCTGGGAACCTCTATTATACGTCATTGTGTAATCTCCAAGTGTTCCTCTATGCTGCTCTATGCGGGATCAACGTAGAAATAAGCAGTCACTTAGCCAAACACAACCCTGTCTCCATAAATGGAACATTAAGAGGTACAAGACAGCTAGTCCTAGCCCTTTTCACCTATATGTGAAGTTTTCTCATTACTAACGATACAGATATTTTCAAGAATAGGATAGGATCAAAATGAACCATAACAATAAGGCTTTTCCACAAAAATTATTCACATAGTGAAGTAATAAAAGGAAATGTTTTGAGGATGGGCGCAGGTATTCATTTGGGGCTTGTCTATACTACCATTTAAGTCAATGCAAGTTACGTCACTCAGGATTATGTCCCCCTTCTGAAAAACTCACAACTTAAGCGGTGTCTACACTGCACCACGTTGATGGCAGGTACTCTCCTGTCAAGTTAGCTTCTACCTCTCATAGAGGTGGAGTAATTACATTGATGGGAGAGTTTTTTGTGGTGAATGTAGCACATCTCACCAGGTAACCAATATTGCTGTATTAATGCAGAGATTGCTGATTTAGCACAGTAGTGAAGATGAGCCCTTATATAGAGAGATTTTAAGCCATTTAAAATGTATTTAATATATGTAAAGTGATAAATATTAATGCTACTTCAGTGTTTTCAAATGGCTCTCTTTATTGCAGGGAATAGCTTTAGGGTACTGAAAATATTATGACGACATTATTTAGTAATCAAGACAAATGGCAAGATTAAGGCCTGTTCTACACTAGACCAAGAAGGTTGGATTAAGATACAACTCCAGCTATGCAAATTGTGTAGCTGGATTCAGTTTACTTTAAGCTGAGCCTTGGTAGCATCCACACTGCGGGAGGCCGACAGGAGCCACATACTACCTTGCTGGCTTCCCTTACTCCTTGCAAAAGGAGGAATACTGGACACTGGTGGGAGCTGCCCTTGGTATTCAAGTTAGGGGTCTTTACTAGACCCACTAAATTTAACACGAAAAGATTTACCTTCAGAATGTTGATCTTCCAGTAAGTACAAACGTGCCCTAAGAGAGTGCTGAAAATAAGTGGAAAAACTAATAAGTTTGAAGTCATTAATTGCATTAATACTTCAGTCATAATTCATATATTTTCCTGAAATCAAAGCTGAATGATATAATTATATAAATAAAGTTGATTTGTATATGCCTAACTATAGTTACCATTAAAAATAACTTATTTATCTTTTGTATCTTTCTGTAGATCAGAGTCAATACTTATATCTGATAATTCCGACTTGTCTTAGTTTATTTTAAATCCTGTGGCATCCTCACCATTTAACCTGATAGTTTGAAAACTTTTCTTTAATAAAGAGAGAAATGGGAAAAAGGAGAAAAGCTTATTATTGTGTAGTTTTGATCGGGCAATTGATAAACTGGTTACATACCTAAATGTAAGAAAAACAGAAATGTGGCCCTACACATGAGATAATGAAAGACTTTAGCTGATACAATCAACTGGCAAGACACAAGAGGAAGATGAAGAGTAGAAAAGGATCAAACACAATATGTGATCAATACTACAAAGCTGAAGAAAGTGACTTGTACCAAGTTTTGTCAATAAAGATTTAGGGACCTGAACAGGCCAATTTATAATTGTATTTTTGTGTCTATACCAAATATATCTTTAAGCTATATAAGAAGTTTTAAGATTTAAGCTTGTAAGATTTCTCTTATAAAAGAAAATATCTATTATTAAATCAATTAAAATGCAAATGGAAAAAATCAGATTTAGTAATTTAGCTATTTAATTATTTGCAGTGTGGAAGACTCTATGTAGGTCACACAAATCCTGGAAGGACACAGAAATTGCATGACACTTTTTACAATATAATTAGCATATGAGCTCTCTCAACTTCAATAATTGTTAACTTTGCTTTTGAAAACATAGATTAAAATATCCTTTAGCAAAAACAAAACAAAAAACTTGCCTGCTTTTCTGCAAAGCTAAAAGAAAAATAGGCTACAAAAGATGAACTTCATTAACATTTTGAAATAGCTATTTTTTTCAACCTTTTCTATATGCAAAATAATCTAAAACTTATGACCAGAAGAAACAATTATTATATTTATTATAATTATTATATTTATTATTATGTCAGGATATCCATATATTGATCAACTATCATTTAGTAAATTTCAGCTACAGAAAGTTCATCACTATATGAAGTACCAACTGGTGATTTTTATTCAAAAAATGGTAAATAAATATCTAGAATTTAAGGAAGATACTCTAAATCTGTGGTCACCAAGCCATTGATCGAGATCGACTGGCCAATCGGGATGCCCCAACCAATCGATCGTGAGGTGTTCGGGACGCCTCCACTTCTCCCCTCCCCGAAGAAGCCCCACTACCTACCTCCAGCAATGAGGGAGGTAATGTCGGCTTCCCTCAGGGTGGACGGAAGTCCAGCAGCTGCACTCCACTTCCGGGATTTGAGGAAGTGTGAAGGCTGCTCCCCCTCTCCCAAACAGCTGGCGCCATACCGCAAAGCAAGTCTGTGGTGCACCGGGGACTTTCTGCACAGGGGGGAGTTAGGAGTCCCCAGAGGAGGCGCGTGCTGGGGCTTCCCTCCTTCTTCACATGGGGGAGGGGCGTGGATTAGAAGTCCCGTGAAGAGGCGAGCATCTGGGCTTCCCTCCTCTATGGGGGGGGAAGAGGGGAGGAATCCTCAGAGGAGGTGTGCGCTGGGGCTTCCCTCCTCCGCGTGGGCGGGGGGTTAGAAGTCGTGAGAAGAGGCATGCAACTGGACTTCCCTCCATTGGGGGGGAGGAGTCCCCGGAGGAGGTGCAAGCTGGGGACTCCTTGTCTCCTGCAGCAGAACCCACTGGCACCCTGTCCCCTGCCCTGGCACCCACTAGCACCCTTCCCCAGTACCATGTCCCTTGCTTCCACTACCACAGTTGGGGCCACATTAGTGAGGTGGGGGGGGGGTTGGAGGAGTTTTTTTTTTTTGCATCTCTCTTGTGTGGCCCCAGCTGACTTTTCTGTGGGTCAGTGACCTCTGAATCAAAACAGGTTCCCCGCCCTTCTCATAAATAAACACAATGCTGAAACGTTTTGTGTTTGACATAATATTTTATTTAAAAATGAAGCCTGGCCAACAAATCCCCGATTGGGGCCAAATCCCCATCTGGCTGCAGCATTATAGCACTCCTGTACCCCGCCCTTACCCTAGATCTGAGCCTATCATACACTGGAACCCCCTGTCCTGAGCATCTCACACTCCCAAACTCCTGCAGCCCCACATGCTCAGTCTTCTGCCAAAACAATCCTTCACCATCCACACACATGCAAATCTGCACCATCCACACACTGCCCATCTTATTCCCAACCTCCCTGCCCTGAGCCCCTCACATACTGCAACCCAAACTCCTGAACCCTCACATCCACAAGCACATGGCTTGCTCAGTACCCTAACCCCAACACTCCCCATCCTGGAGCCCTCTCCCTGAGCCAGCATCTCCTCCACCTCCTCCTGCATCCAAATTCCCTCACAGACCTTGCACATCTCATCCCTTCCCACACCCAGATCCCTCATTACCACCCCAGAGCCCACACATCCTGTCTCTACCCAGTTAGGGTATGGCTAGACTGCAGGAGTTTTTCCGGGATTCCAGAGGTATCCTGGAAAAACTCTTCTGTATCCAGGGATGCCTTTGTTCTTCCGCTTTTTTTTTTTAGCAGAACAGCAAACATGCTCTTTAGGTAACCCTTGTATTCCTCATTCCATGAGGAATAAGAGGGCTTCCGAAAGAAGGGGTTTTTCTGACATTTGGCACAGTCTAGACAGAATCGAAAAAAAAAGTGGCAGTGTAGCCATACCCTGAGGGTATGTCTAGACTACAGGGTTTTGTCGACAGAAGTTTTGTCGACAGATACAATCGACAAAGCTTCTGTCAACAAAGAGTGTCTAGACTACATCCAGTTCTGTCGACAAAGCAAGCCGCTTTGTCGACATAACAGTGTAGACGCAAAGCACAGTGTAGATGCAATAATGCCTTCTATCGACAGAACTCTGTTGACAAAAGGCATTATACCTCGTAGAATGAGGTTTACAGCCATCGACAAAACTACTGAGTTCTGTCGATGTTATGTCGACAGAACTCAGCGGCAGTGTAGACGCAGGTATAGTTTTGTCGACAAAAGTCTACTTTTGTCGACAAAACCCTGTAGTCTAGACACACCCTGAGAGTGTATAAGGGCTGAGGATAGCAAGTGATGGAGAGGAGGAGAACAGAGGGCAGGGGCTTCAAGGAGGAGGCAGAGTTTTGGGGGAAGGATTGGGCAGTAGATCTTGGCTTGTTCTGACATTTAAAAAGTGATCTTAGATGTAAAAAGGTTGGAGTCCACTGCTCTAAATAGCAGCACAAATGACTATTTGTACTTTGGGAATAAAACTAATTTTCAATTAATTGAAAAATGAATACTGGAAAATGGAAAGAAAAAACACCAGTAAGGATGGCTTGCATCTGACAAGGAGGTTTTTAACCACGAAAACTTATGCCCATGTTAATCTATAAGAGGCAAAAGGGCCTCCTGGCCGGATCCGGCCCACCAAGAGCATAGATCTGGCCTGCGGAGGCCCTGCCACTCCCCTGCCAATTAGTGCCTGGGGATGGGGGAGTGCGTGAAGCCTCCTTCCATCCTGCCAGGAGCACGGGGAGATTTTAAGCACTGCATGCTACTCGCAGGGTGCGGGCAGAATGGAGGAGGTTTCACACGCTTCCCTGCCCCCAAACCCTGATTGGTCAGGGGGAGGGGAACATGGGAAGTCTCCTCCCACACCAGGGGCATGGGCATCTAGGGAAACATGGCAGGGGAGCAAAGGCACTTCCTCACCCCAGACCAATCATTCTGAGGGTGAGGAATTTGGAAGTATCTTGGCCCTACCTCTTCCGCTTGATGACCCCCTTCCTGTGCGGCCAGGGCCACTTCAAACATTTCTGAAGTGGCCCCCAGCAAAAAATTATTGCCCATCCCTGATCTGTAAGGTGCCACAGGATTCAGGTGGTTTGGGTTGTTTTCTTTTAAGTAAGGATGAAGGTCTCCAGAGGCAAACAGAAGCAGACAGATCCCAGACAAAGAAGGGGAAACAGAGATTCATGATGGATCTGAGGTAACTATAGCAGAAAGTAGCCCAGGAGAAGGCAACAACTACCTGTTAAGTGAGATGAAGCTGGGGAGTCAGCATGTTTCAGTCAGAACTCTTCCCTGCTGAATCAGTAGTAAGAGCTACAGTCACTAATAGGATCCTAGGCTGGGGTCCAGTAGAGTGGGAGGGCCTAGACCCTACTTGCTGAAGGATATAACCTTCTTCCCTACCTCCTATCTCTTGAGAGAGGACTACACTACCCATGAGTAGGGGCGAGTTATTTACTCTGGCCTTTGAACTACATGCCCTTTGATTGCCGTGCAGTTCAATGGTCAGAGTCAATAACTTACCCCTACTCAGGGGAGGGGGAGGCAATTATGCCCTGTAGCCATTGGGCTGCACTACCCCAAAAGTAGGGGGGAGTTACTGTCTCTAACCATTGAATTGCACTGCCCTATGAATAGGGACAAATTATAGACTGTAGCCATTGGGTCACACTAACAAGTAGGGGTGAGACACTGACTCTGGCCATTGGGCCACACTGCCCCCTGGACTAAGGTGGGGGGAGTTCCTGACTTTGATGGGTAGGTCACTCAGTCATATAACTGGAGCTATAGACATGGCGTAAGGAGAAAAAAGTGGAGAATTCACAGGAGTGCCAGAAGTGAGACAGGAGCCCTCACCCCACACTGAGCAGGGTTTTACCCATCTATGTTACAGGGGAATAAGACATTTTCATTTCAAGAAGGTAGTTTTATGAAGCTGCCCATATGGAGATATGCCACCAACCACTGAAGTCCCTGAAAAGCACTGAAAGTAGTGACATTCTGCTGAGTGGAGAGGACAGGTGAACTTAGTATGTCAGGATCCTCATGAGGAATCTAAATGACTTGTGTACTGTAGACTTGTACTGTACTAATATGTCCAAATGCTGTAACATACCTTGAAGGAAGAATAGGAAAGAAACAAGAATATCAAACATTCCTTCTTTCTTGACCCAAGGATTTTTCCTGAGAGCACAGCAGTTACTTAGGCTGTGTGTTGGGTTTACAATTGTATCTATAATTAAATAAACATAATCAAAATATTTTCCAAATCTATTTTAAATATTACTTATTATTTTTATTTGTAGCATTCTGATTAGCATTATGATTAGTAATATTTTCATTATGGTATGTGACAGGGTGTGCACACCCCACACTGGACTAGAAGGGCTTAAGGCTCTGCAGGCAGAGGAATTCCTGCTCCTTGGCTGCACTGGGCATGCTCCGAGGGCGGGTGTAGTATAAAAGGGAGCATTTCAGCTAGGTCTGGGCTAGACATGGGATAGGAAGGAGCTGGGGGTATGTCTACACTACCACCCTAGTTCGAACTAGGGTGGTAATGTAGGCAACTGGAGTTGCAAATGAAGCCCAGGATTTGAATTTCCCGGGCTTCATTTGCATAAAGCCGGGTGCCGCCATTTTTAAATGTCCGCTAGTGCGGACTCCGTGCCGCGCGGCTACACGCGGCACGGACTAGGTAGTTCAGACTAGGCTTCCTAGTCCAAACTACCGTTACTCCTCATGAAGAGAATGAGGAGTAACGGTAGTTCAGACTAGGAATCCTAGTCCGAACTACCTAGTCTGTGCCGCGTGTAGTCGCGTGGCACGGAGTCTGCACTAGCGGACATTTAAGAATGGCGGTGCCCGGCTTTATGCAAATGAAGCCCGGGAAATTCAAATCCCAGGCTTCATTTGCAACTCCGGTTGCCTACATTACCACCCTAGTTTTAACTAGGGTGGTAGTGTAGACATACCCTATGAGAGGAGCTCCAGAATGGACCAGCCAGAAACCCAAATGATGAAAGCCGGAGACCCAGGAGACTGTATCCAGCCTCCAAAGCCAGCAGAGCCACAGGAGGAGGCAGGCACTGCAAAACCTGATGACCCTGAAACTATGTCGATCACCCCAATGCCAGAGCTGGTAGGAAATGACTCAGACAGGGTGTGTGAGGTATATCTTCCACCTGAGTGAACTCAGTGTGTTGCCATGGGATTCCCTGCTGAGCAAGTGGTGGATCATTCTCCCCACTGACAGGGCCCTGTGTCAGTGTCCAGTGGAATAGGGTGTGCCTGGACTCTCCTACTGGGGCTGCAACCCCAATCCCTTTGACTCTTGCCATTAGGCTATATAGCCCTGTTCCCAAGGGCTGTGTTGTAGACACTGGTTATTGGGCTGTGCTGCCCTACAAGACAAGGACTACTTTGTAGACTCCAGCCATTAGGCCATAATGCTCTCTGTCACAAGGACTAATTTATAGACTGTGGCCATTGGGCCGTGCTGCCTTGGGATGGGGCATACTGAAGACAAGACGTGATAACACCCAGAGTCTGTGTCTACACTGGCCCCTTCTTCGGAATAGCCATGCTAATTTAGAACTTTGGAATAGGGAAATGCACGGGGGATTTAAATATCCCCCGCGGGATTTAAATAAACATGGCCGCCGCTTTTTTCTGGCTTGGGGAAAAGCCGGAAAAGAGTGTCCAGATTGGCGCGATCCTCCGGAATAAAGCCCTATTCCAGAGGATCTCGTATTCCTACTTGAATTTCCCTATTCCAAAGTTCTAAATTAGCATGGCTATTCCGAAGAAGGGGCCAGTGTAGACGTAGCCAAAGGCTTTAGGCACCTCATGATAGGCAACGTATAACAGAAGAAAATGACAGTCCATACCCCACAGACGTAAAAATCTAATTTTATCTTACACATTACTAGCTAACAGCAGACAAAGTATAATACAATGAGTCACACATATGACATATATGATTCATTGTACTGGATCTAGTCTTGGGGGAACCTGAAAAGGTTCACAGTGTTCATCTGTTTTGAACAAATACCTCAAATTATTCAAACACCTTCATTGTACACACATGGGAAGAAATTCTCATGGAGACTGCTTTTAAATGGAAACAAAACATGATGTTTTTTAATAATTCATTTCTTCCACAGAGAGCTGAATATAGAGTACTGATGGCTTTTTATGTGATATTCCAGTGATTTTCATCAAGAGCCTGCCAGAACAAAGAAAGCTAGATATGTTCAGAAACTAAAATAAATACAAAGTATTCAAATATTTTTGGATTTGAAAAAAGACTATAATGGAGAGTTGGACTTTTAGGCACTAGTTCAGGTCAATTATTTCCCCACCTCTATTAGAAAAATAATTAAAGATTATTTATTAATTGAATTCAGAATTTAAATTTGCCATGCATTATTACGTAAGCATGGATCATGTAGACATGTTAACAATGTGCTGAGGAGCTATTAAAAATTAATCAAACCAAAGGAACATTTAAACCAGTATTTGTGATCTAAATTAAATTCTCCAGTTTAAATACATTCTATGTTATGCTTTTAGTCTTAATACAATGTTATAGTGTGAGGGACTGTTTTTTAACAATAATTTGTTTGCAGAAAAATAATACTCTTTTGTGTTCTGAAATCTTTGTACATAATTTTTAAAGAAAGTTATGTAACTGGTAATATTGAAGCTATTTAAATCCAAGAACACTGGGAAACATACTTACATACTGAAAATTCTTAGATGAGTACCATAACAGTACATCAAGCTGTATTCCTTCAAAATGCTAAGCTCTGAACAATCCTTCCAGTAAACAAGCTGCTTCATCTAAATTTACTGTTTGTCTGTATTTTCCATTGCCTGGGGAAGGGCAGTGGCCAAAACATGATTTCTAATTTTCTGTTCAGTTCCCGAGGATATATTTTTATAGGAGAACTTAGTATTTGTGAGATGTGACAGAATGACCGAAGTCTAATATTTTATCCATAAAACAGGTATTTGATTACACAGATCTGGAAATTCATCTTAGTTCTAACCTGCAACACTTTTTTTTAGTTTTTGCCCTGAACAAATATTGCCAATGGTGATAAAACACATAATATTTTCAATGTGAATAGGCATCTAAAAACATTTGGTATGGTACTACCAAGACCATTTTCACTTATGCGTTAAATATAATTCTGTATTTGGCTTACTCAGGTGGGCAGTCCCCACTAAGGGCATGTCTATGCTGCAGCATTGTTTCTCAAAAACTCACATTATTTTGAAATAACAGTAAGAGTCTACACAGCAAGCCATTATTTCAAAATAATTTTGAGATGGAGGACTTCTTACTCCAACTCCTGTAATCCTCATTCTTCTTTCAACTTCTTGCTGTGTAGACAGTGCCAAAAGTCATATTAAGCTATTTCAACTTCAACTGATGCTACTTATCTTCATTCAACTTTTGCCCTGCAGTGTAGACATGCCCTAAGTTCTAAACAAGTAATTCTTATGAGCTTGTGTTTGCTGGCAAGACCTAACTGACCCATGTCTTGATAGCTTCTAAGTTTCATTTCCAAATATGCCTCACATCCCATTATCTTTTACAGAGTCTAAAATGCCATCTAGTTTTTCTCTTTCAGCCAAGTTGCTTTATGGAGTCTTAAGTTAAATTATTAGGGCATGTCTACACAGCAGGGCTAAACTTGAAATAAACTATGCAACTCGAGGACGCTGATTGCATAACTTCAGTCGAAATAGCGTATTTCAAACTTGGGCACGTCTACACAGAGCTTATTTTGAAATAGGTCACTCGTCTGCTGACTTCCCTTATTCCTCATACAATGAGGTTAACAGAAGTTGGAGTAAGAAGCCCATTTTTTGAATTTATTCTGAAATAATGCTGCTGTATAGATATGCCCTTAGTGAAAATGAGCAATGTAAGTAAGACTCAATTCTGAAAGTTATTATTTAAACAAACCTCTCTTTGAAGGCAACGGAGAGGTTCTGTCTGAGTAAGATAATAGGGTTTGGCCCTATTTCATATTCTTCCAGAGAGCAAATATTAGCCTTTCAACGTCACTGCCTGCCACTAACCTATGTGGATAAGAGTGCCGAGGGAAAAGGAGATAATTCTTTGAATTACTAGTATTCCCCTTTACGTAAGATGAGGATTAAAATGCAGAACCCCAACATCTCAGAGACACACTATACTTCCCTCATGCACCTGAGATTTATATAGTCAGACATGAGTCATGGGATTTCTCTGAAAAAAAATGAAAGTGCTTATGAACATTCTTTTGATGAAAATGTAAGTTAATGCTTTTAGGTGCCACACAAGAAATGCTTCTCATAGCTCATACTTTGAAATCCCCTGATCCAGTTATCAGAGTTTTTAATAAAAATGTGTAGTCTTTGGCCTGGCAGATCAGCATTAATGTCGAGCCATGGCTTAATCCTAATGTTGATGAAATCCCTTATTTTTTCATTGTTTTAAATTCCCTGCCAACTTTGGCTACAAAAGATGGATTTCTCTTCTCATTTTTCTTTTTATCAAATTAAGACCCTCTGATCCAATGAAGTTCACAGAACTAATGATAGTGTATATTAACAGCAGAGCCCATTTAGCAGAGTGCAATTGTTCTATAATACCTAATGGAGGAGGGTGGGAGATGGAGGTTAAAGCTAGAGCAACTAGTCTGATACCTGTTGTCCCTCAGAAAACACTTTTTCATCATCAAAGATTAACTGAAGATTAACTTTGGCATATGTGGGGTGCTCACATACTACTGTGAAAATTGCGATACAAAAGCCTTTAATGAAAAAAATAATCAGACAGTATTATTTGAGTGAATTTTTAATTCTTGGCTGTCCCATACTAAAGGTACAGCACTTCAGATAAGGCTAAAGTCCAGACAATAGGTTGCAAAGATGGTTCTTATGAAGGTAAGGCAACCCAAATGTTCTTAGGAATTTTGTTTATATACAGGTTGTACCTCCCCAAACTGGAAATCTCTGGTCTGACAACATCTATGCTCCAGCAAGACCACGGATGTTGTTGGACCACAGAGCCAGGGATAGGGAGGTCTGGTGGCAAGGGTGGAAGTGCGGCAGGGTGGCCTATGACAGGGAGGTCTGGGGCCCTGGTTCCGGTGGCTGGGGAGCTCTGACTTCAGTGGCTGGGGAGCTCCGGCCCCGAAGGCAGCCTGTGGATCAGTAGGGAGCTCCAGAAGAACCAGGTCCAGCAGCACAGCAGGACCCAGCCATTGAGGAGGTGAACTGAGGAGCAGATCTGGCCCCAGCCATTGAGGAGCTTTTGCACTCTACACAGCAGGGAGCTCCAGCTGCAGGGAGTTCTGGACAGGCTGAAACCCAGCGGCAGTAGGTCCAGGGCTGAAGCCTGGGCTTGGGGGCAGCAGGGCCAGGTGCAGACCATAAAAAGATGGCAGTAGGAAGGGACAGGGGCTAGAAGGCCTGTGACAAGGGACCTCCTCTGGTCCATCAAATCCCCTTGTTTCAGGACTAGCCAGGTCCCAAGGGTGCTTTAAACTGTATTATGATAGGGATATTTTATTACAGAAGGGATTCTTAGCACTGCATAACTGAGCCAGACATATTCCATGTACCCCTTCATGAGCTGAAGTTGCGCTACAGGCACCCTACTTCAGTTTCTGTCATCTTCAGCTAGCGTCCCTTAAATCAAATGATCAAACAATACTTCACTCATTTAGCCAAACCTTCTGTTTGGCTTGGGTTTATTAAACTAACACAGTCAATCTCAAAACAAAACTCTCAATGCTTCCTCAGGCCCACATTCCTTGTTTTCCTCATGGCCTCCCAGTCCTTCTCTGCCTGGATTCTTTTTCCTAAAGCCTCACGGTCTCTTACTGGAGCCTTCTTATGCACATGAATTTCTATAATCCTTCCTGTTTCTCTCAGTTCCCCTATTGGACACTACTCATTCACAGCAGCCATTGCCAACTGAAGGCTTTCACTCCAGCTTCACCCATGCTATTTCTTCCTAAACATCCCCTTTCTCTACACTCATTCTGGTTGCTCTTTACAGGAAAATCATCTCTTCCATAGCCAGCTTTTTAAACTTCATATCCCATCCCAGTTGTGTCAGGAAGAATAATTGCATGGGGCTGGCCAGTTCCAGGCCTCCAGGCTTTGAAAGGACCAGCCAACCTACTACACATTGTATTATTAAGCTTGCTTGATATTTCCTACTATGAAACACTATTTTCCATTGCTTATAACTTTGTCAAACTATTTGGACTGCAATTTTTTGGATAGTGAGTAACTGTCTCAAGGTGAATTTAGCCAAAATAGTTGTGTGAATTCTGAGAACAAGGCTGGGGGAAATATATCATTTTGTCCTTGTTAATTTATTGACCTCTCTTCTTTGAAATGCTCTAACACTCTAGGCTTTGGAGCAAGGATTTAAATTTTTGCAAATGGTGGCCTTTGTGCCAAGGATGTCCCATCTCTTTAAAAATCTGTCTAAATTTTATCAAGTTCTAAGCTGCGGAAAGTTGCAGTTTGCATATTCTTAGTGAAGACTAACTAGAACATTGCAGCTGAACTCCCCAAAGATTTCATCCATAGTGAGCATGCTCTAGGCAGGACTGGTTAGGACTTACCAGCAATTGCAGCTTCTGGCTGCTCAGAGACATTCTGAGTTCATGTATCAGAACTGAAAAGAGGAAGACAGTCACTCTTGTGCTCCCAATATCCACTCCAGGCAGTGAAGAGTAAGAAGCTACCTGCTTCAAATGCAGACAAACAAAGGGCAGACCTAGGGGTGGAGGGACAAGACAAGACAAGAACCCTGGAGCTGGAAGACACTGGGACTGAAATGACAAACAGAGAGGGAAACTAAGGTGATGATTTCAAGTGGCAGGTTGGTGTAGTCTGAGCAAGGATACTGGGAGACAATCCAAGGGGACTAAGAAGAGCTGGCCTATTGGATTATGCAACTAGGGTGTCAGAGATAGAAATGGGTTTACTGGGAGCTAGGGAAGATACTGAGACTGGATAAGAAATCAGAGAAAACTAGGACTGGGAGCAAGAGGGGGGAGAACAGGTGAGGTGGGGAGCAGGGGGCTATCTGGCACTTAAACAGCAAACGGACTGGGACAAAGCCAGGTGGAGGAAAATGCCAAGATTCAACAAAGAGCTCAGAGGGAGAAGGTACTTGGAAACAATGGATATAGGGAACATGGCTCCGCCTCCGCCTGAAGGAATACTTCAAATACACGGATGTACAACACACTGACCTTACTGCTCTTCCCCCTTCCCTCCCACCAATCCCACATGAAGAAGGCTTCTATGTGGACCTCACTAATGATCACAATGAAAGTCTTGATTTCTACATTGACTGCTTCCACAAATGTGCTGGAGCTGATATTATCAGCAAAAAACAACATATAACACACAACCTCAGCCATGCAGAACGCAATGCTATACACAGCCTCAAAATCAATTCTAACGTCATAATCAAAGAGGTGGACAAAGGAGGCACTGTAGTCATCATGAACAGGACAGATTATGAACAGGAGGCAAACAGACAACTTATCATTGCCAGATTCTACAACCCTCTCTCCTATGACCCCACTAAGGAATACCAAAAAACCCTGAAAAAACTGCTCATGAAGCTCCCTGATGCTGCTCAGGAACAAATTTACACTAATACCCCCCCTCTCCTAATCCCCAACCAGGAACTTTCTACCTGCTACCCAAAATATACAAATCTGGAAATCCTGGACGGCCCATCATCTCAAGCAGTGGCACACTTACAACAGGATTATCTGGCTATATCAACTCCTTCCTCATACCCTATGCTACCAGCACTCCTAGCTACCTCTGCAACACCACTGACTTCCTGAGGAAACTTCAAAACATCAGTAATCTACCTGAAAATACCATTCTGGCCACTATGGAAGCAGAATCCCTTTACTCTAACATTCCATGTGAAGATGGATTACAAGCCGTCAGGAACACCATCCCTAATAACAGCACTGCACACCTGATTACAGAGCTCTGCGACTTTGTCCTCACCCACAACTACTTCCAATTCAGAGACAATTTATATCTCCAAGTCAGTGGCACAGATATGGGCACCCAGATGGCACCACAATATGCCAACATCTTTATGGCTGACGCTGAACAACATTTCCTTAGCTCTCGCACCCTAACACCTCTACTTTACTTATGCTACATCAATTACATCTTCATTATATGGACCAACGGGAAAGAGACTCTTGAAGAATTTCACAAGGATTTCAACAACTTCCACCCCACCATCAACCTCAGCCTGGACCAATCCACATGAGAAATCTACTTCCTGGACACTACACTACAACTGGATAATGGACAAATTTCCACTACCCTTTACCGGAAACCCACTGACTGCTATACGTACCTTCATGTCTCCAGCTTCCATCCCAGACACATTTCTCAATCTATTGTGTAACCCTTCTGCCGGGTAGGCCTGGCAGTATCCAGGGCTGGGCTCAATATCTTGGGGTCAATCTCACAAACAACCGGCTCGAGCCCCCACCCAGTGATCTGGGAAATTCACGCACCCCATTGCGCCTCTGAGAGGCAATGCTTCCCCACTCGCAAGCACTGAGTCTGAGTATAGCAAAAGAACATTTAATGAAACAGAGAGAGAATTCATACGGCATTAGCTTGGGGAAAACACCACAAACAGAGTTCATAACCCAAACATGAGCCAAGCCCCCACCCCAGCCAAGAATCGCCCGAAGTCCACAGAGTCTGACTCCCCAAAAGTCTCTGTCCCTGGTCCGTGCCACCCGGAGTCCCAAAGTTCACCCGCAGGGTTTCACCTCCCAACCTGGGTAGAAATGGTGGTGGGAGGGATAGCTAGGGGGCACCTTATACAAAACTCCGCCACGCTTCACCAGCTGTCTCGTCCCAGGAGTGGAGACTAGGGACTGGCTAAGTGAATGGAATGGAATTGTAGTGAGAATCCAGGAGTGGGAAAGAGATGGGAGGAAGAGATAGGACTAACACAAAGAAGATTTAACAGAGATTCAAGAACCAGGATACCCTTGATTTCTTTCCCCAAAGACTTTTGAGCACACTATTTTCTAAATGAACTTCAAGGACACCCCGTATTTTAAGCTCATTGAGGAAAACTAAAATCTCTTGTAAAATTCTATATTAATTCTGCTGTTATTTTTTCAAACTTTTCCTTGTGGTAAAGTCCATGGAAATTACCCTGGTGAGAGAAAATCCACTCAAGTCTTCCCTTAAAATTCTGATATCTTAGTAGGTACGTATCCCTTTGCAAAATAATCCACTGCACTCCATCGCATTAGAACCATGCTGTAAGGAAGCCTCATCAATGTCTCCCCAAACTCTTAGAGCATAGTCTCCATGGCAAAGATAAATAAAGACTACATTTTTTTTCCAAGGAATTTCAATGGAATTGGAAGAGATTACACCTGCTGGATTTCTAAGTCTCTACTTCTTTTTTTGGTTCACTTTTCAGGGTCTAGAGAGGAGAACATGGTGTAGGGGAGGCATTCACTCTTACATGTAGTTTGAGAAGGAAATTACCCAGGTTGCTAACGAGTAAAAATTGTTTGCAACCTGTTCTACATATGGAACATCCATCATCTCAAGATTTTTAAGATCAGATTAGACAAAGGCCTATAGGGAATGGTCTACATAATACTTATTCCTGCCATGAGTGTAGGGGACTGGACTAGATGACCTCTTAGGATTCCAGTCCTAAGATTCTCTGATTCTCTGACAGCTAGTTATTGAGTGACTGGCACTATTTATAGACTACTCATAGATAATAGGCAACTCACATTTGAGCCTAAAACTGAAAACATAAAAGAATCTTTTAGGTGTTGATTCTTTTGCTCATGGCATTCAAATTATTGACTAAAATTATGATTAACATGAGAAATAAATATCCTGCTCCTTCATTCATTATAGCTCTTTGCTAAGGCAAAGCCCCAAATACTACACATTTCACATCCCAATTTTTCAAATTGGGATCTACAGTGACATTTGAACACTTTCTCAATATTCCCACATCCTCACATGTGGTACTATTTAGATAGAGGCTGCTTGAAAAAGATACTAAGGTTGCCATAGAAACAATTTCTAAGGAGACAGGAGAAGAAAGTATGGGTGTTAATGGCAGAAGCTGTGTATTTGAAGGAAAACAATGGGAAGCAACTAATAATACACAGTTTTGTATACACTTGTTTATAAATTATACATAAAGAGCAAAAGAATAAGGAAATGTACTTTAGCCAAATCTCATGTGGCCAGTCCATTAATTTGACTTTTAACATAATTTTATTCTTCATCCTCAGTTGTTTTGCTGACATACACAGCATTAACCATGAAGCTGAATTTTTCACAAGGCACACTACAAACAGCAGCTATTCTGCTTTCCATTAAATGCTTCCTAGCAGACTTTGCCAGATAAGAGACCTACAAAACAAAATCTTAATTGGCTAGTGATGGAGAGGATTCTACATGGCTCTTTTTAGACACCAAATGAGTCTGAACACTGTGCCTTTTTATACATCAAATGAGTCTGAGTGCCATGTCCTAGCAACACTGTACCCTAAGTTTTTTAGGTATAAGCAATAGGTAACTAGTGTGCAGTCATAATCACTGATTCTGCCAAACATTTTGGGAAACCATCACTTAGTTAACACACAATTCCTGTTATTATCTGGAGAATAGCAAGTCTGATTGCTGTTAATCACAATGGGATGAGAGCCAAAAGAGGGTGAGGGAATCTCTCCAGTTACAGGAAAAGTGAGGGGGAAGACATTTCAAGAGGAAAGGAGTGACTCTGAGCAAGGAAAGCAGAAGGAAGGGTGCTAGCACAGTGGAAGGAGAGTTCTTGGTCAGTAGAAGAATCTGATTATGGAACAGCAACATTCCAAGCTCCCATCATCTGTGCAGTGATGGCCACAGGTCATTCATTTTACTTTTGAATTTGAATTTGTAAATGTATTCATCTGGCAACAACAATGGTAGGCCTTATTTACAGGATGGGGACTGTATCCTGAAAAGGAATGACTCTCCATGTGGAGAGCAGAGCCCGGAGTGGCTAAGGAGGAAAAGCAGAGCCCCTGGTGCATTGACCTACCCTTGTTTGGCAAATTCTCTGGTCTGGGACCAGTCAGGTGCCAAACGCAGGAGAGTTAGACTGTACATAGATCCCAGGGTTGCGCAGTGGCCAAAAGGGCTAATGCAGACTTTGGATGCATAACCAGGAGAAATTTGAGTAGGAGTAGAAAAGTTATTTTACCCCCTTAATTGGATCTGGTACAACCAATCCTGGAATACCGTGTTCATTTCTGGTATCCACAATTCAAGGATGCTGACAACTTGGAGAGGGCTCAGAGAAGAACCATGAGAAGAGATTAGGAAACCTGCCTTACTGAAGGTGCTTCATTTATTTATCTTACCAAAGAGAAAGCTAAGGGGTGACTTGATCATCTTTTATAAGTACCTGCATAGGGCATAAAATTTAACAATGGGCTCTTTCAGTCTAGCAGATATAATACAATCTAATTGCTGGAAATTGAAGTTAGAAAAAGTCAGACTAGAAATATGCTTTAATTTTTTAGTAATGTGAGTAATTAACTGCTCAAACAATTTATGATGCACAGGCAATTTTAAAACCAGTATTATATGCTTTCCTAAACGATATACTCCAGAAGTTCTCTGGGAAGGAGGGGGAGTTCTATAG
Source organism: Pelodiscus sinensis (assembly GCF_052426305.1). Taxonomy (NCBI): domain Eukaryota; kingdom Metazoa; phylum Chordata; order Testudines; family Trionychidae; genus Pelodiscus; species Pelodiscus sinensis. The sequence goes on from NC_143054.1 coordinate 49,348,200, forward strand.
GCTGTGTTATACAGGAAGTCAGACTAGATTATCATAAATGGTGCCTTCTGGCTGTAGAATTTATGGCTGAATGTATGAATCATTACTAACTAAATATGGCAAAAATGCTATACAAGATTTTAGAGAGTTTCATATATAGATTCAGCATATCTCTACCATCACATATATTTTTACATTTTGTTTTGTTTTGTTTTAACTGGGAGACTGCAGTATTATTCTGACTAGTTTAAAATACAATTATGATTGAGATTTTGCTGCAATCAGACTTACATTATGGAAGGTTATTAATGTTATAAAATACAGTGCATACACAAGATTTCTTGAAGCCTAGTACTCATGTAAGGAATTATATTTTTAACATACCTTCATTATGAACAATCTCTGGCTTGAGTGGGGTGTGAAGCTATATAACTGATTTAAAACTAAGACACAAAGAGATGAAGGACAAGGCATTCATAAAAAATGAAGAGATTTAAAAGCACAAATCCTAAAGACCTTGATCTTTTAAGTCAATTAGGTGCTTCTGAAAATACCACCTTAAGGCAACATAAGAAGTCTGTCATAGCCAAGAATAAATCTTCTAAACAAGTTAATTGCTTTACTGTGGAACAACTTTCTTCTTTATAAGAAGAAAAAGAATGATTTCACTTAGTCCTTCCCGAGAAGAATTAGAGAAGATTACTCAAATTTATTCTAGTATTTCTGACTTTTGTGGGGCTCAGAAGATTTTCTAGAATAATGCACTTTCATGTCTTTGAGATAAATTGTCTTCTTTGCCAAACATTAACTGTTTGGGCTAATATTTTATGCTGGGGTCTGCCTCAGGATGATCTCTAAGTTCTGATCAAATCACTTAAGTTATTTCAGACAATAAGGCTAGGGGGAAATACATTGCTTTTCCATTTACATATATTCTGGCAATCTCTTCTTTGAGGAGTTCTAACACACCCTTCCAGTTAGAAGGATGTGAAAATTGTGTGCACTCACATGTGAGTGCAGATGGATGCACTTTATGTCAATGGTGTATTTTTTGCTGTTCCTGTGCAAATAAATGTAAATTTGATCAAATTATATGGCTTTGCAAAAAAAAAAAAAAAAAAAAAATCTTAGTTTGAATATGCTAAGCAGAGATTTCTTAGTAATTAAAAGCTACAATCTCTGAAGCCTCTGTCCTCATTGAGCATGCTTCTGCCTCTCAGAGTTCTGATTGGATGTGGAGTTGGAGGCAGAGAAAGACTGACTGGACAAGGAGATTGGTACTGGAAGCCAAGGTGAGTTGAAGAACTGGGCAAAGGAACTGGGACACTGGGGCTTCATCTACACTGCACAGTTATTTCAGAATAAGCCATTCTGGAACAGTTATTCTGAAATAGCTTATTTCAAAATAGAATGTCTACACTGCAGAGAAGCCTCAAAATTAGTCCAAGGCAGGCTTCCCTAATGTAGATGTGCTATCTCAATTTAGAGCCCCCATGAGGGATAACTTAGAATGGCCCTGTTGAGAGGCTATTTCCAAATAGCAGAAGTGGAGTGTCTATACACGCCTTATTTCGAAATAGATATTTTTGAATAGGCATTATTCTTTTGAGAATGAGGTTTACAGAAGTCAGAATAAGCCATGCATTATTTCAAAATAATTTTGAATTAATGGAATTCATGTGTAGAGGCTCACATAGTTATTTTGGAATAACTTTGCTGTGTAGACACACAGGGACAAAAAATGGATAAAATGGTGTGGGGGAAAAGACTGATATTTGGTTGTGGAGGAAATAGAGAACCACAGTGGGTGGAAGTGATGGAAAGATGGGAGGCATAGACTGGAAGAGGAGCCAGTGGGGGCTGGGTGAACTCGGAGTGGTTGGGCAAGGAGAAGGGGATTAGTAGGGAGGAATAACTGATACCTGGGAGGTTGGACTCAGATCGTGAATCTTAATGCAGAACTTATCATTGACTAGGCAAGGAGACTGGGTGTTGTGAAAATAAATCAATTAGTGTTTGTGAAGCATTTGCATACTATGGTAATAAGTGTCACAGAAAAGCCCCTGAGCCAATTAATATTCTCTTCAGAGCACAGTTTTGAATAATGTGTGGTAAGTAAGGCCAAAGACCACATATTAAATAATGAGGCTAAAACAAAATTTCAAATAGCTCTTCATTAATTGTACTTTCTATTATGGGTACTAAACAAGGGTGTGGTCCCAAATAAAAAAATAGTATGTGATGATGTAATTAAAGACTGCATCATAGTACATACCCAAGAAGTGGTCAAATTAAAGTTGCATAGATAAAAATTATTTTTTGCTATTTCTTGTTTTCTGAGTCTTTGGCTGTATAAACTTTATGGGTTTTTAATTTTTTTTGAATTTGCCAATTATATAAATTGATATTGGAGGCCAAAAAAAAAAAAAATCAAGGAATATGTTAATAAATGAGACAGTCATTAGAATATACTGAAGAACCAAAAGGCATTATAAACAAACAAGTCAAGTCCAGTATAAAACTCTTCAAGAACAAATATAAAACTCCTAAGCAGTATACTCCATATGCAGTATCTATGTCTATCTTTATTGAAGACTCTCCAGCATTTGCACTTCTACCATTTTCTGATTACTGATGCTAGTAAGATGGGACAGTGGACAGGTCACAGGGGTTTTAGGAGAGTTTGTCCATTTTCTTTATCAAAAAACTGCTTGCAAAAAAGAATGACTTTTGAAAAAAACTGAAATTTTCTTGGGAAAAGAGTTATTTGAAACATTTCAGATTTCACTGAAACCTTTGGTTTATTTAGATGTAATCAAAGCTGAAAATGTTTCTTTTTCTTAGAAAAATGGAAAAATGTTCTTTTGTGTTGGAGATGAGTCCTTTTTATTGAATCTAAATGAAATGTATTGTTTTGCTTAGTTTCTATGAAAATTTTAAAACAAACAAACAAACAAACAAGGAAGTATATAGAATGAGACTGTACAAGACACAAATATAGGTTGTGATTCATTAAGATACCTAAGGACTCACACAGCTTTATCATAGTGAAACTAGTCATGTGATTAAGTATCTTGTTGAATCAGGGACATAAAGGGTACGTTTAGACTACAGGCTTTTGTCGACAGAGGCTTTGTCGACAGATACCGTCGACAAAACTTCTGTTGACAAAGAGCATCTAAACTGCATCCAGTTCTGTCAACAAAGCAAGCCGCTTTGTTAACATGAGAGTGTAGACGCAAAGGACAGTGTAGATGCAATAACGCCTTCTGTTGACAGAATTCTGTTGACAAAAGGCGTTATTCCTCGTAGAATGAGGTTTACCACAATCAACAAAACTGCTGAGTTCTGTCGATGTTATGTCGACAGAACTCGATGTTATGTCGACAGAACTCGGCGGTAGTGTAGACGCAGGCATAATTTTGTCTACAAAAGTCCACTTTTGTCGACAAAATCCTGTAGTCTAGACACACCCAAAGATATTCCCTATATTTACTATCTTTCAGTGTAAAACTAACATTCCATTATTTTGGAGGGAAAATCATAGAAATTAATTACCTTTTAAAAAGTGTCCCTAAGTGTCTTCTCTTTTTTCTGAAAGATAGAGCCCTAATAGTAGTATCATAACAGAACTCGGCTTCCCAAGCCAAAGTACTGTAAAATAGGCTTTAGAACCCTTTTTGAATCCCGTCGTCCTTAGTTTATGCAATGACCAATTAGTTATACGTGATGCCAGTTCTAAGTGCTTCTTTTTGAGTGCTTGTCCCTTCCCCCTGAGTAAATGCAAATACTCCCTCTAATTTCAAGTCCTGGGGACACGTTGCCTGGAAGAGGTGCCACATCAGCATGACCCCTGAAATTAGTTATGAACATACCCTTTCTTAAGTCTACCTGTGAGACAAGGAACTTGAAAGCAGGTTGGCATTTTACTGCTGCTGGAAGACTACAGTCTGGATTCTGCCTGTTTGTGCCGAAACCAGGGAGTTAATCAATCCAAAGGATCTATTTCTGTATTTTAAATCTTGGTGCTTTTAGATCTTTATTTCATAGTTATGTATGATTAAGGAAAATAACCTTATCTTTTATTCCAGGAATCCCCTGTAAAGCATGTTACTAGCCTACAAACTATTATTTGTAACATTTCTTTCCCTAGTACAAATAATGGATAATCTCCCAATTAGGTTATTCTAGGGTACATTTTTACAAATGCTAATTTTCCATTTGATTGAATTGGGAAATCTTGCTTTTTCATCATATTACTCATTTTGTTTCTATTCTTTAGAGAAAAAGGAAATGTTAACAACTACATTTTTTTCTATTGATAGTTGCCAAAAACTAAGGAATAGTTTGGTTTTCTAACTGACCATAAATATTAGGCAGAGATATGATATATCTTGATGTAAAAAGGAGTTAAACTTAATTGCTGTATGTAAAAAAACAAATCTTGTATATAGTGAATGGCTACTTTTTACCTAAATACCTGACTTAAGAACAATAAGTAAACAAGAAACTGATTCTACTCAGATACAAACTATTCCTGTTCAAGTACCAGGGATCTGCAAGTATTACATGTTATGCAATAAGGAAGGCTTCTCTTTAAGCTAACGATTAGTTTAGTAAGCATTCAGAAGACAGGTTTGTTTTGGGTGAAGTCATAGAACTTATTAACTGTGCCAGAATCCAGCTCAGACTGAAATGGCTTGTATTTCTGTAAAAGCCTAACTTATAGTGGGTATGCTTAAAAAAATCAGACTATGTATATACTATGGCTTTTGCAAATGAAGCACTGATTAGCATTTTGTCTCACTTCATTTGCATAATGTATTCTAAGACGTTTTTGTACAAGAGGTGTTCGTGCAAAAATAAGCAGTGTGGCTGTTTTGCACAAAACCCCCTTTTTGCACAAGATGGCTGCGTCTAGACTGGCATGATTTTGTGGAAATACTTTTAACGGAAAGTTTTTCTGTTAAAAGTATTTCCACAAAAGAGCATCTAGATTGGCACAGATGCTTTTGCGCAAAAGCATCCGTGCCCAGTATAGACGCGCTTTTGCACAAGAAAGTTCCGATGGCCATTTTAGCCATCAGGCTTTTTTGCGCAAAAAATTAAGGTGCCTGTCTACACTGGCCCTCTTGCGCAAGTATTCTTGCGCAAGCAGGCTTATCTGTGAGCGGGAGCGTCAAAGTATTTATGCAAGAAGCACTGAATTCTTACATTAGAACGTCAGTGCTCTTGAGCAAATTCAAGCAGCCAGTGTAGACAGCTGGCAAGTTTTTGCGCAAAAGCGGCTGCTTTTGTGCAAACTCTTGCCAGTCTAGGTGCACTCGATCTGTATAGCCATTTCCAGACTAATAGCATTATTTTTAGCATCACAGTGCTAACCTGGGGACCTCGGGTAGATTTTCTAGTGCTTAATTGGGTGAGCTAACAACAATCATGCAAGTGAAGGATACCCCATTAATGACAAGGGAAAGGGCCCCTCCCCACCACTTCACTCAAGGGAAGAAGTGATGGAATTATTTTATTATAATTTAAGAATATCCCCCCCTCTCAGGTGAGACCTACTTCCTCTCTCCTGGTGGCTGGGAATGGGTAGCAGTTACTTCAGCTCTAGACAATTGCATGTATTTCCAGTGGCACTCAGTGTGCTTACTTATAAACTAGTAGTCAATACCTTAAATATAATATAATTTTCCACATGTAGCTTGAAGCTATCTATAATAATTTGGCACCCTGCAAAATCAAATATATGAAATGGGCAGCACTTGATTTTGCACAGAAATCAAAGCAAATTTTGTTTATTTCAGCACCCTAGGATTTAGGAAGAAAAATAACTTGTTGGATCTCTATCACTTAGAATATTTTAACTTCATGCTTGATTCAAAAAATCAGGTAAGGAAGTAATTTCTGCTTGTGAATTACAATTTTGTGTTAATAAAATCAAGGTTAAAAAATGTTTAATATAGTCAGCCTTCCCTGTCTCACAGTTGGGTCTGATACTAGAATGAAAATAAAAATGCGTATTTTCTTGAAATCTTGTTATTTGCTTACCATTGTATAAATATGTATTAATATTAATAGTATACAGTTAAATAATTTATGAAAAGAACAACTTGACTTGAGACTTTATTATAAATGATCATGTATTCTTGAAATATTACAGATTAGGGAAGACCCATTGCTGCCTTTTGCAGTTTCCCTTAATACAATGATTACATTTTTCATGGGCACAAAAGATGCACATCTGTTTCCATTTATTTACACATAATTGAAGTGTTGTATTGTTTAGAAAAAAGCATTACTGGTAACTTGAAGGCTAGCCTGAAAAAAAAATGCCTTTGGGACATTAGTAATAGCTTTCACTGCATAGTATTCAATTCTTTTCCTACAAGGAGGAAAATACTAGACGATCAAAATAATGATATAGGCTCATTATGTTACCAATTTAGCTGACAAATTATATACAAGCCTAAGTTACCGTAGGCTCAAATGTGGTATAAGAAACAAGGAAGGTAATTTCATTAACAGCTCTCTCCACTTCAGATAACTGTATGGTATTGTACAAACAACAAGGCTGTGTCTACACTGGCACCCTTTTCCATAAAAGGGAGGCTAATGAGACACTTCCAATAGACAAAATATCCCCCGCGACATTTGCATGAACATGGCTGCCGCTTTTTTCCGGCTCAGGGTTTTGCCGGAGACAAGCACCAGTCTAGACGGGATCTTGCGGAAAATAAGCCCTTTTCCGGAAGATCCCTTATTCCTACTTTCAAGGGCTTATTTTCCGCAAGATCCCGTCTAGACTGGCGCTTTTCTCCGGCAAAACCCCGAGCCGGAAAAAGCGGCAGCCATGTTCATGCAAATGCCACGGGGGATATTTAAATCCCCCGCAGAATTTGCAATTCCGACTGGTATCATTAGCATCCCTTTTCTGGAAAGGGGTGCAAATGTAGACACAGCCTCTCAGTTTAAGGAGGAATAGCTTGAACACAGTATTGTGAGGTATAAATTAACTAGGGGACAGACTATAAATACAGATAGGCACCTAGTGAGATTTTCAGAAGCATGTAGGAACTTAATTTGCACCAATTTCAAGATAAACATTTATTTATTCACTTTTTCCAAATCCCCTTAGTCATCTTTTTTCTAAGATGAACAATCCTCATGTTTTTAGTCTCTGCTCATAATGAAGCCATTACATACCCTTAATCATTTGTGTTTCCTAGGAATTCATGCGAAAACATGAAATCAAATAATTAAGGTCTCCAGAAAAAACAAAAACAAAACACTGTCCATGGCTCCTCTGTAACAGTGATGATTGATGATTCACAATATATCAGTTCTACTTGCAAATAACAGACTCCCAGAAATGTAAAGGAATAGTATATGGACATCAAAAGTATACAACAGTAGTTAGATAGCTATATACAGGCACACTTAGCAGGTCAGTGTTGCTCAAGAGGTTTTCATTTTCCATAAATTTGGCAGTTAAAAAATTAGTGATTACTTCTGAAAATGGGGCTTGTTTTCCCCTTTAACCACAAAATCTGTTTCTTCACGTATCTCCCACTCTATATGCCTGTTTATGATCCCTTAAAACTGTAGTGCAAATACACAGAAGACAGTAGCTCAATGATAATCTCTTCCTAAATGTGTATGAACAACTTCATCTTCTCTCATCTGGACTACTTTAATTCCTTTTTTATGATCACATAAATCTTAAACTTCATCCTGTTCTTTAACTCATTTTCAATATCCCTCAGATATCAAAAGTTAATCTTTCTATTGTCTTTGTCTCTCAATAAGATTCTCCTGTCATAGGCTATGTCTAGACTACAGCGTTTTTTCTAAAAAACTTCATCTGCATCTAGACCGCCATTGTGTTCTTTTGAAATTCAATCGAAAGAACGCGGCTTTTTTATAACAGCAGTAATTCTACTTTTACGAGGAAGAACACCTTTTTTTGACAGAGCTCTTTCGAAAAAAAGCATTCTTGAATGCAAACAGGGCTTTTTCAAAAGAGAGCATACAGAATGTGTTGGTGCTTTCTTTCAAAAATAGCAGATCACTCTTTCAAAAGTCTTGTGGCTGTCTAAACGATCTCTTTTGAAAGAGGCTTTTTCGAAAGAGCTCTTTCAAAAAACCCTCTTTCAAAAAAGGCTTGTAGTCTAGACATACCCATAGTGACCATACCATTTAATATAGCCTCTCTGACTGCACTTCACTGACTCATTTTTGAAATCCTCATCTCAAACTCTATCCCTTCTCTGTTTTCAGGAACTTCTAACCTTCTCGCTAATAAAATGACTTAATCCTCATTCCCTAAACCTCCAAAATTTGACTTATATTTATTCATTTGCCAAAAATAATTGGCTAGCATCTGTACCAATTTGGTTTGTATCAGTGCTAAATAAGAGCTAGATTATAAGAGACAGATGCTGCTGTAAAAATAAATTGCATTAAGATAGAAATATTGTATTTTTGAAAAAAAAATTCAGTTAAGAACTTGGCACTATATTTATTGCTGGCTGAAATTTTAATGCAGTCTTTCAGAATAACTTTCTTCTGGTACAGATGGAACTAAAGATGCACTGCACATAATTTTGAGAAAAACACTCAAAAGGAAAAAGATGGGACAGAAAATGTATTCAAGGCATAGTACACAAAGACACAAGTTTTCTTGATCCAACTTATTTCCTATACGTATTATTATCTAAAAATAATATTTTCACTGAAATCTATGGCACAACATGAAACTATCTATGCCTTTCTTTTTATAAGTTAATATTTATGCTTCACCAAAATAATACCGTAAACTGCTTTAATATATTATTTAAATCCCCATTTTGCTTTTTGGATTTCACTGAAAGTACTTAGGAATTATATCACAGCAGAGGTTTAAGTGGGAACATGTGAAAACACCATGTACTCTCAACCTATCTCCCCTGCACATTGTTCTCACCCCATATCCTGTGATATCATTTGATCCTGTATTTTTGAACTTTCCACTTGACTGCTATCATTGATTTTTCTTTAAGAGGGAACAGCCAGTATAACTGTGACAGGTCAGCTGACTACCAATTGGGATTAAAAGGGCCCTAGAGAAGAGACACCATTTGAGTCAGAACTACCTTAGACCATTTCTGCATTTATAAGCTTATAACAGCATGTTATACCAATATAGTTATACCATTGTAAGAATGCTCATGATGTCGCTTTATGCTGACAGGAGAGAGTTCTATCGTCAACACAAACCTGCTCAATGATATAGGTAGCTTTGTTGGCAAGAGTGCATATCCTATTGACAAAGCACTGTGGACTGGACATGAGTACTTATGCCAGAAAAACGTATGTTCCTTAGGGGTGTTTGGCCTGGTGTCAGTCAGGAAAAAAGGCAGGTAAGAGCTTTCCAAGAGATCCCTGAAGCAAGAAGCAAGTGAGGGCTGTCTGAGCACAGGGAAGAGACAGAAGCAGCAGCAGAGAATTGCCTAAGGGGAAACCTTCAACAATCTCCAAAGGCTTTTCTTGGAAATTAGCAGAGGGACTAATTGACCTTCCTGAGCCAGAGAAACTGGAGAAATCTGTAGGCTAATAGCAATATAGAGAGATGTCTACTGGCTCTCTGAGCTAGACAGCTGAAGCCAGAGGAGATTGAAAGCTAGGATGAGACATAGTGAAATATGCGTGAGAGAGATCTCAGAAGTGAGCATGCTGAGTGATGCTGGAGGTGCAGAGAGCCTATACCCAAAGAGATACGTCAGGACTATATTTTGATGGAACTGTCTGTTACATTGTATAACTATGTGACTTTTATTCATAATATATTAATCCCACATGGTCTATTTATACCCAAATATCATTTGCACTCTTTCTGAGAAATACAGAAGGGGCACCTGAGGCAGGTACACCAGTCATTTCATGGCCTAGCATTGAGGGTACCCTATGTGAGGCCCCTTGGATGACACACTTTCTCATGATATACCTCATCTTTGCTACCATTGTCCCTTGCCTCTAGCCTCCACTTCTCCTCTCTTCTCACGGACATCTCAATCTTCCCTCTTCTATTGTCTCCAATTTTCCTCCCTGGATCTGTCAACTTCTCCAGCCCAGCAAAACAAACACTATTAATTTTAATCTTAATTTTTGCATTTTAATTTTAACACTCAAAAATCTTAACATAGTTGAATAATATCATAGCAGTTGTGGGTCCCATGGGAACAATTAACTGACATTCATGTCCCTTTCTTTTCAGCTTAGGTACATTTGTCATATTTTAATTGCTATGTAATGATACTGGAAGAATTCAAGGATTTCTAAGAGGAAGCAGCTCCTGGAAAGGATTAATACCTCCTAAGTTCCAGTTATTCATCATTATAAGTTCCATTATTTAGACTTTAGACTCAACTGCTAAAAGCTACAAAGATATTAGTAATTTTTTAAAGGAGAATTGCGACATCTATTATAGCTTTTTATTTCGAGCTTTCTGTGAGTGGGGGAGCATTGTTAATCTTTGCTTTTCTTTATGTGCATTGTATTATGTAGATGTAAACCCAGCAATCTAGTTTGTCTACTACTAAGAACCAAGATTGCAAAAATCTCCCTTTGCACTCTTCCAATATGTATTCATCCCTAGCGCTTCTGGCATTAGAACACCTTATTGATGCTTGTGAACAGTTAGTTTGGGAGGATGTCATGTGGGATCCTCTTGTTAATAGTCTGACATTAAACTGAAGGGAAAGGTAGAGTCTATTCCTTGCAGGATAATGTTAAACACCTGCAACCAGATCAGTTACCCATGGGGCTCCTAAAAGCTCTTTGAAGAAAAATATTTTGTGTGAATTAGAATACACAACATTTTATACCAAGTGTCAGATATTTTAAACAAATATGTTCTAGGAGAAGGTGCTCCTGATTAGATCTGGGAGGATTTTTTCTCTGATTGGACTGTGGCTTGTTTAACCTGCACAGGGAATTCTACTGAATGATATTTTACATCCTATTTAAAAAGACATACATGCTGCAAGATTGGAGAAATTTAAAACTGTAACAGTATCTTGCCTCCTTCCTTGGCTGTGGTTGTAAACTGTATTAAAAAGTACCACAAAGTTATAATGGTCCACACCCATGTATCTTACATCGACAAAAATGATGCTATGAGTAATATGTGTTGTTTTCAAAAGTTACACACTAACACAGTTACTCCTCTGAAAAATGATGCAGTGTGTGGTAATGTTACTCAGAGCTCACACACTACCTTAAGGATATCCGGTAAAATTAGTGTCCATGCAGAGGGAGCGCAGAAGGCCTAGAGCACTTCTCAAGTACCTATTTTGATGACTTATGTAAGATTTCAGCAGTGCATATCTCTTATTTTTTGTGAATGGGAAAATTTCACCCATCACTTCAGATACACTCTGGTATCTAAATCTCATCCTATCACCTTTCTCTGCCAGTCAGCACAGTACTTTATGATATACAATGCCTATTTTTTTCCTTTAAAGCCTAAACCTAATTACAATTCCAAGTAGCATATAATATTGAAGTTAAAAAGCTTGATTTGTCCATAATATAATTTCTTTTCTCACTCAAAACTTCATAAATAAAATTGCTATACATAATAGTTCCATCATCATATATGCGTGCATGTATGTAGCAAACTAGAATATTCTGCTTCTTAGTTTTAAAGAGATATTCAGTATAGTCTATTGCCAATACAATAAAGAAATACAAATTAGTACTTAAAGTTCTTTTCAAATAAGTATTTGAAAAATGGTAGCTGAATTCTTGTATGTTCATTTGACATTTAGGTGAAGTTTGGGCTTTTGCACCTATGTAATGAAGTAAACAACAGTAAGAGAAAAGATTAAGGTAAATATTTCTGAAATGAAATCAGGTGACCTAACTTTAAGTAATGATGTAATTTAATGTAATCTCATTCGATTAAGAGTAAATAATGAAATTAATAAAAATGAAGAATTTCTACCAAATAAAGAACATTAAACTACGTAATTGTCAAGTTTCTTCCCTACCCTCATTTTTATAGAAGCTTAAGATGTCATATTAGTTGATTATCACATTTATTATGCCACTCAATTCCTCAGTCAACTTTTTAAAATATTTCATTATTTCTACAATATCAAGAAAGACCCCTTTGTTAATTCCTTTTTGTACTATTTCATATTCTTCTAAAGCAGACTCACTATTATAATTCTCATTGCCTTTATATACTACAAGTTGCAGGCTTTTTAAAGATGAGTCACCAATTTTACTTAAGAGCTGTTGACAATTTTCTTCCAATGTTTTTAGAACATAACATATTAGAATATTTTCTTGGCAACAAGTCTTGGCAGTTTCCTTAAACAGCAGATGATTTGTAGTAAATATTGTTTTTTGCAATTGAAACAGTCAACCTCTGATAAACATTTATTGACCCAAACTTCCTGATTACTGTACATTAAATTATTATATATGAAATCAAAGATGTTAAGTCTGATGTTAACAAATGCTGATGGATGACACTTGTTATATAGCCCCACACCATCTTTTAGCCAGCACTGTTAAAAGTTGCTTAATATGTAGATACTTATATTTAGTTCTACTGAGATGAATACCAACATTTATTGACTTGAGAGGCATATATTCAGTTAGTAAAGGTAAAATCAATATTTATCTGAAGAGACAAAAGAACAGAATAGTCTTCATGTTAGCTGAAATAAAACATGCTTATCTTTCATAATTTGGAAAATATGTAACTATATGTGTATAAGTACAGTTCACATAAATGTGTATGTATATACATACATACCCTAAAAGAGTAGATACACACATATACAACTATATATATTCTGATTTAGCAAATTGGGAAATTAACAAGTTAGGCATGAATGTAATAAAAGACTTTTTAAAAATATTTATTAGTTTCCTTTTTTTCCCAATACAGCCATGTCTTACACAGACATTTCCTTTTTTAAAAAAAACCTAGGAAGATGAAGGTGCTTCAATGTTACATTCTACCAAAAAGACTTTATGGAAGCAGCAGCGTGCACCTAACACAAATTATAAGCAAGCTAGGCTTACACTTTACACTTCTGTGAGGCAATCTTTCACCATATCACCTGGGAGGGGGACTGCTGAAAGTATGTACTATAAACTTATTGAGTTCAGGTAATTTACCTAACTTACAGAGCTGAAATTCAAATTCTTGGCCAGGGTTCAGATGTGTAACTTGGACAATGAAACAGTGTGCTGACCTATCTGGCTAACATTTTTAAATGCTGAAAATATTCACTCTGTTAATACTGCATAAATAGCCAGGTTCATTTTAAATCAGTACATGACTGCAGCTCCCAGGATCGGTGAGACTAAATGCCAAGGGATGAATATCTGGCATCATTGATAAAGACAAAGCTTAAAGTAATAATGAGTGTGATAGAAGATCTAGTGAACACAACTGACACAAATCCATGTGATAAAACAGCATCAGAAGGCAAAGGCATCACAAGCTAAAAATCTCTCATAAAGCACCAAATAGAATATTTAATGTAAGTCTATATGATCTGAAGAAGGAAAGGTTGGAAGTTATTCCACTGTTACTAGGTGCAACTTATAAAAACAAAGCAAGATTCAGGGTTTTCCTTTTTACTAACTGCTCTACTTAAAGGGGAGTTAAATGTTTTCAACAGAGGACGAACAGAAAGTAAAATGTTGAATGAATAACATAATTGAGTAATAAACAAAATGATGAAAAATTTAAGCTACTTGTGCATGCCAATATGATTATTGCTGATTTTATAGTGCTCAACCAATGTGCGAGGCACTTTATATCCAGGCAAGAATGCACATTGCTTGTCCTAAAGGATTTACACTCTAAGCAGAAAGGGAAGGTAGTTCAATATAGAGTCCCTAGACTCCGTATTCTGCAGCACCCCTACCCTTCCTATTCCTGTCTGCAGTCTTTGGAGCTGGAACAGGGAGCAGGGCTGTGGCTTTGGTAGGAAAAGAGACAGAGAGAGGTAAGGGACCTGAGACTGAGGGTGGGCAGGGAGCCCTGGGTGTGGTTCCAGTGCAGATGGATATAAGCAGATGTACGATTAGACAATGGGATAATATTTGTCAGCACAGAAAAAAGTGATCTCTGCACACTAGCAGTCTAACAGTGGCTCAAAAGTGACTTTACAACAGAGCTACCAAATGGTTGACATTTTACCAAAGAACCGTGTGTCTTGTAAATGCATGGACTGAACTTCATGAAGCTATCCTACAAAATTCAGAAACTAAGACAGTCTTAAAATAGGAAAAAGGCTGTCTAGGCTCTAGCAAAATAAGCTCTAATGAGATTAGTTGGATCTAGCCAGTAACATGTTCTCTATAGCTGGAGACGTATTTTGATAACCTCTGTGAGCCTATTGCCTGATGTGTATGTAAGCTTATCACCAAAGGCTTCCACAAAGGTCTAGGAATGTTCCTTAATGACTTTGTCTTATTCAAGTAATATGACAATACACTTACAACATCAAGTATATGATGTTTAGCTTTCTCTACAACTTAATGAGACTTGGGGAAGAAAACTGGCAGATGAATAAAACGGCTCATGTGGCACTTACACAGTTTTTGACATGATCCTGAGATGAGGCCTGAGACTAACCCTATTCTTTATGAAACACTGTGTAAAGGGAAGCACTCCATGAGAATTTGAAATTCCCCTCTCCTTTAAGTTGATGTAGTAGCTACTTAAAAGGCAGTCTTAATTGATAGTTGACATAGGGAGCTGGTTGCCATCAACATGGTTAAATCTATTCTGAAGTCTCAAGAGGAAAGGGGTTCCCAAAATGTAGGAATATGGTCCTTAAAGAATCTAGTAATTGAAGCGTGGGAGAATAAATGTGGCCCTATATGTTAGGGCGATGAAAAGATATTGCTGCTTAATGGACCTTTATGGAACTAACAGAAATTCCAGATTATTACATCATTAGTAAATAGTCCATCCAATATCACTGAAATGGGTGTTAGAAAGGAGAATGGCCAAGTGGACTTTTTTCTACTTGGCTTTATATGTCAGTATAGTTGAAAGTTTCCTGATATATAGTAGAATATTATTAATTTCAGCTGAGTAGCTTTTTTGATAAGCATAGGATCAGCCTGTTCTTCTGTGAGACTATTTGGGCATATGAGTCAAAATGAGTGGGGACTGTATTGGGAGATTCACCAGATCTGAACCCCATAGATGCCTGGCCTATGCTGGCGCTATTGTCATCATCCGCAGCTTGTGTCCTCAGGACTTTTGGCATCATACAGATCAGTCGGAAGATATAAACAGTCCCAATGTCCAGGAAAGGAGAAAGGCATCTGACAGGGTGTCTAGTGTGGAGCCCATTCATACTGGAACAAATTGGTCAGGAGGAACATGGAAAGGGGCATGGAGCCTACAGAATATCTACGAAACGTTAGTAAAAAATATTTTAAATTTTTTTTTCAATTTTTAAGCCAAGAGGCAAACTAACTGCAAGAATCCCCTAATAGGATGGTGAACTCTGAAAGAGTTCCATCATACTGCCATGGGCAGTAAGAAGGCATTGAAGGACAGATGAAACAATTCTCCACTTTATATCTTGATTTGGGGGAGATGAGAGAATATGTAGGGCACAAATGCAGTTCCAACAGAAGCAGCTGGACAAGCGAGTCCAATTTTACATACATGAATACACATGTGTAAACAGGTTCAACCCCCAGAGTCCACTCTGAGCTAATTGTGGTACAGAGAGTTCAGCCTGAGAAGTCACCCTTAAGGCCGGTGGCCCTTTTATCACGCACACTCGCGTTACACCCGAGCCGGTCGGCCTGCTGGCGGAGTAGGGGGGTTCGGGCCCGTCCCCTCTCCGAACCCCGGCCCAGGGCCCTAAAGGCAGGGACCCGGGGTCCCTCCCTTGCGGATGGGGGAACGCCCCAAAACACACCCGCTCACGGGCTCCACGACCCCGCCCTGGGCCGCTTCCTGCTCCACCAGGCCTCCCGGCCCGCTTCCCTTGACCCTTCCTGTCTCACCTCTCCCTCCGTTTCTCCCCGCTTTGCTCCATCCACCGTGCCTCCCTCCACCATGCCAGCCCTTGGTTTAAATCCCCCGCCGGCTCCATTCCCCCCTTGCGTCACTTCCCCTGCGACGCCTCCTGGCCGCCCCTCGCCTGTGGCGTCATCATCCGGCGCCTCTCCGGCCCCTTCTTCTTGGGCCCTGCGGGGCGGTGCACGCTGCCCCCCCGACACTCCCTGTGCCAGCTGCCGGTGTGCTCCGGGGCCCGCCACGGCGGGCTGGGCCGTGTTCCCCGCCCCCCGATGTACCTGCCCGGCGCCTCCCGGCGCGCTCTCGGTACAGGGCGCGAGTGCCCCGTCCCACCGTCCGGCGCCTCCCGGCGCGTCCTCCACGCTGGGCGCGAGTGCCCCGTCCCGCCTCCCGGCGCACTCTCGGTGCGGGGCGCGAGTGCCCCGTCCCACCGCCCGGCGCCTCCCGGCGCACTCTCGGTGCGGGGCGCGAGTGCCCCGTCACACCACTCCCCCCTCGTCTCATTACTTATACTCGCCCCCTCCCCTGCGGCTCCCTCCGACCTTCTCGATAGGCAGTCCGCGTTCTGATGGGCACTCCCCGGTCGATGCACGATTTTGAACTTGTATGGCTGCAGACTCAGGTACCACCGGAGTATTCTTGGGTTGGTATCCTTCATGGTATTGAGCCATTTCAGAGGAGCGTGGTCCGTTACCAGGGTAAAGCAGGCCCCTGCAAGAAAGTATCGGAGAGCATCTACCGCCCACTTAATGGCTAGTGCCTCTTTCTCGATAGTGGCGTATCCCTTCTCTCTATCAAACAGTTTCCGGCTCAGATACAGTATTGGGTGCTCGGCCCCTCCCATCTCCTGCGTTAATACGGCCCCTAACCCCGTTTCCGACGCGTCGGTTTGAAGGGTAAAGGGCTTTGAAAAGTCCGGCTGGGCGAGTACCGGCGCCTGAGTCAGTCTTTCTTTTAGAGCCTGAAAGGCCTTCTGACACTGCTCCGACCACTGGACTCTCTGGGGCTTCCCTTTGCGGGTCAAGTCCGTTAGCGGGGTGGCTAGCGATGCAAACTGGGCCACGAATCGGCGGTAATACCCCGCCAACCCCAGAAACTGTCTTACTTGTCTTTTTGTGGTGGGGATAGGGTAGTCCCGCACTGCTTGGATTTTGTCCACCAGGGGTCTCACTGTCCCCCGCCCTACCGTGTACCCCAGATACGTCACCTCCTTCTTCCCGAACTGGCATTTCTTGGGATTGGCCGTGAGGCCAGCTTGTCTCAAGGCCTCCAGGACTGCCGCCACGTGTCCTAGATGTTGCTCCCACGTCTCACTGAATACTATGATGTCGTCAATATACACGGCCGCGTAAGGCTGGTGTTCTCTCAAGACCCGGTTCATGAGGCGTTGGAATGTTGCGGCTGCCCCATGCAGGCCGAACGGCATGGTCCGGAACTGGTAAAGGCCGAAGGGGGTTGAGAAGGCTGTCTTTTCTCGGGCTGCTGGCGACAGCGGGATCTGCCAGTAGCCTTTCGTTAAGTCGATCGTGGAGAGGTACCGGGCCTTCCCCAGCTGGTCCAGCAGCTCATCGATGCGTGGCATAGGGTATGCGTCGAACTGCGAGATCGCATTCACCTTCCTGAAGTCAATACAAAACCGGAGGGCCCCCTCTGCCTTGGGAACCAGCACAATCGAGCTCCGCCACCCGCTGTGCGACTCCTCGATTATCCCCCAGTCCAGCATGTCCCCCAGCTCCTTCTTTACGACGTCCCACATCTTACGGGGGAGGGGTCTCACCTGGTCCAATACCCGCTTCCCTGGTTCGGTGACGATCTCATGCTGGGCCAGATGCGTCCGTCCCGGTCTGCTCGTCAGCACCTCCCGGTGCCTCTCTAGTAGGTCCCGTGGCTTCCTTGACCGTCACCTCTGGGTCTCCCCATGGTCCGAACTCCACATCTTTCATCTGTGTTTCTACCAGGAAGGCTTCCCGGGGCACCCACCACTTCAATAAGTTAATATGGTAGATCTGGGTGGCCCTCCGCGGACCATCCAGCTGTATCTCATAATCCACCTCCCCGACCTTCCTTAACACCCTGAAGGGCCCCTGCCAGTGTGCCAACAACTTGGATTCTCTGTCTGGTAAGAGGAGCAACACCTGGTCGCCTGGCACGAACTCTCGGACCTGGGCTCTTTGATTATATTGCTGGCGCTGCCCCTCCTGGGCTCTCTGTAAGTTCTCCCGTGCCCATTCGGCCAGGGAACCCAGTCTCTGCTGGAGCTGTGTTACATAGTGGACTACCCCCAGGGCTGGGGTAACCTGAGCTTCCCACCCTTCCCTTACTAAGTCGAGGACCCCCCGGGGCTTCCGCCCATAAAGTAGTTCGAAAGGCGAGTAACCCACCGAGGCTTGTGGCACCTCCCGGATGGCGAACATCAGAGCAGGGAGTAGCTTATCCCACCCCCGGGGTTCCTCCTGTACAAATTTCCTAAGCATACCTTTCAATGTCCTATTGAACCTCTCGACGAGGCCATCGGTTTGTGGGTGGTAGACGGAGGTGCGGATCTTGCGGATTCGTAGGAACTTGCACAGCTCGGTCATCACCCTTGCCGTCAGGTTCGTGCCTTGGTCCGTTAGTAGCTCTTTCGGCAAGCCTACCCTCGAAAACACCTTAACCAGTTCCTCCGCTATCACGTTGGCGGTGGCCTTCCGCAGCGGGATGGCCTCGGGGTAGCGGGTGGCGTAGTCCACGATTACTAAGATGTAGGCATGCCCTCTTCCTGACTTATCCAAGGGCCCTACCAAATCCATGGCTATTCGTTCGAATGGGACGCCCACGATGGGTAGGGGAACCAGCTGGGCGGGGGCCACTTTCTTGCTAGAGGTCCTCTGGCATTGGGGACAAGACATGCAAAAATTCTTGACCTCTTGGTATACCCCGGGCCAGTAGAACCGCTGTAAGATTCGCTGCTGGGTCTTTTCGCTGCCCAGGTGTCCCGCCCAAGGGTGATTGTGCGCTAGCTCCAGTACCTTCCAGCGGTATGGGCGCGGCACTAGCAATTGTGGGTTTTCCTGTCCGTCCGCCCCCACTGCCACCCGATAGAGTCGCTCTCCCCGTACCTCAAAGCGTGGTCCCAGCTGCTGCCGCCCGTCTCCCTCTGTCGTTTCCTCCGCTTGCGCCCGCACCTGGGTCCATGCTGCCTGTAGCGTCGGGTCTTCCCTCTGGTGTGTCAGGAAGTCCCCCTCTTCCACCTCCAGGCGTAGCGGGGGGTTTGGTCTCCCGGCCGCGGGCCCCCCGGTTTCCCCTGAGGTGGGGACCTCTTCCCCTTGGGCTGCCAGAACGGGTTTCTTTTGTCCTGGCCCCGGGCCCTCGTGACCCATCCCCCATTCCTTTAGCAGGGCGGCCAGCCCGGGCCAGTTTCTCCCTAGCAGCGCTGGGTAGGAGAGTTTGGGGGATATAGCGGCTTGGCAGCGTGCCCGGATCTGCCCATCGTCAATCCATACGTGGGCGGTATAGTACGGATGTACGTCCCCGTGCACGCACCTCATCCAGATCTGGGGCCCCCGGGTTTGGGAATCGGGGACCATGTCCTCCCGCACCATGGTCTGGCCGCACCCCGAGTCCACCACTGCCCTTACCCGCTTCCCGTTCAGGCTTATCAACCCGGTTACCTGGGCCCTTGACGCAGTGGTCCCGGCTGTCCCGTCCCGTCTTCTCTGCCCGAAGGTACAATCCATCAAGGGGCAATCTTTTTTAAAGTGCCCCTCCTCGCCACACTGGAAGCAGGCTCCCCTCGGGCTAGGGTCTGCCCTCGGGCTGGGTGTCCCGGGGTCCCCGCTCGCTCCCGGTTGATTCTCGCTCCTCCTCGGCGGGTTCCAGACTGGGGCCAGTTTTCGCTCTACCCCTGGGCCCCATGATGGTCTACGGGCCGGTGGATCTGCCCGGTGTGAGGTGTCCGCCCCTCCGCTACTGGCTGGGCTCCGTTGAGGCCCCGCGGGAGTAGGGGGGGGGTGTCTACCCCCCGTTTCCTCCGCTGCCGAAAAGCGCTCCATCAGCGTGATCGCCTCTTCCAGCGACTCTGGCCAGTGTCGGCGAACCCACTTTTGCCCCTCGGCGGGCAGGATCCGGAGGTACTGTTCTAACACCACTTGCTCCGCTACCTGCAGCCCGGTCTTGTTGGCAGGTTCCAACCATCGCATGCCTGCTTCCCTGACCCGCTGCCCCAGCGCCCGTGGGCGCTCCTTCGGGTCATAGCGGGTATCTCGGAATCGCTGTCGGTACGTCTCCGGGGATATGCCCAGCTGGTCCAACACGGCTTCTTTAACTTTGTAATAACACAAAGCGTCCTTGTCTGCCATACTTCTATAGGCCAATTGGGCCGGACCGGTTAGGAAGGGGGCTAGCAGGGTGGCCCAGTGCTCCTGTGGCCACTTCGCGGCGGTAGCCACCCGCTCAAAGGTGACCAAAAACGCTTCTGGATCGTCTTCGGGTCCCAGCTTTGTCAATCGCAGCGGCAGCTGGGCGCCCGGGATGGCGCCACCTTCTCCATCTCCTGGGGAACCCGTCTCTGCTCCAGGTGCGGTTCCCCGGGCGGTCGCCCCTTCTCTGATTTCTTTCAGCATTTGCCGCTGCTGGTCCTGGAATTGGGTCATCATGTCCCGCAACACCTGATTCTGATGCTGCTGTTGCTGCTTCTGATTGTCCACCAGCCATTCTATGATCTTGTTGACCTCCATTATGCGTTCGGGGGGGGTCAACTGTACGATGCGGGTGGTCAACACCTAGTTCTTTTCAAACAAACACCCAACGGATCAATCACCCTACCTCCCTTGTTTTATGCCCGCCACCCCTTTTTTTTTTTTTTTTTGCGAGTAACTCTACTTCCTAGAGCCCCTTCTTACTCCCGGGGCCCAGGGACCTGTGCCCACATTCTCCACCACGTGTAAACAGGTTCAACCCCCAGAGTCCACTCTGAGCTAATTGTGGTACAGAGAGTTCAGCCTGAGAAGTCACCCTTAAGGCTGGTGGCCCTTTTATCACGCACACTCGCGTTACACCCGAGCCGGTCGGCCTGCTGGCGGAGTAGGGGGGTTCGGGCCCGCCCCCTCTCCGAACCCCGGCCCAGGGCCCTAAAGGCAGGGACCCGGGGTCCCTCCCTTGCGGATGGGGGAACGCCCCAAAACACACCCGCTCACGGGCTCCACGACCCCGCCCTGGGCCGCTTCCTGCTCCACCAGGCCTCCCGGCCCGCTTCCCTTGACCCTTCCTGTCTCACCTCTCCCTCCGTTTCTCCCCGCTTTGCTCCATCCACCGTGCCTCCCTCCACCGTGCCAGCCCTTGGTTTAAATCCCCCGCCGGCTCCATTCCCCCCTTGCGTCACTTCCCCTGCGACGCCTCCTGGCCGCCCCTCGTCTGTGGCGTCATCATCCGGCGCCTCTCCGGCCCCTTCTTCTTGGGCCCTGCGGGGCGGCGCACGCTGCCCCCCCGACACTCCCTGTGCCGGCTGCCGGTGTGCTCCGGGGCCCGCCATGGCGGGCTGGGCCGTGTTCCCCGCCCCCCGATGTACCTGCCCGGCGCCTCCCGGCGCGCTCTCGGTACGGGGCGCGAGTGCCCCGTCCCACCGTCCGGCGCCTCCCGGCGCGTCCTCCGCGCGGGGCGCGAGTGCCCCGTCCCGCCGCCCGGCGCCTCCCGGCGCACTCTCGGTGCGGGGCGCGAGTGCCCCGTCACAACATGTATATGGATAGTCACTTCAAGAAGAATGATTGCTCTTTCCTACATGCTGAAAATAGTTATGTCAACATGCAAGTGACGATATTGTTGTGCCTGACTTTTGCATTCAAGAAAGCTTTGTATTTTCTCCATATGGTACAGAGTCAACAAAATAAAGGTAATCTATTTCTCACAATGTAATCTCAAGCAAAGGCAAGCAAGCTCTGAAAGCTTGTTTCTCAAGCCTTTCTCGAGATTCACTGTCATTCATTTTACAAGCTTTTCCTGGCAATAGGCAGAAGAGAGTTTTGAATATATTCCAACAATATCAATATTTTAACATCAGCTTTAAAAATCTATGTTTTTTCCTATGTTAGAAATCGTAGTCCTGTTTTTTTTAAAATGCATTTTTCTAAATCTCCAGATCTCATTACTGCAAGTGTCACAGTATTCTTACAAATGTATCACTAATTATTGTTCTTAATGGAGTTTTAGACACAATTTTAGTCTTATTTTAAAATCAAATCTAGCACCAGTTATCATATTTTACATATAAAACATTTCTCTCCAGAGGTAACTTGATCTTTCTCTGATTTTTAATTAAAACAACTCTCCCCACAATGTGAAGTATTGTTTCTTATGTTGTATCCAAGGAGAGAGAGCTGTATTTTTAGAGAGAAAGAAAGAAAGAAAGAAAGAAAGAAAGAAAGAAAGAAAGAAAGAAAGAAAGAAAGAAAGAAAGAAAGAAAGAAAGAAAGAAAGAAAGAAACACTTATTCAAGTTACACTTGAAATCTGAAAGACTCATTGTAAAGAATTGGACTTTTTCAGTCTTTGATTGCTTGCCAGCAGTATAGCAGTCTCCAACCTACTTCTATATTGATCTGATAGCCTATGTGGCAGTGCATGAAGGATAACCATCTGTGTCAGGTACAGCAGCAGGTGTCATATCCATTGAACTGGCTGCTGCCCTGATTACAATGAATCTGTTTTGAGCACCTGGCAACCATGACAGGCTCTTTCATCTCTGTATAAAAAACACCAACTTGAAAAGTTTACTGAATATAAATGGGAAACTCACCAGACAATGTCAGCTGATAAAGGCCAGGAGCTGAGTCCACTGAAGACATACTATGATATTTGGGTAGAAGAGTGTTTAGACTTGTAAAAAGCTCCTTATCATGAATAGCAGTACTAAGTATGCATTTCAAATATTCCCGAGCAGTACTCTTGTGAAGCAGAATTTAAAGTTCGAAAATCAGCATGAGATGATAAATCCTGTGTTTCTAAAATTTTAGGAGAATGTATTTGTGGTGCAATTGCCCAAGTAAAATTGAATAAGGTAGCATATTACTAAAATATGCAAATAATGAATGTCCTTCAGGGTAATCAACCATTAACTCTATATATGGAACTTCCATAGAGAGAAGGTGCATAGCCAGAACATTTGCCTGAACTGTTCTGTTCTCATCTGGATTAATTTGTAAATGTGTTTTGAGCTCAGAAAACTATGTGCTATGTGGCTGGTAATTGGTTCTTGAAATGAACCACTCAGCTGAGTAAAAATGTATCTTGACCCTTTAACTGAGACACATCCATAATCAGATCATATAGATTTGATTTCAATGGTAGTATTGGTTTTGCTATCAGCTGTTCAGCAGCAGTTAATTTTCTTGTCAAATCTTTGTTGATTTCTTGTGAGCACATAATTGTTGAAAATGATAGTTCTATAAGGATGATTTGTGAAGGGACAATGGTTATGCAATCTGAATGAATACATGGAAAAATAGTGTTCAATTCTTGCAAGGACATCGAAGATATCCTGCTGTTAGGAATTTAACTGTTCTTTCTTTAGTGGCCGTGAGGAAGACAGTTCTGTGAACTCCACTGATGATGTTATTTCACTAGCTGAAGAAAATGAATGCCCAGAAGTAATAGCAGTAGTTCCCATTAGTGTGAACCAGCTGGTTAATATCACTGAGTCCATCCAGAATGTCTCATAAAAAGGGGACTGTTTGCTATGCAAAGCTTGATCTGAGAATTCATCAGAGAGTTTTATTTCAGTCATAGAACACGTTGCACATGTTTGGCTTAATTCACTTAAAGAATCAACAGACTGTGATTTGATGTTTGTGAGTCTCTGGTCGATGGATGAAATGTAATACCTAGATATTCACTGGGAAGGGATGTTTGCATTTGGGCTTTGTGCATAGCTAATTAGCTAAAGAAAGCTACCTGTTTTGAAATAAATATCTTAACAAGAGAATTGAGAGCCATGGAGGGATTCAGTAAATTCCAGTTCTCTCCTCCTGATTCTGAGAAAACAGCTGACTGTTCTATGGTACTCTCTTGAGGCAACCTAGAGAGAATTGAAGGTGCACTCATAGAAGCAGTTGTAAGCAGGCATCCATGAGAGAGTAATGAGTAACTATTTAATTCAATCTCAGCCCCTGGTATGCTACTAATTACTGAAGTCATGTCTGTTGCCCATAAAGAAACAGTGTGAAGGCTCTCAAATAATGTGGCTTACTTTGAATAAACAGAAACTGCCATTAATGAACAACTGATAAATGGGTTCATATCTCACTTCTCCTGGGAAAGCAATCCAGCCATTAACTCTATTGAAGAACCAATGTCTACTTCTGGCAGAGGTGTCATGTCAGATTGTGTGTGTAAACCAGAACAGCAAAACTAAGAATTTGTGGAATGAGAACATCTGTTGAGGAAGCTAGCCTGAAAAATGTTGAAGACTCTTCAGTGGCAGTTACTTTCTCTAGTCCACTTGTTTCCAAAGATATGCTAGAGTTTAAGTTAGCCACATTAGTGGTCAGAATGAATCCCATATCTGACAATGTGTGTCTTTTTCAGACCTTTGAGGATAAAAAGTAGAAAAGATTTAGAATAAAATAAAAAATGAACAACTTTGGCCCTGGGATGAATCTGCAGCAAATTGCACTGCCACCTAAAAACCATTAATTCTTACCAAGGCATTATATAGCAGACAAATACAACTCCATAAATCATATTCTTAATAAAAGTGTTAGAGAGGTTTTAGTGACCTCAAGAGCTGAATAAACGGAAACCCTCCCATTACTCAGATTCTGTGTGAGGGCCAGAGTCAGAACAAATGGCATTGCTCAGAACAGAAGCATTAAATTTTCTAAATCAAATTGCTCCTGTGAATCAATATAAAATGAATGAATTACAAATCTTTGCCACTGAAAACTTCAGCGTATTGGCTGATATGATGTGTTAGAAGAATTACTGTTCTATTTACTAATTGGATCTCATACTACTTGCTTAACTAGGATGATTATCTCCTAAAAAAACGTAACTGCGATAAGGATTAGCCTCTGAAGAAAATAAAATGTTAAATAAAACTGCATTACCTAAATAAAATTAGGACCTCTAAAATTACATACTTCTTTCAATTATGGAATTTAATGTACAAAGTCCAACACTACCATTCATTAAATTAATAGATCACAATTTTAAAATAGTTTTTTTTTAAATAGTGTTAGTGTGGATGCTCCGACATTGCTATTTCAAAATAACTTTTCCCCAAAGTAATTCAAACGAATTACTCCCCAGTGCTTCCTGGACCTCTAAGTCGAGGTAGCATATCCACATTAATGGAGCCAGCCTCTGACTAATTTCGAGGTTTCCCAGTAGTGGGAATACGCTATTTCAATTTCGTAATATCAGAAGTTATGTCAATTTTAGGAATTTTGTAATAATTTCCTAGTGTAGACATGCCTTCACGTAGAGAGAATGAAGTAAAATGGGGGAAAAGAGCTAAGACTGAAAACAACCAGATGAAAGAAAAAGAAAACATTTGTATTCTATATTGTCACATTTTAAGGCACTAATACAGAGACAAGTATCAACATGTGGATTCCTCTGAGCTTTATTCATCTTACCTTGGGATATCTGTGCTGTATGGAAATCAGAAGTAGCATGTTTAGACCAAATCCCAGTAGAAACAGAAGCTGTTGGAGTAAGGTCACTGTCTAAAACCTCAGTAGGGGGCACTCCAACCATTTCAATGATAGTTTTGTTGCTTTTGGGTATAGCAGGTAAACAGGTGATATTGTTTATTCCATCATTGCAAAGAAACCCAGCAGAGCAGGTCTGTATTAGGCAATCATTGTAATTAAGCTCACAGCTTCGTCCCTGAAAGAGAATTTTTAAAAAGCCATGTTTGAAGGCCATTTGCATTTTCATAGTCACATTAGATTGTGCAAATAATTGCTTTCTTTTGATTTTAAAATGCACTTTCTTTATATGAGGCTTTAAGGTCTTTCCAAATTTAATCTAATCCTACAGCAAATTTTGCCTAAGTAATTTCATGGCAAAATATATATTTCTTCATTTCATAACAATGAAGTTTTGCCTTTCTCTTAATACCAAAAACAATGTATAGCAATTTTTCCGTTTTCAAAGTACATTAGCAAATATACCCATAGTGTGGCCTCCAATAATAAAGCTCTTTTGAAAATTAACTTCTATGTAATGCAAAAATATCCTTGCTGATGGCTAATACACAAGACTCCAAACAAAGTATTTTATCTTTACACCAACCTATATATTTTGTTCTGATTCAATAATTACTTTATGTTCTATTATCTAGTAGTATTGATAACCCTTTTTATGATTGAACTTGATTTATGTAGCCTGTTACTGCCACATCCTGACAGAGCAGCTTCTAGCACACAGAAACTGCAGATAGCTCTTGGCGAAGAAAGAATCATGGTGTACTGTCCAAAGAGTCTCAGAATGCACTTTGCTGTGACTCTCCATTATAAACAGGGTACCCATCAGTCATATATTCAAAATTTTTATCCAGAGTACAAAGAGAAGAACAAATATAGTTTCTGGGACAGTAATTCTGTGCACCTATAAAATATATAAACTCATGAGTAAATTAAATAATTTGGCACACAAACATTAAGGCCAGCTGTAACTTTCTTTTTTAGTTCTCCTAGCCTTTCCTATTAATTAAAAAAAATACTTTCCAATGGTATTCAAGCACCTGGGAAAGAATGGCACTTGCCTTTACAGCAATGGTCACCAATCAGTCAACCATGATCGACTGGTCGATCACAGCGCCACAGCCATCTGGGTTGATCGCCACAGCCAGCTGGCCAGGTGGCTGTCCCTGTTTGCTCCAGCCCAACTGAAGCATGGTGTTCAGCCTGCTGAGGCTGTGCCATGCTCCAGCTGCGCTGGATCAAAAAGGTGCAGACGCCTAGCCATCTAACCACGTGGCTGCTAGCTGGGCAGCTGCCCTTTGATCCAGTCCAGCTGGAGCATGGCTGGGAGGGGAAAGAGGTGCATGTGCAAATACACATGTGCATCCCCGCTCTTGCCTCCTGCTCCAGGAGGGGGCTGGGTGGCTGGTACGTGTGGCACACTGGGGACATTGTTACCTGAAGGCCGTGTGTGGTGTCACCTTCCCCAGCACCTCGCTGCACTGGGACTGGCTGAAGCCAGCCCTGGATGGCCCTGGGTTCTGCCTGCCCAAGCCCAGAGCCACTGCCTGCAGGCAAAGGACTGGGCCGGGTAGGGAAGAGACTCTGACCCTTCCCCCTCCTCACCTCAGCACTGCTCCTGGAGGCTGCGAGTCCCATTTCTGCTGTCCTACCAGTGAGTGTACTGAGAATACAGGGATATGGTGGGAAAGAAGAAGGGTGAAGGAGGATGTGGGGGCGGGAGGGAGGTTTGAAGGAGGATGCGGGAGCAGGATGGGAAGAGGTAGGGGTTACACTGAGGGGCCTAGGGCAATTTAGGGGATCATGCTATGGAGGCAGGATGGGTGGGGACAGAGTTTGCACTGAGGGGCATGGGGTGATGCACTATGTGGAAGCATGAACATTAGTTAGAATTAGTCCAAAATAGCATGTCCACACTGATTGGAGCCTGCCTCAGACTTAGAGACCTAGAAAGCTCTCTGGGAAGGTTACCAGGAGGGTGGATACTTCCTCTGGTTGCTTGGTCAGACAAGAAGCAATGCGTGCTTACAGGGGCTCCTCCCTATGGCCGCATCTCACAAGCCACTCCTCCACTGCCTCGCCCCTTGAGGAACACCAAATGGACAAAGTAGCATGTGGCTTCTTATTCTCTGGTTGCCCTTGCAGCTGCCACAGCACTCACAACAGGGAGCCAGAGCTGCTGCAAAGCAGTGCCAGACTCACAGGCCTTATGCTATGCTACATGGCATAGCACTTCCAGACTACCCGCATGTTGCTCCAGCAGGACAAGGACCTGGATATGCAAGATAAACCCTAGCATAAACTTCAGGCCTGCTCACCCAGGTCTGGCACTCCTACTACTGAGCATGCCCCTCAATCCCTTGGACACTGCAGAACACCCCTTCTGGGGGCAAAAGATGAGCTTGGACTGGTGGGACCACATCATCATACAGGGATGGGATGACCAGCAGTGGCTGCAGAATTTCTTTGAGCTCTGCAAGTGGCTTGCCCCTTCCCTCAAGTGACAGGACACCTTCACGAGACCTGCCATCCCCCGTGCAGAAGCATGTGACCATAGCCCTCTGGAGGCTTGCCACGCTAGACATCAACCGCTCCATTAGGAACCAATTTGGTGTGGAGAATTTCAGAGTCGGGATCATACTCATATAAGTAGCGTCAGCCACATGCTGCTACGGAGGATTATCACTCTGGGAAACATGGACAGCATTGTCGATGGCTTTGCCACCATGGGCTTCCCCAACTGGAGGGCAGGACTGGCATGGACAGATAACACATCCTCATCTTGGCCCCCACCCACTGTGCCTTGAACTTTATCAACAGAAAGGGTGCTTATCTTCATGGTGCTGCAGGCCCTGGTGAACTCCTGCCTTTTCCAAAAGAGGCACGCTGGCACTTTTTCCCCCCAACAGAGTCAGGGGGTGGGGTGGGAGTGGACATGCCCATTGTCATCCTAGGTGACACAGCCTACTCTTTGCTCCTCTCGCTCATGAAGCCCTACACAAGCAGCCTGGACTCCAGCAAGGAACACTTCAATGCCAGTCTGAGCAGTTGCTGCATGGTCATTGAATGTATGTTCAGCCATTTAAAGGGGAGGTTCAGGAGTCTCCTCACCTGGACCTCAGCAGCACAACATCCCCTTCGTGGTGGAGGCTTCTGTGTGCTCCACAACCTTTGTGAGAGCAAGGGGGAGACTTTTCTGCCAGGGTGGCAAGCAGAGGCTGAACATCTGGCCATAGAATTTGAGCAGCCAGACACTAGTGCCATGAGGAGAAAACATCAAATAGCTGTGTTCATCAGGGAGGACTTGAGGGAGAGTGCAATGCCAGTTGTGAGACTCTCTTCCGTGTCTCTCCACAAGGGCCCTTGCATTCCCTCTGTGTGCCTTTCTTCCCCCACCCCTCCCTTCCCCTGCCCTCACTTCTCACTCCCCCCCCCCCCCACAAACTCTTGCAGAGCAAATAATAAAGACATGTTTGTTAAAAAAAACAGGACTGTTTATTGGGGAACGTAGAACAGGGAGGGACTGGGGAAAAGACCTGGAATGGAGAGGTGGGAAGGGAAGCATAGGGATGGGTCTGAGACTGGCACCTGCCTCTGGATTGTCAGGAGGCTTCAGCTGTCTGAAAGTTCCCACTGCTCCATGTTCTGGGGCCCTGGCATTCCTTGGAAAAGTTAGGAGGGGAACTCATGGAGAGGGAGGTGTCTGGTGGCTTGCTCCATGCACGAGGCCATGTGCTCCATCACCAAGGTGAGAGAGGAGTACATGGTGTCATGCTGGCTCACCAGCTGGTCCCAGGAGGCTTTCCTTTGCTCCCTGTCAGCTCGGTTCTTCTCCTGGTTGGCCTGGCACTCCTCCCAGGCAGTGACTATCTCCTGGCACTAGTCCTTGAATCCCTGGATAAGGGATTACAGGCCATCTGCTCACGCATCAGGTCTTCCCAGGTGCGTTTCCCCCTGTCGATCCCATGAGTCAGGTAGATGGATGTAGGTGACATGCCAGGCTTGCAGCTGGCCCAGCTATGAAGAAAAGTTACAAGGGCATTCATCCCATGGGACACTGTGTATGAAGCCTTTCCCTAATCTCTGAGCTGACACCAAAGGTCTCAGTTCAGAAGATGATGATGTGCTTCAAGCAGGGCCATTTATTGCCTAGAAAGTGGGCACTCTTTTGCCTGGGAGCAGATGTCCCAGGGGAGCATTGCAACATCGATGACTCAAAGACAAGTAGACATGGAAAGATGACGGCCTGGCCAGAAGTCTGCAGTGTAAATGAGGAAATGGGCAGCTCAGCTTCCTTCTGTGTCCCCCACACACTGGGTCCAGCACTGGTGGTGTCTTGCAGAGAGAGAACTTCTATCTCTGCCCATTGGAGGAAGCGGGTGGGAGGGTTTGGGGGAAGTGTGTGTGAGCAGCAGACACAGCTTGCCAGAGAGAGAGCTACCGGGTTTCCCTCCTCTTCTTCCCCCCGGCAGGTTCCCATGCACAGGATAAGTTTCCTTCACACCACCGCGCTTCACCAGGAGCTAATGTTGCATGAGTACAGGCATGACTCTATGCAGTGTGTTGCACTGATGTGTGGTTCCGTGACCTCAGACTCCTTAGTGGTGGCTTGTTGTGACAAGGTTTCTCATCATGGAGGCCAAAGTAAGGCTTCTCTCTTTTGTGAGAAGCACCGAGGGGGTCCTGTGTGAGAACATCATGGAGCTTAATGCTCTGGAGTGGCATTCTATGTGTACCCACATTCACAGGATATTGTGTGGCCCCCAGCGTGCATTCGCTGGGAGAGGAATGTGTCTCCCCTCACAGCCCACCACTTGCCCCGCATGTAGATAGGGAAAGTTATAAAACTTTCCTAAAATGTCTTCCCTGGTTTTGTCAGAAGCCTGGGAGATATCCTGGGGACAGGGACTGGTTCCAGAGTAAAGAGCAGGTCTGGCTGGTGGGCATGGTCACGTGTCGGCTTCCTCCTCCACCTCTTCCTCCTGGCTGGACTCTATGACAACAGCGGGGAATGTGACTGGACCCCCACTTCCAGGATGGCATCCAGCTGGTCATGATAAGGATAGCTGTATGGTGCTGCCCCAGAGTGTCCAATCTGCTCCCTGGCCTTGTGGTAGTCCTGCCAAAGCTCTTTTATTTTCATCCGGCACTGTTTGAGTGTCCAGATGTGGCCTTTGTTGACCAGGCTGACGATGATCCTGCCATAGACTTTGGCATTCCTCTTTCTTATGTGGAGATCCTGAAGGTTGGTCTCCTCCCCCTCAGACTTCGATGAGGTTCAGGATCTCTGCACCAGTCCCAGCTGGAACTCTCCTGTGTCCCTGGCCAGGGGCAATCTAGGGAGCAGCCGGACTGCTGGCAGCCATGGGAGGGTCTGCTGGAGCATCGGGGTTGCTCATGCCTGCCTCAGTTGCTGCTATGTCACACAGGGCTTTCATGGCTTGCCATATAGGGCAAGCCCTTCTCCTACTTCTGGGACTTTAAGCTTTTCAGGAGGAAGGGAGCATTGGAGATGCCAGGTGTGGTCAGAGTAGTCAGAGATGCAGTTGTGAGAGACCTCTGGAGGCCAATAATTTTGAATTAGCAGCACCAGAGCTTTTCTCACAGATGAAAGAAAGCAGAATGCTAACTTATTTTGTGATTTCCTTTGCTCTAGTTCACGCTAAATCAAATGTTAGAATGACTTAAAGTCATCTATTGAATAAGACATGGGGAGGGTCTCTGCCTCAGAACTGTAGGATGATAAATTTGCTGCTGGGATCAGTTGTTTCTCTGCATCTGTTTGATGATCCTCATTGTTCCTTCTTTTCCTATTTATTTAGGAGCTCTGGATGCACCAACTGTTTTGGGTTAGGAAAGTCTCTGTTGCCTCCCAAGGGAAGGAGATGTAACCTTATAATAGCACAACAGTGAATACTAGCATGTGGGAATTGTACTATATATCCCAGTATGCCCAGTAGGGCCATGCGAAACAGCAAAAATGAATATTGGACTGATGGACCCACAGAAGGATACCAATAGGGATCTGGTTCAGGATTGGTTTTGGATCTCTGATAATAAGAATAGTAAAAGAAGTTCAGGGTGGAGATGCTGAGAAAGGCAAATTAATGAATATTAACAATAATCTCAAGACTACTCACTAAAATGATGTGGATTTGTAAGAAAAAATGTTATTTCATTGGTGTAATTGTTGAATGGCTTCTTCTAACCAATCAAATTAACCATATTCCAATTTCCTAAAAAAAAAAAAATGACCTCTGCCTACTTATACATTGATTTTATGTTATCCATGATCCCTAGACAGAGGAAGTGTGTTGCTGATAACTCAGAAAGGGTATGTCTACACTACCACCCTAGTTCGAACTAGGGTGGTTAATGTAGGCAACTGAAGTTGCAAATGAAGCCCGGGATTTAAATATCCCGGGCTTCATTTGCATCTTGCCGGGCGCTGCCATTTTTAAAGCCCTGGTAGTTCGGACTCCGTGCCCGCGGCTACACGCGGCATGGAGTAGGTAGTTCGGATTAGGCTCTCTAATCCGAACTACCGTTACTCCTCGTGGAACGAGGTGTACCGGTAGTTCGGATTAGAGAGCCTAATCCGAACTACCTACTCCGTGCCACATGTAGCCGCGAGCACGGAGTCCGAACTACTGGGGCTTTAAAAATGGCGGCGCCCGGCAAGATGCAAATGAAGCCCGGGATATTTAAATCCTGGGCTTCATTTGCAACTTCGGTTGCCTACATTAACCACCCTTGTTCGAAATAGGGTGGTAGTGTAGACATATCCAAAGGGAAGAACGTTTGTGCTGAAGTAAGCAAGATTCACTCAAGTACCAGGGAGAAGATACTGGGGGAAGGTGTTTGGGAAAGTGGCTCAGGGAAAATGTTGCTGTACTGGGGCTAGAGGAAGAACCTCATCAGTTTCCATCACCTGAGGTCCTTGGACTAGAACCTGGAGCGGTACGCAGGCCTGGGTTCCCCCAATTCTCCCCACACTATTAAAAAGTTCTGCTCCTGGCAAGGGAGACCAAGATTGCCAATGATGAGAATGGTGCAGTAAGATGTGGCCCTGGCCTCTACAAAAAGATAATAGGCAGGGTGAAGGGTCACAGTGAACCTCTGATGCATATAACAACCACCTATTCTACAAGTGCAGGATCTATGGAGCAGAACCAGAGCTTTGCCACAACTAGTGACAGGAGTGGGATTGTTCACAGTGAGGTGGTAAAAGGAGGATAAAAAGAAAAAAAACCCAAAACACCACAAAAATCATGCCCCTCCCCCCACACCTACAAAAAAGTGCAAGAGCGTGTTGTTTTTTTCTTCTCTTGCTTAATTGTGTTAGATGTTCTTACTGCAATGTAAGACTTAGTGAAAGTCTTGGTGCAGGCCTGAGCAGCCTAACAGGCAGCCAGCCAGGTACAGGAGTTGGCACTATACGAGGCTACTTGGCGACAGAAGGAAACCTACCAGTTGATAATGAATCAAGTGGCCTATGATAGAGCCCTCCTCTGAGAGATCAGTTGAAAATACTCACCACCCAGACTCCAGAGCCCAAAAGAATTCAAAACCTGAGTAGGGCTGCCTACTGAAAACATGGCAAGAGAGTTGACCCACCTACTTAAGAATGGTTCTTTGTGAGACAAGCCACCAATGCCAACCCCAGGAATTCAGGTTTCCAAATGCCCAGGAAGCCCTAAGTGGAAGAAGAAGAGGTCTGGGAGTCAGTTGGAAACCAGAATGGGAATGATTTGGGAGGAGGCAAGGCTTCCTATCCCACCAGACAGGAGAAATAACTGTAAGTGATATGGGTGTAAGGAGTTGGGCTACATAGCAACTCAGTTCCCCAACTGTGAAGAGTCCTCAGGCAGCGTAATCTCAGAGACTGGGGTGCCACCTGTGCCTGACTCAATCTGGTGAGGGTTGTAGTTACCAACATAATTACACGAGGCCAGTAAATTGGATGGGGTGGAAGCTATGGAGCTTGTAGACTCCAGGGGTACGTCTAAACTACATGCCTCCGTCGACGGAGGCATGTAGATTCATGTATTTGAAAAAGGGAAATGAAGCTGCGATTAAAATAATCACGGCTTCATTTAAATTTACATGGCTGCCGTGCTGAGCCGACAAACAGCTGATCAGCTGTTTGTCGGCTCCGGGAGCTGATCTGGATGCTCCCCTGTCGAAATGAAAGCTTTTTATCGACATCCCCTGTAAACCTCATCCTATGAGGCATAAGGGGGATGTCGATAAAATGCTTTCAGGTCGGCGCGGTGCCGACAAACAGCTGATCAGCTGTTTGTCGGCTCAGCGCGGCAGCCATGTAAATTTAACTGAAGCCGCGATTATTTTAATCGCGGCTTCATTTCCCTTTGCCTATCTGTCTAATCTACATGCCTCCATCAATGGAGGCATGTAGTCTAGACACACCCCAGGAGTGCCATCACCCTGATCTCCAGCAAGCCAGTAAAGCTCAGCCAGAAAGCGCAGGCTAAACACACAGTGGCTACCTATGTCCATGGGACTACTACCCCAGAATATCTGTAAAAATAGAAATCCAGGAGAACATAACTAAAGTGAAAGCAGATGTGGTCCCCCGCCTTCCATACCTCGTGCTCATTGGGAGGGATTTCCCCGGGTTTAAAAGTCTGATTCCACAGGAGGGACAAGATGCAGAGGAGTGCCCTAAGCTTAGAGAGGCCCCCATAAGAAAATGTTGTCCTCCCTTGTTCGCAGAGATATCCCAGGAACTATCCCCACCGCCCCCAGAGAGGCAAGAAGACCAAGAGGGAATGAAGGGAGGCCAAGGCCTTAGGTCTCCAGATCATCACCTTGTCCTGGTGAGGGGGCTTGCACATTCCAATGAACCTGAGAGCGATGCTGTTGGGAATCTTGTACTCCCAGTAGGGATACCAATGGTGGCAAGGTCAAGGGGAAGAGACCAGATGAAGAACAATTCTAAAAGTCCTCAACTTCAGAACACGCAGAGGATAGCAAGGGTAATGCTACAATGGTTATGAAGATGGATGAAGACTGCAGCAGATAGGAGACTCTCAATTTCCATGGCTTTGGACCCGGGCCTTCTATCTGTCAAGGATCATGTGGTGGCTGTAGTGCAACAATCCCCCCATATTAAAAGAAATCGCATACAAGCATCTTCCTATGCGCTATTCTCCTAAGCTTAAGCCCTACGGCTACTGGTGAATGGCAAAGGAGGCAGGATTGTGAAATCCGGAAACTTTTAGTCATGGACCAGCACTTAGGTGGTGGATGTGTGTATCAGTCATTCACCCCATATGAGGAGGGGGCTAGAAAAGGTACCCTAAACATAGTCCACCTCAACACTCCTGATTGGATAACCATATCCAGTAGGTTTCACCTCAATGCAGTCAAAATCAAAGGTTAAATTTTGGAACATGGAATAGTCTGACTTTAATGGCTAATCCAGACAGTGGTAACCTGAAAGATGCATGGCAATTACCACCTGTGAGCTCCAAAAATTTAACATCGACATAGCTGCCCTGGAAGAAACAGGTAGACCAGAAGAAGGACATCTAAGAGAAGAAAGCAGAGGGTAAACCTTTTTCTGTAAAGGAACTCCAAAGGAAGAAAAATGAATTCATAGAGTAGGATTTGCCATCAAGAATGAACTGACAAAAATCCTATCTGAAGTCCCTGTCGGCATCAATGAGCGTCTCTTTGCTAAAGTCTACATTGATGCAGAAATCTAGCATCACCTGAGCTGTGCAAGCTCTGTTTTTGCCCACCTGAGATGAAGGGTCTTCGAGAAACAGGATATAAGTACCAAGGGAAAGCTCCTTGTGTACTGTGCAATGGTTGTTCCAACACTGCTCTACGCATGTGAAACCTGGACAACGTATAAGCATCACCTGAAGGCACTTGAACAATTTAATCAATGCTGCATAAGGAGAATCCTAAATATCCCTTGGGAGGAGAGGCGCATGAACACTAGCGTCCTGGAAGAGTTGAATATGACTGGCATTGAAGCTATCATCATCTACCAACAACTTGGACTGGTCACATGGCCTGGATGCTTGATCAGCACCTCCCAAAACAGATTCTGTTTTCCAAGCTGAAGGAAGGATGAAGGAACATTGGGTACCAGAGGAAGCAATTTAAGGACATGTTGAAGGCAAACATGAAAAAGTGCAGCAACTGAGTCAACACTTGGGAGAACCTTCCCCAAGACCTTCCCCAGTGGAGAGTGGTAATCCATGAGGAGGTAGCACAATTTGAGAGATCCTGCCTCAGTACAGATGAGGAGAAGGAGAAAAAAGTGGCAAAAACTGCCTCGTGTCCCTCCAATAACCATCAGCACCTGCCCCTTCTGTGATTAGACCTGCAGCTCCAGAATCAGGTTGGTCAGCAATCTACGGATCCACAAATAGGAGGGTCACAGGAAGACATCCTACTCATTATCAAGTGACCACTGAGAGAGAGAGATTGTAGCAGGCACAGAAGGCCACCTGTATAGGTTGACAGACACAGCCTGGACAAGGGGAGGATCCCAAGATGCCAGAGGGTTCAGAAACAGGTATTGACTCCAACCTTATAGAACCATCAAAAAGGGTAGAAGTGGAATCTGATGAGTTGGGGCTGCTGAGTACTGGGAGAGTGATGTTTGGAGGAGACCCGGTGGAAGACCCCAGGTACGAGAATACCAGGAGGGAAGTGGCAGAGATAGATGGGGTGCCCGTGGCAGGGAAAACCGGAAGTCCACAGGGCCATATTTCATAAT
This sequence comes from Pelodiscus sinensis, assembly GCF_052426305.1. Lineage (NCBI taxonomy): Eukaryota > Metazoa > Chordata > Testudines > Trionychidae > Pelodiscus > Pelodiscus sinensis. Next base: position 49,384,674 of record NC_143054.1, read on the forward strand.
CAAGAGGAACCTCTTATATTAGGTCATGCACATGCAAGATCAAGAGGTACACCAGCTCGTAGTACCCTGGAAATACCAAAGGCAATCTTGAGCCTCACTCACAATCACAATCACCCTTTTGGGTGGAAAAAACCCAGGAAAGAATCTTGAGCAGGTTTTTCTGGCCAGGGAGCAGAATTATGGAAGGGTTTCACCTCAATCCTTTAACTTTGTCAATGATGAGAACGGTCCAGGATGTGACCCTGGCCTCTAGAAAAGATAAAAGGCACAGTGGAGAGCCACAGTCAGCATCAGAGGCATACAATAATCGCCTCCTACAAGCACAGGACCCGTTAGACATGGCCAAAGTTTTGCCACAATTATATGTCATCCTGTTTTTTTCTTTTTTTACAGAAAAAATGTGTTGAATATGTCTGTGTTTTCCTGCATATGTCTGTACCTATAGTAATTTTTTTAGGATTTAAATTGTTCTCCATATAAGCTTTCTAGCACCTAACAGGCAAGGCCTAAATGTTAAAGAGATGTTATGATGCCTAAGAGTGATTACATAAACTCAGAAAAAGCTTCCATTTAAAATTTGTCTAATTTTAATTTTCTCTGTCAGTTTCTTTTATACTATAGTTTGGAAAATTAGTAGAAGCTTGGACATGATTGGTGATATGTATGGAATATGTGATGGGAATTTTTAATTGCCAATTGTATACTACAAGGGTCTCAAACTCCCAGTCTGTGGGCCAGTCCCTGGTGGAGTGATTGTGCAATCCAGCCGGGGACTCTCTGCAGGCTGTGGGGGGAAACTGTCTGTTATGGGCCCGCAAGCCCCACTGCTTCCTGACATCTTTCTGCCATCTACACCTCCCTTGCCCCATGGCATCATGGACCCCTGAGCATGTGACTTTGGTGATTACAGGAGGGTCCTGGTCCTGCGTTGTTGCAGAATTTGCACTTCCTGCACTCTACCCAGTGCACTTTGCTTTCCTCACACCTATTGCCACTATGGAGAGTTTGCAGCATCAGACCTCTCTCAGTCATCCCCAAATCACATGCTTGGTGGGGACAGAGTGCCATAGGAGGAAGAGAGCAGGGTGATAGCAGGAAGTGGCTGGGATTGGAGGCCAGTAACAGAAAGCACCTCCACCCCCATCTTCCCAGCCTGATGGGAGTCCTAGGCCAGACTGTGCAATTGTTCCAGCTGGGAGTAGGCCATGGACTGGGAGTTTGAGATCCCTGTTATATTGCAACTAGTAAACACCATTTGGATAGAAAACTCCGAAAGCGGAGCCTCTTCACACAGAACAGGACGCTATTCTGTCCAAAACATCAATTGGCAAAGAAATGGTTTAATTTAAAACAGAAGACATTGCAAAAAAGTAAGATTCTGACTTCAAGAGGAATTTAAGGATAACAATGAATTATGTGGAGGGACATGTTATCAGAAACAGAAAATGAGTAGTACAATGAATTAGTTTGTATTCACTCTAAAATCTTCCCCTTTGAAATCTTTAGAATAACATTTATAGTTGAGAAATATTTTGTAGAAAACCTTTATTCATTTCCTAAATATTGAGATGTCAACCCATTGTGGAATGCATACTTGTAGATAGGTTAGCTAAATGTAAAATTTTGAATGTAATTTCCAAGTATCTTTGTTACATAAATGGCAAAAATGCTTTATGTTCCCAGAAGGAATCTAATAACCTTCCTAAACTAATTACTAATATAAAGAAGCCATTAAAATATAGATTTTTAATATTAATGGGGAATTAGTTAGCTAGCTGGCAAACTCAAACAATTCCTCACCTAACTCAGAAAGACAAAAAGAACAGTTTCTTTAAAAATTGGTATAGAAACAAAAATTAAAATAACTATTTAAGGTAAGGACTGTCTTTAAAGTACTTATTTTTTTTTAAAAAAGGGATTGTTTTGAGAACTAAAATCTCTTCATGATATGGCCCTCTAGCTCTCTTACCATCTGTGCTCCCCCACAGAGAATGCTGCAGTCCCTGGAGTGACACAGGTCAGACAGTAGACAAGATGATGGTGGGTGAGGCACAATGTGGGCAGGACATACCACATTGTTGAACCCTGATTAAACTGAGCATATATGTTGGAAAATGGACTGACGAAAAAAGAAACAAGTAAAACAAATCTTAAAATTTATTATGTGAGATTTCTCTGCTCCAGGAGAACAAAGAGAATTAGAATGTGTTGCATATTCATTAAGCAGACTCCATACTCAGCACTGAAGATGTCACCAAAACTAAATTCCAAAGGGATGGAGCTAACAAAAGGATGACAACAGCCAGCTTGAATCTAAACAAGCCTGAAAGAGATGCTTTCCTATAATTTCAAGAAAATATAAAGAAACATATAAAGCTCTCTCCCACACACCTTGCTACCCTGCACAGACACACATTATTCACGAACTTGGCCTGCCTATTTCTATAACTAGGCTTGCATAAGCAGCTATAAAGAAGAAGACATTACTCATAGAAAAACCTCAAGAAAAATCATGTAAAGGATTACATCCCCAAAACATGGATTGGAGAGAAGAAATTAACTAAAACATGAGCAACATTTTACATTTTAAAAAACTATTGTAGAAATGTTCTTGAGAGAGGGAAATGATCATATAACCGAGGGCACGTCTAAACTACATTTTTGCAAGAGGATATAAAGTGCTATTCCGAAATGTTCCTTAACCCTTGTTCAATGAGGGTTACAGGGACACTAAAATAGCATGGCCATTATTTTAAAATCTATTTAGAAATAAAGGGCTACCTTAAAGACACAGAATAGCTATTTCAGGATACTTCCAGTATTTTCTTCTGATTGTTTTTTCGAAAGCGGGTCATTTGAAAGTGAAAGTAATATGGACACCTTTTTGGGGGGAAAAAACCACCCTTTTTCAAAAAACCGTGTAAATCTCTTCTTTTCAGGTAGAGCGATTTTTTCTAAAAAGGGGGGGTTTTTTTGGAAAAAAAACCACATCCAGATGACTTTCACTTTCAAAAGACCCGCTTTTGAAAAAGCAATCGGAAGAAGAAATGCAAATTTCCACAGAATTTGCATATCCTCTTTTGGAAAAAACCACTTAGCTTAGACGTACCCTTAATGTATTAATAATTTATTTAATTAACCATCAAACGGTTACATAATGTATTCCTGGAAAGGCATCAGGGGCTGAACATCGGTAAACAGAGAAAAAGTGGGAATTAACTGGATTTAAAATTCACAATATTTGCTAACTAGCTTGTTATTGGGCAACTCCTTAAATGTCTATTTTAAGTAAATGGTTTAGATTTTTTCTTTCCTGCCATAGGATTTAGTTAAGACTGTTTACTTTGATCATTAATAAAATATTTATGTGATCGATGATAACCTAGCATGATCGACCCATCCTTAAAATGATTTTGTACATACATAAATAGTTTTTATTTACTAAGATTGGACTCACAATAACACTGGAAAATAATATCTTAGCTTCAATGTACCAAGAGAAAAGTGTCCTACTAAAAGCAGACTCACTCTCAGAGTTATATTTTCTGTTAAACCAGCTCCATAAAGGTACATGCAAGACAGACTGAAATGGTAGTAGCAGGGTCTTTTGTGGTCTGTCATTTGCTAAGTTTAGTATAATATATCCTTCTCTTTCTTGAAAAATAATATAACACTTATTAATGACAGTGATTATTTTGCTTAGTTTTAATTGTGGAGTCTGTATGTGGTGGGGTATTCAGAGACAAGCTATAAAGGATTCAGAGGAATCTATAAAGATGATAAAGAGGCAAGCTGGTATATAAGTGGTTAACAGAGGAATAAAGAGGCTTCAGGAGAAGCATTACATAAAGAGAGGCTATGAGGAATAGCCAATTGAGGCCCAAGAGGCCCATATATAAAGAGCTACAAGGAGAGAGCAGAGTCAGTTAGGGTATGTCTACACTTCACCCTTACTTTGAAATAAGCTATGCAATGTGTGCTATGCAAATTGCATAGCTTATTTTGCGGTAACTTTGAAATAGCTTATTTCAAAATTTGGCACTGTCTATAAAGTGCCAAATTTTGAAATAAAGTGCTATTCCGAAATGTCCCTTAATCCTTGTTCAATGAGGGTTACAGGGACACTAGAATAGCATGCCCATTATTTTGAAATCTATTTCAAAATAAAGGGCTGCTTTAAAAACACAGAATAGCTATTTCAGGATACTTCCAGTATAGACATAGCCTTACTGCCTGGAGCTCAAGGAGGAAAAACTGAGTTCTTAGCAAGGATGGAAGCTAGCACTAAGGAGAGAGCAACTGCTGGCAGATACTGGGTGGGTGAGAGGGTGCTGCTAGCTGGCTGTTAGGACTGACATGCTGAGGTCTTGAGGTCAAGGTGAAACAGGTGCCAAGGCCACAAGGAAGTGGACCAGGAATATGTTCTGAAAAGTTGGGTGGGGCGGGGGGGGGGGGGGGGGGGGGGGGGGGAGGACATAATATGTGACTGACAGCTAGCTATAGGTTTCCTGGGATGGGACACAGAGTAGAAGGCAAACCCAGGTATCCCACTGAAGAATTGGTGGGACAGCTGAATGACTATATTAAGACCTAGAGGACTGTGTCATGAATAGAATGCAACAGTCCCTTGAGCAACTCAGGTCAGAGAGTAGATAGCTCTGTGACTAAACAGTGAGAATCACATACCTAAGTTGGAGCTAAAATAAACCATTAGTAATAGCAAGCCTACCATTTAATTTCTCTAGACTAAATAATATTAATAATTTGAACAATAAAATTATTTCTCCCTCAACAACATGCACACATATTCTTCTATTAATCAGGACAATTTTTAATCAAATAAAGTCACTTCTTATGTTATTATCAAATTGTGGGGTTTTGTGCATCTAATAAATCATTCTTAAATTTCACCCAATCATCATTCAGAATTCCATGATTAAATGTTTCCTCTGACTCCATTTTGCTGATGATTTTCTTATCAGCTTTGAGAAATTGGTTCACTGTAGTCACCTATTATGTACCTATTACTGGTTGGGACTATATTGAGAGTATAATAATGGTCACACTAGGTCTATCTATCTCTGTATCCTGCCTCTAATAGTAGCTAATGCCAGAGACTTCAGGGAGAATGAACTGAACAAAACAGAGCAAGTTTGAGTGATCCATTCCATGTCATCCTGTCCTAGCTTCTGGCACTATGTGCTGTTTAGGATTCAGCTGGAGTACTATGTCCAGTTTTGGCCACCAGTTTTGGTCCAGTTTTGTAGAAAGGAAGTAGAGAAGCTGGAAAGAATTCAGAGTCAAACTATAAAGATGATAAAGAGGCAAGCTGTATGAGCAAAGCCTGCAGGAACTGGGTATGTTTAATTTGAAAAAAAAAAGAGGAAAATTAAGGGGGAGGGTATGACAGCAGTATACATATACCTGAAAGACTCCCATAAAAAAGTTATGTTTTCCGAAAGAGGGCAAAACAAGAGGCCATAAATCCAAACTACATATTAGCATATTTAGATTAAACCTCAGGAAAAACTTCCTAACTGTAAGCACTGTAGGACAATGGGACAGACCACCTATGAAGGTTGAGGAAACTCATTAACTGGAAGATTTCAAAACAAAGCTGAATAGCCATCTGTGTTAGGTGGTTTAGACAGTGCAAATCCTCCCCTTTCCTCCTCGTACCCCCCCCCCACACTTTTGGGAAGACTCCAACACTCTTGCTCCAAGAGGTAGCTGTCCTTGGTTCTCTATTTCTTCTTCTGTTCCTTGTAGGCTTTCAGCTTTCTCTTTCCCACCCATTTGAGATGATTACTCAATCATCTCAAAGGTTGGTCTGCAAACCTTTCCTATGGATTTTTTCCCATGGTCGGGACAATGGCTTCATATAGAATTACTTTCAGTCAAACTTGCAGAAACTAAGAATCTTCCATATTCAGATCTTGAGTTCTTCATTGAAGCCCAATTCCCTAACTAATTCCCTTATTTGTTTCTTAGGGTATGTCTACACTGCCACCCTAGTTCGAACTAGGGTGGCAGTGTAGACATACCCTTAGTTAGATCTTTTGAAATCAAGGATCCTTCTGATAGATGTATTTGTTATCTTTCCATTAATTGAAACTGATTTAGCTCAAGATCACTCAAAACAAGGTTGTCCCATATAACCAGTTATTCTATGCAGTCCACTCACAATACCAATTGCTAAATGGCATCACCTTGTGTTGTTTCAGCAACCATTTAGTGATTAAATATGTTAGCTATCATTTCCAGGAAAATCTGGGCCCTATACTTAATCCTCCAATCTATATCTGGGAAGTTAAAATTTCCCCAAATGATACCATTCCCAATAGTATTTATATTATTACATACCAATAGCCTTCTTCCCCAACTGATTTTGAACCAAGCAGATGCTGTCTTATCCATCACTTCTAATTGATTTATTGTCTACCTCATCGTTAACATACTACGCTTGAGCCTGGGCTTTAGGGCTCACAGTCAAACTGCTGTAGGCATTTCATCTATGGTGAGTTCAAGAACAATGAGTTGCTGCAGAGAGAGAAAAATGATCTGGAGTGGGACCTGAAAGGACTCCAAGGGGATCCAATGATAGGCCCATGACACATATGGAAGAAGAAAAAAGGGGGTAGGAAGTAACTCAGGGAACATGTCTGAGAATGCCATAGGTCAAGTACCACTATTTTGAAGGGACCTAGCTTAGAACCCAGAATGGTAGGATGGTCCTGAGTTTCCCTACCCTAGCCATCTTTTGGCCAACATGGCTGCTAATTCTAGGCAAGGGAGCCACTGATTTTCATCACTAAATGGCACAGTCTAGAATACTAAGCTATATGATCAGCCTTGGACCCTCAGTCCCATTTGAAAGAAAAAGAACTTCTTACTGATAAAACTGGGGATTGCAGCATCTCCTATGTACAATCATGCTAGTAAGGTTAGTGATGAAGAAGGCCTAGGCCAGCGGTTCTCAAACTTTTGGGGTTCTGGAGCCCTTTACATACATAAAAATTTATGCAGAGCCCCAACAATCCACTGATTGTATATGTTGTACCTATCGATGTTTCCAGTTTGTCTACCTCACAGAACCCCTGGAGATGTTTGAGAAACACTGGCCTAGGCTAATGGTATGTTCAAAACTGAGCCTGAGCAAATCCAGCAACATTCTAGCCAATTTTATTTGTAAAGGCAAACAAGATCAGTAGAGAATAGGAATCTTCTCTGGGGGTATGTCTACACTACAAAGTTAGTTCGAACTAACTTAGTTCGAATTAGTTAATTCGAACTAAGCTAGTTCGAACTAACGCGTCTAGAACTAAAAACTAGTTCGAACTAGCGTTTTGCTAGTTCGAACTAGCAAGTCCACATTGAGTGGACTCTGAACAGGGCTTAAGGATGGCCGGAAGCAGTGCCGGCAGGGCATAAAAGGAGGACTTAGAGCATGGAGATGCTGTCTCAGGCTAGCCGAGGGCTGCGCTTAAAGGGTCCCGACCCCCACCCCGGACACACAGTTCTAAGGGGTGCCCCGCTTGCAAAGAAGTTCTGGCTTGGAGTGCCCTGAGTGCCCACACTGGGCACATCACACCACTCGGCCATCAGCCCGGCTGCACTTGCCGCAGGCTGCCATCTGGGGAGAGGGAGTAATTGGGGGGCTGCAGGAGAGCTTCCACCCCCAGAAGCCCGCAGAGCCAGCCCAGTCCTCCCCATCGGGGGCTCGTACCCCATTCCTCCCTCACCTCCTTCCACTTACCCTTCCTTAGCCCCCCTTCTTATTGATGTACAAAATAAAGATAACGTTTCTTCCAACATTGACTCTGTCTTTATTGAAAAAAAACTGGGGGAGACTGGGAAAAGGAGGTGGGAGAGGGGAAGAGAAAGGCTGGGAGAGGGGAGGGCAACTAACATGATCAGGGGTTGGGAACAGGTCCCAGATGAAGAGAGGCTACAGAGACTGGGACTGTTCAGCTTAGAAAAGAGGAGACGGAGGGGGGACAGGATAGAGGTCTCTAAAAGCAGGGGTTGGGTGGAGAGGGTGCATTCAGAAAAGTTCTTCCTGAGTTCCCATAAAGAAGGACTAGAGGACACCAAAGGAAAGGAATGGGTAGCAGGCTTCAAACTAGTAAGAGAAAGTTGTTCTTCTTCCCAAAGCAAATAGTTAACCTGTGGAACTCCTTGCTGCAGGAGGCTGTGAAGGCTACAACTAGAACAGAGTTTAAAGGGAAGTGAGATAAAGTGATGGAGGTTGGGTCCATGGAGTCCTATTAGCCAGAGGGTAGGAGTGGTGTCCCTGCCCAAAGTTTGTGGAAGGCTGGAGAGGGATGGCACGAGACAAATGGCTTGGTCATTGTCTTCGGTCCATCCCCTCCAGGGTCCCTAGGGTTGGCCTCTGTCGGCAGACAGGCTACTGGGCTAGATGGACCTTTGGTCTGACCCAGTACGGCCATTGTAAGCTCAGGGCTCAGTGTCGGGGGTCTCAGTGGACCCCCTTGATTTTCATGCACACCTGGTCCTGGGTGGCCAGGCTGGCAGCTCTCCTGCCCTAGACGGCCACTTTCCTGTGCCTAGTGCGGACATCGTGGACGAGGTCCACGATGTCCACACTAGCCCAGGAAGGTGCCCGCCTCTTGCGGTCCAGGGCAAGCTCCCGGGAGCCGCCAGCCTGGTCCCGGCAAGAGGGGGTAGGCTGGGGGGCATCGGGTGGCTGGCTCTGTGCCGTGCCAGGTGCAGGGTCTGCTAGCTGGGTGCTGGCAGGCTTGCACCTGGCACGGGCACCGTAGCCAGCCCGTGCCCCTTTAAGGGGTCCGGGGCCGGGAGGGGGGCATAGAGTTTCCCTGGTGTTGGCCAGAGTGGCCACCAGGGAAACCTGGGGAGGGCTAGCCTCCCACTAGTTCGAACTAAAGGGCTACACAGCCCTTAGTTCGAACTAGCTAGTTCGAACTAGTCCTTAGTCCTCGTAAAATGAGGTTTTCCTAGTTCGAACTAAGCGCTCCGCTAGTTCGATTCAAATTCGAACTAGCGGAGCGCTAGTGTAGCACCTATTAAAGTTAGTTCGAACTAACGTCCGTTAGTTCGAACTAACTTTGTAGTGTAGACATACCCTGCGTGATTGGTTGAAAACAATAGAAAATTCTGGCAATGCCTTAAAACTTATTTTAAAATGGTTAAACATACAAAGATATTCATAGCACAAAGCTTTCCTTAAATCTAATTACTGCTATAAGTAGTGATTCTGGATTCTCAGTGGAATCTGCCGTGCATCACAAATATCTTAATGAAATTCAAAGAACATTGTTGGATAAAAAAATGTTTCTTTACTTGAATAAAGTAATTTTTTTAATTTAACAAGGTGAATACCATTAAAATTCAATAATTTGATTTCAGTTATACAATAAAGTATATTTGCAGCTGTTTGGATAGTGTAGATGCCAAGTATTTAATGAAATGTGGTGAATTTTTAAAGGTTTATATGACTTTAATGTGTTTCTATTAAATGAAAACAGTAGAATAATTCAGCAAATTTAACCCATTTTAGACAGGTTTGGGTTTTTTTGTGTGTATTTTGGTTATTGATAATAGCAATTTATAAGACAGGAAACATACCCCAACTGTTCCTAACAGAGCACGTGCATATACGCACACACACATGATCCATCTTTATCTCCTTCCCAGGGTTTCATTTACTGTTAGGACTGTAGTCCATTGCTTCAACAATGCATTTTTCATGTTCTCTCTTTTTTTGTGGATTCTGGAGTGACTCTGAAGTCCAAAGCATGATGTGCATACTCATGAGCAGAACAGGCAAAGTTTCTGGTGAGTTTCTTAGTAGTTATAGTGGCGGTATGACACTTTTTCCTTGCAGCTAGCAATCGAATATTTCTGTCCTCTTCAAAGATTTGGAAAGCTCTAAGTATTGTTGATCTATTTGATGGACCCTTTCAAGATCATCCAATTCTATTGTACCTAAGTGCACAAATATGCTGTCCTTGTGATACTTTCTGGGATGACCATGATTCTGATGTCCTTGTATCAATTTTCCAAAGATTTTTTTTTCTGGGTAGCCAATGTTTAGGCATCCTAATGATGTGTCCAACCCACTGTAGTTGTACTTTTATCAGAATGGCCTCAGTGCTTATGGCATTTAACTGTTGGAGAACCTCCATGTTGATAATTTTGGTTTGCCAGAGGATCCCCAAAATATCAAACAGAGGCCGCACATGGAAGATCTCTAGCTGTTTGATATGCCCTTTGTATGTGTTTCAGGTCTCATAGTCATAGAAAAGAGATATGAGCACAGAAGCACTGTAAAGATTTATTTTTGTTGAAGGAGTTATGCTGTGGGATTTTGGGTCCTTGTAGCTTTGCTAGTGAGTGAGAAGATTTCTGTATCCTGTTTGGTAGGGGTTTTTTTTCATGAGATTTAATCAAATTCTTCTATTCTCTAGTTTGAACCTACCTCTCTATTACTTACTTCTACATGTAACAGAACTTCAAACCTCTTTATATCCTAAGTTGAAGATAACAGATCATAAGTCAACAGAACAATTTGACATCTTTTTATACAGAGTCATAGAACCTGGAACCTTGATATACAGCAGCAAAAATTTATTTGTTAGCTTGTGATATTCCATGATATATTTATATAATGAAATATCAGTTTTATTAGTTTCAGTCATTCACACCTTTTTAAAGAGACTGCGAGAATTTTGGAACAATATAGATACTTCTTATGTTGGACTAGGGCAAATTCCTATTTTGTTCTGTTAAGGAGAATCACTAGTTCTAATTAACAGTTCATTCTTTCACACTAGTGATCTAAAGTATGAAATAAGAATTAGCTGACATTTTTTCTCAGTTTTACTTGCATACTAATAGAAAAAATATTTCTTCTTTGTACACTCATTCCAATTCCTTCACATAGCTTAAAACAATCATCATACGAAGAGGATCCTTCGTTAATCTTCCCTAATCCTATGAATCTTAAGATCTCAATGTAGCCTTTTTTTATGTTGTCATCTAAAGCCTCTGCCCCAATAAAGTATAATGTAAATGTAAGTTTCAGCATAATATGATATTAGTTTTGTAACCTTTGTATCTCTGTAACCTTCCATTATGTGAGAAAGAGATCAGAAGAAATCTTGTGTTTCATCATGATCACACTGCTGTTCTTAGAAGTAATTAAAACCCAGGTTGTGTTTTAAAGAAAATATGGTGAATGATTACAAGTTTGTGTTAGCAGAAGGTCTGTATTGGAAGTAGTGAAATAATTGTGTAGTTCCTGGGAAGGGAGAGTGAATGATTTTGGAATGTGATTGTTTGGAGAGATAACAATTTATAGGCCCAGCAGTTTCAGAGTCCACGTGGTAGAAGAAGGGGCTTAAAGACTCATAGACATCAAAGTACCATAAATTGAGGCCTGAAACAAAGCAGACTGAGGCAGGACATTATGGACCCCAAACTGCCGCTTGCCGCCCCGGGCCCAGCTGATCGCTGCTCCCGCCAGGCCCACCTGAGCGGCACTTTTGGGGCCGCTTGCTGCCGCTTGCTCCCTGCCAGGGACGTACATAGCCCCACCACCTGGCCATGTACGTCACCACCCCGCCCCCTTCCCCTCCCTCCATGGCGGCTTGGCTGAGTATTGCACACTCAGCTGGGCCGCTTCAGGGGAGGAGGGACAGGGCGGTGACATACACGGCCAGGGGGCGGGGCTGTCTGCATCACCACCCTCTCTTCTCCTCTCCCTCGGTGGCCTGGCTGAGGGGCGCACCACTCAGCACCACGGTGGAAGGAGGAAGGGGAAGCAGTGACGTAAACAGTACATCAGCCCCCTGCATCCCTTCCCATCCCACAGGGGCTCAGCTGAGTGGCGCAGTGCCAGCGCCACTCAGCTGGGCTGCAGCAGGGGAGCAAGTGGCGTCAAGCGGCCGTTTGTGGTCCACGTTCCCCATGCATGGGGAGCGCGGATCCCAAACGGCTGCTTGCCACCTGGGGCCCAGCTGAGCGGTGCTCCCTGGGGTTGCCAGGTATCTGGTTTTCTACCGGAGAGTCTGGTATTTGCACCATTTGTCCAGCAGAAAAATTCAGAAAATACTGGACACGTGCAATGTCTGGTATTTTGTGAATTTCCAGCTGGGCGCCGGAGGGAAGCCTGGCGGGGGTGGGGAGCGACTGGGAGGTGGAGCGCAATTGGCTTTGGGAGCCCTGTGGTCACGTGCAAAAGCCGGGTGGGGTGAGGGCCGGGACTCCCAGCCACATGCCCCCCCCCGGCCCGGCTTTTGCATGGAACCAGAGGCTCCCAGTGCCAATTGTGGTCAGTCTACCTGCTGGGAGCGTCTGGTTGCAAGCAGAAGACAGGTGTGGGGAGTGGCTCCCAGCCCTGCCCCCACCAGGCTTCTGCTGGCAAGTAAAGGGACCACCTGCCGGAAGGACTCCAGCTGGGGCCAGTGGCTGCACCCCCCCTCGCCAGGTCTGCTTCTGTCCCCCTTCCTCTGTCACCCCTCCTCCCATTCAGCCCCATGGCCCCCGATCCACCCCAGCTCTGCTTCCCACCCCCCTTCCAGCCAGCCGCAACCCCCTTCCCCTCCCTCCGTGGTATCCCGCCCCCTTCCCCTCACTCCGTGGCACGCTCAGCTGGGCCCCGGCGGGGGAGCAAGTGGCGGCAAGCGGCCGTTTGGGGTCCGCACTCCCCATCCAACCCATGGGAGCGTGGACCCCAAACAGCCACTTGCCGCCGCTTGCTCCCCCGTCAGGGCCCAGCTGAGTGGTGCAGTGCTGGGCTGAGCTGCCATGGAGTGAGGAGAAGGGGGGGCAGGACACTGATGTACACAGCCAGGGTGCGTGGCCGTATACATCAGCATTACACATGCACAGACAATGGTTAGATGTGCTACAGTAACAGGAGTTGCTGTTTGGAAGGGCATTATCTAAATGAGATTAAGAAGGAAAAGTGGGAAATAAAAATGCTTTTGTTAAAAATGCACTGTAAGGAGATCTGAGGGCAAATAATAGAAATTAAGAATCATACCACAAATCCAGGTTTGCAAAAACAGGTGTAACCCAAGCTGGGTTCCTTCTGGATGCAGATGCCATGGACACAGGGATTAGAACTGCATTCATCAATATCCTCCTCACAATTCAAGCCTGCCCATCCTATCAGGAAAGAAATAGTGCTTACTCCAAGAAAAAAAATCCAGAAATCCATACATTGACCTTAGATCAAGTAGCCACACAAAAGTAAACAAAATGAGCCCTGACATATATCTATGTATATAGAGATTTGAATATGTGAACTGACTACTTGAAGTTACTATAGGGAATTAAGTGAAAAGTACTTATTTGGCAACAGGCAATAATACGAAAAAGACCAACGTATATAGATCTCACTAGTTCTGATACTTTATTAAGAACCTAATACTCCTAGAATGGTATGGGAATAATTAAAAATACAGCCAGAAGGATATGACCTGGTCATATTCCAGCCTCAGTGAACATTCTGTTGGAAGTTAACTAAACCTGAACCTCAAGGAAAAGCTATGTTTACATTGTTGGCTGGCCCCTGTGTCAGTTCAGGAATTGAATATTTCCTGTAAACGCTTGTCCTATACAGGCAGTCCCCGGGTTACGTACAAGATAGGGACTGTAGGTTTGTTCTTAAGTTGAATCTGTATGTAAGTCGGAACTGGCATCCAGATTCAGCCGCTGCTGAAACTGACCGCCAGTTCTGACTTACATACAGATTCAACTTAAGAACCCCAAGCATCCCCAAGTCAGCTGCTGCTGAAACTGATCAGCGGCTGATTCCAGGAAGCCTGGGGCAGAGCAACTCTGCCTCGGGCTTCCTGTAGTCAGCGCTGGTAAGTTTCAGCAGCGGCTGACTTGGGGACGCCTGGGGCAGAGCAGCTGGGGTGCTGCTGGGTTGCTCCAGTAGCACCGCTCCTCACTCCTTGGCGCTACTGGACCAACCCAGCAGCACCCCAGCTGCTCTGCCCCAGGCGTCCTGATACAGCCACTGCTGAAATTGACCAGCAGCGGCTGAATCAGGACCTGGGGCAGAGCAGCTGGGGTGCTGCCGGGTTGGTCCAGTAGTGCCCAGAGCGGCGCTGCAGGGCCAATCGGCAGCGCCCCAGCTGCTCTGCCCCAGGGTCCACAACAAAAGCCTGGTCTGCTGGGGGGGGGGGCACACTAGCTGCACCCCCCCCCCCCAGCATACCAGGGACATGGGGAGCAGAGCCATAGTGGCAGCGGGGTGCCGCGCCTCTGAGGCTTTGCTCTGGCAAAGTCTCAGAGGCGCGGGACCCCGCCACGGCTTCAGTCCCGGTGCCCCTGGTCTGCTGAGGACCGTCTCTGGCAAAGCCTCAGAAGCGCGGGAACCCGCCGCTGCTGCGGCTTCAGTCCCGGTGCCCCTGGTCTGCTGGAAACGGTCCCCAGCAGACCACGGGCACCGGCAGCGAAGCCGCAGCAGCGGCGGGTTCCCGCGCTTCTGAGGCTTTGCTCTAGCGGCACCAGAGGTGGCACCTCCGGTTCCTGGATCACCAGCTCCGCACCCAGGACCACTGGGTCCAGGAGGACCTGAGGCTGCACCGGAGGAGTTTGGAGGCCCTGGAGGAGCAGGGTCGTGCCCTGCGAGGTCACCTCCAGAGCCTGCTCGACCGCTTCCCAATTCCTCCTGTCCCTGCTCCCCCTGCTGCTCCCCCTTCTCTCCCTCCTGCTCCCGCTCCTGCTTCCTCTACACTCCCCGTCCCTCCTGCCCCCCCTCCACAACCATTTCCCACCGACGCCCCCTGGACCCGCAGTGCGGCGAGACGGGAGAGGCAGCCGGACTCCCACCCCTGAGCTTTCCTTTCCCTTCCTCCCTTCCCTCCCCTTCCAGCTCCCTCGTCCCATGTTTCCCCCTCCCCTCTCCCGCCCTCATTCCTCCCTTCCCCCACCCCAGTTCTGTGAAATAAACAGACGTTTTTGTTTGAAAAACAGGTGTCTTTATTTTACAGTAGGTAGGGAGGGGAAAGGAGAAGGGGGGTAGGGTGGAAGAAGGCCCCAGTGGGGCATGCAAGGGAGAGGTCAGTCCTCCTCCTCCACCTGGAAGCTCTCCCGCAGGGCTTCCCAGATCCGGACGGCCCCCTGCTGGGCTTCCCGGATGGCGGCGGTGCGGGGATGACCGTAGTGTCCAGCCATGCGGTCAGCCTCAGCCATCCAGGCTGGCAGGAAAGCCTCCCCCTTTCGCTCACACAAATTGTGGAGCACACAACATGCTGCCACCACGGGAGGGATGTTGTGCTCGGTAAGGTCCAGATGGGTGAGGAGGCATCTAAAGCGGGCTTTCAGTCGCCCGAAGGCCCCCTCCACCACAATGCGGGCCCTGGTCAGCCTGGCATTGAAGGCCTGGCGGGAGGGATTGAGGTGCCCCGTGTAGGGCTTCATCAGCCACGGCTGCAGTGGGTTAGCGGCATCCCCCACCAGGCACACGGGCATGTCCACGTCCCCGACCCTGATGTGGCGGTCGGGGAAGAAGGTCCCAGCCTGCAGCCGTTGGCACACGGAGGAGTTGCGGTACAGCCGGGCAGTGTGCTTTGCCGGACCAGCCCACATTAATGTCCGTGAACTGGCCCCGGTGGTCACACACGGCCTGCAGGAGGATGGAGAAGTACACCTTGCGGTTGACGTACCGGGACGCCTGGTGTTCCGGGGCACGGATGGGGATGTGCGTCCCATCGATGGCCCCCCCGCAGTTGGGGAAGCCCAGGGCGCAGAACCCCCAGATGACGGCATCTGGGTTGGCGAGGCGGACCACCCTGTGGAGCAGCACCCGGTTGATGGCCTTGACCACCTGCAGAGAGAGACACAGCAAAGCACCAATCAGTGGGGCGCCCGGGTGGCTGGGAGCATTCGTGCCCTGGCAGTGCCCCGCACCCCACTCCTGGAAGCAACCCCCCTGGCGGGGTGTAGTACGGCCGGGACAGACCGACCCCTCCTGTGAAGGGCGCTTTCACCTCCTCCCACCCCCCCTTTGTCCCTGGGGCGGCCCATCACCTCCTCGCAGCCCCCCTCTCCCCTGGCTCGGTGGCCGACGAGTGCCATACCTGCATGAGCACCGCTCCGACGGTGGATCTCCCCACGCCGAACTGGTTCCCGACGGATCGGTAGCTGTCCAGCGTGGAGAGCTTCCAGAGGGCGATGGCCACCCGCTTCTGGAGGGGGATGGCGGGCCTCATGCGAGTGTCCCTTCTGCGCAGGGCAGGGGCGAGCCACTCGCAGAGCTCCAGGAAGGTGTCCCTCCTCATCCTGAAGTTCTGGGTCCACTGTCGGTCCTCCCAGCGCTCCAGGACGATGCGGTCCCGCCAGTCGGTGCTGGTGCCCAGATGCCAGATGCGGCGGGGCACGCCGGTGCCGGGGCGCCACCGTGGCTCCTCCACAGCCCCCAGGGCGGCCAGGCGGAGAGGCAGGGGGCTGATGTGCACCAGGAGGTGCCAGGCAGCCTCGAGCCATTGGTGGCAGGCTTGCAGCAGCAAGTCCATTAAATGTACCAGAAGGTGCAGGGCGAGCTGTGGCTCCTGTTGCCACCTGTGGCGGCATCTCCGAAGGGAAGCACCGACACAGACGGGCACAGAGACCAACGCTTTGCTGTCCCTCGGTGAGGCTGGCAAGCAAGCAGGAAAAGCTGAGAACCGGCTGTCCGGGGGGGGTCCCTTTAAGCTCAAGCCTCAGATAGCCTCAGACAGCAGCCACACAAAGCAACTACTGACCTGATGCCCTGCCAGAACCAGTTTCAGCTGCCCTTAAATGCCCCCCTGCGTCCAATCAGTGTGGACGCGCTAGTTCGAATTAGAAAATGCTAATTCGAACTAGTTTTTAGTTCTAGACGCCTTAGTTCGAATTAGCTTAGTTCAAATTAACTAATTCGAACTAAGTTAGTTCGAATTAGCGCTGTAGTGTAGACATACCCTATGTAAGTCAGAACTGGCGTCCAGATTCAGCCGCTGTTGAAACTGATCAGTTTCAGCAGCGGCTGAATCTGGACGCCAGTTCCGACTTACATACAGATTCAAGTTAAGAACAAACCTACAGTCCCTATCTTGTACGTAACCCGGGGACTGCCTGTATTTGTTAAAGATTCTTCCATTAGGATTAAGAAATCCCCTACATTTTTGGCCAAATCTGGCCAATGTACCTCTAAGGGGTATAATCTGATTCTCTGTCTTGCTCACTCAACTGTTAAATGCTGGGAGAGCTATTGAGTCAGCATACTTATCTATACCCCCACATGCAAAATAACGAAGCTTACTATAGGGGGAAAAAAACAGGTTGCTCACTTTTACAGCACTGATGTTCTTTGAGATGTGTTGTCTGGATAGAGTGAATTTCCAGTGCATGTCATAAAACTTTCTATTCAACAGTATATAAGAGGGAGATGGACCTATGTTCTCATTCACTTTGCAACGGTGTAAAGAATCAGAGCCATTCTGATACATCCAGTTCCTTTGCCACCTGCACATCAGAACTCTGAAGTAGCAGAGATGGTAGATGGGTTGTGGAATATGTATACGGATTGCAAAGAACATCAATTACTGTACAGATAAATAAGATCTTTTTCTTCTTTGAATGCTAGTCCATGTACATATTTCACAGTTCAAATATGCAAGCCATAGTCCTCATGGGGCGAGGGGATCTTTGTAACCCATATCATCGTTGGCTGTTTGCATCAGTGCCTAGTGCTTCGTGAACATGTGTATAGCTGACCAGATTTCTGCTATGCAAATATCTTGGATTGGCACGTTTGCTAAAGATGCCATGTTGGTGGACTGTGCCACTATGAAGTACACATTTATTTTGCTGGGTGGCTGCATACCTACTAGTCTGTGACATGACCTAATGCATTGAAAAATCCAGACTGATATTCTTTGATGTAGACAGAGCTTGTCCTTTGATTCTCTCTGTGTAAATAAGACACAGCCTGGGAGACCAAACCCTTCTTTCATTCTTTATGGACAAATTGTTGCCTTTTTTCCTGACATCACCAAAACTCTCCTCCCCACCACAATCCTCACAACATCCAAATACAGAAATGTGTGTCATCATGGCTCTTAAGGCTGAATTAGTGTTGTATTACACTTCCATGCAAATGTTACCTGGGCCTTTCCACCATCTAAGAACTGAGGAAAGCCACCTTATATAGTTGATGTCTTGGTGGGCATACCAAAGACAGCCCTCTTGATCTAGGTTTAGCCAATGTTTCAAACTGGCTTCATAGAAGAATTAATTTTAATGTGAAGTCTTTTAAATATGTTAATTAGGCTAGTTAATTCTATCCTTTACCTTCATCCAAATTTTTCCAAGTGCATTTGGCAACACTTGGACTAACATGGGAGGAGGAGGGTTCTTGTAATGATCTTGTCTTTACATACATCAGTTCAAAGGTAGCTTAACATTTCAACTGTAAATTTTAAACAAGGCTACAAATATAAACAACTTCTTCATAAAATAATACTTATATGAATGTAAAATGTACTGCTTGAAAATGATCTGTCAGTAATTACCATTTCGACATTTGCAACTGTATCCATTTATATGATCTTCGCAGGTTGAACCATGCAGACAAGGTGATGAACCACATTCATTAACTTCTATTTCACAAAACTGACCAGCAAACCCAGCGTGACACCTGAAACAAACAATATTCCACAGAGATAAATTGTGTATGTCCTGTTATATGTAATAATGTGAAGGTAATTTATGTATTGTATTGGCATTTACACTGGCAGGATACAAGTGCAATGCAGTCTAGCTGTAGAAAATTACATATGTTGCAAGGTATCACCACTAGAAATAACTAGAGCATAAAGACTAAGGACTAGTAATCATGAGTCACTGTGTAGTTTCAGGCCAATTTTACAAGCAAAATATACAGGAAAGCATTGGAACTTAACTTCATTTACAAGTTAGGGAGCCATCACAAAGGTATAAATAAAGACATTACCTGGCTAGCACACTACCTTCCACATCCTAATGACTTAACCAACTAAACAATGGGTACCTTAAGTACAATTTGCACCTTCTCTATCAGCTTCTTGTAACATGAACACTCAAATTCACTATTTCCCCTCTTTTCTTCCCCCGCTCACTTCCCTTGTTTATTCTTGGATCTGGACTTTTAATATTCCATTCATCTGAAGAAGTGGGTTGTACCCACAAAAGCTCATGATACCATCTACATATTTTGGTAGTCTGTAAGGTGCTGCTAGACTATTCCATGCTTTTTAAGTTTTTTTAGTTACAGACTAACTCGGCTACCCCTCTGAGGCTGTGTCTAGACTGCAGGGTTTTTTCAAAAAAAGTAGCCTTTTTTCGAAAAAACTTCACCTATGTCTAGACTATAGCCGCGTTCTTTCGAAATTAAATCGAAAGAACACGGATTTTCTTTCGACGGCGGTACTCCTCATTTCATGAGGAAGAACGCCTTTTTTTGAAAGTGCTCTTTCGAAAAAAGGCGTTCTTGAATGCAAACAGGGCTTTTTCGAAAGAGAGCATCCAGACTGCCTGGGTGCTCTCTTTTGAAAAAGCAGCTTGCTTTTTCGAAAGTACTGCTTGCAGTCTAGATGCTTTTTTCAAAAGAGGCTTTTTTGAAAGTATCTTTCGAAAAAGGCTTGCAGTCTAGACGTAGCCTGAAGCTTATGATTTAACTGATGTTGTTGAATGTATCTAAGAAAAGATGTGCTTCAAAAAAATTTCCAGTAACTTATTTGGATTTTTAATTCAACTGGACTGTGTGACAATAAACACCGAACTAGTTCCTAATGAATTTCCACAATAGCTTGCAAATCATGGATTTTCTGCTTCTCACAGTATTTTACTATGGCCCACTTTATCATATCATAGACATATTCAAATAGATAGTTTTCCAAACTAGCAAAAGCAGTCTCTTGTAAAAACTTCCTTTTTCAGTTTGCAAAATTTCACAAAACCAAAAATAGCATGCTTTACTTGGCTGAATATGCACCATGTTAATATATTTTTGGAATTCAGGTTAACTCATATCTGAAATCTAATGCAAATATGAAATCTAACCTATACAGATTTCTCATTTTCTAATGAAAAAAGATGTGTTTCAAAGATGAGATTCCCTGTGGCTCTCACATCCATTGTGCATGTGTATAAACATGCACCCAGATACACGTGTGCACATATACCTTTTGTGATAGAACTTTTATTCATGTACAGGACTCCACTGCTCTCAAAATGCTATTCCTATCAGTAGCCTGAAGTCGTTTACTTATTGTTAAGTGATTTAGGTGCTATTGATGTTCCACAGCAACTTCTACCAAAGTCATTGCAGGCAACCTATTGGGCCATTCCCAAGAAAAATTAACAAGAAGGCCTTATGACCCTCCATCTTAGCCAAGAAGCACTTTCTATAAAGTGAGCAGCCTCTTCACCTATCTGTTCCTCATTCAAAAGCAGTACTCAAGTTTTCTTACCCTGGTTAATGCCTTTATTTCTTTTCTTTTTGTTTCAAAGATGTCTTATCTACTGCAGTTATTAAGTGGGTCCTTTTTAAAAATCAGAATAGTTATAATTGGGGGGCAATAGCATTCCTTCCCAGATGTCCCAGGGATACTAGATAGAAACACACAACATACAAGTCACCATCTCAGATCAGACTGGAATTCCATTTAGTCTAGTATTATGTCCCAGAAAGTGGCTAGTTTCAGTGAAAGAAAACCAAAAATAGGCTTATCTAAAATAAACTGTGAAGAGAAAGTGCTTCCTAATGACCTTTGGTTAGTGGATTGCTTATGCCCTGAAGTATGGAAATATATATGTTTTTAGATACCCACATAAAGATAGATGGAAGAAGCAAGCCCTCTGACCACTCTTAGGGTACATCTACACAGCACACTTATTTCAAAATAAGCTATTCTGGAACAATTATTCTGAAATAGCTTATTTCGAAATAGCACATTTATTCTGCAGGGAAGCCTCAAAATTAGTCTGAGGCAGGCTTCCTAATGTAGAAGTGCTATCTCGATTTAGAGCCCCAACAGGCCCTGGTTCTAAGAATGGCTCTGGTGAGGGGCTATTTTGAAATAGCAGCAGTGGACCATCTACACACAGCTTATTTCAAAATAGCTATGTTGGAATAGGTGTTATTCTTCACAGAATGAGGTTTACAGATTTCAGAATAAGCCATCTGTTATTTCAAAATTTGTTTGAAATAATGGAATGGCTGTGTAGACACACTGTTATTTTGAAATAACGCTAGTTATCTCTAAATAATGATGTAGTGTAGACGCACCCTTTAATAACTGCAAGAGGAAGTAGGCCATCAACCTACTGCTCCCCTACACAACTAACGTTATGTCTGCACTTGCAGCTGTACAAGATTACATGTGCATTGTTGCACCATAACTCTGACTGTGTGCTTCTGAAACTTTAATTATGTTCCTGAAGGAGAGCACATAGCAAGTAATATAGCATCCATGAGAAACATGGATATATATACAGCTTCATTGTGGGATGGCCCTGTACTCCCCTTCTGTAATGAAGTGTGGATGGGGTAAGGATTGTATATGAGAGTATGAGTATCAGCAGTTCTCCAGGGTCATTCTTTTAATGAATGTTTTTTCTGCCTAACCTTACCCAAACATATAAAGGACCATGGCAACCAATGTCACATGATATGTTCTGAGCACTTCTGAACAATTCATTGGAATTCTGTTATAATGGATCATGTTCTAGGATCTGCCATCTCACCTCTTATATACATGCATGTGCTCAGCAATGCATGGTCAGAGTTCACTGTCATCCATGACTTTGCCCAGAGTGGCAGGAACATACATCTCCACTAGGAGATTTCAAAAAGGCAGAATGAGGCTGGCATTCACATGAAGCTCCTGATGCGCCATACAAGAGGATGATGCATTCAAAACAGCCACTCTGGGACAGAACCTCACTCTGTCTCAGAATAGTTTAATGGTTATTCAAAGTCCCAAAAGCATCCCTCCGCCATCCTAGCTTCCCCTTAGAAATAGGAACCATGGGGAAGGATACTGAAGTGATTGCAGGATTAGACACGGACCCACAAAGGTCTGGGAAGGGAAAGGAAAAACTTTGGTTCTCTGAGGAACATCAGAGTTGTCCATTCTCTCTGTGACCATTTCAAATGTTTATTATTGTTCCAATCCCTGGTGTCTTCCAATATTGAGAGACTCTGTAGAAGAAGAGGTGAGTGAAAGGCGCACTTTGGTGGTTGCACAAACAATTCTGTGTGCCTTATCACTAGGAAGGTTACAGCTTTGCAGGGTCAATATGAAAGTTCAAGAAAGAAAATACACTTGCATTGTGAAGCCTGGACATAAGAACAGCCATACTGGGTCAGACCAAAGCTCCATCTATCCCAGTATACTATCTGCTGACGGTTGCCAATACCAGATGCCCCAGAGGGAGGGAACACAACAGGTAACCACGACGTGATCCCTCTCCTGTCATCCATTTCCTGACTAACAAAGGCTAGGGACACCATTCATACCCATCCTGGCTAATAGCTGTTGATGAACCTAACCTCCATGAATCTATCTAGCTCTTTTTTGAACCCTGTTAAAGTCCTAGTCTTCACAACATCCTCTGGCAAGGAGTTCCACAGGTTGACTGTGTGCTGCGTGAAGAAAAACATCCTTTTGTTTGTTTTAAACTTGCTGCGTATTAATTTAATTTGGTGACCCTTAGTTCTTATATTTTGGGAATAAGTAAATAACTTTTCCTTATTCGCTTTTTTCCATACCAGTCATGATTTTACAGACCTCTATCATATTCCCCCTTAGGCTATTTCTAGACTGCAGGCTTCTTTTGGAAGAAGCTTTTCCAGAAGAGATCTTCCAAAAAAACTTCTTCTGAAAGAGCGCATCCATACTGCCAAAGCGCATCGAAAAAGTGATCTGTTTTTTCAGAAGATAGTGTCCACACTGAATGGATGCTATCTCGCATTTAAGCTGCGATTACTATGGATGGAGTGGCCACCAGGGGCACCTGCAGTGCATCCACATCCTTTATATAGTGGGGGCCCCAGAACTGGATGCAATACTCCAGATGTAGCCTCTTCAGTTCTGAATAAAGGAGAATAATGACTTTAATGAACCTGGGGATGCACACATATGTAGACATAGAATAAAAGTGGAGGTGAAGAAACTGAAATTTGTTCCTGAGATGGTAGCTTTGTGGGTGAGTGGTGGACAATCCATGTGGAAAGGGTGTCTACTAGGTCTTACCAGGGTATCACAATAATCTGGGGCAGCCTCACATCTTCTCAGAGAGACAAGGAGTGTCAGGTAGTACATGTCTACAAGTCAACTGTAAGTGCCTTTCTCAAGGCAGACTGTCAGAAACAGGACTGGTGTTTTTTAAATTAGATTTCACCAAGAGAATACCACATGTGATTCATTATTAGCAGTCTTACAACACAGTCACAGACAGTCCCCTTAAATTATCCAGTCTATCATGCTGCCAAGACAAACTGGTTTTAGTGGTAAGTGGTGACTTATACCAAAGACCACATAACATGTAGGTTGCTTCCAGTCCCAAAAGACTAGTCACTTACCCCAAATCAATTGGTATGCTAGATCAAAGACAATACTCGGTGCTAATTCTATAATAAATAACTAAAGGTTTCTTAGCTATGTAAAGGAAGTGAGAGTTATTGAGAAGTTAAATCAGGTAAAATATATGTGCAGGTGAGTCATGGTCTATAATTTGGAATTGTCACAGAGATGTAATCTGCCAGTTTGGTGATCTCCATCTTCTCATTCAATTATTCTGTCCTGTTAGAATTGAAACAGCCCAGAGATTAAGGATTTTTCCTGGAATCCTTTCCTTTTGCTTCTTCTTACAGAAAATAAAATGACAGTGTCACTACCCATGTGAGATTACCTTTGCTGCCAGAGAGAGTAGAATGTATTAAGACATCTGAACATCACACACACTGATCATTTGTTTTGAAATTAGCACTTTTCTTTTAAAGTTTTTCATTTGCATTCTACAAAGCTTCTTTCTCCTTTGATGGGTTATTTAATTACAGGTGTAAACACATGCAAATGTTTGCAATCACAATATAAGTTTCAGGCTCACAAGGAAACTTGATGGTACGTAAGCTTTGGTTTCTGAAAAGCACTAATGTCTACATAATTTGATTGGGAAATATTTTATATGATTTATCATTTCTTAGATTAATAGTCTGTAAAATGAATGAAAAATCCCAAATGCTTACGAATAAATGAACTTTTGGTCTCTTGGGACTAACAAAATCTGCTACACTGTTCTGATTAAAATTAATGTTATTCAGCATTTCTGAAAATCAAGCCATTTATTCAGGCACCTAAATATGATTCTATGGACATGGTTTTACAGCTATATTTTTTACACTTCAGTGCCTAATGTTAGAGGAGGAATGGGAAGAATCTTTAATAAACCTTTAAATTTTACACTTTTAAAAGCACTTCAGCCACATTATGATGTGGAATAAAAGTAGAAAATATATAATAAGTAAATACAATTGTCCTAATTCACCCTATTCAGATGGGGAAAAAATAATATAGCTATGAAAGCACTCTGATATCCTTGAACCAAATCCCACACAAATTAGTGTGCACAAAAAAATCTTATGTTGTTAGACAATCATTTAATTTAAAAGTTACTTAATGCCAAAACAAAAGTCTTGTTAGACATTTTCTATTAAATTCTATAGTACTAGTGTTCAATTTACTTATGATTAGAGAGCATAACTTTTTATGAATTCTGTCCAATAATCACACTGGGAATTGCACTGCAAAATTAGTCTGGTCAGTTTTAAAATAATAAGAATTAAGTACTTTAGCCCTCTGAGTGTTTTCAAATCACAAGATGGAGTGTACCTTTATTATTAGAAGCCTATGTGAAATCAACAGTCTTTCTAGTTGCAATAAAAGTCAAATTTCCCAAGATTGCTAATAAAGTTATGTAATTATTGAATTTATTCTGTAACCCAGTCTCGTAGGGTACTAGTAGTATGCTTGGCATACTGCATCTCTGAGGCAAACAACAAAGGGTACTTCAACAGTGACGTCTTCTAGACACTAGATCTGGTGAGTCCCAATAACATAGTCCACATATATACTACAAGAAGTTATTTCAACATAATGTCAAAATAATGGTGAGCTGGAGGACATCTTATTCTGACTCCACATTTTATGAAGAGTAAGGGAAGTTGGAGGAAGAGTTTCTCGGACTTCCTCCTCTGCAGATGGTACCAAAAGCCAAGTAAGCTATTTTGATTTAAGCTATGCAATTGACATAGCTCAAGTTGTGTAACTTATTTCAGCCTTAGCCCTGCTGTGTAGATGTGCCCTCAAATACTTGACAAGTTTTACTAGAGTTAGCAAGAAAGGAGAAAGACTGAAAATACTGTAAGTACAGAGGCTTAAGCAGTTACAGTTCAAAATCAGCAATAGCTGTTTTTGTTTTGGTCCCTGGAACAGTCCAATTGAGACTGAGAAGGCTTAATGCTAGTGAAAGTTGTACAGATACAGGTACATACTTATAAATTGTTTTAGATAAGCCAGTAAGTTCACAATTTTCAATATTCTCCAAAAATATTATAAGACATACTGCAAATAATGAGGCAACTTCCTTTAACTAATACAAAATTAGCCCAAATTAAGGCTGCACAAATTCTGCTTCAAAACAGATTTCCTGTAATTGTCTTGAAAACAACAACAACAGCATTTGACAATAGTTTCCGTTTCACCACTATAGTATGTAACACGACACAGTTTTCCTTTATAGATATAACAGAAAATGACTGTTGTGTGTTGCATTTGTTGCCAAATGTTGGTTTTTTTCTACAGTGATTTCTTTAAATCAGGACTACTCAATTTTGGAAGCCCCGGGGCCACAATAATACTCACAGCACACGCCGAGGGCCGCAACTTAAGTGTGGTTGTATATACATGCAAATATATATGCAAATATATCCAGATATATGCAAATAGCTTTTTTTATACTGATAGGCATAAATACAAAGTACCTCCCACAATGCCTTCGCACTCCCGGCACCTCGTCCCTGGCGGCTAGAAACGCCGACACCATGTACTCATCTGTTCCAGCTATCCCATCTACTTGCATCTTTCGATGCTCCCCACCTGGGAGATGTCTCACCATTGTGGAGCATGTTCTCAGTGGAGGCCATGTTCAAAGGATCCCACCTGTGGGCCACGTTTTGGTTCCCATGTAAATCCAAACCACACGACAGGCCGCAAATAAACGGACCGCTTATTGAGTAGCCCTGCTCTAACTTGTACTATTGAGTAATAGCCAAAATCAGCAAATAACAAAATTGTTACATTTAGTAATATAAAGTTTAAAGACAGGGGTGAAAAACCCATTGTCATATTAATAAATTCAGCTCTTTGTAAGTGTAGGATATATTCAAGCTATAGGTTATGTATCCAATATTAAAACAAGATTGCATTTCATCCCAGCCATACATTCAAAAGAGAATTAGATCCAGAACTTTCACATTGGCCAAAATTATCTCTCTCTCTCTAATTCTCCAGAAAAGAAAAACAACTCATATATAATACATTAGAGTACACATCTGATTTTTTATTTTAAAAATGTCTTTGGTATTGTTTACATTCTGATAATTTATTTCTATGTAGATTTTCAATGTCTTCAATAGAGTTTACCAAAATGCTGCTTTACTGTTCTGACCCCAGCCAACTTTTGCAAACCATACATTACTGTGAACATTCTTTGCAATATGAAAATTATAATTAGAAAGTGTAAGTAGAAATACAAAATTCAGCTCCAGTGATAAGCTAAGTTTAACATGATTTGCATAGTTAGGTCAAATCCTTTTTGTAAATATTTTTGTGAGCAACTCAGTTTATAAGAACTCTGTAATTCACAAAGGAAAAACTGTTCTTTCAGTATCTCTGCATTGGCATGGGAATGATATTTCTGTGGGAGATTTTAATAAAAGAGTTATCTACAAAGGGAAGAATTTCTTCACGGCAGGACTGATTGAAATATGGTCTACTGCTTAATATTTAATAAAAATGATTTTTAGAAATAAATATGCACATCTGGTTTTATCACAAGCACCTGCTTTATTTAATTTTAAAAGTTTGAAAATTTTAACTTACATGTCCTGCTAATATAAGATTTGATATTTCAGAACTGAAATGAAGCAAAAGATCATTGTTCATTTCTTCAAAATGTGTTTAGAATCTAATCTAGTGTTCACAGCAAATACCACAAAGCCCTCTTCTTTCTACTGGTTCTTTCTGACTTTTTTATTCCTTCACATACTTGGGCAAATGTCTGTCAATCATTAATAGGAACTGTTGCCTTAATTTGTTGCAGAT
This sequence comes from Pelodiscus sinensis, assembly GCF_052426305.1. Classification (NCBI taxonomy): domain Eukaryota; kingdom Metazoa; phylum Chordata; order Testudines; family Trionychidae; genus Pelodiscus; species Pelodiscus sinensis. Next base: position 49,412,063 of record NC_143054.1, read on the forward strand.
ACAGATAGTGCCAGAACAAAATACTCCACTGATTAGGACAGACAGGAGAGGATAGAGGGTTTCAAAGTGAAGATCTGCAACACTGTTAACCTTTAAAAGCAAACCTCTCTCCAAAACACTAGACACTTACTTGAGTCTAGGGTGGTGTTTAATGGCATCATGACAAATAACCAATATTCAAGGATGGCCCCCATCAGCATAATCTCTAAGATTCCGATCATCCCTGAAATTTCTCCCTCTCCCCTCACAAAAGGGAATGAGGATAGGTATAAAGGTTATGTCAGTCTGCAAAGTCTTAAGGTCTTCCTTTCTTGCCTCCAGGCTAGTATGATTCACCATTATCTCCCATATTGATCTCTGGGAGTAGGTTCCCTTGAGTTTGTCCTTAGTACTGGCCACCAGCCATAAATTGCAATGAAATTAGAAACTCCACTTAAAAATTTACATGTTTCTAAAATCTGTCCTTACTCTGTCGACAGAAGGTGTTATTGCATCTAGGGTTGTGTCAAGACTACAGGGTTTTGTCGACAAAGCAGCTTGTTTTGTCGACAGAACTGAATGTAGTCTAGACGCTCTTTGTCGACAGAAGCTTTGTCGACAGTATCTGTCGACAAAACTTCTGTCGACAAAAGCCTGTAGTCTAGACGTACCCTAAGTTTCTAACCCTCGTGATTGTGGGGGAAAAAACTTGAAAATATGACCTAAATGTCCCCCAAAGTCTCAGAAACCAAAAGACAAGTGAGTCAATTCTCACTTAAATGTCACAAAACCCTGGGTATGTAGTCAGTATTCCAGATGCTTTATTTTGTTTGTTCAGGATCAACAGTTCTGAGAGACATGTGAATTTCATCTAATGCCTATTTGTGTAGAATGAGATAACATTAAGGCTATGCTTACCAATTCTGTACCAATTCTGCTTTATACTGACATGAGAAAGCTCACCCATTGACATAATTAGACCACATTCAATTAGCAACATTAGCAATGTTGGGAGGGATGTGAATCACCGAAATAGCACTGTCCACACCGGTGCTTCTGTCAGTGTAACTTATGTCATGCAAAGATATATGTCTTTTCACACCAGTGAGCAACCTAAGTTCTACCACCAAAAATGCCAGTACAGACATATCTTTAGAAATATTTAATTGTTTAGGACTATTCACCAGAATATTTGTCACCTACAGGTCACAGACCTGATGAGGAGAGAAGGCTACATCTTCCTACTTGGGGCTGAAGAACTTCCATTCCCTCGTTCCTGCTGCCACAGAAGCTTTACATCAATTTCACCCCAATGACTTCTTAGGTATGCAGTTGACTGAACATTAATAACTGGGGAATTTCTATGAATGTGATCATCTTTTTTAAGCAAACAAACAGCCAAATAACCACAGAGAGATCCAAACTATGTTTCAAAAATGTAGAAATAGTGAGAAAGTTAAGACATGAGCATTCTGTCATTGGTCTAACCCCATCATAATAATTTATCTTTTTAAAATGATGTATGTTTCCATTTTCAGTTTTGACAGTCAAATAAAACCACCCATCTGATGACCTAAGTATATGGACATTATTTATTCCTGGCTAAAACTAAATTAATTTCTTACCCTCCCACTATTTTTCCAAGCAGAAGAATAAAATTAGGTCCTCATGAGTACAAGAATTTATGTGCATCTACTAATGGAGGAGTTTATTAAGATGGCCTTGAAAAAGCAGAAAGTTAGTGGGAGTTGCGCTGGCTATGCCATGCGTTACTTTGAAATTGCCAAGGTTGAAGTTTGTTACAATTCATAAGCAGCAAAGCAGAGACTAAATGCAAGAGGAAAGTTTTAGGGAATGAAAATACTAGGAATGTAGATTTTCTACTTCATAAACTCTTTCTGATGACATAATGTTGTTGATACACAAAGTATTATAGGGAAATTAAAACAACATTTTGCAACTTCAGTTCTAATACTAAAAGAGCTGTCCTTCCTCCTTTTCCACTTTTGCAAGTTATTTTTAATGTATTGTGATAGGCTGTATCAAATCAATACTGAGCCAATGTGGGTTCAGCAAGCACTATGGGCCCCAGAACTATGCCCCATTGCCACTGCTGCATATGCTCCAGGTGGAATGGACAGATTAAAGGAGGTGGCTCACCTTAGTCAGGGCTGTTTGGGGAAGGGGAAGGAAATGTGCTGCTGGCTTCTGCAGAGGAAGTGTCAATCCTCCAGACTGCTGATGCTATGGACTCTGACTACCTGGCTGGTTATTATAGATATTCACTCTGGCTACGTCTACACTGGCCCCAAATTCCGGAAAAGGGATGCAAAGCAGGTAAGTCAGCATAGGGAAATCCGCGGGGGATTTAAATCTCCCCCGCGGATTTAAATAAACATGTCCGCCACTTTTTTTCCGGCTTGGGGAAAAGCCGGAAAAAAGCGTCTAGACTGGCGTGATCCTCTGGAATAAAGCCCTTTTCCGGAGGATCTCTTATTCCTACCTGAAGGAAAAAAAGCGGTGGACATGTTTATTTAAATCCGCGGGGGAGATTTAAATCCCCCGCGGATTTCACTATGCTGACTTACCTGGTTTGCATCCCTTTTCCAGAATTTGGGGCCAGTGTAGATGTAGCCCCAATGTTTGAGGTCATCACCCTTCGTAGTGCCCCCTACAGACCTGATGAAAAACACACAGCCCAAGAGGGTGAAGTTGTCCATGGATTGCAAACAGAGTCAAGTTGTCCATGGACTTCAAACACACTTTCCAAACCCTGAAGGACTGGTTGAGTCAAAAAACAGCATTATTACACCTAGACATTTTGAAGTAAATTATGCTCCAGGCTGATATCTCAGAGATGGAACGCAGATACTAAGTGCTATCCCTGGTTCAGGATAGGGAAGAACATTGAATAGTCTAGGGCTACATCTACACTGGCCCCTTTTCCGGAAGGGGCATGTAAATTTCACTAGTCGTCATAGGGAAATCCGTGGGGGATTTAAATATCCCCCGCGGCATTTAAATAAAAATGTCCGCCGCTTTTTTCCGGCTTTTAAAAAAGCCGGAAAAGAGCGTCTAGACTGGCCCCGATCCTCCGGAAAAAGTGCCCTTTTCCGGAGGCTCTTATTCCTACTTTGAAGTAGGAATAAGACCCTCCGGAATAAGACCCTCCGGAAAAGGGCGCTTTTTCCGGAGGATCGGGGCCAGTCTAGACGCTCTTTTCCGGCTTTTTTAAAAGCCGGAAAAAAGCGGCGGACATTTTTATTTAAATGCCGCGGGGGATATTTAAATCCCCCGCGGATTTCCCTATGACGACTAGTGAAATTTACATGCCCCTTCCGGAAAAGGGGCCAGTGTAGACGTAGCCTACCTGTGTAGGAAGTTATTTCTCTGGGAAAGTTGATACTCAACAGTAGAAAAGAGGCACAAACCTGCTATATTGGGGCAAATAATAGCAGTTTGGCCACTCTTGCAGTGAAATGGGCATTGAATCCCTACATTATTTTCTGATGCTTCATGGATCATGTGCCCCTTTGATGGATCCATTGCATGAAGGATACTAACACCAGAATTATGAGATGGTACCTTTCCTTCCAGCTCTATGAATTCAAGGTATTTCAATACCCAAGCCAAGTCTATGCAAATGCTCACTTCTTTTACAGGAGGGAGAGCATCGTTGGGTCCTATTTTGATGGGGAGTGTGTGTGATGGGGTGTGTTAACCCCTCATTGAGCCACTGGGAATGTAGGTTACAGGGTTCTAGAAAGGAATGACCCTCCAGGCTGTGAACCCTGACTATGCTGCAAAGGAGCAGCTGATCACAGACACTAACTGAGCTATTGCCAGCCAAAGAGATGACAGAGTTTTTAAGGTGGTAAGTGACTCAAAGTATGTTCTAGGAGCCAAGGCTCAAACCCTTAACACGGAGCTTACTGGCTCTATGGGGTACATATACACTGCACCCTTCACTCGAAATAACCTATGCAATTTAAGTTACACAAATTGAGTGAATTATTTTGAGTTAATTTTGAAATAGCTTAGTTCGTAATTTGGGATTGTCTACACAACACCCAATTTTGAAATAAACCACTATTCCAAAACATCCAGGCTGTGTCTAGACTTCATCCCTTTTCCGTAAAAGGGATGCAAATTAGACACATCTCAATTGCAAATGAAGCGGGGATTTAAATCCCCCCCGCTTCATTTGCATAAACATGGCTGTTGTTTTTTTCCAGCTCAGAGCTTTGCCGGAAAAAAGCGCCAGTCTAGACGGGGATCTTTCGGAAAATAAAGCCTTTTCTGAAAGATCTCTTATTCTTTATTTTAAGAGGCAAAGCTCCTAGCCAGAAAAAAGCGGCAGCCATGTTTATGCAAATGAAGCGGGGAGTATTTAAATCCCTGCTTCATTTGCAATTGTGATGTGTCTAATTTGCATCCCTTTTACGGAAAAGGGATGCAGTCTAGACACAGCCCCCTTAATCCTCATGGAACAAAGTGTGCAGGGACATCAGAATAGTGAGCCCCTTATATTTCAAAATAACAGGCTTATTTCAAAGACAAGCAATAGCTACTCTGGGATACCAGTAGTATCCCAAAATAGCGCCTCAGTGTAGACATACCTGTAGTGTCCTGGGTCAGAGACTAGAGTGGGCTCAAGATTTGCTCCTCAGTGCCCCCATCTTGTCACTAAGTGTGGCTTCCAGGGACTCTCGATATAAAACACTTTTTGTTCTGCCCCATCCAGGGGATCAGAGTCCCCAAACTGTTATTATTTACTCCAATCAGGAGGCTTGGGGCTATAGACTTATTATTTGTTTTGCCCTTCTCAAGGGTGTGGATTGTGATAATTTGACTCAGGAAGGAATTTCAATGAATCTGTAACAAGTTGTGTTAACTCTGCACTGGGCAAAGGGGGCACTCCATTTTAACTAACAGAGAGTTTATGTAATTACTGTGTAATTTTTCCCAAATACAGTTTCCCTCTTAGGAGAAATTGGAAATTTTATAGTTGCCACTTGTGTTAAAGGTATTTCAATCTAAAAATGTATCACATATAGCTCAGGTAAGAACGTCTAAGAACACCACTTTTTTATTTGTCTTTTTGTCTTTTGTGATTTTGAAGTTAAATAGATACTTTCACAGGCACAAAGGCTGTCAGATACATTGGAATAAAAGACTTTTTCCACAAATCCTTTGTGTTTCAACAGATTTTGAATCACATAACTGATTTCTCCTTTCAACCCTGCAGTGAACAATTTCCACTTGAAACAAAGACAGATGTGCACATGCATACAAGGGAAGAATTTAGTCAAGTTGGTTTTGTGATTTTATGGTCATATCTAAATTAAGAGAATAAGATTCCATGAATGCGTGACTTCATTGTAGAACCAAACAAGAAAGTATTAAGGCACTGAGGGCTAGAATCAGAAATGCTGTGAAGGTTACAGCTTTTGTTGCTTTAATATAGGCTATGGATACGTCACGTCTCTGAAAGGTTAGCAAGTCCAGTGTCTGCAGTGAGGGAGAATCAAGTAAACTTAGCCTATTCTTGATAGATGTTTGTCTAACTTGTACTTAAAAACTTCCTGTTATAGGGCTTCTAAAATGTCCCTTGGATTAAGGAAATCATATGCAATTAAGGAAATCATATGCAAACACTTGGAAGGTAATAAAGTGATAGGGAATAGCCAGCATGGGTTTGTGAAGAACAAGTCATGCCAAACTAATCTGATAGCTTTCTTTGATAGGATAACGAGCCTTGTGGATAAGGGAGAAGCGGTGGATGTCATATACCTAGACTTTAGTAAGGCATTTGATACAGTCTCGCATGATATTCTTATTGATAAACTAGGCAAATATAACTTAGATAGGGCCACGATAAGGTGGGTGCATAATTGGCTGGATACCCATAGTCAGAGAGTTGTTGTTAATGGTGCTAAATCCTGCTGGAAAGGGATAACAAGTGGAATTCTGCAAGGGTCTGTTTTGGGACCCGTACTGTTCAATATCTTCATCAATGATGTAGATATTGGGATAGAGAGTACGCTTATTAAATTTGCAGATGATACCAAACTGGGTGGGATTGCAACTTCTTTGGAGTATAGGGACATAATTCAAAATGACCTTAGCAAGTTAGAGAAATGGTCAGAGGTAAACAGGATGAAGTTTAATAAAGAGAAATGCAAAGTGCTCCACTTAGGAAGGAACAATCAGTTCCATACATACAAGATGGGAAGCGACTGTCTAGGAAGGAGCATGGCGGAAAGGGATCTAGGGGTCATAGTGGACCATAAGTTGAATATGAATCAACAGTGTGATGCTGTTGCAAAAAAAGCAAATATGATTCTAGGTTGTATCAACAGGTGTGTTGTAAGCAAAACTCGTGAAGTCATTCTGCTGCTCTATTCTGCACTAGTTAGGCCTCAGCTGGAGTACTGTGTCCAGTTCTGGGCGCCACATTTCAAGAAAGATGTGGAGAAATTGGAAAGGGTACAGAGAAGAGCGACAAGAATGATTAAAGGTCTAGAGAACATGACCTATGAAGCCAGGCTTCATGAACTGGGCTTGTTTAGTTTGGAAAAAAGAAGATTAAGGGGGGACATGATAGCGGTTTTCAAATATCTAAAAGTGTGTCACAAGGAGGAAGGAGAAAATTTGTTCCTCTTGGTTTCTGAGGACAGGACAAGGAGTAATGGGCTTAAAGTGCAGCAAGGGAGGTTTAGATTGTACATTAGGAAAAAATTCCTAACTGTCAGGGTGGTCAAATATTGGAATAAATTGCCAAGGGAGGTGGTGGAATCTCCCTCTCGAGTTATTTAAGAACAGGTTAGATAGACATCTGTCAGGGATGGTGTAGACGGAGCTTGGTCCTGCCTTGAGGGCTGGGGGCTGGACTCGATGACCTCTCGAGGTCCCTTCCAGTCCTATGATTCTATGCCTACATTCAGACTTAACTACTCTTTTAATCATATATATAGTAGCCCAATGTCTCTGAGTCTGTAACGCTGTAGCATTACAGTCTTGCCTCTGGGGGCGCTCTTGCCTCCCACCATGGCACTCGGCTGAGTTCTGTGCCACTCAGCCGGGCCGCAGCGAGGGAGCAAGCAGAGGCAAGAGGCCGTTTGGGGTCCGCAGTCCCCAGGCAGCACCCCAAACAGCCGCTTGCTCCCCCGCGGCAGCCTGGCTGAGCAGCGCAGAACTCAGCCGAGCGCCACGGGAGGAGGGGAAGGAGGGCGGGGTGGTGACGTACACGGCCAGGGGGCAGCGCCTGTCCGTGTACATCTCTGCCCTGCCCCCCTTTGCCTCCCGTCATGGCGCTCAGCTGAGTTCTGCGCCGCTCGGCCAGGCCGCCACGAAGGAGCCCAAACAGCCGCTTGTGCTGATTGCTCCCCTTCAGTGGCCTGGCTGAGCGGCGCAGAACTCAGCTAAGCTCCATGGTGGGAGGGAAAGGGCGAGTGGGGTGGTGATGTACATGGCCCTGCCCCCTGGCTGTGTACATCACTGGGGTAGGGTGTAAAAAAAACCGGACACCCTTGATTGGGGGCAGGAGGGAGGAAGGACCGGCCTAGAGGGGAGTGGGGCTGGCTGGGGGGGGGGGGGACAGAACTGGAGGGGGTGTCAGATACAACGTAGCTGGCCAGGGGAGAATGGGGGAGGGGTGGCCGGCAGGAAGCAAAGCTGGTCGGGGGCAGGAATTGGGCTCAGTAAGGCTGGCCGTGGGAAATCAGGAGGAGGAACTGGCTGGCAGGGGGCAGGGAGAGGGAATCGGCTAGTGGGGAGCCAGACTCACCCAGGCACGTGCAGATCCCAGGGTTCTGCCTTCCCCGCTCATGCATCCCCGACAGAGACAGAGGAAAGCGGAGAGAGAGTGAGAGGCAGGAGGGGGAGAAGAGAAAGAGAGAGATGGAACGGAGAGAGACTGAGAGGCAGGAGGAGGAAGAGAAGAGAAAGGGAGAGTGAGAGGCAGGAGGGGGAGAAGAGAAAGAAAGAGTGGAGAGAGAGGCAGAAGGTGGAGGAGAGCTGAGAGAGAGACGGGGATGCCCAAGGAGGAGAGAGAGACACGGAGCGAGAGACCGAAGGCTCAGGAGAGAAGACCAACGGGGAGGAAAGACCTGAAAATCCCGTGCTATGATGGGCTAATTGGCTAGTTAGAAAGATTTTCCTAAAATCTAACCTAAATCTAACCTAAATCTCTCCTGCTCCAGATTAAGCCCACTATTTTTTGTCCTACCTTAAGTGTACATGGAAAACTATAGATTACCATCCTCCATGTAATAGGTGTTACTGTAGTTGAAGACTTATCTACTTCCCACTCAGTCCTGTTTTCTCAAGACTCAACTTGCCAAAAATTTTAAACCTTTCCTCATAGGTTAGATTTTCTAAACGTTTTTATCATTTTTATAGCTCTGGACTCCCCACACGTTAGCCATATCTTTCCTAAAAGCTGGCACCCAGAATTGAACATGGTATTCTAGCTGAGGCCTTGCCAATGTTAACTAGAGTGGGACAGTTACTTCAATATCTAACATATCACAAACCTGATCATAAATCACAGAATGTGACTTTTTTTTGCAATTGCATTACTTTGTTGACCCAAAATACTATCTCCTTGAGAAACTGCAATTGTCCTGAACTCCATTAGCTTAGATTTTCTTTCCATGTGTCTTTACCTGGCAGTTCTCAGGGTCTGATAAAATCTGCTTTTTGAAGTCTATTGTCCTCATTCTGTTCTTCTCACTTGTCTTGATTTAAAACCCCAAAGAGTGAAGCTAGATGTCTTTACATCACTTTTATGAACATTCCAAATCTCGGGCTGTCTGGGGACCAGTTCCATCACTATCATATCGAGGCTGGTATAATTTGAACGTGGCTGCAATATCCCAGCTGCTGGGAATTAAAGCGGTACACCAGTATTGCTCTGAAGTGCTTGTGTAGGATAGGCTACATCAGAAATAGCCAATCAGAAGACTGACACATGCAAATAAAATCTTCAATTGGTCATGTAAGCCATTTTTAAACAGCTTTGCACTCCTGCAGCTGAAGAGTAATAAACTGATTTCCAAAAGGCAGAAGGTAATTTATGTCTACAACTTTACAGATATGTTGTAAAGTCAGTTTTTCAGTATCTATGTCAGAGTAATCAGGTATTTTTGTTCTCGCCGCTATATTCAGTTCCAAAATACACATTAAGATTCTGAACCAAATGAGATCAAAGGATCCAGTCCCATAGACTCTAATTGAAGTTCATTATTAGTAAGTGTGGTCATGTTTACATAAGATGTTATGTGAAGGCTAATTACAATTGTAGCTGTTGTTGCATTAGTTGTAGCTGTTGTTGCAGTAATTTAGAGTATGGCTATCTCAAGTCCCCAATACAAGTATTAATTATATCAGACAATATATCTACATAGTAAATTTAACAAGAAAGGTTACTACGATACAAATAAGGAAACTTCTATTACATACTCTACTTAAATACTGCTTAAACCTGGTCATAATGGTTTACTCTGAGTATTATGAAAATCCAATGACCCTATGGCCATTCCACTCAAAACCAATTAATCCTGATGCAGAGGCAGTTATAGAACAACAGCTCAACCATGTGATTTTCTGGGAGAATGGGAACTGTGTTATTCAAATTAGGGGTCTGGGAAGAATAAATTCTTGTAAAGTAAAGTATTGTTCAATACAAGTGAGGCAAGGAAGGCTTTGCCTTTCCCTACTACAATCATACTGCAAATTTCAATAGCATGTTCCTTCTATTTGAACTAGTTACATAGTCAAAGATGAGGTCTAAGGCTTAATGCATGTATTGCCATTTATCAGGCCTGGTATCTGTAAATCGTGCCTTAAAAATTCAAACTGAATTGGAAAAGATTCTGCTACAATATCACTGGTTGCTAACCTGTTTACAAACTACAAAACTGGTAAAATGCTTGTCAAAATATAGCATGTATTGCTATGTATAGCAAGATTAGTTGACCCACATTTTAAGCGAGAGGATTTATTTCCCTCCACAAAGATAGAGAAGATAGAAAGAATGTTCTGATAAAGTAAGTAACATCCTCTTTTACTTCTAAAAGAGTGTGCTCATTTAATTGCACATCCACTAATGTGATCTATTAAATGTCAGCAATGGCCCTCTGCCTTGTAGAATCATAGAACACTAGGGCTACGTCTAGACTGGCCCCTAATTCTGGAAAAGTCATGCAAAGCAGGTAAGTCAGAATAGGGAAATCCGCGGGGGATTTAAATATCCCCCGTGGGATTTAAATAAACATGTCCGCCGCTTTTTTTCTGGCTTGGGGAAAAGCCGGAAAAAAGCGTCTAGACTGGCCCGATCCTCCGGAATAAAGCCCTTTTCCAGAGGATCTCTTATTCCTACTTGAAAGGGCTTTATTCCAGAGGATCGCGCCAGTCTACATGCTTTTTTCCGGCTTTTCCCCAAGCCGGAAAAAAAGCGGCGGGCATGTTTATTTAAATCCCGCGGGGGATATTTAAATTCCCCGCGGATTTCCCTATTCTGACTTACCTGCTTTGCATGACTTTTCCGGAATTAGGGGCCAGTCTAGACGTAGCCTAGAAGTGGAAGGGACCTCAAGAGGTCATTCAGTCCGGTCCCCTGCCCTCATGCAGGACCCAGTACCATCTAGACCATCCCATGTATGTTGGCCAAACTGGACAGTCTCTATGGGAAAGAATTAATGGACACAAATCAGATATCTGAAAAGGCAACACACAGAAACGTGTTGGAGACCATTTTAATCTGTCCACATGGGATCTTAAACTGGTCCTCTACAAACTAATGGGGGCCCCTTGCAAAACTCTGGCAACTTGCTCACTGGTCTCCTTGTCCTGAGTGGTGGCCTTCCTGGTCATATCAGCCAGGAGGATGTCCAAGGCCCTAGCTTCTTGTAACTTGAACATTCTAATTCACATTTTTCCTTTCCTCACCCCCGTCTTCCCTTATTTATTCTTAGATCTGGACTTTTAATGCTCCATTCATCTGAAGAAGTAGGTTGTGCTCATGAAAATGCATGGTACCAGCTACATGTTTTGTTAGTCTTTAAGGTTCTGTTAGACTCTTTGTTGCTGGTTTTTTAGTTTTTCAAGTTAGGGTACATCTACACTACAAAGTTAGTTCGAACTAACATACGTAAGTTCGAACTAACTTTCATAGGCGCTACACTAGCGCTCCGTTAGATTGAATTTAATTCGTACTAGCGGAGTGCTTAGTTCGAACTAGGAAAACCTCATTTTACGAGGATTAAGCCTAGTTCGAACTTACTAGTTCGAATTAAGGGCTGTGTAGCCCCTTAATTCGAACTAGTGGGAGGCTAGCCCTCCCCAGCTCTCCCTGGTGGCCACTCTGGCCAACACCAGGGAAACTCATCTGCCCCCCTCCCGGCCCCTGACCCTTTAAAGGGGCACAGGCTGGCTATGGTGCCCATGCCAGGTGCAAGCCTGCCAGCACCCAGCCAGCAGACCCTGCACCTGGCACGGATCGAGCCACCCACCCGATGCCCCCCAGCCCTCCTTCTCTTCCCGGGACCAGGCTGGCGGCTCCCGGGAGCTTGCCCAGGACCGCAAGAGGCGGGCACCTGCCTGGGCTAGTGCGGACATTGTGGACCTTGTCCACGACCTCCGCACTAGGCACAGGAAAGAGGCCGGCTAGTGCAGGAGAGCTGCCAGCCTGGCCACCCAGGACCAGGTGTGCATGAAAATCAAGGTGGTCCACTGAGACCCCCGACCCTGAGCTTACAATGGCCATACTGGGTCAGACCAAAGGTCCATCTAGCCCAGTAGCCTGTCTGCCAACAGCGGCCAACCCTAGGGACTCTGAAGGGGATGGACCGAAGACAGTGACCAAGCCATTTGTCTCGTGCCATCCCTCTCCAGCCTTCCACAAACCTTGGGCAGGGACACCACTCCTACCCCCTGGCTAATACCACTCCATGGACCCAACCTCCATGACTTGATCTCACTTCCCTTTAAACTCTGTTCTAGTTCTAGCCTTCACAGCCTCCTGCAGCCAGGAGTTCCACAGGTTGACTCTTTGCTTTGTGAAGAACAACTTTCTCTTACTAGTTTGAAGCCTCCTACCCATTCCTTTCCTTTGGTGTTCTCTAGTCCTTCTTTATGGGAACTAATGAAGAACTTTTCTGCATGCACCCTCTCCACCCCACTCATGCTTTTAGAGACCTCTATCCTGTCTCCCCTCCGTCTCCTCTTTTCTAAGCTGAGAAGTCCCAGTCTCTTTAGCCTCTCTTCATATGGGACCTGTTCCCAACCCCTGATCATTTTAGTTGCCCTCCCCTCTCCCAGCCTCTCTCTTCCCCTCTCCCACCTCCTTTTCCCAGTCTCCCCCAGTTTTGTTCAATAAAGACAGATTCCATTTTGGAAGACACGTTATCTTTATTTTGTACATCAAGAAAAGGGGCTAGGGAAGGGTAAGTGGAAGGAGGTGAGGGAGGAATGAGGTACGTGCCCCTGATGGGGAGGACTGGGCTGGCTCTGTGGGCTCCTCAGGGTGGAAGCTCTCCTGCAGCTCCCCAATTGTCCCCTCTCCCCAGATGGCAGCCTGCGGCAAGTGCAGCCAGTCTGATGGCCGAGTGGTGTGATGTGCCCAGTGTGGGTACTCCGGACAATCCAAGCCAGGACTGCTTTGCAAGCGGGGCACCCCTGAGAACTGTCTGTCCGGGGTGGGGGTCGGGACCTTTTAAGCACAGCCCTCGGCTAACCTGACACAGCATCTCCACGCTCTAAGTCCTCCTCTGATGCCCTGCCAGCACTACTTCCGGCCATCCTTGAGCCTGGTTCTGGGTCCACTTAATGTGGACATGCTAGTTCGAATTAGCAAAATGCTAATTCGAACTAGTTTTTTAGTCTGGATCTGTTAGTTCGAATTAACTAATTCGAACTAAGTTAGTTCGAATTAACGTTGTAGTGTAGACGTACCCTTACAGACTAACTCGGCTATTCCTCTGAAGCTCTTTTACTTCTGACAGCTTTCTGATCCATTGTGCAAGCCAAGAACATCTTATTAATAAAATATAAGAAACTGTAATGTCAGATGAAATAATAGCAAATAATATATGATAAATAATGAATATTTTGTCCCTAGTGATATTTTCCTGAACTAAGTCAATGGCCTCTCCTTCCACACATGGAGTGGTAATAGCTACTAGTGGAATGGACTATGAAAATCTCCAGATCTTTGGGGCTCCTGTCCAAATGCAGCAGTACAAAGGGCTACATGTGGACCTTCCAGCTTGTTTGATTTCCAGTGGGCCCAAAGAGACCTGTGGCACTGGGAGTCTTGGCTTCCCTTCCTCTGCCCATCAAGATGGGAATGACAGCTGTTTTCATATCCGCCTGATATCATTCACTTATCTTTCTTTTGCTGCATTGCCATTGATTGTTTGCTCCCCTCTACAGGTCTTCAGCTACTCATTCTCACTCTCTCTGCCGCCATCATTCTTTCTCTTTCCCTTCTTTAAACTCTCTCTTTGATGCTTTCCACTCTTACTCCAATAATCATTTATCACCAATTCTTTTTCCTGCATAAGAATGGTCAAACAGGACCAGGTAAATGATCCACCTACCCCAGATCCTGTCTTTGACAATGACCAAAGTTTCACAGAGTTATATTTAGAATAGGTCAATTTGGAGAAATGTATCCATTCCAGAAGTCACGAGCTTATGGTTGCTGAAGCATGATGTTACATCCTTGAACATTTTGATTAGAAGTCATTGATGAACCTGTCATTCAAGAATTTAGCATACTCTTTTTGGAACTGAGTTACATTTTTTCTATTACAACATCCTATGTCAATGAGGCTATGTCTAGACTACATTCCTCTTTCGACAGAGGGATGTAAATTAGACACTTTGAAATTGCAAATGAAGAGGGAATTTAAATATCCCGTGCTTCATTTGCATAATCACATCAGGGCGCTCTTTCGAAAAAGGGCCATTTGAAAATAAAACCGCAGTCTAGACATGGCTATTTCGAAAACGGCAGGGTTTTTCAAAAGATCCTGTAAAGCTCATTTTTTGAGAACAGGATCTTTTGAAAAAGCCTGCCATTTTTTAAAGAACTGCATCTAGACTGTAGTTTTATTTTCAAAATGGCGCTTTTTCGAAAGAGTGCTATGATGACATTATGCAAATGAAGCATGGGATATTTAAATCCTCCTTCATTTGCAAGTTCAAAGTTTCGAATTTACATCCCACTGTCAAAAGAGGGATGTAGTCTAGACACAGTTTGAATGACACAGATGAATATGAGCTTTATGAAAAAAGTTTTTCTTGTTTGTATTAAATATGCTTCTTGTTAATTAAATGAGGTGACCACTGCTTTTTGTACTAGAAAAAGTTTAAATATCACTTCTCTATTAATTTTTTCCATACTATGCATGATTTTATAGACCTCTATTATATGTTCCCTTGTTTCTTTTCTAAGATGAACAGCCCTAATCTTTTTATCCTTTCCCCACATGGAAATTGTTTCATACTGTTCATCATCTTGTGTACCCTACTCTGAACCATTTCTAGTTCAATTATAGCCTTTTTTGAGATGAGACAATCAGAACTGGGCACAGTATTTAAAGTGTAGGTGCACTATAGATTTCTAATTTGACATATTTTCTATAATATTTTCCATCCCTTTACTAACAGTTCCTAATAGTCTATTGGTCTTTTGACAGCCCTGTGTATTGAACAGAATTTTTAGAGAACTCTCCATGATTACAGCCGCTCCCCGAGTTACAACCACCTCCACTTACGACCATCCGCACTTATGACCAAAGCGGTCGTAAATGCAGATCTGAGTTACAAACGGCGATCCGCGCTTACAAACAGCGCAGTTGTCATGTAACTCTATGGGATCCGAGTTATGAACACTTCGAGTTACAGACCAAGCGTTGGTCCGTAACTTGTTCATAACTTGGGGAGCGGCTGTAGTTCAACACTACTTCCTTGACTGATGATATTTCTTAGGTATAGTTGGGATTATTTTTGCAATATTCATTATTTTGTATTCATCATTGTTGAATTTGATTTGCCCTTTTGTTACATAGCCACCAAGTTTTCAGAGATCCCTCTGTAACCCTTAAAAGTCAGCTTTGATATTCAATAGTTTTGTATCATCTTCAAACTTTGCTTCTTCGCTGTTCATTCCTTTTTTCCATATAATTAATGGATGCATTGAATAGCAGAAGCCCCAATATAGATCCTTGGGTGAGCCTTCTGTTTACCTCTCTCTATTATGAAAACTGACCAGTTATTTCCATAATTTGTTTCTTATGCGTTAGCCAGTTACTGATCATGCATGAAAGGATCTTCCTTCTTATTCAATGACTGTTTACGTTCGTCAAGAGCTTTTGATGAGGATCCTTACCAAAAGACTCACAATACAAGTGAAATACATTGACTGCATTGCGCTTATCTACTTTCTTACTGATGCCCTCAAAAAATTCTAATAGATTGGTGACACACAACTTTCCTTGACACAAGGTATGTTGATTATTCACAAACAATGTTTAATCTTTGTGACTAATCATTCTGTTCCTTATTAGAATTTCCCATATACTGATATTAGGCTTTCTGGCATGTAATTGCTAGGATTCCCTCTGCAGCCCTTTTTAAAATACTGACATTACCATAGCTACTTCCCAGTTATCTGGCATATAATTTTAATTCAGACATATGATACAAAGGAGTAGTTCTGTGATTTCTTATTTGAGGTCCATCAGAATCCTTGGATGAATACCAACTAGTCTTGGTGGCTTATTATTGTTTCACTTTTTTTGCAAAAACTTCTTCTTCTCACATTTCTAGGTGGGATTATACTTCATATTAGTTGCCCCAAAAGAATAGCTCTGATGTGAGTATCTCCCTCACATTCTCTGCAGTGAGCACCACTACAAGGAATTCATTTAGCTTCTCTTCAATGGCCTTGTCTTCCTAAAGAGCTTCTTTAGAACCTTTTTGTCTTCTTGTTACACTTCACATTTGGCAAAATTCCTACTTCTGAAATTCTTTAAAAAAAATTCTTAGTTTTAGATTCTGATCTCTAGCAAGTTGGTTCTCTATGATTTCTTGGCCTAGCTTATTATGCCTTTAGACTAAGCCTTGTATAGTTAAGAAAAGCCATTATGGGTAAGACCAAAGGTCCATCCAGTCCAGTAGCCTATCTTCCGACAGTGACCAATGCCAGGTGCCCCAGAGGGAATGAACAGAACAAGTGATCCATCCCCTGTTGCCCATTCCCAGCATCCAACAAATAGAGGCTAGGGGCACCATTCCTGCCCATCCTGGCTCAGCCATTGACAGACCTATCCCCTATGAAGTTATCTAGTTCTTTTTGAACCCTGTTAAAAGTCTTGGTTTTCACAACATCCTATAGTAAGGAGTTCCACAGGTTGACTGTGCATTGTGTGACAAAATACTTCATTTTGTTTGTTTTAAACCTGCTACCTAGTAACTTTATTTGGTGCTAGTTCTTGAGCTATGAGGAAAATAAGTAACTTGTCATTTGCTTTCATCACACCATCTGTGATTTTATAGACCTGTATCATATTCTCCCCTTAGCCTCCTTTTTTTCTAAACTGAAAAGTCCCAGTCTTATTAATCTCTCCTCACATTTGTGCTCCTTCCTATTATATGCACTGGATTTTGACTTCCAGATTTTAAAGGACGTATTTTTGCCTTATACAGCCTCCATTATATTCTATTAAACCATACTGGCATTCTTTTGACCTTCTTATTGTCTTTTTTGATTTGTGGTATAACTTAGTCTGAGCCTCTATTATGGTAATTCTAAATAGACCCCAGGCTGTTTGCAGATATTTAATCCCTGTTCTTTTTAATTTCCATCTAAAATTGTCCTCATTTTTATGTGTTCCTGTTTTCAAGTTAAATATTTTTATAGTGAGGGTTACTGTCTTCCTCTACTACAATTCTGTCAAATTTAATTATGTTCTGGTGACTATTACCAGGCAGCTTGGCCACCATTACCTTTTCAAATAGGCTGTGTGTAGACTGGCCAGTTTTTCCAGAAAATCAGCCGCATTTCCAGAAAAACTTGCCAGCTGTCTACACTGGCCGCTTGAATTTCCACAAAAGCACTGACTTCCTACTGTAAGAAATCAGTGCTTTTTGCGGAAATACTATGCTGCTCCCGTTTGGGCAAAAGTCCTTTTGCGCAAAAGGGCCAGTGTAGACAGCTCAGATTTGTTTTGCACAAAAAAGCCCCGATCGCGAAAATGGCGATCGGGGCTTTTTTGTGGAAAAGCGCGTCTAGATTGGCACGGATGCTTTTCTGCATAAAGTGCTTTTGCGGAAAAGTGTTCATGCCAATCTAGATGCTCTGTTCCGAAAATGCTTTTACCAGAAAAATTTTCCATTAAAAGCATTTCCGGAAAATCATGCCAGTCTAGACGGAGCCATAATATGTAAGCAAGCAGTAGTTCAGCCCCTGCTATCAGCCAGCTAAAAGGAGGGATGGGTGTGCCCACTACAACTGTTTAGCTCTGCAAGATAATTAACTGTTAACTGTTGATATGTAAATACAGCTCAGGAGAGAATACGAGGTGTGGCTATATAAATCCCATTCAGCTAGGGCTGATGGAGGGTCAGTGTTGGAATGGAATGTGGAGAATGGTAAATAATTTGGGGCTGTTGTGGGGGTCACTAATCATGTTACCCCTAAATGTGGGAACTGTAAAACATGCCACCAGTGCTTGCAGGAGAGTCACCACCATCATTGTAAGAGGTCTCTGAGGAACAAGCCTCCCCCTTCCTGAGTTGAGTGAACTTAGCTGGGGAGAAGGGTTAAAGGGCTTGAGTCAGCCTGCTTCATCCCTGCCAGGTGTGAGCTGTAAGACTGGCCCAACCTGCCCCTTTCCCCCTTTGTTTTAAGGACAGGCCTAAAGCAGACTCCCTGAGGAGTCTTTTTGGCTAGTCCAGTGGAAGCTGGATTCCTTTGCCAGTCCAGCTGGTGGCTAAAGAGTTGAAATCACTGAGAGCTGAAATCACAGGTTTGGCTGAGAGCCAGACCCATTGCAGCCAGCAAAGCCAGCAGAGTGGCTGGTGGGAATCACTGGCTGGTGTTGTGGCGTGGCCAGTAGGAGCAGTGGCGTGGCGCGGAGCGGTGACCGGTGGAGTGGCATGGAGCAGCGGCGTGGTGTGGAGCAGCAGCAGGTGAGGAGCGGTGACCAGCGGCGTGGTGTGGAGCAGCAGCAGGTGAGGAGCGGTGACCAGCGGTGTGGCACGGAGCGGTGGCAGGTGAGAAGCGGCAACCAGCAGCAGCGGCGCAGCTGGTAGGAGCGGCGGCAGGCTACCAGTGGAGCATCAGGTGGCGTGGGATGAGACAGCTGGTGGAGCGTGGCAGACTGTCAAAAGGTGCTCCCTATCTATCCCCACATCCCTATTTCTACCCAGGTTGGGAGGTGAAACCCTGCGGGTGAACTTTTGGACTATGGGTGGCACTGACCAGGGACAGAGACTTTTGACATGTCAGACTCTTCGGACTTCAGGTGATTCTTGGCTGGGGGGAGCGGACTTAGCTCATGTTTGGGTCATGAACTCTGTGGTATTTTCCCCAAGTTAATGCCGCATGACTTCTCTCTCTGTTTCATTAAATGTTTCTTTCCTACACTCAGACTCTGTGCTTGCGAGTGGGGAAGCATTGCCTCTCAGAGGTGCCCAGGGGTGCGTGAATTTCCCTGGTTACTGGGTGGAAGCTCGAGCCGGTTCTATGTGAGATGGACCCCAAGATATTGAACCCAGCCCTGGTTGCTGCCAGGCCTACCCGGCAGAAGGGTTACAAATGTATCCCTCAGAAACAACAAATATAAACCCTAAAATATAGTTTTTGGCTAAACAAACATAGAGAACTAATATGAGGTGCATCTATCAGGACCCTAATGACTTTGTTTCGGTGTTTTATGCTGTTTCCATCCATACTTCATTTCTAAGTATTTATTGGGGTAATGTCTTTTCTGTTTACAAGCTCTTTTGAGATGGAACACATATTCCTATGTTTTGAATGTCACAACAATATAGTTAGCTAATAGCAAATACAGTTATACAGACTTTATAAAGACTTTCAGAGCATTTTACAAACACTGACTAAATGGGCCTCATAGCATGTCTATTGTATAAGTATCTTTACTGGTTAGACAACAGAAGCATAGCAAAACTAGAGCTCAGATCTCCCATCCTCCAGGCTGTCATCGGTGATTCACAAATTCATCTTCCTTCAAATCTTGTGCTACAAATCTCTTAATTTTACACAGTGGGCCCTGTATTTCTAGCTAGCTGTAGGTTGAATATTATCTCTCCTTGTCTTGGTAAAACAGCAGCTTCCTGTCTAATTGCTTGCCTCAGTGTCTCATTATAGCCCACAACTAACCCTTTTACTCAGGGGGCAAGTCTTAGTCTGATTTAGCCACTCTCATTACTGGTATAGCCAAGGAAAAAGGGAGTAAAATTTCTCTTAGTTTATACTGGCCTCTTCAGATATAGACGCAACAGACTAAATTTCTTATCTCAGTCTCTCTCCCAGCAATAGGGGATTTCCTCCCTCAATCTTCTAGTTGTTCTCCAGACAGGGCTCTCATGGTCTCTCTCCTCTTTACCTGCAGGGTTCCTTCTTGGTACCCGATAACTTTATACTTCCTGTTTTCAAGTAGCATATCCTCCTCCCATTGCTCCTGGAATGCCACTAAATTGACTAAAGGGGGGGGGTCCTTTAACCAATTTAACAGTCAACAGTGATGCAACCTACAAAACAAATGCAATACTAGTGTCAAAACCAACACTGTGTTGGAGAGATATTTGCCATTTCTGAATTCATGGAATATGCATCATAGGTTAAAAGAATAATTTGTCATTAGCCCAGAATGGGATGGCACTAACCCAATAAACTCAATGTGTCTCTACAGGTAACTAATAATATTGTAAAGATGAAAAATAAAGAAGAGGCAGAAAAATCTATTAATAATTTAGTAATAGAAACTGATGGGTTTTTCAGTGATTTAATAATTGAAAGTTGCATTTGTTATTTTCTGGGAGAGAGGGGAGATTAAAAAACAAACCTCAGTTTGTATTATGCCATCTAATATCTGCTTCAAAACGTTTTATCTCTTGTCCTAGTGGTTTTGCTATAGATCAAAAACACAATTATAAAAAGATGTGAATTGTTCCCATCATTACTTAGTCCTAAACGTTAGATTGAATTAAAAATGTATATTAACTGATGCATTACTTAGAGAGTGCTGAAGATCCCTTCAAAAAGGTTTTCAGTTATATATTTAGCTAGAAAATACACAGAGATACATAAACACACACACACGTCAGCTGCACTCAAATGATTGGCTGAATCCCCACATAAGTGATTGGATGATGAGGCAGAGATGTACTGAAACTAATTTGATTTACTTGTCTTCAAAACAAGTTGTCTTAGACAGTGAAGACTTCCAGAGAACTTTTTCACTCTAGTCAGTGGTCCTTGGCGTTGTTCACTAATATTTTCTGGTTATAACTGATACTACAGGTTGGACCTCTCTGGTCCAGACCCTCAGGACCTGACCAGTCCCAGATGAGGGATTCTGCTGGACAAGGGCAGGTTATTTCTGAACCCCTGCTATCGGCTCTCCCTAACCTGGCCTTTCAGCCTCCCGGCTGACTGCCCACCTCTTGCTGGCCCCACTGCCCTGCTGATCAGCCATTGCGGCTATGGCTCCTGGCCCCACTGGTTCCTGCCATGTACCAGAGCTCTGGGACCCTCTGGGCAGCTATGTACCATGGCTATGGGACCTGCTGGGCAGCTGCATGCCACAGGCTATGGCTCCCTGCCCCACTGAGTTACTGCTTCTGTGGTTCCCAGCCCTGCCAGGCAGTGACGCACCGGGTCTCCCAACACTGCTGGCCCTGTAGGGCTCCTTGTTACTCACACTCCACTGGGACTGTCTGGTCCTGCAACATGTGTGCTGGACCATGGATGTTGCTGGACAAGAGAATCCCAGTTAAGAGAGTTTCAACCCATAGTATTTTAATTGTGTTGTTTCCTTTCAATTTAGGGGACGGACAAATGAATGAAACCACAAAACTACTGGATAAAGATTTCAGTTCAAACTTAAGACATTCTATACAAAACTCCTGTAAACCACTACATAAATAAATATATGAAATATGGGGTATGAATTGTAAATAAAAAATTATAAGTTATATTTTAAAAGCTGATTTACTCATTACCAATCAAATACTGAAAGTAACTCTGCTTTCAAGAACTATACAGCTATCCTACATACATACTGTGTTTTATTAAATTCAGTGCTACATTTAGCTGATGCTGATGGTAATAGTTTCAGTTATTCTTTTTTATTCTGTGAGCTGGGATGCTTCTGAAACATTTAGTTAAAACCATGATATTGTTCTCTGTTTCAGCTGATGACATTTTAATTAAAGGTTATGCTGTGTTATTTAGAGTACCGGCACACAAAAGACAGCAAAATACAAGGCATATTTTTTTAAAATGATTTTTTCAGTAATTTAATACTTGAAGGTTGCATTTGTTATTTTCTGGGAGAGACATGAGATTAAAAACAAAACTTAGATTTGTAATAATTATAGTTCTTCTCATAATGGAATGGAGATGGATGAAGCTTCTCAACTGTTTTTTGATGGAGTGATCTTTTTTTTTCAGAACCAGTGAAGACCTGCAACAATCCAAATGTCAAACTAACTTTTCTCTGCAACACTAATCCATAACCTGCTCTAACCCATTGTTCTTTGTCTCTATTTTTCATCTGTACCCTTTTCTCCCCCTCTCTCTTCATCTATCTTCTGACATTTCACAGCTTATGAATAATTTGTATATCTGCCAGGTTTTACACTGCAGTCTTAAAAACTGGCTTTCTACAACACAGCAACATACTGAATGTATTCAGGAAAAGTAATTAACATCAATTGCACTTATTAGATAGCATTTATGTGTAACCTTTACCTTTTTATTGGATTCATTATGTCTAGTAAAATCAATGAGCTTTATGAGCCAAGATACACTATACATTAGTTTAGGGCCTATATTTATCTGCATATGTATTAATCTTGATGAGTGAGGTAACATTTGGAAAATATTTCACTGATATATAATTAGGAGTCTGGACACAATAATAGATCAAAGTAAAAAGTACCAAACTTCAGCCAGCTACTGTCTTGAGTAAAATAGTCTTGTAAATGCACAATTTTTTTTTTTAACATTAGTCATGATTTTTTCCCTGCATTTCCTGTCCAGAATAAATCTAGTTAACTACGCCACTCTAACAGGCCAGTTCTGTCACTGCAAATTTATATTGGGACAGCTATACATTATTAACAAGCTATGAAAAGTCACTAGCTAAATGTCATGGAAGCTGAGATATAGCAGCGCCTTGGGATTCATATAGCAAACAGTTTAGTTTTAATCATCCTGGACCACAAGGTGCCTTGACATTTGAGGGGCAACTTTTTTCTTTTTAACTTTCAGTGGACTCAGACCTCTATTATCTCAACCATAATTTTCAACCTCAACTATGATAGAAAGTTTTAGCTCCTAAATTAAGAATCTGAAAAAAAAAGAAATCTCTCATGGATGTTATCATTTGTTTAATCAATGTCCACATTCAGGATAAAGAAAAAAATAAAGCAGCAAGGGCAGCTCGATAATTCTAACATCTTTAGAATTGTTAGAGATATTTTTTGCAAAATGCCTGACCATTATATAAACCACACTGAAGAGATGACCTTGCTGAACTATATTAATACAGATGACTGATTTTTGCATAGCTTTTCTTTTAACTGTAGAGAAAAAATTGTGTGGTTTAATACTTGTATAATATTTATTTGAATCCTGTTTTCTTAACATTGTTATAATGTAATCTATATGTGAATCCCTGGTACTAACTAAGTCTACAATTTTAATAATTTTCTCACTCTCTAAAAACTAACATTTTGGATTATAGATATCAATTTATTAGAATGCAACATGTAATTTATAACTTCAAATAAAATTAGTCAGAGACAAAAGAAACAAGCACTTTTTTATTCAATCAAAAAAAAGCATTGTTCAAGAATATAAAAGCACAGAAGATGCTTGAAATTCTGATCCAATCACACATGGACTTGACAAATTGAAAGCTATTTCATATGAGGAAATATTGATTTCTTTCACAGTTTGCTTCCCTGTTTTCCCTGCATAATATTTTATTTCCTTATAATTTTATATATCCACCTAGATATATAGGTGGATATATAAAATTTGATTTTAATAGAAAAATCAAACAAATTTGCCTTAAAAACAAAACTAATCCTTTCACCACACTGTACGTGGGGCCAGGAGCCATGGCAGCAATGGCTGACGAGCAGGGTTAGCAGGGCAGTGGGGCCAGCAAGAGGTGGGCAGTCAGCCGGGAGGCTGAAATGCCAGGTTAGGGAGAGCTGATAGCAGGGGTTCAGAAATAACCTGCCCTTGTCCAGCAGAATCCCTCATCTGGGACTGGTCAGGTCCTGAGGGTCTGGACCAGAGAGGTCCAACCTGTAGTATCAGTTATAACCAGAAAATATTAGCGAACAACTCCAAGGACCACTGACCACTGAACAGAGTGAAAAAGTTCTCTGGAAGTCTTCACTGTCTGGCTGTGTCTAGACTACATGCCTCTGTCGTCAGAGGCATGTAGATTAGACACATAGGCAAAGGCAAATGAAGCTGCGATTTAAATGATCGCGGCTTCATTTACATGGCTGCCGCGCTGAGCCGACAAACAGCCGATCAGCTGTTTGTCTGCTCAGCGCACTAGTCTGGACGCAACCCTGCCGACATCAAAGCCCTTTGTCGGCAGCCCCGTTATTCCTCGTGGGATGAGGTTTACCGGGCTGCCGACAAAGGGCTTTGATGTCGGCAGAGGAGCGTCCAGACTAGCACGCTGAGCGGACAAACAGCTGATCAGCTGTTCGTCGGCTCAGCGCAGCAGCCATGTAAATGTAAATGAAGCCACGATCATTTAAATAGCGGCTTCATTTGCCTTTGCAAAAACAACAAATCTACATGGCTCCATCGACGGAGCCATGTAGTTTAGACGTACCCTCTAAGACAGCTTGTTTTGAAGACAAGTAAATCAAATTAGTTTCAGTACATCTCTGCCTCATCATCCAATCACTTATGTGGGGATTCAGCCAATCATTTGAGTGCAGCTGACGTGTGTGTGTGTTTATGTATCTCTGTGTATTTTCTAGCTAAATATATAACTGAAAACCTTTTTGAAGGGATCTTCAGCACTCTCTAAGTAATGCATCAGTTAATATACATTTTTAATTCAATCTGACTTTTAGGACTAAGTAATTATGGGGGCAATTCAGATCTTTTTATAGTTGTGTTTTTGGTCTATAGCAAAACCACTGGGACAAGAGATAAAACGTTTTGAAGCAGATATTAGATGGCATAATACAAACTTACAAAACTGAGGTTTGTTTTTTAATCTCCCCTCTCTCCCAGAAAACAACAAATGCAACTTTCAATTATTAAATCACTGAAAAACCCATCCGTTTCTATTACTAAATCATTAATAGATTTGAGTAACCTGAATAACATTTCTCTATCTGCAGCAAAGAATTCCAGTATTCCTGGCTCTTATTGCCATATTACTGCTACTTTTCACATAACATGTATAAACAAAGAAGTTAGATTATTATGTTACTATTTGTTCAGTTTCTTTCACTGTAATGCCAGGACTTGTTATATGTGACTATTCTACATAATATCCCAAATACACTGTTTATTACAGGATGTCTATGGACCTGCCACCTCCTATACTCCCCTTGTGTCTTGGGTCACTTCAATATCCTGCTAAGGAGGACTGCCTTTCTCAGGCTCATTGACAGGACATTTCAAAGTGTTTTTTGTTCAGTTCTGGCTTTCCCAAACCAGAAAACTAAAAATTGAAAACCACATAGTCATTTCTTTGCTGGGCCTTACGTCTGCCATGACGGTTCTCTTTGACATACAAACACACACACTCTTTGTCTTGCCCCCCTCCTACTCACCTGTAACCCAGTGCAATCAGTGTTGACTTGCCCTAGACTCTCAAGTCTTTAAAAGTCGAGCCAACCTGCTACGCAACCAGTATTTTAAACTACTGCTATTCCATGATACAGGGAAGGAAGTATTAAAATCTGACAAATATTTATCCTAAAGTTATTCTTACAATTACAACTGCTGTAATAAAATCATCCTATTTAGTAACAGCAATTGATAAAGTATAATCACGAGGTAAAACTTTGAAACAAAGCCAAGACTTTGCAAAGTTATGTAAGATTGACATTTATGAACATGTAAACCTTAGGCTGCTGTGCTTTTTCTCTCAGCTGAGCAAATGAATATAACAGAAGGAAGTATATAGCTTTCCCCAATAGTCTGATAATTAAAAGGAGATTGTGAAATACCTTTGTTATTGTTCTTTTCAAACTGTTGTTTGCAAAGACATTTTAGAAACTTGAAAATTTAATTTCTTACTCATTTTTGTCATTTTCTATTTTATAGGTATTGATTGTTTTCCACTGATCTTAAATGGGCATGAAATAAACTTTCCCCAGCGCCATCCTTGCCATTTATTTTCTTTTAATACATCAGGAGAAGGGTGAGATTAGCTCAGCTCTGGGTTTTGGAGATGTGAATTAAAGTGTGCGTCATTTCATGGGCTTTGTAGCAGCAGAACAACATAGGTTTGTGAATAGGTCCTACAGTGAAAAGCTAGTTACTGTTGCTCAACTGCTGAGTAATAGGAAATGTTGATGACATTCAAATCAGCTTCCCTTTGGAGTAAAAAACCTAGGTATATTCTTTGCGAAACTCATTTTATTTAGACATATGTATCAGTCCTGGAACAGAGGGTTTCCAGCAGCACAGGCAATCTTCTTGTTCAGACATTTCTACCCAAACACCAGTGCAAATTCACTTTAAGAAATGAATCCAGTTAGATATATTAAAGTAGAGATGAAACTCCCTAACACCTTGACATGGTTTCCCAAAAGAACCTGTAACAGAATGCCAATATTACAAGTATCTCTCTAAACCTTGCACTATGCTTGAATGGCTGGAAACAGATTTTATAAGGTTATGTGTAACAGCACCATCTAGCAATGCCAGCTGTAACAGTTTTGTTTATTTTTTCTATAAATGTCTCACAATGAGAAACTCTCAAAGAAAAATCAGTATCTGGAAGTCAGAGGACAATCTCTTCCAATATATTTTATGACTTTACACTGTTGTCCAGCATTACAGTAACAGGCACCAACCAAATAAAACAGACTCTCAATAGTAAGGTCTATTATGGACTTCATGGAGTCTCCGAACTCGCTTTGCAACGTGGAAACTCTGGTTGGGTTAAGACTATTTTTGTTTGGTTGATTTGTTTGTTTCAGGTCTCTCATCCTTTTTTTTCCCAGGGATTCATAGGATAAATGGCTGTGGCAATTGTCATTATGAACACCATTCTTATTAAGATGGTATGGCTTGTTGAAGAGGGAGATTTTGCAGTTTCTCCTAAAAATGAACAAACTCTGGATTCATATAATTTACTGTGGAAGTTAATATAATAGCCAGATTTCTTCAACTGAGAATGTTTTCCCTCCTGTTCTTAAAGACTTCATTCTAAGCTTTCTGATCTGCTTGCTTGTTCTAAAGATTAAAATGTAATCTTTAACATAGCTGTGACTTCATACATTAATAGCCAATGCTTTAAACTGGCAATGAAAACTGACTGAAATCAGACAAGATTTTCAGGGTAATTTGATGTGTCAATGTGATCTAAACCATATCTGGCTACAAGAATTTCAGAAGGAAGTTGGCAGTTGCATTTTCTCTCAGCTGCAACCTAACAGATGAAAAAATTTCTACTAGATGATAAAGTGAAGACACCATTCTTCATTGTTTAGGTCCTTCCAGTTCCTGAGGGCTATATATGCTGTTTCTAGAGCATATAATTGGAACAGGAACATTATTTACTTATGTATTTGTAGAGCCTCTAACAAAATGGTTTTTCAGTTCTTAAAATGGCCTTCAGACACTAATGTAATATTCATTTTAAATAACAATAAATGTTCATTGATTATTGAGAAAGTGGTTTTACTTAGCTTCTTCAGAATTTTAGTGTCCCATTCGCATTAGCATTACCCTCCTTTCAACAACAGTACCAGTTAAAAGAATCTTCAACTCAAAATCATCTGGAATAGACAGACAATATTTTATACTTCATGAGCCAAAAAAAAACCCGTACTCTGTCTTCATCCAAGACAATGTATTTCTTAAATATTTAATTTCCCTGGCCTCATCATAATTCAAAATATGCAATATTTAGAATACTTAAAATTATTCAGGTTAGTGTCAAGGCCTGAACAATTACACTGTCATTCTTTTTATTATTATTTTAAGACTAATATTTCTAACACTCCACTCGAGCACTTTCTATTTAGCTGATATTTCCACAACTCTTTGCTAGCCTGTCATAAAATCTTTATAAAAAAAGCCTTTGATTAGGCTTTCAAGTGTCTTCTTTCTTTTGCAGACAAATAAAACACATTTTTCTCTTATTCAATAAAAGCTTCCTTTAGTCTCCAAGGTCTCAAATAGAGCTTCCTGTCTTTCCATAGACGACATATTTTGAGCTTTTGTTTTCTTATGAAAACCTTCTGTAATGAAGAAGAGATTCTCAAAGAATTCAGTTGTCCGTAGTAAATCTCTTCTGCAAAGTTTTTCTTTCAGGATGAAGTATTTTCTTCTTTGCTAAGCTTCAGGCTATCTCTGAGGCTAGTACAGTCAGGGGCTTTTGTTTTTTCCCCATAACAAAAAGCATGAGAAATAGGAACCTTAAGATTGCTCAAACCCGAAGGCAGGATTTTCCATGGTACTGGGCATGCCAAGTGCCTGTTGACTCCAGTTGGAATTGTTGATACTCTGTACTTCTAAAAAGCAGGTCCCCGGTCTCTAACATACACACTGCAATCCAATGTATGAATGTTTTATAGTTAAAATACTTAACTTGCAGATAGGTCCCTAAGTTCATATTTAGGCACATAACATAAGTCAATGGAAGTGATGGGTGGTTAGCAACTCAGAAACTCTTATTTACATGTCTAATTTTAAACACTTGCATTTGAAAATTTGTCTTTTAACTTTTGCCTCAGTGTAGACTTTAAGTACTTCCTTTTTAAAAGGAATATAACATCTTGAAATATTTCAAGCTGATATGGGTGATATATAATTCTGCCCTTCACGATGTTTGTCTCTTGAAAACAATTTACAGAAAAGTACAACTTTTGAGGTAACAGAGTTCATGAAAGTATCTAATCAATTCCTTGTTAAACTATATATCATCCTCTCCGGGAAACTATTAACTCATCTGTTTCCCCCAAGGGAATATATCATTTTCTCTATTAAAAACCCCATACTGCTGGAAGTGCTCCCCAAAATGTTTTGCTACTAGCAGAATAACTTAATGGGCAAAACTGATTCTCTTTAGAATTCTCCTTTGAAACCTCTAGGTCTCCTAGCTGTCACAAAAGCATGGAGAGTGGGGCATATTAAACAGTAGATGAATGCTCAGGCAAACAGTACAGGGGAGAGAGGCAGCCAGGCAGAAGAAAAAGGAGGATGGAAAGGGAGGAGGGAGATCTGCGGCAATAAGCAAAGCCAGAAGGAAACTAAAGAGCATCTGTCTGGTTGCACATATTTATCAGCTGGAGCTGATGGAAGGGGCTTTAACTGTGTACCTATTTTCACAGAAGGGAGAGGTACAGAGGCAATTTTGGGAAGGAACTGTATCCATACCCCCTTCCATATCTTTACTACAAAGAGTATATGCCTCCACGCTATGTGGTCATTGAACTCATGGGTTTCATCCTATCCATTCCGTTCAATGTAAATGTAAATTAGTTTTGTTAATATATGATATCCTCTATTTTCCCCTTTCTTATTCCCATGTTTGAAGTATTAGTGTAAAGACATATTGGATTTTTTATTTTTATTGCTGAACTTCCACTTAGTTGTTTGCCAGCATTTCTTTTTATCACTCACATTGTACCTTTCCTTTACCTTTGCAAGACTCTGGATACCTATTTTGAGGAAATATATCCCCATATTTCATATTGCTCCCCCTCACTGCTTAATTTAAATCCCTCCCAAGCTGTCTATTAGATAATAACTAAGGTGGATGGCTATTGAAATACAGAAGTCCAAGATAGATGGAATCCCAGAACAGCATTTTTGTTAGCGTAGAACATTTATTGGTGCTCTGTCCAGTTTTATTTTTTAAAACACTGCTTCAGGCCTCTAGTCTAGACTATCCAATTCATTTATTTGGCTTGAAATAGAGAAAGATTAATATGGAATAAATTTAAATCTTAACTATCTGGTTTGCCTTCAACATCTTTTCTTTTCTTTCCTTACTGGCTCAGTATTAGAGTTTCTCAATGGATAATTCCCAGGGCGGGTATCTATACTCATTCTGAATGCTGGCCATGTTGGATTTGGTTGGCTCCAGTGTAGGTGACAATGAACAAATTTGCCTCAGCTCCACTACAACCTAAGTGTGAAAAGCACAATCTCTTTCCTGCAAATACTCCCAATAAGTTTTCTTTTATGCCTCAGTTTCCTTGTAACAGTTCATTCTCATCTCTCTCTTCTAGTTCATTCTCTATCCACAGACTATACTAAGGGTGCATCTAGACTACATCCCTCTTTCCAGAGAGGGATGTAAATTAGTTTGAAATTGCAAATGAAACTGGGATCTGAATTTCCCACACTTCATTTGCATAATCGTGCTCTTTTGAAAAAGCGCTATTGAGGTTTACAGGATCTTTTGAAAAAGGCTTCTATTTTTGAAAGAACCATGTCTAGACTGTGGTTTCACTTTCAAAATAGCGGTTTTTCGAAAGAGCGCTATGAC
Organism: Pelodiscus sinensis; assembly: GCF_052426305.1. Taxonomy (NCBI): domain Eukaryota; kingdom Metazoa; phylum Chordata; order Testudines; family Trionychidae; genus Pelodiscus; species Pelodiscus sinensis. The sequence continues at coordinate 49,442,026 of NC_143054.1, forward strand.
GCAATTATGCAAAAGAAGCAAGTGCTTTCAAGTGCCCTATTACAAGTAACCATGCTAAAGAACATCATGGACCTGTTGTAAATGGAAAGAGTGCCAGAGATATTACAGCTACCAATGAAAGAACCAGTTCAGGCAGCCGTAAAGAATACTATCAATCCAACTACTATTCAAGATATATACTTGGTATTTGGTAGTATCAAAGCATCTGAAAAGTCTATTTCACACAGCCTTTGCGATGCTTTTCTGATGGGTAATCATGGAGAGGAAGAAAAATGGCTAGACAAGGCTGTGATTATTATCAGTGCAGAAGAGTCAAGGGCATGACACAAAAGATTACAATCATGGACTGAGAAGAGCCATGAATAAGAGGACATAACCATTAACGACCTTTATATATTTAAATTTAATTTTAATAATGATTTACTCAAGGTGGGTTGTGCACCATGGATAATGTGTGTGTAAACTAGTGTACAGATGCAATCTTTCTAGGCGGATTATAGGTTGGAAATTAGAACAAAACTTTGCTCTTTTTCTTTACTGGTATGTTCTACTACAGTATCAGTTTATTTTCTTTCTATACAAACAGATTGTTAAACAAAATATTCTGACTAAAGCTGATAGATTCTGGACAGCAATAGAAATCCCCCAAGGACTTTGCTATTGCTATTTTACAAGGAAAATGCTCAGAAACGAAAGTGATGAGCAGGAGTATAAAACCCTGAGATAGGGAGCTAGGTACCATATTTCAGCTCAGACATAAATTAACAGCATTTTACATACTTTAAACTATGATGTATTTTCCAAGTGTGGCTACCATAAAAAACGTGACTGTAAAAATGATATTGTTGGGTTCCATATGTACTATCTCTCGGTGACTTTTACAACAAATCATGCCAGTATGCAAGAAAAAATAAAGCTTTTTTTCTAACTTTGAAAAACAGCAAACCCATCAGGGATCTGATAAGCTGGTTGCATATACAGTGACAGGAATAATGTGTTCCCTCCCTTCCATAATATAGTATCTTACAAATGTTCTTGATAACTTGCAGTTTCCTCCCATTCAATGAGGCTTGCAAACTCCGTGTCACCTTCAACTACTTCGTACCAATCATCTCTAAATCTAGATTTTAACTAAGTCATGTTAGTTCTCTCGAAGTAATGGAGTTACTTTGCCATAACATGGAGTAACAGAGTAATGACTCAGAGCTGATATTTATAAAGTCCAAATCTTTTGATCAATCCCAAATGCTGGCACCTTAGTCCATGTATTAGTTGTAACATGTCTTGACTATTGTATTCCTTCCCAGCAGCCCTAGCTTGAACTCCAATTTTTTTCTTCCTGGGTTATAGGCAAAGCTGATAGCTTGCCAAGTATTAAGATTTCCCAACTTCCCATTATAAGACCATGTTTTCAGTTGCTTATCTTCATCAACTTTGACCATTTGGTTTGAAATTTTATATATCAGGTGTTTGCCTAATCTGAGGAGATTTTTGAAGATTCAAACAAAATAGTTTAGTGACTTCAGAAAATCAGGCTAGGAAAGAATACATAGTGTTGTCCACATTTTGAGGTTTTTTTATTTGAAATATTCTAGTACATGCCTTCCTCCAAAAATTGACCTAAATTTGTCCAACTTATTAGTCTTTGAAAAATCAAAGTGTGTACCTTATTAGAGCCTTATTAGAACTTAGCTAAAATCTTTTTAGATTCTATCCTCATACTACCACAATTCTTAGTATTTACTACACTAGTGTTGTTCCATCCCCATAGGACAACTGAGAATGCTTCCTACAGGCTAGAGTTACAGAAGCTCAGAAATACCTACTTTGTAATGGCTTCTCCAGGTCACAGTGAGGCTGGGCACTGGAATGGAGAATAGCATGCAGGAGAAAGCCATCTAATTTGAATACAATGGAAACATGAGACACAAGGGAAAAAGGAAACAAATAAATTGGGATGATTATTTTAGTGATACTGGAACAGGAGTATGAAAGAGAGGCTGTGATTGGGAGTTGAAGGGGAGAGACTGAGACTTATTGAGGAAGGAGATTGGGACTGGGGAGTGGCAGATAGACTGGACAAAGAAATAGAGAACCAGAGGAGGGTGGGCTGGGACTGGTTAGGCAAGAAGACTAGTGGGGAGACAGTAAAGAAAATGACTATAGACTATGAGGATGGTAAGGGCCATCATGAGAATTCAGTTTGATCTTCTGTACATTGCAGACCACAGAATCTCACCCAATCATTCCTACAATAGACCCCTAACCTCTAGCCAAATTGCTGAAGTCTTCAAAACTTAATATAAAGACTTAAGTTCACAGAGAAACCAGTAATTTCTTTACCTAGCTAGTGTCCATTTTTTGCCTATTAGATATATTTTCTAAATACACTAGCAGATGGGCCATATACCCTTGTAGGTAATTTCATTATCCCCCCATAGACTTATTAAAACCAGATTTTCCTCCTTCATTCCTCTTGGAAACCTGTTCCAGAACTCTGCTTCTCTACAGTATAGAAACCTTCTCAATTTAAAATTAAATTGATTGATGACCAGTTCATATTTATTTGTTCTTGAGCCAACACTGGCCCTTACCTTTAAAAAATTCTCTTGCCCCTCCCTCCCTTTATCCTTCTGATGTATTTATAGACAACAATCAGACCTGACTTCAGCCTTCGTCTGGTTAAGCTAAACAAGTCATGGTCCTTAAGATTCCTCTTGTAAGGTTCTCCATTCCTCTGGTCACCCTAGTTTCTCTTCTCTGCACCTCTTTCCATTTAAATTAATCTTTCTTAAATAGGCAGATCAGACTTGCCTGGAGTTTTCCAGATATGATCTCACCAGAAGCATCTTTAATGGTAATAACACTTCCCTATCTCTACTGGAACTATCTTGCATGATGTATCCTAAGGCTGCGGTAGCCTTTTTTCACTGATGGACAACATTAGCCACTCATAGTCATCCTGTGATCAACCAATACATCTATGTCTTTTTCCTCTGCTCACCAGCATTTCTTTCTGATTAAATCTTATTTTCAACCTACTGTTTCTCATCCAGGAACTGATTTTGTCCAAACAATGAGCCATCCTAGCACCAGTGGTATGATGCCATGTAGTGAAAAATGGGTAGAGCTGTCTGTCAACTGCATATTGCTGACACTTGAGGGTCCATGTCTCCTGACCAGTTCACTTAGTATCTGCATGTAGATATAAAATAGGATTGTAAAAATAATGGATCCTTTTGGGACTCTAGAACTGAGGGTCCTAGTGACAGAAGTATAGTTTCCTATTATTTGTCTTTGAGTGAATCCCTCCGGAAACAACTGGACCCATTTTAGTGTATAACCCTGGACCACAGCTATATCGTTCAGGAAAAATAGTGGCATGTCATTATCAACAGTGCCAAAAGATGAAGACAGTATCCAGGAGACTGAGCAAAAATATGTGTCTGGCTTCCGTTGATAGCACAATATAAGCCATAAGTGCCAATAACTTGGTTTTACTCCCATGTCCTGCCCTGAATCCAGAACCATACAATATATTACTTATTAATATAATCACATATTATTTCTTAAAGAAAACAAAAATATCTAATTTATTGTAACCCAATTGTATAATTACAACGGAGCATAAATCTGACTATGAGTAATCTTATGCAAGTCAAAACCGTGAATCTATCTTGATACTTATATACCTCTTATCTCTGAAGTTTACTAACAATAACAAAACACGGACTCTTTTTTTCTCTGCCTGAAGAAACAACTTAAAAAAGTGATTGTTTTACATTCTCTCTCCATATTTACCAATCTCTTCTACTGCCTTCCATTGGAGAGCTGATATAGATGTTAACAAAACAAGTACTCTGCATGCTCGTTATGTGACTTTCAAATGTGGACAATTGCATCAACTGAAAACCAATTGTCTATGGGACTTTCCTTGATGCTTCTTTATACAAATGTTAACTTTTAAATCAAGTATCAATTAGCTTTTCTTTAGGGTTGTTCATTGTTATTGTTAATAGGAAAAATCTGTTTTGTTCTGCTTTCTACTCACCAAGGCTACGTCTACACTGGCATGATTTTCCGGAAATGCTTTTAACGGAAAAGTTTTCCGTTAAAAGCATTTTCGGAAAAGCGCGTCTAGATTAGCAGGACGCTTTTCCGCAAAAGCACTTTTGCGGAAAAGCGTCCGTGGCCTATTTAGACGCACTTTTCCACAAAAAAGCCCTGATCGCCATTTTCGCGGAAAACAGTACTGTGCTGTTTACACTGGCCCTCTTGCGCAAATGATTTGCGCAAGATGGCTTTTGCCCGAACGGGAGCAGCACAGTATTTCCACAAGAACACTGATGATCTTACATGAGATCGTCAGTGTTCTTGCAGAAATTCAAGCGGCCAGTGTAGATAGCTGGCAAGTTTTTCCGCAAAAGCAGATGATTTTGTAGAAAAGCTTGCCAGTCTAGACACAGCCCAAAAGATAACTGTACTGTTTATGATTAAACATTATAAAATATTCTTAAACTTTTCAGAGACATTAAATATGGAATATTTCAGTACAAAATGTGAATATTTCAGAAAGTAATGCATCAGTGAAAACTAAGTATTACTTATGGAAACATAATTACAGTAAGTTATTGTTGTAAATACATAATATATATGATGATCATTAAGAAATTATTTAGTTAATTATGCTTGTGGTATATTTAGCAGACAATAATTAGTTTCTCTCTCCCATAGCTTTGCATTACTAGCAGTGGTAAAATCTTCTTTTAGCTTACAATGAAGTAAGCAGACATAACATGAAGACAGAAACATTAGTAAGCCAAATTCCACCATTTACATCATAGCCCTACTGACAGAAAAACCACCACCGATTATGTCCCTAAAGGCCTTCTAAAGTATCATTTTTGTTATGAGGTCCAAAAATAAACAAATAAAATAATTATTCATAGCCAGATCAAATTATTCTCTTTCTCTACATGTTCATAGTTACCTGACGTGTCTTTTAGACTGCACAGTCTCTAGTACAGGGATTGTTGGGTCTTGGATAGCATCCACATTGCCAGTGCATGTCAAAGAATACAGAAAATACACAATAGCAAAAGCAACTGAAAGCACATCTTCCAGCTGTTATGCAAGATTAGTAGTGCAAGTATGAAATGTGCCATCCAGCAGTTGCTTCATAGCTGTTTTCCGGATTTGCTACAACAGCATGCCTTCATAAATTTTTAGGCTTTGCTTTATATACAAACTGCTGTATATTTGTTCTGCACTTTCTGATTTATTACTAACATTATTTTAACAGCAGGTGCATATTCATGCAGTAACTCCAGGAAAGCATTTTGACTCACAGATACTGTGCTGAGGAACACATGGGCTTTTTCTTGAGTTTCAGTTTTGCTTAAGTGAGGGACTTTACTAAATATACCATACTTTCTGCAATCTGTTCAGTCACCTCCGCTGCTGAGCATTATGTGGTCATGGTTCTACCTACTTCCTGCCCCTTTCCACATACACCTAACCTTCTCCCCACTCATTATTTGTGTGGTGGTTACAGGAGGAAAGTGTGTCTATGTAGAATACAATAGTTAATTTTATCCTAAATTATTCAGTGTAGATTTGTTTCCCTTCCTATAGCTAAAAAGTTTCACACTTATATAATATTTCTACATTTAAAAGCATTGCATTTTATTTGTTTTCCTAAAAATGCATATGTAACCCACACACATACTGGGTGTGATTCACTGTCCCATACTGTGGCACTTAAATTACTTACAGAGCGAGGAAGAATGAGTGCTCTACAGCCTTAGCTGAGAAGTAGCTGGCTTTATAGGTCAGGTTTTAGAAATTCATGCTCTAAGCTCCAGAGTTCAGTTCGGTTTCACCTGTTGGCATTACACATGTGCTATTGTAAAATATTAAACATTATGAGCCAAATTATTATAAGCCTTATGCTAGTTCAAATTAAAGATCAGGAGAACTTTTTGTAAACATTGTAGAAACTCATGGGAAAATACATTTCCTACTCAAAGAGCTTACAATTCAATTATGCCTGTCCCTGCATATTATAGGAAAGAGATGGGATTTAGGAGACTCAGGGCACCCCTCCTCCCCACTCCCTCCCCTCCCGTAGGAAGCAGCAATAATTTGACTGCGAGCACTAAGGACTCCAGGGAATTGCTATTTGGGAAGGCAAGGCTTTGACTTCACCATAGGGCATGCTAGATAGAAGTGGCAAGAGAATACGGGGAAGTACTGACTTTGCCTTTTCGAAGGTTTCAAAAGTCCTTTATATCACTGCCACACCTATGAAATGTTAAGTCTAATAGAAGCATAATAACTTCTGGCATTTGGATGTTGTGTCTTCTCAACTCAAAAGAGGCACAATTTAGCCTAATGAGACAAAATTTATATTAATTGAAAAAAAGATGTATTTTGATGAAAATGTGTTGTTGCAAGTTATTTATGAAAAATATAATGCCAGCCAAAATAATAAAATAAAATTTTGTCCCGGTAAATATTCCTGAGGCATCCCAGATGGTAGCAATTCATAACTAGTATAAGCCAAATTAGGACCATCCAAATTCAGAATGCTGGTCTGCATAATAATGCTAGATATCTCTGATCCCATAAAGCTCATTGAGCAAATAGTATAAATGCATTAATCAACATTAGAAAAAAAAGGTACAGATGAATAAATATTGACTTCTGTTACAAGTTTTGTTTGTTACTCATTGTACATAATATCTTAATTATTATTGAAATAAAACAGCAATAGAACTTGTACATTAAACTGTGCGATCATTTGAGAGGTTTCACCTATTCTTTGAGTACTCAATAGGAAAGCAACAAATCACCTCTTGTAATTCAAAGTACAGGGTATCTTAACAACTAGAAAACATTCTACAGATGGCATTTTTGACTAGGGATGTGTAGTAATGTTTTATAAAAGTTGCATAGAGGCCTATGAACTCCAGTTAATATTTAAAACCTACTTTCAGTGGCAGCAGGAAACTATCCATCTGTGTCAGTGCGAGAAAATAGCAGCCGCGAATGTTTCCTTGGGAGGTTTGACCTTCTGAACATAGAACAGTTCACATATCTTGTAGAGAATTGTTCAGTGGGTACCCTGAGTGTGTTCCATGTCTTCCCGCTTGTTATAGCTTTTTTCACCACACTTTATTTCTGTGGTACACCTTCACCATTATGGGATACAGCTATGTGGAAGACAAACCTGTATACCACACTAAGAAATATGGCTTCACAATGTGCCTGAATAATTCTGTAACTGTTGATTGAAAATATAGTTAAGGAAATCCCTCCCCTCATTTTGAACCTATTTTCCCATTTATTCTAAGAAGTGTCTACTAGCAAAAGAATTGTGCAAGTTCTAACACAGACCATACTAGTAATGTATCTTGAAACATACAATAGGCAGGAATAGGCTGTTTTCTTCTTCTCTTCTACTACAATTTCTCCATTGAGCCAAAATATGAAATCTATTTTCTAACACCCCCTCAAAAAAAGGTCCTACATTACTATACTGTACTAGAGTCTTTAAGGAGATAAGATTTTGTTGTTACAACATCAGTATTCCAAATAAAATAATCTTGCCAATACTGAGCTGTCAAAGAAAAACTAAAAAATGTAAAAAATAGGAGTCGGATGCTTATTTTTCCTTTTGCTTTATCTCTTGTCTCTGTCTTACATTTGATATTTCTTTTAAGAAAGTAAAAAGGAAAGAATGCACTCACATGCATATAAACACCTGCATGTAGACTTTAGCTATTCTAATGCCTATCTATACACTAGACTAGGACTTTGCAGGTGCAAATTCTAACACTTGCAAATACCCAGGAATTACAATGGTCTGACTATTACATATATAATATAAAGAAATATAGGGCAACTGGACAATTTTTTTATTAATTTATTATGCTAATCTCTTGACATGATGATGATTGTGCATTTCACCTCATTAGGGAAGAAATGGTCATTGAAAGAAATATCTTGCCTTAAAACTGAAAAGTTAAAAACAGCTTCATTTTCAGCCTCTGGCCTTAACTTTCACCTTAACATGCATGGACTTTGGAAACACCTAAAGGTGTACTTTAACTATTTTAATATCAAGAGACATGTAAATATTTGAATTTACACCTATAAAACCCTATTCTACTGTAGGGACAGGTATTAGAATGGCTCAAGTGTGCAAGTATCTGCAATCACAAAGTGCATGTGAATATACGAGCACACACAGTTTTGCAAAGGCTGGACATCTTGCTATAAACTGGGTCATTTGTTGTTTGATTAAGATATAGGAGAATGCCAGGGAGCAGTAATTTCAGAAAGCCTTATGGTGTTATTAATGATGTAATGCTGGTAAAGAGAACCTCAAGAATGTTGTTATGCAAAAAGGAGAAGTAATACATGGCTATATACATATTCCAAAACATTTTTCTTTATGCAAATATTTAAGTCTAGCAGTTGCCAAATATAAAGGTGCAGATGTTTCAGAATCTGATGGGGACTGAGTCCTTCTGGTTATGAGCCAATATTAATTTCAAGTGCAACTACAGTTTTGCTGAAAGTTATAATGTGCAAATCTATATTAATAAATAAAGTGCTTGGCAGATTGTCAGTGTAGTATTTATGTAATCTCTCATTGCAGCGGGTGCTTGCTCAGAGAAACAAAGCGATTTGATATGACTTCCAAGTTCCCTACTACGCAACAAGTATAATATAACAAGTATATAACATTTGGAGAGAAAAATGTTCAGGTTTGGTATATATAGAAATTGCTGCCCCAATCCACAGCTGTACTAGAGCTTTACATGGAGCAGTGCACTGAGAGGGAATTCAGATGAAGGTGATTTTAAGCCATAAATGTGAACTAAAGATATTTATTGTAGTCAATAACTTCTGGTTGAACTAGTTGTTCTCACATGGTCTTCACATTGTCATTTCCTGAAAATGGTCAGTGGTCTGTACTCTGCCTCCAGGAGTAGCCAGAACCAGGTGCTTTATAGCACAGTGCAAGAAACCTCATAATCGGCTGTTATTGAACAATCTATGGTAACCATATCCCTCTATTCTTTTAGGTGATTTTTGTTTGCTTGTTTCTAAATTATTTGTAATGTAGTGTATAGGTAAACCTCTGTCCATATGTGAACACTAGGGGTATGTCTACACTTGCACCCTAGTTCGAACTAGGGATGCAAATGCAGGCATTTGAAATAGTCAATGAAGCGGGAATTTAAATATCCCGCGCTTCATTAGCATGATCTCACCAGCGCGTTAGTTTGTATCATAGCTGATTCAAACCAGGAAGTGCGTGCCGGAACATGTTGGTTACTCCTAATTTTTTGAGGAGTAACGTTAGTTTGAACCAAGGGGTTTGGTTCGAACCAACGCCTCCTGGCACGCAGTTCCTGGTTCAAATCAGCTGTGATTCGAACTAGCACGCCGGCGAGATCATGCTAATGAAGCGCATGTTATTTAAATCCCTGCTTCATTGACTATTTCAAATCCCTGCATTTGCATCCCTAGTTCGAACTAGGGTGCAAGTGTAAACATACCCTCAAACACGAGAGACAATTTTGTGGGCTGTGTGCATCATGCTATGTCAGGCTTCCTCCATGCTATTATTCAAATTTGTTCTGAAAGCCAGTTTGTTCCATACTGCCCATAAATGCTATCTCATGTTAGTTTTCCACCATCACCCTCCCGATTTAATAACCTCATAAATGTAACCTATTTTTGGACTCACAGCCAATATTTGATCTTTATCTCTGATAGGCTTTCATCCTGCACCACAATCAGCCCACAGAGCTGTTTTACCTGTCTAGAGTCCCATTGAATCTGACAGACCTTTTCATGGTAACAGGAGTCTGTATTAGCAAATCACAATGCAGGATTAAGGACTTGGATCATAAATTCATCTCGAAAGAGAGTCTAATTTTGCTAATGTGAAGGTCTAAGCACACCTTCAATCCTTTATAAATAATAGCAATAATTAAGAGTCCATCTGGTTCAATTGCTTATAAAACTACAACATATACTTCAATTAGTTCAATCATAAATGTTAAAGTTCTTCGACTTTCTATTTATTACTGACATTAAATATGCAAAATAGTCTCATTTATTTCTTTATCTTATAGATACTAGTTTATGATAATTAATTAAAGAACATGATGGACAATGATAGTAGAGCCATGTGTATCTCACTCATAATTCTAATGACTAATGTTAGTACAGGTCAAACCTCCCTTTTCAGGCTTCCTCACAATCTGAGCAGTCCTGAACCACAGAGTTTGACAGACAAGGGGAGGGCAAGGTTCTACCTGGGTGTAGGCACTGCTCCTAGCTGGGGCTGTGCTCAGTGCCACCTGCTCCAGTGCCTCAAGCCCTCCACTGTGTCAGCCCTGACCCAGGAAGCATCGCTTTGGACAGGGGCCAGCCCCAATGCTTCCAGTCAGGACTGAGGATCTTGCTGCTGGCCCTGCTGATTCCAGCCCTGATGAGGGCCTCACTCCCCATGGCCAGCCCCAGCCAGGACTGCCGCCAGTCCCAGCTGGGTCTGTGCCACTCACCATGCTGGCCTGAACCAGGGCTACACCCCTTCTACCATGCCAGAGCCAACTGAGGCTGCATTTCCAAGCACACCAGCCTGGACAGGGCTGTGCCCCTGGTCTCTGGCCCCATTCCTCCAGCCCCAGCTAGGGCTGTGCTCCTTGCTGTTAGTCTTCACCGCGGCTGTGCTCCTCACTGTGCTGCCTTGCTGGGGATATGCTCCCCGCTGCAAGCCCAGCCTGCGCTGTGCTTCAGAACCTAGCCAGCCAGGCCTGTCTAGTCCAGCATTATCTGTGGTCCTACTGTCTGGATGTTGCCAGACCAGATGTTGTTGGACCAGAGAGTCCCAGATTTTAGCGTTTCAACCTGTATGATGAGCTGTTCTGTCTACTGATAAGGAACAATTAAAATACAGTATTTTTTTCAATTTTCTTAATTAATATATTCCAAGCTCTCATTTTGCTACACAAGCATCACATAAATGCCTTAAAAAAATCACATTTAAATTTGAAAGCTGTTTTCATAGAAGTTATTCAGTATTTTTAAAAAGTTATATATTTGATTTATTAAACAAAACAAATAAAATATTATCCAAAGGAAGTTCAAAGTGAAATATCTATCAGAATTCAAGAATCAATTAGTAATATGTTTTTTTAATCATCATTAGTTAGTAGTTTGAGACATTAAAGAAGTTAAAATACTTCAATCTTTTTGTATTCATTTACCAACAAGAAATGAAGGGAAAAAACCCTACATGCACTATATCAAATGGCTACTAAATTCAGAATGGACATATTGGATAAAATGAAATGATGTTAGGACTATCTCAAAATCATCAACTGGAAGTGACCTTAAGAAGTCATTTAGTCCAGCCCTTTGCACTCATGGCAGGACTATATATTATCTAGCTCATTCCTGATTTTTTTTTTTCTAATCCACTCTTTAAAATTTCCAATGACTGAGATTTCACAACTTCCTTAGGCAATCTATTGCAGTGCTTAACCTACTTGAAAGCTAGGAAGATTTTCTTAGGGTCTAACCTAAACCTCCCTTGGTGCAATTTAAGCACATTGTTCCTTGTTCTTTCCTCAGAGGTTAAGATTAACAATTATTCTCCTCATCTTCATAATAACCTTTTATGTACTTGAAAATGGTTATCATGTCTCAAGACTAAACAAACTCCTCCCTCCCCCAAATCTTCCCTCATAAGTCACATTTTCTAGACTTTAAACATTTTTTCTGTTCTTCCCTGGACTTTCTTCAATTTGTCCACATCTTTCTTGCAGCATAATACACAAAAGTGGATGCAATAAATTGAGGCCTAATAAATGTAGAGTGAAGTGGAAGAATTAATTATAACACTTGCTTTCAACACTCCTGCTATTATATCTCAAAATGATGTTTGCTTTTTTTGCAATAGTGTTACATTGTTGAATCATATTTAGCTTGTGGTCCACTATAAACCCCAGAGCCCATTCCACAGTACTTCTTCCTAGGCAGTCATATTCCTTTTTAACCGATTGTTCCTTCCTAAATGGAGTACTTTGCATGTATCCTTATTGAATACCATCCTATTTATTTCAGATCATTCACCAGGTTTGTATAGACAATTTTGAATTTTGATAATATCTTCAATTTGCAACCTCTTCCAGATTAGTATTATCTGCAGACTTTAGAAACGGTACTTTCTATGCCATTGCCTAAATCACTGATGAAGATAATGAACACAACGGGAACAAGAACTGATCCCTAATGTACCCCTCTCTTTATGCCTTTCCAGAATGACAATAAACCACCAGTAACTACTCTTTGGGCATGTCTATATGATGAGAGAAGGTTGAATCTATGATGGGCAGTTTCTGGGCAGCTGACATTGAGAAGGCACATGGCTGTCTCGCCAATAAAGACAAGAATCAAATGTCCAAGGTAGCACATCCATATTTATGGAGTGACACAGAAAGCAAGGAGACACCAACATTGCCTATGTTTCCAGTGTCACCTGTGTCCAAATACTGGCAGCAGGATTTTAAAGGGGCTCCTGTCGACCATGTCCCAAAAGACATTCCTTTACTTCCTACCTCCTCGTGTGCCATAAAGGAGCCAATAGTGTGTGCGTGCCTTTTCTTGCCCTTGTTGTCTATGCTACTATGGCCTCCACTAACTCCCCTGCACATCTTGGAATACTGCTTCTGGCATTGGGAGATGAGCTCAGACTGGTAGGAGCTGCATCATCATGCAGGGATGGCACAATCAGCTGTGGCTGTAGAACTTCTGCATGAATCTGGGGGACATGGAAAACATTGTCCATAGGCTTCCTTAACTGAGGGGGGAAGGGGATAGAGGGAACACGCATCCCTACCCTGGTCCCCGACCACTATGCCTCAGAGTACATCAACCAGAAGGGGTATTTCTCCCTCGTGCTGTGGGTGCTTGTGGATCACAAAGGCTGCTTCACCAACATCAACATGAGATGTGCCTCTTCTGAAAGATGCACACCAGAATTTTTTCCCAAGACCGGACAATCGGAGCTGTGGATATGCCCATAGTGATCCTAGATGACACATCCTACCCCTTTCTCCCTCACAAAGCCCTACGTAGGAAGTCTGGAGCCCAGCAAGGAGGATTTTAATAATCATCTGAGCAGGTGCAGAATGGTGCTGAAACATGCATTCAGACATAAAAAGGAGAGGTTCAGGACCCACTTTGACCTCAGCGAGTGCAACCTCCCCTTTGTGGTGGTAGCCTATTGTGTGTTCTAAAATCTGTGCAAAAACAAGGGGAAAACCCTTCTAGCAAGGTGGGGAACTGAGGCTTAGTGCCTAGCCAGGGAATTTAAGCAATTTTTAAAATGTTCTTTTCTTATTTTGGCCTCTGTCCCTAACTCATTTTCACGGGCATTTACTATGTTGGATGACCAATCATCACCAACATTCATACAAAGAACTCATTAAACACTTCTGCTATTTTCATATGTTCTATCATTATTTCCCTCCCACCTCATTAAGTAATGGTCCAACATTGACCTTGCTTGTGATGTATTTGTAGAATTTTTTTCTCATACTTTATACCTCAGTTGGTTTAACATTGTTTTGTATCTTGACCTTTCTATATTTGGCTCTATAAATCTGTGGTGTTTGTTTATACTCATCTGTTGTAATTCAACACAGATTTTTTTTAAATTATTGTTTAAACATTGATTATCTCCTGATTAAGTTTGGGTGATTTCTTGTTATACCTCCTATCTTTCCTAGCATTGGACAAAATGTTCATTAATGAGATCTATGATGACAATATCATTTATTTTGCAACATAAATCCTCTTTTTCTAATTTATTTTATTAGCCTAAACTTTTCATTACTTATATTGTGACATGAATTAAGTTTTGCCTCAGTGAAATAATTTCACTACCCATTGAATTTTAACAAGAATAAAAAAATATAAAAGGTAGTATAAAAGAAAGCAGTAAGTCTTTCAGGTAATACATTGTCAGTTCAGATTTATATTCACTACAAATTACAGAAATGTTATCTTCTCTTCGAGTCCACTCAGATAAAGAAATAAAGAGGATGATAATATTTGAAAGATGTTTACTTTGATAAAAAAGAAAAAGATCTAGAAACCTATATTCAGTCATGTCAGCAGTACACCAATGATCAATATTAATGAAGAATGAAATTTTTTTCTCCGTTGATTTAATTTGAAATTCAAGATAACTTGGAGTTACAACAAGGGAGCTTTGCAGCAGATGGATGTCTATACAGGAAATTAACTTCAATAAATAAATAAATGTCCTACTTACATTGAAGAGACATCTTCATGAATGTGCTTTATGAGCAGGTTACTTTACATTCTTGCTCCTTTATGAAGTTGAACTGTGAAACAATCATTTACTGACATAGCTAGATAGAAAATGGGTCCTTTATAAGGATCTGTATGTATCAGATGATTTAAAACAAGATATAGAACTTTTAACTCTATGGGAAGTTGTAGAATCTCCATCTCTGGAAATATTTGAGTAGGTTAGATAAATGTCTGTCAGGGATGGTCTAGATAGTATTTGGTCCTGCCGTGAGGGTAGGGGACTGGACTCAATGACCTCTTGAGGTCCCTTCCAGTCCTAGTATTCTATGATTCTATGCTTCATTTAAAATTTGTCACAAGTTAGTCGTGACAAAGTCATTGTCATTGAAAGTCATTCAATGGCTTCTACAAGAAATATCTCAGTTCAGTGAATGGACAGATGTGTGTATTACACACAAATCCAAGCATCATAACTGACAACTCTTTTGGGCATTCTAAGCACAAAAACAATGTTCTCAGAGACAGTGGGGATCTAGCTATCAACTCACAGTAACATGGCTCCTTCTGGTCAAAAGATTGTGGTTTATCGGCCTGGCAATGCAGATAGCTTATGTTCACAATGCCCACTGTCTACTGGTGGTCAAACAGGGGATTTATGCCTTCAGCACAGTCAGCTTGGAACCATTCATACACACTACATATGCTAGAACAGGTCTTTAAAATGAGCTATGTTATGCCTCCTTATTTCTTCTTATAGTCTAACTTGACACCATTTTTGTAGACCAAAGATGAAACTGACAGATCCCATTCAAGGCACAGGGGAAACTAAGCTTGTCATTTGGAATCCTAGCATTTGATTCATGTATTTAGAAAGCTTTCAGAGTATTATAGTGCTTAAAGTACTCAAAATACAGAGGGCGACTGCATTCAGTATACCAGATGAAATGTGTTAGACGGATAGATGAAATACTGAGGTATTTGCACCAGGTTTTCATCTCCAGAGGTCTGGGTTCAAACATGATACTTTAGTAGTGGAATGAGAGCTCGTGGTCCTAAACTAATCTCCAGTTGAAATTCACTCACACTTAAAAAATAAACACGTATGGTAGTTTGGGATCAGTGGTATTCTGCTTAAAAGAGCTTTATCCATTAAATAAATTGGAAGGGGAGAGCTATGGATTGCTACTGGGAGTCACAAGCAGAAATCTGCATAGTGTAACTGGAATCAATGTTGAAATGAACCAGATGTAAAGATACATACATATTTATAACGGTATTTTTTATCATGATGTTTTTGCATAATTTCTCATATTAGTTTTATAATTTAGACTAGAAATTAGGAGCAGAATATTAGAAGTTGTAAAATATAAGAGAATTAAAGAGTATCTTACCCTAAAAGAACTAAAGTAAATACCTTTTTTATTATAGCGTTTATTGAATAAGAATTGTATGCAATTCTCATCATCATGTAATAATAATAGAAGCAGTCAAAAATCTACAACAGATTTTAAGAATTAGTAAGCAAATCTTCCCATTTTTAATGTCATGCACATTTCCCATATTTAGAATATTTAAACTTACTGCAATGTTAATGCACACAGCTTAATAAATATAGAAGAGTGCGCCTAATATCTTTAGGGATAAGGAATGTATTTTCATTTTTAGTTAATTCGCAGACCGAAAGTGACTTCTATTATAAAGCACCGTTGTATATCTGAGTTAGCCAGAACTTAGAATTAAAGCAGGGAGAAAAGAAAATGTCACACTGATGAATATTGATCATATCTGCTATGCAATCCAATGATCTGGAACAGGTCATTTGTTCCTTATGCCCTTCAAAAAGCTTAGAAACTCACAAAGATAATCAACTCAAGTTAGTGCGTTTGACAGATATCTACAATGTTGTTATTTATACCACACACCCTCACATTTGTACATAAGTATCTTAGTGTTGCTTTGTGGTTCTGTTTTGTGCTTTCATGACATACAGTACATTTTAATAAAAGACCTTATACTGTTCTTTGTGGTGTTGTGTTGTTGACAAAAGGCTAATGAGCAGAAATGAAATCTGCAGTTAGGACTTAGGAAGCATAAAGCCGGATGATACTAATGGTCCATCTAGTCCAATTTCTTGTCTCCAACAATAGCCAATATCAGATAATTCAGAAGAAGGTGAACGAAACTCAACAACTGAGAACTCTGGAACATCTTGAAAATAGGAGATGTTTTCTTCCTATTTTGTATTAGTCACTCATTTCTTTGGAATACTTATGTGTACTCTGCAGCTGAGAGCACACCTCTTATCCTGAGTAGACAGATTGGTGCTAGGTTCACTGTTGCTAGTGTGTTAAGAATAACAGTGTGGAAATGTGTGCGGTGGTGATGAGGTTAGCCACTCAATATCATACAAAGGGAGTTGGGTGGATTTGGATTCTAAGGGCACATCTACACAGCAGAGCTAAAGCTGAAATAAACTGTGGAACTTGAGCTACATCAGTTGTTTAGCTTAAGTTGAAATAGCTTTTATCAGCTTTTGGCACTGTCTACACAGCAGAAAGTTGAAGGAAGAACCACTTTTCCTCCAACTTCCCTTACTCCTCATTAAATGAGGGTTACAGGAGTCAGAGTAAGAAGTCTTCCAGCTCAACATTATTTTAACATTATGTCAAAATAACTACTTGTAGTGTAGACACAAACTTCGTTATTTCAGAATAGATGCACCCCTAGTGGCTAGTTTACACTGTCACCCATCTTGGAATATCCATACCGCTATTTTTAGTGTGCAAGTGAATCTTTGTACCTCAACTAGAAAGCACATTTCCAGCTGCAGGGTAGACACCCCCTGAATGCCTTGAAGCATGAAGGTTTATATCTGATACTTTTTTTGTCTTATTCAATGTAACTGTGTGGCTACGTTTAGACTGGCATGATTTTCCAGAAATACTTTTAATGGAAAAGTTTTTCCATTAAAAGTATTTCCACCAAAGCACGTCTAGATTGGTCTCGGAGTTATCGTTATAACGATGTGCTTTTGCGCAAAAGCACATCTACATTGGTGGGACACTTTTGTGCAAAAGCAGAAGCCCGGAACCATTTTGTAGAGCTCAGAAGGGCACTAGCCCTTTCCGGAGGCAGGGGCTGGAGCTCCTTTGAGACACGTGCTTAAAGGGATCTCCCTGGACAGCCATTTCTCTCTTGCTCCATGCTTTAGGACCTCTTGCAGGGACAGTCAGCTGTAGCAGTTTTGGTGGTTGCCCTCTGCCTTTTTGGTCATCACTGCATTTGCCACTTAGTGCCTTTGCTTGTTTTTTTTAAAATCTCCCTTATTTTTTCTTCCATGGAGCCAGGGGTGGCCATGTGCCTGCTCTGGCCCCTGCTGGCCATTTTGGAGTGCCTGCAGCTGGTGCTCCAGGCTGCTGCCCTCCTGTTCCAGGACATGGAGACGCAGATCGCTTTGGATTCCCTCACCACGGAGGCCATGGCATTCCCACCCCAGCGTGGAGAGGCCACTGTGGAGACTGGACACCAGTACGGATTGGTGGGAATGGCTGGTCCTGGGGCAATGGGACGACCAGCAACGGCTCCGGAACTTTCGCATGTGAAAGTGGATGTTCCTGGAGCTGTGTGCCTGGCTCGCCCCTGCACTCCAGAGAACCACCACCTGGCTGCATGCACCCATCTCCATCAACGAAAAGGGCACCATCGCACTATGGAAGCTGGCCACCCCGGACAGCTACCAATTGATGGCACACCAGTTTGGGGTGGGCAGATCCACCATCAGTGTCATCGTGATGGAGGTAAGTCCCAGGGGGAATGGGGTGGGGGGAGGGTGTGGCACTCCATACCCAGGGGCAGCCAAGACTCCAGGCTGGGTCACCCAGGGGTTTGGGCCATCCCTCCCTTGCAGTTGCCTGCTGGTGGGGGGTGGGGGTCCGTGGGGCGAGGGAGGCCCTGGTGTGTGTGTGAGCGCACAGAGTGCATCACGGGGGGGGGGGGGGGCCAAGGGAGCACACACTCACCCTGCCTTATGTGATGTGTTCCCCTGTGTTTCTCTGCACCCTCCTGCAGGTCGTCCATGCCATCAACAACGCCCTGCTCCCAAGAGTCATCGCCTGCGCGATATGGATACTACCATGGCTGGCTTTGCTGCCCTTGGGTTCCCCAACTATGGGGGAGCCCTGGATGCAACCCACATCCCCGTCCAGGCCCCGGAGCATCGAGCAGCCCATTTTATGAACAGGAAGGGGTACTGCTCGATTGTCCTCCAGGCCCTCGTGGACCACCGTGGCCACTTCTTAGACGTTTATGTGGGCTGATACAGCAGGGCACACAACTCCCACATCCTCCAGAACTCCAGCCTGTTTCGCAGGCTGGAGGTGGGCACCTACTTCCCCCAGCGGGAGTTGACTGCGAGAGATGTGCCTATGCCCATATGTGTCGTCGGGGACGCGGACTACCCCCTGCTGCCCTGGCTAATGCGGCCCTACACGGGGTGGCTGGACCAGAACCTGGCCTGGTTCAGTGATCACCTCAACCGGGCCCACAATCATGTGGAGTGTGCCTTCGGCCGCTTGAAAGCCCACTTCTGGTGTTTGCTCACCCATCTCGAGATGGGTGAGCAGAATGCCAAGGAGGTAGTGGCTGCATGCTGCGTGTTCCATAATCTTGTGGAGTGGAGTGGAGTGGGGAGGCCTTCCTCCCCACATGGATGGCAGCTGAGGGCCAGGGCTATGAACATCCCCACACAGCTGCCATCCATCAGGCGCACCAGAATGGGGTGAGCATCCGGGAGGCCCTAACGGATATGTTTGCCCAGCCCCCATAGTACGGTCACCTTGGTCTCCCTTTGCAACTCCCTCCTATTCCCTACTCTTCCCCCTCCTCTTCCCTCCCAATAAACACCAAACACAAGTTTTGTTTTGAACAGAAAAAACTTGTATTTTTTTTATTTACAGGGGGGAGAGGCGGAGGAGATCTTGAACTGGGAGCGGGAGGAGATCTTGAACAGGGAGGGGGAGGAGCTACTCCTCGGAGAGATGGCCCCTGCGAGTGCTCCTGTGGGGGCAGACCTGCACAGGGGGGGCAGGCCACATCTGGGCAGGCTGTACGGGGAGGTGGGCAGGAGCTGCAGGAGTAGGAGGGGCCATTGCAGGAACGGCAGGAGCAGGAGGGGCCATTGCAGGAGTAGGAGGGGCAGGGACAGGAGCAGGAGGGGCCATTGAAGGAGGGGGCACTGCAGGTCTGCCTCCACGTGCCAAGTGATGGCTGTCTTGACACGCTCGATGGCCTGAACGTGGCGCCGAAGGAGCTGATCCCGGTGGTGGAGCCGCTGCCTCAGTGGTTGGGTGGCTGGAGGTGCTGCTGCTGCTACTGCAAGACTTGAGGGTCCCTGGCTTGTGCTTGGTCCCGCTGCAGGGTAGAGAAGAAAGGATGGGTCAGTCAGGCAGCCCGGCCACTGTCCCCACACCTCATGCCCTCCACCTCTGAGCCCAGGTGACAGCACAGTAGTATGGCTTGGGCCCACTTGGTTACCTCCCTATCCCCTGTGTTGTATGTTTGCATACAGGAGCACCCCTGGAGCAGGGAACTCCTCCATGTATTGGAATCACCGGTCTGTGTCCTGGCCCTGTGGAGGGTGCTTGTGTTGTGTTCACCTGTGGAACTCCCTGCCAGTAGAGACTGTGAGGCTTTGGGCTAATCAATGGTGTTTGACAGGGAGAGAGATGAATCCCCACAGAGTGCCTGGGAGCACATCTGGCAGACGTGGTCTGGGCTCTCAGATCCCCATCGCGTGGGATATCTCCTGGACGGAACCAGGGGTGACTGGGGAGTGTACCATCCTTGCAGCAAAACTCAAGCAGTCCTAGGGCTATCCCGAGCACTTCTCCTCCTTCCCTTCCTGTTAGCCCTCACATACGTAGCCCAGGGACATGTGTGGCCGCAGTGGGGACTTCCCTCGGGGAGCCAGCCAAGGCACCGGGAGCAGGTGAGGGGCTCAGTGGGGGCCACGCTCACAGGGCTATGATGCTGTGGTTTTCCCACGAGCAGCTGGCTGTGCCTCACAGCCAGGCATGGGACAGTGTGCCGTTCTGCGTGCTGCACCCTTGCGGAGGTGCGGGATCTGGCCTGAGTCCCTGGGACCCTGGCTGGTTCCAGCCGGCATTCACTCTTCCCCCACTGGTCCTGCTGAATGTGTGAGAGCAGCACGGTCCCAGGTGTGCCCTGCAGCTGCCTGCCGCAGCCACATCCCGCTCAGTCACCAGGCTGCACGTGGTTGCATGTGCTGCTTCCTGCCTAATGCTACACAGCGTGCAGCTCACGCGGCCTGAGTGATGTGCTGTTTCATCCCCCCGCCGCCCAGCCTTGTGAGTGCAAAGTGTAACACTCACCAGTGGATCGTTCCCCGGCCTCTGAGGATGTACGGGAGACATCGGGGCTGCTGGAGGGGGCCTGCAGGGTGGTCCTTCGATGCACTGCTGTTTCCTTCCCCCACCTCGGTGGTCCTGGTGATGGGGGGGCGCATGCTGCTGTCCACGGGGACGTCCGGTGCCTCTGGTGCTTGCTGGCCCAGGATAGTGTTGAGCCATTGGTAATGGGGGCAGGTGTCGGCTCCTGCTCCCTGGCCCTTGCTGTCCCAGACGTAGCCCAGGCGCAGCTCTTTGACTTTAGCCCGGACTTGCTCCAGGGTCTGGGCTGGATGGCCCTGCTGGGCAAGTGCCTGGGCCATGCGGGAAAAGATCTCCATGTTCCAGTGCCAGGAGCGAGTCTCATGCAGGGCCTCCTCCTCCTTCCAGAGGTCCAGGAGGGCTTCCAGCTCCCCCGGGGACTAGGATGGGGCCCTTCTTTTCTGTCCCTGGGGGCCGCCTGTGCTGGGGGTGCGGGTGGCCAATCCCCACCTGCCATTGTGCTTGGGGGGGGTGTCTGCTGAACAGCAGGGGCCACGTGGCAGAGCTGTGGCCAGAGTTCTGAGAAGGGCTCCTGCCTTGTGACCTCAGCAGCCTGCGTCTGCTTTAAGGAGTCTCGGGTTACCAGGAAGTCCGAGAGCTGATTGTGGCTACGGAGCCTCCGAGTGTCCACTGGGTTTTTTTTCCAATTATCCTGCTTTTGAACAAAATGTCTTGGCTAGTGTAGACAGGCAGCTCTTTTGCGCAGAAACATTTCCACAAGAGGGCTTTTCCCAAACAGGAACGTCAAAGCATTTGCGCAAGAAGCACTGATTTCGTACAGTAGAACGTCAGTGCTTTTGCGCAAAAGCAAGCGGCCAGTGTAGACAGCTGGCAAGTTTTTGCTCAAAAGCGGACGCTTTTGCGCAAAATCTTGCCTGTCTAGACGCACTCTGTATGTTTTAATGTCATATACAAATGTTAACTGCTTTAACAATTGTTAGAAGCTTTACCTCAGTTAATGTGGATATCTATCCGTACATAATGTTTTCCAGACAGATTGGCAATGTCCTTCTTTATATACTTTATGTGCAAAAAGCAGCTTATTAACATTACTAAGACAATTTAAATATTTTATATTGCTCATGGTTATACTGATATAACTTCAATACTGATGATGCTCATTAAACATACATTAATTAAATTTGCAACTGAACTCTTTGGGGAGAATTCTACGTGTTCTGGTCCATGACTTTACCTACAATCTGCCTAGTATTTCATGTTATTGAAGCCTTGGATGATGACCCAGTACTTGTTCATTTTTAAGGTACCAATATGACCCTTCTAAAAACAGCCATAGTATTTGACCCAAGCTTCAAAATCTGAAGTGCTTTCCAAAACCTAAGAGGGGCAGGGTGTGGAACATCATTTCTGACATCTTAGAAGAGCAACACTGATACAGAATGCACAGAATCTGAACCACCAAAAAGAATCTCAACTTTTTTTTGCTGGTGGCATCTGATTCAGGTGATGAAAAGCTGATCCATCAGTCCACATTCTTTTTTTGTCACTATCAAGCAAATCCCATCATCAGCATGAACACATGTGATCTGGAGGTGGCTGAAGCATGAAGGGGCACATAAATGTTTTGCATATCTATCAGTATAACTTGCAACACATCTACAATCTGTTCCAGTGCTGACCCGAGCCATTCTTGCATCCTGGGAAGTGGGCACGCAGCCCCGCCCCTGGACACGCATCGCCCCTCCAATTTACAATAGACACACACCCCCATAGGTTGGCGCCCTGGGCTAGTTCCCCCCTAATCCAGCCCTGATATGTTCTCACGTTCAGGTGAGATTGAAAATAAGAAACGAGTACCATTATTTCTTCCAAGCCTACTGATGGGGGTGAGAGTGGAGGAGGAAGAGGAGAAAGGGATCAGTTACCTCAAGGCCTGGCAAATCAATTCAGCAATCAATTCATCAAGCAAAAAATAAAGATTTTTATTTCTGAAAACTTCTTATGTAAGTGGCAGCAGCTAGAGCCCTCGGCCCTTTAAATCATCACTGTAGTACAGTGCGTCTCTAAGGGCTGGCTGGCAGGGGCAAGGACAGGAGCTGTGGTGTGGGCTGCTCTGGGCCACGCAAAGGGCTAGATGTCCTCTGTCCTTTCCCTTCTGAGACCCCACCACTTCTGGAAGTACAGAGTCATCTATTCCCCAACTTTCCCCAGTGTCCGGTAAATCTGTTGGCCCTTATGATCTTTTGTAGAGACTTGTAAGCTCTGAAAGTTTATTTTTTTATGTAAAAAAATAATAATTCAACATTTGTAAGTTGCACTTTCATAATAAAGAGATTGCACTACAGTATTTGTAGGAGGTGAATAGAAAAATATAATATTTTATTCTTTTTGACAGTATAAATATTTGTGATAAAAACAATATAAAGTGAACACTGTAAACTTTGAATTGTCTTGTAATTAAAATAAATATATTTGAAAGTGTGGTAAACACCCAAAATATATGAATAAATTATATTGTATTATTAACAGAACAATTAAAACTGTAATTATAATGTCTTTAATCTTGTAATTAATCTTGATAATATTTCTAATCATTTGACAGCCCTAATAGTACCCTAATCTGACAAAGTTAAGATTAGATTATGTAACAGCTTTTGTAACACTATATCTTTGCTCACTTTTTATTACATAATCACCACAGAGCATATCAAATTCAATAATGTTCACTATTTGTCATGCCGATTCCTCCCCCCCCCCCCCCCAACAGTGTCTTTGGGATTTGAATTTTAAAAATATAATCCAACTTGATTTTTTCAGAATATGTTGTATTGTTAGCCTGACAGTTTTACACATCTGTAAGCTTTTCCAAAGAGTGCATGCAAAGCTTAGGTAGCTGATTTTCTTTCTTTTGTATAGTGATCCCATTAGGTATATCCCCATGGCACAATAACTGAAAAAATCGCAAAGCTCCATTGTGTTTGAGAAAAATAACCCTCATGCAATTATACTAGAGGGTGAATGCTTTTCATACTGGATGAACTTAATCTGGATTCTAACACATTTGTCTTTGAAGAAAAATGAAATATATTTAAATTTAACATAGGTATTTGGTAGCTTGTTTTTAGGGTAAATTTTTTTAATGTTGAATATAAATAGCAAGATTTGTTTATAGCAATTTAATATTTAAGATTTTGAGTGGGGTGGATAGGGTACCTGCAGCTAATCTGGAAACTCAGAAAATCATATTTTCCTTAACATAGTTCATACACTAAACCCTATTTGCCTGCAATCTACTTCATAAATTAATTGCATACACAACCAAAATCATTGTAAAAGATGTATAATGAATCAGTGAAGCAATCATTTACTGAAATATTAGTATAATACTAGTTTAGGCAACACATCACTAGTCTTTTGATTGAAAGTAAATAGTTTTGAGCTTCTTTGTTCCACAACAAAAAAACAAACAAAACAAAAAACAAACTAAAAAGAAACCTGCATTGTGATCCGGGTTGGTGACAAATATAAACAATTGCTATGAAGGAACTTCTCACAGCAGCTAATAATTCTTAGTTAATATGTTTATATTTCATATTTATGGAAGTCTCATTATTTTGATTTTTCAACACAATCATTAATATCAGATTTTTAAATAAGTGAATATTTTTGGTAGTGTTTTTTATTTGTTCATCTCCCATCAATTTATAATTAGGGCATATTTATTGGGATATTTCATTGCACTATATTGTGATTGGATTTAACACAGCAACAAAATATAGATCTGTTGGCTTTTGCTCCAATATACACAGAAGTGGAATGATATCATTAGTGGCTCCAGTACTGCATTCTTGAGTACTATATAATGCCTCTATGCAATTAAATAAATGTTAGCAGCTCCAAAGGGGAGGAAATGGACTAAAATCTGTCCCTTGGCCTATATTTTGGTAAGCTGCATTATTTTTTTCAGCTGTGGTAATACAGATAGATATTACAATCAAACCATGATAAAGTCCACTATCAATCTTTTTGTACATGTGAAAATGTAAGTTGAATAGAATTTGTAATATTTTTTCTGTTATTTTAGAAAACAAACAGCATCCCAAGGTAGGAAGTGAAAGCCATGTTGCTTACATTCATTACAACTTGATTGGAGAATGACTATAATTCAGTTTCTCAGATGGTCATTTCAAAAGGGCAGGTGCTCATAAGAACGGCCGTTCTGGGTCAGACCATAGGTCCATCTAGCCCAGTATCCTGTCTGCCGACGGAAGACAATGATCAACCGATTTGTCTCCTGCCATCCCTCTCCAGCCTCTGACAAACAGAGGCCAAGGACACCATTTTATCCCCCTGGCTAATAGTCTCTTATGGACCTAACCTCCATGAAATTATCTAGCTTCTCTTTAAACTCTGTTATAGTCCTAGCCTTAACAGCCTCCTCTGGCAAGGAGTTCCACAGGTTGACTACACGCTGTGTGAAGAAGAACTTTCTTTTATTAGTTTTAAACCTGCTACCCATGAATTTCATTTGGTGTCCTCTAGTTCTTCTATTTAGGGAACTAATAAATAACTTTTCTTTATCGGCCCTCTCCACACCACTCATGATTTTATATACCTCTATCATATCCCCCCTCAATCTTCTCTTTTCTAAACTGAAAAGTCCCAGTCACTTTAACCTCTCCTCATATGGGACCCGTTCCAAACCCCTAATCATTTTAGTTGCCCTCTTCTGAACCCTTTCCAAGGCCAAAATATCTTTTTCGAGGTGAGGAGACCACATCTGTACACAGTATTCAAGTACCATAGTTTTATACGGGGCAGTAAGATATTCTGTGTCTTATTTTCTATCCCTTTCTTAATAATTCCTAGCATCCTATTTGCCTTTCTGACCGCTGCTGCACACTGTGTGGAAGTTTTCAGAGAACTGTCCACAATAACTCCAAGATCTCTTTCCTGATTTGTCGTAGCCAAATTAGCCCCCATCATACTGTACGTATAGTTGGGGTTATTTTTCCCAATGTGCATTACTTTATACTTATCCACATTAAATTTCATTTGCCATTTTGTTGCCCAATCACTCAGTTTGGTGAGATCTTCTTGGAATCCCTCACAGTCTGCTTCTGTCTTGATACCAAACTGTTAGGATAGTCATCTGCAAACATTACCACCTCACTGCTTACCCCTTTCTCCAGATAATTTTTTGAATAAGTTGAAAAGGATTGGTCCCAGGACTGACCCTTGGGGTATACCACTAGTTACCCCTCTCCATTCTGAAAATTTACCATTTATTCCTACCCTTTGTTTCCTGTCTTTTAACCAGTTCTCAGTGCAAGAAAGGACCTTCCCTCTTATCCCATGTCCATGTAATTTACACAATAGCCTTTGGTGAGGGACCTTGTCAAAGGCTTTCTGAAAATCTAAGTATACTATATCTACTGGATCCCCCTTGTCTGCATGTTTATTAACCCCTTCAAAGAATGCTAATAGATTAGTAAGACAGGATTTCCCTTTACAGAAACCATGTTGACTTTTGTCCAACAATTTATGTTCTTCTACACGCTTCACAATTTTATTCTTTACTATTATTGCTAGTAATTTGCCCGGTACTGAAGTTAGACTTACCGGTCTGTAATTGCCCGGATTGCTTCTAGAGACCTTTTTAAATATTGGTGTCACGTTGGCTACCTTCCAGTCATTAGATACGGAAGCCGATTGAAGGGATAGGTTACAAATGACAAATAATAGCTCAGCAATTTCCCATTTGAGTTCTTTTAGAACCCTTAGATGAATGCCATCCGGTCCCGGAGATTTGTTAACATTAAGTTTTTCTATTTGTTCTAAAACCTCCTCTAATGACACTTCAATCTGGAACAGTTCCTCAGATTCATCGCCCACAAAGGACGGTGCAGATTTGGGAATCTCTCCAACGTCCTTAGCCGTGAAGACTGAAGCAAAGAAATCAATTAGTTTCTCCGTATTGGCTTTATAGTCCTTGATTGCTCCTTTTATAGCTTGATCATCTAGGGGACCCACAGGTTTTAGCAGGCTTCCTGCTTCTAATGTGCTTAAAAAACATTTTGTTATTTCTTTTTGAGTTTTTGGCTAGCTGTTCCTCAATCTTTTTTTGCTTTTCTTATTACATTTTTACACTTGATTTGACTGTGTTTATGTTCCTTTCTATTTATCTCACTAGGATTGGACTTCCACTTCTTAAAAGATACCTTTTTTGTCCCTCACTGCTTCTTTTACATGGTGGTGAAGCCATGGTGACTCTTTTTTAGGTCTCTTGCTATGTTTTTTAATTTAGGGTATACATTTAAGTTGGGTCTCTATTATGGTGTCTTTAAAAAGTTTCCATGCAGCTTTCAGGGATTTGGCTCTAGTCACTGTGCCTTTTAATTTCTATTTAACTAACCTCCTCATTTTAGTGTAATTCCCCTTTTTGAAATTAAATGCCAAGGTGCTGGACTGCTGAGGAGTTCTTCCCACCTCAGGAATGTTGAATGTTATTATATTATGGTCACTATTCCCAAGCGGTCCTGTAACGGTTACTTCCTGGACCTGATCCTGCGCTCCACTCAGGACTAAATCAAGAATTTCCTCTCCCCTTCTGGGTTCCTGCATCAGCTGCTCCAAGAAGCAGTCATTTAAGCCATTGAGAAATTTTCTCTCTGCTTCTCTTCCTGAGGTGACATGTATCCAGTCAATATGGGGGTAATTAAAATCCACCATTATTATAGAGTTCTTTATTTTGGTAGCCTCTCTAATCTCCCTCAGCATTTCAATGTCAGTATCGCTGTCCTGGCCAGGTGGTCGGTAATATATCCCTACTGCTAATTTCTTATTATTGGAGCATGGAATTACTATCCATAGGGATTCTATTGAACATGTTGATTCACTTAATATTTTTATTTCATTTGATTCTACATTATTTTTCACATACAGTGCCACTCCGCCACCCACCTGGCCTGCTCTATCTTTTCGATATATTTTATATCCTGGTATGATTGTGTCCCACAGATTTTCCTCATTCCACCAGGTTTCAGTGATGCCTATTATGTCAATCTCCTCATTTAATACGAGGTACTCTAGTTCACCCATCTTATTAGTCAGACTCCTAGCATTTGTGTAAAAGCACTTTAAAAATTTGCCACTGCTTATTTGTCTGCCCTTCCCTGATGCATTAGATTCCTTTGTATGCGGTTGTTTGTCTGCTCTGGCCCATGGTTTGCCCTCTCCCCTCCTCTCTTTCTGACTATAGCTTAGAAAATCTCTATCAATGGATTCACCTCTAAGAGAAGTCTCCCTCCGATTTATGTGCATCTCCGCACCAATTGGCTTTCCCCCATCTCTTAGTTTAAAAACTGCTCTACGGCCTTTTTCATGTTTAGTGCTAGCAGACTGGCTCCACCCTGGTTTAGGTGGAGCCCATCCTTCCTGTATAGGCTCCCTCTCTCCCCTAAGTGTCCCCAGTTCCTAATAAAGCCAAACCCCTCTTCCGTACACCATCGTCTCATTCACGCATTCAGGCTCTGAAGCTCTGCCTGCCTACCTGGCCCTGCGCGTGGAACTGGAAGCATTTCCGAGAATGCCACCATAGAGGTCCCGGATTTCAGTCTCTTTCCTAGCAGCCTAAATTTGGCCTCCAGGACATCTCTCCTACCCTTCTCTATAGTGATAGAAATGTAGCCGTGTTAGTCTGGGGTAGTTGAAGCAAAATGCAGGACAATGTAGCACTTTAAAGACTAACAAGATGGTTTATTAGATGATGAGCTTTCGTGGGCCAGACCCACTTCCTCAGATCAAATAGTGGAAGAAAGTAGTCACAACCATATATACCAAAGGATACAATTTAAAAAAAATGAACAAATATGAAAAGGACAAATCACATTGCAGAACAGAAGGAGGATGCGGGGGGGTGGGAAGGGGGAGGAAGGAAGGTAAGTGTCTGTGAATTGCTGATATTAAAGGTAGGGAGAGTGGGATGTTTGTGAGTTAATGGTATTACAGGTGATAATTGGGGAAACTGTCTTGATAATGGGTGAGAAAGTTCAAAGACTTGTTAAGTCCTTGTTGGTAAGTGTCGAATTTTAACATGAATGACAGTTCAGAGGATTCCCTTTCAAGTGCAGATGTAAAAGGTCTTTGTAGCAGAATGCAGGTGGCTAAGTCATTTAGAGAGTGTCCTTTCTGGTTAAAGTGGCAAGAAACTGTTTTCTCTTTGTGATCTTGTCTAATATCTGTTTTGTGGGCATTAATCCTTGTAGAATAGTGATAGAAATGTAGCCGTGTTAGTCTGGGGTAGTTGAAGCAAAATGCAGGACAATGTAGCACTTGTAGGATTAATGCCCACAAAACAGATATTAGACAAGATCACAAAGAGAAAACAGTTTCTTGCCACTTTAACCAGAAAGGACACTCTCTAAATGACTTAGCCACCTGCATTCTGCTACAAAGACCTTTTACATCTGCACTTGAAAGGGAATCCTCTGAACTTTCTCACCCATTATCAAGACAGTTTCCCCAATTATCACCTGTAATACCATTAACTCACAAACATCCCACTCTCCCTACCTTTAATATCAGCAATTCACAGACACTTACCTTCCTTCCTCCCCCTTCCCACCCCCCCGCATCCTCCTTCTGTTCTGCAATGTGATTTGTCCTTTTCATATTTGTTCATTTTTTTTTAAATTGTATCCTTTGGTATATATGGTTGTGACTACTTTCTTCCACTATTTGATCTGAGGAAGTGGGTCTGGCCCACGAAAGCTCATCATCTAATAAACCATCTTGTTAGTCTTTAAAGTGCTACATTGTCCTGCATTTTGCTTCAACCCTTCTCTATGTCATTGGTACCTACATGTACCACGACCACCGGCTCCTCCCCAGCACTACACATAAGTCTATCTAGATGCCTCGAGAGATCTGCAACCTTCGCACCAGGCAGGCAAGTGCCCATACGGTTCTCCCGGTCATCACAAACCCAACTATCTATGTTTCTAAAGATCGAATCACCCACTACTAACACCTGACTCTTCCTAACTGGCATTCCCTCCCCCTCAGAGGATACCGCAACATCCTCTGGGAGGAGGGTCCCAACTACAGGATGGTTTCTCTCTGCTCCCATTGAATGCTCTGTTCCCTTAAGACTTTCATCCTCCTTAAGAGCACTGGGGCTCTCAGACTGGAGGTGGGACAGTACTACAGTGTCCCAGAAAGTCTCATCAACATAGCTCTCTACCTCCCTTAGCTCCTCCAGTTCAGCCACCCTGGCCTCCAAAGCCCGAACTCGGTCTCTGAGGGTCAGGAGCTCCTTCCAACGGGCGCACACATATGCCACCCGCCCACAGGGCAGGTAATCATACATGTTACACTTGACGCAATAAACAGGATAGCCCCCACTCTGCTGCTGGGCTTCTGTCTCCATTTTTCTAATGAATAAGTTTAAGTATAAACTGGGATTCTTTTTAAACCTCCGGAATATAGATTATTATAAGAGTTATGTTTTAAAGAAGGTCAGAAGTCACTAGTGCCCTCTAACCTCCCTCTCCAAACTCCCTGTTAGCTGTTCCTGTTCGCAAGAGGACAGGAAACACCTATCTGTGAAGGTGGTATTCCCATTGTGAAGCAAAGACCTTGTGAGCTTTCTCTGAGCTGTTTTCAGAGAAAAGACTAGAAGTAGGCCCAACAAAGTTGCGTGTGCATAGCTCTAAAGGCATATTGAAGTAATTAACCCCTTCCTTTAGAATTGCCTTCCGGTTGGCTGCAGTGAATTGCTTGGGTCACTTAAGCTCAGACCTGCAGCAGAACTCCTTTGTCAGCTCCCCGGAATCTCAAAATTCCTTTCCTTTACTGGTAAGTAACTCCAACTTGTAGCAGTAAAGTCAAGAAAGAGAACTTATGTTCAAGGAGTACACAAGAAGGTTCACAAACATTAGAAGGCAGAATAGATTTCTAAAGTATGAAAGAAACAGCCACAGGTATAAAATCTGTCCCTCTCCCATGCCCAGTAGACTAAACATTTTAAAAATCCATTACTGTGTCAAGCCCTAAATTATTAGATTGATGGTTAGTTGTGAAGGGATGAAACATTCTACTTGCTTATTACAGAAATTAGACAGGACTAGATTAACTATAATAGCCCTCTAGCCTGGCAGACAACTTACATATGATTCAAAAACAGAGTCAGACTCCGAGTGACTCCTTATCGGAATTGTAAGTTGTTAGGGCAGAGAGATGACTAGTCAGGGGCAATCTGGAGGGACACTGTCCACATGACCTCCCTCCTCCCCCAGCACAGGGAAGGGCCAGGAAAACTCCTCTCTGTCCCAGGTCCTGCCTCTCCCCCCTGGCCTCTTCCCTGCCCTTGTTCTGCCCCTCCTCTTCTCTTCCTGAGAGCAGTGTGGCTTTCAGGAAAGGTGGGACTTGTGCCAGCAGCAGAGATCCGCTCCCTAGAACTCACTGGCAGTGTCAGAGGAAGCAGAGCAAGGCTACCCCAGTTCGCTTTGCTCCACCAGCTATGTCACTCTCCTGGAGAAGCATGGCCAAAACAGCAAAGCAGCTGAGGCCAACTTGCTCCACTTTCCCTCCCAATGAGTGCAGGGGGAGGGTCAGAACCTTCCTTCAGGTGTAAGGCTCCCCTCACTAGTCCTTCTTCTTGCTCCTGGCCAATTCCTCCCACCCACAACATTTTTTTTGGGGGGGGGGAGGTCATGTGACACACCCTTATGGTTAACCTGTGCTAAGGCAAATGCTATAGGCACTGTACAACAGAGTTGTTTCTCAATTTTAACTGGGAAGATACTGCTGTAGCTCCATGATCGTCATGTGATAATTATTAGCAAATGCTAACCTTTTAAACTGTGTTCATTGTGTTAGGGTAGTGAGACAATTTCCCCAGAGAATATTTAAAATCAAGAGGGAAAATTCTCTTACAATAATATTCACCCACAAATATTCAAAGCAAAGAAATTATTCAATTATTCACGTCCCAAAATATGCAGATTCACAACAAATAGAGTCCAAAAATATTATGTATTAGGACACAATGCAGACTACATGACAGAGTTGGAGGCCATTCAGGAATTTACCAGGCAGTCAGATATACTATAAAAAGAGTTCAGGTTTCTTCCTGGCTACTGTCCTAATTCTGTGTTTATTACTGGAGATAAGAAGGAGGGAAGATCATTTAACAAGTATCATGCATACACACAAACTACTTTAAAAGGACAGTGAAACACTCAAAAGTTAGGAAATGCAAAAGTCATGGTTGCCTATTTTCATCCCCTTGAGTATATGCAGAATTTTTAATTATATAGTCACATTCTAGTTAGTATTCTTTAGGCACCTAGATTAGAGTTTGAAAAGCACTGAGCATTCAACAGCTCCAAATGACTT
This sequence comes from Pelodiscus sinensis, assembly GCF_052426305.1. NCBI lineage: Eukaryota > Metazoa > Chordata > Testudines > Trionychidae > Pelodiscus > Pelodiscus sinensis. The sequence goes on from NC_143054.1 coordinate 49,474,200, forward strand.
GAGCACTTTTGGAAACCATTTTATTTATCTAGCTGATTACCTATCAAATCCAAAATTTAACTAGAAGCATTTTTTTTACAATATTGGCCACATTATATATTCTAGCCTTGCAACATTGGATGCTTAGTTTCAAAGCTTGCTTCAGCTCACAGCTGAGAAGAATTTTAGTGGCCGTGTCTCAAACCACATCATAAAATGCCTACAAAATTTGTCATGGCTGACAGTTAATGTTGGAATTTCAAGGGAATTAAATAAGAAGGCTGTCACCAGTCAGGCCAAAATGTTCATTAGCAGATGTATGGATGCTTGCACAGACCCTGCTTGCTGTAGCTTGTGATACTGTTACCTATCAGCCCTGTGCTCTTGGGGAGCCAGGGAGTGACACTGATGGAAAACCACCCCCCCTCTCCCAGGCCTCTACTAGAATCAAAGACAAAGCAATGAAAAGGCCAGGGAAGACACTCCTAAACTGCTTCAGACAAGGGTGATAGAATTAAGGAAACACCCCATCCGCATTTGCATGGAAGACAGCACAGAGAGACATCTCCATTAGCATACAGAATGGCAACTACCTCCTCCAAAGCACGAACCACACTGAGATACGGGATACGGAAAGCAGAGAAGCACTGCCTGATGAACCCAGGCCTGCTCACACCCAAATTAGTCGTTATCAGACCAATTCTAGTAATGGATCCTACTGACATCCAAAATACTGAAACTGACTAGTTGCATTGTGAGCTCCTTCAAGTAACATCACCCACACCAGTCTCTATTGTCTCTCCTCTGTTTACCCATAAACAAATCCAGTGTCCTCCTCCAACTATTTGTCCTATCCCTATACAACTCCTACTCTTGCCCAAGAAAAACTGTTCTGATACCTGGATTTAAACTGCATCAGTTCCATTGAGTCTTCTTCATCTCTTGTCTGATCGTGCTGGGGGCTCTGCTCGTCTCCTGCCCTCTAGACCCCCGGCTATCACCATCATCTGGGAACCCTGATCAGTGCAAGCTACACGGAGTAGTGAGGTCTCTCTCTCCCCCTTCCTCCCCCCCAAGCATAGCCTCCTGACTCTGCCCTATGTAAAGTGTTATATGGTTAGCTAGCTCTAACATTTGTAATCAGTTTCAATTTAGATTTCATTTTGTAACTGTTAGATTTAATATTGTAACTATTTTGTGTGTTTGGCTCCCTATATACATATAAATAACTTTCATTTGTAAGCTGGTTGCTTCTCTCTTTTGCTCACTTTTCCTTGAGGGGTATTGTTTTGGCTTCCCCATTAGCTCTGCAACAGTGCTTTTAGTACCTAAGCTAAAGATCCCCGTAGTGCCCAAAATCCTGTGCGGTTTGCTCATCGTGTGGTTTACCAGTGAATGATTGTGGTGTGAAAGTGGGGATAGGGAAGTGCTGAACCTGGGGGCATATAAGGATGGCAGCCTAAAGGGCTGTTTATTCCAGCCCACTGAGTCAAAAGGCACATGAGGGTGCAGTGTGGCATTGCTGTTAAACCCAGCTTGCTGAGTCCAGAGATAAGCTGAGGGTTCAGCTTGTGAGTGCTAATTACCCAGTCCTCTCAGACTTGCTCTGTTAGTAGGTGTGAGTGTCTGTGTGTATTGCTAAGATGGGAAGAACCCCATCCTGAGGAACCTAGTTCCTGCAGGAGAGCTCCAATGGGAGGGGGAATTGGCAGCAGGGAGAATTAAGCTCCATGTGAGAGCACAAATAAGCACAAGCAGCACACTGATAGAACTGTTAACCTCCCCCCAGCCCCATAAGCGTAACCCTAATAAATGAGCATACCCAAGAGTATTGGGCAAATCTGGTAACAATACTAATACTTAGCTTTCATGACTACTCATTTTTCCCCACCAAATTTAAGTACAATATAAATATTATGCATTTAATCCATAGAAATAATAAAAACAAACATAGAAATACAGCCTTCAAAATTAATTTACAGACTTCTAGTAATTTAATGTATACAGCACAATGTATTCATTCTTCTTTTAGGTATAATTTTCAAATAATCAGGTTCAGTTAGATATCAATCTAACTTACCAGAGCGTTGCAATTTTTCAACACTGAGATTCGATATATTATCCATTCTGTGATTATGTATTTGCTTATTGCTGATTATAACTTGTGGAGAACAGGCCTTTATCATTACTGCTTTTTCCAATTTTTTGAGCAGAATTGTCTTTTGATGATTTTTTATGATCTTTCTGATGTAAAATGCCCATGTGGCATTACTTTGTCCAAGATTAAATTTAGCTGGTCGACATTCAGTATATTTCAAGAATACAATGATCTGGAAATAATCTTACAATAGATTGACTCATCTCTCAAAACACTGAGGCGTGTCAGTCACTATGAAATAGCATTAGCATCACAAGTGATTACACAATGAAAGAGGTGAAGTTTTTTGAAGAAACAAATTACTCATGAAAAAGGGAAATTAAACAGTGAAAACAATGAAAAATATGTGCAGATGATTTCACGGGTGAATTGTGTACACAGAGCAATTTCTATCCCAAATGGAAAAGTTAACTATTGAACAGTCTCATGTGTAATTTTAGTACATAATTGCATATAATTGATGTATGCACAGAAACATTAGTGACTAAGAAGTATAAAAGAGTTATTGCATTTAGAGGTTTTTTATTCAGATTTTGTCAAAATGGAAACATAATTAGGAGTTTATATCCATAGATGTATCTTAAAATTATTTTGATGTCTTTAATGAGTATTTAAATGTTTTTTTATATATGCAATAATAGAAAAAAAATAAGGAAAGCCCAGGAACACAATGAGACTGAGAGAAGGGGAGAGAGGGTGGATGAGGATATTTACAAATTCAGAGAAAATAAACCATCTTAGAATTTTAAAGACAAGATGCTGCTTACAACATTAAATATAGATTCTGTTATGCATTCCAAGGACATCTGGTGTATTCTACAATGCCATACCTCTATTTAAATGTGGTTTTGGAAAAAAAATATAGGATAGTGGATAACCAGATTTAAATAAATACCAGAGATATTAGTAGTGAGGAAGTGGTTCCAGATATAAGTGTTCTGAGGGAGAAAAATCATGTAACTATTTTTTCAGGGACTTAGGCCCAAGAGTTTTTGCAGAGTGGGTGAAACAATGCTTCATGATAACTCAACCTACTGGGAAAAAGTTCAGGTTGCCTACAGGACAAAATTAGGAAAAGTTAGGGGAAGGAAACTGACCAGGATTTTCATATGTACTCAGAGGCACATGCAAACTAAAGAGACTAAAAAGTGGTTTGCGCTATGTAAAATGAGTGTAAATGGATGTTTAAAGTAATCTGTTCTAGGGAGTTGGTTAGAACAGCCTGGGTGTATACGGAAGGCTCATAAGACCACAAGGTCCACCAAGGGGCATGCTTGAGGGTGGTGCCCCACTACAGGTAGAGACTTTTCTATCATGGATGATGTTTTCTATCTCAGATGTACTTTCCTTTTGCCAAAGTCAGTAACATCCATGTTGAGAGACATAAGGAGTACAGATTGGCATGAAGAGCTGAGCCACACCTCAGCAATACTATATTTACTTGTTGAGGCGAGTATATTGGAAGGAGATATTCCCAAGTTACCAGAACCTAAATTACTCAAGGCAGGCCAAAGCTACTCAGTACTACTTGTATTTCTTGAGAACCCTGGTTTTCAAGGGAATTAGGGGATATACATAGAAAAGGCCTAAAGCTATGGAGTAAGAACATAAAAATCAGGAATGGATAAGAACATAAGAATGGTCATACTACGCCAGAACAAAAGCCCATCTACCTCAGTGCCCCAGAGGGAGTGAACAGAACAAGTAATCAAGTGATCCCTCTCCTGTCATCCATTTCCAGCCCCTGACAAACGGAGGCTAGGGACACCATTCCTACCCATTCTGGCTAATAAGTGTTGAGATGCAAAGAGATCTTTGACTCTGAATTCCACTGGCTCAGAAATGTACAACTTCTTGTTCTGGTGGGAAAGAGTTCAATCGTGGAATGACCCAACTAAAATTATGTTCACAAGCATCAGACTTACAAGGATCACTTCATCTCCCTTGAGAAGAAAAAGGGCAATAAACTATCCAAATTCCTACACACTTCAGGATCTCTAATTCCCAATACTTTCAACTTACCTAGCAACATAGTCAACCCATCCAACCACTCTCTTAGTCCAGCAGAAGAATCTGTCCTATCTCCTTCTGCCCCATCACCCCTACAAATACAATTCAGTACTGTAGAGATCTGAAAGCCTATTTTTGCCTCCGCCACTTAAAGGAATATTTTCAACACACCCACATGTAACACACTGACCTTGATGCTCCCCCCACCAATCCCACAAAAGGAAGTCTTCTATGTGGACTCCTAATAACAGTCGTAATGAGAGTCTTGACTTCTACATCGACTGCTTCAACAAACGTGCTTGACCTGACATTGTCAGCAAACATCATCCTATAACATATAAACTCAGTCATGCAGAATGCAATGCTATACACAGCCTCAAAAACAATTTTAACATCATAATCAAAGAGGCTGACAAAGGGGGCTCTTTAGTCATCATGAACAGAACAGATTATAAACAGGAGGCAACCAGACAACTCACCAATAACATTCTACAAGCCTCTCTCTTGTGATACCACTAAAGAATACAATAACCCCCCCCCCACACACACACCTGAAATAACTGCTCATAAAGCACCCAGATGCTGCTCAGGAACAAATTTACACTAACACCCACTCCTAATCCCTGACCAGGAGTTTTCTATCCGCTACCCAAGATACACATACCTGGAAATCCCCGATGACCCATCATCTCAAGCATTGGCACTCTTACAATGGGATTATCTGGCTATATTGATTCTCTCCTCAGACCCTATGCTACCAACACTCCTAGCTATCTTCGAGACACCACCGACTTCCTGAGGAAACTACAAAAATATCAGTAATCTTCCTGAAAATACCATCCTGGCCACCAGGGACACAGAATCTCTTTACACCAACATTCCAAATGAAGATGGATTACAGGCTATCAGGAACACCATCCTCAATTACAGCACTGTACACCTGGTTACAGAGCTCTGCAACTTTGTCCTCATCCATTACTACTTCTGATTTGGAGACAATTTGTATCTTCAAGTCAGCGGCACAACCATGGGCACCTGCATGGTCCCACATTATGCCAAAATCTTTATAGCTGAACATTTCCTCAGCTTTTGCCCCCTATCACTCTTACTTTACTTACATTAAATTGATGACATCATCATATGGACCCACAGGAAAAAGACCCTTGAAGAATTTCACAGGGATTTCAATTTCAGCCCCACCATCAACCTCAGCCTGGATCAGTCCACACGAGAGATCCATTTCCTTGACACTACAGTACAATTAAATGATGGACAAATTTCCACCACCATATACCAGAAACCTACCAGTTGCTGCACTTACCTTCATGCCTCTACCTTCCATCCCAGACATTTCTCAATGTATTGTATATAGCCAAGCCTTAAAATACAACTGGATATGCTCCAATCACACAGAGACAAACACCTACAGGATCTATATAGAGCATTTAGATCGACAGAGCCAAAAGAGTACCCAGACATGAATTACTTCAAGACAGACCCAAAAGAGAAAACATCAGAATTCCACTTATCACCACTATTTGATCTGAGGAAGTGGGTCTGGCCCACGAAAGCTCATCATCTAATAAACCATCTTGTTAGTCTTTAAAGTGCTACATTGTCCTGCATTTCACTTATCACCTAAAATCCACAACTTAACCCCCTCCAACACATTATCAACAATCTACAATCTATCCTGGAAAATGCCCCATCACTCTCGGAGGTCTTAGGGGAAAGGCCAATTCTTGCCTAACCTCAAACAAACACTTTCCAGTTTTGGAAAGAACACACCTCCATCATAATCATCCAGGAACACACTCCTGCAATCAGCTCCGGTGCCAACTTAACCCACACATCTACACTAGCGATGTCATAGAATCATAGAGCTGAAAGAGATTCCAGGAGGTCATCAAGTCCAGCGCTCTACCCAGAGAAGGACCAATCCCAACTATATCAACCCAGCCAGGGCTTTGTCAAGCCAAGACTTAAAAATCTCTAGGAATGGAGATACCACCACTTCCCTACGTAACCCACTTCAGTGCTTCACCACCCTCCTAGTGAAATAGTTTTTCCTAATATCCAACCTAGATCTCCCCTACTGTAACTTGAGACTATTGCTCTTCTTCTGACATCCATCACTACTGAGAACAGCCTCTCTCCTTCCTCTTTGGAATCTCCCTTCAGGAAGTTGAAGGATGCTATCAAATCCCCCTTTACTCTTCGCTTATGCAGACTAAACAAACCCAAATCCCTCAGTCTCTTCTTGTAGGTCATGTGCTCCAAACCCCTAATCATTTTGGTTGCCCTCCGCTGGACCCTCTCCAATGCGTCCACATCCTTTCTATAGTGGGGGGCCCAGAACTGGACACAATACTCCAGATGTGGCCTCATCAGAGCTGAATAAAGGGGAATAATCACTTCTCTAGATCGGCTGGCAATGCTCTTCCTAATGCACCCTAATATGCCATTAGCCTTCTTGGCTACAAGGGCACACTGTTGACTCCTATCCAGCTTCTCAAGCATTGTAATCCCCAGGTCCTTTTCTGCAGAACTGCTACTTAGCCATTCGGTCCCCAGCCTGTAACAATGCTTAGGATTCTACCTTCCCAGTTGCAGGACTCTACACTTGTCCTTGTTGAACCTCATCAGATTTCTTGTGGCCCAGTCCTCTAATCTGTCTAGGTCAATCTGGACCCTATCTCTGCCCTCCAGTGTATCTACCGTTTTCACTAGCTTAGTGTCATCCACAAACTCGCTGAGGATGTAATCCGTCCCCTCATCCAGGTCATTAATGATTGTCACTGAACCCAACCACATCAGCCACCAAATCAGAGGCTCATTTAACTGCACATCCACTAATGTGATCCATGCCATCAAATGCCAGCAATGCCCCACTGCAATGTATATTGGGCAAACTGGACATGCTCTACAGAAAGAATTAATGGACAAATCAGATATCCAAAAAGGAAATACACCAAAACTTGTTGGAAAACACTTTAATCTGCCTGGACACTCATTAACGGATCTCTAAGTTACCATTTTGTTTCAGGCCAATTCCACAAGCCAAATACACAGAGAAGGGTTGGAACTTAACTTCATTCACAAGATTAATTCTTAAGCAAATGGTATGAATAGACACTTCGGTTAGCTCACACATTACCTTCCACAACCTAATGTCTTAACTAACCATACATTGGAAGTGCTAATCGTTATTACCAGCCTCTTGTAACTATTTGAACCATCTACTCATGTTCCTCTTTTTTCCTTCCCTCCTTTTTTTTCTTTTTTATTCCTCTCCCCTACCCCCCTTATTTATTCTTGGACTTGGACTTCTAATACACTTGTCATCTGAAGAAATGGGTTTTATCCATGAAAGCTCATGATACCATCTTTATTGTTTGTCAGTCTTTAAGGTGTTACTAGATGATCTGTTGTTTTTTAAGTTTTTAGAATTATGTTGTCATTTATGTAGTATTCATGATGGAGGCATGGAACAGCCTTTTGACTTGTTGGTATCTGCTGTGATTCTACAGCTTCCTGATTCTACAGCCACAGGTAATGCAAGTTCTCCTTCCTCAGCCTACACAAGTTCTGCTGTTCCTTTGTAGGTTTAGTGACAGGCAAACTCCAATCTATGAACATCTTACTGGACTGTCCAGTCCCTGTTCCAAAGGACACTCACAGTATTTATTCACAGAATCAAGGCTCCCTGAGAAGCAATGTGCTCTTGCGTACCAGTTCCACCTCAGATCATTACTCTAACACGTAACACTAAGTTATGTTTATAGTGAAAGCAAGTAAAATGGTATTTAATTAAGCATAGAGATTTGAGAAGTGGACAATATTGGAAACAAATGATTACATGTAAAATAAAATAATATGCATTCTGGAGCCCACCCATAGTTAACAAGATACTTTCCTGTCTAATGAAGTTGAGCACACCCCAAATCTTTGCATCTTTTCACAGTCACATTGGCTGTGACCCTCCTTTTATACGACAGAATATACTGACAATTTGACTCTTATCTGAGGGATTCAGGCTAAACCTCAATACCTTCCGTTATCTCACACAAATCCATTGTCTTTAATCATGAACAGGCTGCTCCATACTGTTTTATTTTGTTCCCCGTAGCTTTCCTCTTTTTTTTCAGATTCATAACCTCCTGTTTAGCATCCAACTCAGTAAGGCAAATAAGCCTCCATTGTGAAGTAGACAATACACAATACATACATACATACTCAGACAAATTAAGATAAGCCTGCCTGGTACAACCTGTGTACAGTATGTTACCTCTCAGAAGGAGGGAAGATGAGGCAGATGCACTTCTTGTGCTTAAGTCTGCTGCAGGAAGGCATATCAGGCATAGGCCACACTGTGATAGAGTTATTTAGGCATCCTTGAAGATTGGAGTCAGGGGAATCTCCTCAAAGCAACTGAGAGCAGAAGGCTATACCTGCAGCCTCAAAGGCCACCCGGAGAGAGATAAATGCTGCAACCTGATTTTCAGTGATGAATGTAAATTCTTCCCATGAAAAGAAGAGTGCACAAATGGCCTTTCTGCTACGACTAGCCCTACATCTCCAGCCTGTCAGTGGTGTGTGATAGGGCAGAGACCTTGAAATGGGAGGAAACAGCAGTCAGTAGGATTGCTTAAGCAATTCCTGAACCTGCAAAAGGAATTCCGAGCCAGGAAACTTCATCTCAACCCAGAGCAGAGTATAGCAGTCTCCAAGGGCGAGATGCATAAGCTGAGCTTGACTCAGAGCACATCTAATAACTGGTCTCCCCAGGGATTCTCACAGGTGCCCTGGTGGCCACTCTGTCCACACTCATCAGAACTCTAGAGTTCCTGTTCCCCTGCAGCCATTAAAACTACAGCCACAGGGGAAACAGTCTGTGGCACAACACTAGCCCTGCTGGCACTGTACCACACAGCAGTGCCCAGCTCTCCTTCCCTGCTGCCATGGCAGACCCCAGCATGCCACCTGAGCTGGGTTGGTCTGTAACTTGTTGATAATTTGGGGAGCGACTTTAATTGTTTTTCTCTTTAATTGACTTTCCCTGACTTTCCATGTCACTTCGTGGCTATTTACCACCTAGTCAATTTACTATTCTTGCAAAAGTAGTTTAGTTCTGAAAATAAAAGAGTATTCCTTTTGTTTTGATTAACTGGTATTGGTTGATTGTTGTGTCCTTAGGGTTACGTGCCTAGTTACCCAGGCAGAGTCCATTGTTCTCTATGGATTTCCTCTTTTTGTTTTCCCAACTTCAAGCAAAACGGAGATTGGGGCAAGTGAGAGAACTGTGCCTTAGGGAGGGGATACCCAAATGATCTCTTCCCTGGAAAAGGTTTTTAAGTAAATTTGGGTGGTGGTAGTGAATTTTTACTTGTTACCTTTTTTTTCTTGGACTGGGTATGTCTACACTACAAAGTTAATTCGAACTAACAGACGTTAGTTCGAATTAACTTTAATAGGTGCTACACATACAAACTGCTAGTTCGAACTTAATTCGAACTAGCGGAGTGCTTAATTCGAACTAGGTAAACCTCATTCTACGAGGACTAACACCTAGTTCGAATTAAGTAGTTCGAATTAAGGGCTGTGTAGCCACTTAATTCGAACTAGTGGGAGGCTAGCCCTTCCCAGCTTTCCCTGGTGGCCACTCTGGGCACAACCAGGGAAATTCATCTGCCCCCCTCCCGGCCCTGGAGCCCTTAAAGGGGCACGGTCTGGCTACGGTGCCCATACCAGGTGCAAGCCTGCCAGCACCCAGCCAGCAGACCCTGTACCTGGCATGGCACGAGCCAGCCACCCGCTGCCACCCAGCCCTCCGTCTCTTCCCGGGACCAGGCTGGCGGCTCCTAGGAGCTTGCCCGGGGCCGCAAGAGGTGGGCACCTGCCTGGCCTAGTGTGCAGATCGTGGACCTCACCCAGGTTTGGGGGGGAAGGGGGGAAGGTCTCCAACATCCACGACCTCCACACTAGGCAAAGGAAAGTGGCCGTCTAGGGCAGGATAGCTGCCAGTCTGGCCACCAAAGGCCACATACGAACCCAGGAGCAGGTTTGCATGAAAATTAAGGTGGTCCAGTGAGACCCCCCTCAGACCCTGAGCCCGGAGCTTAGAACATAAGAACGGCCATACTGGGTCAGACCAAAGGTCCATCTAGCCCAGTAGCCTGTCTCCTGACAGCATCCAACACCAGCTACCCCGGAGGGGATGGACCGAAGAGAATAACCAAGCCATTTGTCTCGTGCCATCCATCTCCATCCTTCCACAAACAGAGGCCAGGGACACTGTTCCTACCCCCTGGCTAATACCACTCCATGGACCCAACCTCCATGACTTTATCTAACTTCTCTTTAAACTCTGTTATAGTTCTAGCCTTCACAGCCTCCTGTGGCAAGGAGTTCCACAGGTTGACTAATTGCTTTGTGAAGAACAACTTTGTTATTAGTTTGAAGCCTGCTACCCATTAATTTCATTTGGTGTCCTCTAGTCCTTCTATTATGGGAAATAATGAAGAACTTTTCTTTATGCACTGTCTCCACACCACTCATGATTTTATAGACCTCTATCATATCCCCCCTCAGCCTCCTCTTTTCTAAGCTGAAAAGTCCAAGTCTCTTTAGCCTCTCTTCATATGGGACATTTTCCAAACCCCTGATCATTTTAGTTGCCCTTTTCGGAACCCTTTCCAAGTCCAAAACATCTTTTCCGGGGTGAAGAGATCACATCTGTACACAGTACCGAAGATATGGCGTACCATAGTTTAATACTTCCCCTCCTCCTTCTTCCCCTGGCTTCCCCCTTCCAGCTCCCCCCTCCCAGGTTTCCCCCTCCCCTTCTCCTCCCCTCTCCCACCTCCTTTTCCCAGTCTCCCCAGAGGTTAATCCCCTCCCCCGCCAAGTTTTGTTAAATAAAGAGAGTTTCTGTTTTTGAACACGTGTCCTTTATTTTTTACATCAGGAAGGGAGGCTAGAAAGGGGTAAGTGGAAGGAGGTGAGGGAGGATTGGGGTACGAGTCCTCGATGTGGAGGATTGGGGTGGCTCTGCGGGCTCCTTGGGGTGGAAGCTCTCCTGCAGCCCCCCGATTGACCCGCCCAGATGGAAGCCTGTGGCAAATGCAGGCAGGCTGATGGCCGAGTGCTATGGTGTGCCGAGTGTGGGCACTCAGGGCACTCCAAGTCAGGACTGCTTTGCTGTCCTTCATCGAGGTAGACAACCAAGTGGAGAACCGTCTGTCCATGGTGGGGGTCGGGTCCCTTTAAGCACAGCCCTCAGCTAGCCTGAGACAGCAGCTCCATACTCTAAGTCCTAACCTGATGCCCTGCCGGCACTGCTTCCGGCCAGCCTTAACTTCGGTTCAGGGTCCACTCAATGTGGACATGTTAGTTGGAATTAGCAAAATGCTAATTCGAACTAGTTTTTAGGTCTAGATGCACTAATTCGAATTAGCTTAGTTCGAATTAGTTAATTCGAATTAAGTTAGTTCGAATTAGTGCTGTAGTGTAGACATACCCAGGGAGACTTGAGACTGGGCACACCAGAGACAGGTTTTACAGAGTTTATTCTGGTAGCTGGACCCCCATCTCTGCATTCAAAGTGTCAGGTTGGGGGATTGAGCAATGACACTTCCCTTATTCTATGAGGATTTATGGCTTCTAGAAACAGAAAAAGGACCTTTTAAAGCATAGTTTTTTCTCTTCTAAATATAAGCAGGACTTGAGGGCACAGAAAGCATGCCACTATAAGAACTGTCCTTAGGCATACATGGCATATGCAACTGCTTCACCTTCCAGCCCTGTTGGCCCCAGTCCTCTAGCTTTGCCTCCCAACCTCAGTTCTCCAGCCTCTGCTCCTCGTCCTAGCCCCACCAGCCCTAGTCACCCAGCCCTGTGCTCCACATCCAGCCCTCTGTTCCCCCTCCTGGCTCCATTGGTCCCAGTCCTCCAGCCCATCACACCACCTCCCAGCCCTATTTGTCCCAGCACCTCAGCCACTACAGCACATCCCACCCTGTCAGCCCTAATTCATCAGACTTCCACTCCGCTTCCCAGCCCCATCAGATCCAATCCTGTGCCTTCCTGTCTCCTCCCCTCTGTTCCCCTGCCCCCCACACTCCACCTGCCAGCACACTGTTCCAGCAGACTGCAATGCTCCCTTTTCCACTAGCTGATCCTCATGGCCCACAGTGCCACACAGGTGTGATGCTCTGTTTGCCTAGTCCCCTACCCGCCTCTCTGTTTTTTTCCCATTCCCCCTAGATCTCCTGCCCCCACAGCACAGCTCTGCCACATGGAGTGGCTGCCCTCCCACACTGGGGGATGAAGGGTGCAGGTGCTTGGGCTGCATAGGGTACCAGATATCTTAAGGACAGCCCTGGCCACAACAAGCACTTAAAGAAGTAACAAATACTGTAGTCAGTGAGAAGGAATAAATCAATTAAAAATAACTCAGTAACAATCCCTAACTTCCCTGCAGGAGCCAGGATGTTAGAACTAAGTTTTGTTCTTGTCACTGCTAAAACTACTCTGCTCTCTCTTCATCACTGTCAGGGTGCAGGTCCCCCACCGTGCCTCAGTGCCCCCTGACTGTCCTCATCTAGCCCCTCTCAGGGCAAGTTACAGTCAGTACGGTCAGATCCCAATCATTGGCATTGGGATTATCTCCATGGCCCCACTTACCTAAACCACGCTGTGATCCGCCTCCAAACCCTGGGCCTTGCCTCCAGCCCCTAGCCAGGGGAGTCTTAGCTGGCCTTCTCCCAGCCCTTGCTGGCTATCCCCAGCAGGTTTCCCACCTGGGAGCTCCTGCTTCCTCTGCAGTCAGCCCCTTACTGGCTTTCCCTCCTAAGCAAACGGTACTTCTCTATATATAGCTGTCAGCTGGGCTCTCACTAGCCTAACAGCTTCAGAGATGAATATGGTGATGAATATGGTACTCTGCCTCAAGGGAGCTTCAACATAACACAGGAGAAAAAGATACAGAGCACAGATACAGCATAATCACTAAATTAGAGACTATTATAAGTTTTAATAAGCCATTGGGCAACCACTTTTCTGTCACTTGGCCTGTCATACACCCAGTGAGTTCTTCTTTATGGACCCCATGTTACACAGAAGTAGGCAGAGTAGACTTTAGTGTGTGTCAGCACACAAGAACAAATCCCAGTTGCTTCTGAGACATGAAGCAACATCAGACACAGTATCATCTTGAAGCAGTTTGTGCTGACCCTGGTATATTGGAGATGAGACAGAACTGACTGCCTTTTGTACAGCTGGCAGGTCACAGGAACTAGAGTTCCACTTCTCCAAAAACCAACTCGCCTTGGATGAGTAAAATCTTGCATCTCTTAAACATTTGTTACTGTTTAGGTGTGCTACAATTACATTTTACCACACAGTTTTGTACTGCTTTGTCCAATGCTCTAAGGAGGTGGTAATAAAATGTAGTAGAAATCTGTTTTATTTCAGGAGCCTACATAGAATTGCTGACACCAAGTGCTCCTGAAAAAATGCACCATTTGTGACTACAAAGTGATTTACCAGAAACAAACAAAAACAAGGTTTGGTTAAGAAACCAATTAGGTTGCTAAGTGACAATATTTCACAGGTGCCAACTTCCCCTCTATCCCAGGACTTACCCCCACTCCATACCTGGCTCCTAAGCTTACAGCCCACCACGTGTTCAGTACTTGTCCTGACCCCATCCACTCCTTCAGCCAACACCTGCCTCTTCCTCACCTTCTCCTCCTCCTGGCTCTTCCTCCCAGAGCTTCCCAAATGTCCCAAAACAGTTGTTTGTAGTGGGCAAAAGGCACCTATACAACAATGTAGTTATGTATCACATCATTTACAAAACCACTTTAAAGGAAGAAAATGAATAGTAGAGGACATGAGAAAGCATTCATTGCCAACAATAAGAAACAAGCATATTGTTCTTAACAAGTGTAAGGAATGTACATTCTTTCACAACTTAATGGCCTTAACTCGTTTCAGGGTTTATCTTTAATTTATTGTTTTTATTACTTGAATTTTGAGTATAAATGCTTTTTTTAAGCGTAAATATTACTACTTTTATTTATCAAATTACTGCAAAATATTGTGTTGAAGTACTTATAGTGCACATCAGGATCACATACAAAACTGGTGTTATCAAACAGGAGGACCACAAAAACCAGGGGAATCTTTCTTGTGGCTCTACTCATATTGCTAGACACATGCTTGACTCAGGGTTTGGGACAGGAGTAGAGATGGAACAAGTAGATAGAAATTTTATATATGCCTTGTACTGATCATTATCTCTTCATCTGAGATTGGGGCAAATTTTTTTTTTGGAGTGAGGGAATATGTTCTGATGATCTACCTTAGGAATGAGATGAAACTGTATTACTTCCAATGCACTCTGAAGGAAAATACTGTTCATAACTTCTCCATTGATTATTTTGTAATACAGGAGAGCCTCAGAGTCACAAACACCTAGGGAAAGTAGTTTGTGCATAACTCTGGGACTATGTATATACTGCCAGCTTTCACAGGCATAGAGTATGCTAATGAAGTGCCCATTAGCAACTTCTTGCACTTCGTTTACATAATGTCTGCCCGAGGCTTTTTGCGCAAAAACTAGCAGTATAGACGGATCCATTTTGCGCAAAAAAACTCTTTTGCGCTAGAGCTGTATATCTCTTTTCTGAGGCATAAGTATCTTGCACAAAAGGGTTTTTTTTGTGCAAAACAGATCCATCTACACTGCTAATTTTTGTGCAAAAACCTCTTGTGCAAAAAGTCTTGGGCAGAGATTATGAAATGAAGCGCGAGAAGTTGCTAATGAGTGCTTCATTAGCATACTCTCTGCCGGCAAAAACCGGCAGTTTAGACATAGCCTGAATAAAGCTTTATAGTTGCTCCTCCACAAGTTTCCAACTGAACATTGACTTAATATAGCTTTGAAATTTCATTATGCAGAAGAAAAAAATTAGATTAAATTAGCAATAATACATTTTCCTTGTCAAATCTTATAAAAATACTTTCCTTTTTTTCGTACTTTATGGTTAACACAGTACTGTGCTTGTTTGTTTTTTGTTTTGTTTTGTTTTGTTTTGTGTTGTTTTGATCTCTGTTGCTGTCTGATTACATACTTCCAGTTCCAAATGAAGTGTGTGAATGATCAATCAGCGTGTAACTCTGGCATTCATAACCCTGACATCCTACCGTAATCTTTTATCTTCCACCATTGTTATAGGAATTCTAAGTAATTTTGGTCTTGTGTACAGAGGTTTCTTAATTTTACAGTTGAAACAAGGGTGATCAGAGTGATGAAAGTTCTTGTCTGAAACTGAATGCTGTTGTCATTAAGACCTGTGTAACCAAGCACATAAATTGGGCTGTAGCATCTTTACTAATGGTGCTGATTTGTGTTTCAGGGTGTTTCTTTCACCTTCTCCTCTGGAGGTTGTTATGCAGATGGAAAGCAGATGATCAGAAGTTAGAAGTGAAGTTATGCGATGTTTATTTGGGTTAGTTTTAAGCAAGCCTGTTGAATTTTCCATACTGGCAGAGTTTGTTTTTTAACATTCCGTTTCTAACTTTAACACTACAGAGAATTTACTTCAGGCTCTCTTCCTAGCTTTGATGCCACAGAGCCTTGCCTGTTTTCCCATTTTCATTCCTATCTCCTCCCTCTTATCAGGTCCAAATATACCTGTAGTACATGCGCCTAATTCCACCCCTTACAACCTATGCTTATGTTTTGTTTTGGAGGGTGTTGATTTTGGGGTCTTCCACCTTCTGCATATTTCAGGGAAGGGGTAAAAAGTAAAGTTGTTCTTTGGCCAAAGCCAGGTTTTTTGTGTGATGGTGGTGGGCTTTTAGTATTTTATATATCTGCCCCCCACCCCTCTCTTGCCCCTTCTAACTAGCTGCTTAACCTTGGTTTAAAAAAAGAAGCTAGGTAGACTTTTATTGTACATTCATATATTATACTTCCACCATACCTTGTAACATTTTTGTCTTATCTTTTACCTCTACCTTGTTTGTTTGTGGGCAAATGTAAAAGAAGTTAAACCCAAAATTTGATTCCAGGCTAATAAGCAGGTATATAATAACAATTGGTGAAAAAAAATCAAAGAATCCTGCATATCAAATCTCAGGCTCAATTTGCATGACCAGTACTTTGAAAATCAGTTTTATTTGTTAACTGACCAAATTTAGTGGGTACGACTGAGATACAGCATATGTGGAAACCAACAATATTGGGGTTTGCATTACATTTCAAGTCTGGATATTTCTTCTTCCCTCTACTTTCCGTGTTAGGATCATTGACAGACTGTTAGCCTGTAACCCAAGTAGGATCATCTGGTTTGTCACAGAGGATGCTGAGTCTTCAGCTTTAACCAAAGAGCACTAACAAGTACATATGCCAGTGGGAGCATTCATAGCCTGTTACTTCCTTCTGCACATAGAAGGGGACTACTTAAACGTGAATGAACAAATGTAAAGGCTAATCACACAGCAAGACTTGCACTTTTAGCACTTTATGTAGTTAAAATCAGCCAATTCCTTATGCTAATAATGTAATTCCATCTGTTAAATCCCCTTAAGCCACATTCCAATGTGAGTTAATGTAAGCCCAGAATCTATTCTTGCAGACACCCTTAGCATGCCTACCATACCTAAAACTTTCTTTACACTGAGAAAATTATGTCCACCTAACATAGCTTTTGATAAATAGTGTGAATGGCTATTGAGGACTGTGCACTCTGGCAAGGGGTTGTGTGTGTCTGGTGTTATTCAGAATGCTGGTTTTACTGTTTTGTGGGTGATTATGTTGATTGCCATCTGGGGAGATTGTGCTTGGAGATTTTTGTTGATTGCATAGGTGGCAGATGGGCATGAGGTGGGGCAGTTGGACTAAGTAATCCACAATCTAGTCAGGCCGCCTCTTACAACCAACGGAACTGTGGAGATAAAATTAGCTATAGAGTGCATCTACACACCAGCATTATTTTGAAATAAATTTGAAATACCAGGCAGCTTATTCCAACTTCTGTAAATCTCACTCAACAAGGAATATTGCCTCTTCCAAAATAGTTATTTCAGAATAGTAGTAGTGTGGATGCTCCCCTGATGCTATTTTGAAATAGCTCCTTCCCAGGCCCATTCAAAGTAATTACACTCAGTGTCTCCTGGGCTCTAAATCGAGGTACCACATCTACAGGAGGGGAGCCTGCTTTGGACTAATTTTGAGCCTTCCTTGTAGTGTAGACTACAGGGGCTGTTAACATAGAATTTGAGGAAGATAAAGGAGGAAGATAATACAGGACCCTTGTCTATAGTGTGTGTTTGTGTTTGGGCTTTTCTTGCTGTGTCCTGAGCTTGTGTTTAGCACTTTTTTTTCTCTCCACTTTCCTTTCCCCCTCCTCTCCTCATGGAGTGTGTACTGTGGCTGGCAGGTGGAATCTATGAGCTATTAATCAGGGTTTGAAATCTAGAAGCCTCTGCTCACTGATTGAGGCTTAATCAGGAGGAGGGGCTATCAGGCAGTCTAGGGCATTATAAAGGAATGAGTCAGCGACCAGGGAGCTTGTGAATAGAGGCTAACTGGGAGTTTGGAGAGGTAGTTGGGAAGGGGAGTGGGAAGAGGGTAAGATACACTCACCATTCTTTAACATCTTTTCACTACACTCCTTCCCTTCAGGGAAGCATTGATTAACATCTGAGGAATCTCTCAGAAGGAAGCCAGGTATGAATGGTGATAGGTCTGCTGTTGTTACCTGCACAGCATGTACCATATTTGTCTTCCTCCCAGAAGAAAGAAAGGATTTCATCTGCACTAAGTGCAAGCTAGTCACCATTTCGGAAGAAAAAATTAGAGGACTGGATGCCCAAGTATCGACCCTACGTTCTATCAGAGAGGTTGAAGAATTCCTCAATAGAAGGCAGCATTTAATCCTGCAGGCACAGTAGGCTGAAGAGCCAGTCAGGTCAGTATTTTATATCTTTATTAATGACCTGGATGAGGGGATGGATTGCACCCTCAGCAAGTTTGCAGATGACAGTAAGCTAGGGGGAGAGGTAGTATGCTGATGGGCAGGTATAGGGTCCAGAGTGACCTAGACAGATTAGAGGATTGGGCCACAAGAAATCTGATGAGGTTCAACAAGGACAAGTGTAGAGTCCTGCACTTGGGATGGAAGAATCCTAAGCATTGTTACAGGCTGGGGACTGAATGGCTAAGTAGCAGTTCAGCTGAAAATGTCCTGGGGATTACAGTGGATGAGAAGCTGGATAGGAGTCATCAGTGTGACCTTGTAGCCAAGAAGGTTAATGGCATATTAGGGTGCATAAGGAGGAGCATTGCCAGCCGAACTAGAGAAGTGATTATTCCCCTTTATTCAGCTGTGGTGAGGCCACATGTGGAGTATTGTGTCCAGTTCTGGGCCCCCCACTGTAGAAAGGATGTGGATGCACTGGAGAGGGTCCAGTGGAGAGCAACCAAAATGATTAGGGGTCTGGAGCACATGACCTACAAGGTTTGTTTAGTCTGCAGAAGAGAAAAATTAGGGAGGATTTGATGATAGCCTTCAACTTCCTGAAGGGAGATTCCAAAGAGGATGGAGAGAAGCTGTTCTCAGTAGTGATGGATGTCAGAAGAAGGAGCAATGGTCTCAAGTTACAGGAGGTGAGGTCTAGGTTGGATATTAGGAAAAACTATTTCACTAGGAGCGTGGTGAAGTACTGGAACGGGTTATCTAGGGAGGTGGTGGAATCTCCATTCCTATAGGTGTTTAACTCTTTGCTTGACAAAGCCCTGGTTGGGTTGACTTAATTGGGATTGGTCCTGCCTTGGGCAGGAGGCTGGACTTGTTGATCTCCTTAGGTTTCATCCAAGTCTATGATTCTGTTTAGAAATAAACCATTTCCGAGTATTTTTTCTGGAATAGCTTATTTCTAAATAATTGTGCAGTGTTGACATATCCCAAATGTGGTAATTAGTTGAGTTACCTCTGATATCACCCTGGACTAGGATGCTTAGCACTGGTGTAATTAAGTCAAAAAAAGAACTTTGGCTGTTCTGAAAAAGAAAAGTAGGGATTTTAGAAAGTTACAGCAGAACAAACGGTAAGATGTGGAAACAATCTAGACACATGGGACAAGCAGAAGATGGCTTCTAGGAAGGAGTCTGGGCAGTAGGAAAAAGAGCACAGAGCTCCGATAAAGGTCCTTGCTGCATTTGTAGTATAAGGAAGGGGAAAGGTCGATAGAGTTACCTGAGTGAAGCCAAGGGGACACAAGAAGTGACTAGGCACTGACTCATCATGTGCAACTGGGGAGGGCAGGGTAGTGGTACTTCATGCATTGCAGAGAAATTCTCTCTCCCTCACTCCCCCCCCCCCCCGAAACATTCTCTCTTTCTCTCTGAGAGATCATTGCTGAGTGGCACCCATCTTCCTATTCATGGGATCAGAGTATGACTGTGCTTTGTAATCTACTGTTGGCTTGCATAAATCACCTTTTTTTCTTTTGGGTTGGGAAGAATTTTCTTCCACACCAGTAGATTGGTCAAAGCATTATAGATTTTTTTCTACTTTCCTCACAGCAAATTGGGGACCTTGTGAGGTAGGTTGGGAGGTTACAATTTAGTAGATAGTAGGTGTCCAGTGTACATGGAAAGGAGATAGTCTTCCCAGATAAAAAAGAGCTAAAAGTGGATTTAGGAAGAAGAATTAAAAAAAGGCAGAAAAATGGTCATTGGGAGTTCCTAATATCAGGTACAGTTGGGAAACAATCCCCCTTAAATCCTCATAAGGGGAGAGTTTTGGGATCTCAGCAATGGGCTGGTGGGTACCAGGTTGAGAAATGGTTGAAATGAAAGCAGTGCTCCCAAATATGTCGAAGATGGCCTATACTGTACTATTTATGACTGGAAATGTCAGAGGGGAAGCTGTGTTTGTCTGTTAACATTAAAAACAAATGCGTAGTTCTGTGGCACCAGGGGCATGTCTACACTACACTAGGAAATTATTTAGAAATATCTTTATTTGAAATAATGACTCCCCAAAATAACTATTTTGAAATAAACTTATTCTCTAAGGAAAGCAGTAGTTACTATTTCAAAATTACGAGCCCCTTATTTTGAAACAATGGGCTTGGTAGTGTGCTTTATTTGTTATTTCAAAATAAGTCTCCAAGTCCTGTAGACCAGGGCTTAGAGACTAACAAATATATAAATATAGTATCATGAGCTTTGGTAGGCAAAACCCACTTCCTCAGATGAGTGTGAATGGAAGACAAATATATATTTGTTAGTCTCTAAGGTGCCACAGGAATATTCGTTATTTATGACTGGGTATTCCCAATATATATTCAATGAATAAAGTTGTGGCCTAATTAAACGACATCCACTGAATTTTGTCTTTCTTTCTATTTGGCTAGGAATATAAGGACAGTTTAGGAAAACAGATTTTAGTGTGTCCAATGAAAAATATAATGTTTTAACTTGTTGCAGATGAAGACATAAATGCTGTAAGTTATCAAGCTATGTTTTTCAGAGCTCCTTTTGAAAATATAAGGAGGATCAAGAGGGTGGTTTTTTTCCCCCATGTTAAATGCACGTTTATAGCACATCACTCAGAAAAAGAGGTCAGAGGCAGAGGGCATGTCTACCGAACATAGTCAATGAAGCGAGGATTTAAATATCCCCGTCTTCATTAAAATGA
Organism: Pelodiscus sinensis; assembly: GCF_052426305.1. Lineage (NCBI taxonomy): Eukaryota > Metazoa > Chordata > Testudines > Trionychidae > Pelodiscus > Pelodiscus sinensis. The sequence goes on from NC_143054.1 coordinate 49,495,065, forward strand.
AAATGGCTGCCGCGTTGTGCCAGCACAGCTGATCATTGGCACAAGGCAGCAGTCAAGATGCAGATCAGTCGGCAAGGAAATCCTTTGTCGACTGATCCCTTATGCCTCATGAAATGATGCAGCAGCCATTTTTATTTTAATGAAGCAGAGGATATTTAAATCCCCGCTTCATTGACTGTGTCAGGTAGTCTAATTTACATGCCTCTAGATACATGTAGTCTAGATATACCCAGATTGAGATACAAGACTGGATGAAAGCCTCAGAGGAGTACCTGTGTTAATCTGTAACTAAAAAAAAAAAACTTAAAAAAAAGAATGATCCTATAGCACCTTAGAGCTGTGGTCACCAACCCTTGATCACGATTGACTGGTCAATTGGGAGTGCCCAGCCAGTCGATCATGAGGCATTCGACGCCCCCCCCCATTTCCCCTCATGCCCCAAGAAGCCCCACTGCCTACCTCCAGTGACAATGGAGGTAGTGCCGGCTTCCTGCAGTGTAGACAGAAGTCCTGAAGCTGTGTACCACCTCTGGGGTTTCAGGAAGTGTGCTGGCTGCTCCCCCTTCTCCAAACAGCCAGCGCGGTACCAGACCCAGGACTGTGGTGTGCCGGAGACTTCCTGCATGAGGGGGGTAGGAGTCCCTGGAGGAGGCACGTACAGACTTCCCTCCTCTGTGGGGGGGGGTGAGGGGGTAAGAGTCCCCAGAAGAGGTGTGCACCAGGACAAGCTTCCCCTGCTGGGGGGGGGAGGGAGTAAGAGTCTCGGGAGCAGGCAACTGCTGGGACGTGCTTCCTCTGCAGGGGGGAGGGAGGGAGGGAGTAGGAGTCCCTGGAGCAGGTGAGTGCTGGGACATGCTTCCCCTGTGGGGAGGAAGGGGGAGGAGTCCCCAGAGGAGCTGAGTGCCCGGACGTGCTTCCCCTGCGGGGGAGAGCGGGTAGGAGTCCTCAGAAGAGGCGAGTGCTGGGGACTCCCTGTTTCTGCCATGACCAACACCCTGTCCCCTGCTGCAGCACCCACTGGTAACCTGCTCCCACTGGCACCCCCTCCCGAGTACCCTTCCCAGTACCATGTCTCCTGCTCCCACCAGCACAGTTGGGGCCACGTTAGTGAGGCTTGGGGCGGGCGGGAGGAGTTGTTGGAGGTTTTTTTGCATCTTGCTTGTGTGGCCCCAACTGACTTTTCTGTGGGTCAAAACAGGCTCCCTGCCCTTCTCATAAATAAAGACAATGTGGAAACTGTGTGTTTGACATTATATTTTATTTAAAAATGAAGTGTGACCATCAAACCCCCAATTGGGGCCAAGCCCCCCTCTGGCTGCAGAATTGTAACACTCCTGTACCACCACCCCAACCCCAAATCTGATCGTATCATACACTGGAACCACCTGTCTTGAGCCTCACATCCCCAAACTCCTGCATCCCAACATCTTCAGTCTTCTGCCACAACACTTCTACACCATCCACACACCGCAAATCTGTATCCTGAACCCATCATACTCTCAACCTCCCTGCTCTGAGCCTCTCATATATCCCAACCCAAATTCCTGCACTCTCACATCCAGAAGCCTGTGGCTTGCTCAGTACTCCAATCCTCCACCTGACTCCTACACTCCTCAGCTTGGAGCCTCGTCCCTGAGCCAGTGTCCCCTTCTTCACCTTCTCCTGCATCCAAATTCCCTCCCAGACCTTGCACCTCTCACCCCTTCCCACACTCAAATCCCTCATTCCCACCCCAGAGCCAGCACCTCCTGTCTCAACCCAGTGAGGGTATGGCTAGACTGCAGGTGTTTTTCCAGGATTCCAGAGGTATCCCAGAAAAACACTTCTGCATCCAGAGACATGTTTGTTCTTCCACTTTTTTTAGCGGAAAAGCAAACACGCTCTTTCAGCAACCCCTGCATTCCCCGTTCCACCAGGAATAAGGGGGCTTCCAAAAGAAGGTTTTTTCTGACATTTGGCCCAGTCTAGATAGGCCAAATGTTGGGAAAAATCTCTTTCTACAGAAGAATCGGGAAAAAAGTGGCAGTGTAGCCATACCTTGAGAGTGTATAAGGGCCAAGGATAGCAAGTTACGGAGAGGAGGAGAACAGAGAGGGTGGGCTTCAGGGAAGAGGTGAAGTCTTGGGGGAAGGATGGGTAGACTTGTTCTGACATTTAAAAAGTGATCTTGGGGGTAAAAAGGTTGGAGACCACTGCCTTAGGGTATGTCTACACTACCCTCCTAGTTCGAACTAGGAGGGTAATGTAGGCATACCGCACTTGCAAATGAAGCCTAGGATTTGAATTTCCCGGGCTTCATTTGCATAAGCGGGGAGCCGCCATTTTTAAAACCCCGCTGGTTCGAACCCCGTGCAGCGCGGCTACACGGGGCTCGAACTAGGTAGTTCGGACTAGGATTCCTATTCCGAACTACCGGTACACCTCGTTCCACTACCGGTGTTCGGAATAGGAATCCTAGTCCGAACTACCTAGTTCGAGCCCCGTGTAGCCGCGCTGCACGGGGTTTGAACCAGCGGGGTTTTAAAAATGGCGGCTCCCCACTTATGCAAATGAAGCCCGGGAAATTCAAATCCCGGGCTTCATTTGCAAGTGCGGTATGCCTACATTACCCCGCTAGTTTGAACTAGCGGGGTAGTGTAGACATACCCTCAGAGACTAACAAAAAATATAGATAGGATCATGAGCTGTTGTGGGGACAACCCACTTCTTCAGAAGACAAATATGGAGCAAGAGGCTTATATCTGACTGGCTGTGCCTATTGCTCCATATTGTCATTTGAAGACTGGATGATGAAAGACAAAGCAGAAGCGAAAAAGTAGTGACGTGCGTCTCAGCTATAAAGATGGCCGTTAAAGGTGCATGGATGAGATAGTCTACAGAATTCTATATTTACAATGCTTATTGCAGCTTCAATCTTTCAAGTTACTGTAATCTTTGGTGATGATTTTCCTTTTCCATATGCAACGTATTTGGAAACATCACATTTACAAATGACATATATGGGGGTTTTTTATTACAATGCTGAATGGAAAAAGATTAATGCTTGCTACAGCTTCCTACAATTTAGAACTGTACCATTCCATGCAAATCTGATATCTAATTTATAAGTAAGGCCCTCAAAATTCAACTATTTGCACTTATAATACCAAAGTTACTGTCAAGCTGAAAACATTATCATTATAATAAAACTTACCCATTTTCTTTTCCTCTTAGATTGCCACTAAAAGTTGAACAAACACAAATATGTTAATGCAGCTAAGAAAATTTCTTCCCTTGAAGAGCTGAATTATCTGAGAGGGAAAGGACTGAAAGTATGCAGTGTGAGAGCAATTGAAATATATTTCTTAATTTTAGGTATCTATAAATACTACCATCAAACTGAAATATATGAACCAAAACCAACTAACTCTTCATGTTTCATTAAAAAAAAGTATCTCCCATTTCTCCATCATTACCAATTTTTTTGAATTCCCCCTATCCTGGCCACTCCTATTTTTAGCATTAAATTGGGATGTTACGTAGAGAATGAAAAAGCCATTAGGATCTAAGAGTTTTTAGTAAGATTATATTCAGGGCTTTAAAAATCTACTGAGCCCAAACTAGTCTGAAACCAATAAAAAAAAATGCTGTTCTTTACCATCCAACCCCATCATATAGATCCCAGATCATTGACCCAGCAAGAAAAAAGCTACACTCAGTCATTCAGAGGAAAGGGACCACATGAAGCTTCCCTCCATGCCCCATCAACCCATTGTATGATACACATGTTTTGTAAGATTTTAACCACTATAACACCTGAGTTTGCCCACCACTGAATTATATGCATATATCTCATCTCTGTCCAGAATAAGTAGAGCCTCTTATGCTTGAAGTATAACCTACGCAAAGTGGCTGAAATCCTGTACCCATTTAAGTCAGAGGCAAAACTCTGGTTATCTTCAATGATGCTAGAATTTCACTCAATGTATTTAATCCAAAATTACTCTTTAAAACTCTTCTGGATTTCTTAACAACTCAAACAGCAGCAGCCTGGTTATTGGAATAAGCTTTCTCCTATGCCTCTCAGTCCCAGTCTTCAGTTATCTTTGATCAAGAGAGTCATTTACACCTTGTCAATATTTATGTTGGGACTAATAAGTCACACCTTCCCAATGAATTCTCAGGAATCCTTCAGTACTCCCCTGAAAGGCTTCTATACCTGTTGAGAAGTTTGTCCAAAAGAACTCTGTCATCACTTTTATTTAAAGTCAAACAAATAGCGCTGATGATTATGACTGAATGCTTTTCATGTATTTAACCTGGAGTAAGGGATGACTTTTAGGAGAGGTGAAACAAGTTATAGTTTCTTCTAGTCTATTTCATGATATAGTTAGAATGTCAGAATGACGAGAGGTCCTGTGGTACCTTAGGCTATGTCTAGACTACGGGAAAGATTCAAAAGAGGATGGAATTTGCATATCTTCTTCCAATCTCACTTTCAAAAGCAGAGCTCCGCTTTCGAAAGTGAAATCAGAAGAAGATATGCAAATTCCCGCAGAATTTGCATATTCTCTTTCGAATCTTTCCCGTAGTCTAGACAAGCCCTTAGAGACTAACTCAACTGTATAGAATCATGAGCTCTTGCAGGCAAAATCCACTTCATCAGATGAATTGGAGTGGAAATAACTGAAATCAAGATTATATCTATCTGTCAGAGGTACCTGTCAATTGTAGAACCTGTATTAATGAAGCTAATTAAATGGGCTAGATGTGTCTCCCTCCTGCATAGCTTTTGATATGGAAATGCAGATGTTAATGGTGGGAGTAATTGGCTTTGTAATGGGGCAACCAGCATGTATTTGTTTAGACCCAGGGTAACAGTGTCAGATCTGTAGATAAATTCCTGTTCTGCAGCCTTTCTGCAATTCCTTTTTACAAGAATGGCTACTTTTAAATCCATGATTAAGTGACCAGGCAAGTTAACATACTCCCTCACAAGAGAAACATCATTGTATATGAATAACAATCCTGAAAGCAGTTAATATCATTTTTCTTTATCTCTATTTAGGATATCAAGATATGCAACAGGACTGGGTGATTTTTTAAGAAGTATGATATAAGCTTTACTATACTAGTTAGTATAATAGTATATTCTGAAATTCTAGTCAGATAAAAAGATAATCTAAACAATCAATGAAAACTTTTCTATTTTGTGCTTTGGGTTTAGCTAAAAAGTTAAAAGGAATATTTTAATATTGAAATAGTCAATTCATAAAGTTTATACTTATTTCATTTACCATTTTATTAAAGCTGAGAATCAATATAATGTAAGGATTAAATTGTACTTAATGAACTGTTCATTGCTGGGAACAGAGGGAGAAGAGAGAATATGTTAAATTAATTTTTATTATCTGAAAAGATGACAGAAAAGAAATGTAGATGACTGTGACTATAATACTTGTATATCTATGGAATAAATTGTGTATTCTGATGACAGAGAAACAGAAGGGGAAAAGAGTCTCTTTTACTCTCCTTTTTGGCTACCTGCTTCACCAGAACCTGAAAGGAAGAAAGAGTCCTCACCATCAGGTCTACACTGTTAGTTTATTTTCAGAAAAAGCTACGCAAATTCTGATTTTTTTTCTGGAAGAGGCTTTCCCGACATTTGGCCCATCTACATGTGGCCAAATGTGGGAAAAACTTCCTTTTTCGGAAGAGCCCTTATTCCTCATAAAATGAGGAATTCAGAGCTTCCGAATGAGCGCATCTGCTCTGCCAAAAATAATTTCAGAAGAACAGACATGTTCCCTGGATGTGGCAGAGTTTTCCAGGATACCTCCTGTATCCCAGAAAAACTCTGTAGAGTAGACATAGCCTAACTGATTATAATGGGGCTACTTCCAAAATAAGGTACTACTCAACATGCAAAAGGATATCTGAAATTTGGATTTATGCTTGGCATCTACTGGCCTTTGTAAAGTTTATGGATATGTAGAAAGTAGCTTAATTAGTTGTAAACAGGGAGAAAAGAAACCAACCATGGAAGATTCTGAGTGCTTACCAGCAAGTATACAGAAACATCCAAACTCCTTGCGATACCCACCTTAGTTGTAAGTCACTCCTGAGCACTTTGGCACCTTTTACCCTTAAATAAATGCCAGTAGAAGTCAGATATGCTCTTCGACACTGCACAAAAGAGCCCCTATCTGTTTCGTACTGTACTGCCCTCTTTAATTTCTGCGCATATTGGTTGGAAGCTATTGTGAAGTACAGAAGAGGACTAATGGGAGCTTAAGTACCACTTAGTGACCCTTCACTGGGGAAATTTGCTTATCTCCTCTGAAAACAGAGGACTGGATTTGTAAAATGGGTCTTAGAAAAAAAAACAAAGAAGAAATTCAAAATTAACTATCTCTTGGCTAGTAACCGGACATAGTAACTATCCCACTGTGCTCTGATGTACATAACTACTTAACATTTAGAATTTTCTTCTACAGTTATATTGCACATGGCATATTCTTCAAAGTTGTTTTGAACGTATTGAAATCTGCATCTATACCCAGTTTACATAAGAACGACCATACTAGGTCAAACCAAAGGTCCATCTAGTCCAGTATCCTGTCTGCTGCCAGTGGCCAATGCCAGATGCCCCAGAGGGAGTGAACACAACAGGTAATCATCACATGATCCCTCTTCTGTTATCCATTTCCAGGCAAACAAAGGCTAGGGACACCATTCCTACCCATCCTGGCTAATAGCAATTTGTGAACCTAACCTTCATGAATTCATCTAGCTCTTTTTTGAATCCATTTCAAGTCCTAGTATTCACCACATCCTCTGGCAAGGAGTTCCACAGGTTGACTGTGAGATGAGTGAAGAAAAACTTTCTTTTGTTTGTTGTAAACCTGCTGCCTATTAATTTCATTTGGTGACCCCTAGTTCTTATATTGTGGGAAGAAGTAAATAACTTTTCCTTATTCACTTTTTCTACACCAGTCATGATTTTACAGACTTCTATCATATCTCCACTTAGTTGCCTCTTTTTATAAGCTGAAAAGTCAAAATCTTTTTAATCTCTCTTCATATGGGACCTGTTCCAAACCCCTAATCATTTTTGTTGTTCTTTTCTGAACCTTTCCTATGCCAATATATCTTTTTTTGAGATGAGGCAACCACATCTGTATGCAGTATTCAAGATGTGGGCATACCATGGTTTTATATAGAGGCATTAAGATATCTTCTGTCTTATTCTCTATTCCTTTTAAATGATTCCTAACATTCTATTTGCTTTTTGACTGCCACTACACAACGAGTGGATGTTTTCTGAGAACTATCCACCATGACTGCAAGATCTCTCTCTTGAGCAGTTGTAGCTAAATTGCTCCCCATCATATTGTATGTGTGGTTTGGATTATTTTTTCCAATGAGCATTACTTTACTTTTATCAACATTAAATTTCATTTACCATTTTGTTGCACAATCACTCAGTACCTCCCCTCCCAAAATGTTCTATTGAGTAGCTGTAGCTAAATAAGTTTGTGTAATTTAAAGTTAACTTTTTAAAACAGCAGCATGAATATTCAAAGATGGCTAATGATTTCTTGATACAAATTAAGAGGCCTGAATTTCAGACAGCAGACATTTAAGATGTCTGAAAACCAAGCCCTTTCAGTATTTCTTAAACTGTGCACCAAAAAATTAATAAACAATGTTTAAAAATTTGTACCATTTATGCTTTATGGGGCACTGAAAATTGCTAGTCACTTGTTAATATTTAGTCCAGTATATTCATTATAAATGTAGCTTGTGTTTTAAAAATCCAAGTATTTATGCCCACAGTGCAAAAGTGATCAACACATGCAAAATTGAGTGTGCACACACATTCAGGCTGTGTCTAGACTACATCCCTCTTTCGAGAGAGGGTTGTAATGTAGACACTTCAAAATTGCAAATTAAACTGGGATTTAGATATCCCACGCTTCATTTACATAATTGCATAATAGCACTCTTTCGAAAAAGTGCCATTTTGAAAGTAAAACCGCGATCTAGACGCGGTTCTGTCGAAAACTGCAGGCTTTTTCAAAAGATCATGTACTCCTACAGGCTTTACTTTCAAAATGGCACTTTTTCAAAAGAGTGCCATTACGCGATTATGCAAATAAAGTGTGGAATATTTAAATCCCCACTTTATTTGCAATTTCGAAGTGTCTAATTTACATCTCTCTCACAAAAGAAGGATGTAGTCTAGATACAGCCTTGCTGAGGGTACATCTAGACTACAAGCCTCTTTCGAAAGAGATAGTCTAGACAGCCACAAGGGTTTCGAAAAAGTGATCTGCTTTTTCAAAAGAGAGCACCCAGGCACCCTGGACGCTTTCTTTTGAAAAAGCCCTGTTTGCATTTAAGAGCGCATTTTTTCGAAAGAGCTCTTTTGAAAAAAGGCGTTCTTTCCGGTAAAAGTAGGTTTACCAATTTTGAAAAAAAAAACCCACCACGTTCTTTCAATTTAATTTCAAAAGAACGTGACAGCAGTCTAGATGTAGGTGAAATTTTTTCAAAAAAAGGCCACCTTTTTCAAAAAAACCTCAGGAGTCTAGACATACCCTCAGTGTGTAGGCTCTTTTAGGAAATTGGCCATTTCCAAATTTATTGCCACAAATCCTTCTTGACCACAGAAAGAGAATAATCTAACTTTTCATCCTGCACTAGGAATTTATAGTCAGGGGACAGAGGAATCTGGGTGAGAGTGTATAGAATCTACACCCACTTTCAGCTATTGATGCCATTCCATGTGATGGATGGATGTGGCTTGAAGTGGGTTTTTCTTTATTGTTTTGAAGCAGTTGGCTCCAAGTATAAAGAAAACATCATGCTGAGCTACCAGGAGCAGCATTCATCCTCATTTGAAAGCAGGTCACACAGTTAGCGTTGCACTCAATTTCCGAATAATTGCAGCAATATGCATCACACATGCTGCTTCAGGCATCCAAAAAGACTCATATTGGTAGTATCCCTTAAGGTACTTATCCCATTAGCAGTCTGGGCCTCTTCACTCAGTCTCTAATTTTGCACACATGCTACAGCCAGGCAGCCAAGAAGCCCTCCCCTGCTCTGAACACTGATACTTCCCTCTTTCCCACATACCGGGACAGAGATTCACCTTCCCCACTCAACAAAGCACAAACACTAGTTGTTTCAAACTCTGCCATCACCCTTCACAAAAATTTCAAAAATAAAATAAAAGGAAAAAAACTGTCAGCTACATGAAGTGGGGAGCCGTGAACTTGGTTTGATATTGTCATCTTCAATACTGCTCCTTTCAGATAGAACACAAACTTGTAGTGTATGCAGACTCTGCATTGCATTCTCCTATCCCCAGAGGTGCCTACTGTTCCTTTGCCAGACACTCACATATATAACTTAGCACTCAGAAGCCTCTGCATTTTGCTCTCAAAGGTGCCTTCTCTAATAGGCAGTATTGATTTTTTCTTTTTGGTCTTTTCATTCTGTACTGTACATCAATAGAAGAGGACAAAAAAAGCAGAGGTAGCAGTGGCAAATGGTAATTTAGCTATTTACACTTGATGAACTGTCCTCTAGCCACACAGTTCTAATTTAAAGACAAAAACAACCCTAGGAATATAAACCTCAGGGCACTAAAAATTATGCGCACTCTTCAGTTCATGTCAGTTTTACTACATAAAGATTACAGAAGCTAGATCTCAGTATCAAAAGCATTTTGGTAACATGGCCCTATTACCTGATTTCTTATAATGATTGACAATTCACTCAGGATACAACCACATTCAGTGCTCAATGCATCAATATCCTGTGGGCTCAAAGTGTCTTGGATTTCAATTCTAAAATCTCATATATTGCATGACAAATAAGTGTAAACAATTCAAGGTGTGCTAGAGTCATCACAATATATTTTCTAAAGAGAAATATGAAATACTTTTGTATTTTTGCCCACCGATGCCTAGGTTATTTATGTTGCCACCACACCCTGATAGATTTAAAATCACCTATCAAATGTTTAGTAATTGCCCAGCATGAACCCTATCTGGAAAATTACTTGCACAATTTGTGTTACCCATGCACTGAGAAAATCTAACCAGGTAATGGGTTAGACATGCTCTGCAAACTGAAGACAATTTTTAACTCCTGCTCATCTCATAATGTTGGAAAGATTTAGAATTGCTCAGAGGAAAGAGGGATAATTTACAAAATATCTCCCTTTCCTGGATTTGGTCTTATTCTCATCTATTGCTGGGACCACTGGATTTAAGTGGTTAGGAATTATACTGCATCACCAACATACTGCCATGCTGATGAAAAATAGGTTTAAAACTGGTTGGCAGTCATTTCTACTCTTGCCTCTTTACACAAGGAGATAAGACCCCTCACCTTCTTCATGACAAGAAGGTCCTTTCTTTTCTTTTCCCTCCAATGCTCACTGTTTGGAGGGGACATATTTCCATTGGGCCTATTTTCTATTCTATGTCTAAGCAACCCTGATGAGCCTTAAATCTGGGATAATTTCTATTGGGGCAATAAGCCTTTTCCCCTAGCTGAGTGTTAGCAATCAGGGAAGAAATATATTGTCACATATTAACATGTTTGAGAGTCTACTTGCAGTGTTCAGTGTATCCCTTCTCTTAAATCTCTTGAGCCCTTATATACTTAGACTTGAAATAGCCTAATTCTACTTCTGGGAAGAGACATATTTGAATAAGAATTGCCCTGCTGCTTCTGAGATCATGTGGGTGAAGCATTCAGAGAATCAGACACAGCTTCCTGATTCTCAGTTTTACTTCCTTCACTAAAGTCAGAACAGTGTAAGGATGCTCTGACACCAGCTGACTTTAATCCATAAGAGACCATACAGCATTTTAGAATTGGTGTCATAAAGCTGTACGGTGAGGCAGAGACCTAAATACTAATGATATTAATAAAACTACTTTTTTTTTAACATTGTGCTTTTACTGCATAGCTACAGTTACTTACAGCCAGGGTGCTTGCAATATATAACAATGCTTGTGTATGTTTTAGGAAGGTTATAAAATGTGCAGGCTAGTTAAGAAAATTTCAGTATGCTTCTGATTTTTCCCCATGACACAATTTCAGGAAAATAGCCCTCATTGGCTATAATATCGTGTTTATTATCCTTAAATATGTTCATACAAATTCAGAAAAAACAGCATGTTAAAATTTATTTTGCTTTAACTGTCTATTCTTTTTATATTGTGTTTTGAAAAATAGATGTAAGTTTAGTTGTTGTGATTGGAGCTTTGTATAGAACATTTGATAGGAGATTTAATTGAAAATTGCTTACTAAAACAGGTACAGTGTATATTCCATTTTGATTAAGAAACAACTAAATCAAGAGTGTTTTATCAATACGAGGACACCTCTCTTTTTTATCAGATACCACTTTGGCAAAATAAAATCTTTATCTCAAGAAAACAAGCCATGGAAAACAGCCATGTTTTCAGAAAAAAACAGATTCTGAAAAGAAATGGAGCAATGTTTTATTGAAGCAATAAATCTAGGCCATAAAGTGAGACCAAAATGGTTCTAGGAAAACATGTTGGTTATAAATGTTTTAAATCTTGTGTTTATTTGTTAAATATTGAAATGTCAAGTGTCATTTTGAAATGCATACTTGCGAATGCATTGGTTAAATGCAAAGGTCCCAATATAGTTTCCTAATATCATTGCCATGAAAACGATAAAATGCTTTATGGACCAACACAGTATCTAAACATCTTGCTGAACTATTTAGCAATGTAAGAAGCCATTTAAGTATAGAATATTTATATTAATGGGGCATTAATTAATTACTGGCAGTGCTCAAGCAATGTCCTCATTCAACTTAGAAGAAAAATAAACAATCATATTTTCAAGAATTGTTTTTTAGAATAAAAAAATTCCTTATAACTATTTCAGCTAGAGATACTCTTTAAGAATTAAACTAAAACCCTTTTTAATAAAGAACATGAGGAGCTGAACATTTTGAAAAGATCATTTCATTGCCTATTGAACTCTAACAAAATTGAAAAATACCTCTAAGAATGGACTAAACAAAGGTGTTAATACTATTTTTAAATAAACTTAAAAACCAACAAATGGTCTGGTAGCACTTTATAGACTAACAAAACATGTAGATGTTATTATGAGCTTTAAAATTATCTGAGATTTTTCCACCACTGATGAACCCCTCATCCACAACATATTCAGCAGCCAAAGTTATTACCAAAACCAAACCCTGAAGAAGTGGAACTTATGAAAGGATGACAGCAATTATTGCTGAACCAGCCATGTCCATCAGCTCCTGGACAATATTGGCTGCCGGGATGAGCAGCAACTCCCCCAGCATGGTTCTCAGCAGCTCCAGTTCACATCTCAGATCTAACCTCTGGACACTGAGGACACTTGCACTGAGTAGTACAGATCCTTCAAGGCTCCTGACTATTTTGGTCTGTGGCACTCAATCTCAGAACCTATGTAGACAAGAAAAGCTGGAAGAAAAACATGCTGAAATGACTTTGTGCCTCCCCCACACCAAATTGTGGCACTGGCACTCCCTCACTGGCCCCCCACCACTGCCGAATGCACCTGGCATGCATAGCAGTGGCTCCATGCACTACCCCTCATCCACAACAAGCCCAGACCTCACAGCCTCCACTGGCTACAGTTAGCACCATAGTAACTGCATGTTACTTCAATATTTGTGAAAATGAAGCAGAAAGACTTACAGATGTGTGGGAGGCTGAAATGCAGAAACTTGTTTGTGTAGTTGGAAGCTTGGTAGATAAATGTATTTTCAAATACAAAGATATTATTTTTTCACTGCTTTCACTGAAACTTTATTTTTTATGGTTATTTTGGAACAAAACCTCTTCACAGTACCTTTATTAAGAATCATCATTTCTTCAAAGGCAGAAAATCCTTTAAATAAAGATGAAATAATGTATGAGTTTTGCAAAAGCATATACTGTATGCTAAACTTCAACCACCCACCCATAATACTCCACTACTCACAAAGTCTGTATCCCAATAAAATATTCATGGGATAACATGTTCAGCCATGAAACTCAAAATACAAAAAACAAGCATGCGTTGCAGCATTCCCCCACATTGTTTGTATTCTCTAGAGAACACTTAGCCAATGGCTCAAACCTCTAAACAAGTCTTTGCACCTCAGCTTTCCATTCATTTGTAAGTCTTTCTGCTTTGTTCTCACAAATATTGTGAAAAACACAACATGCAGTTGGTATGGTTGAAACTTTTTTTCCCCATTTCTTCCAACCTATTACATAAACAGCGCCATGTGCTTTTCAAATAATCAAATGAACACTCAACTATCATTCTGCAACTACTGAAGCAGTAGTTTAAATGTGAGAGAAGGGGACTGGACTCAATGACCTCTCAAGGTCCCTTCAAGTTCTAATGTTCTATGATTCTATGTTCCTCCTTTGATCCAAATGCCTTGAATATGGTTTCATTAGGTCATCATGGGATAAAATGAGTCTCCCAGAATAAGAAGGAAAACTTCCACATCATTAATGTCCACATTGGTGTTGGGAAGGGCAACATAACTTTCTGTTGTGTCATTCTTCTCATTAGTGTACTTGTGAGGCTGTTGAGAAGATTGCAGAAGATTTGGGATTGTGTACCTGTGAGTGAGTATGTGGGCAACATGCAACACTGAGTTGTATTTTCCTTAGACCAGACAGTAAAGAGATTTTGAATTTGTCTTAAGATAAAATGTGTATTGTTAGAATATGTTAGCTAACAACTTTTGCTCTAATTTAACCACAGCTATTATACTTGAATTAATTAAGGATAGTCTTATGGCCTGTGCAGGAGACTAGATGGGAGTTCATAATAGTCTACTTTGGCCTTAAAAATGTCTTAATCTGCATTCAATTTAACATGTTCAAAAACCATGTTTGCATATGAATGCATATACTTCCCCGTGAATTCTAACTCAATCATCATGTTTTAAAGTCTATGTTTCCTTAGTTTTAGTTCTAGAACACATTTAAATATCTAGATAACATTATACATATAAGTTCTAGTCAGAACAAACCTTTGGTTTCACAAACTTCAGCTGTTTATGATTTAGTTTTGTCCTTTTCACAGCAAATGTATTTTCCTACACTCTCCCACAACCAAAAAGGATGAATGAATATTACTCAGCCTTTCCAAATAAACACTCCTTTGAAGGGGTAGATTATTTGTCTGTGGCTTACTACCAAAGTGTTTTAGATTTCTCTTGCAGTCATACTGAAACCTAGTGTTGGGTGTTCTCTCTGTGTTTGGCCTTCCTTCAACTCACCATATAGGACGGCTTTAGGAAATCTTCCCTGTTGCATCCTATGCACATGGCCTGGCCATTGAAGATTGTTGTGCTTGACAACAGCATTCAGGAGGGAGATTTGTAAGTACTTTTTCATTGGTGAGTTTATCTTGCCATATGGTACCTAGACTGGATCTCAGGCACCACAGATGGAGCCTACTGAGTCTCTTTGTCTTGCTTACTATATGAAATGCATGTCTCTCTGCCACTAAGAAGGATGCTGACGATGAAGGTTTTATAAATCAAGATCTTAGTCTTCATCATAAGCTTCGTGTGACAAGTTTTTGTTAATAGTAGGCTCCCAGGTAACAAAATGTATCCATGTTTTGGAGATTGGTATTGCTGAATCAAAGGGAGAAGGCTGGCATTTTGTCCCTTGCCCCATAATTGCTGTCTTTTTCACACTATTGGTGAGTAAATTTGACATGCATCTTGGAGGCAATTTACAAGCTCTTGTAGGTGAGCTTACTATGTCCAGGTTTACACTATCTGGAAGCTTGGCTTAAGATACACAACTCCAGTTACATAGAATATGTTTTGGAGTCGGCTTACCTTAAGCTGAACTTGATGGTGTCCTCATAGTAGGAGGCTGACAGAAGCAAATACTCCCGGCTTCCCTTATTCCTCAAAAATTAGGAGTACTGGATGCCGATGGTGGTGCCCACTGAGTTTGATTTAACAAGTCTTAACTAGAAATAGAAATCATTAAGAGTGTACTTTCTTTCCCTTTTTTAAACTTGAGAGTGAGTGAAGTGCCTTTTCCTTTCAAGACCGACACAATAAGTTTCTGAAATGAATAATCTTTCCCAGATGATAGACAAAATAAACCTTTGCAAATCTAAGGATCTCTTACTTCAATTAAGATCTAATTTTTTTTCAGCATGAACCATGGTAATCCAACTGCTTCTATAAAGTAAAAATAATAGGCATTCCTTAGTAGGCCACATTCTAAGAAATCTTGGCCCTATGAACCACCATATAATTATATCTATTTATTGAGCTTTATCAGAAGACATCTTCTACAAACAAGAAAAGCCCAGTTTTCTCTCTGCTCTCAAAGGCACTAGGGTAAAACAACTCATTTTTACTAATCAGTCTGTGTTTCTGAAAAGTAAAACAATTGTAAGAACAATTCTTTTTCTGATAGTTTATTACTGTAAGGAAAAAGCCTGCTTTAGAGAGAGAGAGAGAGATTTCAGAAAATTTAGCTGAAAGCCATCAAAAAGTGTATGAGTTTTAAGCTGCATCACAGATCTCTTTTTTCAGACTTTGCTAAAAATAAATTATGCCACAGGGACTTATAAATCAGAAGATATAATTTCCAGAGCACAAGCTCTAAAAGTAAATAAATAAATGAATACATAAAATTTCAGAAGTGGTTTCTTATTTGAAAAGCAATGTTTATCCAGCTCTTCTCTAGGGCCTCTGGTGTGGTCTATAAATCAGTCATGAGAAATACAATTTTACAGTCATATCATTTTCTAGCTGAAACCCATCATAATCCTCTGACTATATGGTGCTCTTGGTTTTTTATCATAAAAAGCCATTATGGGTAATATGGCAATGAAGGATTTCTCATGATCACGAAAAATAGGGAATAACAATAGATACTAATTGCAGTCTCCTTTAGAAAAATATGAATTTCTAGCAAGCTACACAGCTAGAACAAAATCACAATTTCTACTTCATCATTCAGCCAACCTCTAACATAAAACCCCTAAATAGAGCCTAATGTACCATCACTGGAAGACTTCCAGTTGGAAAGGAATTCAGGAAAAAAGCTGAAAACCACTGGGGTCACACATCAATAATCTATAAATTGAATTTTCCAGTTAAAATTGATTTGAGTCCCAAAGAGCTGATAAGACTTGGAGTGAAAAACAGATGCTGCTCATTTTTCCAGCACAAACTACCTCTCTAGAGGAGATACTTCAAATGACACAATTAAGGTATCACACAACCTCCACATCATCAAGTTATTTTTAAAGTTTACTAAGAACTTCACTGCTTCTACTGCCAACAAAATACCACTAGTCCAATCTTGCTGTCTAAAAGCCGACAGTTGCATGCACTGAAAACTGCTCAGAAAGTTACGAATAATAATGTGAAAACATTTAAAAGTATAAATAAATGTTTGAACAAGAATTGAATGAAAGTTTTACGTAAACTATAGGATGCTGCTAATCAAATGGGTTGTTAGGCTTTTGTAACCACTTCATCAAACATAACTCAATAGCTGGAAGCAACCAAAAACCAGCCATCTGTTTGCTGAAGGAGAAATCAAAGGCAGTCAAGAAACAGATTTTATTCCTCCAGTAAATGTCAGGAAATCTCCTCTATCAAACAGAAAATGAAACATTCCAGGATCAAAAAGAAACAGGCTGTAATCAGCTGAACTTTATTCTGTCTATACATCTTTCAAGATATCTGGGCTACCCCCATGCCTCCAAACCTTTGACATTTTCCCCCAATCGGTTTAAAATATGAAGTGAGAAGGGAGTGCTGTCTAGTGGTTATTGAGGAGAACTATGACTTTGCCAGTGCATAGCATGATCTTGATATGTTACTTTAGCTTACATTTCAGACTATCTGCCTAATTTACAACAATGCTGAGTATCCATAAAGAAATAAATACAGCGTGAAATCAAGTGCTATTAATGTGCTGTTATTCAGTCTCCCCTTTCTTCAATCTTTGAATTAGCTCTGTGTTTGAAGACAAAGCTGTTGAACAAACAATTTAAAAAAGGCAGCATATTCTCTAGGGTGAGATTATTTGAATTTATAAACTTTGGTTTGATGAAACAGTTGATATTTTTTATTCAACTGAAGTAATCTCAATTTTTCCTAATTATAAGCTTCATCGTATGAAGCATTTTGTTTCTTAAGCAAAATACAGGACTATGTAGCACTTTAAAGACTAACAAGATGGTTTATTAGATGATGAGCTTTCGTGGGCCAGACCCACTTCCTTGATCTGAGGAAGTGGGTCTGGCCCACGAAAGCTCATCATCCAATAAACCATCTTGTTAGTCTTTAAAGTGCTACATAGTCCTGTATTTTGCTTCAGCTACACCAGACTAACACGGCTACATTTCTATTACTTTGTTTCTTAAGGTATGACTGTGGGCATAAAATAAATTCTTGGTTACTAAAATAGCTTTCATAGCTAACCAAGACATAAGATATTTGGAAATAAATTACCAAATCAGTCTACTTATTTAGGAGTCTAAAATTTGGCAGCAAAATTTGAAAATGAAGTTTAATAATATACCAAGATCATACAATATACTTAAAAATCCCATCTATAGAAATAAGTGAAACTTAAGACTTAAAAATTTGAGACTTAAAACTTGAGACTTAACCATTTTAAATGAGCAAACTCTATTCATCCTGTCTATTCAAGTGACAAGAATGCAATTTTCAAGTTGATGCACAGCAATAAAAGGATTTAAAAGGTACAACTAGAGTAACTCCAGAATTTGCCTGTTAATGTCAGGTTAAAGTGTGCTTCAAAGGAAAAGGTTTAGTCAGTTATCACACTCTTGTTTGTGAATGGTTACCTGGCTATAGCCCTCTGATCTTCTTTCACAGTAAGAGCTTATTGTGTTGAGAATAAAGATCCTGCTTTTTTACATTGACAGAAGATAAACAAAAGGTTCAGCTCTAAACTATAATTTTGGCCTGTCCAAGATTTTTTAAGTTTTGTTCAACTTAGCCCTTTTCTTAAGGAAAATACCAGTGTGAGTTCTTAGTTACGTGAAATTATGTGGGAATCTGCTAAAATTATGGAGTTTTTTCCTTCAGAAGGAAGGAGAACAGAAAATTGCTTTCAGTATGTTGTCACTGCTCCTAACTGCTTTAAGCTCATTGATATATCTGATTGAACTACATACAGTTTGTATTGGTAGAACAAAAATGATGCCTTTGAAGACCAGCTGATTACCTCTGGGATTCCAAAGAAGGGAGGAAGCCACCACAATGATTCCAACTATGTTACTTAGAGGAGCAAAATAAGCTAACCACTTAGTTTAGCCCATGGAAGTGACTACAGATAAAGGAGTCATCTTAGTGCTTATTGCTGCAGATACCCTGTCCCATTCCCCCTTAATACTAGCAACCTAGGAATTGTCCCATTGAAACAAAACACTACAACACTGTTGTTTCATATGGGCTTGGCTCTAGACAAGGCATAGAAGGAAGGTTGTGTGATATGTCAGGATCATTAGACAGTTTACATAGAGAAAGCAGTTAGGTAAACTGATTAACACACCAACATATTTTTGTAAGCTTTCTAATTTACTCTGTCCCCATTACCAGATTATAAGAGAGAAGGCAGGAATATGCAAAGAAGAGATCAGAAAAGGGAAGGAGGACATAATATTGTGTGCTATGGAAATTCAGTAGTCAATATTTGAGAAAGAGCATTCCCATGGCAATAGCGAAGTAGGTAAAATAACAGTAGGTTACAATATGTTTAATTGAATTGATAGTTCTATAAGAAATTAACAGCATTAAAACTGGAAAACTAAGCCACAGTATTTGGAACAACAGAACATCTTTTTGAAAGAGAAAGTAAAAATATAGAAGAAATAACAATATACTACAGAAAGATGTATTGGCAATTAACCACTATTCAGCTCCATATTATTTCTTTGGTTTATAAGAAATTATATACAATGTACTTTATCATTATAAAGAGGCTTGAGACATTTTCTAATAGCAAAATATCCATTGGTGGATAATTTTTTAAGGAACGTAAAGTATAGATTATCATAAAGATGTTTACGGTCAAGTACATTCACACACATAGTTTGCAACATGGTAAATATAGATGTATATTACTCAAACATAAGTTACAGAGCTCAGTCCAATGGTAACTGAATGTAACTCTATTACTCTTGCTAAAAAGGAAGTCAGATTATAAAACCTAATGACTCTTAATGGCCTAAAACTCTGAAAGTGCACACATTTACAATAAAGCAATATATGAAGAATAAAATCAGAAGGTACAGATATGTGTAATGCATATGTAACCGCCTAAAGGTGGAACTGAACCTGGGACTTCTAGAGATTAGTGCATGAGCCTCTACAGCTTGGACTATAAAGCTAGTTGGCACTCAACATAGGCTGTAGAGCTCACTTGTTCTTCTCTCTCGCCTAAGTGGTTTAATTGCCACTATATAGGACAGTGAATCACATCTGCTTGGTGTGTGGTTTACATATATACCCCATTATTAACTGAAACAAAAAACAGGACTATGTAGCAATTTAAAGACTAACAAGATGGTTTAATAGGTGATGAGCTTTTGTGGGCCAGACCCAGTTCCTCAGATCAAATAGTGGAAGAAAATTGGCACAACCATATATACCAAAGGATACTATTAAAAAAATGAACACATATGAAAAGGACAAATCAAATGTCAGAACAGACGGGGGGTGGGGGAGGAAGGTAAATGTCTGTGAGCTAATGATATTAGAGATGATAATTGGAGAAGCTGTCTTTGTAATGGGTAAGATAATTAAAGTCTTTATTCAAACTTAGGCGTAAAGTGTCGAATTTAAGAATGAATGACAGTTCAGAGGATTCTCTTTCAAGTGTAGTCTTAAAAGGCCTTTGAAGCAGGATGCAGGTAATCAAGTTGTTGAGACAATATCCTTTCTGGTTGAAATGGCAAGAAACTGTTTTTTCTTTGTGATCCTGTCTAATATCTGTTTTGTGGGCATTGATCCTTTGGCAAAATGTCTGAGATGTTTGTCCAATGTACAGAGCAGACGGACACTTTCAGCACATGATAACAAATTATATTTCTGGATGCGCAGGAATATGTGTTCTTGATCTTATAACTCACTTGGTTAGGTCCAATAATGGTATCTTCAGAGTGAATATGTGGACAAAGCTGGCAATGGGGTTTGTTGCAAGGGAACGTACCAGGGTTGGTATTAGTGTGATATGTCCTGCGGTTGTTGGTAAGAATCATCTTGAGGTTAGGTGGTTGTCTATAAGAGACTATGGGTCTGTCTCCCAGAGCCTCTTGGAGTTTAGTATCATGTTCCTGTATAGGCTGTAGTTTATTGATAATGTGTTGGACAGGTTTAAGTTAGGGGCTGTAGGTGATGACAAGTGGTGTTCTATTGTTGGTTTTCTTGGGTCTGTCTTGAAGTAGATGGTTTCTAGGTATTCGTCTGGCTCTTTCAATTTCTCCGGGTGGGTAGTTGAGGTTTATAAATGCTTGGTAGAGATCCTGAAGTTTCTGGTCTCTGTCAGTGGGTTAGAGCAGATGCGGTTGTATCGAAGGGCTTGGCTATAGATGATGGATCGTATGGTGTGTGCTGGATGGGAGCTGGAAGCATGTAGGTAACTGTATGAGTCAGTGGGTTTTCGTAGAGTGGTGTCTAATTTTCCATTGCTGATTTGTACTGTGGTGTCCAGGAAATGGATCTCTCGTGTAGAATGGTCCAGGCTGAGATTGATGGTGGGGTGTAGGTTGTTAAAATCTCTGTGGAATGTCTCCAGTGTTTCTTGGCCATGCATCCAGATCATAAAGATGTCATCGATGTAGCGTAAGTAGAGAAGGGGTAAAAAAGGATGGGAGTTGAGGAAACATTGTTCTAGTTCAGCCATAAAGATATTAGCAAACATCTCAGATACTTCGCCAAAGGATCAATGCCCACAAAACAGATATTAGACAGGATCACAAAGAAAAAACAGTTTCTTGCCATTTCAACCAGAAAGGACATTGTCTGAGCGACTTGATTCCCTGCATCCTGCTTCAAAGGCCTAAGTTTGAATAAAGACTTTAATTATCTTACCCATTACAAAGATAGCTTCCCCAATTATCACCTCTAATATCATTAGCTCACAGACATTTACCTCCCCTCCTACCTCCCCTTCTGTTCTGAAATTTGATTTGTTCTTTTCATATGTGTTCATTTTTTTAAATTGTATCCTTTGGTATATATGGTTGTGACAATTTTCTTCCACTATTTGATCTGAGGAAGTGGGTCTGGCCCACGAAAGCTCATCACCTAATAAACCATCTTGTTAGTCTTTAAAGTCTGCTACATAGTCCTGTTTTTTGTTTCAGCTATACCAGACTAACACGGCTACATTTCTACCCCATTATTAGAAATTTAAAATGTACTTGTCAAACCTTACCCTTTTCTCCTTAAAATATGTTTGTCTCTTACCATGGCATCTATAAACTCCAGTCCATATAATGACACAAAGTAATAAAACTAAAACTAAAAACAAAAGGAGGAAAATAAACTTTTCTCTGTACAGTGATACTACCATATCCAGTGAGCACATTGCCAATCTAGCTATGGGCAGTCAGACTTCATGGCGAAAGTACCAGTTCCAACTGGATCCAGGGTGGGGAGACTCCTGGAAACAAGTGAAGAGTCAGTACAAGAGGGACAGAATTTAGAGAAAGAGCCAGGGAGACAATACATGATCTAGAGATTGAAGGCAGATGTCTGAGGCCAGAGAGGAACAAAGGCAGAAGCAGTGCAGGAGCAGAGAGTGGAACAATGGCAAGCACAGCTTTGGGAGTAGTACATGTTGAACTGTCACTGATCTGCCGTGGGGACCAGGCTTAAAAGCAGGGCTAGGGCCACTAAGTCAGTTTTCAAGGAAGTGCATTTGGATTCACTGGTTGCCTAAAGACAAAGCTAGTCAGGGAGCAGGATAATAGAATTTCTAGCCAGTCTGGTCCTTAAGAGCACTCCTCTCCTATTTAGATCACCTCCCATGAGACTTTGGGCCAGGTTTCTTGGAGTAGGCAGAGGGAAAAGCATGCAGGAGTTCCTATGCAAACAGCTATTCAGGAGGCTCTGGAGGGAGAAATAGCAGTGGGGATGGGATATACTCAGGGGAGGGGGCAGAAAGAGGGGGCAGGGAAGAGACAGGAAGAGGTGGGTTGAGGCAGAGGCTTGGGGATGGGTGGAATGGGGGCAGGGCTTGAATAATTGGGCATATGGAGACTGTAGGGGAACCTGGCCAGGATGAGGGAGATCAGACTTAGATGTGGAAAACAGAGTTCACTCTGCCAGTTAGGCTGTGTCTAGACTACATGCCTCTGTCAGCAGAGGCATGTAGATTAGACACATAGGCAAAGGCAAATGAAGCCACAATTTAAATGATCGCGGCTTCATTTACATTTACATGGCTGCCGCGCTGAGCCGACAAACAGCTGATCAGCTGTTTGTCGGCCCGCACACTAGTCTGGACGCTCCCCTGCCGACATCAAAGCCCTTTGTCGGTAGCCCCGTTATTCCTCGTGGAATGAGGTTTACCGGGGCTGCCGACAAAGGGCTTTGATGTCGACAGGAGGAACGTCCAGACTAGCGCACGAGCCGACAAACAGCTGATCAGCTGTTTGTCGGCTCAGCACGGCAGCCATGTAAATGTAAATGAAGCCGCAATCATTTAAATCGCAGCTTCATTTGCCTTTGCCAAAACAACAGATCTACATGGCTCTGTCGACGGAGCCATGTAGTCTAGACGTACCCCTAGATGTGGGTCAAGGATGGGCAGAGGCTAGGAAATGAGTCTAGGGCCAGTATCAGAAGACAGACCCCAAATGCTAGAGCTGGAGGGTAAACCAAAGCCATCGGACAAAGACAGTGATCAAAGCCAGAAATCTGTAGCTGGAAGGAAAAGGGATAGAGCAAGATTAAGAATAGTTGCTGGTGTGCTGTGGAGGCCAGGCTCATAAACAGAGCTGCTAAATAGACCACCAATCTGGGGGCTGTGCCCCTCCTTCAGTTCCTAGGCAGTGCATCCGAGATCATTGGTTGCTTAGCAGCAAAATTAGTCAGTGAACATGCCAGCAGCTGGTGCTATTCGGTGTGGTACCTGATAGATTATTCACTGTACAGTGTGTATTATGTTAGGTCCTAATTTTGCAAACATAAAAACACTTCATTGTATAAATACTCACAATTAGCTCATTATCTCATTTATGTTGTCCTGATTTCAGAAGTATTTATTTTTCCCAGAGAATTACAACACAAGTTTAAGTGTAACCTCACTATAGCATTCTGGGAACCACTGCAAACAGCTCATTGTCCTGCTGTAGTTGAAAAAACAAAGAGGATTTTAGGGTGCATAAGCAATGGGAAAGAGAATAATATGGAAATTATGTCATTATATGAATTAATGATGCAGCCTCACCTGCAATACTAAACAATGAGCTGATCAGTGCATTTCACAAAGGATAATGAAGAACTGGAGGGCATTCAGACAAGAATAATTCAGAATCTGGCAAAACTCTCAAATCAGACATATTAAAAAAAACTTGGTGTTTAGTTTAGAAAGGAAGTAAGAGGGTAACATGATAAAAATATGTAAAATAATCAACAATATAGAAGAGGCAGATAAAGAGCTTTTGTTCTCCCTATCTCATTACATGGAACAGTGAGACTGTTACTGAAATTAAAAGGTGGTAAATTCAAAATTCATCAAATGAAAAACAGTTTGTTATACAATGTAATTTAACTGTGGAACTCACTGCCATAATAAATTGTTAAGGCAAAGAATATAACAAGATTCAAAAAGAAATCTGAAAAGGAGACATGAATATTTAGACTGTTCAGAGCCATCAATTAATATTGACAAAATATATGGAACTCCCCTTGCTTCAGGATCTAAGCTAATGTCTAATGATTAGAGATCAGGATGGCGCTAATAAGAAGATTACTGTGCATCTTTTTACTGGGTTCTTAATACCTACCTCTGAAACATTTGGTCACAAACATTTGGACCAAATGAACCTTGGGCCTGATCCAATATAGCAATTTCCATGTTCTGTTAACTTCCAGAAAATTCTATAATATTTAGATACCAGATACAGATAGCTATATAGCTATGTTTATAAAAGAGAAATTATGAAAAAGACTAAAAATATATACATCAGTGCTTAATAGAAAAATTATATTTCTAACTAAGCAGTGGGAGAGTTTTTTATATTATATACACACTCAGTATCACTTCTCCAGATTTGTACCTTTTTACAGAAAACAATGGAAGTAAATGAAGTTAGAAAAGCTATATTCCATTACTTCAAACAGACTGGCTGCTATTACCCAATGTTATACTACTATAGCTGCTGCGGGAAAAGACTTATCCCAATGAGATAAGCTCCTAGGTAAAAGTATTAATTCTCCAGTGCAGCTGAAAAGAAATCTTGTAGTGAGTGGTGACCTTTACTAGTGCCTTTCGTAACTCAAGTTCACCATATCAGCATGAAGCCTTCTTCCAGAAAGAACTGTCATATCTAATATTACCGAAAGAGAGACTGTTCTATGGCTACATTAGTATACACTTTTGTACAAGACTCTTCTAAAATATTAGTAGAATAAGTATCATGTTGCATGGAGGCACAGAATACACTGAATATTTTTGTTCATGTTCAGATATGAGTAAATACAGCAGTTTAAATTACTGAGCAGGGTCTTTTTTACAGTGACAATACTGCCCTGGTGCTCTGTACTTCCCTCATGGGAGATATAAGTTTGATTTCTGGCCCAATCTCTGGCAAGAGATGGGAGAATTACAGTACAGAGGCAATATATTCAGCTTCTGGAAGGAAAAATACATTAGACAATAACACTAAAAACTACTTTTGCAAAATCCAGCTTGAAAATGCCTGATTAAACTGAACAAATAAACCTGTGTGAACTGAGAACGTTGGATTGCTGATACAAAGGCAAGCTGAAAATTTCTAATGGAAAAATGGGCACTCCTAGTATGCTTGGGTAAATTGAGACCAAGGAAGGGATTTTCTAAGAAACTATTGATATAGATGTATAAATAAAGCAAAAAATCTTAGTTATTCAATTTAATTACTAAGACACTTTTACAGACATGGATGGAGATCCTCAGCTGATGTAAATTGTGCTCTCTCTACCAAAGTCAATAGTGCTTCGGCAATTTATACCAGGTGAAGATCTTCCTCCTAGGTTTAGTAGACAATAGACTGACAGAGAGGACTCCCCAAAAGGCAATATTTTTTCAGAAGAATATTACAGAAGAATATTACAGTAGAACTTCAAGAGTTACAAACAACATTTTGAATATCTGTAGGGGAATCTGTAAAATCATTCACATAGGAACAATATTACAGGGAAATTATGCTGTTTGTGATTATTTTATAAACAGGCTCATTTCAAACATTAGCTTACAGATGCTATTCTCAGGAAAACTACAACGTAGTACTATTGTTGCTCCTTTCCTTACACAGTAGTTGTGTCACGCTCACCATACATTTTCTAAACTTTTCTCGTAGTTTGGAAAGCTAAAGTATTTATTCTTTTAAGGATAAATCTTGAATTATCCTGAGGAGAGGAGAGAGAAGGAGGTACCTCTTCAACATATTAAAGCAACAAAGTAAGATATTTTCCTACAGTGAAATGAATGGGAGATTTTACACTAGTGTTTCAGGGAACATCCAAACAATTCACCCTGAACCATTCTTCTGTTCAGAGAAATGCCTCTCTTAGTTTCCTCAGGGAGGCTCAGGAAAATGGCACTCAACAGTTGGCTTAATTTTGAAATGAAAATTCATTTTTAAAAGCACATCATTCCACTAACAATCTGGAAAATGTAATTTATTTAAAAGTGATAGGAGGATATACAAATAAAAAAAACCCCACCTTGTTCATCTGAAGAAGGTTCTATGGAATACCTTATACATATTAGCCCTAATAGCCTACTAAAACATAATTATCTAATCAAATTCTGAGGTGGCACAAGCAAGCACTTGTCAAAATAACTTCTAGAAAATTCTTTGTAAAATAAGTTCTTAAGACAAATAACCAAATGTAGCCTTTATTTGTCCACATGCAACTCCATGTTTTAATCAACTGGATGGAAAATTTGATGTGTGTTTTTTGGTTCCTCCTAAGGGACAGAATTTACACTTACAATCCTTATTCATGTAAGCAATTTGAGCACAATTGTTTTGCATATGCAAATTCTATAATGTGTTCATATTAGTGACAGTATGAAACTACTGCTTGAACTCAAAATGAACAATCTTGTAAGGCTATAAGAAAATAAATATCCTTCCAGATTTAGGTTGTTTATTTAGTTAGTTCCATATGCAATACAACTAAACAAATTAATAGTGGGCGGTTGTGTTATTTTCTCAGAGATCCATCTTTTAAAAATAATACATCTGGCAATTATATAATTTTATATATTATTTCTGGCAGATATCATGTAATAAAAAGTCCTTACCTAACGGGGAGCTTTCAGATACAGCTAATATTCAAAGGTACATATACTTCAGAAATTGTCGAACTTTTATGAATAAGGTATGTTTAAACATATTATCTTTTGTTGTTATTTAAGTACTAGCCAATTAGCCCTTCATAAGACAGGATTTTCAGGTCTCTCCTCCACGTCCATCTTCTCTCCTGAGCCTCCGGTCTCTCTCTCTCCTCCTCCTCCTGCCTTCCCCTCTCTCTCTCTCTGCTCTCCTCTGTCTCCGATGCACACTTGTCCAGAACCTGCTCCCTGGGTATGTGTACATCACCGCCCCACCATTCTTCACCTCTCCCCTGGCGCTCAGCAAGGGGGGCAGGGCGGTGACATTCACGGACAGGGGGCGGGGCCTAGAGCTGCTGTCACGCCTCCCATCACCGCCCCGCCCCCCTTCGCCTTCTGCCAATGCTCTTGGCTGAGTTCTGCACTGCTCAGCCGGGCTGTCGCGGGGGAGCAAATGGAGCAAGGGGCTGTTTGGGCTCACCCGCAGCGGCACAGAGTGGCACAGAACTCAGCACAGAACTCAGCCGAGTTCCATGGCAGGAGGTGAAGGGGAGGGATGTGCGGCGCTTATGTATGGGGTTGCCAGGTGCCCAGTTTTCTACCAGACACTCTGGGGTTTGGGCCCTCTGTCTGATAAAAAAAAAATCAGAAAATACTGGACATGTACAATATCAAGTATTTTCTGGTACTGTGGCTGGGCGCCAGACGGAAGCCTGGTGGGGGTGGGGAGTGGATGGGGGGCAGGGTGCGATTGGCGCTGGGAGCCTCTAGTTGCTTCTGGGAAGCAGGGGAAGCTCTGTCCCTACTCTTGAGCGCTGTTCCAGCACGTGCTGGAGCCACAGCTGGACTTGCTTCGCTAGGACCATGAGCGGGGTGAGCAGCACCCTGGGATCTGCACATGCCCGGGTGAGTCTGGCTCCCCGCCGGCTGATTCGCTCTCCCTGCCCCTCACCAGCCAGTTCCTCCTCCCGATCTCCCATGGCCAGCCTCGCTGCCCCTCTCCCCCACCCCTGACCAGCTTTGCTTCCCGCTGGCCAGCCCCATGGCCTCCAACCCCCACCCCCTAACAGTTTTGCTTCCTGCCAGCCATCCCTCCCCCGTTCTCTCTTGGCCAGCTACACTGCCTCTGACTCCCCCCAGCTCTCCTTCCCACCCACCCCTTCCCAGCCAGCCCCACTCCTCTCCTGGCTGGTCCCTCCCCCCTCAAGTGTGTCCATTTTTTTTTACCCTACCTGGTAACCCGAGTGACGTACATGGCCCTGCCCCCCTTCCCCTCCTGCCGTGGCACTTGGCTGAGTTCTGCATAACTCAGCTGGGCCACCTTGGGGGAGCCCAAATGGCCGCTTGCTTTGCTTGCTCCCGCACGGTGGCCTGGCTGAGCAGCGCAGAACTCAGTTGAGTCCCAAGGTGAGAGGAAGGGGAGTGGGTGGTGACGTACACAGCCAGGCCCCACTCCCTGGCCATGTACGTCACCACCCCTCTCCTCTTCCCCTCCTGCCATGGCGCTCAGACTACTTCTGCACCGCTCAGCCAGGCCGCCACGGGGGAGCAAGCAGTGCAAGCGGCCATTTGGGCCCCGCTGTTCCCATGCAGCACCTCTGTGGGAGGTACCATGGTGGGAGGCAACAGTGCCCCCTAAAGGAAACTCGTAACAGCTACAGCGTTACATAGTCACAGACATTGGACTACTATATATATGATTAGAAGATTTAGGCTGCATTGTCCAGGCCCTTCATGGCAAGGGACTAGTGTTGTTTGGGGTACAGGAGTGAGGGCAGTGGCTTGGGGATGTGGGAGGGTTAAAGAAAGTATCTTAGGGTGTGGGGGGTGCAGGAGTTTTGGTTAGGGATTGAAGAGAGGCTCAGGGCCTGGACCTTGGTGTGTGTGCGGTTGCAGGAGCCAGGGTTTGATGGTGTGGGAGCTCAAGACAGGCAGCTGAGTGTCGGGGTAGGGTGAAGGAGTCAGGGTTGGGGATGAGGAGGAGCTCAGGGCAGGGGGCTGATGGTGTGTGGGGGTGCAGGAGTCAGGATTGGTGATGAGTAGGGGCTCAAGGTAGGGGGCTAAGATGTGGAGATGCAGGAACTGGTATGGGGCTAAGCTGGTCATGGCATGGTTGTGCCTGCTGGGGGGCAGCTCCCTGGGGTTGGCTGGGGCTGCGGCCATGCTGGCTAGGGGGTAGATCCCTGGGTCTGGCCATGGCAGGAGCTGTACTGGCTGGGGGGAGGGGGCAGTAAGCTTTCGTCTTCGCTTGTCCCCCTGCTGCCCTAATGGGGTTATAGCTCTCCCGGTCCTCATCTCTGGCCCCTTGCTTCTGTCCCTTTGGTCATTACATAGTATAACCATCCCTGCATCTCTGCCCCCTCCCTTGTCAAGTTATGAAAAAAAATCACAGTCCAGGCATATCCCATTGTCCTGGCACAACCAACCCCTTACCTTGCTATGCATTATAACAACAGGGAGCTACATAACAAATTTGGTGGTGCTAGCACGTCAGAAGGAGTTCTTGAACAGACAGATGGATGGACAGACAGACTTGCTCACTCACAGACAAACAAACTCTCTCAAACATATAATAGATAATCATTATGCTTTGTATGACTATTTTTGCATCTGCTTGGCTTATTTTGTACTAGAACACGTAATCCTCTATCTTTTACTGTTGCAAAAGACTCAAAAATTCAAATGACCTGTATTTTCTGTTTGAGTTAGCAATTTTCATGCAGAAGCACAAAGGGGTTTTTTTTTCCTATCTTACAGACTGTCAGCCACAGTTTGATGATATCTTTTGCTATGTTTGTACAAATCATAAAAAAGTGGCACGTGAGTTGCAAAACAGTGTACAACAGATTTAAAATAACCAGCTGCTACCATACATGTTATATGACATTCTGATTTAATGAAACCAAACATAGCCAACCATCTTTAAATTTGCTTCAAAGAAAAAAAAATGCTTTTATATTCCACAATAGATTTATCAGTACCATAGAATTTCCAGTTGTGAGTTGTAGGTGAAATGACCCTTCTTATGATATTTGTGACATTTTTTCATGTAAAAAAAAATCTTAGAGCCAAAAAATGAGAAATGCCACAATAATTGTCAAGATGTTAGCAGCAGTTACTCATAAAAAAACTGAAAATACTACAACAGATAATATTATATATTATTAAAGTATTTTGATAGTATGCAGTATGTATTAGAATTCTTTACAGGATTATGAGTAATCAGTGTATAAAAACTATAATATACATAGTATGAGATTTTTAAATTTTGAACAGGTGGTGCACTTTCCCCAGCTATGTGTTTTGGGCAATGTTGCATTAAATATTCTGTGTGAGGCAGGAAAATACTGCGACATTCTGTTATAGGCATCTGGCCAACTATTCAGGCACCACATCTTTTATAATTGGTGATGTGAATGTGATACCCAATGGCTGTTCTTGTGGTCATGTTAGGTTCTCATTTCACAGAATTTCATAAAGCCAGAGATAGCCTTACTAGCAGAGGAGATATGGCAAGGAAATAGGCATTCTGGATCTGCTCAAGCAATGAATTTTTAAAAGGTTTTCTTAAAACAACACAATATGTCAATTGGCAATATCAGTTCACATATGAGCTTTAAAATCTTATTTCAAGCTGGGTAGCTGGATGATTTGTACTAGATTTTTTGTTTTGTTTTTTACTTTGAGCACCACATTTTCAGTCATTGTCATTTGCATTTTTATAGACAATACTAATCCTCCAACAGATACTCTTTGCTCTTATATTTCAGAAGTTCATCACAGTAAAGGAAGTAGCTAGGTTGAAATAGATACAGCAGTATATTTAAAATATCTCTAATAACAAATTACAGCAAAGAATATGCATAGAGAAAAAAAGTCTAAATTATGCTTTCTAATAATGTTTTTCCTTCCTTTCCCACATTATCCAGTCAGTTTTTAGCACATCACATGTGTCTTTTTTATATACTCTCATATTATGCAGCCACAAGCTTCAATTTACAAAACTATCATTTTTTTCCTGTTTATATACTTTTTATGTCATATTGCTTTGTGTAACCCTGTTCCTGGGGTTTCCTATAAAATACTTCTTAGTTTTACAGTTTGAAATGTTTTACCCCAAAACTTCCAAGCATAACACATTACCTTTGCTTTTTAGGCAATAGTGTACTTTAGGCAGATCAGCAATTAAATGTTACTTCAGATAAACTCATTCACTATCCATAATTGCAAATATTTAAAGTGCAGCAATCAAAATCTTCAATCTTGCCATTAACAAGTCATGAAATCATATTCTGTATGTGTATATCATAGTGTGTATTTGTATATCATCAAATCACCTTCACCTATTTGGGGGAAAGGGAGTTATGCATAAAAACTAAAAATGTGGTATGGAAGTGGTTTTTATATACTGATTAATATTGGAATAAGGATACGGCTTAACATTTCAGTTCAAGGCCAAACTGAGACAATGGTTGGTGTTTGGATTATTGTGACAAAAATCTGGGCAAACTCTTTTTGTGAGATTTTAATTATATTTTAAAATGGTGGAACTCATACTAGATTAATTACTTTGGAAGATTTCCCACATCTGTGAACATCTCATGCAAACATCTGTACTTAAAGGTTTTCACATGCATCCAAATTGGAAAAGATCCATTCAGATTTTGAAAAAAAATGTAAAAAAGAAGTTGATCTCTCGCCTCCAGATTGAGGATTCATTAAAACGATTTCAGATGTGAAAATACATATTTGACTAATCTATAACAATATCATTATATTATTTGTGATTGTTGCATAGAAACAAATATTATAGGTCATTATTATTTACTACATGTATAACGGTGGTACCTAGAGGATCCATACAAGATCATAGCCTCGCTGGGTTAGCGACTGTACAGACAATCATGCCCTAAAGAGATTCCAGTCTAAATATACAAGGCAGATAAACACTGGGTGGGGAAACAGGGCATAGAGAATCAACTTGCCAAGGTCACTCCCAGCAGAACCAGGGTATAAAAGCAAAGAGAGCCCTGCAGCGAGGGAGGCCGCAGAGGGAAGAAGTAGTCCAGGCCGCACCAGTGTTTCTGTAGCAGCTGAGACCTGAGTCATGGCCCGTGGCTGACCCTGAAGCAGAGCCAGCAGCCGCCAACCCCAGGGAGGCAGGAGCACTCGCAGCCCCAAGGCCAGCCCCGGTAAGTACTGGCCCGGGAGGCCAGAGATTACAGGGGTACAGGGCGTGGCAGGAAGCAGCCCAGGGCAAAGGACTGTTAGTGCGACCCCGCGTGTATCGGCCGCCGAGCTGGCAGGAGCCATAGGGCTGGGACCTAGTGGAGAGGGAGGGCCCGGGTCCCCCTACCACCCTTTTCTCTACCCTGCACAGTCAACCCCGGATCCAGGAAAGGCTTCTCTGGGCAGCTAGGCCTCAGAAGCCATATTTACATTGACAGAAGGACATTGACTTTGGGGGACTAAGCTATGAGCTGTATTTACCCTGATAGAGGGGTGTTGGCTTTGTGATGAAGCTGAGGGGTGGGGGTGGAAGAGCACCTCAGCAACTTATCAGTATCTTTTTCACTTTCCAGTGTATATGTTTGTGTTCCCTAAGCACTCAGGTTGGAGACTGTTACAAGCAGTAGCAGCTGGCAGCATATGGCCCCTTGCTATACTTGTTAACAGAGATTTGGGCATAAAGAAGAATGGGTACTACCTCCCTCCTTCGTACCACCATCTAATCAAAGGGGGAGAGTTGAGGAAAGTATATGTACACAGCACTCTTTGAAGCAAACAGCTACTGTATAAGTAGCTGTTTTTTCCCCTTCTTCAGGTGATTGTGCATATTTTCCACTGGAGGTGACTCATCAGCATTTTCCCGGAATGTGTCCAGGAAAATGCTGTCCAGAGTCACATATGTTCATGAAGTCATGTGGTCCCAAGAGTTGAAATCCAGAATGCACTGTTATCTTCAGAACAGACTTGAGATTTTCACAGATGTTGACTATGGAATGAAACCTGACTATGGAATGTAAATCATTGTCATCATACCAATAACATTTGCTGCTATGAAGTGTATATGCTGTATTGGTACTAATGTAGAATTCTCTGTATTAAATTTAGCTCCAGATGAGAGAATCACCCCCTGGAGGATGAAGATGTTTTTGACGTGCCCCCTCTGATATGTGTTAGACTAACCAATCATCCAAGAAAGGATATATTTTAATTCTGGAATGATGGATTGGCTGAAACTGCTGTCATATACTTGATAAAAAACCATGGTGGCAAGCACAGACTGAAGGGTAACTAGTGCGTGTTCCTGACTATAAATCAAAAATATTTTCTGTGGCTGAGATCTACTGCTATGTGAAAGTTAGTATCCTACAAATCAAGGGCAGGGGGCCAGTCTCTAAGAAATGTTCATGGGTGTGAGAGTGACCATCTTGAATTTAAAGAAAAGAGAAGCTAGATAATTTCATGGAGGTTAGGTCCATAAAAGGCTACTAGACAGGGGATAAAATGGTATCCTTGACCTCTGTTTGTCAGAGGCTGGAGAGTGATGGCAGGAGACGAATCGCTTGATCATTGTCTTCAGTCCACCCTCTCTGGGGCACCTCGTGCTGGCCACTGTCAGCAGACAGGCTACTGGACTAGATGGACCTTTGGCCTGACCCAGTACGGCCATTCTTATGTTCTTATTATGTTCTAATTTGATTGTCTTGATTAATCTGTTCAGCTTTCTGAAAACCCAATTGGATTATAGACCATCCTTTTTTGTGTCTCTTTTGGGTTTTTTTTTGTTTGTTTTGTTGCTGTTTTTTTGTAATCATGAAGTAATGGGAATAAACACTTCCCCCCATATTTGGTAAGGAAATTCTTCGGTTAATCCCAATTCTAGAATATACTGTATTTAATGAAAAAAACCAGCTTTTTTAGATGGGTCCCTGAAAGGGGTTGGGGAAAAAGGAGGAACATTCACTGGATGTTGTATCTCTCCTTCACATTTCTGAGTAACCATTTGTTCAATGTAATTTCCGTCAATCCACTGTTAAAGACAGATAGTTGTTTTCCCAAGTAAAATTCTGAAAATAGGAGATGAGGTAGTTGATCTGCTGTCCTCAACTGTTTTGTTGTTGTTAAAGTCTGGTGAAAAAGGTCTGCTGGCCACAGAAACCAATCTTCTAGATGTCTAGGGGTACATCTACACAGTAGCACGTAGCTCAAAATAAGCTGCGCAATTTGAACTATGCAAACTGCGTAGTTCATTTCAAAATAGATTATTTCAAAATTTGGTGTTGTTTACATAGCATTTATTTCAAAATAAATCACTCTTCTGACTTCTTCCTTAATCCTTGTGCACAGAACGCTATTTCGGGATACAAGACATTATCCCAAAATAGCTGCTGTGTAGACAAATCCTAGAAGATTTAGAACCCCTCATAGAGACAGCCTGAGTTCTTCGTTGGTAGAATGAAGTTTGAGGCTTGAACTGTTTTCTTTTAGCTTCTGGAGTGTAAACTCCCAAAGAATGGAGAGTTGTACAATAATCTTTTAAAACGTGTAAGGCACGATTTTTTTTGACAGTTTGAAATCTTCAAATGGGATATATTTTTATTGTGTTTTGCAGCTTTATTGTGATGCCTGAGGCATGTAATCATGAAGAACATCTCAACAAAATGGCTGTAGCTATAAAATCTGAAATGGCTTACAGTGTTCTATGATAGCTGTGCAGTTAAGGAGGCACTTTTGATTTGTAAAGTCCTAAAAAATTTTGGTTCCTGAATACTTGAGACATTGCCTTTCTCCGTGCATGTCATGACAGAAGATTGGTTGAATAGAAGTTCTCAGGATAGTATGCTAAGTAGGAAGGAACTGGAAGCAGGGAACTTTTGGGGAGGAATCTACAACTCTGGAGCTTCCTTCTCTCATCAGATAACCAACAGAGCCTGAATTGGCTGATCTTCTACTATTTCAAAGAAGTAGGGCTGAGTAGTTGGTGGGAGAGTCCTACTTTGAGTGGATTTGGCAGAGTTGTAAATGTTGATCTCTGGTGTACATATATAATGATTGCATGCTGCACGTGTGCTTAGGGCTCTGGATGGGAGCATTTCTAAATGAAACAAAACATGCATTTCAAATTAATTAAATTAAAATGTTTTCAAGAACAGCCTAATTTTGCCATTATGAAGCAGCACTGAAGTGCTAGAGACAATATCTCCAGTACCCTCAGATGTTACCCGAGCGTAGAAAGTATATATGGGGAATACTACCATGGACAATAATACATTGCTGAATAATATTCAGCAAAGATTGAAAAGAAGCAATGTTTTATACTATGCAGAAGATGGAAAAGGTAAAATGCATTATCAAGATTTTAAGAAAATGGCTCAAATTATGACTATCCTTTGCAGGTGGCATTAGAGGTGAGCGAGACCTTCCTTCCTAGCATCTCTGCGGGTCAAGCAGACATGACATCACTGGAATACCCTGGAGAAACTTGTTTGGAGCATGACTATAGCCCAACATTGGTCAACAAATGAAAAACAGCACTGGGGAGAGTCCTGGGGAATAGGTGCAGCATTCCCTACAGCAGTTAGTCAGGCATTTTTTTACTTGGCTTCTGTTGTATATTGGGTTGTAGATATAGATCTTGTTGTTATGGTAACTGAGTAGGTCACTGGGGTCAGCTTAGCTAGTCTGGGCTTGTTCTAGTGAGTTCCGTGCGAGGCAATAAAATGGACATTTGCACCTACTCCAGCTCTCTGCCTTTCCACTGATTTCTTCCTATGCTGTGAAATTCCCCACGACATAACAAGTGGCGACGAGGATGGGATACCTGTACTGCCTCCAGCAACAAAAGAAGTAGAAGTCAATGTAAGAAAACAAACTCTTTTTGGCTGTTCTGGAAGGTGGGGGTAAGAACTGACTGCTACACTGTGCAAACTGAAACTAAGATCAAGGAGCCCAGAGACTGGAAAAGAAAAAAAGAGGGGGGAGAGCAGCAGCCATGGCTACACTTACAGGGCCACTGGGACCTTTTGAGGAGACTTTAGAGCAATGGCAGGTATATACTGAGCGTTTTGAACTTTTTGTTATTGCAAATGACATTAAAGAAGAGAAGAAGGTGCCAATATTTTTAAGTGTTGTAGAGGCTACGCAGTTTGCTGCTCCCAGTTAAGCTAGAGACCAAATCTTACAGTGACATTGTGGAAATCCTCGGGTCACATTATGCTCCAAAACCACTGGTACTTGCAGAAAGGTACAGGTTCCATAGCAGAGACCAAAAAGAAAGTGAAACCATTGTACAATTTGTAGCCAATTTGAAAAAGCTTGCTGAACACTGTGAATTTAAGGAGATGTTAAATGATGCCATACGTGACAGGTTAGTGTGTGGCCTGCACAGTGAAGCTGTACAGAGGCTTCTGTTAACAGAAGCTCAGCTCACCTTACAGAAGGCCACTGATATTGCGGTCTCCCTGGAACTGGCCACACAGGAGGCACAATATCTTAGTGCACCCACTGGGGTACATAAAATGTCCCAAGAACCTACTCACAAAACAGTGGGGAGCCAAGAATGTTACCGCTGTGGTAAGACAGGTCATCATGCACCAGAATGCTGGTGTTGACAGTGTGGAAAAAAAGGACACATTGAGCATGCCTGCAAACAAAAGAAAAAGAGGCCTGTGGTCTGGTGGAACAAAAAGGAAAATCTGCATACCATTGAGCAGATGCCTGATGATCAAAGTGACACCGTGTCTGAAGAAGAAGTGCCATGCTATGTTTTGTCTTTGGAAGGGGGCTCCCATGAATACTGGGTAACCCCACTGTTGGATGGCAAACTGGTACGCATGGAAGTGGACACTGGTGCAGCAGTTTCATTGGTCTCAGACTTGGTGTAGAAGGAAAAGTTGAAGCATCTTCCACTTAAGGCAACAAAGATCATTCTGAAGACATATACAGGAGAAGCAGTACCTCTATCGGGCACTACTGATATTAAGGTGGAACTAAATGGACGGACTGCAGAATTACCACTGTTTGTGGTGAAAGGCTATTACCCAGCCTTAATGGGGAGATCATGGCTTAGGAAAATGCCACTGGACTGGGCAGAAGTGCATCAGATGACTAAAGAAGAAACAGGTCTGACTGATATATTAAAGAGACATGCTGCTGTTTTTGGAGAGGATCTGGGAAGTATGAGGGGAATCACCGTGAAACTGAACATTAAACCTGGTAGCCAACCAAAATATCTGAAGGCCAGAACTGTGCCATATGCTATCAGGCCAAAAGTTGAAGCAGACCTGGAGCGCCTAGTCAAAAATGGAGTCCAAAAATGGAGTCCAAATACCAGTTACCCATAGTCCATGGGCAACTCCAATAGTTCCAATATTGAAGAAAGATGGTTCTATTAGGATCTGTGGGGATTTTAAGGTCACTGTTAACCCTGTTTTATGTGCAGAGCAATACCCCCTTCCTCGCGGGACATCTTTGCGGGCATGGCTGGGGGACAAAAGTTCAGCAAGACTGAACTGAGTAAAGCATATTTACAGATGCAAGTTGAGGAGGAATCCCAAGAACTGTTGACTATTGTGACTCATAAAGGGCTTTATCGTTACTGTCGCTTACCCTTTGGAATAACTTCTGCTCCAGCCTTGTTCCAGAGAGCTATGGACCAGGTCTTGTGTGGCTTGCCAGGAGTTCAGTGCTATCTTGACGACATCCTGGTCACGGGCGGGAATGAGGAGGATCACCTTAAGAACTTAGAGGCTACCCTACAAAGACTGGAAGAGTATGGCCTACGAGTCCGTAAAGATAAGTGTGCATTCTTTCAGCCCTCTGTTGAATATTTGGGACACATCATTGATGCTACTGGTCTTCATAAGTCCCCTTCAAAAGTTAAGGCTATTGTGGAAGCTCCACCCCCTCAAAATGTTAGTCAACTTCGCTCATTTCTAGGACTATTGAACTATTATGGAAGGTTTATTTCACAGCTAGCCACACTATTAAAACCACTTTATGAGCTCCTTGGCCAGAACAAGGTATGGAAGTGGACTGACGCCTGTGATGTTGCATTTATCAAGGCTAAGTGTGCATTGCTAAATGCAGAGGTCCTGACGCATTTTGATCCATCCTTACCTTTGCAGTTGGCTTGTGATGCCTCCCCATATGGAGTGGGAGCGATCTTGTCACATGTTATGCCCTCAGGAGAGGAGAAACCAATTGCTTTTGCTTCACGCACCTTAAGCACAGCTCAAACTAACTATGCGTAAATTGAACATGAAGCATTGGGAATCATTTTTGGAATTCAGAAATGTCACCAGTACCTGTTTGGACAGAAGTTTACACTTCTCACTGACCATCAATCTCTGACAGCAATTTTTGGTCCACACACAGGTATTCCACCAATGGCTGCTAGTCATATGCAACGATGGGCATTGTGGCTTTCAGGACTCACATATGAGATCAGATATCGGAAAGCCACTCTACATGGCAATGCAGATGGTCTCTCTAGGCTGCCTTTGCCAGTCAAACATCAAGATAGTGGCCAGAAGGAAATCTTTTACTTTTAACAGGTAGAAAACATGCCCATCACTGCTGCACAAGTTAAGAGAGCAACTCATGTTGACCCAGAACTCTCCCAAGTAATGGAACTGGTGCTGCGTGTTACATCTCTATGGAACTCTCAGGTCTCATCTGACCTTGTCCCTTACATGTCCAGAAGAACGGAGTTATCAACCCATTTGAGGTGCTTGTTGTGGGGAATGCGTGTCATTATTCCAAAAATACTGAGACAACAGATGTTAGAGCAACTGCATTCAGGTCACTGTGGAATGGTGCTTATGAAAGAAATTGCACGAAGCTATTTTTGGTGGCCTGGTTTGGACAGCGACATTGAAGAGAAGGCAAGAGCTTGTATTTCTTGCCAGGGTGTGAGGAATGCACCTCAGTTGGCACCTCTGCACCAATGGGACTGGCCTGAAAAACCATGGCAACGTATTCAGGTTGATTTTGCTGGCCCATTTCAAGGTAGCATGTTTTTGGTGGTGGTAGATGCTCATTCCAAATGGCCAGAAGTCTGTATAATGCCTTCCACAACTGCTGAGAGTACTATCCAAAAATTACGGGGAATCTTCTGTCATTTGGGTATTCCTGAACAACTTGTGAGTAACAACGGTCCACAGTTTGTCTCTCAGGAGTCTGGAAATTTTATGAAAGCAAACGGGATCCATCACATCACTTCAGCACCGTATCACCCAGCCACAAATGGATTGGCTGAAAGGTTTGTCCAGACAATGAAACAAGCTTTGAAATCGGTTAGAGAACATTCACTTGTACAAAAGAGTCTGGACACCTTCTTACGATCGTACAGAAACACTCTTCACGCTACAACCAAAGTGTCCCCGGCTTTTCTAATGATGGGACGTCACCTACGCACATGCTTTGATTTGCTGAAACCTTCAGAACCGCGACAAATTGTGCAACATCAGCAGGAAGTCATCAGGCGTGCATCCAGAGCAAAAGACCGAAGCTTTAGTCCTGGACAGATAGTTTTGGCTCGGAACTATGTTCCTGGAGCTAAATGGGTCCCTGCCACTATTATTGCTCAAACAGGACCTGTTTCCTATGCTGTCCGGACTGCGAAAGATCTCATCTGGCGGCAGCATGTAGATCAGTTATTGACAGGTTATTCCTGCCCCCAAGGCACATCTCTAGTTGAGTTGCCCGTCCTTCCCACTGCTGGTGAGCTACTGTGTCAAGAATCACCTGCACCTGACTCTCCTCCTCCATCACCACCAGCGGCGAACAATAACCCCCTCCCTGAGCAGGCTGATCCAACAGCCTGACCTGTTCACACTTCAAGTTCCCAGCCCAGTATCAGGCCTGCACCCATAACATCTTCGGGTGTGAGAACGCCGGACGTCCGCTGTAATCCACCTAGAAAAAGGAGGCCTCCTCAACGGCTGGACTTTTAATTGAGATTAACTCACAGATGGGGCAAAATAATCCCCAGGGTTAGCTGGGAACTTGAGGTGGTCTACCCTCATTTCATAGTTAGTTTTTGTTTTCTCAAAGGGATGTTTTTATTAAGGGGGGAGGAATATGTTGTATATTGGGTTGTAGATATAGATCTTGTTGTTATGGTAACTGAGTAGGTCACTGGGGTCAGCCCAGCTAGTCTGGGCTTGTTCTAGTGAGTTCTGTGCTGGGCAATAAAATGGACACTTGCACCTACTCCAGCTCTCTGCCTTTCCACTGATTTCTTCCTATGCTGTGAAACTCCCCATGACATTACAGCTTCTGTGGCTATAAATGCCTCCAAGGATCCTTGTGTTAATGTTGCTTCCTGTGGCAAAGCCCTATGATTAAGAGAATAGCTTATATTTAATTGCTTCTTTGCTAGTAGGGTGTATTATTGCAAGTCCTTTAAAACCACTGCTTTTCTAGGTTTCAATAACCACTGATATGCATCATGAATCAGAGGTTGGGATCAAGCACATATATAATGTTACACATTCTCAGAGTCAACAAAGCTGTCTTTAAAGGAGCAAATAAAATCTTTATTCCAAACAACATGGCTCTAGACACTGAAAAGCCTGAGTTCTGACAATTTTTCTTTCCTTCATGTAACACAAGTCACAACATTGTGATCTGGTGGTGAAGTAAAATGTTTTGCCTTAAATATGCAGAAGATTCAAACACAATGACAAACTTTTCTTTTAAATTTTCTTAAAAAACTAAAAGAAAGTCAAAAACTAAAAAACAAAACAAAACTTATTGCTTTCAAACTGGTTGTAAGCACCAAAGAGACAATCCTTCTCAAGATAGTTTGGCCTTTCTACTCCCAGATAATAAGACCCCAAAGTGGCACACAAAAAACGGTAAGGAAAGATTATCTGGATTTTTAACCATTAAAAAAAAAAAAGAAAAAAATGAGTCTGGGTTTGGAAAAAAGTTAGAAATGGTACTTTATCTGAAACAGTTTTCCCTTTCCTAGGAAATGTTTTAAAGTTAATTATCCATGGGCTTCAACTCATATTAAGTTGTCATTATATCATCTGTTTATAGCACAGGTTGGCTTGCCTTCTGCAAGTCCCCCAGAGCCTATAATGATTTTGTTATTAATTTGCTAATTTTTATAGTGCCTGCTGTTGTGGCAGCTAGTCACTTTAAAGAAAGAGATTAAAGCACAAAACAAGCTAGCAGGGCATACTTTCAGCTGGTAGCCTGTTTCTTGATGCTTCCTTTCAGTGGCAGTTTGCTCAGGATGGAACTGAATTACAAGTCCCAACACACATCCCAGTTTCAATGGCTTGTTTTAACATTAAACCAGGAGCTTTAAAACAGAAAAATACTTCAGGGCAAAACACAAGGGTTGTCTGAAGTAGTCTTTTTCATCTTTTTCATATGGGCCATGTAATTGAGTCCCATGTAAACTCAAGAGAAGATGGATTAGCCACACATTCTAGTAGTTATCATATATTATATTATTGGGAGCACCATGTTTTAAATTTAGATTGTCTATTGTAGAGTCCTGTTTTCAGTGACCTTTGGACTAAATTTTCCAAGCAATGGGTCTACCTCAAGATGTGTTTTATGAGTAAAGTCCCAACACACAAAGGGTCTGTCTACACAGCAAACTTATTTCAGAATAAAAGCTGTTATTTCTAAATAACTTTCCTAATGTCTACAAAGCCAAACCGCTATTTCAAAATTAATTTTAAATAGCGGAGTGCTTATTTCGAATTTGGTAAACCTCATTCCACGAGGAATAATGCCAAATTCAAAATAGCTAAATCGAAATAAGCACTGTATAGATGCTTATTTCAAAATAGGGGGCCTCCAGCCCTTCCTAGGGTGCCCTGGTGGCCACTCTGGGCACG
Organism: Pelodiscus sinensis; assembly: GCF_052426305.1. Taxonomy (NCBI): domain Eukaryota; kingdom Metazoa; phylum Chordata; order Testudines; family Trionychidae; genus Pelodiscus; species Pelodiscus sinensis. Next base: position 49,536,550 of record NC_143054.1, read on the forward strand.
ACCAGGAATACTCCTTTCCCTCCTTCCCTTCCTGGAGCCCTTAAAGGGGTAGAGTCTGGCCACAGTGCCTGTGCCAGCTCCAAGCCTGCCAGCTCAGAGACAGCAGTCACTGCCCCTGACTCAGTGGCCCCAACATGAGCCAGCAAGTCACTGGTAGCCAGTCCTCTACCGCTCCCCAGGACCAGTCCCCCAGCTGTCAGGAGCCTGCCAGGGGCCGCAAAAGGCGGGCATCTTCCTGGTATAGTGCGGAGATGGTGGACCTGATTGAGGTTTGGGGGGAGGCCTCCAATGTCCATGATCTCTACACTAGATGCAGGAAGGTGGCCATCTACAGCAGGATGGCTGCCAGCCTGGCCACCAAGGGCCACATCCGCACCCAGGAGCAAGTGCGGATGAAAATGAAGGAGCTGCGGCAGGCCTATGCCAGGGCCATGGGGGACAGCTCCCAACCAGGGGCTGACCCAGACACTTGCCCCTATTTCAATGTCCTGGACTACATTTTGGGGATGGAGGGGATGGTCCGTGCCCCCAAGGTGATCATCAATGCAAAAGCAGAGGGCCCTGACCAAGGCATCAGAGAGGAGGAGGAGGAGAGCCAGGAGCTGCAGCAGACCAGGCGGAGGGTGCTGAGAAGCCAGGGCCCCTGAGCCACCCTAGTGGGCTTTTTGCTGGTGTCATCCAAGGCCAGGGAGGCAACAACAGGTGAGTGCCATCACTGTCCCCTTATGCGGGGGGGACGGAAACAGGGACTGCGTGTATGTGCTTTGCTCTCCATGGATCACACAGCAACCTGTTCATGTGCGAGCATGTGTCACACCACCCCTGGACATGTGGCCCCAGCTGTTAGTCACATGCCCTCCCTCCACAAGGCCACTCTGCAGAGATGCAGGGGACATCTATGCCCCCCCACACACATATACACTATACATAGCACAGAGGAATGGGTGTGGTCTCGAGGTAGCTCCCACTCCCGGGGATAGCAGGACATTCCAAACATGGCCTTTGTGCAAACACATTGGCTCTGATGGTGCAGAGCATGGTCATCCTCGCCTTGCAGAGGGCTTCACCTACTGTGTCCCCAGGGAGAACTGACCACTTCCCTTGTTTCTCCACAGCTGCACCAGCTGAGTGTGCATGGCACTCCACCCAGCCCGGGACATGCTCCCGCACCTGAGGGCTCCGCAGGACCACCCATGCAGTGGAGGGGTAACAGCAGCAGCACTTGGGGGCACTGCAAGCCCTGCACCACACCCTCCAGCACTGGGTGCAAGACCACCTTCAGCTCCAGTGGAAGCAGATTGCCCAGGGCTGTGCCATCTGCTAGCACCTGCAGACTCTAGTGCAGAGCATTCTGCCTCCTGCCACTCCAACACCTGCTGCCTCCTCAGCTACTGCTCCTCCTCCCACTTCTTCTCCCCTACCCGCTTCTCCCTCCCCCCTCTCCCCACCTTCCATCTCCTCATCATCACCCTGGGGATGCTGAGGCCCCCGCACCTATGGTGCTGGGAGACAGTTGGCCTGGCGAGAGCCCCAACCCTGAGCCCTAAACTTCCCCTTCTTCTTCTTCCCCTGGCTTCCCCCTTCCAGATCCCTCCTCCCAGGTTTCCCCCTCCCCTCTCCCACTCTCTCTTCTCCCCTCTCCCACCTCCTTTTCCCAGTCTCACCAGAGTTTCATCCCCCCCTCCCCATTTTGTTAAATAAAGAGAGTTTGTATTTATGAAAATACATGTATTTTATTTTACACCAGGAAGAGGGTTAGGGAGGGGTAAGTGGAAGGACATAAGGGAAGAATGAGGCTCAAGCCCCCAGTGGGGCTCTCCAGGGAGACTGTTAGTGCTCCTCAGGGTGGCAGCTTTCCCACAGGGTCTCCTGGATACTGACAGCCCTCCGATGGACCTTTTGGATGGCAGCCTGCAGCAAGTGCAGCATGTTTGCAGCAACATATCCAAGAGGAGCACCAGAGTGCCCAGGGGCAGTTCTGGCTCCATGTTGCAGAGTGCTGTGATGTCCCGAGTGAGTGCAACCAGAGCATGCCCAGACAAAAATGCTTTGCTGTCCCTCAGCGAGGTAGGCAAGCAAGCAGGGAAACCTGAGAACTGGCTGTCCAGGAGAGGGGCCCTTTAAGCACAGACATCAGTTAGCCTCAGGCAGCAGCCCCGAACAGTAAGTCCTGACCTGGTGCCCTGCCAGAACTGGTTCTGGCCAGCCTTAAATGTGATTCAGTGTCCACTCAGTGTGGATGCACTATTTTGAAATAGCAAAACTCTATTTCAAAATGCATTTTGTGTCTAGATGCATTATTTCACAATAAGCTATTTTGAAATAACTATTTTGAAATAACGCTGTAGTGTAGACATATCCAAATGGAACAGATATTTCTGAAAAGGAGACAAAGGAAAAATACGCTGTTGTATGTATGGTAATGAACTGTGTGATTATGTATGTGCATGTGTGTAAAGAGACAAACACACTCTAATATCTTCATACTTTCAATCAGAGACTAACATAAGCCTGTCCACATTTAAAGGTCTCTGCCCCCAGCCTAAGGGTAGGAACTAATGGAACCATGTCTCAAATAAATACAGGGGATAAAAAAAGGAAAAAAAATAAAACAGGGAATAGGAGTGATGGTCACAGAACCAAAAGAAGGGAGCCCGAGGAGAACATGAAACAGAGAACCAGGGACAATGCTCGCTACTATTCAGAGGCATTCAGGGAGCCAGTAAATAAAGCCTAGAGAAACTCTGCCAAGGACAAGACTTCAGTAAGTATTGGAAATAGGCTCCACCACCACAGAGCATCATCCTGGGGAAGTTCCTCCTCCTGATATGGTGGACAAGCACCTTGGACAGCACCTGGAAGGTTGGCAATGAGATCTCACAACTTTGAGGAGCCACAGGTGAGATGAGCATATACTGGAGGTGCCAGGAAAATTACAACCAGAACCTAATGAGAAGGTTCTTCAGGGGTTGCAATCTGATGCACTCAACATGAATATGTGCTATTGTCTCCCTCTCATAGCAAATAGGGCAGATTTCAGGAGAAACCATAAGTTACATCAGGTACATGCCCATGCTCATGGCTCCATGAAGGAACCACCAACTAATATTCCAAGAAGGCTGAGGATGTAATGCAAACTAGCCCACCAGGCCCCATTACCTTCTAGGTATCAGAGTGGGATGTGAGGGTGAGTAAGTGAAAGGTGTGCAACCTAAGTATGTGTAGCTGATTCCGTGGTGGGATTCAGAGGCAGACAACTTACATATCATGCTGCCAGCTTAGATGATGTGGAGGGGGCAGCTGTGGACTCTCCTGAGGTAAGGGATCACCGGTGGGGTCTGGAAGACCAGAGGTGAGGGATGGATTAGGAATACCCTCCTGCAAGACTTGCACTCAGCTCTGAATTCAGGTTTACCTCACAACATTTATGGAATGAATGGAGGGAGAGGGGATCTTCCATTAATTTCCTGCTGCTTTTTTGCTCCAATCCAGACAGAGGTCACCTCCTTATTCTACTCCTGGGAGTCCATGAGAGACACTGGGCAGCAGAAGTTCTGAGTTCTGACAATTTAAGTTACCTGGAACTGTATTTTGAACATACAAAGTGCATTACAAATGCAGTATTCTGAAAAATCAGTCCTTAGACATCATCTCAGCTTTAAAAGGGGAATAATGATGTCACCTAATCTCACAGGGAGGGTTGTGAAGATTGCTTCACAAATTTTAATGATTTATTCAGACATTATGGTGGGAGCACCACAGAAATGTCAATAAGGATTTGATACTTTTATATTCAGCAGAGGATTCAGATAGTATGTGTTTGTTAAGGACTGGGACCATACATTAAATGAGAAAGATCAAAAGAAATACTGAATAATTGCTCCATCACCGTGTGAGACTAGAGTCTTGTGGAAAAGAACAGTATGTGATTAGGTAATTAAGGACTAACATAACACATAATTTTCAAGGAGGTTGAATTGAGGTCACTTGGATAACATTAATTCTGGCATTTCCTAACTTCTGAGTGCTTGACCTTGTGATCTTAGCGTTCTTTTACTTAGTTTTTTTAGATGTTTATACATGATGTGTGAGATAACTAGTCCTACAAGCAAGCTTCATGACAGATTTATATTATAGCAGATAGAATGAAAAATTAATTAAAGTGTTTGCCTTTTTTCAACTTAAATGTAAGCCTTAAGCACAACAGGCTCAGGAGATGTTCTAAATCTATGCACAAAACTGCCTATTTAGTTTGCCAAGAAGCCAGATGCTTAATTCCCCTCCCCCTCCCCCACATCATTCAAGGTTTCTGTTACAACACCTGCTTACTTTAAATGATTAGGTGCCCCATACACAGAAACTACACAGGCTGGTGATTACATGAAATACAGAAAAAAACCCAAGGGTATTCACATAGATCAGAAAACATGTATCACCATTGTATAATTCCACCTGGTGCATTTACTTCAAACATCGTCTGGAACATTACCAACATGATTACCCTTTTTCCCTTTTTTTCTTTCCAGCCCCTGGGAAGAATAGGTAGCAAATTGCTTACTTTAAATGGAAAGAACTTCTTAATAGTCCATAGGTTTGGTTCACTACTGTGTTACTCTAGTATTATGCAGGTTAAACTCCATTACTTTTACTGTCTCTGGAAGAATTTATAAATGTGAAGGCACATGTACCTTGCAGAAATAGTTTGTGGAAGTTCCTATTCCTTTAAGGTTCTCATTCTTGAGGTGATACCATTAATGAATAACAAATGAATGTTTTCATTCTCTATAAATATTAGTTTTTGTGATGCCAAAGTTAAATATTTTACCTTTTCTAGAGAAATATAACTCTATAGGACCAACTGTCACAGATAACATCATATTTTCCCACACCTAATGGAAAAATTGTTTATATAATATTAGAAAAATATTTATAATGGGCTCAATATCGAATATGTATTTTAAATGTTACAAACTAAAAAAATATTTAATAATGTGTTAAATACACAGAATATACTGAAAATATAACTTAAATTCACAGAATGTATACCTTGATCTAGCAAATCACAAACATATAAGAAGAGTAATATATGAATTGTATTTGATCATCCAATCTATTTCTGTCTGCCATGACTCCTCTATATTTTCTGCTGTAAGCCTGGTTTGACATACACAACCTGCTTAATTTCTTACTGGGCATGGTTAGGAAGATTAAGTGGTCATAACAAGCAGTATGGTGTAATCAGGATGGGTAGCTAAAATAAGCAGGAACATCCTGATTCTAGTAAACAAGCCTAGATATAAGATATAGTAGAAGTCAATTTATGCATGAACAGCACATGGAAAATAGGGATGTGAACATACATCATAGAACTGGAAGGGACCTCAAGAGGACATAAAGTCTAGTCCTCTGCCGAGTACACTGTTAACAGATGTACAGGCAGTCCCCGGGTTACGTACAAGATAGGGACTGTAGGTTTGTTCTTAAGTTGAATTTGTATGTAAGTCGGAACTGGTACATATTGTAGGGGAAACTCTAGTCAAACATTTCTCCAGAGCTCAGTTTTATTCTCCCACACCTCACTTCCCTCAGTCCTTTATTCTCAAGCTGAGGTGTCTGCTGAGAAAAGCTGCTCCGCGTCTCCCTGGTCTGCTGGGGAGGGGCGCTAGCTTTGCGTCTCCTTGGTCTGCTGGGGGGCAGCAGCTAGTGCGGGGTTGCCTCACCCCGTTTGTAAGTAGGGATCTGATGTAAGTCGTATCCATGTAACCCGGGGACTGCCTGTACAGATATCCGAATACACTGTTAACAGATGAGCCTGGGCTCATCAGTTAACCCTCTTGGTTACACATAGGCCTCTTCTCCCCCTGCAGCCTCTGTATTAGAGACAGCAGGGAGGGTGGCAGGAGCCAGTGTGCATGGGAAGCATGCAGGCTGGCTCCTATGGAACCGCCTCTTCCCCACCCTGCTGCTTCCCAGAAGCAGCAGTGGGTGGGGGTGAAGAGGGGGGTCCAGTGCTCATGAGGAGATGGCTTAAAAGCCAGTTGTCTGTGCTGCAGAGCAAAGGCAGGCTAGTGGTTCATCTCTCACTTGTCCTGGCTCTGTACTCTGCTTAGCAAACGACCAGTAGACCTGGCTCCTAGGTGTGAGGGCCACAGGGCTCTGCATGCTGCTCTCACTCTGAGCCCTGACTCTGCACTTCCATTTGTTGAAAATAGAAAATGCGAGCTGGGAGGGGTGTGTGAGAAGTGTGTCAGTGCCTATGGCCAATAGCAGTACATTGAAACTCCACCCCATACTTAGGTGCTAGACCTACTAACCATTTGTGGGGTGCAGGCAGAGCCAGGAAAGGCAGGGAACCTGCTTCATCCTCACTGTACCACTGACTGGGAGCCTCTCAAGGTAAGCTTTCTAAACCCCAATCCTTTGCCATTTCCTATGCCCTGACCCCAAACCCTCAGCTCCCTCTCAACTCCTCAAATTCCTAATCCGTAGCTGCACATCAGAATGTCTCCCCCAATCTCAGAGCACTTACTCCTCCTCCCCCCCGACCCAGTCCAGAACCCCCTTCCACACCCTGAACCTCTCATTCCTGCCTCCATCCCAGAGCCTTCATATCCTCCTGCACTCCAACCCCCTGTTTCAACCTGCAGTTCACCTGCTTGGAATCCATGTCCTCATTCCCAAACCTGGAGCCCCCACCTGCACCCTGAATACCTCATGCCCATCCCCACCCTAGATATAGCACCCCCAGCCTGGAGCCCTCACCATGCCAAACCTCTACTCCCTGCCTCAACTCGCAGCCCCCTTCTTCACTATGGATCTGTTGGTCCCTCCCCTAGCCTGGAGCCTTCTCCAAACATTACTCATTTATGACCCTACCTCAGAGCCTGCACCCCCACTTAAAGACCTCATCCCCTATTATACCACAACCCCCTGTCCCAGTCTACTGAAAGTGAGTGAGGGTGAGGGAGAACAAGCCACCAAGGGAGGGGGAATGTAGCAAGCAGAAGACAGGGATTTAGGGAAAGAAAGGAGCAAGGTGTGTGTTTTGTTATTAGAAACTTGATAACCCTAGTTGGCCAACATATCTCGTGCAGCACTTGTACTTTTCCACCTTATCAACCTACAGTGTCTGAGGCTGCCATTTACTATGGGAAAATACTAACTTTTTTATCCATACCTCCGAAAAACACTCAAAGAAACAATTATGATATTTATATCCCCCCTTTCTCATTTTAAGAATGCCTGTATGGCAGGATTAAGTTACTGTGTTATCTGTACAGTGCTTTGTGATCTTTGAGTGGAAGGTGTAACACAGAAATGCTAAATAGTTTTTATTTTAAAGCCTTTCATTACACAACCAGTTTTTATGGCATATTATGTACCTTTCATAGATGACGGTCCTGATTTTTTCTCTTTTATTGACACTGGTGGAAACCAGGAGTAAATTATTTGAAGTTGGAGTTACACTCACAAGAAGCAAATGATGTATTCTGAGAGAAGAGTAAGTGCTCCTGACATACCACTATGCAAAATGCCAATTCTGGTGCAAGCCCCCTCAATTTCTATAGCAAATGCTGTTATCAAATACAGAGTCTGAAATAATGCCTTTCCCTGCCTATGCTCTATTTTGAAAGGAAAATAGAAGAGATTCGCAGTCTTGTGTTTGGGACCAAAGACAACTTATACCTTGAACAAATTTGACTGCTATAATGTTGCTTGGGATTGAAATTTTTCATATTTGCATTGATGCAATATGTAATCCAACTTGTGTAGATATGGTAATCTAACTGGTAATAGGAATCAAAATGTTCTTTCTCCTCCTTTCTGCACTACCTGGCTCCTTTTACAATGAGGCATGCTGAGGCTGGAATGTAAAATACTGCATAAATCTTTTATTCCATCAGCTAAAGCACAGATCAAAACTGTTCCTTCTCCTTCTGTGTTCCTGAAATGAGTGAAAACTTTCTGAATTCTGGGTCTAGACATTATGATGAAGCAAAAGATGCTTAGCCAGCCAAGAAAGAATCTCATTATGTGTATTTCCATCTATTTTTTTGTGTGTGCTTGCTAGAAGCAGAATTCTGAGGAAGTTACATGCATCAATTAAACTCTGTATTTTGCAGCAGAAGCACACTTGAGTATTATTCTGTTTGTCCTATATACCATTACAATTTCTGCATAGCTCTAAGATCTTATATATTATATTTATTAATAACACTAGTTTCTTCTCCCACACAGAGTAGGCAGCTCAAGTAATTATTTAATATAACATCAACATTACATATAATGCTCATTGTCTCTCAATTTGGTGACAATTCACTTTTTAAGATTAATTAGTCAAAGGCCTATCATTTCCATCTGCTTCCATAAATATATGGGACTCTGATTCTATGGAATTCTATGGCTCTTTTCCAGATGTTTGTGTGTAAAACATAGACTTTTAGATGTAAGAAGGCAGGTATCAGGGGAATGGATGCTTTCTACACCAATATTTAAAAAGGGCTGTAGAGGCGATCTTGGCAATTACAGACCAGTAAGTCTAACTTCAGTACCGGGCAAATTAGTCAAAACAATAGTAAAGAATAAAATTGTGAAGCATGTAGAAGAACATAATTTGTTGGACAAAAGTCAGCATGGTTTCTGTAAAGGGAAATCCTGTCTTAACCCCTTCAAAGAACTTTAACAGATGAGTAACAAACATGCAGACAAGGGGGATCCAGTAGATATAGTATACTTGGATTTTCAGAAAGCCTTTGACAAGGTCCCTCACCAAAGGCTCTTGTGTAATTTACATGGCCATGGGATAAGAAGGAAGGTCCTTTCTTGCACTGAGAACTGGTTAAAAGACAGGAAACAAAGGGTAGGAATAAATGGTAAATTTTCAGATTGGAGAGGGGTAACTAGTGGTGTACCCCAAGGGTCAGTCCTGGCAACAATCCTTTTCAACTTATTCAAAAAATGATCTGGAGAAAGGGGTAAGCAGTGAGGTGGTAAAGTTTGCAGATGATACAAAACTGTTTAGGATAGTCAAGACAGAAGCAGGGGACTCCAAGGGGACTCCCTTGAGGGACTCCAAGAATATCTCACCAAACTGAGTGATTGGGCAACAAAATGGCAAATGAAATTTAATGTGGATAAGTGTAAAGTAATGCACATCGGGAAAAATAACCCCAACTATACGTACAGTATGATGGGGGCTAATTTGGCTACAACAAATCAGGAAAGAGATCTTGGAGTTATCGTGGACAGTTCTCTGAAAACTTCCACACAGTGTGCAGCAGCAGTCAGAAAGGCAAATAGGATGCTAGGAATTATTAGGAAAGGGATAGAAAATAAGACCCAGAATATCTTAATGCCCCTGTATAAAACTATGGTACGTCCACATCTTGAATATTGTGTACAGATGTGATCTCCTCACTTCAAAAAAGATATTTTGGCCTTGGAAAGGGTTCAGAAAAGGGCAACTAAAATGATTAGGGGTTTGGAATGGGTCCCATATGAGGAGAGGTTAAAGCGACTGGGATTTTTCAGTTTAGAAAAGAGGAGACTGAGGGGGGATATGATAGAGGTCTATAAAATCATGAGTGGTATGGAGAGGGCCGATAAAGAAAAGTTATTTATTATTTCCCTAAATAGAAGAACTAGAGGACACCAAATGAAATTAATGGGGAGCAGGTATAAAACTAATAAAAGAAAGTTCTTCTTCACACAGCATGTAGTCAATCTGTGGAACTCCTTGCCAGAGGAGGCTGTGAAGGCTAGGACTATAATAGAGTTTAAAGAGAAACTAGATAATTTCACGGATGTTAGGTCCATAAAAGTTTATTAGCCAGGAGATAAAATGGTGTCCTTGGCCTCTGTCTTTCGGAGGCTGGAGAGGGATGGCAGGAGACAAAGCGCTTGATCGTTGTCTTCGGTCCACCCTCTCTGGGGCACCTAGTGCTGGCCACTGTCGGTAGACAGGATACTGGGCTAGATGGACCTTTGGTCTGACCCAGTAAGGCCCTTCTTATGTTCTTATTATACACCAATGATTCTGCATCTTTCCATTTGGAAATCCAATGGAGAGTGATGCTTGAAAGAACAGTAACTCACAGTAGATCCCTTCCAGAGCTATGACTGATAAGTTGAAGAGAGCTTTAGAACCAGAAGAGCATCATTTAACAAGCATCAAAGTTCAATATTTTTATGTTCTAGAAACAAACAAACAATCTTTAGAAATATGTCTTAAATATCTTCAGTGCCCCAGGCCAATGAGGGCATCCATTTGTGCTCAGTATTTTCAGTTAACAGGAATTTCTAGTATACCCTTCTCTCCTGGGTTCATATGAATTCACAGCCTCTGAGAACTGAGTTAAAATGAACCCAATATCTCAGATTACACTCTGTGACCTTACACCAGGTTGACAAACAAAAAAACATAAAACATAAAATACCAACCCTATATATTTTGTAAAGGGAACATTCTAAAGTCCCTTGGATTTTTCAACTACTATTTTTTTCTAGCATCTATTGTCCTTCCAGAATATTAAATCTGTACAACAGCCCTAAGTGGTGCCACTTTAGTTTGCACCAAAGCTTGTTTTCATCCTGAACAGGTGAATTAGATTTAATTGTGCAGTTAATTTAATCAATCAATCAATCAATGTATCCTTAGCTAACCTAACAATGCTTCCATGAGAAAGGCAACACAACTGAAATTTGAAGTTCTGTTTAATTAAAAATTCACCCTATTTATCACATAAAACAAATCAACATAATCTAATAAAACAAAACTACAATATAATCAAACTTCATATTGATAAGATGTGACCAATTATCACTGTGACTAGTTTGCTTATATGTTGCATCTTGTTCTTACTCTTTGTCATACAAGTGCCAAAATATCATTGTTCTCAACATACTTCTGCCCTGATAGAAAGGTGAACTGACTGAAAACAAAGTGAGAGAGATCTGAAGTCAAAACTGCACCAAAGCAGGGGGGAAACAGAAGATGGAAAGCACAATTTAAAAATTAAACTCTTACATAAACATCAATATACAAGGATAAAGGCTGACACCCCTCTGTACTTCCAATTATGTCAAAATTCATATTACATTATTCCAAGACCTCTGAATCATACTGAGTTCAATTGGATTTTCAAATACTGGAATGCAACTTCCACTAAAATATATAGGAATCACAAGGTTAATGAAATGATGAATTTTAACCTTAACTCTGAATTTTAGTGCTTTGTGAGTTTAACACAAACACTTAATATTAATTTAAAAGTTTTTTACTGTTTGATAAACTGTAAATACATTATAAAGATAATGATTCATAATGAATAGTTAATAATCTTCTCAAAAGTATTAATGTTATTAAGCTTTGCTTCAGGTCATAAACCAAAAACCAGATGTTGAACATCTTGCAATGTATCTTGCAACTTGCTTAGTACAGTATTAGTGCTTCATTACAACTTAGATTTATAATAATATTTTCAGTTGTTTCTAAACTTTAATCAGTATAATAGTCAAATTGAGCCATTGACTGTAAATAGAAGTCACTCTATATGCTAATTTTACAAGAGGAAATTTTAAAATATGTAAGATAAAAAGCACAAACTATATGAAAATTTCTGTAGAAAAGGCATTTTGACAACCAGCAAACAGACTATAATTAGCTAAGAGACCTCCTTTATTCATCAGATAATTCAGTCGCTAATACTCATAAATATTTGTGAGCTCATGAATTTGTTCATGTTATGAAAGGTTTTCTCTGCGCCAGTCTTTAAATCACATTAAGGATTATGTTTCAGATAAAGACATCATCTCAAATGATAAGCAAGTTAAAAAATATATTCCCTTGAGCATCTATTATGCTGAAATATATTCTTAAAAATTCAGTATTTTTCACTAACTTCAGTTTCAATATTTTGAAATAATGTTTTCGTCTTGTGTTAAAAGTATTTCTAAAAGCTTTAGACATATGGGCTTACCAGAAAATAGTGATCTAGTCTCATAATTTAAAATATTCCTATCCTGATATAGTCCTTAAAATATATTGAATCCAACATATTTCATATAATAGTAGTAAAATCTCCCCAAATTCAAAACTTAATAAATCATTGTTCAACAAATCGTGTAGCTAAGTAAATATACATACTGACCTGCAATGGAAAGTTCTCCCTGGTCCATCAAGACATATGCCTCCATTAAAGCAAAGAGTTGAGTTCAGTGTAGGTTCATCGCAAACGTCAATATCTACTTCACAAAATTCACCAGTGTATCCACTCATGCAAATACACACAAATGCACTGACCAAATCTTGACAAGAACCTCCATTAATGCAGGGAGCAGAATTGCATTCCTAAAGGAGATACATGATAATACATTGATAATGGAATTTTAAAAACACACATGTATACCCGCAGAAATTAAAACAAGAAAGGGGTTTTTAATTAGCTGTTAATGGAAAGAAGAATTTGATTTTGGGCAATTTGACTTTTATAGGGATCATGTAACTCTGTGTTTTTGACACACAACTTTGAAAATACATGCAGTCCTATCAGTCAATATAGGAGAAATATGAGTAGATATTCATTTGTATAGGTTTTCTAGATAGTCAGAAGTATGTACTTCCTGCTTAGAATTCAGTTATAAAAATCTCAAAAATGCAGCTGCAGCACAGATTTTATAGTGCTTTCTCCCTCTTTTCTTAGGTTCTTATATTTGTAAAAGCACATAGGTTTCCCCAGACACTCATTGCCTGTGTCAAATCTGACCTAAACATTATCCTGTGCAGATATACTCTATTTTTCATTATTAAATACTGACTGAGAATAAGTGATAACTTCCAGAATTTCCATTAATTTTAAAACTTTTACAAATTCAATCCTGGAGTGATTTTTAAAAAGAGTTCACAGAAAAATTGTTCTGACAAAGCTGCTATAAAACGCATCAAAATCATATCATGCAAACCAGAGGTAAATTAATGTTTTGTCAAAATTATAGGAAAGTTGAATTAGTGTAATTGCCAATACAAAAGAGATTTTTGCTCTTGAGCTCAGAAACCCAATTTATGCCACATCCAAGACAGGCTTTTTTGTGTTTTTAAGTAGTCTAGTAATAGTAGGATTTTAAAAGTGAATTTATTTTCATATTAGTTTTAACTTCTTTAGAGGGGGAATACCTTAAGGATAACCAAGGGCACTTAGCACATTTCCTGCAGGTACTGTCATTACTTTTTCAGAATATAAATGTATATATCCACAGAGAGGGCTACAGAACATACATGTTTTTCTATCGACTCTCCAGATGGTATATTTAGAATGATGTATTAGGAAACATTACATAAACTAATGGAATTATATATCCCAAAGGAATATGGGAAAGGTTGTAGACTACCAAAATTATGCATACAGTTTAGATAGACAACTTTAAAAGCACCTCAATCTGCTATTTAAACATTTTGTCCTTTTGATACTCTGTTTTCCCCATATCTCAGTAGTGATTTTTATTATTATTGCAGATTTGCTCATAATTCCTATAAAATTAATGATGAAAAAATTCTGCCCCAAATAATATTTTTAAAAGCATACAAAAATTCAACCTCTTACCTCAAAATTTTAAATGCAAGTAGAGATAAGCAAGCCTCAGACAGATGTACAGTGCTTAGACTGAATATACAGTTATAGTCATGTCAAATTTCAGTGTTAAAACCTCTTTGTTTCAGTAAGTATACTAAGAATGACCATAAAGGTGTACAGTAAAATGGGAGATTTCTTCAGAACTGGGTTCAGGACAAGACTTCAGGACTTAGCTATACAGTGATAGAGTGACAGAAAGAATATTGGAGTGGACCGAATTTTATAGATAAAATTGAGAGAGTAAAAGGTCTATTATCCAGTACTCAGTTAACCAGAAAGTTCAGTTAACTGGTATTTCAGATATCTCCCAATACAAATCTTTAATTCCAGCACATTATGCAATTGCATATTCTGCACTCTACTTTTCAGCAAAACAGGCGGAAGACAAGGAAACCAGCTGAAATGAGGGATATATTAAAAAAATCAGTTCCTAGATTGTGTCATAATATCATTACAGTTTCAGCTCAATCTTCTACACATTCTACATCTACAATGATAATTGATGTTGATAATGACCATCCTGAGGCAAGATCTTTAAGTGCCTTCTGAATTATCAAAGAATAAATTACATTCTGTATAGTTTTAGTGTCAAATGTATTTTTAGTGATCTGGGTATATGCCTTGTGCTGCCCATAGTTATCTGTAGTGTCATAAAATAGCCTACGGTATAGAAATCTTTATCTGTATACACCTAAGGACTTCAAGAAACCAGCCACAGTGCAATGTAATATTACTCTTGGCTTCCTGAGTAACTGTATACTATTTAATGCTTTATTAATTGTATTGTATTTAATTTTTGATAATAGATATATCATTGATAAATTATAACTCAGTTAATCAGAATATTTGGTTAACTGGCATCTCCCATTCTCACAATATGCCAGACAACAGAGCTTCTACTGGCACACAATTGTTCTCCAGAACATATAAATCCCTGAGGGTATGTCTACACTACCACCCTAGTTCGAACCAGGGTAGTTAATGTAGTCAATCGAAGGTGCAAATGAAGCCCGGGATTTAAATATCCCGGGCTTCATTTGCATCTTGCCAGGCACCGCCATTTTTAAATCCCCGGTAGTTCGGACTCCGTGCCCACGGCTACACGTGGCACGGAGTAGGTAGTTCGAATTAGGCTTTCGAAAGATCCTGGCAAGATGCAAATGAAGCCCGGGATATTTAAATCCCGGGCTTCATTTGCAACTTTGATTTATTACATTAACCACCCTACTTCGAACTAGGGTGGTAGTGTAGACATACCCTAACTGAGGGTATGTCTACACTTGCACCCTATTTTGAAATAGCACTATTTTGAAATAAAATGCGCTGTGCAGATGCATGATTTCAAGGGAAAACCCTTCTCTCGAAATAATCCTTATTCCTCATAAAATGAGGTTTAACGATTTTTTCAAGAGAAAGATTTTATCTCGAAATAATGCATCTATACAGCGCATTTTATTTCGAAATAGCGCTATTTCAAAATAGAGCCATAACGTGAATATGCAAATGAAGCACGGGATGTTTAAATCCCAGCATCATTTCCAATTTTGAATGTCTTCATTTCCATCTCTATTTTGAAATAGGGTGCAAGTGTAGACCTACTCTAGGTGGGCTGTCATAATTCCCATGGAAATTAGAACTTATAGTCAATCAAAGAGAACAAGAAAGTTGGATGATTAGCTGCAAATACCTAGCACCAAACCCTGTGAGTCTAGGGCTATGACTCTAACACATTTCTAGGGAAAACTTTGGTGTGAAAAAAAACATACCCCAACCGACAAAAGTTTCACCAACAAAAGCATAAGCATAGAGAAGAATGCTATGTTGGTGGGAGAGCATCTCATTGACATGGCTACCATCGCTCATTGGGGTCTCTCTTCTGCCAACATACAGCGGCTACACAGGAAATCTTCCAGTGTAATACAGACATAGCCATAGTCTCACAAGCAATAACAATTAAGTTAATATAACCACTTGTGAATTCATTACCATTACTGAAACTGGTAAGACTACTTGTGTGAGTATAGCAAACAGAAATAGAATCTCTAACATGTTCAGTACTTTGTGTGCCTACAAATGGAAGAAACACTGTTTAGAAACATTGACTCATAACATCCATAGTGCTTGATTCAATTTTACTTGTCTAAAGACAAATTAGTGGCTAAACACAACATAGAATGGTTGCCATTGAAGTCCATATTTAATAACAATGGAACATGGGACTGTTCTACTATGTTGTGCACCTTTTGATGTCACTTACAGAGTACATTAATGCAGACCATTTGTGGGAGAAGGGACTCTCCTGCACAGGTGCTTAAGAAATAGGTGTAAGTCCTAAGAAAATATGTGCTCCTTTGTTCCTTATTAATAGCCAAGTGCACACATGCCTTTCTCTTTTTAAATGTGGATACAATCTATTTTGTTAGGGGGGAGGTTGCTCTCACATCCAGCAGTGCAATTTTACAAAGCCCTTTAAAGAGTTCTGTCTAACCTGTGTAAAAAGTTGCTTTTAAAACTTACATTGAATTTGGATTTTACTGGGACTCTACATTCACACTCTGATTTAAAACTCAGTTGGGATAAAAGCAATTATGATGCAGGGATCAAGAGGGAAGCAGACATAACAGTTACACAGGAGTAATTTTTGGTGCCAAAGTCTCAGATAGCATGCAGGCCTCCCTCTCTTGCGAATTGAATCTTCCTTATTTCCATTCTCCAAGAATCCAGAAAAAAAGGAGCTGCCTCCATTTCTAGCTGCTAGAGAAGAACTATCATTGTTCTCTAGGAGTGCACAGAACCATCTATGACTGCTGACACAACTCTTATATGGTGGATATATTAAAGAGAAGATTGCCATCCTATCTCCAGCACTCACAAAATGGATGTGAAGGACAAAGGGAAATAAAATCTTAAAAATTTGGAATTACGTGAGGGAGTCTGTGCATACAAAATTCAGATCATCAGAGAGCAATATGAGCAATAATTTGAAATTATGTGGGGAAGTAAGTGCATGAAAGAATCAGATTACTCAAAGAAATATCTGCAACAATTTGGAGTTATGGGAGGCAGTCAGTGCATGAAAGAATCAGATCATCAGACAGAAATATCAGTAAGGGCAGTAGTGGTGGTGAAAACTTGGAAGGAAGGAGGTTACTACAGAGAAAGTTAGGAAAAGCCTTTGAACTGCCTCTGAGGAGCTCCTGTCACTGGTATTAGCAGAGATAATGGCTCTTCCAAGTCCTTCTTCTTAACCTAGTATTAGCAGGAGATATCTCAGAGTCTTTCATCTGTTGTGCTTGACAGAAGTAGCAGAAGTGGAGCAGACAGAAGGTAGAAAAATTATTGTTGCTGCCCCCCCACCCCCTCGTGCCACACACACACACCATACTGATGACGTTTTTACAGCATTGAAAACCCTATTCATTGATTTACAGAATATGTAAGATGGGATTTTCAAAAGTAAGGTGAAAAGGTCTCATTAAAATGCTTAAAATCTATTTCTAGCTGTCATGTATCTAGAAAAGGTAGGAAATATGGGCTGAGAAAGGATATAGGTTACAGCAGTGAAGTCATGGGGTTCCTGACTTTAGACATGAACACATCTTGATCACTCAATTTAAAGAGGTTTTAAAACCTTTTTTGTAGTAATTATAAAAGTTAATGTCAGAAAGAGCAGCTCTTTGGAGAATTATGCCTATTTTTAGCAGTGATAAAACCTTAGTATTGAATAAATAGACTCATTAGATAGTATTGAGAAAAATAACCAAAATACAAGTCGGTATCTAAGTTACAAATGTACCAGCAAATACAAATGAGTTTGGCAAAGAAAACAGAAATCAATATTTTTCTCTAGCAAATGTGCTATTTGAAAGATGACAGAATGTACTGGCAGTATGAAAAAATCTCAAGCTTGGTTTTATAATATTGGAAGTGACAAGATATGTATAAAAGTCTCAACAGAAGGTGGAGAAATCAGCATGAATTTACTAAAACCAGCATCAGTTACTATGTCCAGCAGCCCCTGAAAAGAATCCCTGAAACTCCTGTCTGCAGAGTCATGTACTGAAAGATTAATGTTAGAGCACAGTGCTAGTGTCTCATTACATTAAAGCATTTATTCCTAATAAGATCTCGCACAACCCTTGCTAATGCCTGGTGGCAGTGAAAATAGAAACGTTCAGTGCTTGTTGGGGTCCACAGCTAAAGGATTTGAAACAGACAGATTGATTTAGGTCTAAAACTACTAGACACTCTACTCCTGGAAGACTGGAAGCACTGAAGATGAGGAGAGCTTATTTCTCTCTCATTTAGCTTGATTCTTCAGGACTTTGCTGGAACTGTGGCTCCTTTTCCTTTACCATGCTTTTTTTTTCTCTTTTTCCTTTCAAAGTAATGCTTTCACTTTTAGTTCCTTTGAGAATGAGGAAAATCATTTTGCTTGATTTGGCCTCCTCAGATGACTTTAAGCATAAGAGTGAAAGGAAGCATAAAAGTTTCTTTTCACTGAAGCATGAACGGTAGTTTCTGGTTCCAAGTGTCAGCTTTTCTTATTTTAAAATCATTATAGACCATTGTGCTGTTGCTTGGCCCAAATGTTTAGTCACTAACATATATTCAAGGGCAATATGGGTTATTTCCTTTAGGAGGAGAAATTGAAGAGACAAGTCAGGTATGTTTTGGTATGATCCTGTTAATTTACCAAGAATGTGCACTGAGTCCAGGTTCCTTAAGTACAATAGAAGCAAACAATAGGAATTAGTTTCTTTTTCAGAAATTCAAGTCTGCACTCTAGGGGTACATCTACACTGCACAGTTATTTCGGAATGAGCTATTCCAGAAGAGATTTTCCGGAATAGCTTATTTCGAAATAGCACATTTACACTGCAAGGAAGCCTCAAAATTAATCTGAGGCAGGCTTCCCTAATGTAGATGTGCTATCTCAATTTAGAGCCCCAGGAGAGACAACTTAGAATGACCCTGGTAAGGGGCTATTTTGAAATAGCAGAGGTGGAGTGTCTGCACACGCCTTATTTCGAAACAGCTATTTCAGAATAGGCATTATTATTCATCAAATGAGGTTTACAGAAGTTGGAATAAGCTGTCTGTTATTTCAAAATTATTTCAAAATAACAGAATTGCTGTGTAGAAGCTCGCATAATTGTTCAGAATAATAGCCATTATTTTGAAATAACTTTTCTGTATAGACACACCCTTCGTGGACTCTGAACAATAAAAACATCATATCTTGGCTTCCTTAGGGCTTCAGTCACACCGCTTATCCAACTGTGTGCTCCATTTGTCATTTTTCCTGGCTCTTGTCACACACATGATACACACAGCAAAAACCAAATCAATGGCCCATTGCTGGCATTTTTTGCAGTCAGTCTCCAGGAAAACCCCTCAGACTACATGGATCAGCTTCTACTCAGGAGTCGCATGATGGTCCATGTTTTAGGCAATACCCTCAGTTATTTCAGTGATCATTAAACAGAAGCACAGTTGATTGCTTCCTGTGATGGTGTGGACTAAGTCCTGCTGCAAGCCTTATGGATGTGTGACATCCCACCTGAGAAAAAGGCAATAAAGAGGTCCTCCAAGCAAAGGAAACAGCCAATAAAGGGCCAGAAAGACCTTATAAAAAGAACTGCAGATCAGAACAATAGTTTATCTTTGTAGCTCAAGGTGTACAGATTGGACAACTGACTGGCTGAGAGAGTAGCAGTACTATGGACTGTTCACTGTGGAGAGCTTAGTGCAGACTGGACTCTGTTGGGACTCTGAGATAAAACCCTGGGGTAAGCGTAAAGACATGGTCTCTAAGAAGGAAGTCCTGGGGATGCCACTCTAGTCCAGAGTGAGACCAGACTGAGGCTATGTCTATACTATCGGGTTATTTTGAAATAAGTTATTTTGAAATAATAATTCCTGAAATAAATATTTTGAAATAAGCTCATTCCTCTTCACTAGCAGGAGTTATTGCAAAATAACAAGCCCATTATTTCGAAATAACTTTCCAGTGTAAGCATATCCTGAGGAACACTCCAGAGTACACAGAGAGGGGTTACTGTTAGATGTGAACCCTGGAAGGGGTTTTGTTTGCTTTGCCACACAGATTGTGTGTGTGTCAGTCAAAAGGCTGGTCACAGAAGATCCTCCCTAACAGAGTTCAAGCACATGCTCTGGGTGAGGTAGGTGCTTGCGAAAGGTGAGTGTGACCCAGCTACACTTCATCACTGAGCCTCAATGAAGGATGCATCAACTTTTACCAAATGAAAGTTTTCTGAATTGACTCAAGAGAAGTCTGGGTTTACACATTTTAAACAGGCAGTTGGATCCCACCCATATGCATACTGGTCCCCAGTCCTAGTGAGCAAGGGAAATCAGGGATGCTACATAGACACACATCTTCACACAGTAGGGATACTGAGGATGACTGTGCCAAAGAGTACCTTCAAATTCTGTACAGTTGTTGGAAAAGCATCTGAGGGAATGTCAACATAAACCTACGGGAGACTTTTGCTTCTCTGTACCAGAAGGTCATTTCTGAGACAATTCAGATTAAAAGACAATGCATTTATCTTCCTCAAGGGATTTTTGCCAGCTATGAAAGGAAATTATTGTACAATATTAATTTATTGACAAAATATTTAATCTTTTACTTCCTACTTTTTATATGACTTAAAATTTAAGGAATAATAATCATTTTCTATGTTTACTTATAAAAATGTTCGAGTGAATGAATGGATGATTGATTTACAAGATGCTGTATCTAAAGTCAAAATTTAGAATATGGCAAATTTGTTTATTACAATTGTCTTTTTAAAAACTATGCAGACATCTCTCATTAAGTTACTACAATATTGAAATATTCCTTTACAACTATGCAAAGGTTCTACGGAATGTAGTAATAGTATATACTTACTTTCCAATGTTTTGTTTGTATATTTTTCTCTCTCTTCTATATATTTTCTACCACAAAGAATGATGTGTCTATCTATAAAAAGGGAAATAAGAACATCCCAAGAAACTACAGACTAGTCAGTTTAACTTCTGTGCCAGAAAAGATAAAGGAGCAAGTAATTAAGGAATTCATCTGCAAACACCTGGAAAATAATCAGAGGGGTAGCCGTGTTAGTCTGAATCTGCATCTGACGAAGTGGGTCTTTGCCCACGAAAGCTTATGCTCCTACACTTCAGTTAGTCTATCAGGTGCCACAGGACTCCTCGTTGCTTCTGGGAAATAATGCATCTGATGAAGGGGGTCTTTGCCCATGAAAGCTTATGCTCCAATACATCTGTTAGTCTATAAGGTTCCACAGGACTCCTTGTCACTTTTGCAAATTCAAACTAATATGGCTACCCCTCTGAAGGTGATAGGTAACAGCCAGCATGGACGTGTAAAAAACAAATCATGTAAAACCAATCTGATAGCTTTCTTTGATAGGATAATGATTCTTGTAGATAAGGGAGAAGTGGTGGACGTGGTATACCTAGACTTTAGTAAAGCATTTAATATGGTCTTGCATGATCTTCTTATCAATAAACTGGGCAAATACGACTAAGATGGGGCTACTGTTAGGTGGGTGCAAAACTGGCTGGGTATTCACTCTCAGGGTATGTCTACACTGCCACCCTCGTTCGAACTAGGTGGCTAATGTAGGCATTCGAAGTTACAAATGAAGCCCGGGACATACCCTCAGAGAGTAGTTATTAACAGTTCACAATCCTGCTGGAAAATCATAACAAGTGGGATTGTGCAGGGGTCAGTTTTGGGACCATTTCTGTTCAATATCTTCATCAACAATTTTGATATTGGCATAAAGTTTGCAGATGATAACTCGCAGGGAGGGGTTGCAAATGCTTTGGAGGATAGTGTGATAATTCAAAATGATCTGGAAAAAAACTGAAGAAATGGTCTGAGGTACATAGGATGAAGTTTAATAAGGACAAATGCAAAGTACTCAACATAGAAAGGAACAATCAGTCTCACACATACAAAATGGGAAGTGCCTGTCTAGAAAGGAGTACTGCAGAAACGGATCTAGGAATCATACTGGTCCACAAGCTAAAATAGTGTGATGTTGCTACTGCAAAAAAGCAAACATGATTCTAGGATGAATTAACAGGAGTGTTGTGAGCAAGACATGAGAAGTCTTGCATCTACTGTGCGCTGATTAGGCCTCAGTTGAAGTATTGTGTCCAGTTCTGGACACCACATTTCAAGAAAGATGTGGAGAAATTGGAGAAGGTCTAGAGAAGAGCAACAAGAATGATTAAAGGTCTAAGAACATGACCTATGAGGGAAAACTGAAAGAATTGGGCTTGTTTAGTTTGGAAAGGAGAAGACTGAGAAGGGGCATGATAGCGGTTTTCAGGTATCTAAAAGGGTGTCACAAGGAGGAGGGAGAAAAATTGTTCTCCTTGGTCTCTGAGGATAGGACAAGAAGCAATGGGCTTAAACTGCAGCAAGGGAGGTTTAAGTTGGACATTAGGAAAAACTTCCTAACTGTCAGGGTGGTTAAACACTGGAATAAGTTGCCTAGGAAGGTTGTGGAATCTCCATTTCTGGAGATATTTAAGAGCAGGTTAGACAGACATCTATCAAGGATGGTCTAGATGGTATTGGGTCCTGCCATGAGACAGGGGATGGGACTTGATGACCTCTCGAGGTTCCTTCCAGGTCCATAAAACACTTCCTTCTAGTGTTCTATGAGTCTATGATTCTATGTCTAATTATGGAAATTTCTTTCCTATTTTCACTTCTTTAGAAGACAAAGTGAAACAGCTTGGGATGAAATTTTTAATACATAGTGTCTTCTTAAGTTGATTATTTTTAGAACGTTTCAGCTAAAATACCAAAGTTTCTGCAATGTTCTCCCTATGTTTTTTTCTCTTCGCAACTGTTTTTGTGTTATAGTATAACTGACTTTGAGCAGGGATTTAAAATTTCTTGGAAGGGGATCACCTTCAAAATCTTTTCAAACTTTGGCCCTGTTTAAAGCCTCTGAAATTATAGTTTGCATTTGTTCAGCAGACTTGTTACAGGTTAGCTGATATTTATCCAAAGAGTCTAGCTACACTAAGAATGCTTTATCCCAGTACAACTCCCATGTGTTGATCAGACAGTGCATTCACCAGCCTCCACAGAGTAACTGAGCATGCGCCAATCCAGGATGTGAGGGACTGCGTAGGACATTTCCTGCACATACTGCTCCAAACTGCTAGGGGCTACTATGACATCAGACACAGGAACCAAAAACAGAGACACTGTATTTTCCCGTGTTCTCTATTCTCTTTTTTTTTTTAGTACTCTTGCAGCAGGTCCAGGAAGAAGAAATCAATCTAATTAAAATGCAGATAAATGGGGTAGGAGTGGGTAGAGCAGAGAGGGGAAAGAGATGCATGATGACAAGTTGAATGATACAAGCCTTGAAGGAAGAGGGTAAGAACAGATGAGGGCAGAAGATGGAGAACAGAACAGGAAAAAGTGGAAGGGGAGAGGATTTTGGTGATAGAAAAGGGGACGGTAAGGAAAGAGGTGGGGAAAGGGAAGGCAGAATCTGGGGGGCACAGTAGCAGGGAAAGATGGGAAGAGGAGATGGGGAGAGCCTAAAGATATGCAAGAGCAGAACAATTTATAATAAATAGATCACAATTTTCCTTGGATCCAGTAATTTAACCTATTATTCCTGAGTGTCATCTTTGGATGCAGTGAAGCAGATATCGGGGGGGGGGGAGGGGGGGAGGGATGGTACAGTGGCAATTTGCAGATGACAGTAAGTTTTGGAGAGGTTTCAAGCACTTTGGCAGACAAGATTATAATTAAAAATGACCTAGACAAATTAGAGAATTGGTCTGAAATTCAATAAAAACTCGTGTAATGTATTATTCTTAGGAAGCGCACAATTCCAAAATTTGGAATAACTGTCTGGTGATGCATTAGTGAAAAAAGATAATATAATTCCGGGGTTTATTAACACTGTATAAATATCATGGGAAGTAATTATAAACTAAATAAAGTAGAAAGAATTCAAAGGAGAGCTACAAAAATGATGAAAATGACAAAACCTATGAGGATAGATGAAAAACTGGGTATGTTTATTCTTGAGCAAAGATGGCTGAGGTGGGGCTTGAGATCAATCTTGAAATGCATTAAAACTGTTATATAGATGATGGAATTTTCTCTATAACCAATGACGGTAGAACAAAAAGTAATGGGCTTAATATGCATTGAGACATTTAGGTTAGATATTAGGAAAAACCCTTTCTAACTACAATAGAAGCTTTGTTATCTGATAGGTTGGGGGGATGAGAAGTAAAAAATTATAGTTATCTAAAAGCTATAATTATCATTGGAATACCAATTTTCAAAAGATCAAAATACAATAAAACTAATGAAGTATAAAATATTATACTGGTGCTCACCAACCCAGTAGTAGTATTTGACTGCAGAATGGTTAATTTCTTGAAGTACTTAGGTGTATACAGGTAAAAAAATCTGTGCAGTAGGTTACCTGACATGACATAACATGATGGGCAGCACATGGTGTACATGCTAATCACTAAAAATACATTTAATGTTAAAACTATACTGTATACATAATACAATCTTTCTTTGATTCTGAAGACATTTCAGGATCTTGCAATGCCTCAGGGTCATCATTATCAACATAAATTATCATTGGAGGTGTTGGAGATAGAGCTGAATCTATAATAACCCTATGACACACTGTGCAAGCTGCTAAATCCCTGCTATCAACTTTCTTAATTATCGTCCGCTTCTGTTGCTTAAAAGTAGAATGGAAAATGTGCAGTTGCATAAAGTTCTAGGTAGTATACTTGCCCCATTACTAGATTTAAGCTTTTTGTTGAGAGACAGGAAATGCTGGTTAATAGAGCTTTCCAACTGGTAAAGTGCCAGATAACACAGCTTTTATCGTATAAAAGCAGTTTTTCTCAAAGTGGTCCGTGGAAACTGCAAACTGGCCACTGCTGTTTTTTTATTTATGGGCCCTATAGCCACAGAGCTTCACAGTTCTCATTGACTCCAGTTTGCTGTTTGCAGCCAAGGGGAGATGTGGGAAGTGGCGTGGGCCTGGCTGCCATTTCTCACCGCTCCCTAGGCAACAAATGGCAAACTGAAGCTATGGGAGCCACAAGTCTTAGTGGCCATGGAGCTGGTAAATAAACAAACTATGGAGGATAGTTAGCAGGTTTCTCAAAGTAACCATGGACCACTTTGAGAAACATTGGTATAAGGATATATTTAGGCTCTGGAATAGGCTTTGAATGAAGGTTGTGGAATTTCGGTTATAGGAAGCTTTTAAGATCAGCTGGGATAAATACCTGTCAGGGATGATCTAGGTATATTTGGTCCTTCCTTAGGACAGGGATCTGGACTTGATCTCTCAAGATCCCTTCCAGATCTACATTTCTATGACCCTCTATTAACACATCTGCATAGAAGATAGCTTTCTACTGCTATGAGATATTCAACTACCTGAAATGATAGAAAACATGTTGCAGATCTAAAAATCTCCAACTTCCCAAAGACCCACATGATTCCACCTGCCCTTGCCCCCCACTCCACCATTTTTAAATTTAAATAGCAGGAGAAAAAAACTGTAAAAGAATTAGAAGATCAAAGTCAAGCACTAATTCAGTCACTTTGTTTATATTCATTATGGCACAGTCTTTAATTATGTCATCCCATACTATCATTTCCACAGAACCCCTACATGACTCATTTATTTATTTATTTATTTAAATCTTCTCAATTTAATGTGTAGCTCCAGGCATTATTTATCTAAGGACAGGAGCCAAATTTGTACTGAATATAAAATTACTAATTTCCTCTTGGTGTTCTTGCCACAGGGTTTCTCAAACTGTAAGGACAGGTGATACCTTACTTTTTAGCTGAGACGAAGAGATTAAGATCAAAACCATCAAAAGAGTCACAATTTTTGGATGATCAACTTGTAACACATAAGGGTCTGATTTATCACAATACTCAGCAATTCATAGTAGTTTACACAGTCAGACCAGAGTTCCCATAAACCTCAGTTGCAGTTGCTGTGGGTACACAGCACTTCTGCAATCAGAGCTCACAGGCACTCAAAAAAATGAGAAAAACACAGTTAATGACTAATGAAAATGTTACTTTAAGCACTTTACACCATCACTTAGGAACTCTGTGACAGCTTCAAGGAGAGAATTCAGCTCTCTAGATTGACATTCAACCACTGTCTTAGGCTATGGGGAAATATTTCAAAGTAAATTATTGCAAAATAATAACTCCCAAAATAACTGTTTTGAAATAAGCTATTCCTCTTCACAAGCAAAAGTTATTACTTTGAAATAACAAGCCTGTTATTTTGAAAGAACAGCTTGGTAGTGTGGATGCTTGCCTTATTATTTTGAAATAAGGGGCGTTATTTCAGAATTACTCCCCATAATAGAAATGCCCTTAAACATGAGACCCTTCTTTTGCTGCATGCAATCCTCTGTTTCACAACACTTCCCAACTTATGCAACAAACAAGGGAAAGGTGGCAAAGACAACAGACTGCATCACTATACAACACTGACTCATTCTCAGAACACCATTGGTTCTGTGCACAACATGTGTTGCAATGGAAAAAATTGCATATGATTACATAAATCAAGACTGTATCACAATGTATGCACAGAAGTAGCAGGAATTAAGGTTGCTCAAATCTTACCTTACCTTTTCCTAACTTTTGAGTGCTTAACTTTGTAACCATTATTTTTTTTAAGTAAAGCTTTTAGAAATATACATGATGAATTGTTCACTTTGTGTATAGTTCACAAAGTAATCTAATGGCTTGTCAAAGTACAAGTGGCTGAATGACAAAAATATATGACATTTCAAAAGGATAAAAATACATTTTCTGCCTAAGTGCTACCTGTAGGTGATAAACAGCATTTGAGTATAATTGTTCCTAAAAACAGTCTAAATTATTGAAGCACATATACCATATACACTAAAAAACCCTATGATGCTCCTGGAAATAGTTCAAATAAAAAATTCCATAGCCTAATTACTTACAAATTTAATGAATAAATGTTGTAAAGTGAATATTAAGACAAATTAAAAACCGTGGTAGGCTGTGGGTTACTGACACTTCTTAAAATTTCTATAAACATTAAAAAACTATAACTACTTAAATGATGAAAAACTTAAAAAACAACAAATAGTCTAGTAGCACCTTAAAGACTAACAAAACATATAGATGGTATCATGAAAACCCATGAATGTTCATACCACCATCTGCATGTTTTGTTAGTCTTTAAGCTGCTACTAGAATATTGTTTTTTAAGTTTTTCTTGTTACAGACTAACTCAGCTACTCCTCTGAAACTACTTAAATGATGGCGATTTTTCTTGGAAATAGTATATCTGTTGTAAAAAGCTAGCATTTGGACAGTGTTTCTGCCAAATAAGTCACTGGCTATAGATTGTTTTTGTTGTTTGTTTTTTTTTTGTAGGAATCTCAGCAAAAGTGAATTTGAGGAGGGATTTGATGGAAAAGCAGTTAATAGCCTTACAGATCAATGTAGACAGTGGAAGAAAACACCTAGATGTTTTGTGGAGAGGTGGACAGATGGCAGTCAACATGAGCATCATTGGTTTGTGAATAGAATGGACATGGAATTGGAAAAGATTGAACAAAGGGCAACAAAAATCAATAGAGGTATGCAATGGTTTCCATATGAGGAGAGATTAATAAGAGTGACTTTTCAGTCTGGATAAGACTAAGGGGGGGATATGATTGAAGTCTATGAAATAATGATTGGTGTAGAGAAAGTAGATAAGGAATTTCTATTTACTGCTCATAACACAAGAACCAAATGAAATTGATAGGCAGCACATTTAAAATAAAGGAAGTGTTTCTTCACAAAATGTACAGTCAATCTTTGGAACTTTCCCAGAGGATGTTGTGAAGGCCAAGACTATAATAGGATTCAAAAGAGAGAGAGAGAGAGAGAGAGAGAGAGAGAGAGAGATTGATAAATTCGGGATAGTGTCCCCAATCTTTGTTTTCCAGAACCTGGATCACTTGATTTACCTGCTCTGTTCATTTCCTTTAGGACACCTAGCACTGACCTCTATACAAAGTCAGGAAACTGGACTAGATGGACCTTTAGTCTGATCTAGTGTAGCCAATTATATTTTTTATGAGAAAGACAGGTATGTGAAGAGCATTAAAGCTTAATGGGGGAAAAAGGATAGACAATACAGGAACTCAAAGGCATTAGAATAGAAAAGAACAATGTTTGTTTTTCAATAGACTTGGTGTAAACAATGCAGATGTTGGGTACTGAGAGAGGAGGAGAATGGCTGGCACTGAGAACTGAAAGAGTTTAATCATATAAAGAGATAGAAGCAGTGATGTTTTATAATGTTATGGAAGAAGTAAAAATAACAATATTTGGACACCCAATTTATGGGATGAGGTGACTGGAAGGGTGGATTTGATTTGACTATATAAAAGAAAAGCTTCAGGGGGTAGCTGAGTTAGTCTGTACAGAAAAAACAACAACAAATAGTTGGTAGCACTTTAGACTAACAAAACATGTAGATGGTATTATGAGCTTTCGTGGGCACAGCCCATTTCTTCAGATGAATAACTCCAGTCATTTGAAGAAGTGGGCTGTACCCATAGAAGATCATGATACCATCTACATGTTTTGTTAGTCTGTAAAGTGCTACCAGACCATTTGTTGTTTTTTAAATATGAATAAAGACCTTTTAACTAATCAGTTGGCTAATCAGTGTGTACATAGGGTACTAAACATGTATATTTTGCTAAGTATAATTATTATATTTCCGTAACAGCTTTTTCATGTATGCTGAATTTAGTTTTCCAAAGTATCACATTTTACGGTATTATTTTATGGGCACCAAACAGTTTAACGCTTTAATAGAACTTTCTAAAGGTTGCATAAAGTAGCTATAGTTTGATGTATTAGTAAGAGCACATTGTATGTGTTTTTTAATGCCTTGGAAAATACTGTACCATGGTTTAATTTCTCACAAGTGCAATAATCGGACACAGAACTGACTGCTATTAAGAGACCAAAAGTCACAAGATTCCTTGCTAATATTTAAAAAAGCACTTAGTTTAAACTGTTTGGCCCAATAAATAATGAAGTTTTCAGTTCACAAGAGAATTTAAAGTGCACTCATGATTTTCAATAAATCTCTGTAGCACAGTTGTCTTATACCAATCCAAAATACATATTAAAAGCAAGTAGAAATATACTGTTTTTAAAACTGCATGTCCCTTATGCCAATTTATATCTTTTTAAACTGGAATTTATTTTACTTTTTACTTGGTCCTGTCAGATTTAATAGTCAGCAGTGAAACTAGAAACTGGTAACAGTTTAACGTAAACACTTTCACAAATTAATTTTGTGTGATTTTCAACTTTCCAAAATTTCATTTTCTTCAGGAATCCATAGATTTTTAAAAATATTTTGCTGAATAGACTGTGAAACAAATTTCTAGCTCAAAAATTTGTGATTTTTCCTCAATGTCACTCCATTCTAAAGGTATCCCAAAATTACCATGGTAGTCAGCTTGTCAAATTTGGAAAACACGGAAGGAAAGTTCAACATAAAAAGTCACGTACACACTTTTATTCTATAGTACAGACACTTTAATGGAGTGATTGGCTGGCTGATCCACTCAATTAATGTCCCATTAAATTAGGTACCTTATGTGACCATGTGACCATATATTTTATGGAAATAAATTTTTGAATATGAATATACATAACTCAAATATGTGTTATACAAAACAAGTCAAATTACCTATCATTCAAGAGCTTGTGTTCCCCAGAATGTTACTTATTAATCCAGAATTTCTAGTAAAAACCATTAGTGATACTTAATGGCTTGGTGCTCAAGACAATGATCTGTAAATGGCTTTGTTCTTCCTTTAAGCCCAAATTGGTGCTGGAATCTATATTGAAATTGGTATTTTTCCATGGGTATGGGGAGAATTAAACAAAGAATTCCAGCCCTGGGGAAATCCTATTTATGGGATAGGAGGCAAAGATTATCTTCAGCTGTCTTTTGAAATTGCCTCTTCATGCTAAGAAGATGTTAGACATAGGCAGAGAAAAGAGCATCTCTGATTTGAAGGATTTTACCTGAAATAAGTACTAGGTCAAGAAATATGAATGGTAACAATCTTTTTTAATGTATCAGGCTTAACTGGCATGTTCTGTTTATTTTTAATTAGTAACTTGCTTTGATTTGTCTATTTTCACTTGTAATTAATTAAACCCTACCTGTTATACTTAAAACAGTTTTATTTATTATCAATCCCAGTGTAAATAATTGCTACCTGAGGGCGGAGGGGAGCAACAGCAGAGCTGTTATTAGCATCTGTGTTACTCTGCTGGGGAACTGTGACACCAAATGTGTACCTTTGCCGGAAGGGAACAGAGCTTCCATCTCAGCAGGACAAAGTGATGGGGGTTCCCCAGAGGGCAAAGTGATGGGGGTGCCCCAGCAGATATGATCAGCACATTGGGGCTACGTCTACACTACACACTGTTGCACAAGAAGATATGCAAATGAGGTGCAGCGATGATTATTGCCACACCTCATTTGCATACCTAATGAGCCACCATTTTGCGCAAGAAGGAACTTTCTACTCTGCTCCTTCCTGCACAAAAACTCCCTTTCGCACAGGAGCTGTTCTGCTGCTTATTTTCAGCAGGAATGGCTCCTTCACAGGAGTTATTTTTTGCGAAAGAAGGAGCAGTGTAGATAGCTCCTTCTTGCGCAAAAGCTCCTTCTGAAAAATGGCAGCTCATTAGCTATGCAAATGAGGCACGGCAATATTCATTGCTGTACCTCATTTGCATATCTTCTTGCACAACCGTGAGCAGTGTAGAGGTAGCCTGGGTGACAGTCTTAAGGAGGCGTCTGTGACCTAACCAGTCACATCTTACATTTGATAAAATCATTCATTATAAACTTCTGAGGAAAAACAAACATTAAAACTTTGACAGTTGACCTTTCCCTCAGATATTACCAGAGCTCATCATTTTTATGAGATTTGAATAATTAAAATGATCTTTTTATGAACAACTCTGAAATCTGGTACATCCCTCCCTTATTTACAGCTCATACAGTGTAAAAGGAAGGCTCTATATTAGGTGAGGGGTTGGCTGAGACTAGTGGCCTGGTAACTCCTCCATTGCTTTCTATAGATCAACTGTTTCCCCTCTCCTTGTCTTTTAAAATGAGAACTACTGCCCTGCTGCCCCCAAAATCTTGAACCGTCAAAATGTCATGCTTCTTGTGTGACACAAAGGGCATCCCTGTGTGAATTCCCAAATCCTTGCTAAATACCAAGGCATAAATACCTGGACTGTAGGGATAACCTACAATGACTCCATATGAACACGGCAATCTCTCTATCAGTTGCTCTGCAGGCTCTGTGTGAGAGATCTCACATAGCAAAAGTCAAATCTGCAGGCTTCTCTGTTTCCCCTCGCACTGTTCTACTATGAGTCTGAATGAGAAAGGAGCAACTGGAAGGTCAAGATGGCAACAGCAGGAGCAAATGAAGACAGCCATCAGTTCCAGGAGGCGAGAAGTGCTTAGCTACTCTGACCAAACCTTTAAAAACATTCCCCAAACAGCTTCATGAAGTTTCCACCCAGCCTGTCCCCTCCTTCACGCCACTTACCCTAGCACTCAGCCAGGCTTATTACACTTAATAAGGTACTTTTTAAATACCCTAGTGCTCACCCATCAACCCCAGAAACACCAGCATCTCTTAAATAACCTAGTGCCCACCACACAGCACTCCCAGACACCTGTAAGCATCCTGCTTCCCCACACTCAAGTGCTTTGAGCAGGGTGTGTGTGATGGGAATCAGTGACTCTCTCCTCTGTGAGGACATCACATATGGAACTGCATACAAATTAGCAGCTATGCATTTATTTATATATTATGCTAGCCCCAGTGGCCCAATCAGGACTGGGAGTTCATTGTGCTAAGTGTGGGCAAACAGTGAGATACACTCCCTGTCCCAGCGTGCTTACCATCTAGTTTACAACAAATAAATTGATGTAACCATATGTGTCACAGCACATGGGGAAAGCAATGAGAGTAAGTGGCCCTGTTACTCAATACAGTAGAGATCTGCTGTTGACACTGCTAGGTTATTTTCTGAGTGGCTCATAAAGCACATAAAATATGGTAACTTCCTTAAAAAGACTACTCAAAATGCCTTTTGCTCACTCTTCTGACCACAGGCTCAGCTAGGAATATACCAAAACCTGTATTGAAAGTGTAAACTGATAATTGTATGTGCCTAGCTGGAGGATTTCCTTGTCCTTCTAGGGGTGCGTGTGAGAGATCTGGCCAAGCAAAAGTCAAATCTGTAAATGTCCAGTTTACAAACATATATTGTGGTAAGTTGTGCTTTTTGGGCAGACGCCTGCTTTCTCTGGTTTATTGTTCTTGTGTTAAGATTCTGGATTATAAGAAATAAAGTAGTATTGTACAGCAATCTTTCAGCAATTTTTATGAATGCTGTGAACATAACATGAAACAGAATGAATATCATATTACTTGTGACCAATCAAAATGAGAAAATCAAGCTTGACATTTGAAAATATATTTGAAAATATAACATACATTTGACGTAGAATTCTCCACTCATCCAAATTTCAATAAATGTTTTAGCATGAAATATCCTAGAAAATTTCTAATTTTATAACACTGCTTCTATTAAAGAAATTCAAACCCAGAATTTTTTAAAACTGCGGTTAATCTTCTACTCTCATTTACAGGGAAGTGCAATATAGAAATTCTTGTACACTTAATACACTACAAGAAACACAATATTTAGATTGAGGTATGGATCTCTAGAATTAGTCCTATTATATTTGTGCAATTATAATATGTTCCTAAATCTTTTTATACCACTATCAGATAAGCCGAGCAGTTCTTTACAAACTGCACTTCAACCATTGGTATAGGATTTTATAATTCCAGACTATTAAATCTACAGTGTTCCCTAGGATATACCAGGAATAAATAAAATTATTATCATGTATCATCTTAGTTGAATCTACTGTCTCTTTCATTCCTTTCAGCCTTTTTGTTCTTGAAAACTTTTTCTCACAGGGTTCTCAGTCTAATAAGAGTGAGCAAAAGGTTGCTTAAACCATTTTCTGGATGAATTATTTTCACTGACTTTTCAGAGTAGAGAAGCTAATTCCCCCTTTCTGCTTTTTTTCTTGTTTAAAGACAAACAAGAACATTACTGCACCTAATTTATAGGAAGGTAGACATATAGACCTGGTCTTGCAAGTTAATCAATATGGTCAGATTCCTATATCAGCATGGAGCCCTATTTATTTTAGTGGGGCTTTGTGCAGGGGCTTGACTTTTCCTCCGTGGAAGGATGTGCGGACTTGGTGCGTAGTTATATAAAAAAGATTATATTTACAGAAAAATCTAGTCTAATAAACACAGTGCTTGCAAACAGCATTAATAGCACAAATGAAGCCATATGTTTGACTGAGAATATGCATCTGACGAAGTGGGTCTTTGCCCACGAAAGCTTATGCTCCTACACTTCAGTTAGTCTATAAGGTGCCACAGGACTCCTCGTCATATTTGACTGAGTTCTCTATTAAATATATGGGTACATTTTTCTCTTTCTAATCTCTGCATTTTTGTCCACATCAATATGGAATTTGGTTATCTTTTGAATATGTTTTTTTTTAAATAAAATTGCCTATAGGTCATTTAATCTCCCAGTCTTCAAAATTCAAGGAAATGTAAATCACTAACACCAAATGAGATGAAATATTATCCATAGGTATTGTGTGTTAGCTTTGGAAATAGCTCTTAATGTTATAGATTAGCAATAAAATGTCAAAAGTTACATTTTGAGTTATTTTGGAAAATAATTAGTTATACACTAAAGCTTTGTTTTGTAAAGGAAAGTTGACTGGTAATTTTCCACCTAGATTTATAGCTTGTATGAGATGAATCGTCATGCATTTTAATAGCAAGGTTGTGCAACATACATCTTTTGTGGTAATGTTAAGTAATTGCTATTCATGTTTCTAGGACTTCTGCTGTACATCAAAATTCATGACTGTTCCCTGTGTACATTAATAAGTCAAAAACTTATTTTTCCTGAACCGTTTCTGAATTGAACAAAATCTTCAAAGATTTTGAGACTCAATCATCACTAATCAGGAGCAAAATATTAGGAGTCACATAGCCTGGAATGAGGCAACTTTCCCATATTTTCTCATGAGATCAGTTGTAATCAACTGTGATCCAACTGTGATCCAACAAAACTATGCTTAATACAAGGCCTAGAATCAGGAGGTGGGGGAGTGGTAGAAAAGTCACTTTAAGCCATTTTTTCCATTCCCTAATCTCAGGGATGACTGCCTAAGAGCTATTCTAAATTATATTACCTATATTCATGTCCTAGAGGCTTCTTCATCAATGAGAGATCACTAAGGCACAGAACGAGCTCACAGAAGTCCTTTCTACCATCAGACATGCCCCAGAATTATTCAGGAATGCCCCAAACCAAAGGGAATATGCAGGTGGTGTATGTTCTTGCATTAGGGAGAAGTTCAACTACCTTGTTAGATAATCATCCATTTAGGCCATTGGCCCAAAAGATCAGGGAGCTAGGACTGGACCCCATAAGAGGCATGATAATAGTTAGCGTCACCTTGTTTCTTAATAGCTTGTTATCCATAATCCATGCTTTAACCAAATATATTAATCAATGAAAGATTGCTATTCCTATATAAAATCAGCATTTTATGGTTAGTTGCTCTCTTCCTGGATGAAAGTGTGTGTGTCTATATTTTAGATGTAACTGTAGCTGCGCAATGAGCAGATGGCACAAAATAAATAAAATGTCAGGTTATAGGGAAGGCTTATTGTTATGTTGATCCCAATCATTGATAAAAAAAGCAATGATATATCTGAGATACATGAATGATATTTTCATTCTCTGGACAGATGACCTAAATTTCTTCATAGATTTCTAATACAACTTAGACAACCACCAACTTGTTATCCATTTGACTATCTCTAAAACACATCCACCCTACCATCCTCTTCCTGGATACCACAATGAGCTTCAACAATGGAACCATAGAGACATCTATATAAAAGAAACCAGTAGATCACCACACAAAGTTACATATCCAGAAAGCACCCCAACCACAGCAAAAAATCAGTTATCTACAGTCAAGAACTCAGATGCCACAGAATATTCTCCGAGGAGAAACTGTGGTTTAAACACATTTAAAATCTAATTCACCAAATTAAGACATTCCACGAAAGAGGTTGATCTCATCTAACAATGATAATTAATGATCTAGATGATGGAATAAATTGTCCCCTCAGCAAGTTTGCAGAGGACATGAAGGTGGTGGTGGGGAGGAGGAGGTAGATATGATGGAGGGTAGAGATAGAAACAAGAGTGTCCTACACAGATTGAAGGATTGTGCCAAAAGAAATCTGATGAGGACAAGTGCAGAGTAATCACAGGCTTGTGACCAACTGGCTAGGGGGCAAGTCTGCAGAAAAGGACTTGCAGATTACAATAGATGAGATATTGGATATGAGTCAACACTGGGTCCTTTTTGCCAAGAAGGCTAATGGTATACTGGCTGCATTAGTAAAAGCATTGCCAGCAAATCAAGAGAGGTGATTATTCCACTCTATTTGACACTGGTGAGGCCATATCTGAAGTTCCGTATCCAGTTTTGGCACCCCACTTCAGAAAGAATATGGACAAACTGACGAGAATCCAGTGGAGGACAATAAAAATAATAAAGGGCTCGGGGCACACGATTTATGAATGAGGCAAAGAGAACTGAATTTATTTATTCTGCAGGAAAAAAGACTGAGGGGGGGATTTGATAGCAATGTTAAACTACCTGACAGGGGATTCCAAAGAGGATGGAGCTCATCTCAGTGACAGAACAAGAAGCAATGGTTTCAAGTTGCAGTGGAAAAGGGGTAGGCTGGATATTAGGAAAATCTATTTCACAAGCAGGTTGATGAAGCACTGGAATGGGTTATCTATGGTGATGGTGGAATCTCTATCCTTAAAGGTTTTTATGGTCAAGCTTGACAAAGCTCTGGCTGTAAGGATTTAGTTGGGGTTGATCCTACTTTGAGCAGGGGGTGGGATTAGATTCCCTCCTGAGGTCTCTTCCAACTATGCTAGAACAGTACATGCAAAAACTGCAGACATATCTTCACTGATACAATGACCGATACCTATCATTCCTACAAATACACATGGGCTACGTCTACACTGGCATAATTTTCCGAAAATGCTTTTAACGGAAAACTTTAACATTTTCGCGATCGGGGCTTTTTTGCGGAAAACAGTACTATGCTGTCTACACTGGCCCTTTTGCGCAAAAGTCTTTTGGAAAAAGACTTTTGCCCAAACGGGAGCAGCATAGTATTTCTGGAAAAGCACTGATGATTTTACATGAGATCGTCAGTGATTTTCCGGAAATTCAAGTGGCCAGTGTAGATAGTTGGCAAGTTTTTCCGGAAAAGCTGCTGATTTTCCGGAAAAACTTGCCAGTCTAGACACAGCCATGTGGGTTTACATAATCCAGTGCACTGAATGCTTCAGTCAAAACAGACAGTCACTATGCTTTTGAATAAACTCACACAGAAAAAGTGATAAAAGAAAAAAAAGCACTATATTACCAGTCACTCTATACCTGACCTCTCAGTCCCCATTCTCGAAGGAAATCTTTTAACACTTTAAAAGATGAAAGTGTGAATTTAAATTCATAACTGTGTTAAACACTAAAATACAAAGAATGAACAGAGATAATGAATTTATGTTGTATTGCAACAATGCATAATCCAGTAATGTGCTATCTGCTACACCCTTGGTAGTTACCTCCCTGCCCCTTCCTGTTTTCCTTCTATGATTGGGAGTTTGTGGTGGTGTTTACTGGCCACTTCAACTTCAATGATCCCTTGAAATGTGTGTTAAATACTTATGCTAAGACAGTGTGTCAAACTTCTGGCCTACAGGCCATCCCCAGCTGGAGTGATTGCACAATCCAATCTAGGACTCCCAGTGGACCAGGGGAGGGCTGTCCATTACCAGCCCTCAAGCCCTGTCCCTTTCTGCCATTACCCTGCCTCTCCCCCTATAACCAAGGACATGGCTTTGGGGATCATGGGCAGCGAGGTCTGGCACAGCAAAAGTGATCAGGCCCTTTACACTCCCCATGGCAGCAGGACCTGCAGGGAAATGGAGCACAGCAGAACAAGTGCACCCATCTAATGTGCTCTGCTTCCATGTGGCTCCTGCTGACATGGGAAGTGCAGGGGATGGGGTTCAATCACTTATGTCATGCTGCAGCAGTCCCCCCTACACACACAATGATCCTTAAAGCGGAGTCCTTGGGGACCAGATGCCATGAGGGGAGAGGGCAGAACAATGGCAGGAAGGGGTGGGGTTTGAGGCCAGTAATGGACAGGCCCTTCCTGCCCACTGGGAGTCCCTGGCCAGACTGCACAAGTGCTCTGCCAGGGATGGCTCATAGGCTGGCAGTTTGAGACTGTCTGTTTCATTTTGTATTTAGCTGTACATTTTAGAGACCTGAAGAATTCTGAAAACATGGAAATTTGTGTCTTTCATCAATAGATATTGATTCAGTGAAAGATATCACCTCACACACCTTGATTGTTTTACACAAAGAAGCTGTCAGTGGAGGAACAATAAGATGCAATTTTATAATGTGAGTTTTATACCATCAATTTATAAAGCTTATTGGAAACTGCTATTTTTAATATATGGATTGTGACTCTCTTCAGAAGAAGGAATTTAGTATATATTTCTTGTTCATAGGATTTATATACAACACCAAGGTATTGCATTCTACTGTTGACAATACAAAATATTCTTATGTTTCAGTAAACAGCATCAGACATCTTGGAGAATTAATCAGCAATAGCTGCAAACTGATGCATAACTAATTTTCAGGAAATTTAGATTTCATTCTGCTTTGGCCTTTCATATTTACAATAAACACTCCACTAAAATATTAATGCTTTATATCAATAGTCTTTCTAATATGAATTTATACTGATAATAAGTAACAAACATTTCAAAAACAGATTAAAACTATTCACTTTCTGCCTTGTGTTTTCAATAAACAAAAATGTTTAAAAGTCCCTGAAGTCAAATTGAGTTTAAATTGTGTTATTCTCTCCTCACATAATTAAAATTAAACACTTACATTAATATTAATCTCACATTTTGAGCCAGTCCATCCTGTTTCACAGGAGCATAGATACCCAGCTACAGAATCTATACATCTGAAACACAAAATACAATTGTACAGATCATCATTCATATTTCTAACGATAGCACCAATCATGAAATTCTAATTTAAACACATATTTACTAATCACATGAGTAGCTGATTCAACTTCTACCTAATCAATAAGATTTTTTTTCTATTAACCTTAATGGACTTTTGGATGAGGTATATTATGAGGGCTGAAGGGATTTTAAAAGAGCAGACATGCTTCTAATAAAAGAAAGACTTATCATTTTGACCTGTTGGTATGTCATAAATGAAGAGTTGCTTTTAAGTGTATTAAAGTCTAATTAATCCACATTTATTGAAAATCTCTTCATTAATGAACATGAATTGAAGAAGAACTGAGATAATGCACCAGTATATTACATTATCTTAAACAGGCAACATCTGTCATCCTTAATTGTGCTTGTACTCCTACTTTATGGGGAGAACATAATTAAAACCATCTTTATCAGCCTTCTCTTGTCAGTGAATCTTAAATATTGTAAGTTAAGTACATTTTCCTGGAGATAATAATAGTAAAATAAAAATAACCACCTTCCATGGAGACAAGGCTCTGGCAAACATTCATCAACATCTGTTTCACAGTTTGTTCCGATAAAGCCTCTTTTACAGTGACATTCATAGAAGTTTATATCATCGATGCAACTTCCACCATTGAGACATGGGGCTGATGTACATTCATCTATATTTACTTCACATCTGTTGCCTAAGTAAAAACAGAACAGCAATGACTGGAACTTTCAACTGTAAATAACAACTCTCCAAACTTAAACAAAAAAAATTAAGGTTTACTTGTTTATATTAAAAATCCCAGATGACATGTTGAACATTTCTCTGTGTTGTTCATGTATTACCTTACCATATTCAGGTGCATAGCTCATTCCAATGAGATATTCTTTATTGATGTGCTAGAAGAATATATAGGTTACAATAAATTCCACAGCTAGCATCTGTAGTTGTAGCAACTGGGCTAGAAGGGTAAATTGAAGACAGAATGATGACATTCAAAAGCACTGAACGTTTATTAGAATGGTGTTGAGAATTTATTGGAAAGAAGAATTAAATGCAGTAGGTGTGGCAGAGTGGCACAGGTGTGCTTGTGATATGACGAGATCTAAGGATTGAGTGTCAAATAACTGTGGATTGCAATATGGGGATGATATAAAATCCCAAAGTGAGTTATCAAAACAAAGAGGTTCATGTGTACCTTGAAGTTCTTATATGTATCATTTCAATGCAGAACTGTGTAAGTTGTGTCAATAGAAGGACTCAGACATCACCCGGGTCAAGGATCCTACAAATACTAAATTAGATGGAGGTAGGAGGGTAAAGAAAGGGGCTTCAACCTCCACAGAAGCCCTCCTAGATCCTAGATCGCATGAATAGGGGTAGGAAGAAGGATGTCACATCCCATAGACTATGGCACACACATGAGAGGAATCTGGTAGGTAGCTGATAGGAGAAGCATCCTTTGAAATGTTAACTTGAGAACTAACGTCTTTGACTAATAGCATTGTAACCTGATTTTCCCTGAAGGCTGAGTGAATGGCATGCATTTTTGTTGGTATAACTATTGAACATCTGAGACCATGATGTGAGCCAAAAATTGTTGTCAGAACAAGTGAACTTTAAGAAAAGTTGTTTTTCAGTGGAGGCAATATTTCAGGAATCCCTTTTTCAAAGGTCCCAATATATGGATCAACAATTAAATAGAGCCATACAGAATTTCAAGGCAATCTAACAATCTCAACTTACTTTGAAAAATATTCATTAATTCAGCATGAGAATAAACCTGGCAGGTAGACAGTAATATCCCAATCGTACAGAATGTATAAAATGAGGTACAGAAGGACTTAGTAACTTACAAAAGCACATAGAGCAGGTCCACACCAGAAGTTAAAAAAAAGACCTCTTGATTTTCAGTTTAGCATTTTAGCTACAAGAACATTGTTCTCCTCCATGATGATGCCTCGAGTACCTTAATGCAACTTTAAGCAAAATAATGTTAAGTGAATCCAATTTCTCCATAAGAGTTAATGTAAATAGCAGGGATTATGCTCCAGGGAATTTTTTCATCAGCCGAAAGGCAGAAAATGCACACACCGTATATGTTATAAGCAATTTTAAATAAGTTATTACTGTACAGGGCAATGACGATTGTAAAGCCTAGTTGAGGTGATAAAGTCAGAGGGTGGAATATTTCCCAGGGAATGTCTTCCTACTAAATGATAAACTAGCACTCAACTGAACCCTTAAGGGTTATCATGTTGTTAACTGTAGTCCCACACCACTAGAGGCAGTATGGACTGAGGTAGGAGGAAACATTATATGCACAGCTGTGACTGCAAACAATTCCTTGCAGAAACTGAACATGATGGTGAGTCCACACTATCCCACAAGAGTACACCACACTTTCCTTCAGACGTGCATCTATGGCTGCACAGTGCCAGGGGTGTGTGTGTGTGTGTGTGTGTGTGTGTGTGTGTGTGTGTGTGTGTGTGTGTGTGTGTGTGTGTGTGAGAGAGAGAGAGAGAGAGAGAGAGAGGGGCTAACAGACTTATAGTACCCCTTTAAATACGCTGACCCCATTTCAAGTATACTGCCCTTGGAAGCAGACCAGGGATTCCAGACACAGGATTCTGTAGCTGTGATATCTTGCTTTGTGGATATGGAGGAGCATATGGAAGGTGGGGGGCATCCTGACATCAGCATGCCTCTCTCTCTCCCTTCCTGCCCCCCCATCCTGCTTCCAAATCCCCTACAAGGTCAGGCTGCTTTATTCAGAAAATCCTGCCAATCGTGGACAAAGCAGGCAGCCAAACATTATAAGGGAGCATTGCACACCATTGCTCAAGTAGATAAGAAATGTAAAAATGAAACAATATTAACTGAGACAATGGTAAGTGAGGAATTACTGTATCTCAGTCAGATTATTAGATTTAAAGTACTAGTGACTGGCACATGTGCACAGATGCTTGTAGGTAAGAATTTTCTACATTAAACTCCTGTTCCCCATGGCAGAACACAAAATATTTGGAAATGTGTAAAATGTTGGCGCTGTCAGCAGAGAGGCCCAATTTGTGCCAAGCGTATTTGTGATACCATCCCATCAGAGAATGGAAAGTCTACCTTGTGATTTAGCTATTCAAATGATATGATTCTATCCCCACCTGCATGCTCCCTACCAGATCATATTTGTTTTAGTTTTGGGGAAACTGTGCATGTTCAATTTTGTGTTCAGTATTCACAAAATCTCCTAATGTGGACTTTGAAATGAATTGCTTGAAGAAATATGGATTATTCCCACTGGAAGGCAATAATAATAATAAAAAACAATTGGCTGTGGCTGTTTTTGTTGTATTTTATTCATTAAAATGTTTAGTTTTATCAGAATCAGGTAATCCAACCACTTGATCAAATAGTGTTGATATTTGAGTACCTAGCGTTCTCTCTTACTTTCTTTCTCGCCTAGTAACAACACTTTCAAATATTAGCTTCACATTCTACTATTTAGTGATTCCAATATTATGTGCTGTAAATTCTTTTATTCAAAGTGAATGAGGAATTGTTGACTTGCTATATGGTTAAAAAAGTCTTAAATCTATTGCAGTCTTGTACATTCCTGTATATGTGATTGAAGAAGAAAAAGTGGTAGTTTTTCCTGATGATTAACACCTTGTAAATAAAAACATTCTTCTATGCTTTTCTGATCCACCCTTATTTCTGCTACATCAATCCACTACTACAAAGATATAGAATTAATTTTTGCTTGAACAGTTCAATACAAAACAAAATGAAAATCTATTATTTTACTGTGGGGGAAAAGATTGCATGACAAACTTATTATGTCATTAAATAATTACAAACATGTATTTTCTGGAGATCAAACCTACTGTGAGAAAGGATATTTTATATCTCCACCTTCATTATCATCCTGTAAATCCTAACATAATGAAGCTCGCAGCAGTACACTAACACAGATTTCTACAATGCAGAAATAGTCTCAATTTAAATTATATTGATCGAGAAAGAAATATGTATTCAGGACCCCAGAATAAGAGAGAAATATTGAAACTATTAAGAGAAAAATAAAAAGAGTAGAAAGGATCATTTTTACTGTCTCTGAAAGAATTTGACCCACTATATTTTATATTCACAACTAAGGAGAAAATTCCAGTAAAATGTTATAAAAAAGATTGATGAGTGAAAATAAATCTAATATCACATTTAAGAAAAGAAAGGGAAGACATTTATATTTCTTAGACTAAACTATGAAACATAGTTGTTTTTGTTGACCAAAGAAAATAAAACATTAATACAATATATTTCCTTAACTACTTCCTCTCTCTAGGGAAAACAAAATAAGATTGAATTTAGAAATTTAAATGCTAATTCAAGTATATATTAGTAGACATCAGTCTATTCTTATACTAAGTGTCTCTGTCTTTCTCAGTATTCCATCTTATTCCCTGTCCTTTCTGAGAAAATCCTTATTTTGCAAAGGAATGAAGAGAGAGGCAGAAATTTACTTTTTCTTAGAAAATGAACAGAATTAAGTATATAGAGGAATTTGATGATCAGGGATTGATGATCAGATATGGGTACTGAAGATATGATTACTAGCTAAAAATGTCAAGCAGCATTCCCTGCTGAATTTCCATAATTATGGGCACAACAATTATGAAAATAGGGTAATGTAGCTTTGAGCTGGGGTATCTTTTAAAAGTTTATCTGGCATGCTGTGAAATGGAGGCTTCTGGGCAGTCAAATATTCTGGTTAACTAAAAATTCAGGGTGTGAGCTGGGGCTCTGGGCTGAGGAAGGGGTTTAGGACATGGTGAATGTTCTGGCATTGGGATGAGAGCATTGGCCAGGTTAGGGCCACAAATAAGGAGTTCAGGGCATGGGAGGGGTATCAGGGATGCAGCAGAGGTTCAGTATAGAAGGAGATGAAGGCTCTGGCCAGGATGCAGGCTCTGGGATGGGCCTGGGGCTGGCAATGATGAATTAATAGCTCAGGAAGAAGTTCGGGTTCAAGCTTAGGGAGGAAGTTTGGGTACAGGAGGAGGTTCAGGGCTGAGGGTTGGATCATGGGAAGGGTTGTGGGGCATGGCTTCTGGGAGGGAGCTCAAGGCAAGGGGTTGGAGCACAGGAGGGTTTTGGGGATGTTAGATCCAGACTTGTGGAAACTGAAACATATCCCTGCTGCTCCCAGGAGGAAATTCAGCTAGGTGACTCTGTCCACTGCCTAGCTCACAGTCACCACCTCTGAAGCTTCTATTCACCACGGTTCCAAGCCAGGGTAGGGCAAAAGCTAGTATACAGAGCCCTTGTGTCTGTTTCTTTATGTAGAAGCATCAGGGATGTGCTGTTGCTTTTGGGGAGCCAAACGGAGTCAGATATGGAGCCTACCAGTTCCAAACTATAAGATGTACTTTCAATGAACCAGAAACACTGGTTTCTAGAGCTTTTCATTTGGTACAGGACCAAAAAACATAATTTTATACTGTAATTGCAAAATCAGGCCATTGTAGTCCTGCAGTCCTTACAAAATAAAGATCCATGGGGAGACCAAGCTTAGTCTGAGATTTCCATTCTGAAAAAAATTTGCAACACTTGCTATGAATACAGATGGTACTCATTATAAGAATGACTTGTACAGAAAGGTAGAAAGGTGAAAATAAATGTATATTACAGTGTAAAAAAAGGAAAGAAGAAAAAAATCATTATACTACTTTGTTCTTTTGCAGAAAATAGATGCTAAATAATAGGATATAGAATACTTTTTTTTAAATGGGTAAATATTTTAACTCACATTTTTTACTAAAGTAATTTAAATTTATAGCTTTAAACTTTGTGTATAAATGTGATATACATTTGTAAACAATACCCCAGGAATAATTTTTAGTTTCACTGGAAAAATCTGGTCCATTATGTATAAGCATTTACATTTA
This sequence comes from Pelodiscus sinensis, assembly GCF_052426305.1. NCBI lineage: Eukaryota > Metazoa > Chordata > Testudines > Trionychidae > Pelodiscus > Pelodiscus sinensis. The sequence goes on from NC_143054.1 coordinate 49,580,542, forward strand.
AATGATTTCCACAAGACAAATGCACAAAGTTTGTAATATGTCAAGCTTCAGCCACAAAAAAATGGGTAAGCATTTATGACTATAAAATATGCAGTTTGTCATCATCTGTTAGTATAGTTGTCAAATCACTTGAAACCTGTCTTCCTTTGAATCCTAGTGAGTACCACTATGGAAGTCTTTGACCTTTAAGTGTAAAATCAACTTCTAAATCATGAAAAACGTACAGTATCAATGTTTTGTAATTCTGTCTATCTAAGGTAAGCGGCATGGTACCATGGATAGGGTATTTGATTAAAAGTATGCAGACTGGGGCCACGTACATAAAAGTACTTAAGTGTTCCAATGCCTAAAGCCTAGTTACACAGCCACCTAGTGGAATTCTCGTCCCTGAGTTAAGCACCTAAGCTTAAGTGCATGGGGAGAATTGGGCAACTAATGAAGGAATCTTCATAACATCTTGAGTTGGGAGAAGTATCATGACTTGGGAGAAGCAAAATGCAAAGGAACAGTAGGGGGCTCCTTTTCCATGCTTTCAGACTCCTAGCTTCCATTGATCTGTTCTTTAGTTACCTGACTAAGGGTACGTCTAGACTACATGCCTCTGTCACCAGAGGCATGTAGATTAGGCTACCAGGCATAGGAAAATGAAGCAGCGATTTAAATAATCGCTGCTTCATTTAAATTTACATGGCTGCCGTGCTGAGCCGATCAGCTGTTTGTCGGCTCAGCGCGGTAGTCTGGACGTGCGGGTGTCGACATCAAAGGCATTTGTCGACCACCCAGGTATGCCTCCTGGGATGAGGTTTACCTGGGTGGTTGACAAATGCCTTTGATGTCGACACCCGCACGTCCAGACTACTGCGCTGAGCTGACAAACAGCTGATCGGCTTAGCGTGGCAGCCATGTAAATTTAAATGAAGTGGCGATTATTTAAATCGCTGCTTCATTTTCCTATGCCTGGTAGCCTAATCTACATGCCTCTGGCAACAGAGGCATGTAGTCTAGACTTACCCTAAGAGACTTCATTCATGGGATGAGAAAGGCAGTCCCCAATAATCTGGTGGATAAGGTACCTAACTGGGATGTGGAAGACCCAAGTTTAACTTCCTGTTGTGCCTGATTTGGAATAAGGAGTTGATCCCGAATTAAAGGTGAAGGCCCGAGAAGGCAGGCTTTCCATTTTTCCTCTTGGAGCTGTTTCACCTTATATAAATATTTAAATAGTCACTGGGCTCAGGGACTTGAATCTGGGTCTCTCACATCCCAGATCTGTGCCCTGCCCAGTGGGCTGTAGAGTTAAAATCTCTTCAAGCCTATGTAGAGAACATAGTAGTAATCAAGTGTAACCCCTTGGACAGAGCAGTGTTGGGCAGGTTCAGGAAACCTAGAGAGGGAGGTTTTGGCCTGTCCCAGGCTGTGACCTTGATTCAAAGACCGAGATGATCCAAAAGGTCACAGAAGAAGTGGCACAAAAGAAGCAAGAGACAGTAGAGGGGAGAGAAGGAGGGCAGGAGAAAACTGCAGCCAGAGGCTCTCTGGGTAGGGTCCCAGAGTAGTAGGTGGGCCTGGTCCTAGATGTTTTTCTGCAGTACTTCTTCATTTCCCATTTTGTATGCGTGCAACTGGTAGTTCCTTCCTAATTGGAGTACTTTGCATTTGTCCTTGTTGAACTTCATCCTATTTACCTCAGACAATTTCTCCAGTTTGTCTAGATCATTCTGAATTATAATCCTGTCCTCCAAATCACTTGCCACCACTCCCAACTTGGTATAATCTGAAAACTATAAAAATATACTCTCTCTGATATTGTCTTAATCATTGATGAAGTTGTTGAGAAGTACCAGTCCCAAAACTGATCTCTGCAGAACCCCACTCGATATACCTCTCCAGCATGACTGTGCACCATTGATATCTGCTCTCTGGGAATGGTTATCCAACCAGTTATTCATCCACCCAATACTACCCCCATCTACATTGTATTTTCCTAGTTTATTAATGAAAAGGTTATGTAAGACTGTATCAAAAGCTTTATTAATGTCTGCGTAGAGCAAATCTACCACTTCTCCCTTATCCAGATGGCTTGTTATTCTATCAAAAAAGCTATCAGGTTGGTTTGACATAGTTGGTTCTTGCCACATCCATGCTAGCTGTCTCTTACTTATCTTATTATCGTCTACATTGTTGCAAATAGATTCCTTAATTATTTGCTCATTATTTTCCCTGGTATAGAAGTTAAAATGACTGATCTGTAGTTTCCTGGGTTGTCTTTATTTCCCTTTTTATATATAGACACTGTATTTGCCCTTTTCCAGTCTTCTGGAATCTCCCGTCTCCCATGATTTTTGAAAGATAATAGCTAAAGGGTCAGATATCTCCTCAATCAACACTGTGAGTATTCAAAGATGCATTTCATCACGTCCTGGTGATTTAAAGACCTCTCACTTGGATAAGTAATCTTTAACTTATTCTTTTCCTATTTTAACTTCTACACTTCTCTCACTGTAGTTACTATGTTAGGCACCTAACCACCAACAACCTTCTTGCTGAAAACTGAAACAAAGAAGTCATAAAGTACCTTTGCCATTTCCACATTTTCTGTTATGAAAGATTTAACATAACCCCCAGATTGCAAACACAAGTAACATGGTCAGTATATTTTTGTGAGCGGATTTATTTTCTTTCCTTTTTTTCGGGGGTGGGGGGTTTACTTCGACATTAATAAAGTTTCAGTTGAAAAAGTTAAATCTTTGACAGGTTTTGTTTTGACTTGGCATGACTTTTACTTTGTTATGACATTAACCATAGTTTGAATACAATTTTTATATTTTGAAGGGGTTCTGTTTGTTTTGTTTTGCTGGTAGAATTTCCCTTGATAATCTTTGGTTTTTCTTTCTTAGTGCTTATTTTTGGCATTTTCATGACATTTGCTACTCAGCTATTTCTGTTGCTATATGTCATAGTGCTGAAGGTAAAAATATTTTGATTTTGTAAACCAAGCATACACCCTCCCTCTCTCTCTTTCTCTCTGCTGGATGTAATGCAATCTACTGAGTGCAAAATGATTTGCACTGTTAAAGCTTAAAACTGAGGAGGATGCTGTTTTTTAGGCATTTTTCATTACTTGTGTTGCTACAGGCTTGAAAAAACAGATTTTGTTGGAGTCTTCAAAGATATTAGCAAATGCAAGTGATTCATTGATGACAAATTGCTACTTCTTAGATTCAGAAAGAACACTAGAGGCGGAGTAAGAGCCACAGGGTAGTTGTGGAATAATCACAGCAGACACACAATAATTGAAAAAAAAAATACCCTAAATTATATTTAAAGCAGTGACTTGGTTATGGTAAACAGCAGTAGTGAAGAGGAAAGGAAATAAATATAGTATATGAATTGTCATATGGTACTAAATCAGAATACTGGTACACTGATGGCAGCTGAATATCCTAGGGACAAAAAAAGACTAACACTGAATAGAAATGTTGCAAAACACTCGGTTCAAAATCTCATCATATACAAGTAATTTGGCTAACACCAGAGAGTGTCTGGAAAAAATGAATTTCCTTTATTATATGAATAGTCCTCCCTTCTAATTAGATAATTAGCTGATTAGTGGACATAGCCAAGGACATTCCAGGTATTTAGATAAAGTAAACTGCTTTGACTGGTAAAATGCTCATATTGTCTCTAATCTCACCTTAAAGGCGTATCAAGAAGGCGTAAAAAAACGTAAAAAACAATGGTCCTGTAGCAATTTAGGGCACATCTACACAGCAGACAAAAGTCGAATTAAGCTACATAACTTCAGCTATGTCAATTGCATAGCTGAAGTTGAAATAGCTTAAATTAGCTTTTGGCACTGTCTACATAGCAGGAAGTCGAAGGAAGAACACTCTCCTGCAGGTTACAGGAGTCAGAGTAAGAAGTTCTCCAGCTCACCATTATTTTGAAATAATAGCTTGCTGTATAGATACGCTCTTTATTATTTTGAATAACTTCAGTTATTCCAAAATCATGCTGCTGTGTAGACTTAGAGACTAACCAAAAAATATATAAATAGTATCATGAGCTTCCATGGGCACAACCCATTTCTTCAGATGACATATATGGAGCAAGAGGCACAGAGTTTGAATTACAAAGTACAGAAAGAGGGGAGGGGAGGAGAAATCTTTTCCAATATCAGGTATCAAGGTAGCTCGTTCACTCAGTTTTTACTGGTTCTTCACTTGTCTTGGATACCAAATAGCCAGAATAGTACAAACAGCCTTCCATTACTTTCATCTTGTCAGAAAAGTACATCCCTTCCTCTTAAGTGAAGATCTAGAAATAATGATCCCACATTTTGCCTGGACTATGTTATTTTCTTGGGATGGAAATAATACTAAATCCTATTTTGTATAGGCTGCTGTAGTATACTTTTTTAGAATGACAAAACCCACTTAGAATACATTATAAATGTGAAATGTACAATGATTAGACCAGGTTATGAAGTTTTTGTCCTACAGAGGTTAAAAAAATAGGTTAATGACAAAATGTAATTAGTATCATTAACCTAACAAATGGGTAGAGGTAAAGGAAAGGGAGAAGCGGATGATAAAAATATTAGCACACTTTAATACAAAACTGCTTGGCTGCACATTGAAGCTGTGTCATCTCCTAATACCACTTTCTAGAGTACTTTCATGTGCTCAGGTTGCGCACACATGAGTGGAGAGGACAAGCAGTTGAAAGTAATTTTTATGAGTGATGAAGATAAGAAGATGGTAGGTAACAGTCAGCATGGATTTGTAAAGACTACATCATGTCAAACCAAACTGATAGCTTTCTTTGATAGAATAAGGGAGAAGTGATTTAGATAATGGCATAGAGAGTAAGCCTATATATTCTGCAGATGACACGAAGCTGGGAGGATAGGGGCCTGGACTTGATGATCCCTTGAGGTCCCCCTTCCAGTTCTCATAATCTATGAATCTAGGACCAACCACAACCATGGATAGGAAAGTATGGCCATGGATTGGTATTTAAATTTGGAGTTGACGACTCATTTAAACATCATTACATAGCAGTTTTAGCAGTAAATGCATCCCAAAAGTACAAGTGTAGCCACTGTAATTTAGCTGCCCCATGGTCAAGAAACTGAAAAGGTGATGCTTGTGCTGAGAGCAGCTAAGCCAAGCTATTGTTCTCATACAAGCTGTCAAACAGTTTATGAAGTTTCTGAGCAACTTATTACCAAGATATAAAATTTATAATAAAATGTCTGCTCAGATTATTCCTGTTTTAGTTAAAATATTGGTTGAAGAAATCATCTGGCTCAGTGAATCCTATGGATCAAGGAGAGAAACTGTTTGCTGAGATGGCCTTAGCAAGACTACAAATGTCTCCAGAATACTAGTCTTGGCATGATGCCACAAATGACAGCAATGACCTGAAAACCTTCCAGTAATTGTTCCAACATAAATGAAATTTTGAATTCCAGCAAGTGAAAGATTCCTGTGTAAAATGACGATGTGGAACATTTCTCTCAAACAATGCCTTCAGATATACATTGGTTTTGACTGAAGATTAAAAAGATTTTTCATGTCTCACAAATTATATTAGAGATTGGTGTATGTGTGTTGTCCTCCAATGAGCTAATAATTAGATTCACTATGTACATAGCAATGAGTATTTACAAAATGCTCGTTAATTGTTTTAATTGTATTTTGTGCATTATCTATTAGCAAAAACCCCTACATTATATAACCTGATATCAATGAGCCAGATATCAAATATATACATATATATATATCCACCATATTTTTGAGAAATATAGAAAATATCTTCTTTTGGGGACAGAGAAGAAAGAGAGAGAAAGAAAGAGAGAATGTGTTTGTGTGTGAATTGCCACAACACAGAAGACTAGAGAGTGACACAAAATGTCTGAAGGAGCAGTTAAAAGCATATGCTATGGACCCAGAACGCACCTCAGGGCTACGTCTACAGTGCGTATTGTTGCGCAAGAAGATATGCAAATGAGATGTGGCGATTAATATCGCTGCACCTCATTTGCATACCTAATGAGCCACCATTTTTTTGGAAGGGGCTTTTGTGCAAGAAGGAGCTGTCTACACTGCTCCTTCTTACGCAAAAAACCCCTCTTGCGCAGGAGCCGTTCTTCCTGAATATAAACGGCAGAACAGGGTTCTTACGCAAAAAAACCCTCCTGCGCAACAGGGTTTTTTGGTGCAAGGAGCAATCTAGACAGCTCCTTCTTGAGCCAAAGCTCCTTCCACAAAAAATGGTGGCTCATTAGGTATGCAAATGAGGCACGGTGATATTCGTCACTGCACCTCATTTGCGTATCTTCTTGCTCAACAACGTGCAGTGTAGACATAGCCCAGAAGTCTCGGGGTCATGGTACAGACTGAAAATAAGCTATTTCCTGCTATTTGATTCCTTCTGTGTTCAGAGACACTGTACATTCTTCATAAATAAACAAAACCATATCAAAGAAATATCTGACTGCCTTCATTTTTTCCTCCTATCTTGAACTACTAGACCTGAAATTTTTGACTGGCTGCTTAGATAAAAAGGGGCAACATCATTAATCATTGTAATAAAAAAGCAATTCTATAGTTTTCTGTTATTCATAAATAGCACTTTATCCGTTAGCCCTTCAGAAGCCTGCTATTCATGTTTCGGCTTCATTTCTTATTACAATTTTTAAAAGCTCTAAATAGAAGGTGGTTGCATTGTGCTTTTGAAGAGACATAGTAATGAACCACACAGAACATTGGTATGCCATCTTACAGTAGGTACACTGAACATGCAAATTGCACAGTTATGTATGTATAGGACTCTTGACATTCAGCTATTTCCCTACCAAAAGACAAGTATTTTGGTGCCTAAAGGAACAGATTTCTCACCTAAATCTAATTATATTTGAGAAAATGAACAGTGTCATCATCAAGTTTCTAATCACTAAATCAATGTGTTTACATAGCAATAGATGCTGTTGTAAGGGACTTCTTATGAACAGGCCTTATAATAATATATTTTGAGCTGCATCTGTACACACAAAAAATGCCAGTAACTGACTATCTCCCTAGGGACTGGATTGATTCAGCTAGCTGCAGGGATTTTCTTCTCCCTAAAAGCTGGGTTTTTAGTTGTCTGGTAGCTCTAGTCATTTATCACTACAAATCCTTCTCTAGAGTATCCATACCGAATGGTCACTTCCTAATGACAAAGCAGCCTCTATAGGATACTTCAAAGTAAATATATATCTCATGTTCCAAACCATCTTTTACTGTTCCTGCAGCCATGAATATAATTCAAAATTTGGGCTAAAATATTCTAAAATTTTGGCTGCTAAATTCCTATTTTAAAAAATGACTTAGACATCTAAATATTAACGGAACTTGTGATTTAAATGGATATCTCCTACATCCCAGGTAAGTGTGTTAGCCACCGGGCTATAGAATCGATCTCTCTTGTTAAAATTATTAAATATTCATTGGTGCCAAGTGCAAGAACTTGAAAAGAAGAGATTGAGAGTGACTCTTTTTAGCCTTTAGTTTTAGGCACTGCTTAGGAAGCAGACAACCTGGTTTCAAATCCCTGTTCCAAATCAGAGAGTAGAGATTTGAAAAGTATTCCACAACCCAAATTCTTGCCTTCAAAAAAGAAAAAGAAGGATGTCCATGAAATATTCAGATTTCACAGGAACCTGAACTTTGCTGCTCTTTTATTTTATTATTCGGATTAGCCTGAACAGGGCAAACCTGAAAGTACAGGCCTAGTCAGTCTGCAAATGAAATTAGTCATTTTTCTATTGGCCTCAGAATTATCCTGTTTCACATGGAGTAACCAAGAGTTCTCCAAAAAACTTCTTTGGTCATAAAACTTATCTCCCTAAGACATCCATCATACCACTGCCACTTACATGGTGAGTCAGGAAATAATTTTATACTTGAAAATAAAATAATTTTTGTATGAACATGAAAAATATTTCATGAGGCATGTTCAGGACATTTGAACTATATTTTGCTAGACAAAGAATATTCAGAGTGCAAAGCTTAGAAAAGAGAAAAGATTAATAGTGCAATCAAGGAACAAACCTACAGGGAAAGTGTTCATTATCATACATTTTATCTAATTACATATTCCTCTTAATATGTTATAATATGCAGTTAAAAGAAAGTAATATTAATTGTTTAACTTACATTTAATTCAATATCGCCAGGGCTTGACAAATAATGCCTGCAACCTGGAAGAGCTGGGTTTGGGCTATCTGCGCATGTGCAGAACAATCTGCGCATGTGCAGATCGTCAGACAGCACAGCAGGCGAGCCCTGAATATCGCACTCAGATTTTTTTCCTGTCTTATGCTTTTTATAATAAACAGTGCACATTCATTGATTTGGGGTAATTGAGATGATTCCGTTCAATTTTTTATGTTCTTTGTTTTCACTTCAGTTTCAAAATGTTGTCTATATTTCACGAGTTCTAAATCAGAGGAGTAAAAAATATTGTTAACACAGAATTAAGGTGATCTGGTGATAACTTATCTGGTGATAACTGGAATGTCAAGCTAAAGATAAATGCATAGCTGCACAGCTGATATCTATGGGAGGGCTTTAATTGCCTTAACAATGAGAGGAGGTGTTCCATTATACATCAAAATATATCTATGCTTCTTCTGAGGTTTCAGTGGCAGTGAGAGGTAGACCAGTTGAAAGCCTCTAAAAAAAAATTCAAGTGGGAAAATAGAAGTGATATTAATGCAATGGTCTTTTATAGACCACCAAACTATGAGGAGGAGACGACGACATCTATAGAAGAAATAAAATAAATATCCACTAAACAACATGTGGTAGTTATGGGCAATTTTTAACTGCCTAGACAGCTGTTGGAAAAGTAAAATGGCAAAACACAGTAAGTTCTTTGAATGTATCAGAAACAATTTTTTTCTTTCAAAAACTAAAGGAGGGAGGGGAGGAATAACCAAGGGAGAGAGCCATTTTAGATTTCATTCTGACCAACAGGGAGGAATGGCTTGTGAAAGATGGACAGACAGGGAAGTACAAGTGAACAATGAAATGATGCTAGTCAGGATAATAGACAGTAATGTCAGTATACCAGTTGCTTAACCACGGGCCAAGCATTTGTAGTCATCTCAGTAAAGGAGAGCTTTAGTATGGAATTTGAAGGAGAACAGTGAATTGAATTTTTGCATGTTTATGAAGTGTTTCCTTCCCTCTCCATCCCCTTACATCTAGGTGAAGGGCATCATTGGGAGAAACCATAAAGGTGTTTTTTTGTAAACTATGAATTCACATTTGTCCAAGTCTACTAAATTCTGCTAGACTTGACCTGTAGCATACTTTGACCTACAGTATCTATACTTTCTAGTGTTTTTGCTGGCATGGATTCTACTGTTCCCTGAATAAAGGAAGCAAAACAACCCACCATTATATTTGTCAAAGCACCTTTAACCATTATAAGCTGCAGCTACATTAGGGCTATGTCTACACAGCAGCATTATTTTGGAATAACTACTACTGTTCCAAAATAACAAAGAGAGCATCTACAAGCAAGCCATTATTTTGAAATAATGATGAGCTGGAAAACTTCTTACTCCAACTACTGTAACCCTCATTTTATGAGAAGGAAAATTGAAGGAAGACTGTTCTTCCCTTGACTTCCTGCTGCGTAGACAACATCAAAAGCCGAATTAAGCTATTTTGATTTCAGCTATGCAATTGATGTAGCTGAAGTTGGGTAGATTAATTCGACTTTTGCCCTGCTCTGTAGACATGCCCTAAGAGGCTTTGCCAGTACTTTACTAGCGTAGACCTGACATGTCAGATCCCTAATTGGATATACAGGGCTGTCATTTAGAAGAAAGCAAAACACCTTTCCTTGTAAATGAAGCATATTAGATATCGAACCAGTGACATAGTAAACAGGAAGCAACACAAAAGTTTAGGGTCTCTTTTCAGAGGAAAAAACACACAAAAATCTGAAAGGGCAGGAATGTCAGGTGTAAGTGGTGTTTTCTTTTTGTTAAAATTCCCTTTTCTCTTTTTATTGGTATTGCTATGTGAAAAACATTGTTTTCTTCTGCTAATAAATCAGGTAACAGACAAAGGGCTCTCTTTAAACTGCCCCCAGGAAACCAAAGAGTTCACAAATATCTCTGAAGAGACAGCTGGTGAAGTGTATTATTGGTGCTACATTATAATATTCAGAATGGTTAAAGGTAACCATTCCTAGAAGTTTTAAGACCTGGCTTGACAAATCCCTGGCTGGGATGATTTAATTAGGGTTGGTCCTGCTTTGGGCAGGGGGCTGGACTGTATGACCTCCTGAAGTCTCTTCCAGCCCTAGGATTCTATGATCCTTTGTAACTGAGATGGTGTTTATAAACCCCACCACACCAATGGGGAAAAGATTAAGGAACTGCTTTGGGCTAGGACAGCCTTACTCCTCCCTGCCACACCTGCAAGTCATGCTAGGAATGGAGGAGGGGTGTTTAAAAGGAGTAAGTGCACTTAGTAATGGGCATTTCTAGGAATGGAGTAGGATGGTGAGCTTCTAGAAAGGGGCAGGAGAGCTAACAGGGCTGGTGTCCTCCTAGAAAAGCAACACAGATCCCCTCTTCTAAACAGGCCAAGAAACTTTATCCTAAATTGTGCTGGAGTCTGTCAGGAGTGACCGCCAGTTACCCTTGCACCTTATTTAAGATGGTTCGGCTAGAGCCAGCAGTGAGACGGTTTTAACCGGTGATGAGCTAGCCCACAGTCTCCTCAGCTGCATCAACAATTTGTGAGGTAATTAGGCCCAAGGACATGAGGTATGAGAACTAGATATCAGTAGTGTTTCCTGCTAGAATCTGCTTGTGGATGTTTAGACTCCTAAGAAAAGAATAATTATAAGACAGCCGAAAGGCACTGATCTGAGGAACAGTCTCACCTGTGGACCTAGGCCGTGTGGGTGTCCAGGAACTGCCCACACTGGAGCAGCACCCGCTACTAGCCCTCGAGAGCACGGACGGAGGATCCAGGACTGTCAGTAGCAGATGGGGCATAAACATTGGGCTCTTGCTTGCCTGATTGCTTCTCCGCAGTGAGATGCACATATTTAGAAATGCGTGAAAGCTGTAAGGCATAATATACCCTGGCAATAAATCCCCTTATATTTATGCACCGGGTGTGGTTCCATTGAGTGTATCTGAGCTTTCTGTTAGAGTGACAGAATCCCAATGATTTTTGTAGTAAAATACGGCCCATCCAGGGATCATCTGGAGAGGAGGCCAAATATCTGGTCTACAACTGCCTACTGCCCCCCCCCCCTCTTTTTTTGGTTTAATTTTTTTTTTATTGTTTCACTTGCAACTCCAAGAAAGGGAAAAATAATCAGAAGACCAATACAAGAGGCTTGACTGGAATTTAATATTCTTGCTGGAAGGACTGGACTTCTGTGAGTGCACTTTTTATGTATTGTCCAAAGGGGGTGCTCTGATGAGAACAGATCTTTGACACCAATAGGAGCTACAGTCCAGAAACCAGGAAAAAGTTTTGGGGGATGTAACCAATACTTCACAGTTGTTATGCACTTGGTTCCCCCCCCCCCTTGAGTCAGGATGTATTGCATTTACCCGCTGACTCATCTCCACTATTTACCAGTTGTAACAGAATACAGGACCGCCAATCTGTTTTCCAATTATTTGCACCTATCTTCTTAATGTTCATTGAGTTGGAGACATATCATTATGAATGCATTTAAACAAAACTGAAAAGACTTCTAACTCAGGCATAAATGTCTGCTATTCTACTTGTTCACCTTCCGTTATTCACTTCAGTGAAAATGTCACACACAATTAAATTAGAAACACACAAAAAAAAACCTTGTAAGTAACTTACTTTCTTTTCTTAAAAATAAACCATATGAAAGGCATAATGTTATTTTTAGCAAACCTAGCTCAAAATATCATGAAAGTTGGCACTATATAAAAGTTACAGGTTTTCAAGTGTTAATACTTCATATCCAATTGAGAACTATAAAATCCATCGTTTTCATTTTATTTACAAAAAGACAGTCCTTAAATGAATTCAGTTTTGAAATATGTCTCTCTTTGAAACTTGACTATTTAAGCATTGCACCTTATTACTTAACAGATTTCACCCTTGTGCTCATTCAGGCAAGTCATATTTGCTTAGTTTAATGGAAATAATAAAGTTTTACTCTTTTTCTTTGTTTTTTTTTTATAGCTGTCAGGACTAAAACTACTAAGGGTGTGTCTAGACTACAGGGTTTTGTTGACAAAAGTGGACTTTTGTTGACAAAACTATACTGCACCTACACTGCTGCTGAGTTCTGTCAACATAACGTTGACAGAACTCAGCAGTTTTGACGACGGCTGTAAACCTCATTCTACGAGGAATAACCCCTTTTGTCGACAGAGTTCTGTCTACAGAAGGCGTTATTGCATCTACACTGTCCTTTGCATCTACACTGTCATGTCGACAAAGCGGCTTGCTTTGTCAACAGAACTGGATGTAGTCTAGATGCTCTCTGTCGACAGAAGCTTTGTCAACAGTATTTGTTGACAAAACTTCTGTTGACAAAAGCCTGTAGTCTAGACATACCCTAAGAGAGATTGTGCAGCATCCCAGTTTAATTGTCTCAAAATGTATATGTGTACCTCACAGTCCAAATACATCATAATGTTACAAAATCTTAAACAGATCCTAAAACTTTAGGCCCCAGGATAAGCATGATCTCCATTGCACAGAACAATGAAATGGATTAGAATCTGCCCTGACTGTCTTAACATCTGGGCCTGCAGTCCTTAGATAGTCCAATCTGCCATAAAGTTCAATGGGAATTTGGGGTGCATGAAGAACATAATCTTATATTCTTGGTAAGAAAGCAAGGTGTTTCAAAAATCTTGGCTGAATATTCATCATGCTTACGTCTATGGGAGTTTGGTTACTGATAGAGCGAGATCAGAATCTGGCCCTAGATACCTGACTACATATCACATTTCTCTCAGGCTGATTAAACAGAAGGCTAAAACTGGGGGGAGGGGAATATGATAGTAAAGATACATATAACAGACTAAATTCCACACATTACAAAATCCTAGATTTTGTCTAAACAATGCCTACATATTTTGGTTTACATAAGGTCTAACAAAGGAATCAGGCAAATAAAATATAAATATTTGCATAAATATTCTAGCTACAACAACTTCTGTTAAGTATCAGAGGGGTAGCCGTGTTAGTCTGAATCTGCAAAAGCGACGAGGAGTCCTGTGGCACCTTATAGACTAACTGAAGTGTAGGAGCATAAGCTTTCGTGGGCAAAGACCCACTTCGTCAGATGCATGACGAAGTGGGTCTTTGCCCACAAAAGCTTATGCTCCTACACTTCAGTTAGTCTATAAGGTGCCACAGGACTCCTCGTAACTTCTGTTAAGTTTTTTTAAAAGTTCCAAAATCAATCTAATGTAGTCTGTCCATGTGTTTTTCATGTTTATGGTAAGAGAAAAATGTTCAATAGCCCCTAATTCAACACAAAAGATTTTCAGTGTGTATTTGTTCCTTAAAAAAGCAACTTTGCTCTTTTTTGTTTGTTTTGTTTTATTTAAACAACCTGGACTACATTCTAGACTCCCTTGTATTTGCTCTCCACATATGCTGAAGAACTAGGGCTACTTTATACTCAGATTGTTATCATCCCAGTGGTCCCTGCTCAATCAGTATTGGGAAAATAGAATACTATCAAAGAGATGTGCTAAAACATGCTCGAGTGTGCCCTGGGATGTTTCTCTGCAGTTTGGTCTCACTTATGCCAGTTTTACATTGGTGTAACTCCACTGACTTCTATGTAATTCCTTGTGTTTATCAGAGTATTCAAGGTCAGGGTTAGCCCCCTAATGAGTCAAAACCATGGCAGAGTACTTTCATCTCATGATTCATTTCTTGGCTGTCTCTTTGAGTCCATTCATCTGAATGAAGCAAAGGTAAGAATTTGTTCTCATAAAACTAGCAATGTAACAAACCTAAAAATGGCAATATTAACGTCCGTCTTTATAATTAGGATTTCCTTCTTTCATAAATGAATTCTAAAATTCTGTGTGTGCAACTTTCCATTCGTGAGTGAGCCAGCACAGAATGGTACTGCTTTATTTTGGCCAAAGCCAAACATAATTCTCCTTACACATTTCAGTATTTCTAATATTTTAATTGCATTTAATTTTCTATGATCTTTTTCCTCTGTGTTCACTGGCAATTTATTGTTAGTAGTCACCAAGACTGAGATTTTCAAAGCTGCAGCATGAATCTGAATGCCAAATTTCCATTACAATTAATGGGGTATGCATATTCTATAGAGAACCTTTGAAAATCTTAGCCTAAGTTGTACATGAATTTCCATACGAAGTGCACACCATCTACAGTACTAATTCCTGTCCTTCCATTTTATATGCTGCTTAAAACCTATTGTTATTTTTCATCTTAAAATATATAATTCTTAAAACTGTTCTTGAAATCTAAATTGTGTTTTCTGTTTTCTCTCTTCAGTCATATGCTGTCTTGTAACAGCAATAAGAAATTCTATCTAGGGGTACATCTAGACTACATGCCTCCATCGCCAGAGGCATGTAGATTAGGCTACCAGGCATAGCAAAATGAAGCGGCGTTTTAAATAATCGCCACTTCATTTAAATTTACATGGATGCTGCGCTGAGCCGACAAACAGCTGATCAGCTGTTTGTCGGCTTACCATGATAGTCTGGACGCTCGGGTGGCGACATCAAAGGTATTTGTCGACCACCCAGATATACCGCATTCCAGGAGGCATGTAGTCTAGACGTACCCTAGCTGAATTTTAAAAAAAATTTCTATTCCTAAAGTGTCAAGGCCAAATAATGCCCCCATAGCTGAACACATACAATTCCGACTGTTTTCAATGAGAATTACATTCAAATATCTGAGGGCAGAATTTGACCTTGAATATTCTTTGAGTTTGTTGCCTGTATGTAATTAAGCCTTGGAGTATTTTTTTTCTCCTCCTAGATGACATCTGGGATTACTTACCAGCAAGGATTGCTATTTTTTTTTAAATAGAATTATATAAAGCACAGTCTGTGGTCAGTGACACTGAGTGAAGAGATAGAATTATTAGAGGCTACTACTGCATTAGAAAACTTTTCTTTGGAAACCTGACAAGTAGACAAATATTCCAGATACTAGGTACATAATTCACTTTAATGGCACATCTATTGATGGAACCAATATCTTAAATGTATGAAAGCTAAAATATAAATGTGTATAAAGCTTTGCAGCATTTGCAAATAGTTTTGTGTAGGTCTTGCAGCTTCAACAACTTAATGGAACTTGATTTGGTGTCAGCCTCTGTCACAGCTTAATCAAATGCCAAAGCAAGTGTTCAAAGTCATCTAAAATTCAGAAATCATGGAATAATAATAAGCAAGAGGATTGGTTATGGATGCATGTAATGGGAAAATAAAGAGTGCAGTTTAGTCACTTGTTCAGTGATAGACACAAAATGACATCAAGTGTGATCCAAGACAAGGAATAAAAATTACTGTGTTCTATGAAATGAAAAATATTACATTGCAGAGGTAATTAATAACAGAAAGATTACTGGTCTTTGGTACAAGACACAACGCAGAAGTAAACCAAAGGAATTATGAACCTAAATAGCAGATGTGCATCAAATACAATAATTATCATTATGCATTAACTTATACTTTAAAAAACAACTCTGCACAATGGTAAAGAAATACATGAAGATTTCCTTTAAATTAGTTAAAGTATTCTGGAACATTAAGGAAAAGTTTTTCAGAACTCCTCTTGAGAATATCCCTGAGGATTAGAATACCGAAAAAAGAATTTGTGAACTCTTAGGTGGATTATATTTAAATTTTTCCTAGGCTGAATGTTCTTGTTAGGTTCCTATGAAACAATAGATAGATATTACAATTCTGATACTTAAATATAATGTCTCACATATGATCGTGCTGCATCATACTATGGAATTTGTTCAGTTCCAGTACCCTAAGTCATCTTAAACTGAGGTGAAATTTAACTAACCTGTTCTTGACTAGTTTTATTAACTTGATTATGTAACTATCAGCAACCAGGAAATTTCCATTTTTAGTTCACCCATTCTTAAATTATTGCACTCCTGTGCGTATTTGGGTTTGAATCTCCTTATTTCTGCTGTCTATTAACATATTACAGACGATCAGAAATGTATTTTCAGGGGAAAAATTGTCTGAAAAAGCTTTACCAAACAGCACAATATTAACTTATTCCACTTTCAGAGATGATTCCGTTTATGAATCCTTCAGCACTTAATGCATATACTGATGACAAGCCAGAAGGAAAGGTTTATCCTTTCCAGCTGCTAGGAACATAAGATGGATGAATCAGACTGACTCGCCTTAGAGACTGGAACAGAAACTAATGCAGTAGTTGTCACAAAATTACTTTGACAATCATACAAAATGCTTTGCATTCAATCACACAGTCACATTGTGCTGCCAGTTTGGTGAGTAAAGGGCATAATTTCTTGCTTTATTTTCTCCACCAGATCCTTTATTTATATAATAACCTGTCAATGCTGACTTAATGAGGAGAGCAAATAGACAGTATTGCTGTTCAAAGTTTGTAAACAATAAAAAAAGTTAGATCAGTTAATTAAATACAACTTTAGTATTCCAACTTCACTGCTTCTTATTCAAAGTGTACATTAACTATAAAAGCAGTTCCTCTTCCCTCGGACTAGGCTTGTGTACTATTTATCACAACTGGGGATAAATCACATATAGGTACAGGCAGTCCCCGGGTTACGTACAAGATAGGGACTATAGGTTTGTTCTTAAGTTGAATTTGTATGTAAGTCGGAACTGGCTCCAGATTCAGCTGCTGCCACTGAAACTGACCAGGGGCTGACTACAGGAAGCCGGAGGCAGAGTTGCTCTGCCCCCAGCTTCCTGGAATCAGCCTGATCAGTTTCAACAGCTGCTGAATCTGTAGCCTGGGACAGAACAGCTGGGGCGCTGCCCGGTAGGTTCCCACAAGACCAACCCGGCAGCACCCCAGCTGCTCTACCCGAGGCATCCCGCAACAAAACCCTGGTCTGCTGCGGGGGGGTGCACTAGCTGCGCCCCCTCCCCCCCAGCAGACCAGGGAGACCCAAGCAAAGCTGCACAGGCAGAGGGACCCCGCTGCCCGTGCGGCTTTGCTCCCGGGCAAAGCCGCTGGACCCCCCCCCAGCAGACCAGGGGGACAGGAGCAAAGCCGCCCAGGTGGCAGGGGTCCCGCTGCCTGGGCAGCTTTGCTCCCGGGCAAACGGGCAAAGCCGCCCAGGCGGCGGGATTGCTCGGGTGTCCCTGGTCTGCTGGGGGGGTCCAGCGGCTTTTCTGGACCCCCCCAGCAGACCAGGGAGACCGGGAGAAGCTTTTCTCGCCCCAGAGGACACGGGCGCGACCATGAGCTCCGGGGCGAGAAAAGCCCCGTTCGTAAGTGCGGATCCGACATAAGTTGGATCCGCGTAAGTCGGGGACTGCCTGTATAAACTAATGAAGTGCACTCTTGAGTAATTATTTTAGTGTGAGTGCATGAGTGTGTGTGTGTATGTGTACATATAAAAGAGAACGTGAACCCCAAAGTAACTGATGGAGTGCTGTCTGGATGAGTTTGCAAAGAGACTGAAACTATACCTGTTAAAGGTGCAAACTGCCCCAGTTCATCATAACGAAGTGTTAGCTCAGACACCAAATGTTTCATTATTGTTAGCTATTTAATTACTGATCGAAGCATATTAGAAAGAATATCATAATGTGAAGATTGCTTTGTCAAGTCGAGACTTAAACACCTCTAGGGATGGAGACTCCACTACTTCCCTAAGTAACCCATTCCAGTGTTTTACCACTCTCCTAGAGAAATAGTTTTTCCTAATATCCAACCTGGACCTCTCCTACCACAACTTGAGATGATTGTTCCTTGCTCTGCCATCTGTCACTACTGAGAACAGCCATTCTCCATCCTCTTTGGAACCTCTCTTCAGGAAGATGAAGGCTGCTATCAAATCCCACCTCACTCTTCATTTCTGCAGACTAAACAAGACCCAACTCCCTCAGCCTCTCCTCATAGGTCATATGCTCCAGCCCGCTAATCATTTTGGTTCCACTCTGCTGGACCCTCTCCATTGTGTCCACATCCTTTTTGTAGTGGGGGGCCCAGAACTGGACACAATACTCCAGACGTGGCCTCACCAGAGCCAAATAAAGGGGAATAATTCTGGATCTGCTGGCAATGCTCCTCTTAATGCCACTTAATATGCCATTAGCCTTCTTGGCTACAAGGGCACACAGCTGACTCATATCCAGTTTCTCATGCACTGTAACCCCCAGGTCCTTTTCTGCAGAATGACTACTTAGCTGGTTGGTCCCCAGCCTGTAACAATGCATGGGATTCTTCTGTCCCAAGTGCAGGACTCTGCACTTGTCTTTGTTAAACCTCATCAGATTCCTTTTGGCCCAAGCCTCCAATTTGTCTAAGTCATTCTGGACTCTACCCCTGATCTCCAGCGTATCTACCTCTCCCCCTAGCTTAGTGTCATTCACAAACATGCAGAGGGTGTAATCCATCCCCTCATCCAGGTCATTAATAAAGATATCAAACAAAACTGGTCCTAGAACCGAACCTTGGGGCACTCCGCTAGAAACCAACCGCCATCCTGACATCGAGTCGTTGATCACTACCCGTTGGACCCGGCCTTCTAGCCAGCTTTCTATCCATCTTACTGTCCATTTATCTAATCCAAGTTCCCTAAACTTTCTGGCAAGAATATTGTGGGAGACTGTATCAAAAGTTTTGCTAAAGTCAAGGTATATCACACCCAGTTACCTCATCATAGGAGTTAATCAGATTAGTCAGGCATGACTTGCTCTTTGTGAATCCATGCTGACTATTTCTTATCACTTTCCTCTCCTCCAAGTGCCTCAAAATGGATTCCTTAAGGATCCCTTCCTTGATTTTTCCAGGAACCGAGGTAAGACTGACCGACCTATAGTTTCCTGGATCGTCCTTCTTCCCTTTTTGGAAGATGGGCACTACATTTGCCTTTTTCCAATCATCTGGGATCTCTTCCGATCTCCAAAACTTTTCAAAGATAATGGCCAAAGGATCCTCAATGACATTTGCCAACTTCCTCGGTAGCCTCGGATGCATTGAGTCCAGACCTATGGATATGTGTATGTTTAGCTTTTCTAAATAGTTCCTAACCTATTCTTTACCCACCAAGGGCTGTCCATCTTCATCCCATCTTGCGTCACTTAGCGCATTTTTCCGTGAGCCCACCTTGTCCATGAATACAGAGGCAAAGAAAGCATTGAGTACTTCAGCTTTCCCCACATCATCTATCACTAGGTTACCGCCTTCATTCAATAGGGACCACACACCCTCTCTGATCTCCTTCTTCTTGTTAACATGCCCGTAGAAACCTTTGTTGTTATCCTTCACATCCTTAGCCAGTTGCAATTCCATCTGCGCTTTTGTCTTCCTGATAACCCCAAGTTTTCACTTTTTGTAAGCTTCCTTTTTGTGCTTAAGTTCACCAAAGATTTCCCTTGTAAGCCAATCCGGTCTCTTACCATGTTTGCCTTTTTTGCTACGCATCTGGATGGTTTCTTTCTGTGCCTTCAATAAGACTTCTTTACAATACTGCCAGCTGTCCTGGACTTCTTTCCTCTTCATGTTAGCATCCCAGGGGATTCTGCCCATCAGGTGTCTGAGGGAGTCAAAATCCACTTTTCTGAAGTCCAAGGTGTGTATTTTACTACTCTCTTTTCTTCCTTTGGTCAAGATCCTGAAATCTACCATCGCATGATCACTGCTTCCCAGGTTGTCACCCACCTCTACTTCCCCTATTAGTTCCTCCCAGTTTGTGAGCAGAAGGTCAAACTGTGCACGACCCCTGGTCGGATCCTTCAGCACTTGTGTCAAGAAGTAATCCCCAACATTTTCCAAAAACTTCCTGGATTGCCTGTGTACTGCCGTATTGGTGAACCTACAGAGTTCACCTGCCATCCTCAGTGTGGGGGCCTAAAAGGCATCTCCACCCACTCCACTGATCACTCGCCATCCACCTGCTCATTAATCTCTGGCACTGCTCAGCTGCCCGTTCATCGCCTCTCTCTGCCACCATCTTGGTGCCTGCTCCTCATGTTTTTCAATCAGTCCCTCCTCACCGCTATGGCTCTGCTGACTGCTCCTCAGACCTCTCTATCACCACTGTACTGGCTACTCATCACATCTTCCACTGGCTTGTGGTGGATTTGCCTCTGAATCAAACCTAGTTATTTCAGCTCTCAGTGATTTCAGCTCTTGGCCAAAGCACAGACCAGCCACAGGAGATTCCAGCATTCACTGGAATAAATTTACATACAAAAGAGACTCCTTATGGAGCCTACCTTTAACTCTATCATTGAAACAGTGGGGAAAAACAGGTTGAAACAGTCTTACAGCTTGCACCTGGAGGGCATTCAGCATGCAACCTCCCTTCCCAGCTTAATTTATAGGTCTCTGCAAGATGAGCCTCTGTCCATCCAAGAGTATTTACACTGACACTCCTTTGAAATGACTTAAACACAGTATGACTTTTTTGCATTTCTCCAATAACTGCAAACCTTGGCAGTCATATCTTACATTTCCTGCAGTTAGTATTAATACAATTTGTGATCCCACAACAGCCAATTGGTTACAATGGGCAAAAGACCCTCTAACAGGTGAATATTTAGCAGGCCTAATCAAACTGGATGAACTGTATCTACATAATCACACCAAGGATTTCCTTCCCATTCCAGCTGGTTGTAATGGAAGCATTGATTCAGACCCTGCTTACAAAAGGGAAATGATATTATGGTGTACAAAATGTTCATTACTATTTTTTCTTAATATCTAGGGTGAATAATGTCTAAACACAGGTAGTCATTGGAGAACATTTTGAGGACTTGTGAGCATTAAAATTTCACAGCCTTGACTGTCAGATTCAGACATTATTTCCATCAACCCATAATGTAATAATAGGGATTGGTCTAACTTTATAGCTCTGTAATGAATGGAGAAAGAACACGAATTATGAGGACCATTACTGAATTCCTAAAATCCTATTTTACAAAACATTTCTTATTAATTGCATCCAAAAACAGTAGTAGTAGCAAGGAGAATGGCCTGTCAAACCTCAGACTTATTGACTATTTGGATAAGTTAGAGAACCCTGCTCTTTCGTAGTATGATAAACTTCTCAGGGAGAGAGAGACTTCTGGAGCACATGCTCTAACATTCATGATTATGTGGACCAGCTCTCTTCCCATTTGTGATAACTTAACATGACCAATAAAACAGTTGCTTACATGGAAAAGGTAATATTGGGAAATGTTTTAATATTGTTATTAGTTGTCCTTAATGCAGATTAGTTACTTAAAATGAAAGCAGGCAATGCCAGGTGACCAGCCACCTCTCTTGATCAACAATAAATGCTCTGAAGACCAGCTTTGGAACAAATGAGATATCTATGTAAGAAATTCAAGCAAGCGAAAAGAAATCTGAGAAGCAGAGCCCACTCCTTAGACAAAATATTCTGGCAAATAATGTCTACTTTATTGTACTCAGGGGTTCAGTTGAAATCTAGCTGCTGCAAATACCCAACAGAATTGGCTGTCCTCCTTTCCAAAGCACAAGCCATATCTCTTGCATACAATGTCTGCTGCTTTCGTATGCAGTCCAAAGCTATCTTAGAAGCAGACATGGGCATGTTTCACAGACAAATCAACAATCTAGTACTGCTTCTCAAAGCAGAGAGTACAGCCAAAAATTGAAAATCTGAAATAAATTTTTAAAACTCAGAATTTTTAATGCCACAAAGTGTTGAGACTGCAGAATGCTGCCTATTCTCTGTGAGGTGAGAAAAAAGATGGAATGATGAGCAGTAAAATGTGGCAGAGATAACCTAAACAAAATAATTCAAAAAATAACTTTGTATAGGTTTCCTAATCTATAATTCTACCTCTGCAAAAGAGGTTGGACTATGTCAAACCTTGGTAAGGTTTGGTGACAAAATGCTGTCAACATGCAAAAGTCACCAAAAGTGAAAACTGGTCAAACAATTTTTTCTGCCTCCCATTGTTCAGGCCACATTGTTCAGCACCGTGACAACAGATAGATCAAAGCAATGTGGGAAGGAGAGTTGATTACTCCACTTTTTGGGATTCTCTTCTTGCTCTGAGAACTCTCCTGCTAAGGAATGTCAAAGCAACATAGCAGCCTTTCCAGCCCTCCCCCTGCAGTAGGTCAGAACAGGAGCATTCCAATGATTGCTCTGTTTGTTCCTCAAATGAAACAGCTCCCTTAGCTGTCAGATACTCCCCAGAGCATTTTAAGGGGAGAGGTGCATGACTGCAGGGCAGCAGAGATCACAAAATACTGAGCACAGACATCAGGACAAACGTTGTGTGATAATGGTGGAATCCAGTTCTCTTGACAAAACAAACAGCAGAATACATACTGGCTCCTTGTCAATGATAAAGGGGAGAGGAAAGACAAGTTTGTTTCAGGGCTAGAAGGTTTTTGTTGTTAAAAGTGGGTATTTTTCTCAACAAAAGTCACATTACAGTGTCAACACTATCACTATCCTGTCACCCAATGGTAGTTTTTTGGTGACAAAACATGTCAGTGTAGATAAGCTGTAAATTTGGAATTAAATTCCTAAAAGCATAATAGATATGTAGTTTGTATAGGGATGGTCAGCTTCACCAAAAGATACCCAAGGTCTGGAAAGAATATATTTTATTTTTGGATTTGGTTCAGTGTTAATGTTTTATCCTGTACAAGTGACCTTAATCTTTTATTTCTAATACAGAACATTTGCTTAATTAATGTAAAGCATGATTCAGGAGTGGATGTGCTGCAAATCAGAGTTAAAAAGACCATAATCATGGGTTGTATGAAGACATAGCAAAGATGAGCTTAAAAAGAAAAAAAACAAACAACTCAATCTGAGACTATTCCTGAAATTGAACTTGCTACAGGTGAGGGCTGAAAGACTTTGATCCACATTATGAAAGATCTGCCATTTTAGTTTCTTCATATTCCTTTATCTTCTTCTACAGTTTATGAAGGATATTGTGTAAACCACTCATGCTTTTTTCTAAAGTACTTCTCATTGTTATAAAACAGTTTATCTCCTGAAAGAAAATGACTTATAACACTTAGCCACTATGAAATCATTATGATGTGACTGATAAAGAAAAACTGTAATTCACATTTGGAAACATTATGTATCTGAAACTTGAAAAGTATGGAAATACACAGATAAGGATTATACTTATACAATCTAAGCATAACAGGAGGAAGTTGGTTAATATGAAGAATTGCACCCCACTGTGACTAGATAGCGGAGGCTTAATCTTTAACTATAGATGTTAGGGGGGGTTGTGGTAGATACTCAATTATTTCAAAAGTATTTTAATACTTTTTGCAACTAATCAAAATAAAACTAAACAATGCTCAGACATTAATATAGGTAGCAAGATATCTTAATTTTCCATAACTATTCAGTGCACTAATAGCTTTACCAAGTTTCATTTTTTATCTTTGCTCCCCAGGAACAGTAAGTATATTGCTAACTGGTGTTCCACTTTTTCTTTAGACTATCTTCATGTAACTTCAATGTAAATTTGTTTTATTTAAATATTTTAGGGCATGTCTACACTGGGAAATTATTTCTAAATAACTTATTTTGAAATCATAATAATAATAATAATAATAATAATAATAATAATTTCAAAATAGCATGTCCACACTAATGGAAAGATTCAAAATTAGTCCAAGATAAGTTCTGTTAAGGTGGATGCACTACCTTGACTTAGTGTCCCAGGAAGCACTGGGGAGTAATTACTTTGAATTACTCTGGGGAGTAGTTATTTCAAAATAATGCCACCGGAGTGTCCACACTACCACTATTTCAGAATAACATTGGGGAATTAACGTTATTCCTTGTTGAAAGCTGGAATTATTATTTTTAAATAACCAGCCCCTTATTTTGAAATAAAGGGCTTGGTAGTATGAATGCTTTGCTTGTTATTCCTGCTTGTTATTTAGAAATCAGTATAGACCAGGGCTAAGAGCCTATTTCTACTTAAAGTACAAATACTGATATCCAGGTTTACTTGATGAAGATCTTCTGCATTATTCTTACATTCTACCTCATGCAATCATGTATACCTATACAAACTGAGGGTAAAAAGAGTAGTGCATCCAAGCAGTAACAGATTTCTTCAAAATAGGGGGTCCATACTCATATTCTAGAGCCTGAGGTCATATATCTCGTGTGAATGAGACAGAGAATTGTAGTAGTGACATATGACCTTTGCTCTATCATGTGTGTTCTGCAAGGGCAGAAAGGGCAAAGCTTCTCCACTATCTTCAGTTTCTTTGGAGCTAAAGTATAATATGCATATGATTTATAGAGTATTATGTGTGTAATGTAGAAGTAGAAAGTTTTAGGATTATATGGTATTCAGTTTTCTTTGGTGTAGTTTGCCAGACACCCTTTCTGACTAGCAGGAAGGAACAGCCTGTTGCTGTTGGTAGATAGGCATTGGTTAAATTGCCTGTGTCTATCAAGATGCTGTGGCAGGAAAAGATCAGAAAAGTCACTCTT
Organism: Pelodiscus sinensis; assembly: GCF_052426305.1. NCBI lineage: Eukaryota > Metazoa > Chordata > Testudines > Trionychidae > Pelodiscus > Pelodiscus sinensis. Next base: position 49,605,286 of record NC_143054.1, read on the forward strand.
ATTCTCAGTTAATGCTTCATTCTTTATACTTTGAAGAAACTACTTAATCTTTATAAAAATAGTTTTTACTATTAGTAAAAATGAAATGTTTTTGGTAAAAATAGTTTAGCTTCTGTTTAAGTTCTTGCACTATAAATTATTTGCTTTGAAAGAAGATTTTTCTTTAATCATTTACTGTGTGTGAATGAGGAAAGCATGATATGTTAATAAATAGAAAATGCCTGCACCAATATGACCAAGACTGAGAAAAAGATCATCAGACGTTAGTCATACTATCAGGACATGCTAATGGTGGCTAGAGAATTGCAAACTGACAACCCTAAAGCATAGGTTTACACTCATAAATGCAAGGTAACGGATAAATATATAATTAGATGTAGCATACTCCACAGTAACAATCATCAAAATGCTAATGAAAGATAATGATGGAAAACTACTGGCGATGATGATGGGATAAAATGCAACTTAAGGATGAATGACTACAGCATCACACTGCAAAATCCATAGACTCAAATGGGAACGTACACCTACAAAAATAGGGTGTATTTCCATGGTTCTTTGGGTATGGTCCTGCAAAGTCCTGGGGTACATCTAGACTACAGGCTTTTGTTGACAGAGGCTTTGTTGACAGATACTGTTGACAAAGCTTCTGTCGACAAAGAGCGTCTAGACTACAGCCAATTCTGTCGACAAAGCAAGACACTTTGTTTACAGAGAGTCTAGATGCTGCCTTTTGAAAAAGCATAGCGTGGATGCAATAGCGCCTTTTGTCGACAGAATTCTGTTGACAATAGGCGTTATTCCTCGAAGAATGAGGTTTACAACAGTCGACAAAACTGCCACGTGCTGTTGACTAAATGTCAACAGAACTCAGTGGTAGTGTAGAAGCAAGTAAAGTTTTGTCGACAAAAGTCCACTTTTGTCATACCCTTAGAGTGACCAACAAAACCTTGCTCCTCCACACAGGTCCAATCTAACTGGCCACTAGATTGGTCAAAGGTACAGACTGCTAACAATAACATTGGCAGGACTAGAGTGTGTGCATGTGAAAAGATTCTGTGTTGTTCTTATGAACATGACACCTTCAACAATTCCACGTTCAGTGGAAGCTGATGTAATAAGCAGAAGAAAATAAACTTTTGAAGAGATAGGAATTGGACTTGTTGCCAGAGAATCATATGGGCCTTGCATAAATATGGAGGGGAACACACTGGAGACAGATGATGGAGCAAGATTAGAGGAAAAGGGTCTAGAGATGCCATACAGGAACCTCTTCACCATTGGATGCAAAAAGATAGGGGAGTTACCAACCACTGAATGTATGGTCAAATATGATTGCTACGTGCTTTAATGGGAAGATTTAGGAGAGCATGCCTGGTTTTGTTGGCACTCCAGAACATCCTTGATGCCTGCCCAATGCAGGGAATCGTGGCACCCACTGGCCAATTAGCATATCAACTTCAAGTCACCAGGAGCTGATGAAATATATCCTAGAATAATCAACGAGCAGATTGAGAAGATAACTAAGCCATTAGTGACTACCTTTGGACAGTTATTGAAGGTGGGAGAGATTATAAAAGATTGGAAAAGTGCCAATCTTTACAAAGGGAAATAAGGACAATTCAGGAAATTAGAAACTAGTCAGTTTAACATCAGTACCCTGAAAAAACAACAGAGCAAATTATGAAGCAATCAATTTGCAGACACTTCATGAGATGAATCTTGTCCTGGCCATAGAGGGTGCTTAGCTGATTTTAATATGGATTAAACTATTATGGCTGAAGTGATGCTAGGTGAGACTTGCAGCATGTTTTGGTCACCTGGCTTATAAATGCCCTGATACTGAGGGAGACTTTCCTCCACTTTGAAGCATTTTGATTTTGAACAGCCTCATAGATTTATGAAGCTTAATGACCACTCCTTGACAAGGCATTTTATTCATCTTCTCTCCTGAGGACTTTCACTTGGTGCTCAACTGGTCCCAGTAGTTCCTCAGGACTGAGACAGACTTAAGGGACACCTTGGATCAATTTTGAAAATATCTTAAATGCAGAGTTCAAGGACCTCTGGTCTCCCAAGGGCTGGATCCTGGGTACAAGTGCAAAAACATTGACTTTTCTAGAAGTAAGCCTGTCAAATAAGACTCACCTGAATGCTGGGTCTGCACTGAGAAGGATCAGTAGATTTTGCATCAGTCAGGAATGTGCCCTTCACCACGGCAGAATTGTCACCACGCATGACCATCATTGAAAGGCATGAAAAATTTTCAGAAGGGGCACTGCTTGAAGCCTAAGGACTAGCGGTCTGCCTTGGAAAACCAATCCACTGGTGAATGGAAGTTCCAGACAGCGCCAGGAAAGACTTAGCTAATACTGTCAACTAACTAACCAGAGAGGTATGTTGCTTCCATACATGCCATAGAGGGTAAAGAGGTTTTCTGTACTTTTTACCCTCATTGATTGTATGAGGGAGCAAAGGGTATGATGCTGTTGTACAGGCACATCTAGCTAGAAAGTTTTCCAACGCAAAACCACTAGTTTTATGATCACCCACTGTGGAACATGGTACAGATTATCACTCAAAGAATAATACTTATTTGCTTGTGTATTCACTTACAATTCAGGTACTTTTTAGTAGGAAGTGCAGAATCAAATTTGATAGTATTTATCTTTAAACACACCCCGACCTTCCCAAAACCCAATTTATATGTATATTACTAGTCTCTGAAGAGGCACGCAGAAATATATTTGCTTTTTAATCAGCTAAATAAATTTCCTCGTTGCACTGTTATAGATTCAGGACCTTTAAATTGCTGACATATTGGCTTTTTAAGTGTCTTTTTCATTATCCAAAACTGTGAAGGTTGGTGCTCTCACAAACAATATGTTTTTCTTTCTTATGAATTAGGTGACATAAAACCAATAAAAGAAGTGAAAGTAGGCATGCATCATCATATTTGTATTATAATTGCTAAAAATGGAAGTTTTAAAGATCTCAAACTGTCAATAAATTGTTTCCAATTCTGAACATTAGCTTACTGCCTGGTAGAAAATGTACTTTTCTCTCTGCTCATTGCCTGATACTAAATGTCTTCCCTGCAACTGCTGTTTCCTCAGACTAATGAATGGGAACACTTTGTATTCAATTGGTGAAGTGTTTCCAATAAAGTGTCACAAGCAATACAAAGTAGAAGTCAGTAACAGCATCAGCACACATTAGAAATTAAAGTTTTCACTGGGAAACAACATAAACATCTCTGTTAGGAAGGAACAGTATGATTAACACACTGAAATGTAAATATTATTTTCTGCTTGCAATCAATGCACGTAATGTGAATACAAATACATGTGTATGTGAAAGTGGAGGTCTTAATGTTTATGATCAGCTGAAAGAAGGATGTGTGATCTATTATATATTTGAGAGACTTTGTCTCTCCTGGCTGTGCCCGCTGGAGTTGCAGTGGCAAAGAAGAGGTATTTCTCCCTGGACCCAAGCTGCTGCTTTGAAAAAGGACTGGTGTAGTCCTCTCTTCCTGGTGCAGACTGCATATTAAACCCCTCATCCCCAGTCCTACCCTAGATCAATTATTTAAACGAAGCACTTTATTTTCCAAAAAAAGGGGGGGGGGGAAGAGTTAAGGGCCCAAGCAACACTGAGTACATTTTCTAGCACTGTGTATTTAAAATTTAGACTGCTCTAATTCCAATTTTGTCCACTATTTTTTATCATCATGAAGTGTGCAAAATAAAAATATATCCTCTGGCTTGATTTTCTTCTAAGAAAGATTTCAATTCTCATCTGAGTTTGCAGGAATAATATATAACACATTTCATGAACAGAATATGAAGCTGTCTTTCTTGGACCTGGGCCAGAGATGTTGGTTTTCAGACTTTAGTCTCCAAAGGCCATATTTTTTTAAGATGTCTTCTCTTCTAAAACTATTAAAGGTGAATTGATAATAGGTGCAAGACACTGACGGAGAGAATTCTATATGGAAAGCTCATCACATAGTAGCCACTGTGGAAACTTGACTTTATATTAAGTGTAGTAACCTCTATGAAGAACAAAAGTTAATATCTCAATATTGCACTTTACCATCCTGTCAATTTTATGTATACTGGAAGCTAGCCATACCACACAGAGATAATATGATATATAATTCAGTATATTAGGAAGCAGTTTACTTTAATTTAAAAAAATATAAAATAGGTAATGAAAATGACCAGTAGTACTATAAATAGGCAATGAAATATGCTACCTTCAGTATTATTTTATTGACTCAAATTCATTAAAAGCAACGTGTTATAATATTTTCAAACTCAAATTTTCAGAAAAGGCTTTTACTTTTAAATGACTCAGCAGTATTTTTAAAGGCAAAAATCATTTTTTCCTCAGATCCTTTCACCCAAGTCATTTCTGTACACATTCCTTACATCTCAGGAAATGGGTTACTTCTAGGGAAAAATACTAATAAACATCTTTTTATTTTAGGTCAAACATTTTACACCGACATTTTTGACACATATGTAAGATGGAAAACTGAAATATTTCACTTTTGGGATTTTAGGTTTTTTGAAAAATGCAATGTAGAAACTTGTCATGAATAATTTTGTTTTTCCAGACCCCAGTTTTTTATTTAAAAATAGTTTCAGCAACACATTTTCTACTGGCCTTAACCCAAATTGTACCTGTGTTTGGTGATGAGGAAGGGTAACTTTTTGCTAGATCCATTTTGTGGTTTCCCTCTTTGCTTGAGTGGGGAAGAACAATACTCATCATGTAAAACATATGCAGAAAGTGAAGTAATTTAAAACAGCCAAAAATATCAAGTTATATATATCACAAACTTACTCATTTCTCCATGTTCAGTGATACCAAAATAGTAAGCATCCATGCAATTTTGATGCTACATGAAGAACTTTTAAGTGAATATAATGATTTTAGACATATTTTGTTACACCTCTACTTGTTAAATAATGGATCATTAGTTCTGTAGAAATTCTAATTATCAATCCAAGATCAATAACTGAGGCAGTAATGACAGTTATACAGGTCAGGGGAGTCACAGACTTAATACTTTTGACAGTGTATATCCAAAGGAGAAATTCACTTTGTATTATTTGAACATAAATCTTGATAACAGAAAATAAATCAAGATTTACTGTTAAAAAAACAGAGTGAAACTCTGATAGAAGAGATGCCTTTTAATAAAAACAATATTTGAATCTACCTGCAAAACATACTCTATATCTACAATGACTGATTTCTTTTGGCTGAGTTCACGAAACATTGATTTTCTTTTGTGCCATGTAACCTTTTTTTCTAATGCGTTTCAGCTAAATATCTGGACTATTATAGTGCCCATAAATCAAAATAATGTAAATAAAGACTTGAGGTACTTAGCAAAAACTTGGATCACAGGTCCATTTGACTTAACATTGATTTCTTCTCCAATACTCAGGCAAGTTTTTGCACTCTTCCGTGACATAGTTGAGGCCATTAATTATGCAACAGTTTTAAAATGCAGAATGCAGGGGTAACACATTTCCCTGTGGCAGCAATTGATTCTCAGGGAAGGGACTATACCTGTGAATCCAGGGGGACAGACACACTGATAGCCTCCAGGTTTATTATAGCAACTACCTCCATGCAGACAAGGCAAAGTTTCACACTCATTTACATCCAACTCACAAAGAGGCCCATAGAACCAAGGTGCACAGCTACAGAGAAACCTTGGGGAAAAGGAGAGAAAAATAAAAGATGAATCAATAGAAGCAAATGGTGTAATCTGTTAAAACATAGTGAATCCTTCCAGATGTTTAGGGGTCAAGTAGTGATCCCTTCTCACCAAACATATATTAGATTCTTCTCATTTCCATATCTCTGTAGTAAACAGACTGATTTACAGATTTTAAATTAGTGGAGAAATTGTGTGCAATAAATGTAGCTGAAGCTAAGAGGAACAACATAATGGCTAGGTTATTTTGTTATGCATCTTCATTGCATAGTTTCTTGGATTCAAATACAAACATTTTATTTTTTTCCTCTCTCGTTTAAATATTATTTTTACAGAAGGTTTAAACTGGAAAAATGCATAGAGTGAAGGCAGAGAACATAGAGATATCACTATAACTACGCATCAGCATAAAAATCTGATTGATTTCGTGCAACTACTATTTGCATATAGTGTAGAGTAAAATTACAAATATAACCAATTTATTTTTCTTCCCCATGGCTCAGAAGTTGCAAAATGGATGATCTAATTAGTTATATTTACATCCTTTTAACTCAGGATCTTGTTGTATGCCCTAGGAGTAGGATATCTACCCAAACTTTATCACCACCACCTAAGTTCCATGACAATAGGAAAAGCGCAGAAGATTTAATCACAAACTCAATACAGAAATCGTCAGTTTCTCCAGGAAGGGGGAAAGCAGGAAAGAGAGAGAGCACAAGAACACATCCTTCCATAGAATACCTGTTTCCTCCAATAGGCTTTGATTTTTCAAAAAGAGTGAAAGAGAAAGGGAAGACTCCAGAATCAATACAAAGCTAAGTAAAACTTTGCCTAAATGTTACTAATTCAATTAACTAACCAAATTAATCATTATAAATATTTGATAAATACACTCAATTAGCCCACATATATTTGAAAATTGTCTACATCCAAGTTATGATTTTTACCAATCTGTTCCATAACCACATTTGTTCAATGAAGTCATTTGTGAAAACAAACTAGCCTATTAATTTTGTAAAAATTGGTTTCTGTGATTGTTCACCTGGGTACAGTGGGGCCATCCAGCTAAATAACATGGAGTTATTTCTGATCTGCGAACAAATGCCATAGATTTCATTAAACTAAAGTTTTTTTTCTGTGTTCAAATTATCTCTCTATTTATATAGATTTTATACTTCCCCATCAGTGTTATGTCTAGGCACAAACTAGTAATGATTTTTACATGATGGCTTGTTATTTGCAGCTGTACAAGAAATCTCTTGTGCAATTTTCAAAGATCTTACCAAAGTTTCTGCAAGTCCTTCTATTGTAACCATTCCTGTAATAGACATGACTCCTTTGTTTCCTGAAAACTTCTCTGAGAACAAAATTGAGCCTTCCTAAATGTTTGTAGACAGGCACCGTGAATACCAGTAAAGCCAATGGGTAGAGTTTTCTCATAGAAAAGTTTCTGAATTCTTTTAACTCAGCTCTAGCTACTAACCTGTTTATAAGGTCAAGACAGGTTCCATTGTTTTGGCAGGGTTTTGATAAACATTCATTAATCTCCACTTCACATTGTGTCCCAGAAAATCCAGGTCTGCAGGAGCACCTGACAAATAAGATGTCAATTAAATGCACAGAAAAATTTGCTTTAATGTAAGTATAATATAAACAATAAAAATAAGATTTTTGTCCATTATGATGTGTGAACCACTATAATAAACAGAAAAATAACTGAGTTTTAGAAATACTTGACAATATAAAGGCTCAGAATATACAATTTAAAAAAACCAGCTAGTTACAGTATTAGAACATTAATATAACCCCCTCCCCAAAAGAATGGCAAATTGAGTGGTAACTGCTCTACATCATAGCTGGTGGCCCTGTAACTTGAACAATTATTCTCACCTGTAACTGTTAACCTCATCTACACAGTGACCTTGGTTCTGGCATGGATGGGAGATACACTCATTGCTGTCAATTTCACAGTAAGCACCTTCGAATCCTGAAATATAAATGATATGGGTATGGATCAGCAATCTCCACTACACAGTGTGAATGTCAGGATCAGTGATAACAAAGACCGAGGTGAATTCTGTCTTAATGGAACCTGTAACCCCCTAGCATTTCTTATCCCTCAGACTTAGGCAGTATTTCCCACAGAGAATACAAGTCTAATCATATCTTAAAGCACAAGATAGACAGGGTTAGATGCAAGAAATGAGTACCTTGCTAAATCTTTTGGGGCAATTAAGACTGTTTTAAGGCTTTGAAAATGCTTTATCAGTAAAAGTGGGAATATCTCTAAAAGCAAAAACAGCTCTGTGATAAATACATTCTAATATGTAAGTGAATTTGCAGAGATCACTTTTATTCAAACCATTCAACAGATGAGAAAAATGTTTAATTGGTTTCAATATTCAAATACATTGAAGAAAGCAATTCATTATGATTCTTATCTGCATAATAAGTCACCCATTTAAGCACATCAGAATACACGACAATTATTTTCCAAACTAATGAAAAAGGGGGAAAGAGAATATATAAGGAGTGATTCACTAGAAAGTTCAATTTACTGTAACATATACCACATCTTAAATTTTAGCATAAAATAACAATTATGTTAAACATGAAACTGTGCTAAAATGATACAGATGGAGATAAAAACTCACAAACTCGATAATGACTGATGCTGAAATGTTTCCTCTAGTACTGATAACCAAACTTTCTGCAATTAGGGCCTCATCCAAAGTCCATTGAAGCCCATGACAATCTTTCTATGATTTTAGGGGTTGCTGATAAGGTTGTTATGTAGCACCTCTCACACATACAACTCAAGGCAATTTACAAATACAGTAAAACTCCTATAGTCTGGCATCCAATTGTACGGCACTCCTGATAGTCTGGCATAAAAATGGCAAGAGCCTAGTGAGTAAGCTTCAGCAAAAAAAACAAGTCACAAGGCAGCAGCAGCAGCAGCTGAACCAAGCGAAACCGGACAGGACCAAGTCAGTCTGCCACTGGCATTGTGTGACACTGGACAATGCTTGTGCTACTATAAAAAGTGTTAAAAACACTTTATATACAATATACACTGCACCCAATTTATAATACCTCCTGAGAGTCCATCATATCCGATAATCCAGCACCACCTAGGTCCCAAAGGTTCCAGATTATCAGAAGTGTACTGTATTAACAGTTTGCCCCTCAGAGGAAGGTATAGTAAGTTACAGATTATTGTAGATTGTTAACCTGAGCCATAGTGGGTTAATTGGCTTGTCCAAGGAAACAGATTGGAGTCCATGGTGAAAATATGAACCAAACATAGCAACCCTGACTAAATATCATCTGCTATCAATACTAGGGTGCAACTACACAGCACCCTAAACTTGAAATAAAATTCACAATTTGTCCTATAATAAAAACAACATAACTAAAGTAGCCCCCGAAATACTGAGAGTTCTATAGAGTTTGGAATGATATGGAACTGTCCCTGGATCCAAATACTCTTGAATTTTTGGGTGAAGGAAACCTTGATGAAAAGCTGAATTTTGTTATTTGAGCCCTTTTCTATTATTTCACTATAGTTTGCTAGTGAAAAACAGCGAAAATACTAGAAAGTGACGCTCACCTTAACAGTTCAATATTTTTGTTCAATAGAGTGATTGGTTATATCAGGTAGCCAGCAGCCAAAGACAATACGTTGTTCTTCAGGAGTTTTTCTTTTGATACATGATACTCCAGTGACACTGAGCAGCAACAGAAGAGGTGGCAGTTTGTCTTTTTATCTCAGGTTTGGTTGATGAATTGGAAGAACATGCAGAACCTGTGAGACTGTGACCCATAGGAGTATCTGTGGCCAAATTATTCTTTTGTGATTTTCCTTTATTTATTATGTTTGACATTTCTGAGACTGAGTACTGTTACAGACTAGCATCCTATGTCAATGGACTAGGGAAATGAGACTTTGGTGAAAAGTAGTACTCAGAAAAAGAAAGTAAAATGTATAACACTTTAAATAACTCACAGATATAACCACAACATGTGGAGATAGCTTATATTTTTGGGATGCAGTCAAATATAAATATGTGGATTGCACCTCAAGTGAATTTTCTGAAACCACTAACAAATTATTTTATGCAAAGTTTTCATTTTCATCTCTGGTATTTCTGTATGCATTTTTCATAGGCTACAGCTAGACTGCAGGGTTTTTTTGGAAAAAAATACAAATCTTTTTTGCGTATTTATTTTGCAATTTGCATATCTTTTTCTGCTTTTTTTGGAAGACGCTTTTCCAAAATTTGGCCCGTCTACATGAGACCAAATTTCAGAAAACCCTCCTCTTTCAGAACATCTTATTCCTCTCACAGAGTAGAATAGAGGGATGCCGAAAGAATGTACCCGCTTTTTCAGAAACTGTTTTGAAAAAGTGGACAAGTTCCCTGGACTCTGCAGTCTAGACATAGCCTTTGTTTCTGAAGACAGCTGGATCTTTAAGCACTATAGCTAGTTGTAAAGGATATACATAAAAATAAAAATGGAGTGAATTATCTAAACCTTGCTCCCTTCAGACTTGCCCACTTGGTGAGGATGTTCTGCAATAATTTCTATAGTAACTCAAGCTTGGGCATTGCACATGTAACACTGCATTTAGGCTCAGGGTACATCTAGGCTACAGAGCTTTTCTGGGATACTGAAGGAATGTGTCTGCTTTTTTTGGCATCCCTGTAAACCTCGTTCTATGAGGAAGAAGGGATGTTCCAAAAGAGGGTTTTTTTTCTGACATTTGGCCCCATGTAGACGGGCCAAATGTCGGAAAAGCCTCTTTCGGACAAAAAGCAGTTAGCAATTTTTGTATCTCTTTCTGACTTTTCTTTGTAGTGTAGACACAGCCTCAGATTCCACCACAATGATCCCTCTGTTCTCCAACCCATAGTTAAGCATAACCATCATCAAACCAAGTCAACGTAGAGTGCGTATTACAAATACGTTACTTTGCTAATTATTCTGCACAACACAAAAACACACAGGCTTTATTACAAGATGTCACTGGGACCACTGGAATAAATAACTTTGGCAATTAAATATCAAAAGTGAAAGAGATAAAAGTCAATTTTATTTTTTTAACCACATATATAGACACGTACAGAAAGAAAGAAAGAGAAAGAGAGAGACTTTTGACTTTTTTCCTGTTCCTTTTTTGTTTTTTAATGATTTAGAGAGTTTGTGGGGATTTTTTCCAGCACACTGGATGGTACATTTATTGTAAAGTTCAGCTACAAGCTTCAGCTTTAACCCAAGTCTAAAAGTGGTTCTTACATTAAAAGTGGAAGCTGAAAGCTATAAGCATCTTTACTTTACTTTATTCCAGATATAATTTCTATGCATCTATGTAACTATATATGTTTAATTTATGAAGTCAGCATAGTACATGTCTGAATCACAGAGCTCATGGTAATAAGACTTTATTATTCACTTCTGGCAAATGTTCCCTGAGAAAATTATGAAAATAGAGCAGCACAATGTAATATCTATATTTCTCTTATAATCAGAAGGGTTCAAATCCCATATTGTTTTTCCTTTAAAATATACCAGAATGTTATAAATAAAATATTGCACGTAAATTATTTCTCCTATAAGGAGCATTAGAAAGGCATCAATCTGTGACCAATTATTGGAATATGATATTGATGTGCCTGCCTTTTTTTCCTCTTATACATATTCTTGTGTTTCATTTTAAAGGATAATGTAATATATTTGGACACTTTATACAAATGTTTCAGTACTCCAAACTAACAATTAGAGTCAGAAATAACTATGGTCCTATAGAGCATTTAAATTCAGAACAATGTATGGATCTAGTGTTACAAATTATTTAATATTTTCTAAGGGAGTGGGAGAAAAAAACCTGAATTAACATATTTTAAACTAATATAAATTATTGTTGTCAGTTGCAAAGGAATTTGCAGTCTCTAAAAAGAATTTGATCAATACATGCTACAAAACATATTATACTGTTAAGCTTAATTTGTGTCTTCTGTTGCGAATATATTTCATTCAAGTAAATTACAAAATGGATTCATTACTTTGTAAAGTGGTACCAAGCCTGGAAATATGTATCTTGATGTAATATATTGTAACCATGATGTTCTGGAGTAATGTGTGTACTAAAGTAATAGGCACATTTAACTGTAACAACTTGGTGCTCTGCTTGTGCAAAGCAGTCAGGCTTTAGATCCAAATTGTGAATCAATTGCACATGTACATGATCAAATGTAGCTCTTCAGGACAACACTTTACAAAGTATCTTTTCCACATTTCAAAGCAAAGATTTTTAAAATACAAAATCTCTCACATGCCTGGCTGTCTTTTCTGAAGACAAACTGAACTATCCTTCTGAATGTAAACCAACCTTCTGAATTTCCAAATAAAATATATATCTAATCAACAGCAAAGAGCAAATGACACATGCTGTTGCCTGCCAACAAGGGATTGCAGTCAGAATCTTGTCGAGAATTTCCAGAACAGCTCTTGTCAGGAAATCATCATATTCAATGTGAATAAATATGAGAGACCCTTTCCACTTGATTTTAGCAGATTTCAGATACAAACAACAAATAATATAAAAAATTAAGAGATTAATGGATTTTGTCAGCCCATGTTTTATGCACCAGTCCATGGTATAAAGAGCCCCATTCCCCAGAGCTCCCAGTGCCAGCCCTAACCCCTTGAGCACCTAACCCCTCTACTACTCCCTCAGTGCCAGCCACTGACTCTAGAGTCGTCTGCACCCAACCACCCCACTGGCAGCCTCTTGCTTCTAGTGCCAGTTGTCCTGCCCCAAATACCTCAGTGCCAGCCTCCTGTTTCCAGAGCCCCACAGCACCCAATCCCCCAGGCTCCCCTGTGCCAGCCCCAAGTCCCCAATATTACCCTGTCCTCAGTGCCAGCCCTGCCCCCCTTCCCTACTTACCCCACCTCCAGAGCCAGCTCCCTGTCCTGGAAGTTACAGTACCCCTTAGCGTCAGCCTCCCTCCCCCCCACCTCTTGGATCCCTCATCCGTAAAGTCCACCAGCACTAGCCCCGCCCCCAGAACCCCATGCCTTCCCCACTCCCCTCACATAGCTCTGCTACTGCCTCCCAGCACACACGCATATCAATTTTAAATATAATGGAAATTTTCACTAACTTTAATTTTCACAAACTAATCACTTTAGTGTGCTTAAAATTAATGCAGGATGTTCCAAACACAAGACTTTTTTTCAGCAATAAACATTAAGAAAAGGTATAGAACTTTATTATCCGTTATTCTTTATGAAGAATTCTTTATAAAGAAAAGCCTCAAAGTAAAAAACTTGTACCTAAAGCCATTTTCTGCTGTCAGCATGGCATTCAATGTTAATCTTTCATTCAGTAAAGAACTCAGTACTTCTACAATTAATGAGCCTCTTTTTGTTCAGCAATCATGGTAAGCCTTACTAGATGAGAAAAATATATATTAATACTTCTGAGCACTATATCCACCCTTTGAACCTCAGAGATTCAATGCATATATTAACAATGAAGAGGATAATACTACTGTGCTTATGACATTGAAACCAAGGTGTTCAACATTTATATGAGTGGAGGCATTGACTTCATAGTGCTGGGTAAATTCCAGATGAAGTAATTAAATTCTGCATATGGAATTTCCACTGTATTTTTAAGTGCTTAGTGTATATACCTTAGTCCCAATCCTAAACTGTGCAGATATGTTTTCTGCTGTTAAATTGTAAATATGTTCCATCCCACTTAGTGTTGTACTTCAGAACCTATACTGTGACTTTCAAGCCACATTCCAGAACATAAGAATCACCATCCTGGGTAAGACCAAACGACCATTTAGCCTATCATCTGGCCTGATGACGGGTGGTCCAGAACAAATTAACAGAACAAGTAATTTTCAAGTGACCCCTCCCATTTCGCATTTCCAGCTTTAAAAATAATAATAATAATAAATCAGTGCCTATTGCAGAGCTACTGACTGCATGAGGACTGGGGCACAGTCTACGCTAAGTGTTAGGCTAGTCTCCTGAAATACCAGCCCTTATTCACACACTTGTATGAAGGGACACCAACTCTATGTTCAAGATTCTTCTCAATTCTTCAAAGTGGGAAGAAGCAAGAGCAAACAGCTCCCATAGGACACAGACTTTTATTGGGGTAGTTTTCCTATGTGTTGCTAGGCAGGGATTACACATAGTCTGGCCTCAAATTTTGTACAATTAACAATTTGCAGTTGTGTTTATTTGTTTATTTCTATTTGTCTTCCTTGTCTATTTAGGCTGTCAGCTCCTCAGAGCAAGGACCATGTCTATCTCTGTGTTTGTACTGGACTAAGGACAATGAGTCTGTAATCCTGGGTGGAGATTCTTAAGATAATTTGGTACACATATATTTATTACAATAAAGCAGTAGTAGTTCAAATCACCAATCTATGACAAATCTCAGCCTATTTCAGAGGTGTTTATGAAGCATAATTTGTTAAAAGTGCTTTGAAATTCTTAGCTTGAAGGGCCTAAAAATTATTATTTTTCAAAATATATATTTAAATTTAAGACACAGTTGCAATGTATTTTATGATTCAACTGGGTGCCTAATATCAGCTACTGACAATTAGAACGTAGTTGCAAACTATCCCAAATCTTACCTTTTTCACAAACACATAATGGACTCCCATCAACTTGAGCCAAGCATGTTGAGTTGTTTATACATGGATTGTAGGGAAGGTCACAGGGATTGTAACGTTGCTGGCAAAAGTCACCAGTGTAAAATGGAGGACAAATACATTGAAACTGTCCCTGGAAAGCAGACTCCTTGCAGGTAGCTCCATTTAAACACGGATAAGAATCACATTCATTTATATCTTGACTGCATTGTGGCCCTGTCCAACCTGCTGTACATGTACATCTGAAAAAGAGAGTTTTGGGTAGGGGTACAAATAATGGTTAAGCTCCATTTATTCAAAACACTTTTATTCAGAACAATTAGTAACCACATTAATAATGGGAAAACAAACTCAAGATAATAAAAATATGTTTTATAGTTACAAAGAAGTGTACTGAAGAATAACTAACATAACTAAGTCTCTCTCTCTCTCTCTCTTATGTAAAGACAAAGTGAGTGAGGTAATATATTTTATCCAATGATCTTCTCTTGGTGAAAAAGACAATCTTTGAAGCTACACAGAGGTCTCCTTTTGGAAGAAGAGTTCTGTGTATCTTGAAAACTTCTCTCTTTACCAACAGAAACTGGTCCAATAAAAGATATTACCTCACCCTCCTTATTGCTGAACTGCAGCACACGTGTTTCATTTATTTGAGAAGCTATTTAAGTCTCAGGCTCAAAACAGTCTCTATGTTTTGTTTTATACAGACTTCTGAACTTCATACACAGACTTAGCCTTAACTATTTTTAAAATTATATACATTTATTTTAAATAATAATCACAAAGAAAATCAGTTCTGAGTGAGACTGTCTTTGATCACCAAAATAAATTCAATAAAATAAGTTTAATTTATATTCTTAACTTTTAAGAAAAACATATATATGGATTTCATATTTTCCCCATACATTGTACCTGAAAGCACATTAACACTTAATAGCAAAACATTTCCAAATTTGAAAATAAATAAATACAATTATAAAGGAGCAAAAATAAAACCCTTTCATATCAAAGTGGCTGACACATTAAGTGATCGCTTTTTTGCATGTGCGCGCACACACACACACACACACAAAGGAAAGGGAAGACTTTCTAGGAGAAAACACACATGATGTATACTGTAGTGAAGGTTTGTTAAATAAGCCATTAACCAAAAGACTATCTATTGTATAAATGTATGTATGCAACTCCATGCATTCTGAATGTCGTGTTAGACTCTTAGTGTTAGCAAATGAATAAATGGTACAATAAAATGGAAAAAAAAACTTCAAAATACAAAATGTAAAGGAGACTACAAGAGATGTATAAGTCATTTTTCCCCCTTATCATCTGAAATGATTGAATGATTGCGATTGCACAACGATGTGTGTCACAGCTCAAAGTCAGACAATTATTGATCTGAATGATGCAGGAGGAGTTTTTATGGAAGGATTGCCCCATTTATATTTTGCTTGTTGCTACGTAACAGTATCTGCTGTGAAATAGTCCATACTGGTCTGCTGCTGCTAGTTAGTTGATGGAAAGGTACCATATTTTCCAGCTATGTTTAAAAACTTACACTTAAGTTATCTTCTGGATTTTGTCAAGAAGTTTCTCTGTTGTAATAAAAGGATCCTCAACTTGCATCCACCTTGTCTCTGGCAAATGTTAAAAGAGGATTCAGGGTTGTCGTAAACTATGTCAGTGTAGTGGTCAATTGCGAAAGAACTTTGTACGTGCTAGTTTAGGGGTGGTAAGGCCTGCATTCTTTCCCCACTTTTTCCCTTTTTCCTACTACTGATGATCCAGAAGCAAGTCTTTGGGAACATATACCACTTAAGCATTGTTGCCAGCATAGCAGGAACAAGTATGAGATAAGGATAAAGGGCAAGAACGCATACCTTAACATACTGATCACGTAAACAGGGCCAAAGAACAAGTTGAACTAGATCAGAACTAGATCGATAACTAACAGTTAAGCCCTACATCAGCACGTAATGAGTAACCCCTGAAAATTTCCAAACTGCCCAACAAGGCAGGAAAAACTGTATTTAAGGCTGCCTCAGAGCCTAGCAAATTGAACCTCACCGATGGGCCTTGGGTACCAGCGCCTCGGAAGCTGAGACAACCTCCCGTTTCGTCCGCAGCCTACCTGGGGTTCTAGGGTTGCAGGAAGGGATGTAAGATATGTTGCTTCTTTGTTGTGTTGCTCTTCCATTTATGGGGCACAGCTGTTAGCTGTCAGGAAATAAACTACTTGTGTTTGACAGATACCTGTGTGGCATATTTTGTACCTTGAGAGCCCGGTGTCGGACCTGAGACTTACTCTGGTCAGCTACAGTCAGATGACTGTGGGCTCAAGGGGATCTGTGAAGTATAGCAAGTCAGGCCTAGCTGGCTCTATGTCGAACAGAACCTCTGTCATACCAAGAAAACAAGCTTGTTTTTTTTTTAATCTCCTTTGCCTTTGCACTGTGCAAAGGGGCCTCACTGCAGGAGAGATTCTTCTCTGGATAATCAATACTGTACTTTATAGTATAAATCTGTGGTCACCAACCAGTAGATCAGGATCTACTGGTAGATCTTGGAACCTTTGACAGGTGATCCTGACTGGATTGGCCGAGAGACTATCAAGTGCCAGCACTTAAACTGCCTCTCTCAGCACTGCCATACTGCTCCTGCCCTCTGCCTTCAAGGTGCCCCTCACTCCTGGGAGCCTTCAGCTTGCTGTGCAGGGCATGGGAAGAGGAGGAAGGAAGGCACTGATGTCAGGATGCCCCTCCCTCCACCCTGTACCTCATCTCCACAGGGGAGAGGGAGGCAGGAATGGAGAGAGTTTGCTGGCTGCTTTTTGGAGTGGTGTAGGGCCAGGGTAGGGATGAGCCTGACTCAGCTCCCTGGACCACCACCCAGGAGCCACCTGTGATAAGCAGTGCCCAGCTGGATCCCACATTCCAAACCATGGCCCCAGTCCTGAATCCCTCCTGCACCCCAAACTCCTGCCCTCAGGCTGATAAAAGTGAGTGGGGTGGAGGAGGGAGGATGGAGTAAGCAGGAGTGGGGCCTCGGAGAAAGGGCAGGAAGGAGATGGGGCAAGGGTGTTTGGTTTTGAGGTAGATCCTGGATTGCATTTAAATTAAAAAAATGATCTTATGCTTAAAAAGGTTGGGGACTGCTGGAAATAGCTGCAACATTCATTTCAAACAATCATTCACTGTTTCTATCATACAGAGCTTTTGTAACATCATCATCTTTTGTACCATCACCTTTCCATCTCTCTAGAAGGAACTACTCTCTATTCATAATTCTAATATTTTTCAGTGACTTTCAACTGGAAAAGCCTTTAATAGTGAATGTATCCCAAGTAAACTCAGCTAGTAGCAGTGAGAAAAGTTTTACTCAGGAAGGAGAATGGCAATTCTTGACAAATATGGTAATGAAACCAATTAGGACTGACTGAACCAAGCATTTCTGAGTAAGCAGCTTTGACAATAGATAAACAAAAGGAAAAGTACTGCTTTGTCTTGTGTATTTTGTGCCAAGTTTGCAAACACCATCAATCACATACTTGTCTTTGCCATAGTTATAGGTGTTTCTACAGCGCAAAATGTTAAATGCAAAAGTATAAGAAGCGAGTGTCAAGTCTGTTTCTTCCTCGATAATCCAATGGAAAGAACTGAATATCTGAGTTAAACTCTTAGCTATCTTATGCCCATCATTCACCTGCTTTTTTGTCTGAAATGGCATGACACTCAGTGAAGATTAAGTCAGCCTGTTAGATTCACTCTGCACATAACAATGGCCCATTTTACAAGGAGGGCTTGCATTCTCCAATGCACTCAACAAAGCCAAGCAGCAAATGGCAGCTTTGCAGTACTGAGTTACTAATTTCCCCCTCTCCAAGTTTGAGTGGCTCAACTTAGACTAGAGAAGAGAAGGCTTCTTTCTAGCATAATGTGTACTCTAAATGCAGTTTGAAACGTTAAAAAGTGGAATGTGAGGAAAAAGATTTGATAAATACATATCTGGAAAGAAAAATGAAGACACAGTGCTTCTGCTACTATAATGATGCATATGTGTGATTCTTTCTTGCTTGATTTTATATAGAAATATTTGGAGGACTGAGACAGTTTTCATTCTCTTCCACTTTAATTGGTCCAAACCATTTTGCATGGCTGCTCCTTCATATATTTCTGTTCCTATAACCTCCCACTCATTCATTCCCAATAACAATGACAAAAAGATACTATTCTGTGTACTCAATTATATGATACAGAGAAAAAAGTGTTTTAGAAACACAAATAGATAATGCGATATTTTCTTGTTCTACTGTATATGTTTCCTTCATCTTCCTTTTGAAACAGTGAAATCAGGTTAACACTGGTAAAATTTCATTCAGTGAGATGACAAGCTATATATCAGCTTACATTTTTAGCTCTATTTCAGCTGCAATGCACACACTACTATTTTTTGGTTTTGTTTTTGTTTTTAGGGGGGAAAGTATTTTTATGATCTGAAAGACTGTTTTTGATTTTAAGCATAGTGGCATAAATGTCAAATGCAGAAATTGTTCAGACTCCTAAGGTATATCAAAAGTTTGGAATCTAAACTGAAAACTTTAAAGTGGAAGGACGTTATGGTTCAGGAAAACAATGAGATACAGATCCTAGAACATTAATCTGAATGCAATATAATCCTGATCTAGAAACATGATCCTCAGAGACATGTTGACTTATCTGCTTGTGTAAAATATTCAGGATTTGGCTCCAAGCTTCTGCAGTAGTGACTAAAAAGCATTCGTATGAGGGCTGGTGACTGATCTATTTTAAATGAACTAGTGGTCTGTTCCTAACTGGTAAGTATCCATATCATTAAAAGAAAATTGCAGAAAAGATCAAGCTTGAATAGGCACAGAGAGTGAACTATTTTAACCTAGCAACTGTCACTTGAGATAAAGGATGAAGCACAATTACAATAGAGGAATTGAGCTTTGTCACCCTGAAACCAACCTATGACTGAGGCTAGAGCGTACAATGTGATTCCTCCATCCTCGCTTTAATCGTAATCTCATTTAAAATACTAGAAATTGTAAACAAAATAAACTGAAGATTTTTAAAAAATCCTTTTTTAATGCTTCTTGAATATTTTGTTTGCGAAGTTATCCATTATATAGATCATTGGGAAGAACATCTTAATGTGTTCAATATTTTCTTTTCAATGTCATCTTAAAATAAAAATAGATAATAAAAATCCCAACCATTATTTTAGAAAAAGAATACAAGAACCAAAACCATGAATAGGCCACAACAGTGCAATTTTATTTCAAAATGCTGCTTACTAGGGATTCAAAGTCTATTGAACAAGTTGCTCTAAGGCACTCTTGCAGATAAATAAGCTAAAAAGACATTTATACATATTATAATTTGCAGGGTTGTGACTTTCTGTGATGGGTTCATTAGGCAAATAAAAAAATGAAAATTTCTAAGCCATGAACTTAATTTTGAAGTAGAAAGTTATTAGTATAATAAAGATGTTACTCTGAAGTGGTGGTAAGAGATTGGATTTAATTTCCTGTCCCCAGAAACTAAACCCGGGTCATGCTTTCAAAAGTCATTCATGTGAATGGATCAGTATCCAGCGACTGCACGTTTAATGTCACATAAGAGAGAAAGAGGTAAGGAAGCCATGACAAAACTGGAAATCATACATACTGACATATATTGAATAATTACAGAATAACGGTGAGATGTGCAGATGAAAACTCAAAGTTTCCAGGACAAATATGAAAATAAAAAATGTAGGGAGAAAAACATTTATTCAATAACAACAAGTAGTCCTGTGACACCGTAGAGACTAACAAAAACTATATAGAATCATGAGCTTCTGTGGGTAAAACCCACTTCATCAAATGAATTGGAATGGAAATAATAGAAACCAAGATACATATGTAACAGCAGAATAAGTACCTATTACTCAAGCCCAGGGTAACAGTGTCAAATTTGAAGATGAATTCCAATTCTGAAAACACTCTCTACTTTAAAAAAATGGCTACTTTAAAATCCATAATTGAGTAACCAGGCAGGTTAAAATGTTCCCGTACAGTTTTATGTATGTTATCATTTCTGATGTCTGATTTGTGTCTGTTATCCTTTGTCGCAGAGACTGTTTGGTTTGGCCAATTTACATGACAGAGGGGTATTGCTGGCACTTGATGGCATATATTACCTTAGAGCAAGGATGGGTAATAATTTTTGATGGGGGGGAGGGGCACTCTAAGAATTTGGAAAGTGGTCAAGGGCCACTCTCTTCCATTATATTAATGGAGGAGGTGTGGGGTCAGGGATGGAGGCTGGGTGCAGAAGGAAGCTTGGGACAATGGAGGAAGTTTGGGTGAAAGAAGCAGTTGTGACCTGTGGCACCTAACTGGGGTACAGGCATAGGGCAGGGAAATGGAGTACCGCAAGTGGTACAGTGATTTGGGTTGTGAGCTAGGGCAGGAAGGGACTGTGATCTTACTAGCCAACATTCATTCCTGAATCACCTTCCTGCTGCCCCACCCCTGCACAGGATGCAGCCATGTGTTCTGGAGCCCCTTGTGCTTTGTGGCTGCCGGTTATTGAAACAGGTAGCTCCCATTGGCCAGTTTCTGGCAAGGAACCAGCCAATGGGAATGTTCTGGGGGTGGGAGCAACTCCTAAAGCTTTCCCCCTCCCCTCCAGACTCTCAGTTTTTTAAGAAAAATTACCCTGTAGCCACGTTTCTCAGCGGTACATGGGTGGAGTGAGGCAAGCAAGTAACCTGCCTAGGGCTCCCCGTAGCATCCACAGACTGGATCTTGTGGTTTGGTGGGCCGTATCTGGCCCACAGGCCATATTTTGCCTAGGTCTGCCTTAGAGGATGTGCAGTTGAATGAGCTCCTGATTTTGTGGCTTATTTGATTAGGTCCAGTGATTATTTCACTTGTGGAAAGAGTCTGTAGCAGGGGTAAATCCCTGGGCTTGAATAAAGTCATTAACTGGTTGGTGTATTACAAAACCAATTTCTCCTGCCTTTAACATCTGCATTTTTACATCAAAGGCTATTACTGGGACACATTCTCTCCACTTATTTAGCCTCATTAATATGGGTCCTACAATTGACAGGTACTACTTCTGCTGTGTAGTACCTGCATATTATATTGGTTTCTGTTATTTCCACTCAAATTTATCTGACGATTCTATATATTTTTATTAGACTCGAAGGTGCCACAGGACTACTTGTTTTTAAAGTTACAGACTAACATGGATACACCTCTGAGATCCATTTAGTAGTAACTGCTCATGCCTACTTAGCTGATTTTCCAGATACAGGATTTGGTAGAGAAGAATCAAGGCATCATAAAAGTAAATGACGCCAATAATTATGTGATTAGATAGATAATTATTTAACCCTTCAATAGTGGTCAATATATGCTTGATGTACATAACAAACCCTAACTGGAAGTTTAGTCAAGATATAGAAAAGTATCTCAGCTAGAGTTTCAAATAATTAATTCTTGGATTTTCAAAGGAGCCCAATGGGCTTAGATACCCAAATCTCTTTAAAAGATAATGGGAGTTGGTCATCTAATTCCTGTAGGTGCCTATGAAAATTCCAGGCTGAGGAAATATCTTATAAGGCTGCTCTTTATATCTTTGGAAACCAATGATTCAGACCTATCTTTCATGAGGTTTACAAACTTCAGAGTTAACTGAGCTTTTTAAGCCTTGAAAAAATATTTCAAGTCTTAAATGTGCAGGACTGGGAAGTTGAAACAGAAAAATTAGATATTTGATATATAAGTGCCACAATTGTAGTTATATAAAAAAAGAAAAAGAGCAGGAGTAAGTACTTAACATTAATTCACATTAGCATTTTAGAACATGCTCCAAGATGTATATCTGATTTTACAAAATGTTACAACCACAAGATTAAGCAAATTTCCTTGTTATAACTGTTATGAACTACAAAATTAATCAAGCTATTCACTGACAAACAACATTTTCAAAATTGCCTTTTCCTCAATACTTGATGCTTCTCAATTAAAAGCATAATAAATAGTCATAACAAATCAGTTGGTATCCAAGAGTTAGTTATCTCTTCATCTGTCTTTGTTTCCTACTAGAGAGAAGTGGTGAATGAGGTAATCTTTTAATGGACCAGCTTCTGTTAGTGATAGAGACATGTTTCTGAGTTTACCCAGAGCTCCTATTCAGGAGGCATAAGATTGGAAGCTTGTTTCTTTCAGCATCAGATGTTGGTTAAATAAAAGATATTACCTCATCTACCATATCTCTTTAATATGCTTAGACCAACATAGCTTTATCAATGTTTTGAGACTGCAATACAAATCATCATACTTTCTTTTCAGGCTTTCTTACTGAATTATTTCAATAGAGCACACCTATGAAAATTTATGATGGCCCTTCCCATACATGGGATGAACAAACCTAATGAACATACATAAAAACACAAAAGAAGCGTCTCCACAGGACTCTTGTTGAAATGTGAATTTTATGTGTCTCCTCCCCCCACACATGCACAGAGGTGCCTTTCAGAGTCAAAGGACTCTTATTTTTAATTTGACGGTGTTCTTCATACATATAAAGTAGCATTTAGTGGAAGAAAATACGATAATTTCAGATTTTTGACTTGCCAGTTTTCATACACTTGAAGGGAAAGCACTATTTTACAGAGATAAAATTTCTTGTTCATTATTTGGATTAGCAGTCTATATCAATTTTTCTATAATAGTTGTACTGATCTAACAAAACAGAACAATTTAAACCCCAGACAAAAACAAGAAGACTATAAACTAAAATTCAATTATCTGTAGGAACTAGAAGTGGAGATTATGTTGATTTTCTAATCATGTAGATTGATTTCACATTTATATAACCCAAAGAAACAATTTCTTAAGCACAGTAATATATGTAACTCCTATGTGTGTATTTTCCAAATTGCATACTTACACTCTTCTTTACAACCACAAGAGTACCTTGGTTAAAATGCATGCAAGTTCTGAAATTGATTAATTCCATACTGTTTTAAAAATGTAATATCAAGATTTGTATTAATAACTTTTTTTGAAAGTGATCTACATCCTGTCCCTTTATTTGGAATTGCTTATTACCTATTTTTCATGGTTCAATAAGATATGATGTTTAGGGAGAGAGCAATTGCCATAATCCTATTCTAAATTTTTCTTCTTGTGAATATCATAGGCATTGAACAAGCATGAAAAATATAAGCTGTGACAAACAATGATGAATGGTTTCCCATTCATTACTAATAAGACATTTTAAAGTGCCTGCTCTGTTTTTTTTCTGTTTTTATTTTTATTGTTATTTTAGGAAGAAATTGTGTCTTTAAACTTCATATTTTAGTAGGGATTTCTGAAAAAAGTCATTTTTCTTCCAGAAAAAAATGTTAAATGAAGGGCAAAAGAACAAACAAAATTGATTCTATGACTCATCTGCAACAGACATGTATTATAAAAGGATTTGGATTAGATCACAAAGTCTCTCTCACATTCTTCTTCTGCCATTCTTCCTTTCTGGATTCACTTTATTTCTCTGTCTATTCTAGTTTTAATTTTTAATCCATAGGATGTCTGAGAACAATATACTGCCCCAAATTGCAACCATGAAGGAGAAGAAAAAGGAACAGTACTTGAATTTTATTTTAGTACAATTCAGATTTAGTATAATCAGTAATGGCCACTGAAATTCTAGCAGGGAGGAGATATAGTTGATTCAAATTGTTGTGCTTATTTCTAGATATCCATATCAAAACAGGGATATGGTAACAATATGAAAAGAGCATGTCACTACCATGGAATCCTGTCCATGTATTGTCACTGACAGAAAAGAGGAGCTCTTTCCCCATGTCTCCTTTTCTCATCCACTCCTGTAACTGGCTACCTCATCATCACCTGCCAGCTAGATTAGTGTTTCTCAAAGCGATCAGTGAAACCACTTTGAGAAATCTGCTAACTGGCCGCTCCAGAGTGTTTATTTACTGGTTCCAGCACCAAGGAGCATCACAGTTCCACTGAATGTGGTTTACCATTTGCAGCCGAGGAGATCCATGGGAAGCAGCATGAAGCCAATAGGAGCCATGAGGCTCTTTGGCCACAGAGCCGGAAAATAAACACACCAGAGCAGCCAGTTAGCAAGTTTCTCCAAGTGGTTTCAAGGACCACTTTGAGAAACACTGCCATAGAACAAACATTTTTTTTTAAAAACGTCAGACCTCTCAGTGTTTCTTTTTGAGAATTAGCTTTTCTGTGTTTGTCCCAAAGTCTTCTCATTTTCTCAATTTAAGATCTCTCTAGGTTTGTGTCACTAGTTTCAACTATTGTTTCAATGCTGATGACTGACAGGTCTATCCTTTCAACTCAGCCTCTTTCCATTTCCATTTCATTTCCATCATTCCCTCCTATATATTGACATGTCTCAGAAATCAATGGGTCAAATACTTGGCCCAGAGAAAGTAAGATACCCAAAGGTTATATAAAACAAGTCTAAAAGAAAAGCTGGAGAGTCACCTTTGGTAGCAAAGTTTGTGTGTCTATCATAGAACCATATATTAGGGCTATGTCAAGCCTGGTCTAAAGAAGGAGATTCTGCCACCTCCCTACACAATCCACCCTCCTAGTGAAGTAATTTGTACTAATATACAACATAGACCTCCTCCACTGCAACTTGATACCATTGATTCTTGTTCTGCTATCTGCCACCCTGGAGAATATCCTGTCTCTTTCCTCTTTGAAACACCCATTATAGTAACTGAAGTCTGCTATCATATCCAACGCTCTTCCCAACACAGACGCTGAACCATTTCTGCTGAAGGTGAGCTGAACATCCAGGAAACTAGCCCTCAAAAGGGTCCAAAACCCCAGATAAATTTGGTTTACCTGGTGTAAAATTTTTACATAAAGAAAGCTCATAATGTCCGTCAAATCTATCAATAAGAAAGAGATATGCACAGTGGTTGCTCCCCTCTGCCCTGAGGTAACCATTGCTTACACTAGGATTGAAATAAACAAAAGTACTTTTAGTAATTACAAGAAGTAGGACTTAAGTGCTTGCAAGTGGAAACAGTAAGATCAAAGTAAGTTACCATGGGAAAATAAACACAGAAAATTATAAATAGATCCTTATGCCATATTTGTAACTTCATATACAAGAATAATATATGCACAAAACAGGATATACACATTCAGTGGGTTGGAACTTTAAAAATGATATATTACATGATGCATTTTGCCTAAAATGTCTTTGAGTTATGCATATTCATATGCCAATTTTCATAAAACAAGGGAGGGGGTCATGCCAGTGGGATTTCTCAAGCATACTTATGCTGATACTCTCCCCTGTCCAAGCCCAAGATCAAGAGAGGTGAAAGGAGGGCTCACAATTAATTTTGCTTCCTGTCCCCAATTCTACTTTGCCAACAGAAATTAAGATACATATATTTAAGATTACATTTATCTTTCCTCCTCAGCCCTTTCTTGTAGCCCCAATCATTAAATGTTCCACCTAGACTAGTGATAGGCAACCTAGAATAGTGAGTTATGTGGCCCTCCATCTCTGTGGGCTGAAAGATTGTCCTAACTATGTCAGTTCCCTGAGATAGCAGAACTAACCTAAATGTGCTTGCATATCTAGAATTTGTAGGGTGTTTCAACTGAACTATAGAAATGTTTAGATTGGAGGCAGAGGGAGCGCATGACTCAGTCAATATTGTGTGCAATTGGTATAAGTCACTTCACAAGCCCTTGGTTTTTGTGCATATCAATTATTAATAGAGATGAGAGAAAAAAACCCTTCATGGACAGGAACAAGAGGAATCTGGCAACCCTGCACAAGGGCAATGGTAAACGTTTATTGTGGGCCACATGTAGAATGCTGATGGCTTGTGGACTACCAGTTGGCCACCACTGACTTTGATATTTTTATGCCCAGACATTGTTCTCAAATTTCCTTGTCATTTTCATGTATTTTCTTCATAAATTGGTTTGCATACCCCTATCTATATACATTGGATATACAATAAATTGAGAAAACATCTCTATATTAAGCCTCTTGTTTAGAAATCTGAAAAATTTTAAGAAATATACTAGAACTGAAACTGAGGTATTTATTAGTGTATCTCCTTTTTTTTCTATTGTTGTTTTTGTAACTTGTCTAGAAGTAGAGACTTACCATTGCTACTGATAGGTGACAGTCGCATAAAGTCATAATCAACATAACTGACATTCAAATCATTTATGAATCTGTGTATTTGAACAGATAAAATATTGCAGAAATTTACAAAAGAGAAGAGAAATCCAAGTATTTGTGGCTTATTTAATTTTGAAATGTTTTTAAAAAATGACCAGCATACATGACAGATGGGGATAACTCCTGATATCATATATTTGCACAGATATAACTTAAATCTATTTTTGTAATTAGAAACTATCGCTCATCCACTTAACAGATGTTAACTATAATGATAAGATACATGGTTTAGTTGCTTTTGGCAGAAAGCTGAAATAAATCATTACTTTTATATGGGTATGTCTACACTAGAAAGTTAGTTCGAACTAACGGACGTTAGTTCGAACTAACTTTCCTATGCGCTACACTAGCGCTCCGCTAGTTCGAATTTGAATCGAACTAGCGGAGCGCTTAGTTCGAACTAGGTAAACCTCATTTTACGAGGACTAACGCCTAGTTCGAACTAGCTAGTTCGAACTAAGGGCTGTGTAGCCCTTTAGTTCGAACTAGTGGGAGGCTAGCCCTCCCCAGGTTTCCCTGGTGGCCACTCTGGCCAACACCAGGGAAACTCTATGCCCCCCTCCCGGCCCCGGACCCCTTAAAGGGGCACGGGCTGGCTACGGTGCCCGTGCCAGGTGCAAGCCTGCCAGCACCCAGCTAGCAGACCCTGCACCTGGCACGGCACAGAGCCACCCACCCGATGCCCCCCAGCCCACCCCCTCTTGCCGGGACCAGGCTGGCGGCTCCCGGGAGCTTGCCCTGGACCGCAAGAGGCGGGCACCTTCCTGGGCTAGTGCGGACATCGTGGACCTCGTCCACGATCTCCGCACTAGGCACAGGAAAGTGGCCGGCTAGGGCAGGAGAGCTGCCAGCCTGGCCACCCAGGACCAGGTGTGCATGAAAATCAAGGGGGTCCACTGAGACCCCCGACACTGAGCCCTGAGCTTACAATGGCCGTACTGGGTCAGACCAAAGGTCCATCTAGCCCAGTAGCCTGTCTGCCGACAGCGGCCAACCCTAGGGACCCTGGAGGGGATGGACCGAAGACAATGACCAAGCCATTTGTCTCGTGCCATCCCTCTCCAGCCTTCCACAAACTTTGGGCAGGGACACCACTCCTACCCTCTGGCTAATAGGACTCCATGGACCCAACCTCCATCACTTGATCTCACTTCCCTTTAAACTCTGTTCTAGTTCTAGCCTTCACAGCCTCCTGCAGCAAGGAGTTCCACAGGTTAACTATTTGCTTTGTCAAGAACAACTTTCTCTTACTAGTTTCAAGCCTGCTACCCATTCCTTTCCTTTGGTGTCCTCTAGTCCTTCTTTATGGGAACTCATGAAGAACTTTTCTGAATGCACCCTCTCCACCCAACCCCTGCTTTTATAGACCTCTATCCTGTCCCCCCTCCGTCTCCTCTTTTCTAAGCTGAACAGTCCCAGTCTCTGTAGCCTCTCTTCATCTGGGACCTGTTCCCAACCCCTGATCATGTTAGTTGCCCTCCCCTCTCCCAGCCTTTCTCTTCCCCTCTCCCACCTCCTTTTCCCAGTGTCCCCCAGTTTTTTTCAATAAAGACAGAGTCAATGTTGGAAGAAACGTTATCTTTATTTTGTACATCAATAAGAAGGGGGGCTAGGGAAGGGCAAGTGGAAGGAGGTGAGGGAGGAATGGGGTACGAGCCCCCGATGGGGAGGACTGGGCTGGCTCTGCGGGCTTCTGGGGGTGGAAGCTCTCCTGCAGCCCCCCAATTACTCCCTCTCCCCAGATGGCAGCCTGCGGCAAGTGCAGCCGGGCTGATGGCCGAGTGGTGTGATGTGCCCAGTGTGGGCACTCAGGGCACTCCAAGCCAGAACTTCTTTGCAAGCGGGGCACCCCTTAGAACTGTGTGTCCGGGGTGGGGGTCGGGACCCTTTAAGCGCAGCCCTCGGCTAGCCTGAGACAGTATCTCCATGCTCTAAGTCCTCCTTTTATGCCCTGCCGGCACTGCTTCCGGCCATCATTAAGCCCTGTTCAGAGTCCACTCAATGTGGACTTACTAGTTCGAACTAGCAAAACGCTAGTTCGAACTAGTTTTTAGTTCTAGATGCGTTAGTTCGAACTAGCTTAGTTCGAATTAACTAATTCGAACTAAGTTAGTTCGAACTAGCGCTGTAGTGTAGACGTACCCTATGTTATTATTTAATGATGCAACATGAAGATCCCTAGGCAGACAGAAAGGGGTACTTATAGTTTAAGAACATAAGAACCTAAGAACAGTCATACTGGGTTAGATCAAAGGTCCATCTTGCCCAGTATCCTGTCTTCCAACAGTGGCCAGTGCTAGAGGGAGTGAACAGAACAGGTGATCATCAAATGATCCCTCTCCTGTCATCCATTTTCAGCTCCTGACAAACAAAGTCTAAGGACACCATTCCTACCTATTCTGGCTAATAAGTATAGATGGACCTAACCTCCATGAATTTACATAGCTTTTTTTTTTTTTTTTTGAAACCTGTTCAAGTCCTGGTCTTCACAGCATCCTCTGGCTAGGAGTTTCACATGTTGAGTATGCTCTGCATGACAAAAAACTTCCTTTTGTTTTAAACCTGCTACCTATTAATTTCATTTGTGACCCCTAGTTCTTATGATATGGGAACAAGTACATAACTTTTCCTTATTCACTTTCTCCATACCGGTCATGAATTTATAGATCTCTATCATATCCTTCCTTAGTCTCCTCTTTTCTAAGTTGAAAAGTTCAAGTCTTTTAAATCTCTTCATATGGCACCCATTCCAAACACCTAATCATTTAGTTGCCCTTTTCTGAACTTTTTCCAATGCCAATAAGTCTTTTTTGAGATGAGGTGACCACATCTGCATGCAGTATTCAAGAGGTGGGAGTACCATGGATTTATATAGAGGCAATAAGATATTCTCTGTCTTATTCTCTGTCCCTTTTTTATGATTCCTAACAATCTGTTTGCTTTGTTGACTTTTGCTGCATATTGAGCAGATGTTTTCAAAGAACTATCCACAATGACTCCAAGATCTCTTTCTTGAATGGTTATAGCTAAATTAGTTGTTCAGTATACTAGTTTATTTGAAATTTAGTTATAGAAGCATATAAGATGCTCTAAGAAGTTATGCCTTTGCCCTCCATGTATGTTGGTCATTTAAAAACACTTCCCAATAAGTCACTTCCCTTGACTTGAAAAAATGCCCATGTAAAATCTCATTTATTTAAGTTTAGTGTTTTACTAAACAACTGTGAGTGAAGATCTCACCAGGCTTTTAGACAATTGTTGAGTAAATGACAAAAATCTGCCCTCAAACTTGCAAAATGTTAGTGACTGTTTAGTCTACTCCACTGAGATGGGAAGAGGATATTCTGAACTTCATCTAGAGCAGCTAAAATCCTGGAGCTGTGATAAATACTGCGGTTCGACAAATTTCAGAGAGGTATGTGCGTTTGTATCTGCACAAACAATGAGGAGTCCTGTGGCACCTTAGAGACTACCAGATTTATTAGGAAACAGCTTATGCCCTAATAAATCTTTTAGTCTCTAAGGTGCTACATGACTCCTCATTGTTTTTGTAGTGTGACAGTTAGCAGACCATATATTTCCAGTGGTTTGTAACAGGATATGAAGTACTTCAAAATAAAAACAAAACAAAACTTCTTGTGCCTGAAAAATGTGTTGTCTCTTTTTTGCTTCTTCACAAATTTGTTGAGTTTAACTTTGGAAATCTCTGAACCAACCACATAAAGTTTTTGAAGACAGACCAAAAACAAAACTTACAGAAGACTCTTTACTAATATAAAAATAGGCAAGCTTACCAAATAATCAAAAGTAAAGGCCAGTCAGAGGCACAAAAGCCAAAATATAGCACTGCCTCTGTGATAGCTCTGCAGCAGTCAAAGGAAGAGTTGGTCAAGGAGCCCAAAAGAACTGCTAACAAAAGGGTTTGTTGGCAAAGTGTTTCAGAGTTTGGTATCTGGAAACAGTAAGTATTCTGTAGATCCCTTTCTATGGGTAATGATGTGGAGTACGTATGGGGAAGACAAAATGGGTCAAAGAAAGGCACTAGTATACAGAAGTGCCAGGAACAAAAGAAAATCTAAACTCAACATTTAAATTTCATCCATACCCCAGTTTCCTTTTTAGTTCTATATTGCTGTGAGAAATCTAGTGTTGGAAGATAAGCATATCTTATGCATGTAATTGATAATTATAAATATGTACTCTTAGCCTAAGAGAATGCATGGAGGATCTTTTTTGCTCAAAAGGCAGTTGAGCAAATGTTTAGCAAAGGGAATGATCTGAATTGTTCTTCCAGAAGAGAAGGAGGAGTAAACTTTTTTTGCCAACTTATTTTGCAAACACTACAATTAAAGCTGTAACAAGACAGAGAGGACAAGGAAGTCTTGCAGATTTTGTGAACTCTTTTTTACTAGCTCATCAGAAGAGAAGCTTCTGTGGATTTAAAATCATTTCCCATAATTCTTAAGTTGTTTGCAAAAAACAAAACAAAACAAAGCAAAACAAAAAACAAACATCACCAAACTACAGCAGTTCAATATGGGAAGGGCAGAAAGCTTTGTTTGACAGAGCTGTGATTGAAATTGTGATATGTTCACACTTTCAGGTGGAATGTGGTTTCCAGACACATTTAGATTAATTAATAATTTCTCTCTCAGGCTCACGGTAAGTCAATTAACAATTTTATTGATCTCATTTGTGTTTGATGTCTTAAGCTTTGTTGGAGTAGGCTGATATCTTTCAGTAATGTTGTAAGAATGCCATTATTTAATAAGCTCTTAAGTTATTTCTGGTGCAACCTAACAGTTTTTGTAATAGTTGTAATAATTAAGTGTAGGGCTGAAGAAAAATTCAGCTGTGGATATAATTGTATGTCTAAATGACACACACTTTTATTATTTTAATAGTTTCTCAACACTGATCTGAATTGGCAATTAAAAGTAGTAGTAACTATGCTATAATAGTTAGATGATTATGTCAGTAATCCTAAGAATGAATGTCATGATTCAACAAGGTACCAATGCATATGTGTATTTTCTCCCATAGGCTGTATCCAAGTAGCAATGCTGTATTAGGGATTTAAATACATGTAGGCAGATATTCCACCATTTTCTCCAAGGGAGTTTACAAATTTTGAGCCTAATTAGAAAGAAAAAAAATCCCAGCAATTCTAATATTTGGCAAGGAGAACAATTATGGATCCTTAACTAAAAGTTTGTCAGGCTGCTGGCTATGTTTCAGAAAATTGTATTAATAAATAACATTATCATGTAACTATTCAAACAGATTAATTTTAGGCAATATGCATTTAGCAGATCGAGTGTAATATTTTCAGAGCACATATGGCCCTGAAGACCCATTTTGAAAGGTGACAAACAGGTACCTAAATCTCACTGAAAGTCTATGAGGCTCCTAATTCCCTGTGGCAATTTGAAATTTGTATCTGTAATGTATTAATGTGGATACATGTATGCCTCTACATATACTGTGCGGCATGTGAGACCTGGCTAAGTATGAATCATAAGTTCTAGAACTGCTGCATACAAAAGATTGTATTCTTTAGCACAAAAGATAGGAACCAATGATTTTAGCTACCATTCCATTCCCATTTACAGCTATCAAGTTTGGGATGGACTTCAGTATACCCATGAAGTACGTATTAGTCACATACTGATATCTGGCTGATGGATCCAAATTCTGACGAAGGATTAGTATTGTCCAACTCTACGATTTCTGTGTAATGTGTACAAGTAGTACTTCCCTCTATTAGGCTGAATAACAAAAATTCTTAAAATGTATAGGTCAGTGACCTGTGGGGGACATAATATACACTTAGAAAGGTCTAACATTCCATGCAGTAGAGAGCAGATGAACACCTAAAGAGTTGTCCAACGTGTTACATGTGCTTGTGGAAACCAAACTAACTGGGTATTTGGATGACAATTTAACAGTATTCACAGAAAATATTAAACGTCCTAACTATTTTCAAACTTCCCTCTAGTAGCCAGCATTGAGGGGAGCACATGAGGATTTTTCATAAAAGAGACAGAGGGTGTCTGGAGGGAATAAAAGAATATGTAGTACCATAACTAACAATTCCCCTACCATGAGAGCCAAGCACTCCCATATCATGATGTTATTTGAATGGAAAAGAAGAATTGGGAGCTGTGAAAAACCAATGAGGATATTTCTTATTTGACAATCTCAAGATTTGATATATTATTTTGAAGCCCAGGCCATTTCTTCTACATAGCTAGGAGAACTGCCTCACCTAGGAGATAGAGAAGTACATTATTTTCAAAGAATGGATGAAGACAAATGTCACATAAAACAGTTCTATATTTACACTCTACAGTCTTTGTACCAAATATGGCTTGTGAGGTACCATTTGAAAACTAATAACTCACTGATTTTTAGTATTCTTGTTTGATATATGTATCTGATTGATGTAAACCATTATTAATGTGTACTGGAATTACAATTAAAATGTGTTCAAGTCAGGAATATCAGAAAGGGTTGTTTAACAAATTTATTCTAAACAAGGAAAGTGTGTTTTCCTCAGTTTATATATAAGTAGTAAACAAGCCAATCAAGCTAATAGGGTGGAGGCAAATCCCATATGTGTAAGTGGAGAAGAAGACAGTAAGGCATCTACTCTCAGTGGGACAGAGAAGTTTAGTCTTTGTTCCACTTTTCAGAAGAAACCATTTCAAAGGCTTACTGGTTTATACATACAAAGAGTGCAGTCTTAACCCCAAAAGATACGCAAATTGATTCAACTGATTGTATACAGTATTACTATATAATAAGAGTTTACAGAGTCAGGATATTTCTGAAGGCTAATGACATAGTGGTAATCGATATCATGCATGTATTAACACTATGTAATGAATTGTGGATACTCATTGATATTAGGCTGTACATTCTGCTCACACACAAGAGAATGTCATAGCTATCTGTCTGTCTATTATCTAAATTAAGCATGGTAGAATCAGAAACAATGGAGGCTGCATTACTGCAGAAACTATAGAAAGATGGGAAGTCCATAGGAAGGGAAGAAAAACATGAGGTCATCCTACCTCTGGAAATAATTTCATTGAACTTTAGAAGATATAAGTAGGACAGAAGTCATTTTGGTATCCGCCACTAGAAAAACACAAGAGGCCAGAACACTTGCAAGCTGAGAAAGATGGATCCTTCAACCAAGGAGGATTGACATCTCTAGAACTGAAGATGGGTGTGACACCTGCTTAAGTAAATATCTTTAACCTAAGAGGACAAGTGAAGCTGTCATCTTCTACTTTTGTGGAAATTCCTGTCTGATGGAAAGTCAGCCACAATTGTGAAGAATGAGTGGTGAGAGATGTCACAACATCTGTTTTTGGTAGTTTTATCATTTGATTTCTATAAATATATTTTGTTTTGTTTCACTCTTAACTCTATCTTCATTCCTTATACTTAAACACTTGCATTTTTTTAATAAAATTTATTTTTATCATAAAGTTATAGGGAAGACAGTAACATAACTTGTGAGTGGTCTGAACTGAACTCAAAATGTGATATTTTCACTTAATTTTTTTCTTATTAGCAGCTTTTTGTGGTTAAGAACACCTAAAGGCCTTTATTAGGCTATGATTTTATTTGGGTGGAATATATGCAATATTTCAAAAAAGATGGCACAGCTATAGAATCAATGACAAAGTATTTGCAATTGCTCATGAATGCATATGGTTGTAAAATCTTTGAAACATAATTTAAAGCTTATGATCTACTGAGGATTAGAATGGGGGACACAGTAGTGGAAACAACAAAAAATATAAACTAAACAGTTTCTTTTGTATAGGTAATTATAAATATTCAAAAGATTCATTTTTATTAATTTAGAAAACTTCCTTATTTTAAAATGGTCAAATATCAACATTTTATAAAAGAGCATATGTAATCAAGTAGCTGATAAAATTTCATACTGTCAGCAGCAACAACATATCAATAGCAATAGAATTAGAAAAATGAGAGGATTGAATCCAGGAATATTTGTGCATTATTTCTTTTTCACAGTGAAAGGCTTTGATACAAACCTCAATTATCTGAAATATATATAGACATTACCAGAGAGGATTTTCTTGGTAATGATTTCAACTGCTGTATCTCAGGTGAATGTCATATCCATTGAGCTAAAGGATATTCTTACACAGGGAGTCCTGCAATGTCTCCTGCTGAAACTGTTGCACTGCAGACAGTTGAAGAGTCATTTGGGCCGGACAGAGAGCAAGAGAGCCCAAGCATGATATATCTTAGTGGTTAGAGCACTCATCAAAGTTCTAGTCACCCCGCTCCTTTGAGACTTTATCATCCTTCCTGTCTTGTCAACATGGTTTGGTGTGACCTCATCTGAATGGTCAGATTCGGTAGGCTTGTTCGGAGGGTGCCTACCAGATAAGATAAGAGTTTGTGCATTGTATTGGTTTCAAAACTGGGATTTATTTGCCCAAAGCAGGGACGTGGGTGCCTAACTCCTTTAGTTCACCTACTCCTATATGTGTGAATTTTAATGTTTAATAGTTTTAAACTTCTCCTGTCCATCTTTCTGTGTTATGTGATGTGCCACGCACACTGTCAGTATACAGCAAACAATAAAAGTTTACATTGCAATTATGTTGTATACTTTCTAACATCCAACTCTATATCTGTTTGAATTGGCATCCAGCTTTAGAAAGACCATATTAGTATTGATGCTATGAAAAATGAAACCAGCACTGTCTTTAGCAGTGAGTAACAAATACTGATTGCAAGTGACAATTGTTCTAACAGTGACAAGCAAAGGATTTTATAAATGAAAGAAATATCAGATTAGGTTGAAATAACAGGTTGATTCATATTTTTCAGTTCAAAAACAGTGCTGATATCTTCATCAGATCCAAACTATTTCTGTTATTTTCACTGTAGCTAATGGTCATGCTAAAGTACTACTTAGTCATCTTCATCCACAAGGTGGTAGCAGTGATATAATCTCACAGATCTGTCCATTTTACCTAGGATAAACTTGCCCCAACCCCCACTCTGACTATACCCAAACCTTTTCTTACAGCTAAAGGGCACATACGGTAGAAGGAGATTCCGTATTTTCTTTGATGAGATGCAGTTCCGGATTGGATTACCTGCTAAGGATTTTAGATTGATTCATTTGTTTCACTTGCCATCTGCAATTCATTACTGCTGCTGATTTCAAATGAACATGTCAGTACTTGTAGCACTGTATTCTTGCCAGAAGTTGTTGTTCATCTCTGTGCAGTAATTTTAAATTCACCAAGTGCAGGTGTAAATGAATAACTGGGTGCATTAGTGTGTTATTGCAGAAAGTTAATCATTTAGGGCAGAAGATGGTGCTTACCTATAGTTATTGAACAGATCTGTACAGGTGCCGTTGTTTTTGCATGGCTCTGAGTTACATTCATTGGATTCATATTCACAAAATGTTCCTTCCCATCCAGGCAAGCAAACACACCGGTAGCTCTGTAATGAATTATGAAAAATAAATTATCTTAATGTCAATTTTCATTTAGTTGAGTACATTTGTAATAGGAGTCATTGCTGGCTGATGCGCCTTCCTGGTCTTTGAACAAATGCATTAGTCAGTTTTCTAGATTTGAAGCTTTAGAATCTCAAAAACGCAGTGATACTTTTGGCCGAATAGTAAGCTGAAAAAAGGAATATATAAATATGTAAGTTATATTATTTAATAAATACATTTTGTTTTATGATAATATAATAAAATGGAAACCATGCCTTTCTAATCAGAGGGGTTATATTAGCCAGTATAGCATTGTAGAACAAATATATGTAAAGAAGCTGTGAGGAATATAGATCCGTCAGACAAGCTTAACACCTTAGATGGTACATTAGCAATGAAACTGTGCAGCTTATAGCTGCGTAGCAGGAGAAAATCTGTCTATCTATATAGCCCGGATACTGGGTAAAGACTGAAGAATGTGAAAATATAAATCTTCCCAGAAATCTGGTGACAATATTAAAATTAATAATTAACATTAGGTATGAATATAGTATCTGTCACTGGTTAAACAGCATAAAGTATTTAATCATTGTGCATATTAATCTCTAAATGACAGATGTCACAGGGCATTTCCATTCACCTGCCAGGCAATTATATTGAGGAATAAACCACCCCTATTTTTGTCATCATTTCATTTATTTCTTAGTTGATATCTGTACACAGGTGGAAAGGGCTCATAAAAGTAAAAATCAAGCATTTCATTGTCTATTTTGTATATAAAGAGAAAAAGCTTGAGAACATCTGTTGAACTGAATATTAATTTGAGATGGGCTGCAGTACAAGCATTTCTATTCATCAGAGGCTCAACTCACTTGTTTTGCCAAGGTAGTTGCTTCTGGCAAAATTTCCCTTCCTTCTAGCAAAAGTTAGGAAAACATTTCTAGGACAAAGATGGCTAGTGTGAATTATTTCAGTGCTTGTTAAACAGTGAACTGGGTTTTAGTCTAAAGGACTTTTAAATATATTTAATCTCTATGAACTGATAGTCATTAAGAAACAGAACAAATGCTTCAGGATTCGAATACATTAAAACAAAACTGGGTCTAATTTAAGTTGCTAAAACCTAACTATCAAAAGTTTGAAGCATCTTCTAAGTTTGTTGAAGTTAACTGGAACTGCAGGTGTTCAGGACCTCAGAAATCACATCACGTGTCTCAATCTGAATTTAAGAGTTTAGCTGTTTGAAAATGTAAGCTATGACTCTGTCCTACAACAGAGAGAGATTCTCCTTGAGATGTACACGATTAAATTTTATATTTACAATAATCATGTAATCTGCTCCTCCTTCAGATATGAAAAAAATCTAACCTGAGCAAACAAAGTGAAAACATTGTGTCACAACTCTCAAAAATATGGGCTGGGCAATATTGCCAGCCCTTTTTTTCTTTCTGTGTGTCCTTACTTTCCCATTTTAACAGGATTTCATATCTTACTGAAGCCATAGAGACAAATCATAGATTGACAAGAGAGAAAAATCTTACATTTCTAACAACAATTTCATTGAAAAAGAGCGGTGGTTTTGGGTCAAATTCACACCTGCTGTAACTGCACTTAAGTCATTGTTAGGCATGAGCAAATGTATGTTGATCGATTAACATTTCTAAAATTATCTGTGTATACATTCTACTGCAATTAATAAAGACCAATTTTTCATTTTTGGAGACACTTAGAAGTCTACATGTCCCATCCAAACCCCTTATTCACAAACTTCAAACAGGATGGTTCAGCAAACACACAACTGCAGGACAGCAGATTGGGAATTATGAATGTTTGGGAACTGTTGAATCCAATGTGTTTGATGAAGAGCCTTAAAAAGTGGACCATAAGCCAAAGAAGTTGATTGGGGCTATTGCAACTCTTGCTATTGTTGTGTCATAGCCCACTGAGGCTATGTCTACACTACAGAGTTTTTCCAGGATAATGGAGATCTGCCGGAAAAACTCTGCCACGTCCAGGAAACATGTCTGCTTTTTCGGAACAATTTCTGAAAAAGTAGGCACGTTGTTTTGACATCTCTGTATTCCTCATTTTATCAGTAATAAGGGATCATCTGAAAGAGGAGGCTTTTCCGACATTTGGCCCCATGTAAATGGGCCAAATGTCGGAAAAGCCTCTTCCAGAAAAAAAGAAGCAGAAAAGCCTACGCAAATTGCAGTTCACAATTTGTGTATCTTTTTCCAGTAAAAGAACACAGTGTAGACATAGCCTGAGTTTACCACAGATTTTAAAAAGAGGAAAGAAACCACAAAAGGTATTTACCCTATATATTTTGTACTGTATCCATAACCTACTCTCCTGATTGTGTTGGGTAAGTTTTATTGCTTGTGGATACTCTTTACTTATGAAAAAATCATTTCCAGATTTTAAGAAAAAGTATCCAATATATGGTTTACTATTATTGTGCTTCTGGATTATGTATCAATAATTAGGTCTAAACCTGAATCCCTAAGAAGCAGTAGCATATTTGGCAAGTGATATTAGAAAAGTAGGAAATAATGGATGTGAAAAGGGAAACAGCAAAGAGATAAATATAAAGAAACAAAGAAGTTTTAGACAAGTGCTTTGTTTTGTGTGTGTGTGTTTTACAGGAGGGAAAGTTTGATGGGTCAAAAGAACTCTGAAAAGACCGATAATGTTCAGGGGATTTTGCAACAGCAAAGGAAGAATAAAATCTTTATGGACAGGCTGCATATCTATTTATCATATATTAATGTTTTCCATTAGGTATGTTTCCATATTTTAACTATTTTAAATGTTTGGAGGGTATTTTAGGTTCTCTCTTATCTTCATATGTTTCTTAGTGTCATAATTGTTATGACTGAGAGAAAAATACTTTGTTTTGAACACAGTTTCAAAGGATGAAAAATTATTTGTCACAAACAAGACCAAGAGATCTTTGCCAAGCTTCTGGATAGTTATTCTCTGCTCTGGTTTTCACATGCTCCAGGAATTAGAGGTCATAATATATCCTACATGACTGAGTCTTCTGGGATAGGGTTAAATAAATTGTAAGAAATATTATTAGAGGGCCAGAAACTGAGTTTAAGCAGATCTATGTATCATTAATATCTATCAACTGTTAGAGATTTTTTGTTTGGCATTTCCCTTTTGACTATGATAGGGTATTAA
Source organism: Pelodiscus sinensis (assembly GCF_052426305.1). Lineage (NCBI taxonomy): Eukaryota > Metazoa > Chordata > Testudines > Trionychidae > Pelodiscus > Pelodiscus sinensis. Next base: position 49,644,691 of record NC_143054.1, read on the forward strand.
AAAAACTACTAGAGAAAAAAAATTCTTATCATAATACATCAATTCCTACAAAAGCGTGTATGTGGGTGGAGAACCAGTTGACACTTTCTGCTAATATTTTTTGCCTCAGTTCCATATCCGAGCCACAGAGAACATAGTCAATATTGCCCAATGTATCAGCTAATTGTCTTGGTTTGATTTTTAAGAGTACTTCTTATTTTAATAGCAGTTTTATGTTCAAAGAACACCTCCAATCTGACTTCAGTCTCAGCTGTGTGTGCACAGCATGTCTACAATTAGGCGGCAGGTGTCTCACATTAGGCATCTGTGATAATGTAATTCACCAGCCTTGGGCCTAGAAGCGACGCTGTAGGTTTACTGCTCAGGTCTGCTAGGGTTCCTTTTTTCCTGGTGATTTGGCCCTCAGATAGATCATCTTTAGTCTCACCTCTTTTGAGGTACACTAGTGTTTTCACTGAATAGTACTAGGCCTTCATCTCTGCTTGATAGTTCTGGTCCAGGACCAATAGTTCATCTGGCCTCAAGTCTCTTAAGAGTTACTGCCAATTCACATAGCCCGAGTATCATCATTCAGTACTAATACAGCCAAAAGGCCATCTTTTCACAAGACTCTGGTGGTAACGGAATTTGTTAGTGTTCTTTAGTGAAGTCAAGGGTAGAGATATACCAAGTGGCTTCTAGTCACTCAATCCACTCATTTGCCCTCAGTACAAATAGAGAGATCAAATTTGGATAAGACTTTCACCTTGCAGAAGTCAACATAAAAATGTATTGTACTATCGGGCTTAGGAATGAGCACATGAAGCTCCTCCACAAACAAGGTGATTGATCCATTATTCCCAAGTCAAATATGTCCTGGAGTTCCTCCTTGATGACCTCTAATATTTCCCTTGGAAGCCACTGGAATGTCCTCAAATACATTGCCCTTGTGTTTTCTCAATGCTCTGTTAGACTACCTGGGATTTGATCAGAAGGACTAACAACATAGTGGAAAAGGGGAAGAGTGGTAAATGAACAATTTGGTGAAATGGACATGAAGCTGCAAAATGTCTTTGTGTTCACCACATGTATTTTTCTATAACTATTTTGTTCCCAAAATTACACATATCTCTAACTACAATGCTGTTTATAAGGGAATCTTATCAGGTGGTGCTACAGCACACATGAAAAAAATATCAATGCAACAAAGTATTAAGCTAAACTAAACAGACTGCTTCTACTTGCTTTAAAGACAGAAAAAGGTAGTGTGTGCCCTAATAGTAGTGCTCTGTACTACGAGTGAGATTTGGGTTTGATCTCTGACATAGAGAGAGGCTGGTAGTTCTGCTCAGGGAACAGAAAATAAAAAAACCTGATAGTTTGATCAACATGAAACAACTCATTAAGGAATTTTATTGATAGACTTCAAAGGAAAACCTCACGTAGAAGTATCATGGCTGCAACACAGTAATTTGACAGTGGAATGAGAAGATAAAGTGTGAAAGAGAAAGACTTCAGGAAGAAGGAGAAGATGGAGACTAAACCAGACATCCCATTGCCTTGCAGTTTGTGTGGCCATTTTACTTATGCAAAGTGAGTAAACTGCTACTGTTCTTATTTCATAGTGATTTTTTTCAGCTTTACACACTAGTAAATGTCTACACAAATTGCAGAGCAGAAGAAAATCAGGATCATAATATGGAAATACTGCCTCAGTTTAGTCATAGCTTTCTTAGACCTGGAACTTCTCTACCTTTAATAGAAACATTGCTGCAAATTTCCAAATCTAAGAGCCTAATGATCTATGCCCAAATCCATATTTAGGTACTTAAGGAAGTAGCATGTCTCTAAGAGATGCTATATTACTGTAGCTCCCACTGATTTTAATGGACTTTGAGGATGCTTAACATTTCTGAAAATGAAGCAACATATGTAAGTTCTTGTTATCATACAAGTACACAGAGACAGTACTCAAGATGTTCAAACTTGAGTTCCTAAAAAATAAGCCTCTAAATTCATATCCACGAATATGGATTTAGAGCTTCTTTTTAGAATCTCAAGTTTGAACATCTTGACTATTGTCTTTGGCTGTGTCTAGACTGGCAAGTTTTTCCGCAAAAGCAACTGCTTTCGCGGAAAAACTTGCAAGCGGTCTACACTGCCAGCTTGAATTTGCGCAAAAGCACTGACTTTGTAATGTACAAAATCAGTGCTTCTTGCGCAAATACTTTCACGCTCCCTCTCAGGAAAAAGCCCTCTTGCGCAAGAATACTTGCGCAAGAGGGCCAGTGTAGACAGGGAAGAACTGTTTTGCGCAAAAAAGCCCCGATTGCTAAAATGGCGATTGGAGCTTTCTTGCGCAAAATTGTGTCTAGACTGGCCACAGATGCTTTTGGGCAAAAGCACTTTTTGCGCAAAAGCATCTGTGCCATTCTAGACACGCTTTTGCGGAAATACTTATAATGGAAAAACTTTTCTGTTGAAAGTATTTCTGCAAAATCATGCCAGTCTAGACGCAGCCCTTGTGTACCTGTAACAAGAAAGACATGAAGCAAAAAGCAAGAGAGCTTGTGCCAAAATAGCACTGTAGGGATAAAATTCTCTCTCTGAAGGGCCAGGATTTTACCCCTAGGAACAGTGTACCCAGTATTGCATAAAACAACAAAAATGGGTACTTACTAAGGATTAAAACTTCATAGATTCCCGTACCTGAAGGGACCATTGTGACTGTCCAGTCTGACTTCATATATAGCACATGTATAAAACTTTCCCAAAATAATTTTAGAGCATATCTTATCAAAAAAAATCCAGTCCTGATTTTAAAATAGTGATGGATTGAGAATCCACAATAAACTTTGGTAAATTGTTCCAGTGGTTAATAGCCCTTAGTCAGGGGAGCCAGCTCCTGGGAAAGGTAGGGGGGCAATTTAATGCCCTCACAGGGGTAGCACTTCAGGCGAAAGGGGTGGAGTCAGGGAAGCCAGTACTCTGAGCTGGCCAGAGCAGAGTGAGCCCTACAGGCCCTCAAAACAGCACGGAGCACATGTTGCAGTGTTCCAGTGGCAATTTAAAGGGCCTGGGATTCTGGCCACCACTGCTGGTGCAACATCAGCAGTGACTGCCAGGAACTCCAAGTCCCTTTGAATCGCCAGGCCCCAGAGAAACTGCCCACTTCACTCCCCACTATTGATGTGCCTTCCCTCAGCATAAAAAAATCACACTGTATTTCCATTCTGAATCTACCTAGCTTCTAGCCACTGGGTCATGTTATATTACATCTTGATCTGCTAGACTGAAGAGCTCGTTACTAAATATTTGTAGGCTGCAATTGGGACACTTCATAACTTTCTCTTGGTTCAGCTAAATAAACTGAGCTACTTGCATCTCTCACTGTAAGGCATATTTTCTAATCCTTTAATCATTCTCATAGTTCTTCTCTGAATCTTCCCAAATTAATCAACATTTTTCTTTTACTTGTAGGCACCAGAACTTGATATTCGAATATGTCACACAAGTGTCAAATGCAGAGATAAAATAAACTCTTTATTCCTGCTCAAGATTCCTCTGTTAATACATCAAAAAATTGCATTACCCCTTTTAGACAGTGTCACAGTGGAAATTCATGTTCAGCTGATTATCTACTTCAACCTACAAGTCTCTTTCAGAGTAATTTCTTTCCAGTATACAGGATAGGGGGCTCTATGTATCATCTAAGCTATTTGTTCTAGATATATATATTCACATGCAGCTGCATTAAAACAAATAACATTTGCATTTGTACCAGCCTGGTTCTAGAGATCCTAATAGTCTAACACAAATGCCTAAGGATTACAAGGCAATTATCCATTGCATGGTATAAATATCTAATAATAGCATAGTTATGAACCATAAAACCCCAAAATTATGAGTACAGTAACTATATTGAGCATGACCAGGTGAAATGAAAACAAATAAACTGGTTTGCTAGTCACCAGTTTTACAAACATTTTTTTTATTTTATGCACACTTATTCAGGGATATTGTGTCAAACATGCAAAATTCACAATTAGTGCAAAGGAAGAATACATTTACGTGTTTTAATTTTGAGAATAACCAACAAAAACTCAGTAATTCATCATTAAACTTGATGCACTGATACGCCTGGCTTTTGCGTGGTTGCAATACAAATTTAACTTAGCTTAAATGTGAATGTAATTCACAAGAGATGAATAATCATGACATGGAAAAAGTAGGACAAATAGCCACATGATGAACCACAACTAAAAGCTCCTTGTCTTATTGAAAAATCTTCTCACTTAAATTGTATTAATAGCACTGAAGACGTAGATTATTTTTCAAGCTTCCCTACACATGCTTTGTATTGAAGCAACTCTCCATCAGAGGCTAGGACCCCCCGTACAAGCCTTTATTTCAAAATAATGTCGAGCCAGAGGACTTCTTACTCTGACTCATGGTAATCTTCATTTCACAAAGAGTAAATGAAATTGAATGAAAAGTGTTCTTCCTTCAACTTCCTGCTGTGTAGACAGCAACAAAGCTGAATTAAGCTATTTTGACTTCAGCTACGCAATTGACGTAGCTGAAGTTGTGTAGCTTAATTTGACTTTAACCCTGCTGTGTAGAAATATCCTCAGGGCTGAAGCCAAAGTGTGAACAACTTAGCTTCATGTGGCCCCCATGGTGTGAGGTCCCAGGAAATTTCCCTGTTTGCTACCTCCTAATTCTGGTGCTATGTTTCTGCTTGCAGAAACATAGCAGTGTCGTAAGTGGACTTCTGAGATTTTTTATAGTAAGTTGCCATGGGTCTCAGAAAGAAAATTTGAGATTGCTCTATTGCATATAAATCATGATGTTTCTTAGATCTCTTTAAAAAAAGGAGACTATAAGATATGTACAATTGCTGAAAATTTTATGTGGTCTAGGAGGACAAATGTTCATTAAAATGTGATTGTGTCACATTTATTTTCTTATTTACCACATCACAATTTAGAGTGAGGCCTCTAAAATTCAAAGGGAGATATAACTTATTGTGTGAAATAGCCCTCTTCATGTTTAAATTTGGATGAGTCCCTCCCCATATACAGGCCTATGTAAAATCTTCAATATTCAATGTAATTCATCAGATGCTAGCACTGTGATTTAGAATAAATGGTCTATTAGTCATGTCTTTGAATAGCCATGGCTTTGAAAATCCTTTGTTCCTCACTGACTGTCAGAGGCTTTCATAGAAGACTGTGAATGGAAGAAAGGGTTCCATGACATTATACTGAGGTGAGGCGATCAACTCTGTCTATAATGTTTAGGGCTGTTGATTAATTACAGTTAATTCATGTGATTAACTCAAATATTAATCACAATCAATCACAGTTTTAATAGCACTGTTGTACCAATTGAAATGTATTCAATTTTTTTGAATTTTTTTCCATATTTTCAAATATATTGATTTTGATTACAACACAGAATATGTATAGTGCTCATTTTATATTCATACTTGATTACAAATATTTGCACTGAAAAAAAGAAACTGCATTTCAATTCTCCTCATACAAATACTGTACGGAACTATCTATCATGAAAACACTATTTTCTAATACAAATTTTTTTTGGTACATAACTGCACTCAAAAACAAAACAATGTAAAACTTTAGAACCTATAACTCTACTCTGTCCTACTTCCCGTTCAGACAATCACTAAGACAAATAATGGGAGATAACATTTCCCACTTTTTATTTACCTAAAAATGAGAACAGATAATTTCATAATTTTTAATGCCACTTTTGCTGGCATTGCAAGGAATTTGTGTGCCAGATATTCTAAAAATGTATGTGCCCCTTTGTGTTTTGGTTACCATTCCAGAGGACATGCTTCCATGCTGAGGAGGCTTATTTAAAAAAAAAAAAAAGTGTTAATTAAATTTGTGACTGGCCTCCTTGGGGGAGAATTTTATATCTCCTGCTCTGTTTTACATAAATTCTGCCATATAGTTCATGTTATAGCAGTTTTGGATGATGATCCAGAATGTTAATTTTAAGAAGTCTTTCATTGCAGATCTGACAACACACAAAGCAGGTACCAATGTGATATTTCTAAACATAGGGATAGCACTTTACCAAAGGTTTAAGAATCTGAAGTGCCTTCCAAAACCTAAGAGGCTGAGGTGTGAGACATGCTTTCAAAAGTCTTAAGAACAACAACATTCCATTAAAGATCTATCGAATCCCAGCAAGAAAATCAACCTGCCGGTGGTGGCATCTGACTCAGATAATGAAAATGAACAGGAACTGGTCTTCAATGTTTTGGATCTTTAACAAGCAAAACCCATCATCAGCATGGGGCACGTGTCTACTAGAATGATGGTTGAATCATGCAGGAACATATGAATCTTCATTGCATCTGGTACTTAAATATCTTGCAACAGCAGCTACAATAGTGCCATGAAAATGCCTGTTCTGACTTTCAGGTGACACAGTAGGCCAAAAGTAGGCAGTATTATCTCCTGCAAATGTAAAACTTGTTTGTATGAGTGATTAGCTGAATGAGAAGTAGGACTAATTAGATTTGAAGGCTTTAATGTTTTACATTGTTTCATTTTTTAATGCAGTTATATTTATACATAATTCTATAATTGTTAAGTTCAACTTTTGTGATAAAGACAAGTATCAGAGGAGTAGCCGTGTTAGTCTGGAACTGCAAAAGTGACAAGGAGTCCAGTGGCACCTTATAGGCCAACAGATGTATTGAAGTATAAGCTTTCATGGGCAAAGACCCACTTCTTCAGATGCATGATAAAGTGTGTTACAGTGCAAATATTTGTTATACAATAAATATAACTTGAGCAGCACTCTACACTTTATATTCTGTGTTATAATTGAAAGCAAATACTTGAAAATGTAGAAGGCATCAAAATATTTAAATAAATGGTATTCTATTATTGTTTAACAGTATGATTACTTGCACACATCATTTTTGAATCACTTAACAGCCCTAATAATAATTCTTTCAAAACTTGTGTAGTTATTGAGTTTGTGGCTAGTCTCATGCTATACAGATTTAAAAATCTGTCTATTCAGATACAATCTGTGTGTGTATGTGCACATGCACACACATTTATATACTGATTATATATAATTATTAGAAGCTTTACCTGGTATTGCCTGGGTGCTTCAGAACAGGGGGCAAGCTGTGTGGGAGTTTCAGGAGTCAGGGCAAGTCCTGGGGACATTAGAGGCTGGAGGTGTGGGGGGTGAGAGAGCAAGGACTGGAGGTCCCATCTGGCTGGACTTTCTAATCCCCCCAACACACTACCAGAAGCCTTCTATCTGTCCCCCAAATTCCCTCCTGGCTTCCAGGGGCCTTCTCTTTCACCCTAGCACCCCAGAATACCAGGGGCTTCTCTCTCTCCTCCCAGTGCCACTGGCTGCCAGAGAGATTCTCCCCACTCTGGTGCTATGGTCAAGGGCTGGGGGGAGGGGACATGGAGTTTGGAGCAGGGGGAGATATTTAGCTGGTCTGGTGGCAAGCAAGATGGTGGAGCCCCAGCCCTGATGACCATTCTCTTGGTGGTACCACTGTCCCCAGTTGTCTCTCTGCAGTATAGCTTTCTTGTGTGTGCTTACTGCCCCCCAGTGACCACTCTTGTCTTTGCCCCTCCCTTTCCATGATAGAAATGTAGCCGCGTTAGTCTGGTGTAACTGAAAAAAACCCCAAGACTATGTAGCACTTTAAAGACTAACAAGATGGTTTACTAGGTGATGAGGTACTTTCCCTTGCAACAAACCCTGTTGCCAGTTTTGTCCACATATTCACTTTGCTGATACCATTATTGGACCTAAGCAAGTGAGTTATAAGATCAAGAACACATATTCCTGCGCATCCAGAAATATAATGTATGCTATTATGTGCCAAAAGTGTCCATCTTCTATGTACATTGGACAAACGTCTCAGACACTTTGCCAAAGGATCAATGCCCACAAAACAGATATTAGACAGGATCACAAAGAAAAAACAGTTTCTTGCCATTTCAACCAGCAAGGACATTGTCTCAATGACTTGATTACCTGTGTCCTGCTTCAAAGACCTTTTCAGACCACACTTGATAGAGAATCCTCTGAATTGTCATTCATGCTTAAATTCGACACTTTACACTTAAGTTTCAATAAAGACTCTAATTATCTTACCCATTACAAAGATAGCTTCCCCAATTATTTCCTCTAATATCACAGACATTTACCTTCCCCCCCATCCCCCTTCTGTTCTGAAATTTGATTTGTCCTTTTCATATGTGTTCATTTTTTTAATTGTATCCTTTGGTATATATGGTTGTGCCAATTTTCTTCCACTATTTGATCTGAGGAAGTGGGTCTGGCCCACGAAATCTCATCATCTAATAAACCATCTTGTTAGTCTTTAAAGTGCTACATAGTCCTGTTTTTTGTTTCACCTCCCTTTCCATGTTATGGAAAATTGGCACTTCCAATTTTCTTGGCACAACCAAATCCTGACCTTGTTTTAAATTAGGTAAAGAGAAAGAGTCATACTAAATTTGGTGGTCCTAGTTCTTACCATTTAGGAGGAGTTCTTGAACAAACAGATTACCTACAGATGCTTCACAAATAGAAGGACTCACAGATATATGCACAGATCTCAAATATATATAGAGAGATAAATACATTGCAGACATTGGGTTTTTAGTTCTCTTTTTGTATTCTCTCTTTGTAAGACGCATTGTGTCATTTCAAACAATGTAACAATTGTTACAAGAGTAAGGGTTCACTGGACCAGCCCAAGGTTTCTGTACTACATAAGTCAGGCCTGAGCAAGATAAGGCCCGCGGGCTATATCCAGCTCACCAAGCCACCGGCTATTGCATGCAGAGGCAGTGGAGAGCCCCAGGCAGGCTCCCTTGCTTGCCTTGCACGCCCCAAAGAAATGCAGCTGTCAAGCCCCATTACAGTTTCAAAACTGGAGGTGAGGGGGAAAGCTTCAGGAGCTGCCGCTGCCCCCAGCACAATCCCATTGGCCAGTTTCTGGATAACAGGCAGCCAAGAAGAACCACACTTCCTCTCCTCAGCTCAATTATTCACTGAAGCACATGTTCAGGCACGCAGACAGGCTGGCAAACAGCTTAAGCTCTGCAAGCCTTTAGTTCTGCAAACAGGCGCTGATTTGGCTGTTGGCTGGTAAGTCTTCTGGCCAGAGCCCACTTCTGGCATTTCAGCCCCTCCCTTCCACAGCCCTCTGCCAGTCCTCTGCCCTAGATCACAACCACCTCCTTTACCCAAACTCCCTCCCAAATTCCATTCTCTCTCCTGAACCCCAATCCTTACCCTAAGCTTCCTTCTGCACTCAACCTCCATCCTAGACCTTGCATCTTCTCCAATAATGTCATGGAAGAGTGCAGCCTTCAATCACTTTCCAAAATCTTGGAGTGGCCCCCTGTCAAAAATTATTGCCCGCGCCTCACATAAATCTTATTTTAATGCCTCAGAATAGGTTTAGGTGAACCAATTAGCCTTTTTTGTTAGAATTTGCCCTGAACAGATAACTGAGTAACTAATGAAAACTTGAGAATTTAAAAAAAAAAATCAGACCATTGACAAGCTCTGAATATGCTTCTGCTTAACATAGTTTTGCTAACTGGAAATTTTAAGTTAATCTTTCTATTACAATACTATTGTCAAAAATCCTGAACCACTTATGTATATATAATATAAATAAGAGAAGAAGTAAGACAGATATCCACCTAATTCTTTAACCCTCCAGCCAGCCCCCCCTCCCCTTTTTTTTGAAATGATAAATATGTGAAAGCATGCTGGCCAAAAGTAGAATACAACAGCCTGCTTTGCATTTGGAGGAAGAAGAAAAAATCAAACCGCATATACAGTACACAATAACTGTCACTTTTTTTTTCTGCCAAAACACTACACGTTTGGCTTTAGTCAGGTACTTTTTCAATTTCTCTTCAAAATGTCAATCATTTTGATTTTTGGTTAAAAACATATCTGAATCACCTTCCTAAAATAGACTGTGCCTGCTAGAAGTAAACTTTTAAAAACTCCAATTTCTCTAAATAAAATGATCATTCATGTAGAAATATTTTTTCATGTTGTAAACATGTCATGTAAAACAGGCCTTTTAAATGGAGAAAAGACCAATGTACATAGGGACAGAATATTACTGTAGAAGAAACACTCTATATTTAGATCCAGAGTTCAGTTGCTAACTACTATGGGCCAATCCATCAAGTGGAAATAATTGATATAAAATTCAGGGATATAAGACAGAAAATTAAGACTAGCATAAGCATCTGCAAAGATTGATTGTGGAGACCCTGAATCTTTTTGTATAATTGACAATTCTGTATAAACATTTAAAAGAAGAGACTACATCAGCTATTGTCACAGATACATCCCATTTTGTGCAGGAAAAATTATTTGAGCTCATGACCATTTAAGGTCTTCTGCTTCTGGATTCTTTCTGTTGGTCTATCTTTTACCCTCACAACTGAATCTTTATTAGATCTCTTTAGCTTCCAAATATTTCCCAGAATTTTTTATCCCCAGTAGATCTATGCCTGCTTTCCTTCCCCCGCCCCAAGATTATGCTCAAAAGGCCACGTCCTTTTCTGATCTCACTATGATATGGCCGGTGCTTAATTTGTGCCCAGGTTTCCAAAGGAGAGAATTTTCTTGTAGTCAAACGTAGTGTGCTCTAGGACTTTCACAGTCAGCAATATACCAAAATTAAATGCATTATCTTGCCACATTAATGCGGTCTCTTGAGCGCATACAGTCTGTAAGTACAAGACTGAATACTACTTTTTTCCACCAGGCCCCCATCTCATTCACAGCACTGGAAAGACTTGTTGTAGGGATGAATCAAGGTTATGTTATAAAGGAAACTTACCCATAACACCCCTGCTTCATTTGTTTTAGATATTAGAAGGTGTGTAATGAATGAAACACAGGACTTCAGGAAGAGAAAGGATGGTTTTGTGACTATTTCTATCTTTCTATCCTCCCTTTATTTTCGCAGTTATATGCAAAAAATAAATATAATGCATACTGCATCATGGTTAAGTTAAATGGAGTGATAACAGTGCATCTGCAAATCAGCACTTTTTAATAGCCTCACAGGAACAAGATAATTGTCCTGTGCATCAGGTGAAAAATAGCAACATTATTTCACAGATACTGTAGCTTTTAGTGTACAATATGCAATGCAGAAGTACTGTGCTGTGCAATTATGAGAACAAGAGTGTCACTTAATGTAGGCAAATGACAATCCAATGTAGCTAGGGTCAAACAGTCACCAATTCTATGACCCATATACACACCTAAAAGCATACATGCACACTTGTGTATATTCATCCAATTAACTATGTAGCTTGTAAGAAAGTTTAATTTCAAAATATTAGCATATTTCCCCCCTTTGACAAGATTGCAAATAAATTACTCTTTTATTACACCTATGTTACTGGAAAAATTGCAGCTGAACATCTGGCAAACAAACAGAAAAGATTCATCACGCACAACAAGGATCCAAATTATGAATACATTCAATCTTTATACTTCTGCAGATATCAGTTAAAAACCATCTGCACTGCCATACTAAGATGGGCTCAGGTTATGAGTTGAGTTACTTGTGTAGTCTCATTGGGATCAGTGGGTGTTAAGTAAAGGCAAAAATTGGCCTGATTATTAGAACCTAATTTCTGCTAGTCGGACCATAAATTTGGTCTCCTCCCATTTACCCTCGCCACAAAGATAAACAGAACATTTCAACAAACTCTGTATTTTTAATTTGATTCAGCAATTCACATAAAAATGACTTGTTGACAAAATATCAAAAATGAAATATTTTACCTACAAACAGAAATATTTAAGACAAAGCCTGAAATATTTCATATCATAATCCTAAATTTATGCCACAAAGTAATTGTACTTCAGGCATTTTATGATCCCATTCTCCTCTATTGTCTGGGCTCCCCAGATTACATCTCCTCTGAAGGACTCTCTTGGGGAAAGGAAAGGGCATCCCCTAGAAGCCTCTGGATGTGGTACCTACTGACAGAGCCCAACCCATAGAGGGGGGGATAGGTACCCAAGCTGCAACTTCTACGAGGCACCATTTTTAAATGGAATATTTTAGTTTTCAAATGTGTATGATTTTTATGATACACAGAAATTTTCTGTACATGCTTTTTGTGAAAAAAATCATTTTGTCAGAGGCATTGAAAATGTTCTGTTAACAATCTTTTTCCATCAGAAACAATAGCCATAAGCCTACTGTGTGTATTTCACTACCTGTGATAAGTAATAGCTTCTGCCCAGATGCCAAATGATTCAGTGCTCTATCCACAGTCTCTTTGAGCATTTTTTAATATCCAACTTAAACAAATAGAACAGATCCACAGCTCACCCTTCACTTATATCCCTGACTCCCCACAGGGGACTCTGGCAGTCTTGCTATCACTACTTCTTGCAGTTCTCCTTCTACCATTTTCTTCTCATAGTGAAAAAAACCATACTCACTCCACTATCTGCCTACTAAGGAAATTAGGCTGTGCATATTCACATACTCTCCCAGTACCACATTTATTTATTTGCTAGCCATACAATAATACTGCCATAGCACCACCATCCATTTTTTTCCTCTGCAGGCTCTATGTTTGTGTCATAGAGAAGGGGGAAGCTTTGGGATAGAAGGCCTATCCTAGAGCTGCAGGAAATTGTTGGATTGTGTTGGCCAACTCTCTACACCAGGGTCTAATAATATGGAGTTTAACTGCATCCACCCTTCAAAATACCCGTGTTTTGACTTGTATCACTGCAGGACTCAGGCTCTTGCCCATCTCCTGAGTAGGGTCTGTAGACCTAAGTCCAGAAGCATTCCTAATGCAAGTCAGACTGATCTCTGTGTGGTCAAAGCTGGGCTCAGACTTAATCCTGAGTCAGAATACAGGTTTAGTGTGCTATGTAAACATACCCAATGTATCTAGAACATGAATAAGGCTGAAAGGTAACTGCTAAGTACAGGCAGTGCTGACCCCGGGTTGCCTTAGAGGCCAAGTACCAATACTTGTGCCCGTCCCATAGAAATTAGGGTACAAAACAATATACTGACTATATTAAAGAGGTTTAAATCTTACTGAGTTTACAAAATCAATTTTGCAGCATTTTTTTGTTACCTGAGGATCAAACCTTTCAGAGTCTTCTTTTAAATAGGAACTGCTTTAAGAAGTGATCTAGGTGGGGGAGTGGGGGAAAACCCAACCCTAATTCAAGGGAAAAGGTCAGATTAAAATGCCAATTTTTCATTTCAATGACAAAGTGAAACCAGTTTTCAATAACATCACAGATAAATTTAGCATCTTGTAAAAAAACATAAGGATATCTCTTCATCTTCAGCTATCCCAAAATCTTAATGTAAAGTTTTCAGAAATCATAATGTCAGGAAGAGCTGCATAGAAAGATGAACCAGAAAACAGGAGAAATAATTCTCTCACAGTAGTAATTTATCTACCTATTCATGCTTTGTTATCGAAACAATGGGCTGCTTGTACTCTTCCTTGATACTTAATTTACCCTTTGGGAAAGACTTTTCTTCAATTGAGAACTGTCTAATTTCCAAAGATTTTGTATGGTAACAAGAAAAAAAGAATGATTTCTTGAGAGAAGGATAGAGGAAATCCCAGGCTTCTCCTCCATTTATTGGCCTGCATTCCTTCTGTTCCTCCCCTCCCCTGAAGTTCCTGACTCCTCATCTTTACGTTGGTAGTAAAATATATTAATACAGATCATACCAGATGGTCTGGTTGGTAAGAAAAGGAAAATTTGTTGAATGAACTGACATGGATATGAGAATATGGATATTATAGCACTTAATGAATGAGTTAGAGAGGTATGAAACTTTCATTTTAGATGAGAAATGCATATAAAACAAAAGTGAAATATGAAGGCCCCCAAAGGATGAGAGAGTAGTCTCATTTATCATCACTGTTGAAAGAATTAAAATAACTTCTTTAAAATTCTAGAATTGCATCACTAACATTAATTGCTAAAATTTATGGGTGAAATGATTCACATGTCACCGTAAATTATTGTGTTGCTTTTCTTCATTCAGCTGCTCCAGTATGGGTCACAGAGCTTATGTATTTGGTGTACATCAAACCAAAGACAGAAAGTATTCCACACAATATTAGAGGTTAAAATATCTTTGGTAGTGTCAATACCCATCTACAGATGCTCAGATGATATTATGGCTATGCAAGAATTCATTTAATCTAAGTTCCTTTTTATGTATCTTTTCTCCAGCCAGATTACACTGAAAATTCTAATGATATATTATTTTCTCTTCTTCTAAATCTAGTTACATATTTACGCACCCAAAATAAATTAGGGTATGTCTACACTACAGCGCTAATTCGAACTAACTTAGTTCGAATTAGTTAATTCGAACTAAGCTAATTCGAACTAACGCATCTAGAACTAAAAACTAGTTCGAATTAGCGTTTTGCTAATTCGAACTAGCGCGTCCACATTAAGTGGACCCTGAAGTGGGGTTAAGGATGGCCGGAAGCAGTGCCGGTAGGGCATCAGAGGAGGACTTAGAGCGTGGAGATGCTATCTCAGGCTAGCCGAGGGCTGTGCTTAAAGGGTCCCGACCCCCACCCCGGACAGACAGTTCTCAGGGGTGCCCCGCTTGCAAAGCAGTCCTGGCTTGGAGTGCCCTGAGTGCCCACACTGGGCACATCACAGCACTCGGCCATCAGCCCGGCTGCACTTGCTGCAGGCTGCCATCTGGGGAGAGGGGGCAATTGAGGGGCTGCAGGAGAGCTTCCACCCCCAGAAGCCCACAGAGACAGCCCAGTCCTCCCCATCGGGGGTTCGTACCCCATTCCTCCCTCACCTCTTTCCACTTACCCTTCCCTAGCCCCTCTTCTTGATGTACAAAATAAAGGACAATTGTGTTCAAAAATGGAATCTGTCTTTATTGAACAATACTGGGGGAGACTGGGAAAAGGAGGTGGGAGAGGGGAAGAGAGAGGCTGGGTGAGGGGAGGGCAACTACAATGATCAGGGGTTGGGAACAGGTCCCATATGAAGAGAGGCTAAAGAGACTGGGACTTCTCAGCTTAGAAAAGAGGAGACGGAGGGGGGACAGGATAGAGGTCTCTAAAAGCAGGAGTTGGGTGGAGAGGGTGCATACAGAAAAGTTCTTCATTAGTTCCCATAAAGAAGGACTAGAGGACACCAAAGGAAAGGAATGGGTAGCAGGCTTCAAGGTAGTAACAGAAAGTTGTTCTTCACAAAGCAAAGAGTTGTTCTTCACAAAGCAAAGCAAAGGAACTCCTTGCTGCAGGAGGCTGTGAAGGCTAGAACTGGAACAGAGTTTAAAGGGAAGTGAGATCAAGTCATGGAGGTTGGGTCCATGGAGTGGTATTAGCCAGGGGGTAGGAGAGGTGTCCCTGCCCAAGGTTTGTGGAAGGCTGGAGAGGGATGGCACGAGACAAATGGCTTGGTCACTGTCTTCGGTCCATCCCCTCCAGGGTCCCTAGGGTTGGCCGCTGTCGGCAGACAGGCTACTGGGCTAGATGTACCTTTGGTCTGACCCAGGACGGCCATTGTAAGCTCAGGGCTCAGGGTCGGGGGTCACAGTGGACCCCCTTGATTCTCTTGCACACCTGCTCCTGGGTGGCCAGGCTGGCAGCTATCCTGCCCAAGCCGGCCACTTTCCTGTGCCTAGTGCAGAGATCGTGGACGAGGTCCACGATGTCCACACTAGCCCAGGCGGGTGCCCGCCTCTTGCGGTCCCGGGCAAGCTCCCGGGAGCTGCCAGCCTGGTCCCGGGAAGAGGGGGAGGGCTGGGGGGCATCGGGTGGGTGGCTCGATCCTTGCTAATTGCAGGGTCTGCTGGCTGGGTGCTGGCAGGCTTGCACCTGGCATGGGCACCGTAGCCAGCCCGTGCCCCTTTAAGAGGTCTGGGGCCGGGAGGGGGGCATAGAGTTTCCCTGGTGTTGGCCAGAGTGGCCACCAGGGAAACCTTGGGAGGGCTAGCCTCCAACTAGTTCGAATTAAGGGTCTACACAGCCCTTAATTCGAACTAGCTAGTTCGAACTAGGCTTAATCCTCGTAAAATGAGGTTTTCCTAGTTCGAAGTAAGCGCTCCGCTAGTTCGAATTAAATTCGAACTAGCGGAGCGCTAGTGTAGCGCCTATTAAAGTTAGTTCGAACTAACGTCCGTTAGTTCGAACTAACTTTGTAGTGTAGACATACCCTTAATTACATAATATGTTAATTATCAAAAATAAATTGCTTAATTTATTCAAACCTACACAAAGGTTGATAGATGAAGCAGTGAACATTTTTAATTATCTGATTTCTTGAAAATGCAAAATGGGATAATGTATTTGATTCAGGAAAGAATTTAGAGGAACATTTACACTTTCTACAGAAAGTTGAGTACGCTGGATTTTACAGTACAGGTTGGACTAAATAAGCCTAAATGTTCCATAGAATCTCTATAGATAGTAATTCCATATTCCAATAATAAGAATATAGCAGTAGGGATATATTATTGATCACCAGATCAGAACAGTGATAGTGACTATGAAATGCTAGGGGAGATTAGAGAGGCTATGAAAATAAAGAACTTAATAATAGCGGAGAATTTAAACTATCCCCATATTGACTGGGTACACGTCACCTCAGGACGGGATGCAGAGAATTTCTTGATAGCTTAAATGCTTTTTGGAGCAGCTGGTTCTAGAATCCACAAGGGAAGAGGAAATTCTTGATTTAGTCCAAAGTAGAGTGCAGAATATGATTCAAGAGGTAAATATAACTGGACTACTTGGAAATAGTGAACATAATGTAATAAAATTTAACATCCCTGTGGTGGAAAAAACACTTCAGCAGCCCAACACTGTAGCATTTAATATCAGAAAGGGAACTACACAAAAATATCAGTGACAAAAGTAAAATCTCTGTAAGCTGCATGGAAAGTTTTCAGAGACACCATAATGGAGTCCCAACTTAAATGTATACCCCAAATTAAAAAAAAAAAAACCACAGTAAGAGAACCAAAAAAGTGCCACCATGGCTTAACAACCAAGTAAAAGACACAGTGACAGATAAAAAGACATCTTTTAAAAAGTGGAATAGAAAGGAGAAGAAACTTTGCCAAATTAAGTATAAAAATATAATAAGAAAAGCCAAAAAAGAGTTTAAAGAACATCTAACCAAAAATTCAAAAAGTAATAGCAAAATGTTTTTAAGTACATCAAAAGCAGGTAGCTGACTAAACAACCAGTGGGGCCCTTTGATGATCAGGATGCTAAAGGAGCACTCAAAGATGTTAAAATCATAAAGGAGAAATTAAATAAATTCTTTGCTTCAGTCTTCAATATTCAGCTGAGACTATTGGGGGGATTCCCAACCTGAACCATTCGTTTTAGGTGACAAATCTAAGGAATTGTCCCAGATTGAGATGTCATTAGAGGTGGTTTTGAAACAAATTGATAAACAAATTGATAAACTTAACAATAATAATTCATTGGGACCAGTTAGCATTCACCTAAGTGTTCTAAAAGAACTCAAATGGAAAATAGCAGAACTATTAACTGTGGTTTGTCACCTATCCTTTAAATCAGATTCCGTAGCTAATGACTGGAAGATAATTATTGTGAAGCCAATATTTTAAAAGGGCTCTAGAGGTGATCATGGTAATTACAGACTAGTAAGTCTAATGTCAGTACCGGGAAAATTAGTTGAAACTATAGTAAAGAATAAAATTGTCAGACAGATAAATTAACATAATTTGTTGGGGGACAGTGAACATGGTTTCCATAAAGGTAATTCATGCTTTATTAATCTGCTAGAAAAAAGCAACAAATGGCCTGGTAGCACTTTATAGACTAACAAAACATGCAAATGTTTTGTTAGTCTATAAAGTGCTACCAGACCATTTGTTATTTTTTCCTGTACAGACTAACTCGGTTACCCCCTGGAGATTCTAATCTGCTAGAGTTCTTTGAAGGGGTGAAACATGTGGACAAGGGGGATCCAGTGGATATTGTGTACTTAGATTTCCAGAAAGCCTTTGACAAGGTCCCTCACCAAAGGCTGTTAAAGTAAGTTTACATGGGATAAGAGGGAAGGTCCTTTAATGGATTGGTAACTTGTTAAAAGACAGGAAACAAAGAGTAGGAATAATTTTTTTTCCAAATGGAGAGAGGTAACTAATGGGGTCCCCCAAGGGTCTGTCCTAGGACCAATCCTATTTAACCTATTTATAAATGATCTAGAGGAAGGGGTAAACAGTGAGGTGGCAAAATTTGCAGATACAACCAAACTGCTCAATATAGTTAAGACCAAAGCAGACTATGAAGAGCTTCAAAAAGATCTTACCAAACTAAGTGGTTGGGCAACAAAATTGCAAATGAAATTTAATGTTGATAAATGTAAAATAATGCACATTGGAAGAAATAATCCCAACTATATACAATAAAACTCCGATGGTCCGGCATCTGATGGTCCAGCACTCCTGATGGTCCGGCACCATCAGGAACCCAGAAGTGCTCCGGGCAGCCAGACCATTGGAGCTGCTCTGCCCACAGCTTCCCCGATTCAGCTGCTGCTAAAAGTGACCAGCGGCTGAATCGGGGAAGCCGGTGGCAGAGCAGCTGGAGTGCTGCCAGGTAGGTCCCATAGCACCCCTACTGTCCCCGAGTCAGCCGCTGCTGAAACTGACCAGCTGGTCAGAGCTGCTCTGCCCTGAGCTTCCTGGAATCAGCCGCTGATCAGTTTCAGCAGCGGCTGACTTGGGGACACCTGGGGCAGAGCCACTGGGGTACTGCCGGGTTGGTCCAGTAGTGCCGAGGCGTGGGGCTGCGGGACCAACCTGGCAGCACCCCAGCGGCTCTGCCTCAGACTTCCCCAAGAGCCGCTGGGGTGCTGCCGGGTTGGTCTCGCTGCGCCAAGGGTCAGCGCTACCAGACCAACCCAGCAGCACTCCAGCTGCTCTGCTGCAGGCGTCCCCGATTCAGCCGCTGCTGAAACTTACCAGCAGCGGCTGAATCAGGGATGCCTGGGGCAGAGCCGGACTATTGGAAGGGGTGGCTATGAGGGGTTTCGGGTAAGGGGGGATGACACCCAGACCCCTCATAGCCCCCCCCTTCCGATAGTTCGGCAAATCTGATAATTCGGCACCCCCTGGGTCCTAAAGGTGCCAGATTACTGTAAATTCACTGTATACACAATATGATGGGGGCTAATTTAGCTACAACTAATCAGGAAAGATATTTTGGAGTCATTGTGGATAGTTCTCTGAAAACTTCCACTCAGTGTGCAGTGGCAGTCAAAAAACAAATAGAATGTTAGGAGTCATGAAAAAAGGGATAAAGAATAAGAGAAAATATCATAATTCCTCTATATAAAACCGTGGTATGCCCACATCTTGAATATTGCATGCAGATATGTTCATCTAATCTCAAAAATGATATATTGGCATTGGAAAAGGTTCAGAAAAGGGCAACAAAAATGATTAAGGGTTTGGAACGGGTTCCATATAAAGAGAAATTAAAAAGACTTGGACTTTTCAGTTAGAAAAGAAGAGACTAAGGGGGGATATGACTGAGGTTTATAAAATCATGACTGTTGTGGAAAAAGTGAATAAGGAAAATGTATTTACTTATACCCACATTATAAAAACTAGGGGTCACCAAATGAAATTAATATGCAGCAGGTTTAAAACAAACAAAAGGAAGTTTTTCTTCACTGAGCTCACAATCAACCTGTGGAACTCCTTGCCAGAGGATGCGGTGAAGGCTAGACCTTTAACATGGTTTAAAAAACAGCTAACTAGATTCATGGAGATTAGGTCCATCAATGGCTGTTAGCCAGGTTGGGTAGAAATGGTGTCCCTAGCTTCTGTTTCTCTGGAGGTGGGTGACAGTGGAGGGATCACGAGAGAGTTGTGATACCTCCCTCTGAGGCATTTGGTATTGGCCACTATCTGCAGACAGGATACTGGGCTGGATGGACCACTGGTCTGACCCAGTATGGCCATTCTTATGCTCTCTGGTCCCACACCCTGGGAACCTGACTGGTTCCAAACAAAGGAATTTTCTGGACCAGAGGAGGTCCCCTAATACCAGCTCCCCAGGCCATCTTTCCTCCCCACTGCCTTCCCTTCTCGCTGCTGTCCCCAGCACCCTGCTCCATTCCGCCCCTTCCCTCCCCTCCCCTGTTGAGCTGCTATGCCGCTGTGGCTCCAGGAGCCCAGATTGCCCCATCCCCAATCCTGCTATCAGGGCTGCCACATTCCTGGCTTCAAAGAAATGGCATTTAAAAGTCACAACAGTTTTACATTAAAAAAAAACATTTTTAAGCTTGTGCTAAAAAGCCATTACAAAGACTACAGGAAATAAGAGCAATAATAAATCACAAAAATGAAAATGTTTAAAACTTGCTATTCAAATTTAGGGATGGAACTTCTTTTGAAGCACTACGTTTTTTGGAATGAGCAGAATTTTGTTAGTGAATTTTGTTTCTTCAGGAAAGAATTCTTCAGATGGGTTTAAAGCAGATCTAATTGATTTCCTTTTATGTCCAATAAACCAGCACTATAGTTTGAAATCTAACATTCTAATTAAGGATTAATTACTGTTAAGTTTTGGTCTCAGTTTCTTGAGCTTTATGATTTATTCTATTTATGCTCTTCTTTTTTCCCCTCTTTTTCTCTCTCAAATGGCTAGCCAGGAAACATGTCAAAGATGTCTGCTTCAGGTGACAGGTACTGAATAGCTAAGGAAAATTAATGAAAAACAATGGCCATAAGCTGTGTGCGCGAAATAAACCAAACCACTAATTGAAATACAAAGGACATTTTGAATATTAGCCTTTGGCCAGTGTATCTGGTTTAACCTTTAAACAAGATTCTATTTGATAGGAATACATCCGAGATCTTTGTGTGCCCAGAAACACAACCAAAGCTCTCAGCTTTTGTCTGAGATCTGGAAATAAACTATGTGATCATCTCGAAGAACATGAAAAATACTGAAACATTAAGCTTAGCAGGTCAGCTCAAACTTCCTTTGTCTGGGGTTGCCACAAAAAGATTTTTTATGACCCCCCCTTAAAAAAGATTAACTGTCTTAAAATACTTTTAAGTCCAAACTCCCCTAAAATATGCACCCAACGTGAACAGGAATATGAGCTACCGTTACAATAAAATATTTATTTAATACTTGTTTTAGTGTTATTCTAGCCGTGTTGATCCCATGGCATTAGAGACCCAAGGCAGTCATACATTCCATTACAACAGAACTCCTCTTCAGGTTTGGAAAAGGTACTCATAGTATCAATTAAATACAAAGCAGAATAGACTATTTAGTGTATGTAATTCACTTTGAATGGTTTCTTAGAATAGGAATTAAGTGACCTGGTTATACCTGTCCAGACTAAGGGGGGGGGGGCGAAGGGGAAGGATTAGCAGATTACAAATCGTTGTATTAAGATCTGAATCCAGCATTTTTATTAAGATCATAATTTTAGTGTCTGGAAAAGTTACGAATTTAAGCTTCTAGGCTTGGCTTTTGAAAGTGGTGTGCATATTTCCTTTGAGGATGAAGACAGAGGTCAGATGTAGAGTGTTTGTGTTGTGAAAAAGGGATCACCCATAGGGGATATGGTGTTTTATCTTTTATCGATTTTCTGTGTAAGTTAATTCAAGGGCATAACAATTGTTTCATTTCACACACACAGTTATTGGGCCATTTATTAGGATATCATCCCTTAAGGGAAATTATCTATCACTTTCTGACCACTACATAGAAATCCAAATATTCTCGACAACTCTGCAGAAGGTTTTAAAAAAACTGAAGAATCATTTTATGCCCCTTAAATACTCCAGAAGTGTGATCACAAGCAAGAAATTAACATATAGTTCCATGCATCTGATAGAAAAAAATAAATCAGGAAGCCTACAGATCATACAAGAAAAACAACACAACTATAAAAAAAACCTGATGACAGCTGTCCAACATACAAACAAAAAGTGAAACCAAATTGAATAACTTTACAACCCACCAACACCACCTCTGAGACAAACCAAGGCACCAGGACTCACCGTGTGAATACAGCATAATGCCTCCATCATCAATATAATCAAAATTACCCCTGACAGGAGCTGAACTTTCTGAATTAAGGAACTAAACTTGTATCCCGCTAGAAAACCTGATAGCACGTTAACATCTATAGAACTATGATAATTTTTTCACTAACACTACCTCAAAGAATTGTCTCACATCAGTGGCACCACCCACAACTACCATATCTCCACTGGCAGTCAAGAAAACAAGAACCTTCTGATTATACACTCCCCCATGGATACAGACACACATGAGAACGTTTCATTGTTTGGTTCTGGAAAACAAATTAAGTGTGAAATCATCAAACATCACATCTCCCACAATCTCTCACTTCAGAAAGAACATCTATGCACTCCCTGAAATCTTACTACCAGATAGGATTCAAACATGAAGACAAAAGGGTTGCAATTCTATTTGTCAACAATAATTACTATATCATCAAGGCCAGCTAAAAAATTCTCTGACACCTCCTCTTAAAGACCACTCTACACCACAATTTACCCAGGAATTTAAGAATATCATCAATACTTTCCAAGCAATTCCAGGAAAATATTCTGTGACCTCATCCTCCACAAACACACCCCTGAGACCATCTACATATTTCCCAAGATACAAAACTAGGGACTCTTGCTAGACACATCTGCCTATAAAAATTCTTACTGGGGGAACATTAGGACTCTCAGAAGCCATTGTCAAACCACACACCACCAAAAGGCCAGCTTCCTTAAGGTCACAATTGATTTCTCCACAAACTCTATAATATTGCAACTTCCTTCAGAACACCACTTGTGCCACCACTGATGTGATCTTCCTGTGCACCAACATCCCCCACAATTACACAATTTTTGCCTGTCTCCAATATCTACAATACATTTCCTTTTGTTTTAGCAAGATCAGACTAACACGGTTACCTCTCTATTACTATCCACCACAAACACAATGCAAAACTCATCCATTTAATCACCCATAGCAATTTTACATTCAATAACAAGCACTTTGTCTAAGCCATGAGAACAACCATCAATACTGGGATGGCTCCATAAATTGCTATCTTCTTCAAGGACTACCTTGAGGAAGAATTTATGGACAAATGAATCACAAAACCAATGATATGCCGGATATGCATCAATGATATTTTTGTCTTCTGTATAGACAACAAAATCCCTCTTAGATTTCTATCACAATTTCAACAGTCATCATCCATAGATCCTACATTTTTTTACTAGAACATTCCCACACTAGAATAAACTTCCTGAACACCATCTTCAGCTTCATCAATGAAACCTTATAGACAACTATATACAATAATTACATGGATCACCACACAAAGTCAAGTACACAGATATCACAAAATACAATCCAAGGAGAAATTCTGGGTATGCTCCTGAACACTACCATCATCAAACAAAGAATCTCACCAAAAGAAGTAGCTCAAAATCATGGGATGGTGTACCCAAATGCCTTCAATATGGTGGTGGTAGTGGTGATGAGAAACTTTTGACTGTGCACCCCCAGTTGTTACTTACTTCCCCGCAGTGAAAGCCACCTGGGGCATCATTACATAATTACCAGACATACTCAATTTAAATCACACCCTGAAAAATATTTCCTGAACAATCTCTTCTGGCCTTCAAATAATTCCCAATTTTACCAAATTATGAACAAAAAACAAAGCTTCCCTCAGAAGATAACACATCAGATCGAAGTGGCTTAAAATCCATAATATATGCAAAAGCTATAGACATCCCTCCACTGTTATGACAATAATCTCTACACATTTTTCAAGATCCATGTGTCTTACATATAAGATGTGATGTTCCCCATCCAGTGCACTACATGCCCCAACAACAACTATGTGGGTGAAATCAGACAATTGTAAGCAGGGGCTGAACTGCTGCTTGCTGTCAGCCTTCTAAAGGGAGGGGTGGGTGTGCAGACTACAGTTGTTTAGCTCTGCAAGGTAATTAACTGTTAACTGTTGACATGTAAATACTGCTCAGGAGAGAATCTGAGGTGTGGCTATGTAAATCCCATTCAGCCAGTGCTGATGGAGGGTCAGTGTTGGAATGGAATGTGGAGAATTGTATATAATTTGGGACTGTTCTGGGGTTAACTAATCATGCTACCCCTAAATGTGGGAACTGTAAAACATGCCACCAGTGCTTGCAGGAGAGACACCACCATCATGGTAAGAGGTCTCGGAAAAACAAGCCTCCCCCCTTCCAGAGTTGAGTGGATGGAGCTGGGGGAAAGGGTTAAAGGGCTTGAGTCAGCCTGCTTCACATCTGCCAGGTGTGAGCTATAAGACTGGCCCAGCCTGCCCCTTTCCTCCTTTGTTTTAAGGACAGGCCTAAAGCAGAGTCCCTGAGGAGTCTTTTCTTTTGCTAGTCCAGTGAAAGCTGGATTCATTTGCCAGTCCAGCTGGTGGCTAAAGAGTTGAAATCATGGAGAGCTGAAATCACTGGTTTGGCTGAGCGCCAGACCTATGGCAGGCGACCAGCGGCGGCAGGCGAGAAGCGGCGACCAGCGGCGTGGCGTGGAGCAGTGGCAGGCGAGGATTGACGACCAGCGGTGTGGCATGGAGCGGCTGCAGGCGAGGAGCAGCGGCAGGTGCCCAGCGGAGTGTCCAGAGGCGTAGAAGGAGACAGCTGGTGGAGCGTGGCAGAATTTCATATAAGGTGCCCCCTATCTATCTCCCAACCCTCATTTCTACCCAGGTTGGGAGGTGAAACCCTGTGGGTGAACTTTGGGACTCTGGGTGGCACGGACCAGGGACAGAGACTTTTGGGGTGTCGGACTTTTTGGACTTCGGGCGATTCTTGGCTGGGGTGGGGGCTTGGCTCATGTTTGGGGTTATGAACTCTGTTTGTGGTGTTTTCCCTAAGTTAATGCCGTATGACTTCTCTCTCTGTTTCATTAAATGTTTCTTTCCTACACTCAGACGTAGTGCTTGCGAGTGGGGAAGCATTGCCTCTCAGAGGCGCCCAGGGGTGCGTGAATTTCCCAGATTACTGAGTGGAGGCTCGAGCCGGTTCTATGTGAGATGGACCCCAAGATATTGAACCCAGCCCTGGATACTGCCAGGCCTACCCGGCAGAAGGGTTACACAATCACTACATTTAAATTAACTCTCAAAGAAAAATAATAAAAGACTAAAACACCTTTATTTAGTGCTTGAACACTATTCACAAAAATGTATCACTCCATATCTGATGTCTCAGCTTTTGTCTGTAAAGGAAATCTTTACCTTAATTTCATAACTTTGCTGAAAATCATGGTTTTAATGAAAATACTGCCTTCATGGGTTATTATAACAAGCAGTAGCTTATCAAAAATCATTTCTCGTCCTATGATTGGATAGGGATTAATGGGCTACTTCACCTTTAATTGTGTCTTCTAATGTGCTTACCATGTAAGTTAAACAACCAGTTCCAATTTCTGCTGTGTGAAATTCTATTAGTTGTGAAAATCTAAGGTTATATCTACACTGCACATCCTACAACAGCACCTTAGTGCCACCATAGCCATACTGTTATAAGGTGCACTCTTTGTCACAAGGAGGGAATTCTCTTGGAAACAAAATAAAACTACCTCAAACAAGGGGTGTTAGCATCACTGACAGGAGAGTAGCTCTCTCCAGTGAAGTGCTGGGTACAATGGCATTTTTCATCAATAAAATTTCTGTCATGCGGGGATGGGGGATATTTTTCACAATCCCTGAGCAATTGAAGTTTTAACAATAAAAGTGTGTTGCAGACAAAGTCTGAGTACCTTTCCCAGAACAGAAGAGCCATGTAGCTCAAAAGTGTGTGTCCTTCACCAAGATTAGTTGGTCCAATAAAAGATACTACCTCACACAACTTGTCTTTCTTAAGTAATACTTCCATTTCAAACATTTTTTTACTATTTCTTCTTTTTCTAGCCCTATGGCACATTAGAAAATAAGAAAAATATATAGATGATGAATTAGGTTTTACAAATGAAAGCTCATGAATGTGTATATTTTTGTTAGTCTTTAAGGTGCAACGGGACTACTCATTTTTAAAGTTACAGACTAACATGTCTACCCCTCAAAGACTCTTTTTTTAGGCGTTTAATAAAAAGATAGAGATTTTGAATGGTAGTTCATACAATGAAACCCTGTACCATGTTTTACTGTTTAATACTGTAACAGAAATATAGATTTCATAAATGTTACTCTTTGTGGGGTCCCAGACATCCTCTGTTCAACACGGGGTGAGTTTTGGGCATTACTGGATGGTGGATATAATGGATTTGATGAGCCAATGTCTTGATCTTCTATGGAAAATTGTATTTTCATAAATCATTTATGGTTGAGAAGCTATTTCTTCATATTTCAGACTATATACCAAGGAAGGATATGTTTACATTACTTCAGTAAGTTGACCTGAGGTACACAATACCAGCTGGTATTGACTTACCTTACACTATAGAAGATTAAGACATTGGCTCCTCAAATCCAGTACATCCACCAGATACTTGCATACTGGTATACCACAATACCAGCTACAACATCTCAGGTTGATAGAAGACACTCTCCCATAGACTTACCTTACTCTTATAATCTAGGATACAGTACCAGGGTCAACTGAAGAGCAATGGATCCTCTAAAAATATTCCCCAGCACATGAATCTCAGCTGTAGTGGTGACTTAGCCTTAGGACGGCACTGTAAGAGTTAATAACTTCTTTGCTAAGTCTCTGTTTCATGTGAGCAAAAAAAATGTCTTTATTCTTTGCACTCTGTGGGAAACACATTTAAAGAGTTTTATTCTAATCTAAATATTGTCAGACATATTTAATTTGAGCCATAACTTTTTCTGTCTCAAATACACTCAGGCTGTGTCTACACTGCACCCCTTTTCCAGAAAAGGGATGCAGATTAGACACATCGTTATTGCAAATGAAGCGGGGATTTAAATATCCCCCGCTTCATTTGTATAAAGATGGCTGCCACTTTTTTCCGGCTCGGGGCTTTGCAGGAAAAAAGCGCCAGTCTAGACGGGGAACTTTCGGAAAATAAAGCCTTTTCTGAAAGATCCCTTATTCCTCTTAAAATCAGGAATAAGGGATCTTTCGGAAAAGGCTTTATTTTCCAAAAGATCCCCCGTCTAGACTGACGCTTTTTTCCAGCAAAGCCCCGAGCCGGAAAAAAGCGGCAGCCATGTTGCGGGGGGATTTAAATCCCCGCTTCATTTGCAATAACCATGTGTCTAATCTGCATCCCTTTTCTGGAAAAGGGGTGCAGTATAGACACAGCCTCATTGAAAAGGGCTGATGTTCTCAAGGGCAATTCTAATGCACAAGTCCTCTTTCTTGTCCTCTTCCTTGTTTTTCCTGGTACTTGCCTCTCATTATTGTAACAAAATTCTACTTTAGAACCTAAAGGTACTAGCTTAACAGTGCTCCAGATGTTTCACACATTTTAACCTCACTTCATGTACATGAGGCACTTATGCATTTATTTCACAAAGTTGTGGGTTCTCTCTTTATCTTTAGGATTTGTCACTATTTTTAGAATGCTCTGAATCAATGTCCATGATCTACATGATCATTCAAAAACTTCAAAAGTGTCAGCAAGAAACTGGTCAGGATGGTCATCTACCAATAAAATACACACACAAAGGTGGTGTCTTATGCTTGTAATTTTCTCTATAACAAATAAAATGTATTTCTCTCACTTTTGTTCCAGTCAGCTGTCCCAATATGGGAAAGTATAATACACACAATTTTTGAACATGCACAAAAAACACCTAATCTGCTCCTTTGTCATCAGTGTCACCTCTATTTCGTATGCACACCATTGATATTGCTTCTGTAAATACTTCATTGTATATTCTCAGCAGAATTTATCTGAGAGACTAGACTTCTAATTCTACTATTAAATATCCACCTCACATACAAATACAATTTCAACAGGAACAGACTTCATGGTGCAATGTCCTGGATTTCATAGACTCAAGCTCTCCCACCCTCCAATCCCAAAAGTACTTAATATGTATTGGAAAACTTCAAACTCTGCAAATATTCATGCACATTCTTAATTTTACATGCTCAAAAACCTCTGCTTGATTCACAGCTTATGTAAGTACTCCAGAAGTGCCCAAGCACAGAGGCCAGTCTTTGCAGGACCTGTGCCTTAGAAAGTAATTCCCAAACTTATGGATCAGATCAGCTTTAAAAAAAAATGTACTGAAACATTTACTATATGATTTTTCCCAAAGAATATGTTTAAATTTAAATATTGAAGTGAAACACATTTCTCATCTGTTGTCTTTAAAAAATAAATTTAGCAATCTGCTATTATATTTTGTTGCTACTTTCAAATTTAAGATTCGTCAGAAAGATTAGCTTGTTTTTAAGGAATATACAATACATGTGCTAATGCCACAGTAGATGCAGAATTCAAATTTTTAATTAAATTGAATTTCAACTTCAGGTCATAAAAATGGTTGTGTCCCACTCTGCCTACTTCTAAGCACTTTTTATTTCTCTCTCTAGTGTACAAGTGTGTCTTTAAAGTGGCTTGGAATTTATTTATTTATGTATTTAGCTAAAACTCTCTTCCCAAGCTTCTTATGTACTTTATATCTGTCACAGAAAACTAAAATTGTCTTTATATGTTATAAAAATTGTCTCTTATGAAAATGACATGTTGAATATGTGGTCAACCCTGATAAACCCATTCTTCTATTACCAAGGGTGCATCTAACACAGTGCCCTAAACTCGAAATAAGATAAACCGTTTGCGCTATGCAAATTGCGGATCATATTTCAAATCTATTTTGAAATAGCTTACTTTTAAATTTGGTACATCTGCATAGTACCAAATTTTGAAATAATGTGCTATTTCAATCCTTAACTCTCGTATAACGAGGTATACCGGGATGATGAAATGGTGTGCCCGTTATTTTGAAAAATATTTCAAAATAATGGCAGGCTTATGTAGATATGGGGTAGCTATTTGGGGATACCGCTGGTATCCCCAAATAGCCATGCAGTGTAGAAGTATCCAAAGTGTGCTAATGATACTGATATACTAGGGCTTTACAACTTTTTATTAACTGTTTAGACATTAATGGCTTTTAGCCTTTCTACTGCATAATCAGAAGGGTGTAGCATTATTGCTTTGGGAAGCCAGAATGACAATTCCTTCTCTGTTCCCATCTTTGACCATAGGAAAACAATTTACCACTACTCTGGGTATGTCTCAACTGCAGAGTTTTTCCAAGATACTGAGGTATCCTGAAAAAGCTCTGCTGCATCCAAGGAACACGTCTGCTTTTCCGGAAAAAAAATTCAGAAAAGCAGACACGTTTTTTCAGCATCCCTATAAACCTCATTCTACAGGGAAGAAGGGATGTTCCGAAGGAGAGGTTTTTTCCCCATTTGGCCCAGTGTAGACCGTCCAAATGTCAGAAAAGCCTCTTTTAGAAGAAAAGCAGAAAAAATACACAAATTGCCATTCTCAAAGTCTAGACAAAGCATCTGAAAAGCATATAGTTTACTTTCCCACTCATCCAGCTCATATAGTGGGTTTTGGGGGAAGATGGATGTACTGGTAGAATTGTAACCAAGATGACATGAAGTACGATTACAAACATTTATTTTTAAGAATTACTGGGTAAAGAACAGAAGGAGGGAGAATGGTGTGTTAAGGTTGTAACAGGTTACATTTTGCCCGTTTCTAAGAAGTAAAGCTTTTAACATTTGGGGAAAAAAAAGGAACTGAAGGCAGAGAGAGAGTAGTTTAGAATATAGCTATAAATAGATCTTTCTTATCAAAAGATTGTTGCTAATTTTGCATGTGTACATAGAAAATGTCCGTGCTTATGTATGCTGAAAGTCGTAAAATCATTTTAAAATGTAAAAATGGTTTCAAGTACTGTACCTGCTCTTGCCTTCATTTGAATAATGTGTGTATAATCTTATAAATGCTAATATGACCAAAAGAAACAAAGTCAGCTCTTCAGCATTCTGCACACTGAGAAATCAGGAGATAATGGAGTGCACCAGAGCATCTTGCTGTTTTGATATTTTATTAAGCATGCACATCATGAACAGGAATGAAGACTATTTGTTTACAGATAAATCTGAAAAAGCCAACGTAAGCTCTGTTCTGGATTATCTTCAGTCATTGTATTTGATGATAAACAAGAAGGCCTCAGGTTTTTTTAGTGTGAATAGGATATTGGTTATATTTTTGAACATGAAAGCCTAATTCAAGCTCAATAATCTGCTCATTTAAGCGAAAAAAAGTAAAGACAAGGTGCAAATGGTAATATTTATCTAAACTGACTCAATGATTATCTCTCAGAATGAAAAAAAAAACATTATTAATAAACTATGAAACCATGAAAACTATTAGTATGTTAATGAAAGTAATTTATCTTGTCCTCTTCATATATGCATTAGATTATCCACATGCTTCAATGTCAAAGCAAAAGAGTCTCTTTAATGTTATGTTGTCAGGAAGTATAAATCTAAAGAGAGGAGTAAATTCTACAGTAGGAGGAGGAAAGGGTTTCTGCATTCCTGTGATGGAAGGATTAGAAACTCGTGTTTTTATTCATAATGTGTGGTGGTTGTCAGCTGGCCACATGTTCTCACTTTTCCTAAATGGTATATCTAGGCTATCCCACACAAAACTGCAACTGGTATGGCTACTCAGAAAAGCCTGTAAAACTATATATTCAGATTACATATATGTATATTGGGGAACATGGAAAAATTAGGTTTTTGTGATTAAATATTAGTTGACATCAATTTCACTCTATACCCATCAACTGATGAAAAAAAATCCATCAATAGCAGCTAAATTTACAGGTAGTCAAAGAAAGAATAATTTCTGCTTGAGAATTTAGAGACAGTTAATAATCATTGTCTGACACCTTAGAAGTGTCCTAAAATTGTGAAAATTTAAATTGAAAAAAAGGATTAACACAACATTGTGTAACCATGAAAAAACTAAATCAATAAAAACTGAAAATATACTTGCAAATAAACACTGATATCAGTTGAAATTATAACAAAGATAAATTTTGTGAAGTCCATATACATGCACACACAAGTCTTGCTTTAACTTATTTCAATGTGTTTATGTTACAGTTTCACAGGTACAAATTTGCTGCTGAATTCACTCCTTTCCACAGATTTGTGCTCCTGAATTCAGTTTATGTTACATGTATTTTTTTAAAATCCAACATATATTTATGAAAAACCCTGGAAACATGGTCAACTGTAACCAATTCTGTGTTGTCTTCCAAAGTCTAACTTACAGCATGAAACAGTAAACTCAGAGCCTCATTCATTTCAAAATGTTACTTCTAAAAGATAAATGTAACTCTTGTGCCTTATAGAGAACTCTTGCTATAAAAGATCTATTGTAGGGTGTGTCTGGGTAATCTTTGCTAGACAGATGCACAATTAATACACCACATTCAGAAGCTTCTGCAATGGGATGTGGCTGTTTTGGGCATACTCGTTATGGTTCCCTGTTGCTGGACTCAGACTCAAGGAGGGCAAGCACTCAGGTCAGCTGCTTTATAAAAGGCTATATGCATTATGTGGGTTGGGAGAAACTGAGCTCTGATGCAGAAAAGAAGCTGATTTCCCTAACTTTGAACTATTTTGCAGCAGATTCGTGATATTACTAACACTTCACCAGGGCTGTCCTCCAGGTGTTAATTATAGAAAGGCAAAATTAGGAAGGAAAAATAATTGATTTAAAAATTGTATAGTTTGAATGCTTTATTTTAGTCACACTGTTTTCACTGTTGTCTCAGCGTAAGAATCAAAAACTTATTTAAATTTGACAATGAGGAAAGTCATTTATATTTTTCTATTTTCTTATAACTTTTTAAAATCTATATACTTAACTAAGTACATAAGAACATAAGTAGTTGGTTAAGCACTCAGCTGACTAGCTGAGTGATTTCAGCTGAGGAGGAAGAGTCTGCATGAATTCCAACTGAAGATTTCTACAAGCAAGTGGAAGGAAGAGAGTGCTTTTTACTCAGTAAAATGGATAGATTTGGTGGTCGAAGACTCTAAGTCTTAGGTGAATTCAACCTTAACTTTTTGAGAGCTCTGAGTTTCTTTTCACTGTGTTTCTGTGGAGACTGACCTGTTTAGATTTGATTTGTTTTATTTATTTATGTTTATATATTACTGAAGATAATTTATGTGGCTTATAGAGTAGCCATGATAGCTTAATTTTGCAGCAGAATATATGTTTATCATAAAATTGTATATAGCTGGCATTTAATTGTTAAGTTCATTCCTTTGTTCTTTTAGGACTTGAATGTTGGGAATATGACCCTATGCAGTCATTGCTGAACATTATTCAAGAATGTATTTTTGTGCAAGACTTGGGTTTTAGGCAGAGAAGGGCAATGCAGCATGTCATCAGTGACACGTGAGCCAATTTTCATTGTCACACGGGCGGGAGCTCAGTCCCAATTTTAATGGGAGTTAGACATCCGAGGTTTTCTGGAGTGCAAAGCATAGGCATGCATCTGCCTCTTTGGGCACCCAAATACCTTTGTACATCTGGGTCTAGATATAAAAAAGAAAGCTAAAGCCTCCGAAGGGAATTGTCAAGAAAAGCATAACTCATGATTTTTCCCTGTGTTACCAGAACTGGCTGAAATGTTATGACATTTTCACAGAGGGGAAAAACAAAGTATCAACTTATGAATGTATTTTCATTTCAAAGTGTGCCAATGGACCAATTTTTTATTCCGCCCTCTTTTTCAAATTATTCTACGTCTTTTCTATTTCCCCAATTCCCAAAAGAAGTTAGTGAAATTTTTCCTTTAAAAAAAGCCCCTTCAGAAACTGGGGCTAACTAGTTATAAAAGACTTTGAAGTTTGAGTTAGTAAAAAGGCATGACATTTTTAGACAAGAGGAACCATTTTAATAATGTTGACAGTTTGGGATGAGACAGTTTTGTTTTATAAAAGAGTCATTTCCTGCTCCCTAAAAGAAAAAAAAGCTTTAAAAATGTCAACCTGTTCAGCATTGCACTCAGACACTTGGGTGCATCTTCAGCTCCCCTTAGTGCTACCAGGAGATGTGTGTTCTCCACAATTTACAGCAGCGAGTTTTTAATGGCAGTGCAGACCTACCTTCAGTGCATTAGCTCAGCTAAAGGTAATGGGTGTATGACTTCTTGAGCTGTAACTTACACCTTCAGCTATAGTGTTGATGTATCCTTGGTTGCTTACTTGAGCTCACTCAAGAAGTCTGTGATGGAGCCAAGAATTAAGCCTGAGAATCCCAAAGTAAGAAAGAAAAATACTCTTTTAACAGAATTTTTTGGAGGGTTGTAAATATCTAAAACTGATTTTAATTTTTTAAAATCCTATGTTACTAAAACAATAAGATTTGCATTTTAATTTATTTATTAATGAAACTGCTATAAGTAGGACTGTTATTGACTTTAAAATATATCGACGGCATGCAGACCCGTAAATGGAAGTGAATAAGTTAAATCTCAGCACACCATTTTTCAAAGGTTGCTGACCCCTGCTTTGGCCCCTCCAAAGGTTACCTAAAACATAGTAATTCGGCCTTTACTCAGTAAATCACAAACAAGAAGCCAATGAGGCTATACCCAAGCTTATAGTTATGCACAAGCTGAAGTGTTTGATGAATCAAGGACTTTAATTGTTGATAGTGCTTATCATTTTAACATACATCCCATACTTCTATTTATACAATTCCAAGCTTTCTCCCATAATAATATGAAAAATGGTAATTTACATTATTTATACAACTTTTCCCTAAAATCTCACTTTTTCCTTGTCACCTCTGAGAATTGAGTAATATTTCCACACTCTGCCAAGCAGTAGCAGATGTCAAAGTTTTGCAGGTTTCTTTCAACATGGAGAATCAGTGATGCAGATCTTGGGTATTTTCTCAAAAAAATTTATTTACAAATGTTCTCCAAGCTTTGAATGGCAGTCATCATAAACAGTGTACAAACAATACCCTTTTTCAAGGATTTCAGTCCAAACATAAATGCCTGATTCAGTGCTAGGGGAGTGAACAGGGAAGGTTGTCTTGACGGAAGACAGAGAAGACGACAGTATGTGTTCACAATGTGAGGGGCTCTGGAAATAGTTGTTATAAGTTCCTTATATAAGATTGTTGACAGCTGGCATAGGCTAGAAAAAGCTACCTATGCAGTAGCCAATACAAATTGGAAAATGTATCTAGCTTCCTGCCCCAAAGATCTCAGTGTAGGAGAAACCTGAGTCTTCACATGTTCCGGTGAAGTATCCAGCACATTAAAAATATTACCTTACACTATTCATACAACTTTCTTATATAGTTCTCAAACTAACTTGACCCTTCAGCTACTTCAGTAATTATTATGGTTGACTATTAAGACCAAAATTCCTAATGTAAAAATGATATAGCATTCGTTTTCTTCTCACAAAAGAAACTGGTGTTATTGAAGAAAAAGAAGCCCTTACAACCTTTAAAAGCTAACGGTATTCATTTTCTTTTAAAAAGTAAATCTTATATTTTAACTGTTAGTATGCTGGGAATTAGCTTCTCTTTACATGATTTACTAATACAAAGTAGATTAGTACTTACATGGAAAAACTTTTGGTCTACTGGTGGCAATATATTGATTCAGAAACCTAGCTAAGAGCTACTGTTTGATTCCTTCAGTCTGCAAATATCTATCTAGTTGCCTATTCAGCTGATTTATTGAGTTTGCTTCTCTTGTTGCTTTTAGCATATTGTTCCATAATTTACATTCTTTTGGTTTAAAAAAAATCTGTTGGATGCTTTATAATCACTCTCTCCTAACTCATCTATGATTTCTTATTTTGTGAGTTAATGTCTAAAACAGTTTAGTGACATTCTGCTATTTACCTTTCAAGATCTTAGAAACAGTAGTACAATGAAAAGAACCCTTACATTTTTTGGCTACCTTTTGGAACAAAATGAAGGACTAACTCCAAATAAACCTGGATATTCCTGGTCTTTCTCAATTTTCTCACTGCAATATGTTGAATGACTATACAAAGCAGAAGTTCAGATGAGGTCTCACTAATGTAGAAACAAATTCCACAGGACTATGAATCCATACATCTTACATCCATTCACAGCTCTGTCACTGAAACTGACCAGCAGCGGCTGAATCAGGACGTGATAATAAGGGAAGCTATCTTTGTAATGGGTGAGATAATTAGAATCTTTGTTGAGACCCATACATAAAGTGTCAAATTTAAGTTTCATTCATGCTTTATGACACTTTATGTACGGGTCTCAACAAAGATTCTAATTATCTCACCCATTACAAAGATAGCTTCTCTTATTATCACCCCTAATGTCATTACCTCACAGACACTAACCTTCCTCTCTCACCCCCACTCTGTTCTGAAATTTAATTTGTCAATTTCATATGTGTTCATTTTTTTGATTGTATCCTTTGGTATATATGGTTGTGCCAATTTTCTTCCACAAACTGATCTGAGGAAGTAGGTCTGGCCCGAGAAAGCTCATCACCTAATAAACCATCTTGTTAGTCTTTAAAGTGCTACATAGTTCTGTCTTTTGTTTCTTCCTCAGAAGAGTACTGTGGCTTCATTATCTGTCTGCAAAACATATTAGGGCATTGCAATAGTACCTAATATTACAAATTGTATAGGAACAGATGTTTAATAGCAATCAATGGGAAATTTTGTAAAAGCATTTGAGTGATTTAGGAGTATAACTCCCATTTTCAAAGGTTACTTTTAGCCATTTATGGACTTGTCTGTGTAAGGATGTGAATTCAGTGAATTAAATTCTGCCTAAAACTTTTAGTATTGTTGATTTTATAGAACCACATCCAGAATGCTATATTTAGTTTTCACTGAGTTTTTACTTAGGCAAACCAATGGGAATGTAGACGAAGGATGTGATTACTTGAGACAAGAGAGAGATCACAGAAATATTTATCATTGTTTTATTTGCCTTTTCCTTTACTTACTGAAGTGGATCTAGTGGATCTGCCACTAGCTATGAGTGGGCCCATTATAGGCTCTGTGCTTCTAGCAAGGAATCTATACCCTGTCAGATATTGCTCAGACTCTCTAAAAAATGGTAGGAATGTGTCTATGACAGGGAGGAGTTTGGCCCCAAATAGCAGATGCATGCTATGTTTTGGCACATGGTGGAAAAATGACCTTATTGTACACTCATAGCAAATAAATACATTTAATTACATTAATTCATGTAAAGATACTTTTCAATTATTCAAAAATCTAGGAAAATAAAAGCTTAGTAATATAATTCTAATTTCCTTTCCACAAAGTTTACACAAGTGGATTGAAGCTGTGTACTCATGTATACCTGTTCAATGGCTATAAAATGAAATCAAATAGAATCAAGAGTTCACAAAGTTTAAGAAAAAAAATCAGGGCCTTCTGGTCTAATCCTGCAATTAAGAGGCTGTTGTGAGTTTTAACATTAACTTGTGTGGATACATGATCAGTGCTCAGCTTACAAATGATGCATGCACATAGTTTCAGACTTTATTCCCATACACTGCTTAGTTACTAAAAAAGAAAATTGTTCAGTGATTGGAATCTTCTTAAAGTCAGTCAGCTAAGTGCACACTTACAAAAGGACCAATTCTGTAATCCTTACAATGCTGAGTAGCCTCAGTCATGGAAGTAAACACTTTGACATCTTTGAAATTTTTCTTCATGGAATTAAGTGGCACTCAACATCACCACCACAGAACAGGTTCCAAAGAGAGAGAGAAAAAGGAGATCTGTTATTCTATCGTTTGTTCATGCTTCCTGACATACTTGAAACGAATAGTGACCCAAGAGACAATTAAATTTATAATCTTTTTTTAAAGGTACCTTGGTCCAAGAATTCAGAACAAATCATCCGAAACACCAGTTTATGATCTCAGTATTGACAGCAACTTGGAATTTTTTTATTGTAAACAGATCCCTTATAAATCAGTCTGGATATTCAGATTATCTGATGTGCTAATTCCATTGAATTTTCTTCAGAAGTTGAACTGCATTTGTGGCCACTGCAAAAAACGCACTGGTCCATTTGATTGAGTCAGATTAGTCATTTTTTATTTTCTAACTTGCTTAATAGTCAACAACAGTGTATTACCAATCCTTTTGTATGAACAAAATACAAAATAACTGAAACATTGTGCGTATGCATTCTTCAGACAAAATCAATGACTGTGCTAAGCATAGAAAAGAAGAGCACAGAAGGTAAATCGGATGGTTCTTATTCATTGTATGGTTATTCAATAAAGTAGATTTACAGGGCTGGGGGTAACCATAAGTGACCAGATTCTAAAGATAACTGGTAGTGCTACAGTGGCAGACATCAGAGAGGTAATTAATTATCTTACCCATTACAAAGATAGCTTCCCCAATTATCACCTCTAATATCATTAGCTCTCAGACATTTACCTCCCCTCCTCATCCCCCTTCTGTTCTGAAATTTGATTTGTCCTTTTCATATGTATTCATTTTTTTGATTGTATCCTTTGGTATACAGGCAGTCCCCGAGTTACACGGATCCGACTTATGTCGGATCCGCACTTACGAACGGGGCTCTCTCACCCCGGAGCTCGCAGGCAGCGGGACCGCCCAGAGAGCAGTGGTCCCGCCACCTCGACCTCCGGGGCAAGAAAAGCTGCTCCGGGTGCCCCTGGTCTGCTGGGGACCGTCTCCAGCAGACCAGGGACACCTGGAGCAAAGCCAGGGAGGCGGAGGGATCCCGTGCCTCTGAGGCTTTGCTCTGGCAAAGCCGGGGAGGCGCAGGACTCTGCCGCCGCTGTGGCTTTGCTCCCGGTGTCACTGGTCTGCTGGAGACGGTCCCCAGCAGACCAGAGGCACCGGGAGCAAAGCTGGGGAGGCGGAGAGGTCCCACGCCTCTGAGGCTTTGCCAGAGCAAAGCCTCAGAGGCGCGGCACCCCACCGCCTCTGAGGCTTTGCTCCGGGTGTCCCTGGTCTGCTGGGGACCGTCTCCAGCAGACCACGGACACCGGGAGTAAAGCCGCAGAGCACACGGGCAGCGGACAGCCCAGACGCGCCGCCGCTGTCCCGCTGCCGGCTTGTTCTGTGGCTTTGCTCCCCGTCTCCCTGGTCTGCTGGAGACCAACAGACCAGGGAGACGGGCAGAAAAGCGAAGCAAAGCCACGGAGGACCTGGACGGCAGGACTGCGGTGCATCTCGGTCCCCTGCCCGCGTCTCCCTGGTCTGCTTGGGGGGGGCACAGCTAGTACGCCTTCTCCCCCCAGCAGTCCAGGGTTTTCTCTGGACGCCTGTGGTAGAGCAGCTGGGGCGCTGCCAGTTGGTCCTGCAGCGGGCTTCCTGGAATCTGCCGCTGATCAGTTTCAGCAGCAGCTGACTTGGGGACGCCTGGGGTTCTTAAGTTGAATCTGTATGTAAGTCAGAACTGGCGTCCAGATTCAGCCTGTTGAAACTGATCAGAGGCTCATTCCAGGAAGCCCGGGGCAGAGCAACTCTTCCTCGGGCTTCCTGTAGTCAGCCGCTGGTCAGTTTCAGCAGCGTCTGAATCTGGATGCCAGTTCCGACTTACATACAGATTCACCTTAAGAACAAACCTACAGTTCCTATCTTGTACGTAACCCGGGGACTGCCTGTATATGGTTGTGCCAATTTTCTTCCACTATTTGATCTGAGGAAGTGGTTCTGGCCCACAAAAGCTCATCACCTAATAAACCATCTTGTTAGTCTTTAAAGTGCTACATAGTTCTGTTTTTTTCATCAGAAAGAGAAAAAAGATTCTTTAAGAATGACTGTTTACAGGGGTACTGTCATGTAGTTTCACTGTGTGTTGAGCCTAATTTATGAGTCACTGTCACTGTTGTCTTAACACATACACAGTCCAGTCAATAGTACAAAAAAAGAGGCAGTCAGAAGTTGTTGCCAATGCCTTTATTCTGAGTTCTGTTGGTGTGCATAGAGAAATTTGGTTCTTAGTAGTATTCAATCTTTGTAGAGAGAACCTTGCTGTGCCAGCCTATGCTGTGTGTATACTTGTTTTGCTAAAAAAAATCCTGGAACTATAGAATGCTGGAAAAACAAGACATCTAATTCTAAACCTAGTCAGGTTTCTAGAAAGTTATCAATTAATTATTTGACATTCGAACTACCACAAAAATTAGAGCTAAGCAGAAGAGACATGTCAAGATGCAAGCATGCCTAAACTAATTCATATCAGGATGCTGTTATTGTATACCTAGTGTTACTATTTTGTTATTTTTTCCCCTTTTTGGTACGTACTCTCACTTGCGGTATTATGGCTATGACTACAAGATACTGTGGCTTACACTACAAGAGTGTGAATTGCAGGTTACAGTAACATGCTACAATATTATTCCCTGTGTGGATGCTGGCAGCATGAATTTAAAAGGTATCTCAAACACAAAGTCCTCTTTAAACTGAACTAAGCACCTTTTAGTTCATGCCTACAGCATCCACATGAGGGAACATAGCATGCTAGTGCATGCTACAATCACCCCCACCCCTGTGATTGGAACAGTGGAGCCAAGCAGACAAGCCCTATGTCTAAAATTAATACTGTAAGATTTTGGGGACAAAGATATTTCTTTCATTTGTCATATAGAGCAGCTAGTTCACATTCAGTCTCTGCCTAAATACAAGTATAATTACATTGTTCATGCATGATACACATAGTGCATGTATTGTTGAATGCTTTTCCTGTGTTAAAATGGATAAATCACACAATATTTTTTTTTTAAATTGATACTTCTGCAAATCTGGCACCCATGTTTCATATATAGTTTTTTTTTTTTTTTTTTTTTTTTACCTAGTGTTGTATTTTGTCAACAAAAATGCATTTTCTGTTTTACTTTCTTCCCTTTTGCTGGTAGCTAGCCACCTGGGGTCATTGCCATTAGTAGCAAATAAATCCAAACCTAGAAGCCCTCTCCACGGGAATTCTCACTGTAATAGAAGCTATATGTTCAGAGTGCTTCCGGCACTAGGTGCTGTAAATTCTGCATGTGTGCACCCACAAAAGAGAGAAGAGTGTGTGCACACCGACAAGCACAGCAAAGTCATTGCCAATCTTTCTTCTGAGAATCTTAAGTGATTTCACTGAGGCACCATTCCCAGTTTCTGCTTGCTGTGGACATATGTTCTACAGTCATGTTTTAATAATTGTTTCTATGCTGTGAGGTAATGGGCTACATCTTGTCATCTGTTTATATCAAATTTGAAATCATGGTGTTAATTTCTTTAACTGTATTATTTATTAATAGTATTTAGTATTGTTTTAATTGAAATAACTGAGTCTAGACAGCGGGGGGTTTTTTCCAAATAGGGCATTTCAAAATAGCACCCAGACATGATTATGCAAATGAAGGGTGGGAAATTCAAATCCGTGCTTCATTTGCAATTTCGTTCTTCTCTCGAAAGAGGAACGCAGTATAGACATACCCTAACTTCCAACTGGAAATGTCTCCTTCTTCTCCCCGTCTTCCTCCTGGCTTTCTGAATTCAAATTCCATTTCCCCCTGCAGATTCCAAATTTAAAAGCCCAATAAATTTATCAGCTCTTTGGGTTAATTATCTATTACAGCTTCCCTTGTTGTTACTCCAGTCTGTCAAACTAGAACGCCAAAAGGATTCTGAAATAACAAAGGGAAACTTTACATTGGGCTGTTTCTTGTAACTGACTAGGTAGGACTTTTAACTTGCAACAATAATATAGAAACAACAAAAAGTTTGCAGAAACAGACTAACAAGGCTACCTCTGAAACCAATATTAAAAAGATAACATATCATAGAATCATAGAACCATAGAGCTGGAAGAGACAACAGAAGGTCAGCAAGTCCAGCCCCCTGCTCTAGGCAGGACCAATCCCAACTAAATCAATCCAGCCAGGGCTTTGTCAAGCCAAGACTTACACACCTCTAGGGATGTAGACTCCACTACTTCCCTAGGTAACCCATTCCAGTGCTTCACTATCCTCCTAGTGAAATAGTTTTTCCTAATATCCAACCTGGACCTCTACCATCACAACTTGAGACCATTACTCCTTGTTCTGCCATCTGTCACTACTGAGAACAGCCATTCTCCATCCTCTTTGGAACCACCCTTCAGGAAGTTGAAGGCTGCTATCAAATCACCCCTCACTCTTCGATTCTGCAGACTAAACAGACCCAACTCCCTCAGCCTCTCCTCATATGTCATATGCTCCAGCCCCCTAATCATTTTGGTTGCCCTCCGCTGGACCCTCTCCAATGTGTCCACATCCTTTTTGTAGTGGGGGGCCCAGAACTGGACACAATACTCCAGATGTGGCCTCACCAAAGCCCAATAAAGCGGAATATGACATCTCTGGATCTGCTGGCAATGCTCCTGTTAATGCAACCTAATATGCCATTTAGCCTTCTTGGCTACAAGGGCACACTGTTGACTCATATCCAGCTTCTCATTCACTGTAACCCCCAGGTCCTTTTCTGCAGAACTACTACTTAACTGGTTGGTCCCCAGCTTGTAACTATGCTTGGGATTCTTCCGTCCCAAGTGCAGGACTTTGCACTTATCCTTGTTGAACCTCATCAGATTTCCTGTGGCCCAATCCTCCAATTTGTCTAAGTCACTCTAGACCCTATCTCTGCCCTCAAGCATATCTACCTCTCCCCCTAGCTTAGTGTTATCCACAAACTTGATGAGGGTACAATCCATCCCCTCATCCAGGTCATTAATAAAGATATTGAAAAAGCCGATCCTAGAACTGAACCTTGGGGCACTCTGCTAGAAACCGACTGCCATCCCGACATCGAGACATTGATCACTACCCACTGGGCCCGGCCTTCTAGCCATCTATCTATCCATCTTACTGTCCATTTATCCAATCCACATTCCCTTAACTTGCTGGAAAGAATATTGTGGGAGACCGTATCAAAAGCTTTGCTAAAGTCAAGGTATATCACATCCACTGACTTTCCCATGTCCACAGAGCCAGTTACCTCATCATAGAAGCTAATCAGATTGGTCAGGCATGACTTTCCCTTTGTGAATCCACGCTGAATGTTCCTAATCACTTTCCGCTCTTCCAAGTGCCTCAAAATGGATTCCTTAATGATCCCTTCCATGACTTTTCCAGGAACCGAGGTAAGACTGACCGGCCTATAGTTTCCTGGATCGTCCTTCTTCCCTTTTTTGAAGATGGGTACTACATTTGCCTTTTTCTAATCATCCGGGATTTCTCCCGATCTCCACAACTTTTCAAAGATAATGGCCAAAGGCTCCTCGATGACATTTGCCAACTCCCTCAGTACCCTCGGATGTATTAAGTCTGGACCCATGGATTTGCGTACGTTTAGCTTTTCTAAATAGTTCCTAACCTGTTCTTTACCCACCAAGGGCTGTCCGTCTTCTTCCCATTTTGCGTCACTTAGCGCATTAATCTGGGAGCTCACCTTGTCCGTGAATACAGAGGCAAAGAAAGCATTGAGTAGTTCAGCTTTCCCCACATCATCTGTCACTAGGTTACCTCCTTCACCCAGTAGGGGCTGCACACCCTCTCTGATCACCTTCTTCTTGTTAACATGCCTATAGAAACCTTTCTTGTTATCCTTCACATCCTTAGCCAGTCGCAATTTCATTTGCGCTTTTGCCTTCCTGATAATCCCCCGGCATTCTCGAGCTATACATTTTAACCCCTCCCTGCTCATTTGTCCAAGTTTCCACTTTTTGTAAGCTTCCTTTTTGTGCTTAAGTTCACCAAGGATTTCCCCTGTAAGCCAATCTGGTCTCCTACCAAGTTTGCCTCTCTTGCTACGCGTCGGGATGGTTTCTTTCTGTGCCTTCAATAAGGCTTCTTTAAAATACTGCTAGCAGTCCTGGACTCC
This sequence comes from Pelodiscus sinensis, assembly GCF_052426305.1. Taxonomy (NCBI): domain Eukaryota; kingdom Metazoa; phylum Chordata; order Testudines; family Trionychidae; genus Pelodiscus; species Pelodiscus sinensis. Next base: position 49,687,742 of record NC_143054.1, read on the forward strand.
TTTCCCGTTCATGTTAGCATCCCAGGGGATTCTGCCCATCAGATCTTTGAGGGAGTCAAAATCTGCTTTTTTGAAGTCCAAGATGTGTATATTACTACTCTCTTTTTTTCTTTTGGTCAGGATCCTGAAATCTACCATCTCATGATCACTGCTTCCCAGGTTGTCACCCACTTCTACTTCCCCTATTAGTTCCTCCCTGTTTATGTGCAGAAGATCAAGCTGCGCATGGCCCCTGGTCGGATCCCACAGCACTTGTGTCAAGAAGTAATCCCCAACATTTTCCAAAAACTTCCTGGATTGCCTGTGTACTGCCATATTGGTTTCCCAACAGATGTCAGCGTGATTAAAGTCCCTCACGAGAACCAGGGCCTGTGATACGGAAGCTTCTTTCAGTTGTCCAAAGAAAGCCTCATCTACCTCATCCACCTGATTTGGTGGCCTGTAGCAGACACCAACCTCAACATCACTGCTGTTGTTTGCTCCTTTAAACTTAATCCATATACTCTCAACAGGTTTTTCTCCCTCTTTATACTGGAGTTCAGAGAAATCATAGTGCTCTCTTACATATAGTAAAACTCCTCCTTTTCTCCCCTGCCTGTTCTTCCTGAACAGTCTATACCCTTCCATAAAAGCGCTCCAGTCATGTGAGTCATCCCACCATGTTTCTGTTATCCCAATTAAATCATATTTCTTGGACTGGGCCAGGGCCTCCAGTTCTTCCTGTTTGTTGCCCAGGCTTCTCGCATTAGTATAGAAGCACCTCAGGTAACCAGTTGATCGCCCTATCTTCTCTATTCGAATCAGGAATTTTTCTTTCTTGCTCGTTCCTTTCTGCATTTCTTCCCAGTATACGACTTTCCCACTCCCCTCAGGGTTTTGGTCACCATCCCCCAACGAACCTAGTTTAAAGCCCTCCTCACTAGGTTTGCAAGCCTGGCCGCGAAGATGCTCCTTCCTCTCTTTGTTAGGTGGATCCCATCTCTTCCTAACAATCCTTGTGTCTGGAACAGAGTCCCATGGTTAAAGTGCAGCAAGGGAGGTTTAGATTGGACATTAGGAAAAAATTCCTAACTGTCAGGGTGGTCAAATATTGGAATAAATTGCCAAGGGAGGTGGTGGAATCTCCCTCTCTGGAGATATTTAAGGACAGGTTAGCTAGACATCTGTCAGGGATGGTGTAGATGGAGCTTGGTCCTGCCTTGAGGGCAGGGGGCTGGACTCGATGACCTTTTGAGGTCCCTTCCAGTCCTATGATTCTATGATTCTAAGAAACCAAAGCCCTCTCTGCGACACCACCTGCACAATCAGGCATTTACGTCCTCAATTTGACAATCCCTGCCCAGTTCTTCCCCTTCAACAGGGAGGATGGAGGAGAAAACCACTTGCACTCCGAATTCTTGGATCCTTCTTCGCAGCACTACATAATCCTCAGTAACCCACTCAAGGTCATTCTTGGCCGTATCGTTAGTTCCCACGTGGAGAAGCAGGAAGGGGTAGCGATCCGAAGGTTTGATCAGTTTGGTAAACCTCTTAAGTCACATCCTGAATGCGAGCTCCCAATAAGCAGCACACCTCTCGAGATTCCAGGTCTGGACGGCAGATGGATGGCTCAGTTCCTCTTAGGAGGGAGTCCCCGACCACCACTACCCATCATTTTCTTTTGGGTAGCCGTGGAACCCCCATCCCTAGGACTATGCATCCCATGCCTTCCTGTAGATGGTGTTCCTTTCCCGTTTCTTCTTTGTGAGGTCCCTTCCAAAGCATTCAGCACTGCAGAGCCTGTGGAGAGAACCGGAAAGCAATTACTTACCTCTATAGCATTGCGGGATTCCCATGCTGGCCTGTTTCCCCTTCTAGAAGTTACATGCTGCCAGTTCTCTTCCTGGTCACATACTGCCCTCTCTGATTCTTCTGCCTGCCGTGCTTGAAGGATTAAACGCTGCCTTCTATCGAGGAAGTCTTCATCCTCTCTGATCGAGCATAGGGTCAACACTTGGGCCTCCAGTCCTCTAATTTTTTCTTCCAAAATGGCGACTAGCTTGCACTTAGTGCAGATGAAATCCATTCGTTCTTCCGGGAGGAAAACAAACATGGCACACGCTGTGCAGCTAACAACAGCAGACCTATCACCATCCATTGCTGCTGTCTGGGAGAAGGGATTTAAAAAGAAAGGCAAGAGAACCTCACGCCCTTCCCAACTCCCTCTCTAAACTCCCTGTTAGCACTCACCTGTTCGCAAGCAACATGTGATTCTGTAACCTTATTAATTTGAATTTGAGATGGCTACCAATGGAAGGACATTGCCAAGGAAGATGGAAAAGAATTGTTTTGGTTTTGTACACATGCCTTTTTGTACTTACACCTCATGTATTCCATATTTCTACTTCTTGTATAATTTGAAGTCTCAAATACAAAAATATAATACTTATGGAAACAAAACTTATGTTAATGACAAATCCAACTAAACCCTCCAGTTCAAAGAATGTCTTCTTTAATATTGTATTTGAGATAGAGTGTCAAAAGACAAATTCATTATGGAAATTGGGAAGTATTTCTCCACTTCAGCAAAAATTACTGTAGCCCCTTTATGACTTCAGCAATTAGACAAGCTTTGGGCATGGGGGATACTCCGTCAAGAAACAGAGATTGATGGACTCCAGCATTTTCTTTCATGCAATCTTGTTTATTTAGAAGCAATGTGCAAAAAGTCCTGCTCCTCCTTACATAGGAAGGACCATACAAAATAGGCACAGTTTCTCAGCTTACAGCCCCACCCTTCTTTAGTGAACAGATCCAAAGGTCTCTTTCTGGCTTTTTCCAGATTCATACCATAGTCACGGGCTACTGCTTGGCTTTCTTGTTTCTGCTTCTGCCTCTCTATCTTTGTGTTCTTCTCTGTTCTAAGGTTGTGTGTATTTTGTTACACACCTGCACACACGTATACTTTGTCATAATGCTCAGTGGAATCCTGATGTTAATGATGTTAATTTCTGGACAGATTCTACTGGAGTTTTCAGTGTGGTCCCAGAAGTTTTCTTACAACTATCATAAGTGAAGGGTGTGTTCACACATGAGTTTAAATGAGGTTTTAACTCAACCCCTAACAAGGTTCCATCACAATAATAATATTATGTTGCAGTCATTTTGTCATTTTCTCCATTGTAAAGGTATTTTTTTGTTTGGGTACTACTATAAATCAAGGGACCCCAAGGTTTTCCTTTCCTTTGATCAGATACAGCATAAGGTTCTTAAAATGGGAAGGGTTAGGGTTAATAGGAATAAGAAATCCTCTGGAAAAGGGCTTATTTTCTGGAGAATCGCATCTAGACTGGCGCTTTTCTCCGGCTTATCCCCAAGCCGGAAAAAAGCGGCAGCCATGTAAATGCAAATGCCGCGGGGGATATTTAAATCCCCCGCGGATTTGCAATTCCGAAGTGTCACATTAGCATCCCTTTTCTGGAAAAGGGGTGCAGTGTAGACACAGCTGGTGTGCCTCCATGATTTGAATTAAATATCAGTAACATTTTTGTCAGCAGACACCACCTGAATAGCTATTTTTAGATATTTTATTCTAATCTCTTGTTCTTAGCTGCTCTGTCTTGGTAATAATGGCAGATGGAAAGAAAAAAGAAAACCTGCCAAACACCCTCAAAAGGCAAGCCTGGGAGTTAAAATTTATAACTTGCAGGATACTAAAAATCATGGATTGAGCAGAGAGATTAGATTAGGGCTCATCATAACAATCTGTGACCCATTATAAACATCCCCCAACCTTCCTCTCTTTCTCTCTGTCTTTCCTGTGTCCCTCTGTGACTAAAGAGGCATTAACAGGCCCCTTTATCTTGAATGGTCCTTTGAAATAGCTGTTAACACATCCACTACATGCAGTGTTGTAGCCATGATGGTCCCATGATACTAGAGAGCTATTATGCAAAACATTCTGTTCCACCTTGCATTTAAATGTGGCATTATCAATATATTTCCCAGAGCTGAAGAACAGCTTTGTGTAATTCAAAAGTTTTTCTCCATCCCAGGGCAAGCCTGACCATATAAGTGAACTAGGCAGTCAGCTAGGGAGCCAGCATTTAAGGGATGCCAAAAACCTAGCTAATGGGAGTGGCTAAGGAAAAGGCTGCAGGCAAATACTTCCTTGGGCTGCTGTTCTCCCACCAGGGAAAATGAGAAGGGGGGTGGGGCAATAGCAGTGCTCAGCTCCCCCACTGCTTCCCCTGAATTATTGAAGGGGGGGCACCAAAGTCATAGTTTGCCTATGGTGCCAAAATCCCTTGGGCTGGCCCTGCTGTAACCAATAGATATGTCTAACAAAATATATTACTGTACCTTTCTTGTCACTCTAATTACAGACTCCCAGTGGTTTTATTTTTATAATGTTATTATACTAGAAGTAAAGCATTCAGAGCTACTGCTCACTATCTTTGAGTGTTCAATAGCATGCTAAGTGCCTCAAGTAATATAAGAAGTTGCTGAATTTTTGCCACAAAACAGCTTTCCTCCTAAGGCCAAGTGCCCATAATTGACTCTGCATGCCCATTCAGCTGCAAGAGCTGGACTTAACATATGACTAAACAAATATGGGTAAAACATAGGGAACAGAGATACAAAATAGAATATAAAGGGAGTTGCATAACTTAAAAATTATAGGAACCCAGTTACTCAATCAGGCAGCTTCCTCAGGTGCAGATTTTGATATTGTAACCTCTGCTGGAACTCAAGGACTGGGGCACACCTGTGCTTAACCTGAAGGCAACGTCAGAGCTGGCATGATCCAGAAGTGAGTGCTTGGGGGTTGGCAGGCTGACAGTCACCACAGGCAATGAATGACAAAGTGACTGAGCCCTGGGTATCCCAAGAAGTGTCCCAGCCTCCCAGGAGACAGAAGCATAAATATGATCAATGAATGTACTTTTGTTTCTTTTTAAAAAAAGAGTCTTTGAAATAGGAAAATCATCATATTTATGAGAAGAAGTTTAATGTCAGCATGTAAATATGGCAAATAACTATTCACAAGAGACAGTAGTGTTGGGGCTTCCATCAACATCAGATTTACCAATTACAATAAAATATCAGGGCCGAGTCTCTGATCTTTAAAGTCAGAAGAGATGAATTGACTGAAGGACAAATTAAAATGGGTAACAAATCACACTGTACCCAGGTTACTGTTTAAAATATATTACTGTACTCAGCCAATATTTTCTTCTTTTTAGATTGGAACCAAATGTGTCAGAATAACTTTTGTGGCTGAGTTTGGGTATGGTCCTTGTTAATCAGTGTTCACAGTGATTCTAAGGCTAGGAATACAGAACAGAGAGGATTTTTCCCTTTTATTCATGAGTAATTTGATGTATGTGATAATGCAATGCCACCAGTGGGTGGAACCTTTAAGCTCCCATCTGAGTTTTGTTATTTCCTCTGTTATTCTGTCATCTGGGATATTTCCATCTGCATTTTATGCCCTCTCTTTTTCCATTTATCGCACAGCTTGCTACAAAATAAAATATCACCCTGAAACTAATATATCAGAAAAACACTATTTTGAATGTCAAAGAAAATATGTTCCAATGTTAGTCTTAAAAGCCCATGAAACCTTTTTCTTCAGTTTAGATGAGCAAAATAAATCCAGAGTGCTGAGTGAGATAAAGGCACCTCTAGGTATTACTATTCAAGAATTCACCGCCACCATTTTCAGATCCAGACTTTAATAGAAATGAACGACATGAGATAAATTTCAAAGAGCAGTGCAAGTTTTCAATAGTGTGTAGGAGTCACATGGCTAAAACTCTGAGCAGTACTTCAAAAACTTAAGGGTACATATGATGCAAGCAAGCTATATGGGAAGTATAGAGGAGAAAACTATCACAATGAAGGTTTATGCTGCACAAGGCAAAGCATACCAAACTGAAAAACAAATGACTTGGCATGTAGAATTCAGTCTCCTTTGCCTCAGCTATAATACAAACAATTATTTAGGCACATCAGTGAATTACAAAAGCAGAAATCATATATATCATGATATTGCATGCTACAATGCTACATTTTCACAGGACTTTAAATTACTGTAATATGATATGAATCCAACACTTTTAAAACATATGGTCCTCCTTTAACAGGATCATGAAATATACTCTCAACCATCTCTAAAAAAATCTATCCAACTTTCATGGCATATCCAGAAAGTCACCAAATTCAGGTTCTTTCTAACCCAGATGTGAAGCAATTTGCAGTGCCCTCAAAAAATAACATATTGCAAGTTACCCCGCTGACATTTATAATAAGGGAGATGCAGCTCAGATGCTGAATCTGATGACAAACTACTGCTGCATAGTACAGGAATATACTCTCCCTCTCCCCCAATAAATTCCAAACCCACCAGGGCTGGTGCCATGCTACAAGTAATAGGCCCTTCTCAGTCAGTGAGCCTCAATACAAACAGCACATAATGTGGGGGTTTACTAGTCTTCTTGGTCACATTTATTTCCATTTCTGTTCGTTCTTGTGATATTTTTCCTGAGCTGAATGAATGCCTTTCCTGGCCAAACTGTATTCCATAAGACACTTTTACTCAGCTTCTCTAAAGGGAAACCATGCCTTACCGGTCTTGATAGTGGGCAAGTCAGAATCACTGCAGAGACTTTCACAGTGCTCAATCAACCTACGGAGCTCCTTGCCAGAAGATGTTGTAAAGACCAGGACTTTAACAGGTTTAAAAAACAAACTAGATACATTCATATAGGCTAGGTCCATCAATACATATTAGCCAAAATGGGTAGGAATGATGCCCCTAGCTTCTGTTTGTCAGAGGCTGGAAATAGATGACAGGAGAGGGATCAGTTGGTGATTACCTGTTTCTGTTCATTCCCTCTGGGGCATCTGGCATTGACAGGGGAAGACAGGATACTGGGCTAGATGGACCTTTGGTCTGACCCAGTATGGACATTGTTATGAGCACTAGGCCTGGTAAAAAACCTGAGGCCTGAACAATAGTCAGCAAAATCAGTCAATACTGTGAACTAAAGTTAGGTCATTTATTAAAAGCAGATGCTTGCAAGTTAGCTGATATCATGAACATGACAAGATTACCACTAGCATTGCTAAAAGGTAGGCATTCCTAAGAAGTAACATCTATTTTTGTGCGTGTGAACACACTGCAAAAGATTAGAGCAGGTACATTCTGAGCTAACACAAGAAAAGAGCTTGACCGGGATGAATAGGGATGTTTTGCTCAAGACATCTGAAACAAAGTATAAGGGGAGGTAACAAGTAAATGTAGGTGGCAAATAAATCGTTTGCCTCAGTCTATTATTATCAGGTTAGCTCACCTTAACCCTAGGCTTAGGGGCCAGCAGAAAGTCTCACTGCTGACTGAGTTGCTCTAAACACAGACTGCTAAAACTAAGGTAACCAGAACCGAAATCTTATTAATATGAAAAATAACTTGCTTATATATTATCCTATTTATATTTTTCCATCAGCCTATCTTCTAAATTATGTGCCTCCAGCTTAAAGTACTGTAATTTTTTTTTCTTTATTTTAGTTAAAATATTCCAAAGCTTCATTTAGCCTTGTACTGACAATGAACAACATATTTCAAGTCTTAATATCTTTAAAAAAAAATCAAAATGAGAGAGAGATTGCAGATGTAAAGAGCATCAGACAAATAGTCTAAGAAGGGGACCATAGTATTGACCAGTCTAATAGGATTCTTAAACTTCAGAAAGAGATAATCAACTGCTCTCCTCCTTCAGGATGCCAGAATAGCAAACTCCCTGCTGGCCCCAGTCCAGTAATTGGCACAGTTTGGGGGATGAGATCTGTGAATTATATTGTCTGGAAAGGATTACCAGAAGATTTGTTTATTACTACAGCAGCTAGCAGTGCCTCTAAAGTAAAAATAAAGCATTTAACAATTAATGATGTTCCTTGAAAAAGGGACAACAACATGGACATCCTAGTCCTCACACCATAGGAGAAATTCTTTCACAAAAATGCTTTTCATCCGGTTTTCCTCTTAAAATTTTGTTGTTGTTATTATTATTGTGTTTTGAAGGGGTAAGATATGGAAAGAGAGAAGATTTATAAAAGTAGTGTAGGCAATTTGTATGAAAAATGAAAAAGTTGGCATTGCCCTTGAAAAGGTTAATGGAGGTCAAGTAGTGTTTGCAATATAGATAGTGGGATTACAATGCAATCAGTGCTAGCTGATATTTTTACCATTAACATCAATGGGGCAGAGTTAGGCTAGCATTCAGAAGTGTTGAAAAAAATCTATTATAAACAAACGTAAAAAATTACTATTACAAATATAGGAAAGTGACTACAGGTGCATCTAAATAGCCCTATTATTTTGGATTAACAGCTATTATTCCGAAATAACAATGTGAGCATCTACACAGCAATTCCGTTATTTCTAAATAAATTTGAAATAATGGACAGCTTATTCCAACTTGAGTAAACCTCATTCCGTGAGGAATAACAGCTATTCCAAAATAGCTATTTTGGATTAGCAGTAGCGTGGATGCTCCACTGCTGCTATTTTTAAATCGCTCCTCTGCAGGGCCATTCAAAGTAATTACTCCCCAGTGTCTCCTGGGGCTCTAAACCATAGTAGCACTTCCACATTAGGGAAACCTGCCTCAGACTATTTTGAGGCTTCCCTGTAGTGTGGATGTGCTATTTTGAAATAAGCTATTTTGGAGTATTTCTTCCCGAATAACTTATTTCAAAATAATGCGCAATGTAGATATGACCTTTCTGATTACACCACAACAACCTGATTGCCTTCTATGACATGGTAATTGTTTCTGTGGATATGGGGAACACAGTGGGTATGATAAACCTTGACTTTAGCAAAGCTTTTGATATGGTCTCCAGCAGTATTCTTGCCAGCAAGTTAAGGAAATATGGATTGGATAAATGGACTGTAAGGTAGATAGAAAGCTGGCTAGATTGTCGGGCTCAACAGGTAGTGATCAGCAGCTTAATGTCTGGTAGGCACTTCGTATCAAGCAGTATGCCCCAAGGGTCGGTTTCGGGGGCTGGTTTTGTTAAATGACCTGGATGATGGGGATGGATTGCACTCTCAGCAAGTTTGCAGATGGCTGAGATGGTGCCTGTGTGTGGCAGGAGAAATAGTATATAATCCCATCATTAAAGACTGTCAGAATGCTTATAAGAGCCAAATTAAGATTCCAGAGGCTGGGGAGGGACTGGCTAAGCAGCAGTTTGTCAGAAAAAAGACTGCACCGAAAAGGAGTGAGTACTTTTGTACTTTAATTTCTTTCTTTCTGTTACCATATGTAAAATAGGGGAAAATGCATCTTAGAAGGGTGTTATTAAAATAAATTAATTAATTTATGGAAGTAGTCATATACTATAGTGATTAACACCAGAAAACCCAGGAAGAACTTAAATATTTTTTCCTTCAATATTTGGCCTCGTGCATTATCTACTACTAAGTATCCAAACCTGTGCTGTAGTCAGAAATAAAGTTCTCCCTGAGCTCTGTGGTGCTAATCACTATAGAATCTGAATGCTTCACAAATATTAATTCACTATCCATTCTGTGCACTTTATGAGATGGTGCCTGTGTGTGGCAGGAGAAATAGTATATAATCCCATCATTAAAGACTGTCAAATAGTGATAGAGATGTAGCCCTGTTAGTCTGGGGTAGCTGAAGCAAAATGCAGGACAATGAAGCACTTTAAAGACTAACAAGATGGTTTATTAGATGATGAGCTTTCGTGGGCCAGACCCACTTCCTCAGATCAAATAGTGGAAGAAAGTAGTCACAACCATATATACCAAAGGATACAATTAAAAAAATAAACAAATATGAAAAGGACAAATCACATTGCAGAACAGGAGCGGGATGCGGGGGGAGGGGGGAGAGGAAGGAAGGTAAGTGTCTGTGAATTGATGATATTAGAGGTAGGGAGAGTGGGATGTTTGTGAGTTAATGGTATTAGTTTCCCCAATTATCACCTCTAATACCATTAACTCACAAACATCCCACTCTCCCTACCTCTAATATCATCAATTCACAGACACTTACCTTCCTTCCTCCCCCCCCCCCCCCGCATCCCCCTCCTGTTCTGCAATGTGATTTGTCCTTTTCATATTTGTTCATTTTTTTAATTGTATCCTTTGGTATATATGGTTGAGACTACTTTCTTCCACTATTTGATCTGAGGAAGTGGGTCTGGCCCACGAAAGCTCATCATCTAATAAACCATCTTGTTAGTCTTTAAAGTGCTACATTGTCCTGCATTTTGCTAAAGACTGTCAGAATGCTTACAAGAGCCAAATTAAGATTCCAGAGGCAAAATTAATTCTGGCATTTCTTAACATTTCAATATTTTATTGTGCAACCTTAATGATCTATTTAATATAATTTTCTTTATGTGTAACAGATTTATTGGAGCATAAACTTTCATGGGCAAAGACCCACTTGGTCAGATGCATCTGATGAAGTGGGTCTTTGCCCACAAAAGCTTAAGCTCCAATAAATCTGTTAGTCTATAAGGTGCCACAGGACTCCTTGTCGCTTTTGCAGATTCAGACTAACACGGCTACCCCTCTGAGTCTTTATGTGTAACTTTCTAGGTTTTTTTTTTAAATAAGCAAACTGAAAAAAAATAGAAATTCTATATTTGGTATCATATTACTACCTACATTCATCATTAGCAAGGCTAAAACCTTCAGGTCCACTTGAGCTAATAGAGTAACTGATAGCAGTACTAGGTTGTCATCCTCTGAATGCACCAGCTGTAAAGGGTAATGACAATTTATCAGAGGGTTTCACAAATATTTACTGACAAAAGAAGGACAGGAAGACTCCAGAACTTTGAGTTTCATTCCATGTGTTGAAGGGGAGTATACTCCAGTGGAAATAGAGTTTTCCTCTTTGTCCGCTTTTGGCCTATTCCCTCCAATCTCTTCCTGTCCCAGATAGGATTCTTGATTCTAGTCCCACTGACTTTACTGCACCAGTCCTAGTAACCACTGTCCAGGCTTCTCATCCCTGTCTCCTTGGTGAGGAATCCCTAAGTTTCACTATCATACTCCAATTCCTGCAGTAGGCTGCCAAGTTTTATTTGCTTTGCCTCCATATTTCTTGCTTCCTTTCAATTCTGTTCCCTTCGGCAAACTTCCTGCTCCTATCTTGCTATATTCTCCACTTGCTTAGCAATATTCTTTACTTTCTCTCCTAAAACCATCTTCTCTTTGTCCTCCCCAAGCCTCAATTCTTTGGCCGGTGAGTTCCCTTCACAATGTGAGAGACATGCACAGAATGCTAACATTTTCCCCTGACTTCCTTAATGTCCAGAGAATGGGATGAAAAGCAAGCCACATCCTGGAGTGCACAGCTGCTGCCCCCCTACCCTCCCAAAATGGCACCCTTGCTGTATGTGTACCAACAAAACAGACTTCTTTTGTGGTACAGGTCTAACAGGGCCTCTCATGGTGTCCTCTGTTATATCCCAGACTGTCTCCAGGCTTAAACCGGTCAGTCTGTCTAAGCGAGCCTATCACAGTTCCCAGATTAACCTCAGCCCATCCTGAACTAGCTTTCAAACTGTTCCTCAACCCCTCCTGAGCTCACTTCTAATTGTATATGCTCTTTTATGGAGTAGTGTCCCAGGGCCCCTCCCTGGTGACTCTCCATGTCTCTAGGGAGCCTTCCTGACCCTAACTCTTTGAGTCATTGGTGTCCCCTTTTGAAAATTAGACCTTAGACCAGTGGTGGACAACCTGCATTCCCCATCCGTACAGCCCCTTCACCTGCAGATGCTGCTTTCCCCAGCTCTCCCTGGATGGGAACAGATAGTGGACAATGACAGCAAAATGTCTCATGGCCCATGATCTGATTACCCTGATGCATCCTATAAGCTGCAGGTTGCTCACCACTGTCTTTAGACTTTAGCCCATCCCATGCTTCACTGCACATTAAGCTACCCTCATTTGCCATCATTGCCTGTCAACTCTCCTTCTCGCCAAATCTTCCTATTTCCTGTTGAGGTCTTGGATGTCATTCTGGCAATTAACGGTTTAATTAAACGTCTTCTGCCCCCTTCTCTAGGATTGGTTATGTTCCCTTCTCTGGGTTCATAATACTCTACCTGCCTCTGGGTGGGGAGGGGAATAAGGAGGGGGGGGGGGTCTAGGCCCACTCTGGGTCCCAAACTAGATACCTTACTAGTAGCAGCTTAGGAGCCCTGTTGGACTGTTAATTACCTGCTGCTGTGTTATCCTTAGCCACTTCCCCTCTTAGACCCAGCACCTTCACCCTTCAGGGCTGAAATATTGCCTGAATTGCTTTCAAGAGCATCATTCTCATTCCCCTGGCTCCATCCAGCAGCCAATCTATTCTGTCCAGTAGCTTCTTTTAAATGAGCCTGCTGGGCTCTGACTGCTTCCCTGCAGTCTCTCTAAGCAGCTTGTAGTATTCATCTCTGGACTCCTTTTTTGTGTGGTAGGGTAGACTAGGTTAGGGCCTCACGGGCTCAGCAAGGGGCCTCAGAAGGTCTGATACTCCATGACTCTCTCTCACAGAAATATGAGCATATAATTTTATCCTCAGATGAATCCTGACATGAATGTGGAACCAATACAGGTAAAACTCTCAATTACAATGTCAGAGCTCGAGACCATTATATAGGCCATATAACTCTTTATCTCTCTCCCAGATCACTTTGTTTTGCTTACTACCTTCACAGTTTCCTTATGGTTGGTGCAAGAGCTATAGATCCTGCTTTTAGGAACTGCCTTCTTGCATTTCTCTCTCATGAACCTGCCATCTGTTTGCAAGTCTCATTGGAAAACATTTTTATTGATTTGTATGTACATATCTTAGTCTTGCTCTCTCTGCTTTAACTTTATAGCAGATTTATTTAACTTTAAAGTGTTTTGAGATTTGGTTTATGTGATAGACAACATTCAGTTTTACAGGTTGTACTGTATTTAAAGACCACATGGGTTAAGGACACATTACCATTTTACTTTATATCCCTATACTCTTCCTTGAACGATACTAAAACAGAAATAAAACACCAAACAAACTGATAAAAAGGTTATTCTTACATTCCCATCTCTCAGCTCCAGCAGTTTTCTTGTCTTCCACATGATGACTTCACAGTTCTTTCAGAAAGATAATTAGGTCATGGAACTCATCACAGGGTCTCTCTCAAAGAAAAACAATAATGCCATACACACACACAGCATGTATTAAAAACTGAGTGTATTCTATGTAATGTATATAATTTGTTTACATTCAAATGTTGTCCAATGTCAGTACCGGGCAAATTAGTGAAGAATAAAATTGTCAGATACATGGATGAATATAATTTGTTGGAGGAAAGTCAACATGGTTTCTATACAGGGAAACATGGTTTCTGTACATGCCTTACTAATCTGCTAGAGTTCTTTAAAGGGGTCAGCAAACATGAGGACAAAGGGGATCCAGTGGATATAGTATACTTAGATTTCCAGAAAGCCTTAGACAAGGTCCCTCACCAAAGGCTCTTAAGTGAAGTAAGTTGTCATGGGATAAGGGAAGGTCCTTTCATGGATTGATAACTGGTTAAAAGAGAGGAAACAAAGGATAGGAAAAAATAATACATTTTTTCAATGGAGAGAGGTAACTAGTGGGATCCCCCCAAGGAGATGTCCTGGGACCCATCCTATTCAACTTATTTATAAATGATCTAGAGAAAGAGGTAAACAGCGAGGTGGCAAAATGTGCAGATGATACCGAACTGCTCAAGATAGTTAAGACCAAAGCAGACTGTGAAGAGCTTCCAAAAGGTCTCACCAAACTAAGTAATTGGGCAACAAAATGGCAAATGAATTTTAATGTTGATAAATGTAAAATAATGCACATTGGAAACAATAATCCCAACTATATATACACAATATGAGGAGGACTAATTTGGCTACAACTACTCAAGAGAAAGATCTTGGAGTCATTGTGGATAATTCTCTGAAAACATCCACTCAGTGTGCAGCGGCAGTCAAAAAAGCTAATAGAATTTTAGGAGACGTGAAAAAAGGGATAGACAGAAAATATCTTATTGCCTCTATATAAAACCATGGTACTCCCACATCTTGAATACCGCATGCAGATATGATCGCCTTATCACAAAAAAAGATATATTGGTATTGGAAAAAGTTCAGAAAAGGGCAACAGAAATTATTAGGAGTTTGGAACGGGTCCCATATGAAGAAAAATTAAAGAGACTTGGACTTTTCAGCTTAGAAAGAGGAGACTGGTCTATGATAGAGATCTATAAAATCATGACTGGTATAGAGAAAAGTGAATAAGGAAAAGTTATTTACATATTCCTACAATATAAGAACTAGGGGTCACCAAATGAAATTAATATGCAGCAGGTTTAAAACAAACAGAACAAGAAGTTTTTCTTGACTCAGTACACAGTCAACCTGTGGAACTCCTTGCCAGAGGATGTGGTGAAGGCTAGACCTTTAACAGGGTTCAAAAAAGAGCTAGATAGATTCATGGGGGTTAGGTCCATCAACGGCTGTTAGCCAGGATGGGTAGGAATAGTATCCCTAGCCTCTGTTTCTCTGGAAGAAGGTAACAGGGGAGGGATCACTTGAGGAACACCTGTTGTGATCCCTCCCTCTGGGGCATCTGGCATTGGCCACTGTCGGCAGACAGGATACTGGGATAGATGGACCTTTGGTCTGACCCAGTATGGCCGTACTTATGTTTTTATTTGGGATTGCATACAATCTTGGAGGTTTACTGAAATTCTAACTGCTGGTAGATTGTTGAGAAAGCAGCAGATATTACATATATCCCCTCCCCCTATCCTGGGCCATCCTGGGCTGGACAAACAATGTTATTCTATGTTAGCATATGCATGATACATTTAGAGTTCTTTCTCCCACCACAAAGAGCTTTTGCAATACAAGTATCCATGTTTTTGTCACCACAAGATGAGTTTCCAACATGTTCTATTGCACCTGGAGCTGACTCCGACAACCAGCTAGAAACTTTAGCTGGTTCACAATGAATGCCCTAAGTTCTATTCAGGGCAGACCAACATGAACATAGTACAAGAATATTGCACAGTCAGTATTGGCTGCCACTCTAATTCTGGGTCCATTTGAAGGTCCTGACCATTCAAATCCTAAATGGTCTAGAAAAAGCTAAGCTGAACATTCACTGTCAGCTGTCAACTAAAATAATTTAATTTATTAGGCATGCTTTAGCAGTTAGTCCTCAGAATGGAAAATATGTTGTTCATTCCTAGGGGAAAATGCTTTCTCAGTGTAAGGCACTATATTATGGAAACTGCTTTTAGAGATCCAGCTGAGCCCACATATTATACTAACCAGTTTCAAGGAGAAACTCAGGTCTATTGGGAAGTTTTTTGCTAATATTTAGGAACCATCTCCCAAATGGCTATTAACTTAGATTCGATCTTTCCACTACTCAGATTGCTAGAAGGGAGGAGAGAATGTGGCTCAGTTTATGATAATTTAGTGTTTCAGTAATTTATGTCCCTCAGTCCAGTACACTGGGTATTCATCTTAAGGGCTATGTCTACACTGCACCTCTTTTCCGGAAAAGGGATGCAGATTAGACACTTTGGAATAGCAAAATCCATGGGGGATTTAAATATCCCCCGCGGAATTTGCATTAACGTGGCTGCCGCTTTTTTCCGGCTTGGGGATAAGCCGGAGACAAGAGGCAGTCTAGACGTGATTCTCCGGAAAATAAGCTTGAAAGTAGGAATAAGAGATCCTCCGGAAAAGGGCTTATTTTCCGGAGAATCACGTCTAGACTGCCGCTTTTCTCCGGCTTATCCCCAAGCTGGAAAAAAGCGGCAGCCATGTTAATGTAAATTCCGCAGGGGATATTTAAATCCCACACGGATTTTGCTATTCCAAAGTGTCTAATCTGCATCCCTTTTCCGGAAAAGGGGTGCAGTGTAGACACAGCCAAGATGTATAACACAGTTTCAGTAGGAGTAGAGAAGCAATTGGCAACTTGCAGGATATCACACTATCGAGTTAAATAAGAATAAAGTTTAATGAACTTTTAGACTCCATAATATTGTCCTATTTTTCAAAGTACACTTACCATTTATATCCTTTTGTGAATTCTCAAATGAATTTTTATAATACACCTGAAACTTAGAGGTCAGTACAAAGAAAGATTACAGGACAACGGAAGAAAGACAGATCTAAGAAGGGAATATGACAATTCACAGTCTTTCATAGCATGCTAACAAACAATCAGTAAGGGCTTGATTCACAAAGAAATTTTGGCATGGTGATGCTAGTGTCACTGCATTAATTTTAAGACCCTAGAAAAGTCAGTGTCAGTCAGAAAGTCTGAGTACAGCAGCTAGCTCCCTACAATGAATAGAGACACACAGACACTGTAGAATAGAGTTCACAGAATTCAGCATGTTTAGAGGCTCCTCACTTAACACAGTTAATGGGAGTTGCTAAACTTAAGGTGGGTGATGTGTGGTAATCTCTGACACTCTTCCTGTGATAGATACCTAAATCAAGGCTACAGGGAGTCATCTCCTGATCAGGATTCTCAGCTACAAATCCTTTTGGTGATAAGCACCTGTGCCATTTCAGGAAGAAGCCAGCAGTAGGCTCTCCCTCATATTTTTTTAGGGTACTCTCCTGGGATGTGGGAGATCCCCAATACTAGTCCCTACTCCATTTGAGGGGTGAAAAGGGATTTGAACTTGGCTTTGCCACCACACAAATGAGTGCCCTAGCCATTGGGCAATGGAACATTCTGATGTGGGGCACCCTCAGTCTTCTCCTGTTAGAGCTGTTCCAGTATTGATAAATAACTGACAAAATATATTGGAACACAGGTACTAGATCCTAGATCTCCCACGAGTGCTTCCACCACCTAGCTAAAGAGCCGTTCTCTCTCTCTCAACCCCTTTTATTCTCCTCCCCCAAGAATCTTTAGACTAGCAAGAGCCCCCTTCCACTAGCATTCTGTGTAAGTTACTTAGGCAAGAATAATACGCAGGATAGGAGCCAGATTACTGGATCAAACCCTGCATGAGGCATAGGTGGACAAATACTTATCATCCTATGGTTCATACAACACATTTGTACATTTTCCATGAGACTGCAGAGTGCAAGGAGAGAGGTAGAAAAAGAGATGCTTACAGAACTTTTAGCTAACATTTAGGCAGTATACAAGTTTAGACTATGTCTACACTGCAGAGTTTTTCTGAGATACTAGAGGTATCCCAGAAAAGTTCTGCTGCATCCGAAGAATGCATCTGTTTTTCCTAAAAAAAATTTGGAAAAGCAGATGTGTTTCTCCAGCATTTCTGTAAACTTCATTCTATGATGAAGAAGGCATGTTCTGAAAGAAGGGTTTTTTCCCCAACATTTGGCCCCATGTACACAGGCCAAATGTCAGAAAAGCCTCTTTGAAAGAAAAGCGGAAAAAGATGTGCAAATTGTGGTTCGCAATTTGTGTATCTTTTTCTGACTTTTCCTTACAGTGTAGACATACCCTAAGTCCTGATTTGGGATACTGACAGATAAATCCTAATGTTCTAATTTGTTTGTCTTATCAGAGCCCACAATCTGTAATTGTGCATGGAGTTTATGCCTTCCATATTTAAAAGTCCTAATTGTAGAAAGCAAAGATCTCAAACCTCAGATTTCTTATGTAAAAGGTTTAGAATCCTCACATTTAAACAATCTTGTCAGCATATTCATTATTTAAATAAATGATTAGACTTTAGAGAAAAAAGACTTTCAGATTTAAGGTGTTATCAAACAAATACATTCCAATTTGAATGTAAAAGGCGTTATTTGTTTTCTATAGTTAGTCATTAATTCAACATAAGGTAAGTAGTGAGGTTTTTTGTAGGTTCTATTTTTTAATGTCCGGCTTTCTGAGAAATGATGAGCCTGCAGGGATTTTATTGATTTGCTAACTGTGTCACAGTCCATTTAAAACAAAATGACATGACTCTGTGATAGAGGAGATGACAAATGTGTATGTACTGTTGGAGGAAAGCAAACTCAAGTGAGTGAAGAAAACAAAAGAAACACAGAAATCATATGAAGAAAGCCAATTTAAAATACAGTGTTATAAATGACAGTGGGTGACTATAGCTTTCTGAGTGGTTTTAGTTGTAAATGGTGTTCTCTAGTAGGGTCAACAATATTCTCAGAGATTTCACAAAGGGAAAAGTTTCTTTGCTCATTGGGAGAAAGTTAGAACAGCGTCATAAGTTGTTCACAGCAATTATAAGACTCAGTCCTGCAAATAACATCAATATTATATATCAGAGGGGTAGCCGTGTTAGTCTGAATCTGCAAAAGCATGCATCTGACGAAGTCGGTCTTTGCCCACGAAAGCTTATGCTCCTACACTTCAGTTAGTCTATAAGATGCCACAGGACTCCTCGCCGCTTTTGCATCAATATTATAGCTTGTTACTCAAGTGAAAGTGGCAGTAGTGTAGGAGGAGATTGTTCTGTACTTTGGGTGGTAGTGGTTGATACATTTATTTTTAAAACAACTACTATTTCTATCTATTGATGATGTGTCCGAATGTTACTTATTTTTTTCAATACTCATTGAAACTCTCCCATTTGAACTCCTGTTTTAATTTAAAACCTAAAATTTATATTTGATAGTTCCATATTTAAAAATTGTACACACATTTAGAAACAATGTGCCACATCTGCATCCACCATATTATATGCTTACTAGTTATGTACTGTTGCTGTGAGTGTGAGCTTTGACAATCGAATAATGTTCTCTATTCTGATCGCCTGTGAAGTGATTTTAAGATGGCTATGCTGCTAAAACATTAATGCTATAACCACGATCATAAGGGCCTCCTACAAGAACCTTTTCACTCTGCCACAACCTGTCTTTCAGAGCAATTCAGTAGCATAACAGCCACTATGGGTGAAGAGAGCTGTCAAAAATAAAATACAATAAAAAAGGCCAAAAGTGGGTTTTACCTTTCAGAATATTTTTGAATCATTATGTTGGCATAAAAACTTTTAAATAGACTAGTTGATGTAAAAGCAAATACATTAGAAGAAGTATTAATATATCCACAGATGGGGTACAAAGAAAAAAGGCTTATTTACCAATTTGATTGAACTCTGAGTTAGCATGTTCTTGGGTTTTATTTATATAATGCAAACAGTCAGTTTTTGTCCATGGTGTCGGTCTATTGTGGCAGGGTAACCCTGCTCCTGGGTCCCAGTACCCTGCCCAGTCCTTCATCTGACAGTCTCAGTACTGTGATAGTAGTTCTTGGCAGGATTTGAGCTCTTGTTCCTCAGCGACAAAAGGTATTGGGGCCGGTGCCCCGGGGTCAGACTGGGCTGCAAAAACAGTCTTCTTCAGCTCTCAGCTGGACTCTAAGGTTTTCAGGAAAAAGGTGGCCTGAAACCTCTGTTTGGAACTCCTGACCCACCCCTCTTTGCTGTCTCTGGCAATGTTGATGTTATCTTTCTTAGTTTGTCTTGTTCTTTTCCTATCTGCTAAGGTCTCCTCTAACTTCACTTCCTCTCTCTCTCCCCCTCCCTCCCTCCCTCCCCCCCCCCTGCAGGAGAGCTTCCATTTAAAAGGCTCTACTTAAGCCTCAGGTGAGATCAGCTGGCTCTGATTGATTTGCAGCAGCTCTATCTCCTCTGCTCCTGATTAGCCAGGAGCTCTCTATCTATTATAGTCCTCCAGCCAGGGCTGGCCTTAGGCCGATTTGGTTGAATTGGGCCCCATGCCTAAAAGGGCCCCGTGCCCCTGAACCCAGAAGTGCCAGCTGGCATTACAATTTAGAGCTGGGGGCCCTGCTCCACCAATATATGGAGGGGGCCCCGGACCCCTCATACATTCTCCCACCCCGCCCCCAGAGCGTCCCCCTCGGCTCTGGACCATCCCTACTGTGCACGGCTCCCCCTCACCGTCTGCTGCTGCCATGTGTGGCGTTGCAGGTGGGCAGGGCCCGGGTATGACATCACATCACGTCACGCCCGGGATTTTAAAACTCCTCGGAGGCATGTTGCGTGACTGCCTCCGGGTTTGGACTCCAGGGCCTGAGTGCAGACTCCAGCCCCGCATCTCCTGCCTTTTGTCTATTTTTGTCTCCTTAGGCCTCCAGTTAAAATTTTCAAAAGCACTTGAGTGACTAAAGTCATTTTTGAAAATTGAACTTGGAAATCTAAGCTCAGATTTTCAAAGGTAATTAGGCTCCTAAAGAGACAGTTGCAAACTCAGATCTTCAAAGATATCTATCTGATCTTTACACACCTTTGAAAATCTGTTCATAAGTGTCCTAGTCACTTCTGAACGTGAGATGTAGGAGCCCAGTTCTAATTCCTTCAGGCTTTTTTTTTATTTGAACATTTATCTACACTAATTCTCCTCCTTTTCTCTTTCACTATCCAATAAATGAATGGATCAAAATTATAGGTGCTTCGTGACTATGCTGACTTGAGAGTGGAAAGATTTCATATTGTCATGTATGATTTCTGGTAACCTATCTGTGATGGGGCAGAGCACCTCTGCTCCTCCGAGGCAAATCCGCCCTGTACTGAGCCGGCGGTTGCACTCGCACTCCTCGGGGAAACCTGGGGAATGCGGAGGTTTTGCCCACCCTGCACGGTCGCCGCGGGCCAGCTGAGCATCAAGGGCAGGGTTAGAGGCGGGGGCCAGACGTCAGTATGGCGGGAGACGCACAAATGTCAGCGGGCAGGTCGGCGAGTGACATCAGAGGGCAGGAGGGTTAAAAGAGAAAAAGAGTCCCAGGAGAAGGGGGGGAAGGGGCAGAGGGAAAGAGAAGGAGGATCTGGCAGGAAGGAAAGGAAAGGAAAGGAGAGGAGACGGACAAGGTGACGGAGTAGGAAGAAGCACAGGGCAGGAGTATGGCCCGGCGAGCTGGAGGGTTGCGGTCAAAACCCCCGCCGGCTGGGCAGGTTCAGCCGAACATGTTCTTAGGGCCCTGGGCTGGGGCCCATGAGAGAGGGCGGGTCCGGATCCCCCTACCCTCCCTGTGGCCAATCGCAAGGAGTTCAGTGCCGGGCACCCAGGGAGAGCGCCAGTTTGGGACTACAACTTTTCAGATCCCCTCTTTGTGAGGGTGGCAAGACACTGAGAGGTGGGCTGCTCGTGTTTCAGACTGGTTGGCGGTGCCTGCACCTCAATACCATCTCAAATATGAAAAACTAGATTGATACCTGTTCATATTAGGAGCTGTTGAATTCAGTTCACCATTTGTAGTATCTCATTAGGATGTTTAGTGGAGAAGATACTATTTTTTTTATTTATACTGTGGGCAAAGCATGGGCTCACAAGAATTCCTCCATTGTTTTACCATGAGTCTCAAAACATTTGGTGTTTTTCTAAAGGCCTGGAGTCAATTGATTATGTAGGAATCCCAGCTTTAATTTAAAAAAAGTTCTCTATACTTCTGGGCCATACAGCTAAGGAGAAAAGCTTTAAAACATGAATCCTAAATACTCAAGAAACAAAAGGCCAAGAAAAATCCAACATGTTTTATTTTTTTTAAAAATCATATGATTTGTAGACCACTCTCATAACTTTGTGTAGGCGTTCCTTGTGATTTTTGGGTTGGCAATACTACTCTTTGATTGGTGAATTTAGAGAGGTCTCTCCCTTCAGTTTCCCTTTCCATCCTCCTTTTTTGTCACAGGTCATCAGAGAATCATAGAGACAATGGAGAGTAGGGTGAGTCCATGACTATGTTTAATGACTGGTCAGGGTGACTGACTATTATCAGCCAGTGGTCTGAATGAGTTATCTACTGCTATCTGTTAATCAACTGTAGAAAAGGCTTCATGAGCCGACCTTATTTATATAGACATACTTCCTCTGCCACAGAGATCAGTATACACACTTGCTGTGTCAAGGTGATCAATTTTGGCTCTTTTGGGTCGAAATTCACTTAAAACTTGGAGCTGGGAGAATGAAATGCTGTTATCCATATTGTATGAAAGACTTGAACTTGATATGACCTGGCTTAGGGTCTACCATAATTTGAACACTAAGCAGAGGATAGTGAGTCACATCTAACAAAGTCACAGAAGATGGAAACAGGTTTTATTTCTGGTGGTGTAGAATCTATTTGGGAGTCCTCCATTATATCTGACACTTTAAAGTGTTTAAAGGCAGAGCTGACTAGAATCAATTGAGAGTCCTTGTCTTGTCTCAGTGATCGCTTGAGCAAAAATCATTGATAAAATCTTGTGTATACTGACCTTTTACTCAACATGCAGGCAATATGTGTTGAAGGGCAGTGCAAAGGAGGCAATGGTGGGGAGGTACCATATTACCTAGTGAAATCATTGGTGATGAAATCACTAAGGACTGGAATTTGACCACAGAACTGACACTTTCTTAAGAAAGACTCAATTTTTTTCTATTTAAAAGTAAATCAATGTAACAGAAAACTGCAGTGCTCTCTGGTTACTTTTTAAAAATCAAACTTTAAACTTTATTGAAAAGATTGGATAGTTTGCAATTGAAAATATTTGACCTGCACTTAAGGCAACTGATTTAATTTTGTGTAAAATTTTGCATAATAAAGGATTGCATTTTTTTTTAAAATGTTCAACTATATTGATATACATTTTGATCAAATCTACTTCTGATGTGATATTTGTGTGTGGTTGTGGGGGCATGGGTTTTTGTTTTGTTTTTTTCCCTCAACAAAAAATCCTGGGTGGTGGTGCCCCGCCAAAACTGTTCGAATTGGACCCACACTTCCTAAAGCCAGCCCTGCCTCCAGCCTAACCCTGTCACACTATTTATGTTTGAGAACTAAATATGTTTATGAAGGAAATTTAATATCATAAGCATTTTGTGTTTAATTTAATAAAAGTAAAATGGTTTTGTCTTAGAGTCTGGGGCTTTTTGGAAGGACAGGGTGAAAGTACCTTCCCCTGCCCTTTCTTTTCACCAGGATTTTAAGCAAACAATTTTGGAGTGAATGGAAAGTAGTTTGAGGAAAACTACAACTTCGTGATCAAGTTTTCATGAATCCAATCCTGACCCTTTCAGGCCTCCAGCCTCAGTGTAACCTTCTTAACTAACAAGATACAAGGAGGAAAATCTCCAAATGAAACAATAAAATTAAGTAAGAGTTTGTAGAACACAAGTGGACCCTCTACTGGAGTCACCCACCTTTTCAGTTATGCCACTTACGCTTTTTAACACAGGCATTCTCTGGTCCAGCACCTTTCACGGTCTAGCATGACTTTAGTTAGCTAGTTGTCCACTTATCATGGGTGTGACTAAGTTTCCCCCGGTTCCCAAAGTTTGTTTACAGCCATCTGTCCTGGTTCTCAGTGTTCTGTGCTGTTTTTTAATCTCTAATTTACCCAAAATGTCTTCTCAGATCCCAGTAAGCAGTGGAAGTGTTGGTAATACTGCTAGACAACATTGACTTCCCGTGGTTTGGCAAATTCTCTGGTTCATTACCAGTCAGTCCTGAGGGTGCCAGAATGGAGAGAGTCAACCTGTATTTTAGGTTTGTTTTTTTTTTTAAAGTAGCAGAAATTAAAAAAGAAAAACAAACCTAAAATACAGGTTGACTCTCTCCATTCTGGCACCCTCAGGACTGACTGGTGATGAACCAGAGAATTTGCCAAACCACGGGAAGTCAATGTTGTCTAGCAGTATTACCAATCAGTGGTTTGATGTTTTGGTGGAGGTGGATGCACTTGCCAAATATATGTGGCATTTTTCTCCTTTAAAATGTTTTATAATTAGTTTAGTCCTGATCTTGCAAACACATGCAGTGTTTACTTTATTCCTGTAGTGAGTCCCACTGAGTTCAGTGGGACTACTTGCATGAATAAAATAAAGTATATGCATAAGTATTTATAGGTTAAGGGTTAAGGTTTTAATACTCAAGAGGGTTTTTTTTTCCACATAGGTATTATTATTACTCACATCCAGTTAAATACCAGCATCAAAATACCAGGACATAATTCACAAACATTAAAAAATGAAAAAAAATGTAACTTTGAAATGCTTCCAGCTCTGGGCACTGGCTCTCATTTCCCTTGGGGTGTTTGACCTCCCACTCCAACCCTACCACCATAGCTATAAAATCCCACCTCTTCCTACCCCTCCAAATGTACCCCTACCCTTGCTCTGACCTTCCCCTCCTGAACATGGATGTGGGTGGTAGGCACAGGGGGTAGGTAGGAGGAACTGATTTACATGGGCCCTGGTTGCTGCTGAGTATCCACAACTATTTTTTCCTGTGGATGCTTTAGTCTTGGAGCTCCCATGGAGTCAGCACCATGGCTTCCAGCTTTCCTTGATATAGGGTTGCCAGTTTTGTCTGGATGGATTCCTGGAGGTTTCATTAAATGGAATAATATTTAATTTATCTTTATTTCCTCATGGCTCCAGGACAATTCTGGGGGGCTGGCAACCCTACTTGCATGTGGCAAAAATAGGAGGATTGGCAAATCTGTCAAAGAGTTCCCATTCAATCTTTGTTCAGTTGAAACAGCAACATACAAGCTACAATAAGTCTTTCCACTAATAGGTTAGAGACCTATCCATCCAAAAATCTTAAAGTACTTTACAAGTCAGTATCTGACATTACATTCAAAACTCTGGTCTCAAACTGCTAAAGGACATCCTTATGGGTGAGAAACAGAATGTTAGGCAGATCGGAGCATTGCAGCACTAGTAGTACTGCTGCTGGTCCTTGTGCCGCCCAGGTCCACATCCCTCTGAAGTGGGAGAAGGGTAGAGTGGAGCAGAGCTGGTAGCTCTGTTACGGGCCTCCATGCTGCTCAGCCCCTGCGTCCTGCTAAGGTAGGGCCCTGGGCAATTGCCAGGAACCATCTTCTGGGTGGGACCATTCTGCCAACGGTCCATCTAACCCAATATCCTGTTTCTGACAACAGCCAATTCCAGATGCTTCACAAGGAATGAACAAAACAGGGAAATTTTGAGTATCCAACATTGTCATACACTCCCTACTTCTGACAGTAGAAGGTGTCATCCAGGGCATGGAAATGCATCCTGACCATCGCTAATAGCTATTGGTGGACCTATACTCTATGAATTTATTTAATTCTTTTCTGAAACCAGTTACATACTTTTGGCCTTCAAAAATTCTTATGGCAATGAATTCTAAACACTGACTATGTTCTGTGAAGAAATATTTTATTTTGTTGCAAAAAGGCTGCCTATTCATTTCTTTGGGTGAATGCTAGTTCTTGCATTATGTGAGGGAGTAAGTAACACATCCCAATTCACTTTCTCCACAACATTCATCATCTTATAGATCTCTATCACATCCCACTTAATTGTCTTGTTTCTTAGCTGAATAGTCCAACTCTTTTTAATCTTTCTTCATATAGAACCTGTTCTATATCCCTAATTATTTTTTACCCCTCTTTTTATCTCTTCCAACATACTTTTTCTTTAAATGGAGGGTGACCAGAACTGTAAGAATACTATGTATTTATGTAGTGGCATTTGTGAGAAACTGTACCCTAATATTAATCATTTTTACAAAACCATATTAGATCCTGTACAAGTATGCCTTGTGAAATAGCATTGGAAAATGCTCACTTTCCTCATCTTTAATCATGTCATCAACAAGTCCAGTAATTAATATAATTATTTTATCTAAGCCAGTAAGTTTGCACTGAATTGATTGAGAAAGTTCATTTGGCATACCAAGGTTTGTACATATAATTTTTCTACTAATGAAATGTGAGATTTTCCATGCACTTGTATTTTCCAAGAGGCTAATTGGCAATACAAGACACACATTTCTGGTGACAAGTCTGGGACTGGAAATTTGCTGGTGTCAGTCTGCAATGTAATTCATGGGTCCCAGGATGAAGCATTATAACTGAGTGTGTGCATAAAGTTCATGCTGACGGTTGTGTAAGCAGCCACCGTTTTCTGAAACATGTATTTCCAAACAAGCAAGCAAGCAAAAATCTAGACACATTGATAGCTTTCCCTTAAAGAACACTGAAAAGACTTGAAGGAAGCTGATAGTTAGTCCACTATCCAATTCTCTTTCCTGCTCCCATTTCTTTTTCTCACTTGACAAAGCATTCTTGTATTCCTGAGAAATAACCAATTATTATGATCCACAAATCGAGATAACTGATGTATCTGGTTAAATTAATTACCCCCAACCCGCTCCCCAACATACAAAAAACAAACAAAAACTGTTTCTCCAATACCACCAGCCAAATATGGAAAAGCTTATAATAAAGTTGCATTTGTTGTGAAAGAGGCAGTTAAAGCCTCATTAAGAACAATGGTCTCAGTCTAAATGAATAACATGAAAATGAGTAGTAATAGAAATGTAGCCGTGTTAGTCTGGTGTAGCTGAAGCAAAATACAGGACTATGTAGCACTTTAAAGACTAACAAGATGGTTTATTAGATGATGAGCTTTCGTGGGCCAGACCCACTTCCTCAGATCAAGTAGTGGAAGAAAATAGTCACAGCCATATATACCAAAGGATACAATTAAAAAAAAGTGAACACATATGAAAAGGACAAATCACATTTCAAAACAGGAGGGGGGTGCGGGGGGGGGGGGAGGAAGGAAGGTAAGTGTCTGTGAATTAATTATATTAGAGGTGGGGAGAGTTAGACGTCTGTGAGCTTCTAGGTATTCGTCTGGCTCTTTCAATTTGCTTTTTTATTTCTCCGGGTGGGTAGTTGAGGATTATAAGTTGAGGTTTATAAATTGAGGTTTATAAACCTCAACTACCCACCCAGAGAAATAAAAAAGCAAAATGAAAGAGCCAGACGAATACCTAGAAACCATCTACTTCAAGACAGACCCAAGAAAACCAACAATAGAACACCACTTGTCATCACCTACAACCCCCAACTTAAACCTGTCCAACACATTATCAATAAACTACAGCCTATACTCGAACAGGATACAAAACTCCAACAGGCTCTGGGAGACAGACCCATAGTCTCCTATAGACAACCACCTAACCTCAAGATGATTCTTACCAATAACCACAGGACATACCACACTAATACCAACCCTGGTATCTTCCCTTGCAACAAACCCCGTTGCCAGCTTTGTCCACATATTCATTCTGCTGATACCATTATTGGACCTAACCAAGTGAGTCATAAGATCAAGAACACATATTCCTGCGCATCCAGAAATATAATTTATGCTATCATGTGCCGAAAGTGTCCGTCTGCTATGTACATTGGACAAACATGTCAGACACTTCGCCACAGGATTAATGCCCACAAAACAGATATCAGACAAGATCACAAAGAAAAAACAGTTTCTTGCCATTTCAACCAGAAAGGACACTCTCTCAATGACTTAACCACCTGCATTCTGCTACAAAGACCTTTTACATCTGCACTTGAAAGGGAATCCTCTGAACTATCATTCATGTTAAAATTCGACACTCTCCAAGAAGGAATGAACAAAGACTCTAACTATCTTACCCATTACCAAGATAGCTTCCCCAATTATCACCTCTAATACCATTAGCTCACAGACATCTAACTCTCCCCACCTCTAATATAATTAATTCACAGACACTTACCTTCCTTCCTTCCCCCCCCTCCTCATCTCCCTCCTGTTCTGAAATGTGATTTGTCCTTTTCATATTTGTTCACTTTTTTTAATTGCATCCTTTGGTATATATGGTTGTGACTATTTTCTTCCACTACTTGATCTGAGGAAGTGGGTCTGGCCCACGAAAGCTCATCATCTAATAAACCATCTTGTTAGTCTTTAAAGTGCTACATAGACCTGTATTTTGCTTCATGAAAATGAGTGTTTTTAAAAGTATCTTTAAATTAAAAAGCAATAAAATGAGTTGAAAAGCCTTCTATCACTTTGAACTGAACAACAAATGGGCATGTTTTCTCAATAATTATGTTTAAAAGTGGAAAACACTTTTCTTCCCTGTCAATATTGTCAACTGAAAAACTGGAGAATAGAAAGCCTAATTAATTATAAATTATTTTCCAGGTGCATAAATTAAATAAGGATTCATATGTTCCATAGCACAACTTCACCTCTTGGTCTAAGACACATGAGCAAACAAATTAATTATAAGATCAATCATCATATTACTATATACTCACCAGATGCAGATCCATGCATGTAGAATTGTGGTCACAAGCATTGATAATACAGTCATCAATGTCCTGGTCACATGTCAGTCCTGCATATCCAGGGTTGCACAAGCAATAGAAGCCATCAACAACTACAAGGACAACAAGAAGCATTTTAGTATTTTCATTATAATTTGGAACTGAAGTGAATTATTCAAAGTAAAATTATTAAGCAACTTAAAAACAGGACAGAATAACTTCAGGAAGATACTTAGACTGACATTACTCTCAAATATACAGCACTGCATACTTCAAATCTTAAAACATCACTTTGAAATGCCTTGACATAGTCTTTTTTAATTATCACAGAAATCAACCTACCGGTGCTGTCTAGTACTTTAAAAAAATCAATAATTTGAAATAAGAAATAATTATGTATGAACCATCGTTAAGTCTGTGCAAAGGCTGTGCTCACATTCAATTTACTGCTGAGAAATTTTCCATGGCAAACTTGTGTGTGAAGTACATAGGGTATTTTTGTTTCAATAATGGTTTTAAATAAATATGTGAACAGTAAACATCACTTTTGAAGTGGTATCTTCATATTATAACACTATATGAAAGGGAAACTTGCTCAAGAGTTGAAATTTGGCAGATTAAGCTGGTTTCACTCATGATGTATTTCCATGTTACATTGTAATCTTCACAAGCTAATGATCAGAATCCTTCCTTGTTTCATTATTAATGATATAAAAGAGAGAAGTATCTTTGGGCCATTACAGCTACGCAAGAGACAAGTGACAACCATAATTGCAGTTCTTACAGGGCTAGATTTATTACAACTTCACATAGGTCCCTGGATTCTTCATTATCCCTAAGATTTACCATGTAATCTATGTTGTCACTCTGTCTCTGTACATGTAACTTCCATTACTCTCATTAAATGCTTTGGGTCTTTCATGGCAACAGCATTTTTCATCTGTCAGGAGATGCTTTAGCTTCCTCTGACTCCGGATTTCTGCAGTCATGATTCTGTACACAGTGCAGTGGAACTGAGACCTCGGAGGACAACAAGTCAAACCCACAGACATCACAGACAGACAAGATATCCACAAAAGAATAGGCAGTTTGGAAGCCAGGGACACTTTACTTCCATACCATTTCTTACCCTATTTTACATTTAGGAATATGACATTTATAAATATACAACAAATAAAACACGATTGTAAACACACTAGGAGATAATATTTTAATCTGGCACACCAACTGAAGTCAATTAGCTCATTCCTGCATGTAAAAGTGAGATGCATAAACTTGTTAAAATTGATCATTGTTTTGTAAACTAAAAATATGTTTTATGCAATTATGTGCTTAGACAGTTGAGGCCAGATTCTCAGCAGGTATACATCATTCAGTTAAAATTATTAGAATTAAGTCAGTGATTCTCAAATTTTTTGGTCCATGGCCCAAACTGCTCAAGGCAGACTTTTCTGCAAATCAACAGCCACATATCCATGATGACAAAATGGATGCAGGAGGGGGTGTAGGTGCAGCATCTGGCCAGGAGGTAGGGTACAGGAGCAGGCTAGGGGTGGAGGTCTGGGTGATAGGTAGGGTGGAGGAGTGGTCTGTGGGTGAGGGGAGTCTTTGTGGGAGGTAGGGGCAGGAGCAGGGTGGGAGGGGGCAGGTTCTCAGCAGAAGGGAGTTGTGTGAGGGCAATGGGGGTGCAGCATTTGGGCATGAGGTGAATGGGGGCACTTACCTGTCTGCATGCCTCCCACTGCTCCCCAGCACTGCCCTCATTGCTCCCTTTGGCCATGATTCCAGCCAATAGGAGCAGTGGAGAAAGCCTCCAGACAAGCGGTTTCCTGTGCTGCTGTTTCTCCAGCCCGGGAGAGGGGGAGTGGCTTCCCCTGCATGTTGGATCTGGCCCGCAAGGCTCCCCCTGGTCACCCATAGTGGGAAGCCACTGCTGGCAATCCAACCTCATCAGGCAGGAGAGGGGGTCTGGAGCACCAGTGCAGGCTCCCTGCTGCTGGAGGGGACAAGTCCCAAGCCCTCTTCCCACCTGCAACACAGTCACAGTCCAGTAATGGTCGCCGGACCACACTTTGAGAACCACTGGATTAAGTGGCTTTATACCACTTGTGAATTTGTTTTAAAATGTCCACATCACTAAGTTTTATTAAAATGCAGCAGATGTCTGAGCATTACTCAGGTTCATTGTTACTTACACAGGACCCAAGTTTTATATACACTACGTAAGCAAGAAAACCTAGATTTTACATATCTGTTTGGATATTAGAACTGTTGTCCAGTAAGAAATTGTTAAAGTACATGGATACACTCAGGATATTATACAGTGGATACACTCAGGATATTATACAGTGGTATAATACCATATTAGCATTGTATATTATGTTAATTTGTATTACAGCAGTAATCAAAACGAGCTAGGTGCTGCACACAAGCAGAAGAGCAGATAGCAAATTTATTGCATATGCTAATTAAATACATATACAGCAATTCCACCCAAGAGCACTTAACCTAGCAAATTGCTTATAGGCATCAAATGGCATGGTCAGTTCAGTACCAGTGCAGGAAATCTCAGTTGGGTGTTGAGGATCTGAGGCTCTGATGAAAAGCTACTCTGTCTAAGCACTACTTCTGAGTACTGGCATGGTGTGGGGAGCCTGCTGCAATCAAGTGATTTTCAACCCAAAGGACCTACCCTGTAAAAATCAATGGAAAACCTCCCATTGACTTGAGTGAGAGAAGGACTGAGCCCTTAGCAATTTAGGCTGGCCCAGAGCAGTGGTGTAGAACACAGTCACACATTTTCTTTTACTTGATGGATTCCAAGTTACTTAACTATAGATTGCAGACTCTTTCTTGACAGAACACTCTCCATTAACTCATTTGGTAGAGGCCTATGATTTGTACAGAAGTTGTGATGTGAAGGTCTAAATGCCCTTCAAATGTGGCACACTCTCCAGTGGAAATGGGTTTGTTACAGTACTGTTTCTCATGAGAAAATTATATTACTTTTTGCATCCTTCCTGCTGGTTGCTTATTTTGAAATGGTTACAAGAATTATTTTCCCCAGTCACCAGATCCAAATAGGGCATTTGTCTCTACTTAACCGAAGAGTGCCCCTTACCCTGTGCTTGTCTGTTTGGGGTAATGGAAGGGCATACCATGTAAAGAACACTCATTCATAACATCTTCATCTCTCTGGACTGAACTGTGACACTTGACAGTGTCTCCAGAACCCACATAACTTTTCTAATTCTGTATTGCTTGAATTTCATGTGCTTTAAATTTTCCATCCTGTATCTCTAAGCAGTTTCTACACTACATTCCATTTAAATACATAGTAACTTCCCCACAGCCTTTGACCTAACCCACATATTCTTGAAAAAATTAATAAAATATTAAAAACCCTTTTAGCAGTTTGGATTTAGTTGTCCAAAGCATTACATAATCTTAAAACATGGGTTGATGTGGCAACTTCAAAGATAGTTTATGTGACTAAAAAACAAAGAGTGATGTAACAAACTTCTGGATGGAATTGATTTCATTCACTGCTAGAAAGCAGCAGATTCTAACTCACTGAGGGCAAGAGGTTGATTTTAATTGTCACAGACACTGCAAAGATAGCTACAGCAAACTCAAGCTATATAGTGATGGGAGAATTTTTTAAAGAGTGGGCCAGTGATGAAATCCAGCCCGCTTATTCCTGTCCACCACCCTCTCCAGCTAAGACTGGCAGCAGACCTCTCCCCTACATTATGGAGCCTGCAGCCAGGGCCCTGACCTCTAGGCCAGGAGCCTGCAGGTGCTGCAGCAACCCCTGCATCACCTGTTCCTGGGCTTATGAAGTTACAGGTAAAAAGCTAAAAAAGGATCAGAATTTGAATCTACATTTAGTGATTTCATGACTATATGTGGTTTAGTGAAACCTTAAGGAGATAGTTTTTGTAATTCAAAATATTGTTAACAATTTCTGTACTATTATACGTTTCGATTAAGAATTGCAAAGCTGCCTAGAGGATTCAGATGGAGAATTCCTACGGAAATTCATGGTATCTGTGCATATAAATCTCTAAGGCAGCTTTGAAAATGTCAGTCTTAGCATAGTTCAGAAATGTACAAGGCAATTTCACTCTTTTTTCTTTCCTCTCAGTCCTAAAGGCAAATGTATAGTAATGCTCACCTAGAACCGTATCAAAAGTGATGCCAAAGACTCAGATGCTGGAGCACTTAATCTTACAATGTACACAGGACAGTAATTCATTAACTAGCCTATAATGATTAAAGAAGAAATATAAGATGCAGGTATCAAGAAGAGTGAGAGAGAAACATTCTAGAAAGCTGTTGCAGGTGACCAGGCTCCACATTTTATATCAGTGTGATCATATTAAAATGCAGCATTCACAGATTTGTTAGAATCATTACATATACAGTCTCATTGCTTTGTGTTCTTTTCAGCAATTTGAAAATTATCTCCGTCAAATGCAATATACAAGCTCCATTTGGCTAATTTAAACATTAGAAAAGACAACTTAGATCTCATTAAAATTTCTCATTAGCTGCAATTGTGACCCATGGATACATAAACCTCTGTGCCAGGAGATGAGGCATTTTGGCAACAATAATCCTCTTGGCATAGGCTTTAGAGTTACAGACAAACACAATTTTAATAAATTATCTACTGTTCTCTCCAGAGTCACTCAGTTGCTGCCTCAGATTCAACAGTAGGAGCACTCCACGTTAAAGTGAGTAACTAGGCTGAACTTACTGTCATAGCAATATCCGTGGAGACAAGGGCCAGAACTGCACTCATTGACATTGATCTCACAGCGTGGACCAGCAAAGCCCTTTCTACACTGGCACCGGAATCCAAGGGGAAAAATGTCCAAATCCATCTCTTGTATGCACACAGCTCCATTCTCGCAAGGATTGCTAATCTCACAAGGCCTAAACTCACAGTTGGAACCTGTGAAAAGAAAGAAACAAAGCTGTCAGTGTTTAACTAATGAACCAATGCCAGCAACTGCTAGCTATTATGTGCGATATTTTCTTTAGTGTCCTGGCTCACCTCCTTCATTTGGGGAGACACTCAGCTATACTTTCTAACTTTTTTAAATGAACACAAGTTTAAATACTTGCTTTGCAATCTTACAAACAACCAAAAATAGATTCATTTTGATGTGTGTTGTATCTATACACTGAGTATATCACTTGAAAAGCTAAGTAGCTTTTTAAAATATTTTTATGATTCTTTTGTCTTTACCCATGCCATGTCTCCTAAAATGCATTTAATAAAATGTATTGATTTAATAGGCATTTTATTAACGAATTTGTTGCCTCCCATCCTGTATTCCTGTTATTTTGTCACAATCACCATAAAATGTTTTTGAGGATTCAGTCCAAATTTAGAACATGGAAGAAATGCAAATAATTGCTTTTTTTTATTATTTGGAAAAATAGATAGTATATTTTAATAATGTTACACAAAATAATTAAATATTTCATAGATTCAATGTTTTAAAAATCAGGGCTTTATTGAGAATTAATGTTGACAATAGGAAGAAAAAAATAAACATAGAAGTAATTGAATCAGATACATACTTCCTAAATCTGAAACAAATCCAACTCTTTTTGTATGTAAATTCATTTTGCATACTCATTTGTCTTTGTGTTAAAATGTGGTCTTTAAATGAATATTGCAATTGGTCAAGTGTTGCTCATTTCTCAGCTGCTTGTCATTTCCTTGGTTTTTCCATGGGATCTTCCATGAACTCCTGAAAGGCTAGCTGGCAATATGGGCAAACTCATAAAAAAGTAAGTGCCCATTGTGTGGTCATGGAGGAGTCAATCATGGAGGTAGGATGATGGAATGGTTAGGGTACCAGCCTGGAATTCAGAAGACTGTACTGATTTCTCTGCTCTGGAGTGCTTTCCTTTACTTCTTGCATGACTTCTTATGACTCACTTAAGGCTAATTAAGAGAGGGATTTAGGGTGCTAGTTTAGACTCACAGATTTTAACGTCATAAGGGACCATCATGATCATGTAGACTGATTTCCTGCACACTGTACTCCAGAAAACCCCACTCAGTCACTCTTGTATTAAGCCTGAAACCTCTAGCTGAGTTACTAAAGTCTTTGAATAATATTTAAACAATTGATGTTACAGAAAATTCACCATTTATGCTACTTTAGACCTGCAAATGATCTATGCCTTGTGATTCAGACGAAGGTGAAAATCTTCCAGACTCAATGGCAATTTGACTTGGGGGAAAAGTGCCTTTCCAACCCCAAATATGGCCTCAGTTAGGTGCCTACATTTCAGATTTGAATATCTACATATGAATACCTAAAACAGATAAGGTGGGAGTCCTGGGATGGGCTTCTTGCTTTGCTCCTTGCTGCTGTCTCTTATGTAGTTACTATAACATCAATGAGTAGTATATATACAAAGAGTGATAAAATTGTATCTTCTCAAGTAATCATGTGGGTAGTTCTGTAGTTTGTTTTGCATGGTTATTTATGTAAATTATAGTGCTGGGCAAGCAAAATTTGAGGGGTAGATAAGTATAGGTTTTTCTATTTGATTGTCAGGCTGACAATCTACTATATTTTTGAGAGAGTCTGTTTGTCTGTTTGTTCAAGAACTCCTTCTAAACGGTAAGAACAAGAACCACAAAATTTGATATGCAGCTTTCTCTTATCATTGCCCCCAAGATTACTACTTTACTACAGTGGCTTAAAACCTTATGAAGTGCTGGAAACTATTCAGTGTAACCTCAGTAGCAACTTGGGCGCTGTTATACGTTTTGAGTCAAAGTGAAATCTTGGCTTTCTGAAGTGTTTCAAACTTTTTGAGAGTAGAATTAGTCTGGCTTTTGGGAGAATTCAATGCACATTTATGACTCATCCTGCATAGCAGTCCCAATAAACTTTGCATGCTTAGTTTCAATACTGAATATTTCTTAAACTGCTTCCAAATTGAAGACTCTCTGTCTTACGTGGGAATTGGAAATCATAATGCTGAGATTTATTTAAGCAAAAAAAAAAAGTGCTGACCACATAAAATCTTTTATATAGTAGTTTGGCACATGTCATATCTGCACTTGACTGACTAAATGTAGAGATCGTAGAATCATAGAACTAGAAGGGACCACAGGAGGTCACCAAGTGCAGTCCCCTGCCCTCATGGCAAGACCAAGCAATGTCTAGATCATCCCTGAAAGGTATCTTTCTAATCTGTTCTTAACTATCTCCAGTGATGGAGATTCCTCAACCCTGCTAGGCAATTTATTCCAGTGTTTAACCACCCTGAGAGGCAGGAAATTTTTCCTGATGTCCAACCTAAACCTCCCTTGCTACAATTTAAGCCCATTGCTTCTTGGCCTATCCTCAGAGGCTAAGGAGAACATTTTTTCTCCCTCCTCCTTGTGACACCCTTTTAGATACTTGAAAACCACTGTCATGTCCCCTCTCACTCTTCTCTTTTCTAAACTAAATAAGGCCTGTTCTTTCGGTCTTCCTTAATAGCTCATGTTTTCTAGACTTTTAATCATTCTTGTTGCTCTTCTCTGGACCTTCTGCAATTTCTCCACATCTTTCTTGAAATGTGATGCCCAGAACTGAACACAATACTCAAACTGAAGCCTAATCAGTGCAGAGTAGAGTGAAAAAAATCAAACCATATAGCTTCATCATTGATGTTTTTCTTATCTTTAATAGTAGATTTATTTGGAGAGAGCTAGAGAAAGAGCACTAAAGGTATACTTCATCCTGTTTAACTCAGACCATTTCTCTAGTTTGTCCAAATCATTTTGAATTTTGACCCTATCCTGCAAAGCACTTGCAACCCCCTCTCAGCTGGGGCACACTAGTATACATTAGCACAGCCTGGGTATGTTATGCTAGCTGCCAACAGCCCTTAGCCAAAATAACAACCTAGAATCACTGAACTATAGAGCAGCACTGACCTTCATAGTTGTACTGGCAGAAGGGAAAGATGATGTTACAGGAGACACCACACTATCTCTTTCACACTACAAGACCTCCTACATTGGATGATCTTTTCGTTGCTGATTATACTAATCTCCAATGCTGTATTCCAATGAGGTCCTACAGCATAAAGGGACCATGAGATAAATGAGAGCGTGTCTACTCTAGCCCCCTAGTTCGAACTAGGGAGGCTAATGTAGGCATTTGAAGTTGCAAATGAAGCCTAGGATTTAAATATCCCGGGCTTTATTTGCATCTTCCCATCGGGCGCCATTTTTAAATCCCCTTAGTCCGAACTAATTGCCCGCGGCTACACGCGGCAGTCAAAAGTTAACTTGAACTAAGTCCTTAGTTCGAATTAACTGTTACACATCATGGAATGAGGCGTAACAGTTAACTCGAACTAAAGACTTAGTTCGAGTTAACGTTTGACTGCCGCGTGTAGCTGCGGGCAGCTAGTTCAGACTAAGGGGTTTAAAAATGGCGCCCGGATGGGAAGATGCAAATAAAGCCTGGGATATTTAAATCCCAGGCTTCATCTGCAACTTCGAATGCCTACATTAGCCTCCCTAGTTTGAACTAGGGCGCTTGTGTAGACATACCCTGAGAGTCTTCCAAAGAGCTCATTGTTCCATAACAGTTTGCCCCTTTTGGAAATAGGGTTGTAATGCTAATTCCATGCACAATTTACATCCACAAAGAACACAGCTAATGCCAGGTTCCTAATAGTATGTGGATTTTGCGATAAGCAAGGCTGTAGCCGAGTCTTGGTTGTTCTCCTCTATAGGTGGAACACCTACCCATGTCTACATAAACAGACTTGTCAGTTTTCCTACTATCATCCCTCTCTGTATGTGGACACATGCAGGAACATAGTAAAGGTCATACCAGAGTAGAGCTGTAGCCCATATATTCCTTTATCCTTTTTCCAGGGATTTTCCTCATAGCAAACAATTACAGGATAGTAAGTTCATAAGCAAAATTTCTTCATAACCCTGAGATATAAATAGCTGATTTATGCCCTGAAGTATACTGGTTTATAACCCTAATACATATTTATTGTATATAATATGACTGTGTCTCTACATTTTAGCTGTAAGAAATGCTAATACATTTTAATATTCTTGTTCTCAATACCTTGTTACAGTAAGTTCCACAGGCTAATTGTATGTTGTTTAAGAACAGTTGTCTCTTTTCTCTTTAAATTAGTTTGAGTCCATTTTTTCTTGTCATAAGAAAAGGGTAAATTGGATGCTCTTATTGTCCTTGTATATACCATTCATTATTTGCTAATTCTAACATGTCCCAACTTCTTTGACTCCTCTCTGACTGAAATAATCTTAGTCTTTTCATTCTCTCCTGAAACTGAAATTCACTCTATACCTCTTGTCATTTTCATTGCCTGTCTCCTGAACATTTCCATATGTTTCCTCTTTTTTGAAACAGTCATGACTAAAAGGAGTGCAGAATTTATAGCAATTTTGTACCATCAATTTATAAACCGACATGATATTTCAGTGTTATTTTCTATCCTATTTCTTTTATAAAGTCTAATATCTTGCTTGAAATTTTATCCACTGCTGCACAGGTAACAGATATTTTGATTTATCTGCCAAGTTGTGCCTCATATTAAGAAATTATTAGAATAAACTAAGCTCAATTAGCTTCTTAAAATCTTTCTAAAGAAATAACTTTGGAGGATCACTATGGGACAAAGTTTGAAGGTTTTTTTTTGTTTTTTTCTTGTTTTTTTTTGCAAAAGCCCTGCATTTTTCCTTTCTTTTCTTTTTTAAAAATGTAAATTAAAAGAATCAGTGTCTCTGTGATATATAAATTATGGATAACAATATGATATTTCTTTTATTTGGAAGACACAATGCAATTAAAAAGTATAATAATTGAAGCATTTCTAGTGGCTGAAACCCTGATTAAAAAGAAACTGATATAATCCCTCATGAATAGTCTTTGTTAATTATTAACATAATTTTAATAGAAAAATCCCAAAACATCTGGGAACTATAGACTATAAAATTAGGATATAAAATAATGATATTTTTATTAATTGTTATCTTCAGTGCAGACCAGTGAGGGGCTGTGAAACTATCTGCACTGCAACATATAAGGCTTTGCTGCTATGGCTCCCAAACTGGGCTCCTTTCTAGCAGCACACTGGGCACATCCTGAGTGTCAGAGTATAGCTACTTCCTGAGGCAGCAGGTTTGTAGAAATTTCGGTGGTGCCAGAACGCCCAGAGCCTGCACCCATTCCCACCCAAGCTGCCTTCCCCCACTTGACTAAGGTTCAGGGAGGGAGTTTGGGTGGGGAAAGAGGAAACTTGGGTGGGGAGAGGATTTGGGGTGCAGACTTTGATGGAGTTTGGGTGCAGTGCATTGAGATGTAGGGTGCAGGTTCTATGAGGGAATTTGTGTGAGAGAGGGGTTTGGGGCTGCAGGCTTATAGGACAAAGTCTGGATACTGTGTACAGGCTCTGGGCTGGGGCAGGAGGAGGAGATGCAGGACAGGGTGAGAGGTGCAGGCTCCAGGAGGGAGCTTGAGGATAGCAATGGGTACAGGGGAATGGGGAAGGTAAAAGAGTGAGTTTGGGACAGAAGAGGCAGTGGGAGGAGGGAGTGGAGTGCAGGCTCTGGGATGGGGTGAAGGGTATGGCACTTACCTGGGGCACCTCATCTGGCAGCAGCTCCTAGGAAGAGGCACAGGGGAGCTCTGTGTGTTGCTGTGCATTGTACTGCCCCTATACGGATACCCTCCGCCCACCCCAGATTGCAGGGATGTGCCAGCAGCTCTCATAGTGTGTGTGCAGGAAGCCTCTCTAGCCCACATCACCATGATATTATTCACCAGTCAATTATTAGTCTTCAAATGATATCTCCAAGACATATTTTGTAATTAAGATTACCAAAATGATGTTTAGGGAGTGACAGCAGGGATGTATTTAGTCACAAACATATTTTGCCTTTTCTTTCTATATTCTAGGTATACCTCAACTGTTCTGGTGTGGTTTCAACAGTGGTTTTCAAACATCTGTGGATCAGAAAATACTTTGTCTACTTAATATATTAGTTTATTGTTCCCCAACCTCTGAAGCCTTCCATTCTCTGAAACTGTTTGGGAACATATCTTTAGGCATATTTTTAAAAGGGATAAACAAACATCAACAAGTTCATGAGGTAAAGTGTTGGAAGATATACTGACTACTGCATTTTGAATTCTTTATCTCCTCTTCACATATGTAAATATTTGTAATACATGCAGACAGATCTGTAATCTTTGTTTCACCAATGTGCATGAAACATGGCTCATTCACAATGAGAGTGAAATTGCCCTTGTTCTCGGTATTGTATAGTCACTGAAATCAGTATCTCATGCAACTAATGAACCAGTTTTACAATGTAGCATAATGCAAAAAAAAGCTCTAGGGAGCAAAGTTTGTTGTGAGCAAAAAAGGCATGGAAAAAAAAACCTAGATAACTTGATAATGTGGTTATCGAATGAATAAATCTACACACACTTTTCCATGTCTTCCTTATCGCAGCTAGTTTCTGGGATTTCAGCCATAATCACAGTGTTGATTACAGACACAGTTAGGAAGCATGTGTGGTATAAAAACCTGAACTGAAACAACATTAAACAGGAAGTAATTTGATGGTCTCTTTGGAGCAGGCAGATAGACTGTGCTGTACATAGCTGTACATAGCTCAGGGCAGGGACTTTCTCTTTCCCTCCTCTTAACACTTACCACTGGTAGAGAGAAGTAAGTCAAACAGTTGAAGGAGAGTTCATTTGAAGGGAAAAGAAACACATTGTCAGGAAAGACTGGAGCGGGGGGCAGGGAAGCAATCTGGTAGCCTACTTTACTCTGCTTAAGCCTGTATCTTAATTATTTTCACCATTTGCTTCCCCTCATTAATTTCAGAGCTTCTTTTAAGTTGATGGAGGCAAAAGGAGGTGGGGGAGTATAACCAACAGGTTGCTAGACATATCTTTCTACTTGCAGCAAACATTCCTCAGAATAACAGTGTGGTAAGGCAATAGTTACAGCAGAATCACTATAGTCTGCATGCCTTCTGGATTTTGAAAACAGGTTGACGGTCAGAATTTAAATGTTTTACTCAGTTCTGCTCCTGTGAAGAATAAAACAAGACCCTTAAAGAGGATCAAAATGACTATAGATTAAATAGATATACCTGTGTAGTATATGGATACTGTCCAACTAAATTCCCATCTTTTTTCTTTCTTCGTATTAAAGAAATAAAGGCCCTGATTTTCCACTGTTACACTAGATTTGTGCTCATTTGATTTTTCTTGAGCCAGTGCATTCACATCATCCTAAAACTGGAGAATTAAGGGCAACATTTAGAACTGTTGCAACCTCTAAAATTCTCTCACTTACCTTTTGTAGTATCTGAAATATTCAGTTACTAATAAATTACTTACTAAATGCATTTTCAGCAAGTACCTATCATTTCTCCCTTTCAAAAGTGTAACATTTTCCATTTAGTTTTCTGACTCATGATTTTAAAAGGTGTCTTGGCTAATCCTCAGTGGCAAGCTATAGGAGGCCCAGTTAATACTGCAGAATGGATATTATTTTCTTGAAGAGGAAATAAACTTGCATATAACTAATATTTTCAAACAATATGACCCAATGTTCTTCTGCTCCTAAAATGGTAATGATTTTATTCCTGTTCAAACGTGTGCCCTTTCCTCATTCTCTGGAAAATAAGAAATCTAGATTACCTTTTATGAAGGTCTAGAAACTAGTGATTAATAAACAAATGAGACCTGATTTTTTTTCAATAAATATTCATATGAAAAGAACACTGTAGTTAAATAAGTTTCATAACATTCTAGCTAGGTTATAAATACAAGTCTAGACATATAGTTGAAAAATGTATTTTAAGAGACAACAATGAAGAGATGAAGTTTTGTATAAGTCACGAATTGAAGTGTAAAAAATCATGAGACTTAAAAGGAAAAAAAATATAACATTCAATCTGTTAGTATCTCAACAGGCAGTTGAAGTTACCCATCATAATATAGTAAAATTAATTCAGTGACACTACTGGTCTCTTCTAGTTGCATTTTTAATTAAATTTAAACAGATGTAGATTAATAAAACAACACTAATTGGATGTTGGCCACAAGCTTCTTTATTAAAATGTGTATTAAATGAAGAACATAGAATTAATATAGTGGCTACCCTCCTATATATATATATTTTTAAATCTAGTCACTTATGATAGACTATTTCTATC
Source organism: Pelodiscus sinensis (assembly GCF_052426305.1). Lineage (NCBI taxonomy): Eukaryota > Metazoa > Chordata > Testudines > Trionychidae > Pelodiscus > Pelodiscus sinensis. The sequence continues at coordinate 49,729,167 of NC_143054.1, forward strand.
TGACGCTAAACAGAATACTTATGTTTATGTATTTGATTCACATATGTAGTTGATTCATTTGAATTAATCTATTTATCCAAAATCAAGAAAGTTGTTTTTATTGTTTTTAATGTTTGGAATAGTTCATGAGTTTCTAATTTTATAAGATCAATGGTTAATGAAAGAACAGGGTGACATATAGGCCCAGCCAAAGAGTGTGCAGGGTCCAAGGCAGCACACTGAGCCACATGGCCACATAGCTCCTGGCTGAGTGAGCGGGGGCTCTGAATGAATGGGGCCCAATGTGACCGCCTCATTCACCTTGCCTAAAGGCCGGGCCAGGTGACATGACATAACTTATCTGGAGCATTGCATCCACTTTTGAGTGTCACCTGTCAGTAAAGATACAAGACAAAGAATATCTTATTGTCCTTATATAAATCCATGGTATGCCCACATCTGGAATACTGCATACAGATGTGGTCTCCTTATCTCAAAAAAGATATACTGGCATTAGAAAAGGTTCAGAGACAGGCAACTAAAATGATCATATGAGGAGAGACTAGAACATTTCAGCTTGGAAAAGAGGAGACTAAGAGGGGATATGATAAGACACATATATGAGTGGTATTGAGAAAGTGAATAAGGAAAAGATATTTACTTGTGCCCATAATATAAGAACTAGGGGCCACCAAATGAAACTAATGGGCAGCAGGTTTAAAACAAATAAAAGGTAGTTCTTCTTCACACAGCACATAATCTGTGGAACTGCTTGCCTGAGGAGGTTGGGAAGGTTAGGACTATAATAGGGTTTAAAAGAGAACTAGATACATTCAGGGAGGTTAAGTGCATTAATGGCTATTAGCCAGTATGGGTAAGGAATGGTGTCCCTAGCCTCTGTTTGTCAGAGGGTGTAGGTGGATGGCAGGAGAGAGATCGCTTGATCATTACCTGTTTGATTCACACCCTCTGGGACACCTGGCATTGGCCACCTGGCATTGGCCACTGTCAGCAGACAGGGTACTGGGCTGGATGGACCTTTGGTCTGACCCGGTATTGCCATTCTTATGTACAAGAATTGAAAAAAAAATCCTCAGGAGAGCAACAAAAATGATGAAAAAACATTATCAATGAGGAAAGATTGAAAAACATGGGGTTGTTTATTCTGGAGAAGAGAAAACTGAGGGGTGACATAAAAGCTTTCAAATCCATGCAAGGTTTTTATAAGGAGAAGAACAACAAATTGTTCTTGTTAACCTTTGAGGATAGGACATTAGGAAAAACTTTCTGTCAAGGTAATTAATCACTGGAATAAATGGCCTAGAGAGATTGTGGAATCTCAGTCACTGGCAGTGAACACACCTGTCAGGAATGGTTTAGTTATTATTTAGACCTACTATGCATTCAGGGGTCTGGCCTAGATGACCAACAGAGGTTCCTTCGACTACATCAATACTGCAGAGCTATTCCACATCTTGAAAGCAACCGCATTATATTGCTATTCCCATGTCCCTGTAAACCTCATTGCATGATGGATGAGGGATGTTTTGGAATAGTACATTATTTCAAACTTTGGGCTGACTTTCTTTGTCCTCTGGATAGTCACATTTGGTGGATAGTCAAGTTTTCCCCTGGAGTATCATAAGCAAAAGGCATCATGAACATTTTGGTAGGGTGCAAGGAAACCTCAGATAAGGCCCCCCCATACTGTAGAGCTACATAAATGTCTACTAATGGAAAGACAAATCACATATTTCATTAGAGGACTAACTCTTTGTGACAACATATGCTGTGTGCACCAGTGTTATATACTTCTACTAAACAATATAAACAAAATACATCCAAATAACAAGCAGCTTCATTAGGGAGTCTTAAAAGTATCATTCTTAGTTTAATAATTAGACACATGTTGCATATTAGTAATTGAATTTCATTAACAATCAATTCTCTTTCCTATCATTTTTCTTATATTTTTGCAAACACAGTTCAATAAAGGCCATGATTTAGTTCTAGAAATACGTAATTTCTGGTTGCTAAATCCTTTTATTTGCTAAACCATGACTAATTTTTAAAAGTATCAACTTACAAAGGATGATATACAAATTAAATTATAAGATAAGAAATATTTTAGTTCATCTAGAGAGTTCTGAAATTTATTTTCATTTTCCTCTACTGTAACAAAGTGACCTAGTTTTTATCTTTTTTTAGAGAAATTTCAGTACAAATAAAACCAACAGCATTATGATAGGAACTTTAAAAAAATCAATTTAATTTATGGAAACTAGCACTTAATTTTAAAATGATATTCAAAGTCAACATTTCCCTAGTGAAACTGTAGAGTGAATCAGACACACAAAGATATTTCAGTTAATACTTTCCATCTAAATACAACAACATGGTGGAAGTTGCAGTACGTTTCTTTTAACTGCTCTTGCCCATTTCCAGGACAAAATGCTAATGCTCAGTTAAAATGAATGTTTTCAAAAGAAGTACCGGTATTCTTCTTTAAAAATAATGACAAAAAGCTGTAGAGAAGCTTACTGCTTTCTTCTGTGAACACATACACACCCCACACATGCATGCAGTATAGATTAATCACAAAGTACTGTTTTTCTGCAGGCCATTTACATTTCCTTTTGGATTGTTAATGTGTTTTGAAAATAAACTATTTTCACAAGTGGTGAACACCAATCAGTAGCTACTGATTGCAGATACACACTGATTTCCATTATATTTTTTGAAGTGAAACTAGACATTGTTTTGCCTAATAAATATATGTAAAATCACTATTCTGCTCTTCCAAAACAGCCCTCGTTGGCCTGATACACATTTTAAAATTTCACAATAAGTCAAAACCATGTTGACTTTAGATGTTAGGTCTTCAGCTGGCTGCAAAATCATAACATTTATTTAGGTGTCTAAATATGAACTTTTAGGAGGGAAGCACAAATGGATTTGGGCATCACAGCATTGCAAGACCTAATATTTAGGTGCTTTACCACCCAGTATCATCTTCAAACAAGACTGAGGCACCCAGGTTCCTTATACAATAGATGGGAATAATTAGGCACTTAAGAAAGGACTTCATGGCAATCAGTAAGGTGAATAGGGAGTCAACAAAGTTAGCTAATAGGAATGGGGTATCCTAAAAACCATCCCTTAAAGGTAGATACTGATATATTCTGGGCAATTAATTCTCTTCAGGAATTAAATCCCAAAGCCAGGCCAACAATTTTCACTGAAAAAAAAAGCTACAACTATAGTCAATAACATAATAATTAGGACTACTTACATGGGATATGAAAGATTTGTTTTCAAATTACTGTTCTGCCTAATTTGGAGGAGGGCCTGGAATTTAGTTCTGCTATATCCCTATTTAGGGCCTAAGCCACTGGGCTACAAAATCATTCTCTTGCTTTCCCTCTCCAGTGTAAATAAGATTTAATTTTTACATAATGTGGAACTACTTTAACAGGAGAAATTGGGAGGACTTAAGCACGAGCTAAGATGAACATCTGGCAGCATCAGGACTCGGTCATTAGGGGACTTCACTGGCACCTAGGAAATTTGGGTATCAAAAAAGCTGAGAGGTTCACAGTGGCCTCTTAATATAGGATAGAGATACCTAAATGGCAGGTAGATGCCCAAGTTCCTTAGGAGTTCCTTAGGTTAATCTAGCCATAAGTGACTGACATTAGCCTCTTATGCTCAGACCCACAAAAGAATATATATATGACGCCTAAATCTGATGCTGTGTCACCTAACTCCTAAACTTGGGCATTACTGCAGTCCATAAACCCCACACTCAGATTCCATCTAACCAGATGCATTTTTAAATTTACATGCTATCTGAATTTTCACCTAAAATTTCCATATGTACCTCAGGTTATGCACATTACTGCCTAAGGCAGGAGGCCAGGTACCTATCTCACAAACCAGTGGGCCCCGCTCTTCATGCAAAATGGCCAGGGTGCGGGGAATGAAAAGATTTCTAAGGCCTCCCTTATATCATTTACCCAAGTGCTAAGGAACTAAACTGCAAAGAAAGGAACCCTGGATCATTATTTCCCTCTTCTGCCTGATGAAGAGAAGGAATTTGAAGAGGAATTTGTACATCCTGGAGAGTTCCCTAATGACTGGGCTAAAGGTTATAAGCCTACCTTTTCCCTTGGCTATTTTCTGTGGAGGTAGTTGGGTTCCTAAATTATTCTTGCCAAATATGGCATAGGCACCTAAACTGATTCTGCTCCAGGAGAAATGGGCCCCAGATTCAGTGAAGAGGAAGAGTTTAGGATACACCCTTCTGATAGCCATCTGCTATTGTCTATCTTAGGCAGGTTCCTATCCATCATACTAGTTTGTGTTGATCCTACTCTCAGGTATCCCTCTCATTCCCTGTGGACTATATAGATTGCCTAACCTGGGGTTGGTGGATTCCAGTGATTTTTAAGGTGCCTGCAAGTGAGATATTACAACAGGGCTACTCAAAATGCCACATGTGTCCCGTGGCCTGTTTGTTTGTGGCCCGCAGTGTGGTTTGGGTTTACCCAGGACTCAACTTGTGGTCTGCATGTGGGATCCTTTGAATATGGCCTCCACTGGGAACACTCTCCACAACAGTGAGGAAGCTCCCAGGCGGGGTGAGCATTGAAAGACACAAGTGGATGGGATGGCTGGAACAGACAGGTACAGGATGTTGGCATTTCTAGCTCCTAGGGAGGAGGTTCTGGGAGCACCGGAGCATTGTGGAAAGTGCTTTGTATTCATGCTCGTCAGTGTGAAAGAAGCTATTTGCATATATATTTGCATGTATATGCTACCACACTTAAGTTGCGGCCCTTGGCACGTGCTGTGAGTATTAGTGTGGCCTGTGGGGCTTCCAAAGTTGAGTAGCCCTGCATTACAACATTGAGCACACTGAGAATCAAAACACCTTTTATGTCTCCAAACATCATCCTATTGTATTCCTTCACTTATCGACACTGTAGTAGTTCCCTAAGTCCATGTTGTACACCCTTGCACTGCAGCCATGTTTTGGTGAGATCCGATAGCGGTCTTCAATTTCCTGAAGGGAGGTTCCAAAGAGGATGGAGAAAGGCTGTTCACAGTAATGATGGATGGCAGAACAAGGAGCCATGGTCTCAAGTTACAGTGGGAGAGGTCTAGGTTTGATATTAGGAAAAACTATTTCACTAGAAGAGTGGTGAAGCACTGGAATTGGTTACCTAGGGAGGTGGTGGAATCTCCATCCTTAGAGGTTTTTAAGTCTTGGCTTGACAAAGCCCTGGCTGGGTTGATTTAGTTGGAATTGGTCCTGCCTTGGGCAGGGGACTGGACTTGATGGCCTCCCAAGGTCTCTTCCAGCTCTATGATTCTATGATTACAAGGGTTACTGAAAAAGAAATATTAATCTCCATAATCAAGATAGGGGAGAATGGTTCAGGCACTATTTCGTAACAAATGTAGTGAACTTCAAATGGTCATCTTTTAAAAATCTGCCTCTTCCTTCTACATTTCATCTTTCATAGATAGATAGATACAATTTCAGTTAAAATAAAAATAATAAAATGCAGTATGCCTGTTAGTATGGCTTTTTAACTTCTTATGAAATTAACAATGTACTTTGGAGAGAATAGGGGTTTTTTTTCAGAAGAAATGCAAATTATGCAGATTTTTGTTGCACAAATGTATGAATTTTTTCACAACTTTATAAATGGTCATATCATAGCACCTCTACCTTGGTATCACCATCAGAGAAATGTTCTTTCAGGTTTTCTTCTGAAGAATCACACTCCAATACTATTTTGGTTTATATCCCTTTTGGTGAATTTCAGAGTACAGACAGACTTCCTTTTTTATGTAAAAATGGCACTGTACTGAGATTAGATATAGAGACTAATTACTAAATTCTGCATATTATCTTTGACTACTATTTTCTTCTTAAATATTATTTTTTAGAAGTTTATAACAAGCTATTGCATTTTTGTTGTACAATATTAGACCTCTCTCTTTCTCTGTTCCTGCCACTTTACCATTATAGTGCTAAAAGGCTTCAACAAGGTTACAGTGAATCACTACACTATTTTCCAGAAAAAATACAATCAAATTGAATTTGTGGTGAATGTGGTGAGGTAGCCTCATATGCAGCTAAAACTTTATAGCCATCTGAAGAAAAAAATGTTTGATCTCTATATAAGAGTCTAGTTTCACAAAGCACAGTTACTTTTAGATTTTTGATGCTAAATGATTGTAATAATTTTAATATGACCACCTAAAAGAAATTTATACTGTTTTCTAATCAACACTGATGCAGTCCAGTAACCCTCAATAATAGTTTTTCATGAACACACCCTGAGTGTCAAATCAGAGAACAGCAGGTAAGCAGGATTCAATATTTAAGGTATTTTTTTAAGTCTAAAAACTGAAGCCCTGGCAATTAACTTTAATCACTTTGGTTAAATTTTGCAAAATGTCATTTTTCGTGACCTTGAAAAAGGTTAGATGAACCTCAAAGCTTTTCATCACTTCTATCAGCTAGATGATTAGTTCCATCTATTTCATGGCATAAATCCACAACTGGGTTGATTAAAGGCTAGCACATGTAAGCTAAAGCTTGAAGTATTGTAGAAGTGGATGGAAAAAATAAATATCTCTAGATGCATGCATAAATTGTTTTCACTGGAAAACCAGAAAAGTATTGCTCTCCCAATTTAAAAATATAACAAGCTTTTTCTCTCTGCTCTCATTTACAGCAGGCTAACAGGTAAGTGAAAGGTTTTTTTTACAGAATGTGAGTTCTTATTTTGATTTCCACGAAAGGTCCAGTTTTGTAATTTTTTCGTAGACAATGCTGTCCATATGAAAAGCCTTTTTAGGGTAAAAATCTGTAATCTATAAACAGTAAAAACAAAAAATCAATAAATTTTAAAAAATCCTAACAGTTTGAGAAGCAGTACTTAACATTTTTTAAAACAGGAAATGTATTATAAATCAATAAATAAGACAAGACCATGCAACAATGCCAAATCTAAATATGAAACCGTCAAACACCAAACACTTGAAATGAGAAACAAAACAAACTTAAGTCAAAATATATTGTTCCATACCTGCATACATTTCTGCAAAAAAAGGGATAAATCACAAGTTCACTTCACTGAAACAGTTTATAAAAATAAACTAAAATAACCAAGCCATACTAATAAGTTAACAACTATTTAGTAACAGAGATATGTACCTACCTCCATCTTCTCAAGTTTCATATTGTCTAACTCTACAGCACAATTTACAATATTTTAGAGAGTTTGTCTGTTAGTCTGTTTGCTCAAGAACACCTATACTGTAAGAGCTAGGACCATCTAATTAGGTATACAGCTTCCTCTTATCATTACTTGCTCATGCTAGGAAAATGGATATCCCTGGGATGGGACTGCTTCTCAGAAAATCAAACTGAAAAGAGACACAACCACTCAATTAAGTACAGTCCTCAAAACTGACAGAACTGAGTGAATGCTGAACAAGACTGAACCAACATGAAACAGAGGAATAGGATGAACCTGGAATGGGATTGCTTTTCAATAAACCTTACAGAAAAGAGATAAAAAAGAGACATTTGGAGTAGTACTCTGTTTTGGCACAGCTAAATCAATGCTTAATGTTTGAAAAGTAGAAGACAGCGTTATTAGAAATGAAATTGACTCTTAAAACATAGCGAATGATAAGAGCTTATAGGGATGAAGAAAAGTACACTTGATGGAATTTTAAAAATGGACCATTTTTAGCAAGCCTTTTTCAAGAAATGTGAAATACAAATTAACTTCATAAAAATAACACTGTATTATTGAGATAATACAATCATTTAAATACAGCATGTACATTTTCCTTTTATTTAAAAAAAACCAAACAAACCCTTAATTAAGTTAAGGACCCAAGCAAGGCAGGCAAATCTGCTAGTCTATTATATATGTGAGAGTGAGTCAGTGAGTGAGTAAGACGGTCTGTCTGTTCAATAATTCCTCCTAAACAGCTAGGACTATCTAATTTAGTAATCAGATTCCTCTTACCATAACTTAAAGCAAGGTAAGCGTTTGGTTGTGCCAGGACTATGGGATTTTCCTGTAATGTGATTGTTTCTTACAACACAGAAAGGGCGGGTTCTACTAGCAGATACAGTTATAATGTATAATGACCACAAGGCAGCAGCAAAGAGCCAGGGAAGGGGACTGGGACAGCTGTAACACCATTGTGGAAGCAATGTCCCAGTCCAGCTATACACCATTGTGGAAGCAGGGGGCAGAGCTGCAGGTAAGGTTCTCGTGCCGATATTGGGTATGGTTGGCCCAACCCTCCCATTCTTGACCCCCATTCTACCATAGCTGGAGCCCAACTGCCCCCTCCCCCACTCGCTCTTGGCCCCAGCTCAGGACATCTGGGAGGAGAAGGTAAAGCCCCAGCACCTGTGAGCTCGAGCCAGCATCCACAACCCCAGGCAGCCAGGCATCATGGCTCCTGACACCTTAGCCAGCTCCAGGATCCTCTAGCTTGTCCCCCCTCCCATACCAAATTCTTTTATCCTCTGCCCTGAACCACCCCTCATACCCAACCTCCTGCCTGGTCTCCTGCACACTCCACATTTCTGCCCAGAGCTCCTCACCCCCTTTCCTGACTCCTGCCACACACATCTCCTACCCTGAGCTCTCTCACATATCCCCAACTCCCTGACCTGTGCCCCCACAATCCTCCACTCCTGAATTATAGTGCCCCACACTTCCCAAACCCCTGCCCTGACTCTTGAATCCCCCACAAACTGCCTGACTTCTGCACTCCCCACATCCTATCCTGGCTGCAGTGGTGAGAGGGGGCTAGGGTAGTCTTCTCTCCTTGGGGCAGCCTAGCTACTGAATGCCTCACCCGCAGGCCCCATGGTCCTTGAGCTGCCACAGTATATCCAGACTGCAGCAGCAAAGCTCAGACAGCTAGGCAGCCTAGTCCACGCCACCTAGCTTGCCTTGGGGATTCACTGCCTGCATAGTTTTATGCTCTTCTGCTCTGAGCCCAGAGCAATGATTTTAATGCAGAAAAACAAAAATAAATTGAGTTAAAGTGCAAACAAAGCAAAGTACATTTTCTAGACTACCATACATTTGATGATTTTTGTTACTTTCTCCTAAAGTTGGGGAAGAAAATTTCTAAGACAAACTAACTGTTCGGAAAGTTAGCTGATGGTTCCTTTCTGTTGACATTCAAGAACAATTATTCTTTACTAGTTCTCATTTTAGGACTAAAATTTTGCTTCTTATAAAATCTTTATTAGCCCAGGATTTAGCAAAAATTACATTTGAGTATATTAGAAAGTCAAGGTGGGTTAGGTAATAACTTTTATTGAATCAACTTCAGTTGATGAAAGAACTGTGTGTGGATCGAGAATTTGTCTGTCGGACCAACAAACGTTGGTCCAATAAAATATATTACCTCTCCCATGCTGTCTCACTAATATCCTGGGACTGACATAGCTACAACTCCACTGCAGTCAAGAATATGAAAAATGCGGAAGGGGGGGCAGGGTGGAGAGAGGGAAAGTTAGATTGATATGCACAAATACTCATATAATAGGCAGGTCCAGCAGAACAGCCAATGACTAAGGTTGCTGACATGTCCCATTTTTAGACCCTGTTTTCAGTTGTTTATAACTTTGCCAGACTTTAATTATTTCAGTTGAAATTTCACGTTCTTGGTGTCTAATTGACAGCGACTTATTTAGCTAAAGTTTCAGCGAAAATAGTTGAGCTATTTCCAAGAAAAAGGTATGGGGAAATTCTGTTATTTTACCATTAAAAAGATGGCTATTCCTTCCTTTAAACAGAACAAACATTATTTGAAGGAGGGACTAAAAATGTGGAAAGGGAGTGGCTAGTATATGAAGGATGGTTCTGTTACCATCCACATGAAAATCTATACAAATTTAGCCAGGGAATAAGCTTTAGAGAAAAATCACAGTCTGCTCAGTACACATCTTTGTGTTTAGTAGTTAGCTTCCCCCAAAAGTCCATCCTTATTTGACACACTTTATCCCTTAATATTTGCACGTAAGAACAGAAAGCGCATGTGACATTTGCACTTACTGGGCTCCAAACCCTCAGAGTTCCTTAGTGTGACACTGGGACTGTGTATTCACATAGCTATGAGTGACTGAGTATTGTCATTCCAACCTAAGACTGTGAGGGTTCCAAAGGATTTCCCTTTCCCCTGAAGTGACTGTTACTGGGCTGGGGTGAGGTCAGGCACAGGAATAAAGATAGAGGGCCCATATGATTCTATCAATCAGGAAGCATGGAGTATGAAGTCATATGATCTGAATGAATATGGGACAACAACTGGACAAAAGGGAGGAAATGATTGGATTGGACAAGGAGTCTGTTATGATTGGGAATGGAGGTGGGGAGAGAAATTGTGACTGCTTGGGCAAGGAGACTGGGAGCTTGTGAAGGAACAGAGAGTATGTGAGATGGGGAATGGAAATCAATAGTTTTGGGTGTAAGGAGAATACTGGGAATGGCTGCCCAAAAAAGAAATGAGGACACAGACCCGATAATTGAGGAGACTGAGTCATAGAACAAGAAAATGGTCAGAGGGTGGTTTATATTAGAAAAGGAGCCAAGGAAAGGACTGAGAGTCAGTAAGAGAGATGAATAGATAAATCAGACAAGGCTTTGGGAGGGGGTAACTGGAACTCACAGGACAAGTACATAGACTGGTTATGGGAACACCCTGTCCTGAGCCCCCAGCACTCCAAACCACACTTACATTTGTTACAAGTACTGTTATATCACAATCTATCACACCCCCTACATAATATGACTGCACTTGTAAGAAATTTAAGTTACTTTCACCCTCAGATTCGAAGTTTGAGGCATGGAGTCTGGGATTGGGTAAATAAGCACAATGAGCCTGGGATAAGGGCATTGGAGTGGGGAAGAGATAAGACTTAGGGTACAGGGCAGAAGAGGGCAAAGTTTATGAGAAGATAAATGGGCAGCAGAGCACACTTCCTTCCATGCTGTCTGGAATGCAACCTAAGATTCATGAGGAAACCAATTAAAGTCATTTCGTATCCATTTGCAGAATGGGGTCCCAAACTAAGTGCCTGTCTTAGAACCATTCTGCTGTCAGGCCCCCTCGCCCCCCCTCCTCCCCTCACACCTTTTGTAATATGTTCACCAGTCAGGAAAAAAATGGTTCTACATTAACATGCTCAAAGTACCTTTTACAGTGCATCATCAGGATCTACAGGAGGCAGTTAGAATACAGTATGTTACAGCAAGTTATATCTGCAATGTACTTCACTATGCCATGTAGATAAAAAGCCTGTAAATGTTGAAAAACCAATTGTTCTATTATCTGTATTGTGGTCTTTAACCTTCATGAGCACTTATACATTTTACTTCTCTCTTTTCTAATTACTATTTTTCATACTAGAGCGTTCTATACAGAAACTCCACTATTATTCTGGCTTTTTGACCAACATAGGCTTTTATTCTGAGTCCTCTTTCTCATTTGTTTACTTTCTTGTGTAACATGGTTAATGGCCAATTGCCTTTTTTGTTGTTGTTGTTGATTTAATCTTAATTGCAACACTTTGGGAGATGTGTCATCAGGACAGCATCAAATAAGCAGACATTTCCTCAGACTTGTATTTCAATTTTCCTCCGCAATTATATATTTGATTAAAAAGGCATTCTTATTAGCAGTATGTAGACCAAATAAAATACAGTGCATCTTTTTAATGAGTCACACAGTAAATTGGAATGAAGGTCAGACTTTGCTTTAATTCTTGAAAGTGGGGGAAAAAAAACTTTGGAAAAAAATGTTCTCTCTCTAATTACCATAGAGATATTGAATAATGAAATAGACAAATCTTGGCCAAATGGGAAAATAACTTTACTTCTTTTCTTCCTCTCATCTGAACTATATGTGATAGGAATAAGGGGAAAAATAAGCAGTCACTGCAGAGCTTTTCAATAGTTTGTTTGGGTTTCCATCCTCAGCCATGCCCACCACATTTTGGGTACAGCTAAGAATTCAGTCAATATATTCTTATTGAATCCTCAAGCTTAAGAGGACAACCCCCAGTACGAAAATCAGATGCAAATACAGTCCTTTTGTTCACTCCCTATTAGCTACCTTGAATGAAGAAAAATGAAGTAATAGTTCCTCTATTATCCTCCATACACGGCAACTAAACTGACTGTTTTACAGAGAAGACTGAGGGATGTGTTAATGCTATAGCAGAGGGCATGCTCTTTGTATGCTGAGATACTCTGGAGATATCAAGAATCACATGGGGGAGGGCTGTGGCATGCAACATTGGAACAGTTTGCAATAGTTACAACTATTTCCCGTATTTCCTTGATATTCATTTCCAACTTGGATTATTAATTCCTCCAGGGAAGAACCAGTAAAGTTCCATTTATTTCTACAAAACTGTAGAAATAAGTGTTCTGGTAACATCAAAAGCCTCTCAGGGCTTCCTCAGAACGTATAGAAAGCAGGTATGATGGAGAAGGGTAATGGTCGAGGAGGTGTCCTGGAGGTGAAATGCTTTTTGGAGAATATGCCTGATGAACACACCCCATACATAGGTGGCCAGACTTATTGGTCTGTGCACATGTGTGTATTTGCCAGTAGGATACCTGGTATCCACTTCATTTTGGGATAAATAATGCCTCATGGGATGGTAGTAGGCTGTAGTACCGAAGTTTTGATTGAAATGACTTCAAAGTGAAGATACAGATCACCCACATTTGAACTCTTATGCACAGACCAGCCACAATCAGACTGTTACAGATGGGCCTGCTCCTATAGGACTAAGATTGATGCTTCAGGCACTAAGTTCCCACTTTAAAAAGGGCGGGAGTTGATTTCACTTGCAGTTGTGATGCTAATAGCCCTTCAGTGCCCATAGGCAGAAGGCTCACTATGTTGTTTCATACCAGACCTGACACACTCTCCATACTAATTGTACAGTATCGAAAAGGTCTCTTGTATTCTGTAAATTGATGATGCACTAATTTGCAACTATCATTCTGCGATGTAGGCACAGGATGTATAAAAAGCTGTGTGCGTGTGTGTATGTATAAAAACATGTTTTGGGGGCAGTGTATAAATCAAGCCTGCCTTAAACACAAGGAATGTATATTTACCTGTCTGATTGGTTTGATTATAGCAAAGGACAACAAAAATACTTTCACATAAACAAAGCAATCAAGCTAGTAAGCAAGCTGTAGTAAAGCAAACAACTTAGTGAGCACACCAGGGAAAAGAATCAGAACAGGGTGTCTTCCTGTCTCTGCTTTTGAGGCAGACAATGGCACTCTGGTAAATACAAGGAGAGCAAAAGGATATTATTTAGGGGACAAAGAGAAAACACCCTCTTAGCCTAAAACTTTTAGCCTGAAGGGCCGGAACTGTACATAAATTGCTGCAAGCTAGAATCTTTTTTTAGGTAAAGATATAGCTTGCTAGAATTAGATTGTAGTCACTTTTGTTTTACTTGCAATGATTCTCTGCTTCTGTTACCTTTGTTTAGTATCATTTGCATTTCTATCCTTTAATAATGTTTTGTTTTAGTTTTACCATAAAGCCACCTCAGTGCTGCTGGAGGCAGTCAAATTAATTTCTGTGAGTGTGGAGTGCAAGGTATTGCACACTCCATAAAGATATCTCTGGGGAACTTCAGCTCACTGATTGTTACCTGCAAGACAAGGTAAATATATTGGTTGAATCTCAAGATGTATTTTGGTGAAGCAGAGAGAATAGTGTTGCAGTTAATGGACACATGTTCTAATCGGTAGCAAAACTTACTCTTGAAAAGGCAAGGTGTAAAACAGTAACTTACAGTTTTGGCCTGTGTTGAGGAGATCATTACACTAGTAAGAAGTTATCTCACACATGGTACTTCTTCATAATACCTCCTCCTGTGGCACAAAGAATAGTGCTACAAGCACTCCTTCCTATTCTTCATCAGTTGTGGCTGCCTACTCACATGGTCTGTTCTGTAATCTTGGTGTCAGTTTCTACAGAGTATAAGAATAACAAAACTCAGAACTAAGATTCTGAGGGATGTGGAGCAGAGAGAGAGTTTTTATTTGTTTTTTGTTTACATTGTCAGCAAGTTGAAAAAAATCTGTCAAAGTTCTGAAAACAATGAATGTGTCCTAACTTTTAGGTCCTTAGTTTTAGAGTAATTGCATACAATATGGGAGACCCGGGGTTAAGTCTGCACTTTGGAGGTTGTGTAGGAGGGAGACATGAACTTAGATCTCCCTCCCCTTTCACATGAGAATCCTGAGCAATATTGCATCTGGAGTAGGTTTTTGCCCCTCAATGTCTCCTATTGAAGCTGTTTCACTTTGTAGCGATAACAAGATTCCAGGGTTTTTCATTCTGTGTGTCACTCTGAAGCCTAGAATATTTCTTGAACCAGTGTGAAATGACGGAAACAGTTACAAGCAGATGAGAGACTTCATTTCAAACATTAGCTGGTTCAATCCTCACTGGGCTTCATGATCTGTTACTATCCAATTTTTAAAGTTTTCAGCCATTTTCAACTGTATTTATACATGTTACTTCTTTTACAAATGACACCTAGGGACAGGACAGACTTTCAGCCATTAGTATTCATGAGGTAGAACAGCTTCAAAAAAAGACAGATTGAAGGAAAGCAAGCTCAAGGTAGCCTATATTATGGTTAGGTGGGCTTAGCTAGGAGATCTCAGTTTAAGTTTCTGCTCTAGAATAGGATTCAGAGCTGCCCTCCGCCCCAGTCCTACACATGTACCCTAATTGCTGTGACAAAGATTTGTAAGTAGGTTGTTGAAACATGGCTTTATGTAACTAACCCTGAAAATTTTTGAAACATTGGATGAAATGGTAAGCAGGTTTGGAGCAAACCTACATTTTTCTGTGAATAATGTCTGAAACGTTTCACGGGGCTTTACATGCTACTGCTATATTTAGGATCTACAAGTCCCATTTCTTGAAGATGAATTTTGAGTTCAGTGAAATTTTAAACTGTACCATTTGTGAACTGGACTTTCTGAAAATGACCAACCCAACCTGAAAATTGGTACGCGTTTGGCTTTTTTACAACATTGGCTTGGGGGTATAAGATTTCTGGATTGTCCAGCAAGACTTTATTCAGTAGTGACAAATTACATGCCTAAGAACTGGTGATTTTGAGGGCAAAACCACTCATCTAATCCCACAGAGAAACAGGAGGCTGGGCAGTTGTGCATTGTTTATCATTGAATTATGTTGTATAGTCACCACCTGGATAAATGCCATAAGATTTATTATTTATAGTACAGTAGTGTTTATCCCCAACTGAAAGAATGAGCATCCCTGAGGCACAATGTCTCATGATACTCAAAACAAGGACAATGTTGCACTGGCATCTGGATGACAACTATTTCTTCATGATGAGCAGAGCTGCAAGGAAGGAAAGGGAAAATTAGGAAAGGCTGCTTTGCAATGGATGCAGATGTGCCTTTTAATTAAAAGAGACTTTGAAAACTAAATTCTAAGGTGCTATGACACCTGCTACCTAGATTCAGTGGGGTTATTGATGTAATTGCCCACCAACCAATGTAGCCCTTAATGCATGTACAAAAAGACAATAGATGATTTTGTGAAATAATGGGTTTTATTAATTGGGGCTTCAAACTAAACGGAAATGATAAAAGAATATCAATTATTTTTTTGCCAAGGGACATTTTTGACTTGGCCAACAATGGTCTACAGAGCATTATATGTGTTAGAGTGAAATTTGCAAAGATATGTTGAGAAGCCACTGGCATAAAAGAATGAATTGTCTTTTACTCTTTTTCCCCTCCATTGAAAATTAAAAGAACTGATACTTTTATAACAGAATTGCAATGATCATCTTCTTTCCCTCTGTAAAGAGGATACACTCAATTGTGCATCTAAGACTCATCTGCAGGAAAGGAACAGAGTGTTAACTACAAGGCAAAATAAGACAAGCAGGATTCTAAAATACTCTAACTTTGACATTCTTAGTTCATGTGTGATTTTTAGTTTAATTAAATAACACAAGTCAGTGTGCCTCTGTAACACTATCTTCACTGAAATGGTTAATATCCACAAATGAGATATGGTCTAGTATGTGCATCTTGCAATGGCTCTTCTCTTCTGAAACATTTGATACCTCTTCTATAATAATAGCGATTCTATTATAGAAGTACTACAGTTGTGGAGTAAATATAACCGAAGAGTTTATTAGAATAACTACTCTGTTAGGATATTGAAATGGAATCAACCTCATAACTTTACTGATAAGCCTGTTTATATACTTCAATATATAAATTATCAGAAACAATTTCAATTTGGCCATATTTTCCTGGACCCTCAGGATTCTACTACTAATTTCAACTATCTTTCAATGATGCACTTTATGGATGAAAGGAAAACAAAGAATCCCCCAAACAATTGCACATTTGTAATGATTCATATACTGGAACCTGGCAGAAGACACCAATCTAGATGTGTTCCCAGGTCAAAGGTTTATATGGGGAGAGAATATCAAATTGCATTGTGTGATGGGAAGTAAATAGAGATGTCCAGATCTGGGCTACAACAAGTACGTGGGTGATTTATACTACTCCAGAGAATTAGAGTACAAAGGAGAAGATTTTTTTTAAAAAAAAAAGCAAACAGAAAACTACAAGTTATCTGATCTCTTGGCTTTGGATTCGGATAATTTGAAAAGGGGAGGAATCCATATTTAGGAAGAGTAGGAGGAATCACCATTCTTTTCAGGGAACTCTCACAAACACACATTATATATAGGGAGTGGATATTTAGATGATAAATGAGAGAGCATAAAGATAGATACATTTACTACATGCTTGTGAAGTTTGTAATATGCCTATAACCTAAGCCCTAAATGCCAGGACTCATTCTAACAGTCCTAATGAACAAAGCAGTTATTTTTAAAAAAGGAAAAAGGAAATAGAAATATCTCCCTTTTCCTCCACAAATTTGAAATCCATTCCCCATTTCAGATTACTCATTCAAAAGATGATTTAGTTCTGATCCAATAAATAGCTTTTCTAGACCAAAGTGTTATGATTTTGAAGTCCAACATATCATGGATTAAAAGCAGGATATGATACTTTTATAAAGGGGAGACTCCAGGTTTTCCACAGAAAAGTTCCAGCCCTTGTCTCCTAACCATATAGGACAACTGATATATCAGACTTTACAGCTGTGAAGATTTTAGGCATAGCTAAGTTATTATTGGTCATATCAGGAGAGACATTAAATATACAGTAGACTTCACTTATCAGCAACCACATGAATGCCAGCAATAAAGTTACCATTGTGAAGCACCAATAAGCAGGAGGTAGGCCTGTAGAGCAGTAGATGGGAAAGGAAGCCCTGGGACATGCCTTTCCTGGATGCAGCCTTGCAAACCTAGCTTATGAGCTAAGTACCAGAGAGGTGAGGGGCTACAACCTAGATGTTGGAGCTTTCCAAGGGGGCCAGGCAGCAGAGAAATGGAGATGCTGGATACCCACAGAGATCCACAGGACTCCCTACCAACTGGGAGAATTCACTATGAGATGTAGCAGCAATGAAGAGTGCAGTTCCATGGGCCCCCAGATTGAAGACTGTCACCTAGGCTTCATCCCTGCTCCTGTCCTGCCCATAGCCTCATCTCCCAGTTTACAGTGCTGAGACTCTGGCAGAGCTTCCCCACTGGGAAGAGATGCAATCACCCCCGTCTCTAACCTCCCGAGTGGCCCCTGAGCGGACAGGTTTGCAGGGCTGTAGCCAGGGAAGGAGTCACTGGGACATACCCAATACTGTGGGCACTCAAGCTGGGGGGAATGAAGTCAGAGAAGCCATGTCTCTGTGCTACCTTTGCTGGCTGCAGCCATACAAACCTTACTGTGTCTGGGTCCTTTCTTCCAGGAAAGTTCTCAGTAAGTGTCATGCCATTGACAATATCTGAATCATATTAACAAAAAGCATGTAATGGGATTGGTTGCCAGCAAAATGTTGCTATTAACTGGAAGTTGTTAGCATTTTAGCTGTTTCCACAATGTTCCCCTTCCCCTCTCCCCCCCCCCCCCCCCCCCCCCCCCGCCACACACACTTCTAAGGTCTGCACAACTGAACCATAGTGCTCAGTTCATCTCTGTGGTAGAGTTGAATTCAGCACAGGATCAAGAATGAATTAAATTTGGTCAATCCAGTCTCAAAGAGTATTCCTCTGAGTATAAATCCATTGCTTCCTGGATCCTAAAGCTGAAGTTATTACAGCAAAGGGGCTGCTAAGCATCAGTGAATAAAGCCTTAATTACCATGAGCTTACAAGACAAAATGATTCAAGAAACAGTCTATTTTAATGCTTTTATGAACTCTCTATATTAAGATATGAGGAAAATAACAAAATACAAGAAGACATAAAGACACTAATTCGAAATTTCTCAAACTTCCTGGTATACTAATCAGAAGCCAATATATTTAAATACGTACAAGAGGAAATAAAAATGGAAAGAAAGGAAGTAAATTGGATTCAAAGTATGTACCTCTTGCCATTTTGCCTGCTTTCAAGAAAGAAAGAAAAGCAAGGGGAGCTAAGGGCTCGTCTAGACTAGGCAGAAGATTTGAAAGAGGATATGCAAAATCCCATGGAATTTACATATCTTATCTTCTTCCTATCTCACTTTCGAAAAAGAAAGTAGTCGGCAGCCACCCCGCTTTTTTGAAAAGCCATGTAAACCTCTGCTTTAAAAGCGAGACTGGAAGAAGATATGCAAATTCCTGTGGAATTTGCATATCCTCTTTCCAATCTCCCGCATAGTCTAGATGTAGCCTAAGGGAACCAAATCCTTTACTTTTTGGAACTCTCCTGGACAACCTCTTGTGGGGAAATTATGACAATGACAAAAGGGCATCAAGGAGAAAAAGCTGGATGAAGGTGAAGGGAGAAAAAAATGTTTTTGACCTCTGATGATAGGACAAGCCAGCCATGGGCTTAAATTGCAGCAAGGGAGGTTTGGATTGGACATGAAGAAAAACTACCTAACCATCAGGGTGGTTAAACATTGGAATAAATTGCCTAGAGAAGTTGTGGAATTTCCATCACTGGAGATATTTAAGAGCAGGTCAGATAGGCATCAATCAAGGATGGTGTAGATGGTGCTTGGTCATGCCATGACGGCAGGAGACTGGACTCAATGACCTCTTGAGGTCCTTTCCAGTTCAAGTATTCTGTGAAATAGAAATCTTTTCCAAATCAATTCAGATACGAATAAGCATGTGGCGAGATACAGTTTGCATGGCAGCCATCTGAATGTGACAATCATGGACTTGAGCTTATATTCTTTCCACCAGAGGGCTATGGTACCATACACAAACAAACCATTACAACCATCACATTATGAACAGCTTCTATGTTATTTGCTTGGTGGAGATCTTTAATATCAGATACTGTCATTATAATTTTTGTCAAAATGTTGTTAAAATAAAAATAAAACAAGAAATTCTCAGGAAAAGGTCATCCCATTATACTGTGAAAATTAAAAACATTTTCCTTAAAATCTTCAACAGAAATATTGAAGTAATTCATGAATGTGAACATAATGCCATGAATGTGCAAAATATTTTAGAAGTTCATGGGTAATCACATTAGAAAAAAAATTAAAAAGAGGAAAAAAAACCTATGATTTCCAAGACTACTCAGTTGCTATTTTCCCTTAATTTCCTCTTCGGTGCAGAACCTTATTTTTCTAGTTAAGTGATTTTATAGAATCCATTCTGATTCATAACAAAACTCTTTTAGTGGTTGCATAAACAATATTTATTTCACATTGGTTGCAGTCTAAGGGATAATAGGCTGGTCTATTTAAAAGTTCTGTTTGAGAAAATGAAGGACTAATAACACTGTTAGAAGAGTGAAATGAGTTCAGACAAGTGACACAAATGCTTTCTAAAGTTAATTATGTTTGCTTTCCCCTCTCCCTCAGTGTTCATTACCTTTAAATGGAGCTACACATTGGCAGAAGTAATTACCAGGTTGGTCAATGCAGGTGGCTCCATTCTTGCAGGGAAATGAGGCACACTCATCTATATCTGTTTCACATCTTGCACCTTTGAAAAGATGTTGAGATTAGTAAGACACAGAAGTGTCAATTTAGACTTCTTTAATTTATACTTTAAGAATCACAAACAACTTGCCATGAGAAGCGAGCCTGAGATCAGGCAAAGAAGATCCCCACATGTATTAGTGTCAGGGTCCATTTATTTCACCTCACCACAAAACACAGCTTCTTTTTGAATTACTAAACACTGACTAATCTTTCCTAGGTGTGGAAGCATTCAAAGTCTGTTTAGATGTGACCCAATTTATCTTCCACTGTTTAGTTTACAGATGGAGCCAGTGTTCCAGTTTGCTGGAATGCAAATGAAACATTAGGCTTGGGTAGATAAAAAGAAATGAAAAGGAAGCACTGGCAAATTAGTCAATAATGTCTTAATGGACACTTTGTGGGCTACTTTCCCATAGAAAACTAGATTCTCTATTGCTGCCACTCACCAGTAAAGCCAGGTAGACAGATGCATTCATATCCACTGATAAGGTCTTCACAGGTTGCATTGTGGAGACAAGGTGATGAGTGACATTCATTTATGTTTACTTCACAAGTTGTGCCTATACATTGAAGGGAGAGTGCAGGGAAAGGGAAATATTTTATAGCACCTACATTTCAATATAAATTATGTATTATTTAAAATTGTTCACATACAGAGTTTTTTTCTGAGAGAAACATTATAGCTTGAATCTGTGCCTCTAAAACAGTATTCTGATATTTTATTTTGAGTTATGCATCGATTTTTCCAATAAAGACCTAAAAACCTAGTCTTCACTGTCACTGAATTGATTCTTATGACTTAAGGCAGGCAATTTCCTTACCAATTCATATCAATATAAAAAAATAGAAAGCAAATGACACTGAAATATAATAGAATGCATTCACTGTGACATGAAGGGAAATCTTCCTTCTGTTCTTCATAAGGCAATAAGTAAACTCTCACAAAATGAAAGAAGAAATTTGATGTAGGCAAAAAAAAGGTTATATCACAGTCTGGAACATAATTAATAAGTATATCACCATAGGTAATTAAAGAGTAATTATTTCAGAAAGGAATTAATTTCTTGTCATTTAAGAAAAAATAAAATGAAAGATGACAACTTTAGAACTCCTGAAAGTTTAAATCTCTTCTAACAAGTAATAGTAAAATTATATTTTTGTGGGGGAGTATCCCCAAGTGACTATCAAAAACTAAGAGTTTGACCTATATTTGAAATGTCTGTTACACTGGTATTTTAGCAAATCTAAGGACCAGTGTCATTTCAGGAAGTTTGAGCTAAGAAAATGTATGCATTTTGAATTCCTAATATGAACTAAAAGAGGCGAATAATGGCAGATACTAATAAATATACTTGATTAATCATACACCACCTCACTGCTGAAATCAATTACATCTAAGCACTGAGAATAAAGCTTTCTACCACAACAAAAGATTACAGTATTAACCAATTACATCCAGCCTGCCAGCACATTTAAACATTTAAAGGAAATAATGCACATTGCATGCCAAATGTCATTGCTCCCCCCAATCCATTTATAACAACTAAGCCGCCAGACAAAAATAAGCACTCATCCATGGGATGCTATGACAGCAAAGCAAGGTAATAGTATTCAGGATGTATTCATACAGAATTTGCATATTTAAAACTTCAGATAAAGTGAAAATGAATATGTAAAATTATCATCTAGGTATTAACTTCTAAAAATGTTGTAATACCAACCCACATAATTGTCAAAAATCATATTGTTCTAAAAATTTTATTGTTACCTTGAAATCCATCAGAACACAGGCAACTGAAGGCATTAAAATGATCAACACATGTGGCATCATTGTGACAGGGGTCACTTAGACACTCATCCACCTCAATCTCACAGTTATTACCTGCAAATAAACAAAGTATTCACTTCATTAGAAATATGTCTCTGGTGAGTCACCAGTGCAATGAGAAATTACAAAACCTAATAACCAAGGTTATGTACAGAGAAATTTTACCAATGCGTTTCCAATTTCAATTTTACTTTTTGCTCGAAAGGCAGGAATCAGATATTTCTATGATGCTACCTAAGAAGAAAATGACAACAATGTTTGTGTTGTTTTAAAGATCTGTTGACCCAAGAATAAGGTTATGTATTTTGTTTTGTTTAAGGGCATTACATCTTTGGTTTCACTGCATAAGAAAAGAAGTTTATAATTTGTTATATATACTCAGAATGTTTTAATTGGAAATTACTTTGGAAGTTCTCCATTATGGCCAAGGATGTAGGTAGCATAGTTTTCCCCATATAAACTGATGTTCAAAGGCAATATTAGATATCCAGGAAAAAATAACTATTGATACACTAGAATAGATATGTATATTATAGGTTTGTGTCAAAGATAAAGGACATCTCTAAAACCACATCTTGTCATATACGTAAGCAAGAAGATAGGTTAACATGGTTCCAAACCTTAGTCTTTCTGACTCTTTATAAGATATTTCTTATTTTTCACCCGAGATAATTATGAAACAAGTTTGTAGGAGGCAAAAAGGGTACAATGGGGCAAAAGCTGTACAAGTATTTCCACTAAATCAGTGCAAACAGAAGAGAGAACTCTGATTTTCTGTTAGTGAAAATTTAAAATGGCTGGATGAAAACTTCAGCAGTGATTTAGAACTTGTCAATGTGTGGGGAGTGAGGGGAATGAGGAAAAGCCCACAGCAACTGTTAGTATGGCTTCTCAATGCTGACTACCCATGCAGACACTTTTGAAATATACTAAGACTATATAAAAGATCGACACTGTGGCAGTCGATCTTCTGGCATTTGATTTAGAAGATCTAGTAAAGACCTGCTAAACCAAATGCACAAAGAGCCCCCCATCAACACCCAGACTCCTACTCCTTATAAGGTGTAAGGGAAGTCAACAGGAGAATTTTTCCTTTCGATCTCCTGCTGTGAGGACGGTGCCAAAGCTGAGATTAAGATTAGTCAACTTCAGCCACATTTTACATGTAGCTGGAATTGTGTACTTTAAGCTGACCTTTGAATGTAATGTAGTCCTAGCCTAACCTAAATCACCTCAGTCCACTCTTATTCTAAGGCTACACTATGAGAAAGGTAAGTTCAGTAAATTAGCAGTGTCCCCCAGGGATCTGTAGAGGCACCAGTACTGTTCAACTTAGTCATAAATGATAAAAGTTATGAACCAGAGATAAACAACTATGTGGCAAAATTGCAGAGGATACAAAATTACTCAAGATAGTTAAGTCCAACATAGACTGCCAAGATTTACAAAATGATCTCAGAAAACTTTGGACAAGAAAACTGCAGATGAAGTCCTGTATTGATAAAAAGCAAAATAATGCACACTGCTACCATTTGGAATGCCAGACTGTGTCTAACCTGTTTATCTTCTCAATCACTCTCATTTCCTTTACTTAGCTAACAAATCTTTACTTAATTTACTATTGAAATGGTGTCCAGTGTTATTTTTGGTGAAAGTTCTGGGGAATCAGTTGATCTGGGTTAAGTAACTAAACTCTTGGGACTGGAAAAACACCTGATTTGCTGTGATTCAATATTTAAGTACCTTTTATCACACTATCTAGTTTGGATGAATGACAAGATGACTGAAGAGTATAACGAGATTGTCTTTGGTTCCATGGAAAGACTGGTATAAGTGATCAAGGAGTTCAAATTTGTTACTGGCTTAATGAAATCTAATTGTGCAACATAGCATCAGTTTGGAGTGTTTGCCCTTATCTTCTGGCAAAGGGACCCAAGGTGTGCAATCGAAGCTGTGAGCCACTGCGAACCGCAGGACACCCCATTTTTAAAAAAAGATATGTATTTGAATTGGAAAAAAGTACAAAGGTGAGCAATAAAAATGATTAGGGGATTCAAACAGCTTCCATCTGAGGAGAGATTGAAAAGATGAGCTGTTCCTGAAAAAGAAATGACTAAGTGGGGATATGTTAGTGGTCCATAAAATCATGACTGGTATGAAGTAAGTGAATAGGGAAGCATTATTTGCCTCATTATAAAACACATGAACAAGGTATCATGGAATGAAATTAATAAGCAGCAGGTTTAAAACCAAAGAAAACATAGGTCTCCCCCCCTCCCCACACACACACACACATACACATACACAAAGCACAGTCATTCATGGAACTAATTTGGCAAGGGATGTTGTGAAGGCCCAACATTATCACTAGGTTAAGATAAATATTTTGCTTTTTAACAGAGCATAGGCCCTTCTTTGGCTATTAACCAACATGGTTAGAAGTGCAATTTCATCTTCTGTGATTACCTAAGTCTCTATTAGATGCTTGGACAGAATAACAAAGGATGCATCACTCAATAATTGTCCTAGTCAGTTAATTCCCTCTGAAGCATCTGGCAACTGTCAGAAGACAGGATACTGGGCCATTTGAACCATTGGTCTGACCCAGCATGGCCATTCTCATACTCTCATATATTCTGATAATACTGAGGTTTGGTGTTTGACCGTTCTACAAGAATAATGGCTACATCGACATTGCAGGCTTCTTGTGCAAGAAGCCATTTTCGCGATAGTTTTTGTGCAAAAATGTCTTGCACAAGAGCACTTCCACACCTCAAATACATCACAAAAGTGATGTGTTTTTGTGTAAGACAGTGTCCACACTGCATCGATGCTCTTGTGCAAGAAAGCTCTGATGGCCATTCACCGAACGGCCATCAGAGTATCTGTGCTTTTTCCCATAGGAAAGAAAGCCCTCTGAAGCATCCACATTTGCGCAAGAGTTCATCCACACTGCCATGTGCTTTTGCACTAGAGCATCCATGGCGGTGTGGATGCTCTCTTGCTCAAGAAAGCTCTGATGGCCATTTTAGCCATAGGGGTGTTTGCTCAAGAAATCCTTGTTGTCTGTCCACAAGAGCTCTTGTGCAAAAAGGCTTATTCCTCAAGGGGAGAGGAATAACTCTTGCTCAAAAAGCCCTGTGTTCTTACACTTTACTATACTTTTTAATGTGCAAGAACGGGCTTGTAGTGTGGATGCTCCATAAGTTTTTCCACAAAAATGGCTGGTTTTCCACAAAAGCTCTGCAGTGTAGACATAGCCTTGGTGTGTGTGTGCCTCAGAGGAGAACAATTTCTTTTACCAGCTTGATCCATTAGGACAGCACATGTGCTCTGCCTGCTTTCCTGCCCCTACTCCTGAGACCAACAATCTCAATTACACTAAGTTCATTTGCTGCTCTCTCTGAATCGTGATCCATGACTGAGCTGTGGGGCAGGGGGAGAGGATCATATATACAGAATGTCACACATACAGACCATCATGAAGAGTCAGTTACAGTAAGGAACATTCTTTTTTTTCATGTTCACTAGGGTAAGACAAGAAGAATGTAGTTTAGCTTTCAGCAGAGGAAAAACTTTCTAATCTATAAGGATACTTAAGCACTGGGACAGGTTACCTAGAAATCTAGGAAAGGTATGGAATTCTTAAAGGAGATTTTTGACTACAGTTCATAAGAACTGAATACATATTTCAAGGCACCATTCAAAATGAAGGGGGCCCTGAACAACCTTTATGTCATGGGGGAGAAAAGGTAGGGGAGGCAGCTGATGTGAGGAGCGAGGTGTTACTAGGTTACAGATAGTTGTTATAAACTATACATCCACAGTCTGCATTCAGACCATGTTTTTTAGTGTCTAGAAAGGTTGTCAATTTAATCTCGCGGGATCATCTTTTAAATTGCTAGGCAGGTTTCCTGTGAGGATGAGGACCAATAGGTTAGATATAAAATGATCCCATTCTAAGGCAGCTATCATTCCCTTTCCTTTGTATAGGGAGATGGACAGCTGTTTTGGTTTTGTGGATGTCAGTGTTCTGCCTATAATTCTCTAGGCACCAAAACGTTCAGTACTATGACAGTGATAGAAATCCTTGTTGCAATATCTAAGTCCTTTCATGGATCCCACCCAAAATGCCTAGATTGGTATCAAAGACTAGCTATTGAAGTGGAATACACTCCTGCAGTTTGTAGAATCTACAACAGGGTAGGTAGGCTTGTGTGCCTGTAAGCAGAGGCTGCTTTCACCTGATCAGACTCACACTGCTAAATTATATTTTATTAGTCCTGAATTGCCTTATTTTCTGTGGTTTAGGACTACTTAGTCTCTGCTCAAGGACAGATGTTAACCCATGCACACTCCAGTCAAGACCTTGATGCACTTCTTCAAGGAAAAGTCATTTACTAATGTACATCCATTGTCTTTCATATTCATCATTAGCTTTCAAATACTGTTGGGCTGGACCCACCTATGAAACCAGGTGCACAGAAACAAAGGAAGCCATCCAATTCATCTTGGCAAATGCTGAGGACTCCACAAGGTTGTGACAGGCAATCATCAAGGTTTACTTCACAAAACTGACCTGTAAATCCTGTCAAAATATTTGTTAAAAAAGGAATACAAATCAACTTACAGCAAAATACAAATAAAATTAATACAGGTATTCAGATATTTCTTCCAAAAGGACAAATATAAATGTGATATGAACCGATTCCTGATATTTTGTTTTAAATGACTTTCTAGTAATTACTTAAATCCTTCAAATTCTATCTATGGAACAATAAAATGTTCTGTCATTGCAGCACTTCAGACAAATGAATACCAGGCACTCTAACGATGTGTATAATATAAAGCAACATGAAATAGTATGGCTGCCTTTAATAATCACATAACTTCCACATATGCTAGTTGCTGTCATATATTGTTAGGAAAGTGTTTATGGGGTCTCAACTTCCCCAGGACATTTTGTTAAGATATTTCTAGGTGTACTGAAGAGGTCAGGACTGGTCCATGCAGGACTCAACACTTAATCGTTCTAGGGATAAGAAGCTGCCCACCACCACATTCTCTGTTTTGACATTCATATAGATTAATGTTATAATCAAATGTCTTAGATTAACAAATTAGGGTAAATCTGGAGTTGTTCATAAAACAAGGATAATAATCTATGCAGTTTTGTTAGTGGACTTTTATTAGTTCCTTGAGCCAATCTATGTACACTTAGCCTGAGTCCACATTATGAGGAACCCTCAGCTCCTATTGGAGTCTCTGTACAGGACTGGTTAATAGCTGCACATGCCTGAATAATACATGATTAATATGTATGTCCACAGACTAAAGGATACTGTCTCCTGAACATGTTCAGAACACCATTTCATTTGTTATGACAAAATACATTTTCTAACCAAGTAGTTTTACTTTAACTAAGGTATGATTATCAAAACAAAAATAAGTAGTTGCTGATCATATGTGTACAGCTGGATTCCAAGCATGTCAGGTGCTGGATATCTATATAACATTTCTGAAGTCCAATGTTTTCAATATAGTTGTAACAAGAGGCAGCAGGTTTAAACGACACAAGGAAAATACTTCTTCACATAATGCACCACTCATGGAACTCTTTGCCAGGGGACATTGAAGTCCAGGCACTAACAGAGATAAAAAAGAACTAGATAAATGCATGGAGGATATATCCATCAATGACTATTAGTCAGAATGGAAAGAGATTGTGTCCCTAACCTCTGTTTTCCAGAAACTGGGAAAAAGTGACAGGGGATGAATACATTGATGATTCCCTCTTCTGTTCATTCCCTCAGAAGCACCTAGCATAGACTAGTCAGAAGACAGATCCTGGATTACATGGACAATTTTTCTGACCAGTGTCACCATTCTTATGACCAAAACACAGAGCAGCTGATGGACCCACACTGCTACTGCAAAACTGTACTAAACAACAGCCAGGGAGCACTGTGAAGAATAGAAACTGAAAAAGTACTCTCCGGGATCCATAACAACAGCAGCCTGACAGTCAGAGGCCTGCAACCACCTTATTTAACCTTGGAGGATACCTGAGGAAGTTGCCTGGGCAATAACAATGATTATGAGCCTGCTCTGATTCCAGGCCTCACCTCATCCCAGCCCCATGATACCCTTGTCTTCTAACTATCATACCACCTCCTTTGATTTCTGGCCTCCAGCTCTAACCTGACTGACCCTGATCCCTGCCTCCCAATTTCAGCTTGGTACTATCTCTGATCTCTAGTTTCTGACCCTGGCCTGATTTTGACCACAACTCTTGCTCATTTAACACAGTTCTACTGATTATTCTGACCTATGCTCACCAGCTCTCATCTCTGACTTGTGGACCCCAGCCAGCTGCGGCCACTAGGCAAGTCTGCTTACACCTTGATCTCTTATATGTTTTAAGTGAGTGAGGAATTCTTTACATCAGGAACATTATATATTTTCACTTCCCAGTGACTCAAAAAGTACTAAAAAGACTTTCACAAATTCCTCGACAGCTACAAAATCACTTCCCACCATTGACTTGAACTCCTCATTTACTGCTATTTAACTAATATGTTACAAGAACAAGTAAAGACCTTGGGCCCCATTGCCCTAGGTATTGTTCACTCATTCTCTGTCACAGTAATAAAAGCTTGTGTCAAGATCTGAACTTCACACTGTTAGGTTTTTTGTTTTTTTTTTTAATTGCAGTAACAGAAACTGCTATGCAGCTTTTTACTAGAACAGTCACTACAGAAGACCATAATTGCACCACCTGAAATACACCCACCTCTCGTAGGCAGTCACCTCTCGCAGGAAGCAGAAGGACATTTTTTGGACATCCAGATAAACTTCACCTCTTATGAAGTATCATGTGATGTATGATGTCCAGAAAGTATAGACAGTGTGTTGCACTGAACCTCAAAGAAGTGTTTTGTAACGCCCACATTTATCATTTGTATATGGTTGTGAAATTTCATCCATGGCATGCTGTGTAAGATACTATATGAAAGGCTATGATCAGTAGAAACTCACTGTTCTGACAAAATATGTGCATTGTTATTGTGTATGATATTATGAAAATTTGCTTTATGGCTGTTACTGAAATATATATTGAATTTGGGAGTTGCCCACTGTTAGTTCTCCGGTAACTAAAGAGATGGTACTGTACACACAGGTGGGTGTTAAATGCCCATTGATAAGCAGGGAAATCTAAACAAGAGATTTGCTGTTCTGTAAAAGCCACTTGAACAAGTTCCAGACAACAAGGACTACTCAACACTATGCCTCAGCAAAGCCCATTAAGACATATTTGGGCCAACATCTTCCCTGAGATGTGATGAGGATATAACATAAAGATGGTGGCATCAGAAGAAAACCAGGAGATATGCTGATGTTTCCCTCTGTGAGTTCATCAATATCTTAGAAAGCATTTTTTCAATGTAGGTAGGTGTATCTTTGCATGCAACTTGCTGAGGGACAACAGCTATTGGAGATATTTGCTGTTGTGAGAGACACCCCAAGCTGAAGAGTTAAGAAGGCAAAGTAGTTGTACTCTACCGACCCTGACACACCTTAATTTTAAGGCCAGCACTTACTGAGAATTATGTGCCAAATTTCTATAAAAATAAACATTTGGGCCAATATCTGGCCTACGTTATTGCATTTTATACCTTAAAGAACCTTAAACATGTCCTAAAGTTGCAATTGAGACTCTCCTAGCCTGATAGAATCCTCAATTGGTACAACTATGGCATAGCTCCCTGTCAATAACTTTCAGGTCCCCAGAAGTTGCTTGTTGGGCTCATGGTTAAAGCATATTGCACTTTAGGAATTTTCTCTGGTGTAACAGTTTCTAGAGGGGCACATAAAGGGGTTCACCTTCTCGCAAGTGTCCCTTTGTGGCTGTGGGCAGGTGTCCACAAGCTCCTCCACTCCAAATGGCTCTGGGAATAGGGGTGTCCAAAGATGGCATTTCCAGTCAGTTGTCTGGGATCAGACTGCTTCTTATTCTGTTTTTGTAGCTGCTGGGTGGTTAAGGGGGCTCAGTCCTCTGGGTCCCAACTCAGGGACCCTTGAAGTAGCAATTGCTCATTAAGTGTCCCTGCTGTTGACTGCTCTCTCACTCCCTGGGTTACGTGCCCAAGAGGCTGCACCATAGAGCTCTATCAGGGGATTTAGGTCAAGTTCTCACTGCACCCTGGCCAGGGTTCTGCAATTTGTTGTAGTCTACCACACAGCTACCAGACCTGGGCTTTAGCTGCCAGATCTGGGCTTTAGTTGCCAGATCTGAAATCCAGCTCATGCTCTGAGCTGTCTGAGGTGCAGCTGTCTTCCCACTCAGTCCCGATGTCTGACTGGGTTAAGCTCCAGCAAAGAACTGACAGGCCCTGGCTCAGTAGTTTTTTTTTTTTTTTAACCAGCTTGCTGGGCCCTCGTTGGCTTTAGCAAAAGTACCACTCTAGCTTGCCTGGGAGACTCATCTCCTGCTTTTTTCCCTAGGGCAGAAGGCAGCAAGGCCACCAACCTCTAGCAGGGGACTTCGGGCCTAATCCACTCTGTCACAGAGCAATATAAGAAAGCTTACTAAGGTGTCCCAACTTACACTGGCAGCCATTTTGTTTTCTGGGCCACAGGGTGGAAAAATGTTTTAGAGTGACATTTACTTTCCTGCTGACACAGCTGGAAATTATATCCGTAGTGATTACTAGTAGGATTTCATACTGAAGATTAAACTTTTCTGTTTCGTAAGAAGATGTTGAAGTATTCTCTCACATTCATATAAACAAAATTATTTTAAAGATGGAATATCATGGAAACATTAATCGATACCAAAGACTATATTGGTGATAACTATCTATATTAATGGCCAAAAGGAAATAATTAATATAGGAATGTCACAAAATATTTTTAAAACTTATTATCCTCATGTTTTAAAATGCAGAGATCTTTGCTTATCTAGTATAAAAAACTAAGACCTAAATACTTAAAATAATGCCCCATTTACTCTTCATTATTTATAAAACCCAAATAGAATGGAATTTGGGGCCACAGATCAAATGTTACAGATAGCTATTTGCAGAAAGTTTACCAGCAAAACAGAATCAGCAATAATGTTTAGTGTCATATAAAGATTATTTAAAAATTCAATTTACAACTGACTATTTAATTCCCTGTATAATATATCAATACATTTATAATTTATTTATTTTTCAGGGGTACACTATTTAAGTTCTTCAGGTATTGCTTTTTGACAAGCCCAAATGCTTCATGGCAAAAGTGATTCTTAGCTATCAGACTCTGACACTTAAAACTCTCTCCAGGGACATCCTCACATTGTAATTCATTCTGAAGTGGTCCAGCTACACAATTAATTATGGGAATTTCCCATCTCCCTAGTCTGGAGACGGGAAGCAAAGCCTCTGAGGATGCCGGCAGCGGGACAGCCGCGGCATGTCTGGGCTGTCCGCTGCCTGCGTGCTCCGCGGCTTTGCTCCACGTCTCTCCAGACTAGGGAGACGGGGAGCAAAGCCGGGGAGCACGCAGGCAGCGGACAGCCCAGACACGCCGCGGCTATCCCGGTGCCGGCGTCCTCAGAGGCTTTGCTCCCCGTCTCCCTGGTCTACTTGTCTTCAGCAGACCAGGGAGATGGGCAGCAAACCCCGTTTGTAACTGCGGATCCGACATAAGTCGGATCCGCGTAACTCGGGGACTGCCTGTATTTAGTTTTTTCTTGTCCTAATTTTGATAGTGTCTATTTAAATTTACTTTGAGATGTTAGTGGTGATAGCTGTTTAGTAGAAGTGTGTGTATGTCTAATCCTCATGATCCTAACAAAAGAATTTCTTATAAGGCTCTAATACATAGCTTCAGAATTCTCAGCCACCCAGTGATGGTGCTGTGTTGTGAAATTCCCATAATTAATTGTGTAGCTGGACCACTTCAGAATGAATTACAATGTGAGGATGTCCCGCTGCAGGCGTGTTCCGCAGCTTTGCTCCCCGTCTCCCTGGTCTGCTGGAGACCAACAGACCAGGGAGACGGGGAGCAAGCCGGGGAGCACGCGGGCAGCGGACAGCCCAGACGCACCGTGGCTCTCCCGCTGCCGGCGTCCTCAGAGGCTTTGCTCCCTGTCTCCCTGGTCTGCTGGTCACCAGCAGACCAGGGAGACGGGGAGCAAAGCCGCGGAGCACGCGGGCAGCAGGACAGCCACGGCGTGTCTGGGCTGTCCCGCTGCCCCAGTGCTCCATGGCTTTGCTCCGGATGCCTGTGGTACAGCAGCTGGAGCGCTGCCGGTTGGTCCCGTAGCGCTGCTCTGGGCGCTACTGGACCAACCCGGCAGCACCCCAGCTGCTCTGCCCCAAGCGTCCTGATTCAGCCACTGCTGGTCAGTTTCAGCAGCGGCTGAATCAGGACGTCTGGGGCAGAGCAGCTTGGGTGCTGCTGGGTTGGTCCAGTAGCGCCGAGGAGCGGCGCTACTGGAGCAACCCAGCAGCACCCAAGCTGCTCTGCCCCAGGAGTCCCCAAGTCAGCCACTGCTGAAACTGACCAGCGCTGACTACAGGAAGCCCAAGGCAGAGTTGCTCTGCCCCGAGCTTCCTGGAAGCAGCCGCTGATCAGTTTCAGTAGCAGCTCATTTGGGGACGCCTGGGGTTCTTAAGTTGAATCTGTATGTAAGAACTGGCGTCCAGATTCAGCCTGTTGAAACTGATCAGTGGCTGATTCCAGGAAGCCCGGGGCAGAGCAACTCTGCCTCGGGCTTTCTGTAGTCAGCCGCTGGTCAGTTTCAGCAGTGGCTGAATCTGGATGCCAGTTCCGACTTACATACAGATTCAACTTAAGAACAAACCTACAGTCCCTATCTTGTACATAACCCAGGGACTGCCTGTAACACTGAGACTACATCTAGACTGGCATGATTTTCCGCAAATGCTTTTAACGGAAAAGTTTTCCATTAAAAGCATTTGCAGAAAAGAGCGTCTAGATTGGCACAAAGAGCGTCGCGATCGGGGCTTTTTTGCGCAAAACAAATCTGAGCTGTCTACACTGACCCTTTTGTGCAAAAGCTTTCGCGCAGAAGGACTTTTGCCCGAATGGGAGCAGCATAGTATTTCCGCAAGAAGCACTGATTTCTTACATGAGATCGTCAGTGTTCTTGTGGAAATTCAAGTGGCCAGTGAAGACAACTGGCAAGTTTTTCCGCAAGGTTCATATAAATCCACAAGTTGAGGTTGATTCAAACACTAATGAATAAATCTGTATCATCCCTGAAATCCTTACACTTGAACTGTTGGCATGTTTTCTCCAATTGCTAAATTTACTCTTAAAAATAAATCCTGAAAGAGGCTAAATATTTTTATACCCAGAAAGTATGGAGCTCAATGTCCCAAAATTTTAGGGCATTTGGATTGGGCAATGTGTGCGATATGCTAGCAGATGGTTAGCTGTTGACGTCTTTACATAACAACAAAAATCACCATAGTAGCAAATCACCACCTAAATCACCAGCACTGCTACCACCAGCCAAAACTGTGTGAGAACAGCAGCCTACCTCAAGTGAAGAGGAGCCTGAGGGCAATTTGTTGGAGCAAGTGCATCCTTCGCAAAGGCAGACACAAATGCCAGTTGTACCATATGTACACTGTCAAATGCATGCAAGAGTCTGCAACCCAGCTGACTTTTGCTGAGAGCTTTGAGAAAGGCCAAAAATACTAACTGGGTCTACTTATTTAGGATTTTACAATTTGCCCCTCAGTGTAGACTCCCAGATCATCTTCCAGTTCCTATTATTCAATACTGCCTATGTGAAGATGTTGGTGTTTGATCTTTTTTAAATTTTCCAGCATAACGCTCAAGGATTCCAAAGCTGACTGTTGATCTTGCTCCATCATGGCAACTCCTAAGACTTCCTTCTAGAAATGTTTTCCAGAGTAGTGAAGGACAGAGTATAGCATCTCTGTGAGTATGAAGATGGGGCATAGATCTGAATTCTGAAATAGAGATCTGTGGTCAAATGACTGATTACATACCCATTAATACTCTTTGAATCAGCTATTGCAGTTGCATCATTCTCTAGCAAACCAAACTGCCCATATGTGGATTAGGTAAAGCAACACTCTGCCAGCAGGTAGCAGCACAGTTAGCAACATCCATAGTTAAATTGGTCAGATGCTTTCTAATGACCTATTTTGTCAGTTGCTTATTACTTTGCCAAACTTTGACCATTCAGACTGAAATTTCCACTATTGGGTATCTGCCATAAACTCAGTTTTTGGGGATGTTTGAGCTAACATGTTTCAGTCATTTCTTAGAATGAAAACACATTATTTTGACTATCTTAAAAATATTAAAACAATTTCATTAAGAAACCACAGAATGTCTATGCTTTGGGGAAAAAAGAGACTTGCAAAATGCATGATGCAAATGCAAGAAACTAAATTAAGGGTTTTTAAAATATCATTTCTTAATTTTTGACTGCTTGAGTGTGCAAACTTAATAGTCCTGTAACTTTGTATGTATTTGTATGTATTTTCTATTTTTAACAATTATCAGCATTCTTTTTTATTTTTAAGAAAATAACAAAAAATCCCCAAATTGATTATTTTTGCAAGGTCATTATGAAGGCAAAAATGGCATTTTAAAAAATACACTCAATTAAAGAACATCAGGATTCTTTTTCAAAAGGTATGACCCAGACAGAATGTATAAATTCTACTTCACTTGTTTTCCAGAGCTTATCTTTGTAGCTGTGCCCTTGTGTCACTTTCTCTCTTCTTTTTTCCTACCTTCCCTGCAGTGGTGCTTCTCTTCTACCCAGTAGGATCTAAGGACCCACACTGCCATCTTCTCTGCTATTTCCTAACAACCTGACATGAATGGCTGTTTCAAGAGCCCTGGAATCATTTGGACCTTGAGCAATACCACTCAATCTACAGAATTAATACAATCAAACTTCTAAAACGTTTTTTCTTTGACAGCTTTTCAAACTCAATAGAAGGGACACAGAGCCTGGTCCAGAATTGATGGAAGAAAGTGGGTGTCTTTACATTGATTTTGGACAAAAAAAAGAGAAAGAAGCAAAAGGAACTGTGATATTTAGCCCCTGAAATGCAAACTGTAAAGAGCCATCAAAGTAAGTATTTATTCTGAAAGAGTATTCTGACTTTCAGCATGTCAAACCAGATTTTCTCAGTGTATGATGTAATATAAGAGAATAAGAACTACTACTCTGTAACACCTCCAGAACTGCACAGTCAAAAACAATCATGGAATAATAGCAGCTATCTATTTTAATTTTATCAGAAAGAGAATAAGGATGTCACTGTCTCTGGTTTCTAGAATTCCATGATCCAGAAGGAAGCATCACAACATAAGGCAAGTTTCATAACATCAATAAGAAAATTTTCTGCTCTTTCTATGCTGATATTGCCTTTACCAATTAATACACAGCATGGCAAGAGCCCCTCTTTCCTTTGCCAGCTTCCCCACCTTTCTCCTTCTCGGGAAGGACCTCGGGTAAAACACCCCCTATCCGCCCTGCTGTTGTTTAGCTCAATAGCTGTTGATTTTCAATATACCTTTCTCTTCTCCTCCATCCAAAAAGGGTGGGGGGCTTTAAAAGGTCTCAGGCAGGCCTGAAGTGGAATCAGATGACCCTATCTGATCCAAGATAGCCCTGTCTCAGCTGATCCTACTCTGCCTGAGACAACCTCTTGTCAGCTGCTTCTGCTTGACCTTCAGTAACTCATCTCTGATTAAGAGGGAAATTGGCTTTTTACCCTTCTAGGGCTACCTTTTCCCACTCTGGTGGGACTCTGAAGCCCTCTGGTTTGACTTTGTCACAACAGTAATTAAAAAACATTAAACACCCATATATAATATACACATTGACAGAAGATACCTATACACTTTTTGGGGGGTTGTTTCACCATATCCTTTATGTTGCAGTATACCAGAGTTCAGAGCAATATAACTTGACAATGAAATGTGCCTTGATCTGAAAATTGGCAAAAAAGCTTCAGCAGACAAGAAAGCTGAATTGAGAAAGATACAATTCCCCCCGCCCATATAGGAGCTGTCTTTCTATGTTACTTTGATACTTTATAAAATACATTCTGTGCAACAAGAGCAATAAATATTTGAGATGTTCTAGTAGAATGTGAGAGAAAATATCATACTGAAAACCTTACATATAAATTGGCCTTTTCAGAAAAAGTGCTAAATGATAATGTTGCTGTCTGATTTTCAGTGATTGTTGTTTTATAAGATTAGTTTTCTGGAAAAGTATAATATTTGAACGTCTTTGATTAAAGATTGGACATCAGGGAGAATCAGAGAAAAAACAGTATTGTCAATAGGTGTGAATGGAACAGCAGAGTGTAATTGTTAGGTCAGTGATCTCCCCCAAATATGTAAGGGTAAGAGTGGGGAAATCACCCTTACGTGTCTTTCCTTCATTTGACAGTTCTCTTTGTTGCTACATACATCTGCATTGCTTCATCTCTTCCCGCTTCAAGCACAGAATTACAGAGATGCATTTTCTGTATATAGTATGTAGTGGTGTGGGAACTTTTTTAGAAGTAGGGGTACTGGACCCCCCTTCCTCTGTCCACCCCCACTCTCAGCTAAGACCAAGAGCAAGACCAAGCCCTAGCATGCAGAGCCAGCAGCCAGGATCCCACGTGCTGGATTTTCAGCTACCACTCTGTGCACTAGAGACTCTGTGGCCCCGCAGTGTCTGAGACTCTAACTGGGACCCCAGCACACAGGGCTAGTAGAAGACACCCCTCCCCCAGCACATGGTGTGGTGGCAAAGAACCCAGTGCATGGGGCCAAACACCCAATGTGTGCAGCTGCAGCAGGGGCCCATGTGCTAGGCCAGTAGCTCACAGGTATTGCAGTGCCTCCCATTCTCCTAGTTTCTACACCTATGACTATATAAAGCCATTTATCTGAAGATAAAACATTTTCACAAACACTTTCATGTCCACTGAAAAATGAGAGATGTTTCCCAGAAAATATAGATAATCTAATAAAGGGAAATAGCTCTTAGCTCATTTCATTGGGGGAAAAAATCGCTGTTTCAACAACTCCCAAAGAACATGAATTGAGAATAAAGAATACAATAGACATGATTTTTGCTCATTACACAAGGTAAATGTTCATTTAATTTACTATACTTTAATGTCCCAATACTTAATATTCCTTAGATTTAAAAGCACTTGAGTTTCGAATTAATATTTATTATTCGTCAAGTATTGTTACTCAAATTCAGTAATAATACTTAAAACTTAACTATTGATATTGCTTTACATCTTCAAAATATTATGCAAACATTGATTAACTGCAAAATCTCTGAGGAACTTAAGTACAGTAGGAGCCTCATTATTCTGAATACTGTAGAAATGACACAAACAATTGGCAGTCTTCCCATTCCACAGAGACGATTTAGCGGCAAAAAGACAATGCTGCAACTAGGTCTAACATCATTAAGACTTCATTATTTTTATAACATGCATGATGGCACATAGAAACGGCCATGCTAGATCAAACCTAAGGACCATCTAGCCCATTATCCTGTCTTTCAACAGTGACCAATGCCAGGTGCCTCACAGGATATTAAAAGAACTGACAATCATCAAGTTATCCATCCCCTGTTGCCCATTCCTAGTTTCTAGTGAACAGAAGCTTGGGGCACCATCTCTGCCAAGCTGGTTCATAGCCATTGATGGACCTTTTTAATATTCCAGCTACCTGAGTAAGGGAACAGAACAGGATCTTACAACCTGACACCCAGTTACATAAAGAGGTTACTGTGTGATTCGCTAGTTCAGTAACATGTTAGTCTTTGTATGACAACATCAGATCACAAAGTTCCATATGTGATAAACTGTGGCTAGATCTACACGATTAGAGCTCTAATTTATACTGCAAATTGTAATATGAAAACAGCTGTATCATGAATGCCTTCCAGTATGTGGCTCCACCAATACTGATAGGCCTTCTAGCATGTATACACCATAGAGAAATGCTTAAATCTCAAATATCCT
Organism: Pelodiscus sinensis; assembly: GCF_052426305.1. NCBI lineage: Eukaryota > Metazoa > Chordata > Testudines > Trionychidae > Pelodiscus > Pelodiscus sinensis. The sequence goes on from NC_143054.1 coordinate 49,767,197, forward strand.
ATTCAGGTGCACATGTCAAGGACAAGGGGTGAACTGTATCCTGGGAAACCAGTTTACTATGAACAAAAGAGGCAAAGTGTCTAGGAGGTCTTAAAGAAAGAAACTCGCTAAAACACTGGACAGACAGGACAATGAAATGTGGTGCAAGAGAGAGAAAAGTCACAGAAGCTAGATAATATTTTCCATGAGAAGACAGATCAGCTAGCATGCAACAGACTTCATTGTGAGAGGATACCCTTCCTGTGTTCTGGACTCAGATAGTTCTCCAATGACTCACAATGGAAGGCTGAGATAGAAATTAAGGGATTTTGCAATTTCAGATGCTTATTGTTTTGTATGATCTACATCCCTTTGAGACTTTTATACTATTCTGTGACTTACATAATTGAGTATATAGAAACACACAGGTATTAGATAAGGGGTGAGGAGCCTCCAACATGTCAGCCACATGTGGGTCATCAGGGTTAAACACTGGTGGGCTGTTAGATGGATTGTTTACTTGAGTGTCCACAGGTGTGGCCATTTGAAGTGCTCAGTGGCTGTGGTTCACCATTCCCAGCTAAAGGAAGCTGCAGGAATCAGTGCAGACTAGGCACATTAAAAACCTTGACCATTTCTATTCATAACTCTTACAATAACTTCTAGGCATCAAATGCTGGAATCAGGTGTCCAAAAGAGTAGACTTGGTGCGAGGTGTCAAGGTTCATTTGAATTGTGCTCAGCTGTCATGGTCTAGTCAGGTAATTTGTATGCCTGAGACCTGCTCTATGAAAACAAATTTTATATTCCCGACTAAGATCTGGCAGCCATAAGCATGAAGGGCAGTAGAAAAGTTTCAAAAAATTAACAAAATCTGCACAATATGAATATTCCTGACACATTCAAGCAACTGGCAACTTACCACATTATATTCTGCCATGCCTTAAGGGTGGGTGTCCATGACTTTGAGAAGAACTATGTCACACAGCTGTTAGCACAGCACCAGTTACGGACACAAGACACAGCTCAATCAACACAACCATGCAACTAAATCCTGAAAATGGCAAAGGATAAAGACTGGGAGCCACAGAGGGACTGTACCCCAGGAATGAAGTGTGCATAGAAATGATAGACATCCTCATTGCTTCCATCAGCAGCCCTGGATATACAAATTACAGTAGTTCATTTTGGTGGTGACTAATGCTTGGACCACTGTGAACCAAATCTTAATTTGAGATGGAGTAAAACGGAACCACAGGCACTGAGAGCCGTGGGGCTCTATGCATGCAGATGGTTAGGTAAACAAACCATCTGGTGGCCCACTAGTGATTAATCCTAAAGAACCATATACAGCATGTGTTGTAGGGTTGCAGGTTCCCCACTGCTGTCTCACACACTTGCATATTGTAGCCAGACAGGAACTCCCACCTGTAACATCCATCTTGCTTGCCTGGAGTATACAGGGCACACACAGAGCAGTAAAATCAGCATAGTCTTTGAAGCTGTGACAGGAGGCCCGGATATGCTAGCTCACAGTGACCCTAGACAACTGTAAGCAGAGATATGATGGTGATCGAGCTAATCGCTGACCAAGAGGCTGCTGAGGAGTGCCCTTGACTGAAATCCATATTGATAAGATCACACACTTGTCCACAGAGGGAGGAATCTCCCGCCCAGTAAAGAATGTCTAGTACTCACAATTTAGTTATCTCTCTTGCAAGTGTAAATTAAGTTGAAACTCCTTGTAAGAACTGGCATCACAAAGACGGACCAACACAATTTGGCATCTTAGATAAGAAAGAAGATACGGGCCCCTATGGGTATAAAGATGGGTCCAGCAGCACACTTACTCTGAGCGTCAATATACCATCTATCTGCTGGTTAGGTTAGATTATTGGCCTCCCGAGGTTCCACGGGGATGCCCACCTAGTATTCGTCTTTCCTAGGAATTAAGGGACCAGCCCTGGCCTGACACGCTGGAGTCGAGAGAGGCACAAAAGGGGGTAAAATTGTACCCATATCTGTCCTTCTGTTTTGAGTGCATGCATAGAATAGAGCTCTTTAAAGATTAAGCTGTCACTTGGTACCATTATTTTCTATCTTCCTTTTTCCTGTGTAACCATTTTAAGATCTGTATTTGCTAGCAGTTAAGAAATAGAGCAATAGCCATTGTAACCATATGATTTATAAGTTTCTTTAATAAACCTGTAACTGTTTAAACTTTAGCCTGACTCCTTCAGTTGCTGAAACAGAACCAAGCACAATTTAAAAGAACTCCAGAAAGGTCCTGCAGTACCTTAAAGACTAACAAAACATGTAGATGGTGTCATGAGCTTTCATGGGCACAACCCACTTCTTCAGATGCTTACAAAAGCTCATGACACCATCTACATGTCTTATTTGTCTTTAAGGTGCTGCTAGACTATTTGGTTCTTTTTAAATTTTTCCAGTTACAGACTAACTGTACCCAGCTGTACCCGGTTACAGACTAGCTGTACCCGGTTACAGACTAACTGTACCCAGATACCCCTATGAAGCTTCCAAATAATTGGTTAGTTTGAAGAAGAGAGCTTTTTACTAGAAAGAAATTGATATAGTCTTGTGCTAGAGTTATTATTTTGTGTTAGATTTACTGTCACCTTGAAAATTCCACAAATAATTTTTGTTCAATCATACAGAATATCTGATAGGTACAAAACAGAAATCAAATAACGTTTAAGTATTTTCAAGATTTTATCATTTTAATATTTTTGTCCTCTCATAAAATGTATGCTATTTGACCACTGTAAAATGATGTCCATTTGAATACAGATGTCTTCATTTTGTTTTAAGTTCCTTTATGTTATCAATTACCTATTAGTTAATATTCTATTATATCTTCTCTATAGACTAAATGGTAACAGAGAATGTATCCTAGATATTTAAATATGCCAGCGTATTGTAGAATTAATGGATCATGCAAATGGAAAAATGCAGTGCTGCCAAATATAAGAATAAGCCAGGGAAAGATTTGTGAGTGTTTGGGGGAAACCAACTCCTTCAGGGGAAAGTACAAATCCACTGAATTGCGAAATATATCTATAAAGCTTTTAAAATATCTTTAAAATAATAGGCTAATATTTAATAGGCTGAAGAGCCATTTCCACTGCTTTCACCTACTGCCCTGCAATATGCAGGCACACAAATCATTTCAAAATTGCTGGCTTTACAATACAGAATGAAGAATGCCTGTTTACTATTTTAAAAGAAAAAAAAAGATTGAATTACGCAGTATTAATATTTCCAAGCTCTATTACACAGATAAAGTGAGTCCAGGATAGAAATATAATTCGTGGATGCAAAAAGTGATAGAGATGCTTATTGTCTTGGGGATTGTATGAGATTACAATGGTCTGCCCATATCATTGGTAATTAAAAATTGGAATTATCTTTAACATAAGTGCTGATCTCAGTATAGTGGCTAAAAGAAAAATAGCCATTTCATAAAAATAATCTCATTTTAAAAATAGCCATTCTTTTACAAAGGAATTTCAAAACCTACAGGGAGAAACTCCAGAGCTGGCCTCATATGCAAATTTGACACTCTCTCTCATGGCTTGATTTTCCCTTTCATATGTGTTCTTTTTTTTATTGTATCCTTTGGTATATATGGTTGTGCCAATTTTCTTCCACTTTTTGATCTGAGGAAGTGGGTCCGGCCCACTAAAGCTCATCACCTAATAAACGATCTTGTTAGTCTTTAAAGTGCTACATACTCCTGTATTTTGTTTCAGCTACACCAGACTAACATGGCTACATTTCTATTACTATACTACATAGTCTTGTGACACAGGTTTTGTCCGGGTGCAAGCCCGGGGCCTCTCCACTGAGCAGGACCCCAGCCTAGCGAGCCCCCTGTCTCAACTGTACGGACCCTAAGACTGGGCATGAGCAACCGTCCGGACCCGACCTTAGGGCAGAAGGTACTCAGTGAGCCTCTAATTCCCGGCTGCTAGTCCCGGGAGCCTCAGTTTACCTTCGCCGGCTCTGTCGGCTTGTTGTTCGTGTCTCCTTTACTTCCCCTGCCTACTGCTTGCTAGAGGCCTTTCCAGGGTGGCCTGGGGACTAGGGGGACCCGGGCCTGCCGTCTCCACCAGGTCTCAGCCTGGGGCCCTAAGGGTTCGGGTGAACACCCTCACCCGGCTGACGGGGTCCCACCCCGTAACGTGTCAGCCCACGGCCTTCAAAATGGCCCCACCCCGGGCTGCTTCCTAGCCACCCTCTCATTTGCCCCTCCTCGTCCAGGGTGCGGCCCCTTACCTTCTCCTGGAGGTTCTGCCAGTGTTCTCCCGGTCTCTCCCCTGGTGGTGGAGAGGGGGGGGGCTCGTCCGTTGCCACCGCGGAGGGAGGAACCGCCTCGACTGCTTCCCCCCTCCCTGGTTCCCTTGGAGGCTGCTTTTGAGCCTCCCGCTGGAGGCTGCATCCTCGGCTCCGCCCCCCCGCTCGGTGTCCTGCTGGCGGGGCGTCCAGGTGGTGGCCCCACTCCTGCAGTCCCGACAAGCGGCATGCTCACCCGAGCCGTATCCATCAGCCCCGGCAGCCCGGCTCCTGTTCTCCTGAGACAGGCGGGGATGCTCTTCCGAGCTGGCTGCCCCCGACGCTGCCCTCCCCGAGCCATTCGCCGGAGCAAGCGCTGCCCGCCTGTCCGCGCTAGTGCAGGCCGCTGCTGGCCCGTCACATCCTGTTTTTTGTTTCAGCTACACCAGACTAACACAGCTACATTTCTATTACTGGCTTGAAGAAAGACATGAACTAGACGGGCCATTATATTCAACTCCCAATTGACATAAAACATTAAGTACGGGATACTTCCAGTCCACTCAATTAGCTTCATTAGCACTGGCACTACAATTGACAGATACTGCCCCCCTTCTTTTTCTGTTACCTATTGGGAGGTTCCCTCCTTTTTTTCCAGTCTGCTTATCTGAGAAAGTGGGTTTTGCCCATGGAAGCTCATGATACTATATATATATTTTAGTCTATGAGGAGCTAAAGGACTACTTTTTTTTTAAGTTACAGATTAACATGGCTATCCCTCTGAGAGATGATAAAGATGACATCCCAGCCTAGGGGCTGTAGGTGAAAAGATATAGTCCTTGCAAGGTAACAGAATGGTGGCTACTGGTGATGATGGGAAGGTGACAGTGATGAGGAAGATGTTGACTAACATTTTTGGTTATTCTACAAGAGATGGTATGAGAATATGGATGCGTAATATCTTTACCTATCTTATTGGGCTGGGATGTCTGTGACTCTGCTAAACGCATTAATACATTATATTTATTGATATGCAAGAGTTCCTATAGTGTGAGTGTTCCAACTCCACATACTGGTGTTACTAACTACATAATAATTTAAATAATACCAGGCCTGATATTGGGACAAGAGCTTATCAACAGTCAAAGTGATAAGTGAGAATTCTTAAGTAACATGTATAATTGATATACAATCTAAAGATTTAGCAACAATATCAATGTGAAGTAGTTTAATACTGATAGTTAACAGTAGAGTGCTATGTTCAGTTTTTAATAGGATCTATTACAATTTTACACTTGCATATCACTTTAATATAAAAAGAGCATATTCAAGCAGAAAGTATGATTAATGAAATGTTATATCTAATTTATTTCTAAAGTATCTTAATTATGTCTAAAGGGGGTTACCTGCCTACTTAAGAACTAACCTGTTTATTTTATGTGTTAAACTATATTGTGTGCATTCACATGTAAAGATAAAGGCATAAATCACTTAATGCACAAATAGATACTAGTTATGTTTTGTGGAGTAAGTTACACAAAATATTTTAATGTTATTATTGACTTATGACTGTAGTTTTAAAAACTCTCAAGGGTTATTAGAGACAAAGGCAGAGACTCTCAAGCTAAATGTATGATAAACTGACTGGTTCAATATCTAATTCCGTATATATATAATTTCAATATCAAAGGCTGGAGCAGAGGATTGTAATATTATAATCACTCCAAAATATATTGCTTAAATTAAAATGAAAGCACAATCACTGAATTATGTTCTTTTTTTGGTGGTGGTGGTGTTGCTGCTTTTTTATTTCGAGCTTTTATTTCTGTAAGCAGGGAATTTGGTGTATAACCATATTTCCTGGATGGCTGAAATAAATAAGTGAATAAAGCAGCTTCATACACTTGGGGAGAATTATCTTAATACAGAATGAGACAGATTGTTCAAAAAGACAAATACAGACCATACAAAAACACGAGAAGAGGTTATTCAGATCATCCATCTCTCTGTTATCAAACTTGCCCTCATTCCCCTGATCTCAGACTATTACTATTTTAACTGCCTTTATAGAGCTGTATGAATTTCAAAGTGTTCCACGAATTAGATTTATGAACAGTGCAGTACTATGAAGCTATAATAAATGCTTGGAGAACCTGCTTTAAGAGTTGAACATTCCTGAAAGCAAACATCATGAAAATCTGTTTAAAAGAGGCTATCAGGAATAAACAAGTTGAAATATCATCAACTAGTTTTCAAAACTAATGGAAAATTACTAATAGCATGGTGAAGAACTAAACCTTTCAATATATTTACATTAGTACAAACAGAACATATAGATATGCTGTGGATATTAAAGAACAAAAACAAAATAGAAAAATAGAATGAATGCTTTTATATATAAGGGTACATCTACCCTATAGGACAAAGTCAAATTAAGATATGAAATTTCAGCTACTTTAATTGCGTAACTGAAGTTGAAGTAATTTAACTTGGCTTTTGGTGTGGTCTACACTGCAGGAAGTCAAAGGAAGAACTCTCCTTTTTTACTTTCCTCGCTCCTCAGGAAAGAAGAGTTACCAGCATCAACTGGAGTGCTCCTCTCAGTTCAAATTAGTAGTCTTAATTAGACTGCTAATTCAAACCCTGGAAGATAGTCAGCGGTAGTTTCGATATTCCTCTGCAATGCAGATGTACTCTTATCGGGGTTGCTCTGTTTCCTCTCTCAGAAATAGCTGTAGTGAACATGTTTGTCAAGAATATCCATTGCTTTGTAAAGCAGTCAAGAAAAAATGCTTACTTTAAAAGAGCCAATTTCACAAAGCAGAAAACAATTATGAGCCAAATCAGCTGGGAGAAAGACTTTAAAGAGAATGTCAACTGAAATTGGGAACTATTTAAAAAATTTTACTAACTGCTCAAAGAGCAACAATTCCACAATAGAGTAAAAAGGAAAGAACAGTTAAAAAACCAACACAACTAAATAAATAGCTAGATAGATGATAAAACAAGTGAAAATAGCTGCATAGTACTGTCTGATTCATAAACCTAATTTATTTATTAGAATGAACAATTCACTGTTCTTCCAAGAGTTATTAAAAAACAACATTAACAGTCTAGCAAACTCCTTGGTCAGCTTTTTTTACCTCTTGAATGCTAATAATCATAACCTGCAATTTAAAAATGTCTAACTTCAATAGCGACTGTTTAATATCCTCTTGATGTGTGGTTGGAATGGAAAGAATTTTATAAGCAACCTATGATAAGACTACCAGCTGTTCCATGGTGTGGAGGAGGTGCACTGCAGGGAGGAGAGAGAGTGGTGTGCACTCAGGTAAGAAAGCAGAATAGGGTGGAGGCAGAGTGGGGGAAGAGTGATTGCCACCAGCAGTCTGGTTCTCTGCCTCCCTGACTGGTCTTTCCAGGGCTAGAAGTATCCAAACACACACTAGATTCCACTGCAGTTTGGAGTTTCCCTTTGTGATAGTTTAGAGCTAAGCAGTGATTCCATAAGAAACAAAGTGGTTAAGAAGTGGAGAGGTACAGGCATATGCCCTGGCATATTGGAAAATTGGTGCCTACAGTCTAATGTTGATTTAGCTGTCAGAGGGGAAGACCTCATGTAATCATATCTTCTATTTCTTTTAGTTCTTATGTGAAACCAGAACTAGAGACTGGACTCCTTTTGTGTTTCTTTGGACAAGGGAACATCACTAACTTTGGCAGTAGACTTCAGGAAGTAGTTGAGTACACATCCCTGCCTTCTGATTGCCTAGGTACGAAATGGAGATGCAATGCTGCTGTAATAAAATGTGTTGAAGGCACATTTTCCCTCCGCTTCTTTATGTCTTAAATATTCTGCAAATAGAGCATATGTGGATAATATGACTCTCTCCTAATCACTCATAACAGTGGGAATGGAGATTGATGATGGGCATGGACTTATTACTATGACAAAGTGTTTGAATTCTAAAAACTTCATCATTGATAATTTTATAATCTTTCATAAAAGGTCTCCTTTCACTTTTCCAAGCTGAAAAATTCCAGACTTTTAAGCTCTCTTCATATGGAAGCTGTTCCTTAATCATTTGAGCTTTGTACTTTTCCCAGTTCCAGTATATCTTTTCTTTGACCAAAACTGTAAGCAGTATGCAAAATATGGGCATGGATTTATAAGATTCCATTATAATATTTTCTTATTAACTATCTGTGTCTTAATATTTTTCTCAGAGTGATAGCTATATAAGTCTGTAACTTTGAGTAGTCTTGTGGCATCTTAGTGTAAGTCAGCTCTTGCTCCCTATCTTGAGATAGGGATGCAAATGAAGCTGACCAAAATTACTAATGAAGCGGGGATTTAAATATCCCATGCTTCATTAGCATAATCTTGCCCGTGCGCTATTTCAATAGCCAGCTGATTCGAACCAGGAAGTACGTGCAGGACCACGTTAGTTCAAATCAAACCCCTTGGTTCAAACTAACGTTATTTCGAATCAAAGCTCTTGGTTTGAACAAATGTTTCTCCTCAAAAAATGAGGAGTAATGTTATTTAGAACCAAAGGGTTTCATTCGAACTAACTCGTCACGGAGCGCACTTCCTGGTTCAAATCAGCTGGCGATCGGAATAGCGTGTGGATGAGATTATGCTATTAAAGCATGGGATACTTAAATCCCTGCTTCATTAGCAATTTCGGTTGAGATAGGGAGCAAGTGTAAACGTACCCTTAGAGACTAACCAAAATATATAGAATCATAATCTTTTATGGGTCAAACCCACTTCATCAGATGAATTGGAGTAGAAATAACAGAAATCAAGTGAGTGAGAGTGAGAAAGAGAGAGAGATGTGTGTATATATAAACAGCAGAAGATATACCTGTCAATTGTAGGACCCAGGTAGTCTGATTAACAGTTCATTTTTCATTGGGATATTCCACTAAACTTCTGAGCTGACAAACTGCCTATGACAAACTAATAGAAAGACTTCTGTTGATTATCAGTGGGTTTTGGATCAGGCTCAAATTGAGAAGTTAAATAAAACTGTGCTGTGTAGACATGCTCTTGAAATGTAGCTCAGAGCATAAAGACTTCCAAACATGGGCAAAAAAAGAGGAAAGGGCTTCACAATTCAGTTCCCATTATTGTTCATTATTTGTTTCATAGTAGCACCTAAAGTCCTTTTATTTAAGAATGATTTTCCTTTGTTTTTTTTTTCAAAACCAGACATGAATAATCATCTAACTTTTGATATCACAGCCTACATATGTAATCTATCTTTGTCCTTTATTTTGAGCATAAGGTACTTTTTTTGTAGTGACCACATCTAAAAAAATCATTAAAACATTTTTTAGGTGAAATTCACATTCATGTGCTTACTTTCCCCCAAACTGCTGCTTTAAATTATTATCGTTTCATGCACATAACTATAATGTTTCAGATTGTTAAATCAGACAGATGTTTTTGTACTCATAGCTGTATTTTGTAAGTGAGACAACAACAATACTGTATAAACAAAAATGTCATGCCTTGTTTTGTTATCCAGCATGAAAAAAGTAATAAAATATAGCCACAAGCATTACAATTTTATAAGGTAAAATCACCCTGAAATGTCAAAATATAACAACTCAGTCTTAATGGAATGTCTACAGTGATACAAAAGTATCTGACAAAACTGTGACACACTAAATCCTGAAAAGCTGAAAGGGCACTAATATTGGGTAAAAGAAGTTTTATATGACTAAGAAATACATATATTGAAACAATGCACCACCAACGATACTAAAACAACAAGACAGTGAAAATATGTCATAAAGCAGTTGGGTTCATTTTTTTTCATTTTCAAATATCTAAACAATTTTGAACTTCCCTAGCATTACAAAGTTTATTGAAAACAGCATTACAGTCCTATGAGCTTCTCAGTCAGCTCCTTTAAAACTCTTGGAGGAATAGTTATTTGGACTGATTGATTTTAAAATGATGTGTTTCAGTAGATATTGTTTAACATTTTCCTGATATAATAACGTAATTCAAATGATCATCACACAATATGACTACATCTGCTATTTTTCCCTCCAAAATCAGAATAGAAATTTTTATTGATGACTTAAACTTTTTATGCATTATGTTTGATCATTCTCTTTCTTTCATCTAGAAACAAAAGAATAACATCTTAGGGTTTTTTTGCTTCTAATATTTTTTAAACAAATTCTTTATTTATTCTGAACTCCATTAGCCATAGATTTTTGCTGCTACATTATGCTTCCCTTTTCAATACCCTGTGCGGACTGTGGGGGATGGAGGGCAATGGTGATAGGGAAAAGGATGATGGCAGAAAGGGTCAGGGTTTGGGGTGACAGGGAGGGACTCCCTCCCCCAGACTTCCAGGACTCCTGGGCTGGATTATGAAAATATTCCAGCTATATATGGCCATGGGCCATGAATTTGAGACCCCTGGTTTTGATGATCTTCTGAAACAATTGGGGAGCATGGAACCTTGGGGGTCCAGAGATCTGGGGCACTTCTACTGTATGAATTTTTCCATAGATGGGAACCTCAACAATTCCAGGTTCCCTGCTGTAGACATATGTTTTAAGTGAAACATTCAGAATATTATGTTTCCACATACTCAGGAAATTTAAACAAAAAACAAAACAAAAAGCCCACTTTTCCCTTTCTACATGGATTTTTCTTCCAGAATTTTAGAATTTCCTGTGGAACAGAAATGTCAGATTCTCCTGAGATGTATGACTGTCTGAGAAAAGAGCACGAAAGGAAAAACACATAGTTAATAGTATCAGATAATGAAGTTTTTAGCTTAGAAAATACAGAAGCTAATATTTAGCAACAGAATACCAAGGATACTAGTGCAATCCATAGATGTATAAATGGCAATACTGGGTAGGAGTAGAGTTGCTATATTGCCTTTCTATTTGGTAATGGTAGAATTGCAACTGGAACCCTACATCCATTTGTAATTCTCAAAATTCAAGAAAGATGCTGAAAAGTTCAAAAACAAGTCAGAAGTATGTCTACACTGGTGAGTTATTTCGAAATAACTCCCCTTATTTTGAAATAACACGGCGAGCATCCACACAACCAAGCCTGTTATTTTGAAATAATAACTCCTGCTTGTGAAGAGGAATAAACTTATTTCAAAATAAGTAGTACTATATCTAGTAGTGTAGATGTAGCCTAAGGGGCTGACAAACATATTCATCCATCACAGCCTATAAGTACTCACGTGGGGAACAGACATTTGATAATAGAAGGCTCCACAGTCTAACCTCTAGAAACTGAAAGGAGACAAATGTAGGTAAGAACTGTGGGGAAAATGGAACAGTTAACCATTGGAACGATTTTTGAAAAGTTGTTGTGAATTCTCCAACACTGGATATTTTTAAATGAAGATTAGATTTTTCTCCTCCTTAAAAGACATCCTCGAGTTAAAGCAGGATTAATTCATGGAAATCCTATGGCTTGTGTTATTCAGGAGATCCAACTAGGTGATCACAATGTTCCTGTCTGGCCTTGATAATTTATTAATTTTATCTGTGTCAAGAATGTATAAGATTTCGATATCAGTATCACAAAGGCAGTTGACACATACACAATACATTAAGTCACCTGACAAAATTCTCTCACATTTCCCCAATAGACTGCCAGCCAAAATCCAGCTTTTTCCCCTTCAAAGTGGAAATAAATTCAATGTGCATTTGAAAACTGTTTACAGACTGACAAATGATTCCTGTTTTGAAAAAGATCACTCCCTATTGACATTTACAATAGATTTGATTCCAGAAATAAGCTTGCTCCCTTTTGCACTGAAGCATTTTCAGGTTTCATTGCATTAGATTGCTAACTTGACACAATGAGACATCAGGAAGTCAGACTGGATGATCACAATGGTCCCTCCTGGCTCTGAAATCTATGAAATGGAAACTATGAACTAATTCAACGTTACTGACCCAACAAGTTGAAATGACTGAGGTTAAAAAGCACTGTTACCTCCTTATGATTAAACCACTGCCTTCCAGTCAGAGGGTGTCAAATCAATATAGGACACCCTTGCGATTCACAGTATGGCTATGTATGGTTCTGCATATCTGTGGGTCTCCTGTCCCAGCCTTCAAGAGGAGAGGTGAGGCAGGGGCCGAGAGCTGTGGGGAACTCACTGCAGCTGCCAGGAACCACAGTGAGTTCATGGTGGCTCCCAGCAGCTGAGGTGAGTTCTCAGCAGCTGTCTGGAGCTGAAGTGGGTTCCCCATGGCTCCTGGCAGCTGAGGTGAATTTTCCGCAGCTGCCAGGAGGCACAGTGAGTTCCCTATGGCTCCTGGAAGCTGTAGTGAGTTTCCCAAGGCTCCTGGTCCCTGTGGTCAGTTTAGGAGCCAGAGAGATCTCACTCCAGGGGCCAGAAGCTGTGACTCCCAATATTCACAAATTTTGCCATTCTCAGTGGATGTAGGAACACAGGTCTACCCTGACTGGTGAGGGTTTCTTTTACACACACACAAAAAGTAGAGGGAATTATGTGCATGTGTGTGTGTGTGTATGGGGGGGGGGAGAGAACAGATGCTCTGCCAGTTAATCATACTACATAGGTATGATATATTTAGACTGGCAGATTGTATTGAAATATATTGCATTCAAATTTGGGGGGGGGGGGGGAGGAAATGACCTATAGCATCAAATCAAGCATGAGGAAAATTATATTAAAGCATGTCAATTTTGTGTATCTACAAGATAATAAACGTTGGGTAAAAAGTGTGTCATTAGACTGCAGAAAATAAGTTGATCTGACATTGTCAGCTCTTTTCAAATTCTTCAATAGCTATTTAAATTTGTTCACAGCCCGGAAACTCCATAACCTACATGTTCTCTCTCCCTGTCCCTACTTTGTTATAAGAAATTTGAAAAACATCATTTTTAAGTATATGAGAAAAAAACCGAAATCATTCAACATTTATGTAATACAGAATCAAATATTCCCCAGAGATTCTGGTGTGAATACTAGTGATATTTTAATCAGATTAATACAACACCTTTATTCAGCATTATCCAACTGAACTGTTCTGTTATTCTAGCTACCTGCCAAAAGAAAAAAAATCTAAAAATAGAAGAGCACCCATATAATAATCATGCAGTGTATTGCAAGAGCATGTGTACAATCCCTCTCTTTATGCACAAAGCAAATCTGAATTGCAAGTACTTTGCCTATCTAACTACAAAAATGAATTCTATTTCTCAGCTGAATATTAGTCTAGCGTGTAAACCCACATGCCACCAGAGTACTTACCTGGCAAACAGCTACAGTAAAATTCACCTATCAAATCATGGCAATGGGCTCCGTTTTTGCAGGGTTTGAAGGCACATTCATCAATGTCTGTTGAACAGTTTTTGCCTGACAGAAAAGAAAATGAAACATTAAAACTATAAATCATGCTGGGTTGGGGAAAGCACAAAAACTACTTCATAGCCCAAGTGACAACTACATAATTTAACTTTTCCAGGTTGGGCACATTATATTTTGCTTCTGCTTGACAGCTTTAAAGCCAGGGATTTTCATAGATCATAGCTGATAGTTAAACAAATTAAATATTCTAAAGGCATGATGTACACAAGAAGAGTTAACTGAATGTGTAAATGCGTTGTGTGTGTGTTATTGTGTCACATTTCCAGTAGGAGAGTTACTGTTAGCATTATATGGCACATATGTTAAAAAAAGCTACGCTTAGAGATTTATTACCTCACCCCCAGCAAACTTGTTTCTAAAGCTAGGCAAGAACTGTGCTGCTCAGATCAAAACAGTCAGATATAAATGAATCTATTTTTCTTTCTCCTTTTATAGAGGCTTAAAGAAATTGCAATAGATCCTAATTGACAGATCTCAAAAAGTACTTGTCAGTAGGGAATCACCATTGAATGAACTGTTTGAATGATACTAATCAATAGGATAGTATGCTGTCTTTGACATCCCACTTGTACTTGTAACAACCTCTTCCCAGAGGCTACATACGGCACATGTGAAAGAGTTAATGATGAAATGATGAGTGTATTTATTGGGCTGGAAATATTTTCTGAATTCCAGATCAATGCTAATTTCAAGGGTGATAACATGGTTTTTGGTAAGGAAAGTAATAAAATATGAATTTTAACTTCCTACAGTTCTTTCAGATTTCAGTATGGAGTACTTGTTACCCCAAAAAATATTCTTACTGGAGACCACCCAGGGTTACATTAGTATGGGTTTATTTCCACTAGGTAAAACTAAACAGGAGAAAGCAGCCACCAGAGATTTAAACTAAAGAAGATAGAACTCTCTCTCACACAGACACACACACACACACACACACGCAAGCAAGCAAGCGAGCACACCCCCCTCTATTCATTCAGTCATTCACACCCATTCACTCCTGCCCTTAGGCACTAACACACTTACACAGATATATGGGTTGCAGAAGGAGCCAAGGCATGTGGCTCCTGGAGGGTCTGTCTGCTCATCATGGCTGGGGAAGCTGGTCAGGAGGAGAGACACTGGAGAGGAGCTTCTCAGGATCAGGGGAAAGAAAAAAAGAGAGTCTCACATGTGCTCCTTCTCCTTATATAGTGTCTCAATGGCTCCTGTGACTCATTCACCTTGTCATCAGGGAGCATGCCCAGACTTCCCTTTATCCAGTAGGGAGCATGCCCATACTGTGATGACTCATTGAAATGTGCTCCATTGTTCCAAGCCTTCTTCAAACACACATTAACACTCACACTCTCTCTCCTTTCACTCAGGGAGAATGCAGCTTAGGGAAAGTTTTAAGCAAGGTGACTGAGAGTTACAGTTGCAGTTTACAGTAAGTTTCTGAGAGTTACACAGATTACAAAGTTTGACAAAGATCACAATAAGTTGCAGTTTAAAACCTTAGACCTTACAGTTTGGTGTAGTTTCAGAAAATCCATGTATATAAACCAAGTAAGGTCAGGCGGGGGCTTTTTTATGCAACAGTACTAACATGTGCACTGTTGCAAATATTGTTACAGAATATTTTCCAGTTAGATTATTGAAGCTCTTATTACACTTGGAGACACAGAGGCTACATCTACACTTGCCGAGTGTCTACACTGCATGCACGTTCTTGTGCAAGTAAATTTACAATAAAGCTTTGGAAAATAGGGCTTCTTCCGGAAGAGTTATTCCTCTCCCCAGGAGGAATAAGCCCTCTTGCGCAAGAGCTCTTGCGCAAGAGGGCAGTGTAGACAGACGACATGAATTTCTTGTGTAAGAAACCCCTATGGCTAAAATGGCCATCAGAGCTTTCTTGCACAAGACAGCGACCACACTGCCATAGATGCTCTTGTGCAAAAGCACATGCCAGTGTAGACATGCTCTTCTGGAAGACTTTTGTGCAAGAACTCTTCTGCAAAACAGTTCTTGTGCAAGAAGCTGACAGTGTAGATGTAGCCAGAAAGAAGAGTTGTTGAAATAATGTTAGAGGGGACAGGAACTGGTTTAGTCAGACTGGAAAATGGTAGGAGGAAGAATTGAAAAGTGAGGAGAAATGTGTGTAGGGAGCAAGAAAAAAATTGTTTAGGTAAATGCTGGTCTTTAAATGGTTAGCTGAAAGTTTAAATCATGTTTGCCATACCATACATACAGGCTGTGTCTACATTGGCACCCCTTTCCGGAAAAGGGATGCTAATGAGACCAGTCGGAATTGCAAATGCCGCGGGGGATTTAAATATCCCCCACGGCATTTGCATGAACATGGCGGCCGCTCTTTTCCAGTTCGGGGTTTTGTCGGAGAAAAGCGCCAATCTAGACGGGATCTTGTGGAAAATAAAGCCTTTTCCAGAATATCCCTTATCCCTTTCAAGTAGGAATAAGGGATATTCCAGAAAAGGACTTTATTTTCCACAAGATCCCGTCTAGACTGGCGCTTTTCTCCGGCAAAACCCCAAGCCGGAAAAGAGCGGCAGCCATGTTCATGCAAATGCCGCATGGGATATTTAAATCCCCCACAGCATTTGCAATTCCGACTGGTCTCATTAGCATCCCTTTTCCGGAAAGGGGTGCCAATGTAGACACAGCCACAATGAGTTTCTCTAGCTTTTAAGATGGTGTTATGCCTGAGAACATTCCTTTTGGCATGGGACAACTAAAGGAGAGGAGAGTATACCCTCCAACCTCCGGGACCACATTTCAATTTAAAACAGAGCCCAGTACATACTGTTGAAATTCATCATTATTTATTGTTTATATTACTCCTTCTCTTCTATTGTGATGTCCTCTGGATGAGGCAAATGTAAAGTCTTCTAAGGAGGAACTATCTAATAGACTTGTCCCTAGATATTGAATGAGGAACTTTAAACTGATCAGAATGCTGAGAATGTGGGATCTGTGAAACTCAGTATGACCACAATGGAAAAATATGGACAAGAAGCAATGGGCTTAAACTGCATCAAGGGAGGTTTAGATTGGACATAGGAAGTTTTTTCTTAACTGCCAGGGTGGTTAAACACTGGAATAAGTTGCCTAGGGAGGTTGTAGAATCTCCATCTCCGGAGATATTTAAGAGCAGGTTAGATAGACATCTATCAGGGATGGTCTAGACATTACTGGGTCCTGCCATGAGGGCAGGGGACTGGATTCCATGACCTCTTGTGGTCCCTTCCAGTTCTAGTGTTCTATGATTCTATAGGAGTAGGGCATAAGATATCAAACAGACAGGACCCAAGGGGGCATATTGCATATTAGAATCATTTCATGTACTTCTCTGTCGTGTAGTGATAGAGATGCAGCCGTGTTAGTCTGATCTAGCTGAAAAAAAAGACAGGACTATGCAGCACTTTAAAGACTAACAAGATGGTTTATTAGATGATAAGCTTTCGTGGGCCAGACCCACTTCCTCAGATCAAGTTGTGGAAGAAAATAGGCACGACCATATATACCAAAGTGATACAATAAAAAAAAAAAGTGAACACATATAAAATTGACAAATCAGATTTTAGAACCCGGGGGGCGGGTGAGGAGGGAAGTTTAGTGTCTGTGAGGTAACGACATTAGGGTTGATAATTGGGGAAGCTATCTTGGTAATGGGTGAGATAATTAGCATGTTTGTTAAGACCTATACGTAAAGTGCCAAATTTAAGCATGAATGACAGTTCTCTGACATCTCTTTGAAGTCTGGAGTTAAAATCTCTTTGAAGCAATATGCATGTTTTAAGGTCATTGAGAGAATGGTCAGTCTGGTTAAAATGTCAAGCAACAGTTTTCTCTCTGAGAGAGAGCCTGATGTCTGTTTTATGTGCATTGATTCTTTGGTGAAGTGTCTGAGAAGTTTATCCAATATACATAGCAGACGGACACTTTAGGCACAATTATATTTCTGGATGAACAGGAATATGTGTACTTGATCTTGTAACTGGCATAGTTAGGTCCAATAATGGTGTCAGCAGAGTAAATATGTGGACAAAGCTGGCACTGTGGTTTGTTGCAAGGGAAAGTTCCAGGGTTGGTATTAGTGTGGTATGTCCTGTGGTTGTTGGTAAGAATCATCCTGAGTTTAGGTGGTTGTCTATAGGGGTACGTCTGGACTACAGGCTTTTGTTGACAGAAATTTTGTCAACAGATACTGTCAACAAAGCTTCTGTCGACAAAGAGCATCTAGACTACATCCAGTTCCGTCGACAAAGCAAGCTGCTTTGTTGACATGACAATGTAGACACAAAGGACAGTGTAGATGCAATAGCGCCTTCTGTCGACAGAACTCTGTTGACAAAAGGCGTTATTCCTCACAGAATAAGGTTTACAGCCGTCTACAAAACTGCTGAATTTTGTTGATGTTATGTCCACAGAACTCAGCAGCAGTGTAGACTCAGGTATAATTTTGTCGACAAAACCCTGTAGTCTAGACACACTCTAGGAGACTATGGGTCTGTCTCCCAGAGACTCTTGGAGGGTAGTTTCCTGTTCCAGTATAGGTTGTAGTTTATTGATAAGGTGTTGGATGGGTTTAAGTTGTGGGCTATAGGTGATAACAAGTGGTGTTCTATTGTTGTTTTTCTTGGGTCTGTCTTGAAATAGATGGTATCTAGGTATTCATCTGTCTCTTTCAATTTGTTTTTTTATTTCTCCGAGTGGGTAATTGAGGTTTATAAATGCTTGGTAGAGATCCTGAAGTTTCTGGTCTGTCAGTGGGATTAGAGCAGATACGATTGTATCTAAGGGCTTGGCTATAGACGATGGATCATATGGTGTGTCCTGGATGGGAGCTAGAGGCATGTAAGTAACTGTAGGAGTCAGTGGGTTTTCTGTAGAGAGTGGTGTCTAATTTACTATTGGTGATTTGTACTGTGGTGTCCAGGAAATGGATCTTTTGTGTAGACTGGTCCAGGCTGAGATTGATGGTGGGGTGTAGGTTGTTAAAGTCTCTGTGGAATGCATCTAGTGTTTCTTGGCCATGGGTCCATATCATAAAGATGTCATCGATGTAGCGTAAGAAGAGAAAGGGTAAAAGGGGATGGGATCTGAGGAAATGTTGTTCTATGTCAGCCATAAAGATATTAGCATACTGTGGGGCCATGCAGGTACCCATGGCTGTGCCGTTGATCTGGAGGTATAAGTTGTCCCCAAATTGGAAATAATTGTGGGTGAGAACAAAGTTACATAGATCTGCTACCAGATTGGCAGTGGTATCCTCTGGGATAGTGTTTCTAATTGCTTGTAATCTGTCTTCGTGTGGTATGTTGGTGTAGAGAGCTTCTACATCCATGGTAGCAAGGATGGTATTATCAGGGAGGTTATCAATGTTTTGTAGTTTTCTCAGGAAGTCAGTAGTATCTCGGAGATAGCTGGGAGTGTTGGTTGCGTAGGGTTTGAAAAGAAAGTCTACGTAGCTGGATAACTATGATGACTCTTGAAAGATCAGGAGAGAATGGCACAGATCTTGGAGATAGTCTCTGCATCTAGAAAGAAAGTAAGTCACAAGAATGGAACTCTACAATGGGAGAAACTGTTAAACCTAGGTCTGCTGGAATTTGGTAGACAGGTTCACATTTTTCCTCTGAACTACAGATGAATGCAGGAAAATGTTCATAATAGGTAACACAGGCTTCAGTACCAAAGAAGGTTTTGAAACTACTGATAACCAGGACACACATAAGGGTTCCTGTTCTGAGTTGATTGTGAATTTTGTTGGAGTAGCATATGAAATCATGTTTAAAAAACCCTGTACGATAAACAGGTTTCCAAATCAGGAGATTTTGGTTTAGCCTCAGGGTTAATAGGTGTTGGCCATTTTAATAGGGTTAACAGTCAAAATAATAGACAAATTTACAGTAGCTAATTCTACTACCCCCAATAGTTTAGTTAAAAAAATACACAAAAAAGAGTAAAGTACCGTTACTTTTCTAACTCTGTAAGAAGAGAGACTATAATAATGAGAAAAAACTGCCAATTAAAAGATTCTGGCCTTATGAACATGGGGCACATATGCACCAAGAGTGAGATCTACAGATGTTCAAGGGAGAAATGGAGTTATTGTGGGCCACAATAAATTTGCCTACTCACCTGTCTGGGATCAGAAAACATTTCTTGACCCAAAACATTGCAACTTTAATGCTATGGGGTTTGGCTGTCTCAGAAGTACTTTACAAGTAATAACCCTACACAATTAAACCAAACCATCAGAGGAGAATATCAGGAAATAAATAATTCTTGTGGTATTTCTGGCCCAGATTACTGGAAATTTTGTGAGAAAGTTTACTCAAGATTTCCTGCAAATTTTGCTGACTCGGAAAGTTTTGTCTCGAGATAAACGTCTAATAAGCAATTGAACCTTTGTGTCATAAAAGAATTGCTTTTTAAACAAACTCTGAACCATCTTCATGATGTAAAAGAAAAAATAAATTCATCAATTTTGACAAAGGTTTTGTATTTTATGGATACTTTATTGAGCTATGCAGTAAAATCAGTGCCTAGTATATAAAGAAAAGTATGGATACTGATAATTTGGGAATAGTGCATCCACCATAAGGATTATTATAAAAGCAAAGCCTTTTCTCTCCCCACCCTTATTAAGTACCCTTTTGTGAACTTTTTTTTATATATTCTAAGTATTAGAGATAAAATAACAAAAATAAGAAACAGAGATAATGAAAATTAAATATTCACAATAAATGGGCATTTTTTTAAATTAACAATATGTAGCTTTAACAATAATAATTTTGTGGCAGAAATGTAACATGCTGTAGATTCTGAACTGGGTGTTCAACATTTTTTTCTTGTTTCAGTTCTCCTGTACCAGTTAAATCTCCTAAATATGTGGAGTCTGTCAGGTGGATTGCAATACAGTAAAGTTCTACTAAAATGTTTATGAATTTTGGTCCAATTTTTCTCCTTAGGTTGGAAAGGACTCTGCAATGAATTAAAAAGTGGCACTCACAGAATTTAAGGGAAGTTATTTCAGGTTTGTGTAACCCATACATCTCCTGGGAGTGGTGCACTGTCCCATCTAGTGGCGCTGAGACCTATGCACTATATTCCAGAAGCTCCAGGCTCAATTCTGCCCCTAGATGACTAGGGCCTGCTAGTGTTATATTTTAATTCTAGGAATAACAGAATATTGCACAGAAGATGCAGAAGTGGTTGTAAATGGAAAAGAATATGAATAGCCTCTTGTTTTGAAACACTGAAAATTCCAGTCTTCCAAGGGATATGATCTCTTATGCCAAGGTGCAACCCTGTTGTCTTGAATAGCATTTCACACAACTGAAGGTTCCTTTGAAGAACTGGGCTGTAAATGGGAATTTGGATACGATAAAGTAAAACTCTGGAAATTGTAACAGAAAAAAATCCATTATAAATAAATTATGTTGATGATGCTGAAAAGACCTAGGCTATGTCTAGACTGCAGGCTTCTTTCGGAAGAAGCTTTTCTGGAAAAGATCTTTTGAAAAAACTTCTTCCAAAAGAGAATGTCCACACTGCGAAAGGACAGACACAGATAGCATCTACAGTGAATGAACACTAATCTCACATGTAAACTGTGATTACTATGGGCGGAATGGGTTTTTTCCCTCTTTCCTCTTCTTGTGAAAGAACTCCTTCTTCCCCATCCACACACGCCTTTTTCTGAAAGAGCTCTTTCTGGAAAAGGCTTCGTCCTTGTAGAAAGATGTTTACCAGTGTTGGAAAAACCCTTCAGTTCTTTCCATATTTTTTCCAAAAGAACATGATTGCAGTGTGGATGTAATTCAAGGTTTTTTCAGAAAAAACACGTTTTTTCCAAAAAAAAATCTGTAGCGTAGACTTACCTAGTCTGATATATCTGGAAACACATTTTCAAAAATGAGGTTTGACCCAGGAAATGGTTCTCACCAATAAGCCCTTAGACTGCTCCTGATTATGAGAGGGATTATGTGATATCATTTAATTGAAGCATGATATCATTTAATTTGTGACATTAGGAACACAGCATACAGTCGGAATTATACCAGTGTGAAACTGGTACAAATACCACTGTCTCCAAAGGTCTAAATTTTTTTTACATATCATATTACACACATTGTGTATCATCTCACACACATTCTTCACCATTTAACCCCAAAGGGTGAACCATTCAGAGCTGAAATGACATCAGCATTATCACCAAACTGAAACTTTTTATTTTCATGTAAATGGCTCCTTTCTGCTAGTGTGATAGCTGGCACTATAATTTTTATTCATCTCCTTCTCTCTTTTCCCCTCACATCTCTCTATTTCAATTCCACCACCTCTGTACCTTAGGCATTTGAGTGAATCTCTTTCTATTTACTGAAGTTGGTTATTATATCATGCTATTCACTATGGTAAGGACCTCCTCTCTCAGACTAGCCAGCACATGACAGTCTTCCAAGTGCTATCCACAGTCTTAGCTACTACAGTTTGTCCTTCCATTTTTCTCTTCAGTATTATTGCTGTTCCATCTACCTCTACAAAACAGAAATTCAAAAATCAATATGTTCCAGACACTGACCTTGTGTCATAATAGTTATTATGCCCTTGGTAAAGGCGGCTTTATTAGTTTTCCCATGAGTCCTGAAGAGGCTTCTGATGTGGATCACAGTCATGGAACTGGGTGACCCCAATACAAGGCCTATTTGCTAGTTTTCTTAATCCTATTATATACTAAAATAAATTTGCACTTGCTAAGCTATTTATCAGTAAGGTTGTGTTGTGCTCTCCTTTAAGTGAACAAAGAGTTCTCCTGCTTAGAATTGAATCTCATTCTTGTTTTTTCTACAAATCACAAAAAAGCACAAAAAAGTGGTCATACAATCTTCAAAACATTACTGTACATAGCTGTCACTGATTGGTTAAACTTTGGAATGCTATTCTGCTACCTATAACAGGTTAGATGTTTTCTGAACATTTTCTGTCTACTAGAGATTTTTATTTGGTGCTTATATGATGTCTTGTTTTTGCACTTGCTTGCTATCAGTTAACACAACAGCATTCATATCAACACTCTCAGCTCACTTTGTAAGAGGGAATTAATATAAATAATTGATAGGATAGGATATTGGACTGACTGAATAGTTTTATTAACACTAAAACAATCAATAAGATGCAATCAAAAGAACTGTTTATTTTTAATTTTAGAATAGGTATTAGATAATTTAAATATTTATTAGGTTATGTAAAATTAAAAAAAGAAAATCTTACCAGTGAAGCCTGGAGGACAAACACATGTGTAGTCTGCAACCAGATCTAAACAAGTTGAATTGCTTTTACAGAAGCCATAAGTGCACTCATCAAAGTTGATTTCACAGTTCAGACCTTCAAATCCTTAGTTGGAAAAACAAAGAACAGTTTATTATTAGTTTATATCTGTGCCTTCTTTGATAAAACCTGCTTATCAAATTATTCCATAAAACCACAAATAATTCTCTTTTATGGTTTTACTGTAAGCTCCTTCTAAAAGCCTTATCTGTTCTGCCATTAGTAAATTATCACTTTTGACCTTCAAGTGTAAAGATTTAGTATTTGGAAGAACACACACAAACATTAGGATTTGGTATTCACTTCAATCCACTTTTAGTATTACTAAAAGAAAAATCTATCTGGAAGAAAATGTATATACATTAAGATCACTTTGTGAAGGACAAAGGTTTGTGTTGATTTTGTGAACTGATTTGGTAACATAGCTTAAAATTGATACTGATCGCATTTATTTATTTATTTGTTTGTTTTCTATGTGTCTTCTTTCATATTCATTTCAAGGTGGTCCAGTCCATCCTCCAAACTTCCAATATTATAGTCCTCCACAAAATTTGATCATCTTCATTGCTGCCCCACAGTCACACCTGAAAATTAGGCTAAGCTAAATTTCTGCACAGTGGCAGCTGCTGTGCCTGAACCAGTCAGCAGAAATAGGCAATGGAGACAGTGTGACTAGTCTGGGTCAGCAATTCTTGTCAAGTACACCACCACTATTGTCACTATATATGTACAAAAGATGACATGTAAGATACCATTGGAAAACTAAAAACTCAACTTCTATTGATAACCCTATGTGATGTATACGAAGGATGTGTGCAAAATTTAACAGATATGTGCTGAATTATGTTTTAAAAACATATTTGAAAAGTAATGCATAAGCATGATCTGCCTTAGACAAAGGAATGTTTATTTGTTTGTCTAGTCTGTCCTTTGTTCACTTTGGCTTCAAATGAGGACTATGAACTCACAACCAAGTTTCTACGAGGACCTTGATCACCTTGTGAAAGCAACTGCTCCTAGTGACAAGCTTCTCCTGTTGGGTGACTTCAACGCCAGAGTTGGCAAGGACTGTAGGAACTGGAAAGGGATGCTGGGGCATCATGGCGTTGGTAACATGAATGCCAATGGCCTCCTTTTGCTGAGCTTGTGTGCAGAAAATGACCTGACGATTACCAACTCTTCAGGCAGGGTGATAAATACAAGACCACATGGATGCACCCGAGATCAAATCAGTGGCATCTATTTCATCATGTGTGATGCTAAGATCACTCGGGCCATATGGGGAGCTGAATGCTGGACTGATCATAGACTCATCAGATCTGTCCTTATGCTGCACATCACATCAGTGTACCGCAAGAAGCCCAAGGTTGTCAGACCTTCCTTCAACATCGGGAAGCTGCAGGATATTGGTCATCATGAGCAATTCGCAGCCTGCCTTGACGACATGTGGACGTCCCATGGACCCTTGACTGAAGACCCAACACAAAAATGGGACCAGTTCAAAACTCTGGTGACGTAGTCAGCTAAGTCAATACTTGGACTGAAAAAAGAGAGTTCACTAAGACTGGTTTGACGAAAATGATGAGACTATCATGAAGATCTTAGAGGAAAAACAGAATGCATTTTTTGTATGGCAAAACAACCAATCCTCAATCTCCAAACATGAGCGTTTCAAGCACCTTCAGAGTCAGGCTCAGACTGCACTTCACAAAATGCAAGATGAGTGGTAGGAGAGAAAAGCTGATTAAGTCCAACATTATGCTGACACCAAGAACTCCAAGAACTTCTTCAGTGCTATCAAAGCTGTATATGGACCTTCAAAGCCAAGTACTGTACCACTCCTGTCTGCAGATGGCATGACCCTCCTGAGGGAGAAGAGCAGCATCAATGATAGGTGGAGAGAGCACTTCAGCAACCTCCTCAATAGGCCCTCCATTGTCAACTCTGCGGCCTTAGATCAGATCCCTCAGACCCACAATAGACCGTCTTGATGTGCTCCCTTCACTGGATGAGGTCAAAAAGGCAATCAGCCAGACTAGTTGGGGCAAAGGCCCTGGGATGGATGGTATTCTTGCTGAAATTTTCAAGGCAGAAGGACCCATGTTACTCGAAGCCTTTCACGGCATTTTGACCAGCATCTGGGAAGAAGACGACATGCCCAAAGACTTTAGGGATGCCACATTCATCACGCTCTTTAAGAACAAGGGCAATAAAGCTGACTATGGAAATTACCGGGGCATCTCCCTTCTCTCTGCTGCTGAGAAGATCTTGGCTTAAGTCATCCTTAACATATCACTAACATATCAGAGTACAACCTACCAGAGGCACAGTGTGGTTACCATCCAGGCTGCAGTACCATTGACATGATCTTTGCTGTTCAACAGGTCCAGGAAAAGTGCATAGAGCAGAACTTGGATCTATGCCATCTTTATAGACCTGACCAAGGCACTGACACCGTCAACAGAGAAGCTCTGTGGATTATCCTGTTAAAATTTGTCTGCCTGAGAAGATTTGTCAACCTCATACGCCTGTTCCATGATGACATGACTGGCTTCATTTTTTTGAATGGCGAGTTTTCAGAACCATTTGAGATATCCAATGGAGTGATGCAAGGATGCTAAGGAGGACAGTCAGGTACCTGGACCATGAAGTCTATATAAAGTACAGGCTTGATGGGTCACTTCTCAACCTTCGTCGTTTGAATGCTAGAACCAAGACGCTTGTGAGGATCATTCTTGAAGCCCTTTTTGCTGATGACTGTTCACTTATGGTACATGAGGAATCTGATCTCCAGCTTATCGTCAACAAGTTTGCTGAACCAACTTGCCTCTTTGGCTATGTCTAGACTGCAAGCCTCTTTCAAAAGAAGCTTTTTCGAAAGATACTTTCGAAAAAGCATCTTTTGAAAAAGAGCGTCTAGACTGCAACCAGTACTTTCGAAAAAGCAAGCCACTTTTTTGAAAGAGAGCACCTAGGCAGTCTGGATGCTCTCTTTCAAAAAAGCACAGTTTGCATTACATAGCGCCTTTTTTTGAAAGAGCACTTTCAAAAAAAGGCATTATTCCTCATTAAATGAGGAGTACCACTGTCGAAAGAAAAGCCGCATTCTTTCGATTTAATTTCAAAAGAATGCAGCTGTAGTCTAGACGCAAGTGAAGTTTTTTCGAAAAAAGGCTACTTTTTTCAAAAAAAACCTGCAGTCTAGACACAGCCTTTGGTTTGACCATCAGCCTAGAAAGACTGAGGTACTGTTTCAGCCTGCTCTACGATCGGCTGCTCTCCCCCCTTCAATCTCTATTGAAGGAACAGAGTTAAAAACAGTGGACGAGTTTAAGTACTTCGGTAGGGTGATAGCTAATGATGGCTCCCTTGACAAAGAAATCAATGCCAGGATCTGCAAAGCCAATCAGGCATCAGGATGCCTGAAAGCATGAGTGTTGATTCAGCACAATATTTGACTGTCCACTAAACTGAAAGTGTACAGGGCTGTAGTCTTGACCAGCCTCCTGTATGGATTTGAAGCCTGCACCTTGTACAGAAAATATTTGAGACCACTGGAATGCTTCCACACACGCAGCCTGAGGTCATTACTGCACATTCGATGGCAGGACAGAGTCACGAACTTAGAAGTCCTTGACAGAGCAGGAACCACAAGCACTGAAGCCATGATTCTGAAAGCCCAGCTTCATTGGACAGGGCATGTCATTTGAATGGAGGAGTCAAAAATTCCTAAGCAACTCCTCTATAGTGAACTCTCCCAGGGCAAAAGGAATCAAGATAGGCCTCACTAGAGGTATGAAGACTGCATAAAGGCCAACATTGCTCATGCTGGATTAAAGCCAAAGCAGCTAGAGCAGCATGCAGAAGACTGAACAGGCTGGCATGCTCTCGTATGACACGCATATGGCAACTTCGAAGAGCAGTGACACATACAACTGATTGATGCTCGTGAGAGGAGAAAAGCAACAGTAGCAATCACAGTGACAGAGCCAGGACAATTCCTTTGCCCCCACTGTGAACACCCATGCCGTTCAAGGCTTGGACTCCTTAGCCACATGTGACTCCACAACTGAAAAGCCTGTGCAAGCTCAAGACATCATTGTCAGACACGATGGACTATCAACAACAGATATACAGATTATATCTGTATCGGTGATGTGGATAATGATCTATATGAAGATTATATATACACTCAGACTTTAAGTCCAGAAGGGACCATCTAGTCTTCCCTTCAGAATGTTGCAGGCCACAGAACCTCATCTATCTGCACTTGCAATAGACTCCTAACCACTGGCAGAGTTACTGATGTTCTCAAATAATGATTTAAAGATTTCAAGTTACAAAGAATCCACCATTTACACTAGTTTAAACTTGCAAGTGACCGACCAATGCCCATGCTGCAGATGAAGGCAAAACACCTGCAGAGTCTCTATCAATATGACCTGAGAGAAAATTCCTTACCATCCCCAATGTTCAGTTATATCCCGAGCATGTAGGCAAGGCCCACTAGCAAGACACTAAGGAAAGATGTCTCTGCAGTAACTCAGGGTATGTCTACACAGCAGCATTATTTCAGAATAACTGATCGAAATAATGTCGAGCTGGAGGACTTCTTACTCTGACTCCTGTAACCCTCATTTCATGAAGAGTAAGGGAAGTCAAGGGCAGCGTGTTCTTCCTTCAACTTCCTGCTGTGTAGACAGCACCAAAAAGCTGAGTTAAGCTATTTCGACTTAAGCTATGAAATTGATGCAACTGAAGTTGGATAGTTTAATTCAATTTTAGCCCAGCTGTGTAGATGTACCCTCAGAGACCTTTCCTTCTCCTGTCCCATTACCAGCCGCTATACATGAGGGCTGTGTCTAGACTGGCAAGTTTTTCCGCAAAATCATCTGGTTTTGCGGGAAAACTTGCCAGCTGTCTACACTGGCTGCTTGAATTTCCGGAAAAGCACTGACGAGCTCATGTAAGATCATCAGTGCTTTTCCAGAAATACTATGCTGCTCCCATTTGGGAAAAAGTCTTTTTCCAAAAGACTTTTGCGCAAAAGGGCCAGTGCAGACAGCACAGTACTGTTTTCTGCAAAAAAGCCCTGATCGCGAAAATGGCGATTGGAGCTTTTTTGCGGAAAACCGCGTTTAGATTGGCCATGGACGCTTTTCCGCAAAAAGTGCTTTTGCATTAAAACTATTTTCAGAAAATCATGCCAGTGTAGACGTAGCCGCAGACTTTGCTGCTAGCAGTCACAGATTGATTGGATGTATGGTAAGCAGTTTTGTATTTCCTCAAAGTTTCTTTTGGTTAGACTAAACAAGCCAAGCTCTTTGAGTCGCCTCTCATTAAGTAGATTTCCCATTCCTCTGATAAGCCTCTCTCTGCACCTGTACTAGTTTTCACTTTCTTAAAAATGGGAGACCAGAACCTACACACAGTATTCCAGATGAAGTCTGACCAACGTCTTTTATAACTGTACTAGTAGTTTCCTGTCTCTATTACGTCTCCTAAAGCACCTTAGGACTGCATTAGCCTTTTCCATAGCCACATCACATTGGCAGTTTATAGTCACCCTATGTTCAGCCAACACATCCAAGTCTTTGTCCTTCGCTAACTTTTCCAACTGACAAGTCTCCAGGTTATAGCAAAAGTTAGAACCTAGGTGTATGATCTTGAACTTTCACCTATTTAATGTCATCATATTTCTGTCTCTCCGATTCTGGTCCTCTTTTTTTTATTAGCAATAACTCCCAATTGTATGCTATCTGAAAATTTTATTAACACACTACCACTTTTAATGCCAAAGTTGGTAATAAAATTGTTGAATCAGACTGGTCCCCGAGGAACTATATTAGTAGCCTCCCTGAAGCCTTACAATTCATCTTGAAGTATGATCTGTTGTTGCTTCCCCTTTAACCATTTCCTTATTCAATTTTGAATCATCATATTAATCCCCATCTTCTCCAAATCTAATATATAAAGAAGAATGTTTGTAAGTTTCTGCGCTAACAACTTGGATGCTATAAGAGCTACCACAACCAAATTTTGCATGGGATAACCTTCCATCCAGGACAAGGTTTTAAGATACTTTTGGACCCAATTGGGGTCCCGACCTGCCCCCCATGGCACCTGTGGCCCCAGGTGCAAGCTAGAGCACCCCTCGTGTGTGTAGCCTCCTGGGACTTGGCCCCTTCCATCCACGAGGCTACATAACCGACCCTCTTCCTCCCTCCTCCCACCAGCATGCAGTGCCCCCACCCCATGCACACAATGGCTCGGGCACCCTCCCTACTCCCACAGCACCTGCAGCCCTGGGCACGAGCTGGGGTGCCCCTCCCATGTGTAACCTCCCCTCCATCCAGGGTCGCTCCCCACCTGCCATGCCCTCCTCTGGCAACCAAAACCAAAGCTCGCCAGCCTTTCTGTTCAGCTCCCTGGCCTTATCCAAGCAGAAGGAATCCGTGTACCTGCTGCAGCACAGGGCGGAGGGGCCAGGTTAAACCCTTGATGCGTTACACTGCTGTGAAGCCAGCCGGGTCCTTGGAAGAGGAGGGTCCTGCTGCTCTCAGAGAGTCAGGTGTGGGCCAGGAGCCATCAGTCCCCAGGGTCTGTGGCTATGGGGGTCCCCTGGCTCAGGGTCCACTCCTTTCCTAAATTTTCTAAATTTATTCCTCCAGTTTCCTGAGCAATGCCGGGTAATTCCAGCTAGTTAATTCATAATTTTCAATGTGGAACTGTATCATATAATTTACTGAAATCCAGGTAGATTACATTTACTTCCCTTGTCTTTAAAAAAAAAAGTTGTCCTTTTCATAGCAGGACATTAGGCTAGTCTGGTATGATTTATCTTTCGTAAAACCTTGTTGTATTTTATCTCAATTACCATTTTCCTCTATGTTTTTAACTACTTTCTCTTTCAAAATTTGTTCCAAGGCTTACATACAAGTAAGGTCAACCTTAGATGCTTGTAGTTTCCTGGATCGTGTTTTCCCCCCTTTTCTTAAAAATAGGAACTATATTAGCAATTTTCTACTAACTCCCCACTTCCCTGAGTTTACAGATTGATTACTTGGGCTTTATCTACACTGCAGGGTTTTTACACAAGAAGCCTTTTGCGGAAGAGTTCTTGTGCAAAAGCTTCTTCCACAAAAGTGTGTCCAGACCTCAAAGCACAATGAAAAAGTGCTTTTGTGCAAGAAAGCATCCATGCTGCATGGAAGCTCTTATGCAAGAATGCTCTGATGGCCATTCACAGAATGGCCATCAGAGCACCTGTGCTTTTTCTGATAGGCTCTTTTTATGCAAGAAACCCCTGCGGAGCGTCCACACTTGCCTTTTTGCTCAAGAGTTGTAGCTCAAAAAGGACTTATGCTTCATAGAAGGAGGTTTACCTACACTGCAAAAAGCCCTCTGTTCTGTCGATTGACTGTAGATTTTCTAGTGCAAAAACACGCTTCAGGTGTGGACGCTTTGTGGGCTTTTGCACAAAAACAGCTGCTTTTGTGCAAAAACTTTGTAATGTAGACAAATTAAATCCTATTAAGATGTTTGAGTTTGACTTCCACCTTGAATATAATAATTTCTTAGTCCATAACCTTGTTTTCATTACCTACCTTCCACATCCTTTAAACTCTTCATTGGCCTTGTTAAGCATTGAGGGAAAGTATATATTTATGTGCTATAGGTCATGCTTATATGGTCTTCAATATCCATTGTATCCTTAGTTCCACAGTCCTTACCATTTTCACTTCCTTCATTTTTTTAAAAATTATATGGATAAATAATCTTTTGCTATGTATTTTAATTTCCTTTTCAAGCTCCAACTCTTCTTGGCTTTTGGCAGTTCTCAATTTACCTATGCTTTCTGACTTCTGACAGGTAGCTTTCCTTGCTGACCCATCTCATCTTTTATTCCTTGTTGACTTTCTGCTTTCTCAATCATTTGTTTGAGATGCTTGCTCATCCAACTTGGTCTGCAACCCTTCCCTATATTTTCTGCCCATGCTCGAGAAGAAGGATTCAGATAGTTTAAGTCTAAGTTGAAGAAATTAATTCTAACCATACCTCACACTCATATAATTGAGTTCTTCAGTCCAGTCCCCTTCCCTTTCTAATTCTCTTTTTTTCCCCCCCAGTTTTCACTTTTGTCAGCAAGGATGCTAGTTCCAGATCTACTTTCATTCATATTAGTATTTAGTTTAAACTGAATTCGCTCATGAACGCTCCCAATTTGTCCCCACTAGCCATTTTTCCCCCCCAGTGTCCTCACAATACTAAATCTGAAATCTAGGAAAATCTGGGCCCTACTATCATCAGTAGCACTTGTCATCTAATCTATATCTGGGAGATTAGCATCTCCCATAATCATACAATTTCCAATATCATTAATTTATTTAAAAGCATTTAAAGAGATTTCTATCCATATCCAAAATGGATCCTCAGTTGTGTGAACCATACAAGCATAATCCCAAGAGAACGTCTAGTAGCTTTTCCCCCCCGAAAATGATTTTGACCTAAACAGACTCTGTTTTATCCGTTTCATCACGTCTAAATTTCTTTACAGTCTACCTCATCATAAATATTCACTCAGCAAGGACATTGATGTGATTAGAGCATTAATAGAGACTTAGTCAAGTCCTTCCAGTGTGTGCTGAAACCTGATTCACTTTTTTTTAAAGACATTTGATCCCTTTTTAAGAGTCAAAATGGACTACAATTTAAGATATTGGTTCCATCTGGAACACATACAAAAATCATCTCTCACACTGATTTGCTAGCAGGAGTCTCCTGGGGATCAAAAGCAAATACTTTATGAAGCTCAGTCCTGGCTCTGGTAATTACTGAAGTGGAATATTTTGCACCAGTATAGCGCAGAAATCAGCACACATATCTGTAGCCAGACAGGAACCCCCCTGTAACAGCCATCTTTGCTTGCCTGGAGCATGCAGGGCACACAGAGCAGAAAGCCTTGAATGGAAGGCCCAGGCTGCAGTGACCGTGAATGGCTGTAAACAGAGATATGCCAATTGCTGACCAAGAGGCTGACAAGGAGTGCCCTTGACTGAAACCCACATTGATACAAACACACAGCTGTCTGCGGGGGGAGGAATCTCTCGCCCAGTAAAAAAATGTCCAGTACTCACAATTTAGTTATCTCTCTTACAAGTGTAAATTAAGTTGAAACTTGCTTGTAAGAACTGGCGTCACAAAAACAGACCAGTACAATTTGGCATCTTAGATAAGAAAGAGGATATGGGCCCCTATGGGTATAAAGATGGGTCCAGCAGCACATTTACTCTGAGTGTCAATCTACCATCTATCTGCTGGTCGGGTTAGGTGTTTGACCTCCCGAGCTTCCACGGGGATGCCCACCTCGTATTCATCTTTCCTAGGAATTGAGGGACCGGCCCTGGCTTGACCTGCTGGAGTCGAGAGGCACAGAAGGGGGTAAATTGTACCTGGATGAGGTCCTTTGTCTTAAGTGTACAAATAGATTTAGAGCTCTTTAAAGATTAAGTTGTCACTTGATACCATTATTTCTATTTTCTATCTTTATTTTCTTTGTAACCATTTTTAAGATCTATATTTGCTAGCAGTTAAGAAATAGAGCAATAGCCACTGTAACCATATGATTTATAAGCCTTTTTAATAAACCTGTAACTGATTAAGTTTTAACCTGACTCCTTCAGTTGCTGTAACAGAACCAAGCACAATTTAAAAGAACGTCAGCCGGTCATAAGGGACAGGTATAGGAAGAGCTTGGGCGTTTTGGATAGTGTCCCTCCCAGGGGACAGAACCGTTGGGGCATCTCTCAGCCTTCCCTAGACTGCCCGCTGCACAGGGATCCTATATCCTAGCAGTTGAAATCTGAGATGTAATAAGCTCTCCCTATAAACTCTGGGGCGTCTGTCAGCCTGTTGGCTGCCCTCCGCAACGGGACCCCGGTCCTAGCAGTAAAGACACAGACGTTAAACCTTTTCCCGGTAACACACACACACACACACACACACACACACACACTGCCCTGACCGTCAGCTGACATATCTCATTTGTTTAGAGCTGAATACAGCTACTCACATCATTTGTGGTTGCTTTAGCCACACATTCATATCTACAGAACAGAGACTAAGAGCAACTAACTTTTAGAAATTTCTAACTCCTAGGAATAAAGATTTCTTAACATAAAATCTGCTAAAGAATTGCCATTCCAATAGCTGACATTTTATGTTCTTGTAAATGTATTCTAATGCATGGTTACGCTACAAAATGACTATCATTAGTGCTGTCACAGGCCATGGCTGCAGGAAGACCATGACAAATGCTAAGCTATCAGCACCTTCAGGGCATGGCAAACTCTTATAATTTCTCAAACTGACCATGGAACCAATTTCCACTGATCCCTAACTCATATAGCTTGACAATTACCCTGCGTTAATTAATAATATATATAGTAACAGTTTTCATTTGCAATCACGGTTTAATCAGACCCATGTCTCACAGGTAACAAGTAAACCACAGCATGATCAGTATGAATGCCAAGTTTTACTTTACTAACTCAAATGATCTAAGCTAGTCAAGCCGAATAAATAGCGAAATGGTCTCATTTAACCTTATTTTCAACTGGCACAGGTAACATTTTTATAAAATTATTTGCAACAATTTTATTTTATATTACTTTTTTTAAAAATAGCATTAATATTATAATGCTTGTACTGTTATTTATTGTTTAAATTTTTCAAGAAATGCAATGAACAGCGTTTCAATTCATACTTTGAATTTATATTTTTGGAGATTAAAATAAGCTGTGATACATGATTTGCTTATAAATACACCAGACAACTTCATATTTCCAAAAGATAACACTTCTCCTCCTCCTTGTTGCCCTCCTCCCCACTCCTCACAAAGAAGAAAAAAATCCTAGAAATATTCCAAAAGGAAACCATCCATACAATGTATCAGAAAGACTCTTCAAATTATTGGGAAAAAAAACCACCGAAAATTAATTGCCACCCTTCCTTGCAATCACACTTTTGTTCACATATCATTGTAAACAGTTTTGTGTTTACAGAGAAATATACAAAAAAAAAAAAAAAAGATGAAAAAATTCTTTTTCTTAGTGGATGAAACACCTCCAAAATGCTTGGCACTGCAGCTCCATTCCAGAAAGAATTATTGTTTCTATTATAATTTTGTGTATGATATTCAGGTTCAAAAGTGCATGGTTGTTTAGCTATATTAGGTATTTTCCTGATAAACTTGTTGATCCAACTTTTTGTAAAGTTCATGTGCTGTTCATTTGTTTTTATTGCTATCATTCCAGCATTGTTAAAATCATTGCTATAGCATGAGACATAAGTAACACTTATGCAATTTGTATCTTTTGTGTGAGCGTTTAATTTGTGACTTGCTTTGATGGACATAGATGCAAATGAAACCTCTGAAATGAATAACATATCTTGACAGGGTAAAAGTTCTAACAAATGCTTTGAAGACTGCCAGGAAGACAGCTCATAATCTGCAGGCAAGTTTTGCAATTTGTCACTTACAATAAAAATACATTATTTTGAACAACTTACCTTTAGGGCAAAACCAATCATATCCATTGACATCATTCTGACATACAGCGCCATTCAAGGCCCCAAATGACATTTGTTCACTTCTATATCACAGTATTGGCCTGAAAAACCTTCATGAAGACTGGAAGGTTTTGATTTTCTCAATTCTTATGTGCATTCTTACATAAAATGTTTATTTCAAATGTATTTGCCTAATTAAAATGAAGAAACATTCAGGTGCAAATCCATTGCAGGAAGAGACTTGAGGCCTGAACTCTTGTGTTCTATCCCAGTGAAACAAAGTATTGCATTTGACAAGCTTCTTGGATAATGTTTAAAAAAATGTTCATTGATTTTTGGTTGCCTTCAATTTATGGACACAAGCATGAAACATGTTTGCTCTCATTTCTGAAGTGCTGGGCACCCAGATTTCCCAGTGGCTTCAATCATCAGTGATGGAACTCAATACCTCTGAAAGGAGGCTTCGGATGTCCCAAGTTGCTCGTGTAAACAATGAGTAACAACAAAGTAGTGGATTGCTTTGAAAACTCCTCAGGTTACCCAGCTGTACTATGAGTATCATAATACTTCTTTATCTGGAAAGGCATTACACCTTGTACCTCCTGTAGTGGTCAATTGCGGAAGAACTTAGTACGTGATAGTTTAGGGGTGGTGAGGCCTGCATTCTTTCCCCCCTTTCCCTTTCCCCTATATCTGTCGAGCCAGAAGCAAGTCTTTGGGAACATACGCCACTTAAGATAAACATTGTTGCCAGTATAGCAAGAACAAGTATGAGATAAGGGTAAGGGCAAGAACGCATAAACAATCTGTTTACCCTAACATACTGATCACGTAAATAGGGCCAAAGAACAAGAAGATCCAGATCAGAACCAAATCGATAACTAACAGCTAAGCCCTACATCAGCACTAATGAATAAGCCCTGGAAATTTCCAAACTGCCAAACAAGGCAGGAAAACTGTATTTAAGGCTGCCTCAGAGCCTAGCAAATTGGACCTCACCGATGGGCTTTGGGTACCGGTGCCTCGGAAGCTGAGACAACCTCCCACTTCATCTGCAGCCTACCCGGGGTCCCAGGCTTGCAGAAGGGATGTAAGATATGCCGCTTTTTTGTTATATTGTTCTTCCAGTTATGGGGCACAGCTGTTAGCTGTCAGGAAATAAACTACTTGTGTTTGACCTCTGTGGCGTATTTTGTACTTTGGGAACCCAGTGTCAGACCTTAGACTTACTCTGGCCGGCTACACCTTCCTAAATCAGGAATCTCTGGTCTTGCTGGACCATAAATGTTCCTGGACCACAGAGCTCAGGGATAGGGAGGTCTGATGGCAGGACAGGAAGCATGGCAGGAGAGGCCAGAAACTTGACTGGGAGCCCTTGAGGGGAGAGTCAGGGGACCCAATGACCATGGAACTTTTACCCCGGCAGAAGCTATGGAGCTCCAGCCCCAGCCATGAAACTCTGGCCCTGGTGGTGACCATGAAGCTCTGGCCCCAGCGACTGGGGAACTCTGGCTCCTGGGAGCTCTGATGTGGCCAACAGTAGAGGGGGCTGGGCTGAGGGCTGGTGCCTGATCCCATGGGCAGCGGGATCAGGCATGGGACAGAAGAGATGGCAGCATTAAGAAATGGAGGGGGGAGGCTGTGACAGGGGATCTCCCATGGTCTGGAAAATCCCATTTTTCAGGATTGGGAAAGTCCCAAAGGTGCTGGACCAGGGAGATCCAACCTGTTAAATAATTAACACCTGAAAAGTCTTCAGACTTAGTCCAATGAACGTTATACAAATCTAATAGTAGATATCAGTGTATCCAATAATCCAGGAGAATGAAATATTTCACTATTGTATATACTCAAAATTTTATTATTTTTTGAAAAATATGAAGTGTGTAACTGAATTATTTTACAGTGACAACATGGAAACAACAAAGATTTATAACTTGGATGAGCAGGGGAATGGAAGACAAATCAGAAGATATGCATTAAACAGCAGTTACTGTGTAAACATGAGAAGGAGTAGACCAGGGTTCAATCCCCTATTGTACGTATTGCCCTCAACTTCAACCGAAAGCTTTGGGATTTGAAAACGCACAATACTTCAAGCAGTTAATGTTTTATTGGAAGTACTTCAGTTGATACAACAAGCTCTTATGGTTGTCTCCAAAAATAAAAGCAAGCTGCCGCGCGTCAAACCTCTCAATTACAGTACATCATCATCAGTGTTTTCAAGTGAACTGCACTAGTTTATTGACAATAGAGATTGCCTCCCCCCTGCCCCATGTTTGTTTGCTGTCAGTTTGCTAGGATATATGTAAAAAACTCCCCATTGCTGGCTACCTTTGAAACATACTATAATCTGGCTCTCAGTCTTGGAAGAATTAGATTAAAAGTAATTAATCATTAGCTGTGCAGATTATAGTATTAATTTATCCTGAAATGTTTTATAATATTTTTATAGGTAGCTTTGTAAATATAACGAGCATAAAACACATTTGTTTCATCATGTGGCCATAAAAACTGGGGAAATCAAAAGACAGCAGAATCAGTATTCAAACTGAGTTTGACTTAAACAGCATTTAAAATATAGTGAGCCAGACCCTCAGCAGGTGTCACCTGGCACTGCTGATGTTCACTATCAGCACTACTGGTCTGAAATTTTTAACATTGCTACAGTAGGTAGTTATTCAAAATAGTACAATAGGCCCTATTAAAAAAAACCTATTGCATCAGTGTAGCCATTAACATTCACACAACCAGTGTCATGCTGATGCAGAGCTGCCACAAAATATAATTTAATCAGAACTCCTTTTAATTTCGTAACCTATTTTATAGAGTTACATAATGGGTTGGGAGTGGATTAGTAATATGTTCTGCAAGAACTATAAAAATTAAGTGAATATATCAGCTGAGTTTTTACATATTATTCAGATAACTGTAGAAACTATTAAGTGAGTTTTCCTTTTTTATTAAAAACAGAAGTGATCCCATACCATATGAAATTTATATTTGGCTGCATTTCCTGTCCAATCCCTTTCAACACTCATTTGATTAATTATTTAATAGGAAAATCACTTTTTTTGTATTTATGTTCTCAGGATCACCATATGTCATGAAATATTTTAAATGTGCAATAATATTTCAATTCCTTTTAATTTCATAACTGTTCACTAAGCCTCTCAGAAGACATCTATTTATGGGAGCAAAGCAAACCTAACTGTCTTTCACCTGCAAAACAAAACAAAATGAAAATCAAACAGAACAGATGAAAATCGAACCAAATTACATTTTTACCTGGTGAATAAAATGCAAAACCTTTCCTGTTTTTGCTGCATCCTCTGATCTCCCCTGGTGGGGATGAAGATTGACAGTATTGTGCTAACAGGACTAGACTGGGTCCTGGGACGCAGCCACTAAAGCCCCTGGCAGAAGGAGAATGGAAAGTTCTATGTACTGCCATTCCCCCTCTACCTACCTCCCCTGGCTGGAGCTGCATGCATGGCTGCTAGTGATGCTTGTCTGCAAGCTCCATCCCATGATTTCCACCCAATGGGAGCAGCTGAGGGTGGTGCCTGCAAACACAGAGCCATGTTGAGCCACCTGTTCCCCCCGTGAGCTGCACCATGTAAGTACTTCAATACCCTGCCTCTTCCCAAAACCTACCTCCAACCAAGACCCCACACACCTACCCCATTCCTTGGTAGCCCCCTCCTGCACCCTGAGCCCCTTTTCCTTTTTGACTCACCCTGGAGCCTATTGGGGAGGCACAAAATCTACTATCCCTGGGTCTCAAGAGAATTAATTCAGCCCTGGGTGCTAGGACACACAAAGAGTTGAGTCCTGGGAAGAAGGCTAAGGAGAGTGTCGCTCATCTTATGGGTTATATGTCAAAGAGCTCTGTTACACGTGCACTGGAACCAATTACATGCTGGGCAGGAGAGAGTAGATGGAAGAGGAGGAACAAGGAGTGTGTAAGATGTGTGTCTGTAAAGCAGAGGGTAAAGTCACTTCCTTGTCTTAATGTTTACAAAAAGTTGCATCTTCCCATTTAATTCCAGGCATATATCAGTCCTCATTCTGTTGCTGGGTCCACATCAATGAATTTGGTAGCTTTACTTGGACTCATTTAGAGTTGGTTCAGGATTGAGATGATTTGCAAAGTGAGTTTCATGTTACAGAATTAGGTTCCATTGATGTCCGTTGTGGAAATACTCATGGAAAGGAAAACAAAATAAGGCTCAGGTAGCAGAGATTCTTCTTACTCTTCCTCTCCAGGGTTTTGAGAGCTACAAAAGAGGCAGGGAGTAAGCATCTCAATCAAGCAGATCCAAGAAATCTAAAAGAATGGAAGCTCCAGTAATAAAAAAAAACAACCCTTTTTCACATTGTGCTTTGGCTTCTTGCACAAATCCCCCAAATGCACAAAACTACATTTCTCCCAGAAATGATGTTCAAATAGCACAAATGTAGGGTTGTCTAGAGATGTCAATGTCTGGGGGAAAAAAACCCCAAAAAGCGTTTATGAAAAATTGGCAATTTTGGAAGAGATTGCAAAAGACAAATGTGAAAAAAGTGAAAGAATTGTAGAATGATGTTTAAAAGGATATCCCTGCTGCACTTCAATCTTTCAAAATGTTTCCTAATAAACCTAAGTATTTTAAAAGAAGAGACTTTATTTAAAAAATATCCCTCAAAATCCCGACCAACAATAGTATTTTGCTATCCCGATTCCTGTATATACCTTATACAGGTATTTAACTTTCTGGAGCTATCTACCCTTGGGAAATATTACAGACCCGGTCTGCAGAAGGCTGGGTCCTCTGTAGTAGAGAACACACATGAATACAATAGGCCCTTTCTTGTGGATTACTGCCTACCCGCCCCCAGTGTCTTCACTCCTCCTGAAAACTGAGTTCCCAAAGGAGATAATGGGAGCAGAAGAGGAGAGAAAGTCTCAATCCTCAAGTTTCTCTCCTCACTGGTGCTGGTGAGCCGCCCACTCACCCTAGATATATTTACTATCCTTAGAAGGCTAGGAGGTTCATACCCTTTGTCCTGCAACAGTCTGCTGACTATAAAATTGTGTCGAGTCATTGGGGCTGCTAGCAAGAGGTCAGAGCCTACAGGGCCACAGAAGACAATCTTTGGGAGCTGGAAATGACTCTGCCTCAGAGTCTTAACTTTGACTTTCACAGGAAGGACAAACTGCATTTAGCATAGAGGTGCTATTTTTTAAAATTGCTCTGATCATCTTCTAACAGAGACTCTGTCTACACTTAACAGTTTAAAGCACAGCTGTGGCAGCCCTTTAAACTGAAGGTGCGGTCACAGCAGAAGCACTGGAAGAGAGCTTTCACAGCCTTCTGTGTAAATCATCTCTGCAAGGGGAAAAACTAGCAGCTCTGGTTCATGCCGGAACTTTACAGCGCTTGGGGGGAGGGAGTATAGTCATACCTCTTGAGCCAGAAAGTTACAGCGCTGTAAAGTGCCAGTGTAGACATGGCCATAAAGTATATTCCCAAACATAATGCTACCTGTGTTTTGTAAGAACCACTCAGTGAAATATGCATTTCCAATTCTACTATGATAACCAAACACATCCTGACATGTATGAAACTTCTTGCAAACAATATTTCCTGAGGTCAAAATGAAGGTCAAGAAGATGTGGATGAAGCAGATGACACTGACAGTGACTACATTTGCAAAACATTCTTGATCCAGAAATTGTTCTGCATCTGAGACATCAACATCTGGGACCACCGTACACTCAATATTAGCTCCTCAATCAATCATCAGGACTGACGACTCAATCAACTCTATCTAAAAGTCTGTTAAGAATTATTTCTTTTATAGTCAAGAGTATTGACAAAGAAATTGGTCATGTTCTCAAGTGCAAAATACACTTCTGGTACTCCATTATCAGCCATTGAAAACAGTTATAGCAGGCAGCATTTAAACTATTAAGATTATCACATCAGTTACACAGGACATATTGTTTGAACAAACCTCTTCTACAAGCAGAATATGAATGTGCAACTGCAGAAGAAAAAAAATCAATAACACAATATGTACAGATAGGTGAACAAAAAGGAAGAAGGAATCAAAACTCTGTCATAGCACCTTAATTTTTTTTTTCCACACGAGCATTGAAATAGGAGAGAACAGACGTGGCAGAGTACATTACTAGTGAAATGTGTGAAGTACTAAAGAAGATTGGAAGTGAGAAATCATTTGTTCTGTTGACAAAGCCAGTAATATGAAATCAGCCTTTGCAAGGAACAAATATCCACAGTGATAAATTACTGTAGTAGGATGTGCTTTCTGTAGTTTGAACTTGTTTTTTAGTGATGTCATGAAGTTGGGCACATTGGAAAAGATCTAGAAAAGTGCAAAAATTATAAAATATTGCTACTCCACATGGTAAGAAAAGCATGGTAGGAAAATGGTAAATGTTCTAACAAAACAAGATGTAGAAGAGCAATGGTACCATTTGAAACTATTAAAAATAAAGAAGTGGGATTAATTAAAAACAAGAAATAGGAATAATGTGAGGTTTTAACTTAATTAGAAGAGCATAACAGACTGTACTTGATGAAGATACATTTGGATTCATTTGCAGAACTTTCTCAGGATTCAGAGCCAATTGCTTCTACAGTCACTGTAGTTGAATCAGACAAAACACCTTTGACGGATATTTCTCACTTACGTCAAGTCGACTTTTTGAATACCTCAGTGCATCTCCACTCAAGTCAGGAAGAACTAAAAGTGAAGGACTTTATTCTTGGACCAGAAGAGCTCTGCATAGCACCGCATGCTGCTGCAAAAATTCTTATGTCCAATTTTCAATGTTAAT
This sequence comes from Pelodiscus sinensis, assembly GCF_052426305.1. Classification (NCBI taxonomy): domain Eukaryota; kingdom Metazoa; phylum Chordata; order Testudines; family Trionychidae; genus Pelodiscus; species Pelodiscus sinensis. The sequence continues at coordinate 49,808,630 of NC_143054.1, forward strand.
CATGACAGCATTCTTACAGACTTTGACTGGATTTCTAAACAAACAACATACTTTGGACCAGAAAAGTTAGAAAAGTAGATTTAAACATTGCTGAATACAGATCCTTTTCATATATTTGGTCCAGAGTTTCAGTCTACCAATTTGTTAGGCATATTGTTCCTACAGAATGGTGGTAAGGCCTGTGCACAGTACAACCTCTAACTTTGCTTGCTTTTCATCTGTTTTTGATTGCTCCATTTTCTGCAGCATATGAATCTAGACAGTATTTAGAAATAGACATTCAAAGCCAAGAAATGGGCGAGTAAGTGAATACGTTGAGAAGTTTGTTTCATTTTGTGCAAATCCTCAATTTAATGAAGTACATGAGTATCATAGTGAAAATTCAGAATAAGAAGCTGTGGATCTTACAGCCACAGATTCTGATTAGAGAAGTCACCAGGGAAAACTTGAGCTATGCTAGCATTTCTAAGATAATTTAATAACTATGCTGTATAAATTATATTACCCCTGTTTATTGGATGGCTAATTTTGCCTAGAATTCTGACATTATATATGATGATAGTATACTGTGAACATAACTAGCGTTTACCATAAAGTTTGGGTGTAAATTTCAGTATATTTTTGACTCTTAATGTTGTGTTATGCAAACTACATTACAGTGAATAAGTATGGAATGCTCATTTTCTGAGCTCTCTCTTTGATGGGGGAAGTTCCTTCTCTATCTGCATTATAAAATCAGGTCTCTACATACTATTTCTGCAGTCTGTAGACATAACCCTTACTTTTGGCAAAAAGTCAGCAATATTGATGCTTTCTATTTTCAACATTTTCATTTTTCCTCTTTTGTAGAGATATGACAAGAGGGAAAAATCTGGGAGCTAACAGCCTCTGCAGGCCCTAGTCAAGGTGTCTGTGTAGGGGGTCCAGTTGCACCTCCCCCCAAATGGGTGGGGCGTTGAGTGGAAGGGACAGGATCAGGGGCAGCCTGACCTCCACACCGCATGGAGTATGGCAATCATCGTCCCCCAGCCATCGCCCCGCATGGAGCATGGCAATCATTGTCCCCAGAACTGAATGGAGCACAAAGTTCCTGTGGTGATTTAAAGAGCCCAGGGTTCCAGACACAGTGGCAACCCCAAACCCCTTTGAATTGCCGGGTCCCGGGGCAACTGCCTCCTTTGTCTCCCCTGCCAGACATACATTTAAGTATTTCAGTATGTAGCTCCAATAGTGGATTATATTTATAACTCAAAAATAAATGTACCTAGCAATGCTTTCTGTGTTCTAACTAAATTATATATAAGTAATTTCTCATTGTCAAAGTTTTTATAAGCAAGTAACTACTGTGAATATTTAATTTTTCCTGAAAAATTCAATTTTCACTCTTCCCAAAATAAAGCCAGATATTTTTTTCATGCCTTTGAAATTTCTGGAAATATTACTTCTCTTACTCTTTACAATGGAGGTTATATTTTCATAGTGCAGACCACAACTTAATATAGAAGGTGTTTTGTGACTCAATGACCCTGTAGTTTGTCATCATGGGAAAAATTCCCCCGTCCATTCCCAACCACAAATATCGCTGTGGCAACTGCAGTAATTACTTATATGTGGTTTTTAATGAGATTTAGCAGCTGGAAACAAAGAATAACCAGCCATGTGACCAACAATCTCAGACTTTGCCAAGCACCAACATGTGTTCTGTGGTCCATTTGCTATAGTTCTTTATGTCTCTCTAGAGGACAATGTGCAATGAAATGTAACTGCTTAAGGACTTTACACACTGCTTCTGATTCCTGTCTGTGCAGAGTCCTGACCTAGAACAGCAACAGCAGAAGGGACTGGAAAAATTCCTGGGTGCAAGGAATGATGCCACAGAGCTAGCAGTCTCCCCTTGTTACTTTTACCTGCAAGGTTAGGTTACCCACTCTTAGGGTATGTCTAGACTACATGGCTCCATCAACAGAGCCATGTAGATGAGTTTACTAGACATAGGAAAATGAAGCATCGATTTAAATAATTGCCGCTTCATTTACATCAAAATGGCCGCTGAGCTGTGCCGATCAGCTGTTTGGCGGCACAGCAGGACGTGCCGCAGTCAACAAGGGAAGCCTTTGTCGACCACTCCAGTAAACCTCATTTCACGAGGCACTGGAGCGGTCGACAAAGGATTACCTTGTTGACCGTGGCATGTCCAGGCTGTCCTGCTGCGCCACCAAACAGCGCGGTGGCCATTTTGATGTAAATGAAGCAGCAATTATTTAAATTGATGTTTCATTTTTCTATGTCTAGTAAACTCATCTACATGGCTCCATCGACTGAGCCATGTAGTCTAGACATACCCCTAGGGTATGTCTACACACAATTTTTATTTCAGGAGAAGGATGCAAATAGCGCTGCGGATTTGCATACTTCTGGGTTTTTTTTTTGGAAGACTCTCTTCCGGTATTTATCCATGTCTACATGCGGCCGAATTTCAAAATAAAGCCCTATTTTGAGAGATCCCTTATTCCTCCTACAATGAGGTTTTCAGAGGTTTTTTAAAATATGGGTTTATTTCGAAATTAGACCGCGTGTAGATGTGGGTAAACACTGGAAGAGCATGTTCTGAAAAAGAAACTGGAGAATGTATGCAAATGCAGAATGCTATTTGCATCCGTCTCCCAAAATAAAAATTGTGTGTAGACATCTCCTTAATTTATAAGGAGAACAAGAACAGGTAACCTAGCCTCAGGTAAAAGGCTAGATAGATTACCTGACTTTTATACATTAAGAACAACAAAAGAAGAAGACAGGACAATTGGGGCCAGTTTGATTTATACCAGACAATAATCCTGCTCCATTAAAAAAAGTGCAGTGTGCTAGTAGAGAATTCATTTATTTCCTTCTATTTCTGTTCCATGTTTATAGATATTCTGAGAGTTCACAGTCTAACAAATACATTTTACAGTGATGTCCTTTAATATAAAAGTGGTACAGTATCCCAAAATGTAAAATTACATATTTCTTGATTTCTTACCCTATTTCTGCCCCATGATGATTGGATTGGAATCAGTGTTATAGGTGTCGTGCATACAAAACCTTTACTAAGTCAGTGGGAGTTGAATATGTGCAATGAATTGGAGGTTGAAACATTTGTGTTTTTCATCTTATACGTTGTATGTGATTAATATTGCGCATTAAAGAAAATTAAGTATACAATGACATTGGAGAAAACAATCAGCTTCATATTACGACAGAGGAATTCTGCAGTTTTCAGATTTGGAATGGAAAACAGGAGAGACTATATTATGCATCGGATCTGTTTTATTTGAACATTCTAGTTTCTTATTGCCTTGATAGGGTAAACCAGTCTTTTGTAGTTTGACAAAAAAAAAAAAAAAAAAAAAAAAGAATGAGCATTTACAGTATGCAGAGGCTGAGAAATTAAACACTATAAAACTATATTCTGAGAGGCAAGGTAAATTACTGTTAATCCATTATTAAATTATTCTAAACATACAAGAACTAACTTACATTTAGTTGCTCCCTAATTTGAGTAGCATGCTTCTGTAATTTATTGAAAACTGGGTGGTTTGAAGATTATGCCATATTAAAGAGCAGTTAGCTACTGATCTTTTACAGGAATGATCAAATCTTCCTAGTTCTTCAACAAATTTGTCCCAGGCATCTACTATTACTGTGCTTCAGTGCAAAATTGTGGGCCTTAAGGAAATTCTTCCAAAATATTGTGCTGATGCTACAGAAACAAAACTTAGACCTCAAACTCCTCTGTAAAAGAGTAACATCATTTTAACCAAGACAATTTACACTGACTTCCTAAGCAGCAAATACGTAACATTAAGGTTTTGTTAACTGTGTCTGATTGTTTTGCAGAACTACTCATAAGGATCTTATTGAATTGCTATCTAGATAAATCCCACCTGCTTTAGACATTTGAATGAATGTTCAAAAGGTTAGATTGTTAAAGACTGGTAGGAAAGTCTTCTATCCTTCTATTTTATGCTGTCTCCTCATGAACTATTTAGAAAATCCCCACTTCTCAGGAGGAAGGAAGGGAGATACAATAATTTCATTTAGTGCAGCTCCTATTTCAAGTGTACGTTAGTTTATGTTTACTAATGTTTAGTATAATTTTTTTCCTCTAGGCTATTATTCTGTTTTTATACATTGCTGTTTTCCAGAAAATTACAGGAAGGGGTGGGCAAGTAGGCTGGGGTTCTAACTTCAACACAACGGCTACATCTAGACTGGCCGCTAATTCCGGAAAAATCATGCAAAGAAGGTAAGTCAGAATAGGGAAATCCGCGGGGGATTTAAATATCCCCCGCGGGATTTAAATAAACATGTCCGCTGCTTTTTTTCCGGCTTCGGGAAAAGCCAGAAAAAAAGCGTCTAGACTGGCGCGATCCTCCGGAATAAAGCCCTTTTCCGGAGGATCTCTTATTCCTTTCAAGTAGGAATAAGAGATCCTCCAGAAAAGGGCTTTATTCCGGAGGATCGCGCCAGTCTAGACGCTTTTTTCCGGCTTTTCCCCAAGCCGGAAAAAAAAGCGGAGGACATGTTTATTTAAATCCCCCGCGGATTTCCCTATTCTGACTTACCTGCTTTGCATGACTTTTCCGGAATTAGGGGCCAGTCTAGACGTAGCCAACTTGTTTAAAATTAGGAACAGAATATAAAATTTTGCAATTCACACTGTTAAAAATTTGGAATTTCATGAATTCTTACCTGCTGCTCATGTCAAGCTTAGTTTCCACTTTCTCCTCCTGTGTGTATCATAGAATTACAGAACACTAGAAATGTCAGGGACCTCAAGAAATCATCAAGTCCAGTCCCCTGTCCTCAGGGCAGGACCAAGCACCATTTAGACCATCCCTGATAGATGTCTATCTAACCTGCTCTTAAATATCTCCAGAGATGGAGATTCCACAACCTCCCTAGGCAATTCATTCCAGCATTTAAGCACCCTGATAGTAAGGAAGTTTTTCCTAATGTCCATCCTAAACTTCCCTTGCTGCAGTTTTAGCCTATTGCTTCTTCTGCTATCATTAGCAGCCAAGGAGAACCATTTCCTCCTCCCTGTGGCACCCTTTTAGATACCCGAAAACCAATATCATGTCCCCTCTCAGTCCTCTCCTTTCCAAAATAAACAAGCCCAGTTTTTCCCTCATAGATCATTTTTTCTAGACCTTTATTCATTTTTGTTGCTCTTCTCTGGACCTTGCCCAATTTCTCCACATTTTTCTTGAAATGTGCCCAGAACTAGACACAATACTCTAATTTAGGCCTATGAATGCAGAATAGAGTGGATGAAAGAAAACTCATGTCTTGCTCACAACACTCCTGTTAATGCATCCCAGAATCATGTTTGCTTTTTTGCAACAGGGTATATATACACTGCAATGCTATTTTGGGATCCTGGAGTATCCTGAAACAAATATCCTGTGTCTTCACAGCAAGCCTGTTATTTCAAGCTCATGATTCCAATGTCCCTGTAAATCTCATTCTATGAGGAATAAGGGATGTTTTGGATTAGCGCTTTATTTCAAAATTCAGCACTATGTAGACAGCACCAAATGATGAATTAAGCTATTTTGAAATAGAATCAAAATAAGATACACAATTGTGTGGGGCAGAGGAAGGGGGGAAGAGAGTGAGAGTATGAAGGTGCAGACTGAGGACAGAAGCTTCAGTGGTATTACTAAGAATGCACAGTATAAGCCAAGCACCAAATGAGTGGAGGACCCAAACCCATAGCCCTTCCTCCTTCCTCCCCACACACACATCTCTATCCAGGGGCTACTAAGGCACTGGAAAATTCTACTTTTTTGGCAGAGAACTTAGCAGTTATATGACAGGAGCACTGTATATAATTCCTATATAAAAGAAAGAATATTAAACAAATGTTAGACCAACTCAGCTCTAATACGAACATATTCTGACATCTTGTGGTAACTCACTTAAGGGGCAATGATTAGCCTTAAAATTGTAATGTATATTCTTACTTTGTTACTAACTTTGTGGTGAGACAGACCCTGTAAGGACTCCTGGACTCACTCTTAGTTCTGGAAGGGGAGTGGGATCTAGTGGGTTACAGCAAGGGGGCAGATACAGTTGAGCTGTATATAATAACATGAGAGTGGCAATAGTGTCAGACCAATGGACCTTTTAGCCCTGTATCCTGTCTTCCATCAGTGGCCAATGGCAGGTGCTTCAGAAGGAATAAACAGAACTCTGTTGCCCATTCCCAATTTCTGGCAAACTGAGGCTATGGACACCATACCTGCCCATTCTCTCTAGCAGACCAACCCTCAACATATTTTGTTTTTATTGGAACCCTGTTATGGTTTGGGCCTTTCCACCATCTCATGGCAAAGAGTTTCAACAGACAGACTGTGAAAAAATATATATTTAAAAAATCTTCTGTCTATAAATTTAATTGGGACAGTTTCTTGTGTTATGTTAGTGAAGGAATAAACTACATTTCCTTATTCTATTTTTCCATAACATTCATGATTTTCTAGACCTCAAACATATCTCCCTACTCTTTAGTCATTTGGTTTCCAAGCTGAAAAGCCCCAGTCTTGCTAATCTTTCCTCTCATGGAAGCTCTTCCTTACTCCTAATAATTTCTGTTGCCCTTTCTTTACCTTTTCCAAATCAAATACATCTTTTTTTAAATTGGTGGCCAGATCTGCATATGGTATTAAAGATGTGGGAATACAAGGACTTTATACAGAGGAAACATGGTATTTTGTCTTACTATCTATTCCTTTCCTAATGGTTCCCAATAGTCTGTTAGCTTTTTCATTTTTATACTGCCACTGCACATTAAAGCAATGTTTTCAGAGAAATATCCCAATGATTTCAAGATCTTCCTTGAGTGGTAACTATTTTAGACCCTATCATTTTTCTTTGTATAGTTAGGATTATATTTTTCCATTATTTTGCACTTAATACTGAATAGTGTCTGCTCTTGTGTTGCCCAAATCACGTAGTTTGTGAAATCCCTTTGTAACTCTTTGCAGTCAGCTCTGGATTAGTTATTGTCTATCCCCTTTTGAAGAACATTTAGCAGAAGTTTAACAGCAGAGATCCAAATGCAAATCCCAGCAGCAAAACACTCATTCCTACTCTTTTTTCCCTTATATTTTAAGTGGAGTATCCAGCAACATTTTCATGATGATCCAATGATCCTTCAATTACTTGAATGCCCAGCCTTTTGTTACTCTTTATGAGCCGGCCTCCCTCTTTGTATAACAAACTCCCTTTCCCAAAGGCAAGAGAGATTCAAAATCTGTTGATACACCGAATCACATTCCACAAATGCATTCACAGTAAAAATATAAAGCTTTTTCTCATCTCACTTTAGCACCTTAAATCAAAGTAACGTTGCTGATGGGAAATACTTATGCCAGTATGAAAACAGTAGAATTGGAGACGAGAATCAGGCCCTATGTTTCCTCTAGTGAGAGCCCTCCCTATTCCTAGAACAGCTTGCTAATCCTCATGGTTTTAGAAACATTTTGTTGTTTCAGGGTATGTCGACACTGCATTCCTCTTTCGAAAGAGGCATGGAAATGCAGCTGAGCGAAATTGCAAATGAAGAGTGGATTTTAATTTCCTGTGCTTCATTTGCATAATCGCGTCTGGGCTCTATTTTGAAATACCCTATTTTGAAAAAACAAACGCTGTTTAGACACGGTTATTTCAAAAGAAAACCTTGAGGTTTAAGAATAATTTCAAAAGAAGGGTTTTCTTTTGAAATAACCATGACTAGACAGCATTTTTTTTTCGAAATAGGGTATTTTGAAATAGCAGCTGGACATGACTATGCAAATGGAGTGCAGGAAATTCAAATCTGCGCTTCATTTGCAATTTTACTCAGCTGCATTCACATTCCTCTCTCGAAAGAGGAATGCAGTGTAGATATACCCTTCAGACATCAAAATTTCAAGACCTTTGACTTTGAAGCATTCATAAAATACTTAAAGCACAAATTAGTATGTTAAATTCCACATTTATTGAAACCAGCACATTTCCAGCACTTAAAACATGGTTAGTCCTGTTTACTTAATAAGAATATAAAAAACAAAAGTACAAGAGTTAAGGTGCAGGATAGGAATGAAAACAGGTTGGTTTGAGTAAATGGTCTCCAGCCCGGCTCCCATTTACACACCCTGTTGTAGGTCCTCTCACTACTACTCACCTCATTAACTTCTTCACATGGAACAATTTTCCTTTCTTGGTCTTACTGTGCAGCTGGTACTACCTCAATTGCTCCTATGTTCAGTTGCTTCCTCTCCTGGCACCAATGTTTTTTAGGAACCTCTTGTTCAATTCTCTTTCAATCTTCCTTGGAGCAGTTAGGGAACTAGTCAGTAGCAGTAGTCTCCATCCATCTGTCCTGTGCTAGCAGATCTCAGGACCTAAAATGCCACTTCATTTTTTTCTTTAAAAAATTAGTAATGAGACACCAGTGTGTCAGCTCCCCTATAGTAACAGAAAGATGGGAACACCCAATATTTATGACTAGGTCATTTGCCAAAGAATCCACTTCACTGCCCACTCCAAGAAAACTTAGGCTAGCCCTGTTTATCATGATCATCAAGAGTTCAATTTGTGTGGGGAAAGATCAGAGAAAAAAATGCTTTGCATTTTCCCCTTGCAAATGCTAACACCCAGGGTGTTTTTTTTTTTTTTTTACAAATGTAATTTTATCTAGGAAGGTTTTCTGCGGTTGAAAAAACTGCCACGTTCTTTTGATTTACTCTCAACAGTACGCGGCAGCAGTCTAAAAAAGGACACTTTAGAAAAAAACCCGTAGTCTAAATACACCTTTAGGGTACGTCTACACTGCATCCCTAGTTCAGACTAGGGATGCAAATGGAGAGGACCAAAGTAGTTAATGAAGCGGGAATTTAAATATCCTGCGCTTCAATGACATGATCTCACAGGCACACTAGTTCAAATCACAGCTGATTCAAACCAGGAAGTTCACGCCGGGACGTGTTAGTTCGGACTAAAGCCTTAAGTCCGAACTAACATTACTCCTTGGACTAGGGATGCAGTGTAGACATACCCTTACAGAGCATAAGAATAGTGAACTCAAGTTGAATTCTCATGTGCATTATTTCTGGGCACATATTAACCTGTTTCACCTTGCACATATTTTGCTTATTTTAGGTGCCGATTTTTCAAAATTGAGTACAACCCATCTGTCTGGTCAAAGTGATAATATTCAATGTAACATATTTTAAAAGCAAGTAAAGCCAGGTGTCCTATGCAAAGCAAAATGATTATGACTCATAATTATATATCTGTAATTCATACATTTCAAAACGCAAGATGAAAGCCATAATTTCATTATTATGAAGATGGTTATATAAAAAGGATGAATTTCTAGAGGCTATAAATTATAAGTTTGAAATGCTTTAATTTTATATACTGCTGTTTATATGATAGCAAACATAAGACAACCTTTTTAAAGCTCTCCATATATACTTGTATGCAATTTTACTGTTAAAGTTAAATTCACAGAAATAGTTTTGTACACTTCCTTTATGCAGAGAATTCCACCTGTGTGCAATCAGCCACACTCACTCAAATTTGGATTTTGCATGTAACATTTGAAAATCTAACCTAAATCATGAATGCTGCAATATCAGAATAATGTCCATATGGAAAGCTTTCAATGAAAATGAATATTCATCTCAGAGTCAGGTGTGAGAATTCATAAATCCTTATAAAACATTTATTCCTTAAATGTCACAATAGCTTGTTTTGTCATCCAGAAATTTCTTAATCCAATATACATGCTCTTTTGAAACCCATTGTGTCTCTATAAAGCAGCTATAAAAAAAAATCAGTATAACATAACAAAAGAAGAATCAAAACCGAACACCCTACCTGAGTAGAGTGTTTACTCTGAAAAGGAAGCAGCTTGAAAAATGCTATGAAGTTCATTATCTAGCTACTAAAATTACATGGACAAAGTGCCTGACTGCCTCATAAGCTTTACTTATTTATCCTCAGAACGCTTATTCTATATGGGAGGGTACACTACATGGGGTTTAGATCACTAGATTAAGATTCAGAACTCCTAAATTCTATTCCCAACTCTGCTACTGACCTGCCCAATAGTGCTGGGAAAAGTAAAATAGTTGAAACTTTCTTCACTGAAAAATGCAGATTTGAAAACACATGCATTTTATGAATATGAATTGCTTTAATCAAATTTAAAAAAATCCATAAAAGTAAAAAAAAAAAAAATGGTTTCACATTTACTGTCTTACAATCATTGAGTGCAGAGAGTGATTTAAATATTAGGTAACAAACTACATTTCAACTTTTGGGTGAATGTCAACTGGTCCTCATAATTTATTACTGTTTAGTTTAACAATTTGTTCTAAAACCTCCTCCAATGACACATCCATTTTTTTTTGTTTTGCAGATTTCCAGTGTCTGGTGTTCTTAAAACAATATTTTTTTCTTGATTCTTTGGCTAGCTGTTCTTCAAATCCTTTTTGGCCTAATGATTTTTGTATACTAGATTTGCTAGATTTTTGCTCCTTTCAATGTTCCTCACTAGGATTTAACTTCCACTTTTAAAAATATGTCTTTCTGACTCTTACTGCATCTTTTTAGAAATTCATTTTACAAAAAAACTAAGGCCAAGAGAGTCTAAGGGCATGTCTACACAGCAGAGCTAAAGAGGAAATAAGCTACACAATTTGAGCTATGTCAATTGCATATCTTAAATTGAAATAGCTTATTTCAGCTTTTGGTGCTGTCTACACAGAACGAAGTCTTAGAAAGAGCACTCTTCCTCCAACTTTCCTTACGAGTAAGAAGTCCTCCAGATTGACATTATTTTGACATTATGTTGAAATAAGAATCTACACTACAAACAGTTATGTTATTTTGGAATAATGTCAGTTATTCTGAAATAATGCTGCTGTGTAAACATAGCTTAAGGGACTTGTCCCAGGTCACACAGGAAATCAGTGGCAGAGCAGTGATTTCAACTAAATTCTTCAAATTTCGAGGTGAGTGCCCTCACTGCTGGACCATCCTTCCTCTCCAGAAGCCAGATCACCATTGCTCCTGATTTTAAGAGCAATGCATTTAGATACTACCAAAATAGATAGCATTATAAAGTCCTAAAACCATTAGCATATGATCAACCAGAATTGTTAAAGAATTCTAAAGCTATAGAGCCAAATATGGAAGTATTTACTCAGTTTTTAGTCAGTCCTGAGCCTCCTCTTCACATTGTTATTCTGGAATCCCAGAAATAAAGCATTCTATTCAGGTATGCTCTTTTTTAAAAGCTGTATTCAAAATAATGTGAGAGTTTGATGGAAGTTATAATACAAGATGATTTACATATGAAGTCAGAACATCTATTTTCTTTTCATGTAAGATTTTAAAACACCAGAATGATCATCCTGATCATCTAGAAAAGAACTTACAAATTTTCTAGGAATTGTAGGCCCAGCAATGTGTTCCGAAGATAGAAGGAAAGGTTTGAACATGAGGTATACATGAATAAGCTGTGAAATAATCAAGCTTAAGCTAAGCTCCTCTCACACCTAGTGAAGATCAAACAGAACTTACTGCAAGAAGATTTTTCTGACACAGTGCTGAAACAAACTATTTTACCATCTAATCTGGAAGTATTACAGGAAACAGCAGTCAAAATTCATTTTGGTCAGTCTATGGCACAACAAAAACTTGTCTTTTTGAAGTTGTTCTCTTTGTGTGAATCCCCATAAAGTTTTCCCATGATGTTCATAGGCATACAGTATCCATAGAGGTGATGAAGCAATATAATCACAAAATGATTCTGATCAATTGCAAGAAAAATATTTTGAGGCTGAGATCTGAGTTTCATTTACACTATGGCTCTTGTGTATCATACTGGCAATAGTGTAAAAAAGTGAGCATACATGTAATGTGCCTTAATGTAAATGAGTGTTTATTTAAGAAGTTCAAAGAAGTTAGCATCCAGAAAATAACTCATACTTTGTGAAATAGTATAGTCAAGGAGCTGATGGAGGAGCCTCTAGCTATCACCTTTGGAAAATCATAGGAAACAGGAGAGATTCGAGAAAACTGCAATAGGGCAAATATAGTGCCCACCTATAAAAAAGGAAATAAGAGCAACCCAGGAAACTACAGACCAGTTAGTTTAACTTCTGTGCCAGGGAAAATAATGGAGCAAGTAATTAAGGAAATCATCTGCAAACACTTGGAAGGTGGCAAGGTGATAGGGAACAGCCAGCATGGATTTGTAAAGAACAAATCATGTCAAACCAATCTGATAGCTTTCTTTGATAGGATAACGAGTCTTGTGGATAAGGGAGAAGCGGTGGATATGGTATACCTAGACATTAGTAAGGCGTTTGATACAGTCTCACATGATATTCTTATCAATAAACTAGGCAAATACAACTTAGATGGGGCTACCATAAGGTGGGTGCATAACTCCATTCTCAGAGAGTAGTTATAAATGGTTCTCAATCCTGCTGAAAAGGTATAACAAGTGAGGTTCCGCAGGGGTCTATTTTGGGACCGGCTCTGTTCAATATCTTCATCAACGATTTAGATTTTGACATAGAAAGTATGCTTATAAAGTTTTTATTGGAACCGTGTTATGGTTTGGGCCTTTCCACCATCTCCTGGAAAAGAGTTCCAACAAACAGACTGTGAAAAAATATATATTTAAAAAATCTTCTGTCTATAAATTTAATTGGGTCAGTTTCTTGCGTTATGTTAGTGAAGGAATAAACTACATTTCTTTATTCTATTTTTCCATAACATTCATGATTTTCTAGACTTCAAACATATCTCCCTACCCTTTAGTCATTTGGTTTCCAAGCTGAAAAGCCCCAGAATTGCTAATCTTTCCTCTCATGGAAGCTCTTCCTTACTCCTAATCATTTCTGTTGCCCTCTCTTTACTTTTTCCAAATCAAATACATCTTTTTTTAAATTGGTGGCCAGATCTGCATATGGTATTAAAGATGTGGGAATACAAGGACTTTATACAGAGGAAACATGGTATTTTGTCTTACTATCTATTCCTTTCCTAATGGTTCCCAATAGTCTGTTAGCTTTTTCATTTTTATACTGCCACTGCACATTAAAGCAATGTTTTCAGAGAAATGTCCCAATGATTTCAAGATCTTTCTTGAGTGGTAACAACTATTTTAGACCCTATCATTTTTCTTTGTATAGTGAGGATTATATTTTTCCATTATTTTGCACTTAATATTGAATAGTGTCTGCCTTTGTGTTGCCCAAATCACATAGTTTTGTGTAATCCCTTTGTAACTCTTTGCAGTCAGCTCTGGAAATATAATTTTGAAATGTAATTGAAATAATGGGAATATTTTGACATCCCAGGAAAACTCATTGCACGAGAATTAAGGGATTTGTCGGAAGAGCAGACTATTTCGAAATCCAGCATTGTGTAGATAGGGCCAATTTTCAAGATAGTGTCTCTCGAAATAAGCTACACAATTTGCATAGCTTATTTCGAGCTAGTACCGCAGTGTAGATGCACCCCATATGAGGAGGCTGTCTGCCAATACCATTCTCCTATGACTAATTTCCCAGCATGCTCTCTGCTCCTTTTAGTTCCTGGGAAGGCAGAAGAGGAGCAGAGAGAAATACAGTGATTGTAGGTGGGGAGAGTGTTATGGTGCCAGCACATCAAGTAGCCAGCATGCTGGCCATGAATAAGTTTCATAAGAGGAATTTAAGTACCCTGGATCATTCTCAGTCAAATTGGGACAATTAGTAATTCTGTTTCAGTGTGAAAGTCATGGCATAAATATATTGTGAAGGACACTGATATAACAGGGACCCATAAGGTAGCATGCCACACTGTTGTTGAACACATGCTAAATGTTTCAGGTAACCTTTTTTGGTCTGTAGTATGGCCACTAGAGTTGGGACAGCAGAAAGAGAGGTAGATTTTATTGATGCCTTTAAAGAAAGCTTTTATTGTGCATAGCATGCATTATTCACCCTGGAAGATTTGAGGAAAAAAAGTAATAGGTTTTATTTCTAGTATTTTTTTCTGTCACAACTTTAAGGGAATTTGTCCTGCAGACAGAAAACAATTTAAATGCAAAATAATTTGTATTTATCTTCATTTGTTTCTCCTCAAGTAGATTATTCATTTTCAGTATCACATTATAGGCTTTAATCATGTTTATTCATTGCTGATCTACATGCCAAAAAATCATACCTCTTTCTCTAAAATCAATTAGCTATTTAAATGTAATACAAAAACATGTCAAAGAAAGTTGCTTTCTTCTTAAATCAAGTACACACAAAGAAAGATTTTTTTTGAATAAACAGCTACAATTTCAATGAATTTATACAATATTAACATCCTGTATACATTTAGTAAAAAGAATACTTATAAAAAAGAAAAGAGAAAGTAAAGTGTCTATGTGATTGAGATTTCTATACACTACTAGCAAGGACTTTATATAATTAAATAATTTCCAAAAACAGTGTGACCTAATATAACTCTTCAATCATCTCTCAGTAGTAAAATACCATTCCTGTACACAGCCATGTTGGTCATGATTGGAGTTTGCAACTTACATAGCTGTGCTATGTACCTATCTGTGTACATAGAACTGTTTTGCATGAAAATTCTTGCACAAAAGGTCTTATGAAAGAGTGTATCCGCATTGCCATGTGCTTTTGTGCAAGAGCATCTATGGCAGTGTGGACTCTCTCTTGCGCAAGAAAGCTCTGATGTCCATTCTAGCCTGTTGCCCGTCTACACTGCCTTCTTGCGCAAGAGCTCTTGCGCAAGAGGGCTTATTCCTCAAGGGGAGAGGAATAACTCATGGGGTACGTCTAGACTACATGCCTCTGGTGACAGAGGCATGTAGATTAGACTACTCAGCATAGAAAAATGAAGCGGCAATTTAAATAATCACCGCTTCATTTAAATTTAGATGGCTGCCGCGCTGAGTCCTGGGATGAGGCATACCTGGGAAGTCGACAAATGCCTTTGATGTTGACCGCGGAGCGTCCAGACTACCGCGCTGAGCCGACAAACAGCTGATCGCCTCCGCACAGCAGCCATGTAAATGTAAATGAAGCGGCGATTATTTAAATCGCCGCTTCATTTTCCTATGCCGGGTAGTCTAATCTACATGCCTCTGTCGCCAGAGGCATGTAGTCTAGACGTACCCTTGCAGAAGAAGCCCTCTGTTCTGATGCTTTACTGTAAATTTACTTGGGCAAGAATATGCATGCAGTGTAAATGCTCTGCAGGTTTTTGTGCAAGAACAGCTGTTCTTGTACAAAAAGCCTGCAGTGTAGACATAGCCATATGTGTATTGCTTCTCCAGGTACTAAAATACAGCTACTTATGAGTGATAAAGCAATATTTTCCTTAGGCAGAAATTAAAAGTTTCCAGAGAAGAGTCATCCTTTCCATAGTGAATTATTTCAAAAAAATATGAGACAAAATTAGGAAAAGCTTTGTTTTATCTTCTATTTCACAATGCAGGGCCCTTCACCCAGAGAAAGGATGATTTTCTCCACACAACAGCTATACTTAAACACTCCCTTCTCAATGGAACTGCAACAATTCCACTGCTAAGTCAGATCAACATTTGGAGGGCATTGCTATTATAGTTACCTACAAATGTCAACTGGGGGAGTGAAGAGGCCTAAGCCTCAGAATTAAAATATTTATATTTATACGGTCTTACTGTTTTATTTATGAGTAATTTTCACCATTGGAATAAATGACGAGTTTCTTAATATGAAAAAATTTAATATTACAGTAGTAATTGGTCGTATTAGATCAAGAGAACTATTGCATATGTTAGACAGATGTCATCTTTGCCTGATATTTCTACAAGAATAAAAAATCTTGTACTTTCACAAATAATAAGAGACACATCATGAATTAGAAGACAAAAACTTAGTATTATCACAAAGAAAGAAGATAGAAAAATTATCTGAATCTCACTTGCACTTGGACTATCATTTAGTTGGCTTACAATAGCTATACTGCGATGTTCAGCCTGATTATATAGGTGTTGATGCAAGTCTGAACAAATATGTTCTTAGAGAAAAAACTCAAAAGGAAAATACACATCTAAAGCATTTAAAAAGATTTGCCACTTCAATTGCTGGAAGAATGAAAACAGTAACTGACCTTGTTTTCTGTAGCAACCTTAGGAAACATACTACTGCTAGTTACTGAGGACACCGGTTTGTCAGTAAATATTTTTCTGCCTACTTGTTTTTACACCAAACTATTTTCTTAGTTACAAATTCTGAGAGTCAACAGCTCTTCATCTATACTTTACTCTTATTAAGTAGAATCATAAAACACTAGAACTGGAAGAGACTGTGAGAGGTCATCGAGTCCAGTCCCCTGCCCTCATATACCATCTAGACCACCCCTGATAGAAGTCTGTCTAACCTAACCTGCTCTTAAATATCTCCAGAGATGGAGATTCCACAGCCTCCCTAGGCAACTTATTCCAGTGTTTAACCGCCCTGACAGTTAGGAACCTTTTCCCTAATGTCCGAACTAAACCTTCCTTGTTGAAGTTTAAGCCCATTGCTTCTTGTCCTATCCTCAGAGGCTAAAGAGAACAATTTTTCTCTCCTCCTTGTGACACCCTTCTAAATAATATCTGAAAACTCCTATCATGTCCCCTCTCAGTCTTCTTCTTTCCTAACTACACAAGCCCAATTCTTCCTTCCTTCATACGTCATGTTCTCTAGATCTTTAATCATTCTTGTTGCTCTTCTCTGGACCTTCTCAAATTTCTCCACATCTTTCTTGAAATGTGGTGCTCATAACTGGACACAATATTCCAATTGAGGCCTAATCAGCGCAGCGCAGCGCAGCGCAGAGCAAAAGAATGAATTCTTGTGTCTTCCTCACAACACTCCTTTTAATGCATCCCAGAATCACGGTGGGTTTTTTTGTTTTTGTTTGTTTGTTTGTTTGTTTGTTTTGCAACAGCATCACACTGTTGACTCATATTTAGCTTGTGGTCCACTATAACCCCTAGATCCCTTTCTGCTGTACTCCTTCATAGATAGTCGCTTCGCATTCTGTATGTATGAAACGGATTGTTCCTTCCTCTAAGTGGAGCACTTTGCATTTATCTTTATTAAACTTCATCCTGTTTACCTCAGACCATTTCTCCAGTTTGTCCAGATCATTTTTAATAATGACCGTATCCTTCAAAAAAGTTGTAACCCCACCTAGTTTGGTATCATCTGAAAACTTATTAAGCATACTCTCTATGCCAAAATCTAAATCGTTGATGAAGATATTGAACAGAACTGGTCCCAAAACAGACCCCTGTGGAACCCCACTTGGTAAGCCCTTCCAGCAAGATTGTGAGCAGTTAATATCTACTCTCTGAGAATGGTTATCCAGCTAATTATGCACCCACCTTATGGTAGCCCCATCTAAGTTGTATTTGCCTAGCTTATTAATAAGAATATCATGCAAAACTGTATCAAATGCCTTACTAAAGTCTAGATATACCACGTCCACCCTTATCTATAAGATTCGTTATCCTACAGTAGAAAGCCATCAGATTGGTTTGACATGATTTGTTCTTTACAAATCCATGTTGGCTGTTACCTATCACCTCATTATATTCCAGGTATTTACAGATGATTTCCTTAATTACTTGCTCCATTATCTTCCCTGGCACAGAAGTTAATCTGACTAGGCTGTAGTTTTCTGGGTTGTTCTTATTCCCCTCTTTATAGATGGGCACTATATTTGACCTTTTTCAGTCTTCTGGAATCTCTCTTGTCTTCCATGATTTTTCAAAGATGATAGCTAAAAGCTCATACACCTCCTCTATCAGTTCCTTGAGTATTCTAGGACGCATTTCATTAGGCCCTGGTAACTTGCAGACATCTAACTTGGCTAAGTGATTTTTAACTTGTTCGTTCTTTTTTTATTTTATCTTCTAAACCTATCCCCTTCCCACTAGCATTCACTATGTTAAGCACTCTTTCATCATACTTCTTGGTGAAGACCCAAAACAAAGACGTCATTAAGCACCTCTGCCATTTCTAAGTTTCTGGTTACTGCTTACTGAAGTCAAAGTACATGGGCTTTGACTTCAATTTATTAAGCTGATTTCATCCATAATAAACCACAAATACATTAATTGACATTTAACAGGAACAAATCCAAAGAAAAGTAGTTTGGTGGAATGGGAAGTTACTTGTTTGCAAGAATATAGTCTCATGAACATAAAGCTGCTTGAATTAATGAACTATTCTGTTAGGCTTGTGAAAATTCTACCAATATGCATACATTTAGCTGACTTATAACAGTAATATTCTACATTTCAATGAGTAATCATTCATCTAAACAGTGCATAAACCTTTCTGTAAAATCAAATATATATTTTAACGGTCTATAATACAAACTAAAGAAAGCACCAAGTAAAAATTCTACTTAACTCCTCTGACAGATGTCAAGGAACAAATGCATTTGTCTAATGTTTGGCATAAGGGAGAAACAGTGGACGCGATATATTTAGACTTTAGTAAGGCATTTGACATGGTCTTGCATGACCTTAGCAATAAACTAGGGAAATACAACCTAGGTGGGGCTACTATAAGATGGGTGCATAACTGGCAGGATAAACTGTCCCAGAGAATAGTTATTAATGGTTTAGTCATGCCTGAAGGGCATAAAAAGTGGTTTTCCATAGGAGTCTGTTTTGGAGCCAGTTCTATTCAGTACTTTCATCAATTATTTAGGTGCTGGCACAGAGAATATGATTATTAAGTTTGCAGATGATACCAAGCTGGGGGGAGAGGGGGTTACAAGTGCTTTGGAGGATCAGGTCAGAATTCAAAATGGTCTGGAGAAACTGGAGAAATGGTCTGAGGTAAACAGGAGCTGAAAGGGATCTAGGGGTCATAGTGGATGGCAAGTTAAAAAGGAGTCAAAGGTGTGAAACTGTTGTAAAAAAAGCAAACATGTTTCTATGATTCATTAAAAGGAATGTTGTAAGCAAGAAACAAGTAGTCATTCTTCCACTCTACTCTGTGCTGATTAGACCTCAGTTGGAGTATTGAGTTCCTTATTTTAAGAGGAATAAGGGATCTTTCGGAAAAGGCTTTATTTTCCGAAAGATCCATGTCTAGACTGGTGCTTTTTTCCGGCAAAGCTACGAGCTGGAAAAAAGCGGCAGCCATTTTTATGCAAATGAAGCGGGAGGGATTTAAATCCCCGCTTCATTTGCAATTGCGATGTGTCTAATTTGCATCCCTTTTACAGAAAAGGGATGCATTCTAGACACAGCCGAGGGGTAAGGTGTTACATTATCTGAAGAAGAGTATCACAACTGGTTCCAAATCATTCCTGGCATGTTATTAATTTCAGGTAGTTGCTATAAAAATTTTGATAATCTGTGGAGTGGATAGTACCTCAGGACCTGGTAACACTGTTAATAAATGCCAACTACTGCAGTATTTGTTTTTGTTGTTTTGTTAAGTGGATTGGTGTATTTACAGATGAAGTGACATGCACTGGACCTGGGGGAGGGAAAGTAACTATAGATATTGCATAATTAAAATAATTGTAATTGTCAAGTAGTCTCAAATGGCTGCAGAGCAGGTGCACCATGACTGCTAAGAAGCAGGGCACAAAACAATTAACTCTGATAAACTTAGCTTTCACTAAACAAATATCAGATGTGAACTCCTCAAACACTATAACAGCCTTAATAGTGTGTTACAGACAGTCTCTTGGGTAGTCTGGTCTATCAGGCCACCCAGGCAAGCTTGCCATTGTGTTAGCTGGTCCCATACGCCAAAAAAACCCACAACAATATTCATGTTACTCCACATCCCAAGTCACCTAACTCCAGATCAATTGTACCTTAGATGCTACCCCCCCCCAAAAAATCTTGTAAATAATATATTATAATAAATAAATTAACTAAATATTTATTAATTAATGAGTTATTTACAAAATTTGAAACAGATGAACATATACACGCAAACAAATTACAATTGTAATATGCAAACTCTATATTTCCTCTAAAGCTAATCCAGGCTAAGGAGTAAGCATTCCATGGCTTATACTTCAAAATGTTTCTCTCTCAAAGTCTAAGTAGCATAGAGTTACAGATTCTTATCGTCAGGGATTATTTATTTGTTTTGAAACCCTAAATGATGATGCTGGCTTGGGAATTGTTTTTGGGGGAGGAAGAAATTTGTCACATCACTTCAGATAAAGCGAAGTATAGAGAAACAGAACTTCCTGTTGGTTTGACAATAAAGGATGGTAACGTATCTATTTTTTCTGTGTAGTGCTGTACTAATCTCTGATTGTTAATATTTGATTTAAATTATTACAACTGAACCTGTTATTAAACAACCTTTAGCTGTAATTATCTCAGACATGCAACAAAGCTGATGGAATGTGTCTACATTCACATCTCCTCTTCATGGGTGTTGGGAGATGCAATTACAATTTTTGTCCTTTGATATTTCACGTCTCATTTGGTTTCAATGGGCCTGCTTGGCCAGCACCTAACACTTTGTGTAGGAAGCCAGCATTTTACAATGGTAAATGCTTCTTTCCTGTTTGATGATTTATATAATTTGAAAGGTTTAGCTTGCAAACACTGTATGAGATTATAATATGGTTTCATAATGCTGACCAGCACCCGGTGACTAAGGTGTTAACTCAGATACCTAGCAAAGGCAGTCAGCCAATAACAATACAGGAATTTCAAACTGAAAAAGAGGGACTTTCTCTCTCTCTCTCTCTCTCTCTCTCTCTCTCTCTCTCTCTCTCTTTCTCTGCTTCTTTGAGATTAGAGCAGTTTCTCCCAGGGATTGAAGGAGATGGGAGACGCTTTTCTCTCCAAGAACAGAGTTCTTGAAATGTGTAAGTAGGGAAAAGTTTAGATAGTCCATCAGGGTTTATTGTTTTCCTTGCTTGGGGGTATGGAAATCATGTTGAAGCTTGCTATTTGTTTGTGTGGTTTTTTTCTCTTTTGTAACTAAGCATGACAGCCCAAAGGTTTTCCCTGAGTATTTATCAAATGGTGGCTCTTTCCATCTAGCTAATTTACTATGCTTGTGACTATAGTTTTGTTTTGATACAAAAATATTTTCCCCTAATTAACCGGTATTAGTTAATTGTTGTGTCCTTAGGACTCAGTACCTAGTCCTAGTTACAAGGATAGAGTCCATTTTTATCTGTGGATTCCCTCTCTTTTCCCAATTCCAAGTAAGATAGAATTTGAGGTAGGGGAGAGAGCTTTACCTTAGAGAGGGAATTTGTGTCCCCTGCGTGCTCCAGAGGAGAGGGCGACAGAACCTGGAGATGTGCATTACGGTCACCCCTGCCAGCTGCTCAGTACAACGCATCCCCATCATCCCTCCCTCATGGCGCTGTGAAGAGGAGTTAAAAGGTGGTGAAGTGGCACAATAATCTTTGCCCCAAAGGACACCATCCCCCACATCAGTGATGTAGCAATGGGGGGCAGTTGCTCCTGGGTGCCACGCAAGGGGGGAGTCAGGCTGAGGTGGGAATGCATGGCCCCACACAGTGAGCCTGGCACTGGTGGGCCACTTACCCCCTGCAGACAAGTTGCCGAGGTAGGGTGTCCAAATTTCTGGTGCTTGGCTCTGGGGGAAGGGAGGGGTATTGGGTTAGAGTGGGGGGTGCAGGAAGAGGGCTGCGGGTGCCTGGATCTGTGGGAGGCCGAGGGCATTGGGTTAGAGCAGAGGAGGCTGAGGGTACTTTTTTTTTTTTTTTAAAGGGATACTTTATTAAAACAGTTTGAGAAACACTGGGTTATAGCAATCTCCGGAGTCTGGTTTGTATACTCTAGTTTACTAAAGTATCTCAAGTGAAATTTCAAATAGAAACCAGTATTTCACTGGTAATCAGTAGCATTATGAAACATGTATTGATGTTATAGAAGTGGTTATAGAAGTATTTACTGTAAGTATGTCCTTAAAGTCTATGTCTACGCACAGGTCCCCAGCAAAGGTAAAATAGCAGGTTGCCTGTCAGACAGAACACCCTTATTTACCTCTTTACATGTAAATTGAGTGTAAATTGCCAACAATCCATTTCCTATCACCAGGCAGAACTGAATAAAAATGAAAGTTTGTATGAACTTCAGAAAGAAACAGCAGGGAAGAGGGCAGGAAAACTACTTCCTGCTAAGGACTGGTAGAGATTAAGTGCCTGACAACTCTGGGAAATGTCACAAGTACACTTTTTTTTTCTTTTTTTTTTTTTGCCAAGACAAGAATAAATTCGAAATTAGTGAATGGGTAAATAGAACACATCAGAGCATTGGGAAATGGATCAGAAGCATTGAGAGGACCAGCTTTTTTAAAGGTGTTTGAGAACAATGGAACAGACTACCACAGAGATAAAGCTTCCTTGTGCAGAAGACACAATTTTCCTAAGGGCCAGTCCAAGACTGCAGCACAAATTGCCATAGAATGAGCTGAGAATTTTTGTTGCTTTAATAAGCTGCCTTTTTGAGAGCATGCCATTATTTCAGAGCATTTTGTAAAGCCACATTAAAATTAAGAATGCGTGACCAGCATCTGTGTACCTCCCACTGAGAAAAGAATACAGATGCCAGCATAAAGAGTTCTGTTCCAGCTGAGCTGCTCAGCAGACCTGTTGCTCTATTCAAAGCAATGTTTACTGTTCAATTTATAGCTCTGAATCTAGTAAATCCTTCCTGAATTCCTCATCTTTAGGGCCTAAAACTTATGGCTGGGGTAACTGCTAAAGTTTACTCAACTGCAAGTGAATACAGCAGTTTTCTAGTTAATTCCCCCCCCCCCCTAGAATAAATATATAGAAGATTAAAAAAATTATGACAAGAAGAATGTGGAAATGTTATTTTATTATAGGCATTTTGTTTCCTCCTGTTTTGTAATAATTTGTCAGAACTCTTTGTAAATTGATCTTTTAACATAAAACCAAACACAAATACCAATATTTAATTCACCCCAGAGGAAGCAAAATAAAATAGATATCAGAAACTTGACTTTCACATTTGAAGTTCAACTGAAACTGATAACCAGTTGGGAAATTTCACTTCCAAAGTTCTTAAAAGTTATATCTAACTTTGGTATGAAAACTGCTTAGAAGAGGCACAACAACAGTGCTCACATTGCAGATAAATAATGTTGTTTAAACCTTGTTAGCTGGTTTTAAATATGCCAACAAAATATTAAAACTCCACCACCACTCTTTAGACGTAAAAGTTTCAATGGTGTTTAAATTACCTGCAATGATAAGGTTTTTAGAACACAAAAATATGGAAAAGAAGCATAAGTTTAGAAAATAAAAATTTATAGACCAGAGCAAAAATCCTAATGACAAATAGTTCAGAAATAACATCTACTATTTGTATTGGGGCCTGATTATTAATTTCAGTCCTTTATTAATAATACTCTCATAAATTCTATTGTATGAAGAATAAACGCCTTTCTGAGCATCAGATAATTTCAGAGCCCCTGATTAACAGAAATACTGAACACCAACAGAGAGTGGGTGTGCACAGCGAGATAAGTGGCCCCATCGCCCTTAGAGGTCCTGGATCCCCTTCTTGCTGCTGCACCCTCCTTGTCCAGACATCACATACACACCCTGCTCCTGAACCCCACCTCCCTCCCATCAGACCACTGCCGCACCTAACGTCCTGGCTAGACCCCCACCCTCATCATGCCCCTGAATCCTACCATCTAGTTTGTCCTCATGTGGAACATAGGCCATAGAACATGTCCAAAGTAATTCCAAGAGCATATCTTTTAGGGTGCTTCTACACTCCAGTGTTTAACTCAAAATAAGCTACACAAATCACGTATCTAACTCTGAAATGGCTTATTTCAAAATTGGGAGTGTCTCCACAGCACTTATTTTGAAATAGAGCCGTCTGCCTTCAAATTCTCTCAGGGTATGTCTCCACTTTCTCCCTATCTCGAGATAGAGATGCAAATGTAGCCAACCGAAATTGCTATTGAAGTGGGGATTTAAATATCCCACACTTCATTAGCATAATCTCGCCTGTGCGCTATTCCAATCGTCAGCTGATTCGAACCAGGAAGTGTACTCTGGGCCGCGTTAGTTCGAATCAAACCCCTTGGTTCGAACTAACATTACTCCTCATGATATTTAAATCCCCGCCTCATTAGCAATTTCGGTTGGCTACATTTGCATCCCTATCTCAAGATGGGGGCAAGTGTAGACGTACTCTCACTCCCCATACAATGAGGGTTATAGGAGTTGGAGTAAGAAGTCCTCCAGCTAGATAGTATTTTGACACTTTCAAAATAACTGCCTGCTGTGTACACATGGACTGAGGCTATGTCTATACTGAAGGCTTCTTTTGGAAGAAGCTTTTCTAGAAGAGATCTTCTGAAAAAACTTCAGAAAGAGCACATCCACACTGCCCAAGTGCAATAAAAAAGTGATCTTCTTTTTCAAAAGATAGCATCCACACTCAATGGACGCTATCTTGCATTTAAGCTGTGATTACTATGGACTATGTAATTACTACGAGTAGCCACGGAGGCAACTGTGCTTTTTCCTTTTTCGAAAGAACTCCCTCTTCCCTGTCTACACATGCCTTTTTCTGAAAGAGCTCTTTTGGAAAAGGCTTCTTCCTCATAGAAAGAATGTCAGAAAAAACCCTCTGTTCTTTCGATTTTTTTTTTCAAGAATGCAATTGCAGTGTGGACGTAAGTGAATTTTTTTTTTGAAAAATGGCTATTTTTCTGAAAAAAAACCTCTGCAGTGTAGACATACCCTAAGTTATTTGGGAATACCACTAGTTATTTTGAAATAGTGTTGCAGTGTAGGAAAAAATGCAATTTTGATCAAAAATTGCCAGGGATGAGGAATCCATCACAATTTTGTTAAATTATTCAAATCACCCTTAAAATATACATGTGATTTCCAGTCTGAATTTATCTTGCTTGGTTCATATTACATTCCTCTCTGCTAGACTCAAGAGCCCATTGTGAAATATTTGTTCCCTATATAGATACTAATAGGTGGTAATCAAGTCACTCCTTAACCTTCTGTTTGACGCTAAATAGATTGTGTTTTTTGAGTCTATTATTACAAACACACTTTTTCTAACCCTTTAATCATTCCTGTGGCTCTTCTCTGAATCCTCTCCAACTTGAAACACCTTCTTGAATTGTGAATCCTCTCCAACTCAAACACCTTCTTGAATTGTGAACCCCGGAACTGAACACAGTATTCTAGCAGTGGTTGCTCCTGGGCCAAACCCGGAGGTAAAATAATCACTCTCTTCAGGCATCCCAGCATTGAATTAGACTTTTTGGCCTCAGCATTACACTGGGACCTCATGTTCAGCTGATTATTTACCACAACCTCCATAATTTTGTCAAAGTCATAGCTTCCCAGAATTGTCTCTCCCATCCTATAACTATGGTCTGCATCCTTTGGTCCAGATATATGCATTCAACCATATCAAAATCCACATTATTTGCTTGCATCCCATTTATCAAGCAATCCAGATCACTCTAAATCACTGACTTCTTCTTTTAATGATTTTTCAGTTTTCCCAAAATTCTATCAAGGATGAAGTGTATTTTTCTATTCAGGTCATTGATAAAAATATTAAATAGCATGGGGGTAAAGAAGAGATCCTTAGTGTAAATTATTATAAACAGATACACTCCATGACTATTCCCTGTTATCATTATTTTGAGACATATCCATCAGCCAGGTTTCAACCTTTTTTAATATTTGCAATGTTAATAGTATATTGTTTCATGGTTCTTTTAATCAAAATGTTGTCCAGCACCGAGTATAGTGCCTTACATAAGTGTAATTGTATCATGTCAACAATATTATCTTTACCAACCAAACATGTAATTTCATAATAAATATCAAGTTAGTTTTGACAGGATCTATTTTCCTTTAACTCACTTTGATTTGCATTACTCACTTCCTTAATTTATTATTAATTGAGTACTGTAATAGCAGCTCCATTCTCTTGCCCCAGGATTGATGTCAGGATGACAGGCTTATAATTACCTGGGTCATTCCATTTACACCTTTTATAAAATAGCACAAAATTAGTTGTCTTACAGTCTCTCAAAACTTCCTTTCCAAAGTCCTGCAAAGTTTAATGTGTGTGTTGAGGTTAGGGAGAATCCAATATCAATGGTCCAGCAAGTTCCTCAACTAGTTCTTTTAACTCTTAGATGCAAGTTATGTAGACTTGCTGACCTTAGTAGCATCTGTAAAACATGATCCAGAGGCAGTGGTGGAATGAAAACTGTTACTAACTTATAATGAGACTGCATTATATGGTTTCCCTCTCCCCCAAAAGAGAACAGAAATATCTATTTAACATCTCAACATTTTCATTATTATCGATAATGCTGCCATTTCCATCTAGTGCTAGACTAACATCATTGGCAATTTTGTTTGGCAAGTTTCTTTATATAAATATATATATAAAATACTCCTCGTTATTGTCATTAAGTCTGCTGGCCATAGGTTCCTTCTTATATCCTTTGGCTTCTCTTTTCAGTTTTACAAAGTCCATAACTTCTGATTAATATTAATTACTATTTATTTCCTCTTTTCATTTGTTTTATATTATGTGTGTACATGTGGACACACACACACATTGTACAGGCATCTTCACTTACCCTTCAGAATAGTTTTTCTCTTATTTATTTAATTTTTTAAACCATGATATCCTTCTTCCTCAGTTGTGGGATTGTTACTTTGTGAGCATCCAAGAAAATAGTCTCACATGATTCATAGTTAACATTCACATTTTTATGATTAAATTCTTCCTCTCAGCTGAAATGAATACTAATAGTTTTCAATCTTTTGAACTACTAAAGAACCAGTATGTGAGTATAATGTATTATAGTACTGGTCTGGACTTTATTCTCCTTACACATTATAATTGTGATCAAGTCATGATCACTAACATTTAAGATACCTTCCATTTTTAGTTCTGTGATCAGTTCTTTATCTGTTAAGACAGGGTCGAATGAAGAATTCCCCTTTTTAGAAAAATGTCACCTGCAACATTTAGAAATTCCAAGGATGTTTTAGAACTGACAGTCTATGTCACTCATATTGACATCCCCATTAATCACTACAGGGTTCCCCTTCCCCTGGTCCACACACACACTGTGGATAATTGATTAATGAAGAAGTCATCCTGTTTCCTATTGTGATTTGGTAGTCTGAAACTGACACCAACAAATACCCCATCTTTTGTTTTATCTGTTAGGACATTGTTATCACAATTGTTTTCTTCCCAATTAACTGATGACTTGGAAACAGATAATGTCATTTCAGAGTGTACTAGTCCTCTTTCTCTTTTGCTGACTAGATAAATTTTAGCATTGATTTTAACAGTTGAATTTTATGAGAACTATCTTACTATTGTTGGAGTCAGAGTATTATATTTGTATTTTAGGTTTAATAATGTAGTAATGTAAGGTAACACATTTAATATTTTATTAATCAAGCCCTTTAGTTAAATATACATTTCTTTGTTTTAAAATTTAGTGAGTTTAGTAAGTAAAGAGAATGATAAAGTCTGGAATCTTAATTGTTTGATTTACAGTGTCTTTTGCTTTGCCCAATATGAGACACTGTTGTTTATACTTTTCTTTGAAGATCCTTGTAAAAATTATTTGTGTGTGAAAGTGTTATGTATGTGTCATGATAGAGGTGCCAAGGTTATCCTCAAAGCCAGATGGCCAAGAAAGGAGGATGAGGCGTGGGTGAACACAAACTTGTTGGCATCAGAGGAACCATCAGTGCATAGCCATGGTCAAAAATTGATCAGATTGGCAGAAGGACTACTCTAAAGTGGAGTGAGCACCCCCAAAAGACAATTGATTACAGGATGAGTTTTTCAGAGATGTTTTGGAAATTATTAACATCAAAAAGATAACACACTGAACACAGTCTGGCGCAGCAAAATCCGTAGACTTCAACAGAGAAAAGGATTATAAAAGCAGGGTGCTTTGCTATGGAACTTTGGATTCGTCTTGATACCAACTCCAGGAGAGCATCGGATCACAACAGAAAAAGCCCAGCTCCCTCTCTGTGATCGATCTGGCTGGCTGCTAGATTGATCCAGACTCTGGACTGGTAACTAAAACATCATCTGGCAGGACTGTGTGTAAGGTGTTTGTGTGCGTGAGTGACTGAAAAGCATATGCTACTGTTGTATTCTCAATAAATGAGGCGTACTGCCTTTTCCCCTATAAAAGATCTTGCATGCTTTGCTTAAGCATAACACTATGAAACTCTAAACCTTAAGGCTTGCTCAGAATGATCAGAGACAATCTCAATAATGTTTTTCCATCTTGTCTACACAAAACAAATTAGTACCTTATTACTGCTATTTCTTCCAAAAGTACAGCTGTATTCCTGAGAGGAACATTATTCAACATGGTTATATACAGGGGTCAGTTGCTTATAACACCTTTAATGGGAGTCAGTGGTTACTGATCCCTGCATAACAATACAGGGTGGGCAATAAATGACCTGCAGGCCAAACACAGTTTGCTAGGATTTGCTCTGACGGGCTGCCAAACGCTTTATTTAATGTGAGCATCTGCAGGTACAGCCACTTGCAGCTCCCACAGTTTGCCATTCCTGGCCAATGGCATGGTCACTGCTTCCCACAGCTCCCATTGGTCAGGAATGGTGAACTTGGTCAACCATAGCTACAAAAGGCCGTAATGGGGAGCAGGTTTAAAACTAATAAAAGAAAGTTCTTCTTCACACAGCGTGTAGTCAACCTGTAGAACTCCTTGCCAGAGGAGACTGTGAAGTCTAGGACTATAATAGAGTTTAAAGAGAAGCTAGATATTTCATGGAGGTTAGGTCCATAAAAGGCTATTAGCCAGGGGATAAAATGGTGTCCTTGGCCTCTGTCTGTCAGAGGCTGGAGAGGGATGGCAGGAGAGAAATCTTTTGATCATTGTCTTCGGTCCACCCTCTCTGGGGCACCTGGTGCTGGCCACTGTCGGTTGACAGGATACTGGGCTAGATGGACCTTTGATCTGACCCAGTACGGCCGTTCTTATGTTCTTACCTGCAAATACTCATGTAAATAAAGTGTCTGGCAGCCACTAGGGACTAATGCCAGTGAACCACATTATTACCCACCCCTGCTGTTATGTGACAAGTTTATTAACATTTGTCACTCTGGTACAGAACATGTGAATGGAACAAAGTCATGAAACATCCCCTACACAATACTGGTATGGTTTGGATATTTCATTTGGAGGTCATGCCTCTCTATGGTCTAAAATTCATTTAAAATGACCTCTAATTTTGTGTGATGACTTACAAGCATAGCAAAAAATGGATAAGCATAAGCAGCTCTTTCAAATGCAGTAAGAAAATTTTTGTAAGTAAGATCTCAAAATATTGTTTTATATCGTCTTAAAATGCCTTACGCTTTTTATTTTCACCAGAATTTTCCAGAATTAAACTTTAAGTTGCCACTTAAATTAAATAAGATCTTCATGTTCTTTAAGGAGCCATATTTAAAATATTCAGCTTTATTACTTGCTTTAGTTCAGTGGTCCCCAACATTTAGAGGCTGCCAAGCGCCAGGGGGTGTGGCCGTTCACCGCGCTCCTGGGGCTGACCCCTCCGGCAAGCGCCGCGCGCCGGGAGCTGGCGCCCCCTCCTCCCCCAAGTGCTGCATGCCCAGGCCGGTGCCCCCCCCCAAGCGCCACGCGCCCGGGGCCGGTGCTCCCCCCCCAAGTACCGCGCACTGGGGGCCGGCGCCCCACACCCCAAGCGCGCGGCCCCCCCCGTCCTCCAAGCGCCATGCGCTTGGGGCACGAGCGGCCAATTCGTGGCGCTCCCGGCGCCGGCGCTTACCATGCTCCCGGGCCGGCTCTGGCACAGCGCATGCACCACGTGCCCAGGGCCAGGCCTGCCCCGAGCACTTGGCGGGCGCACAAAAATGGCCCCGCGGGCACCATGGCGCCCGCGGGCACCGTGTTGGGGACCACTGCTTTAGTTCAATTTGAATTGTGGTAAATCTCATTATTTGGAGGAACCAAACCGTATGGGGGTAGATTTTTTTGTTTTGTTTTTTAAATTTTCAGGATGGTTCCTGTGCTGAGACCAAAATTTTGTATTTGCTGATTGATTGATTGATTCTACGTGGTTAACCTTAAAGGCACATGAAGGGATTAATGAGCTTTTATTATTATACCTGCTAGGGAGAGATTTTGATTGCTAGCATGTATTTATTAGAAAAGGGATTGTAATCAATTATATTAGTTATATTATTAGTAGCAGTTTTCCAGTTTTCACCTAGACATCTCAGACCCACAATGCTATTTACTGAACAATCATATAACAGAATGACTATCGTTGTCCTTAGCAATTTAAAATCTCAGTGTAAGATGAGCCTACAGAGGACACAAAAAATAGAAGAGGAAAGCACAAGGTAATAATGATATGCTATTAATCAATATGATATGCAGCAATCCTAGCTACCTAACCATTATAATTATTATAGCTATGTTAAATCTAGATAGCATAAAAGGTGCTTTTTTTATAAATCAAAGTTAAAAAAATACTGAATTAGTTGTGTTTACCAGCCTATATATCTAGATAATCATTGTAGCAGATGTAGTATGTCCAGTTAGTATTCCAATAGAACTCCAGAAGACTCTTTTTTGAGACAAATTTTGTTATATTTCAAAGTGAGTTAACTCTTCGGGCATTGTGGGATCTGAAAACAGTAGGTGAGACAGATATTAATGTGATAACCAAGATGACAACTTTGGAGGGTGAGATAATAAGATGACATTGAAAAAAATAGAGATTTTTTTCTGAAATCAAGATGATGAAATTCAGAAAAGGAAGGAACAATAAAATGTGTAAACACATAATGGGGAATAACTGGCTAGGAAGCTGTACTATAGAAGAGAACCAGGGGCAACTTGTGAGGAAGGACACAGAGGGTCAGCCTCCATGTGACTCCCCCCATGTCACTTCTCCCCTCTCTACTGTTACCCTGGAAAAGGGCTAGGACAATGCCTCCTCCACCCTAGATCCTATCCCTATCCTACCTCTTCTCACCCCAACTTGCCCTTGCTCTGCCCCATGCCACCGCTTCTTCCAAGCTCCTTGTAGTAAGGCAGTTTGGCATCCCTCTGACCTGGAAGAGCTCCCCAGACACCCTAGTGGGCAGGGCCAGAACAATCCAACCCTGTCCCCAGGAAACAGAGGGGAGGGGCCAGAAATATAAAGTCTGCAGCTAAGAGCTCAGTTGGGCCCCAGACACAAAAGAAGCCAGATACCTTGCCTGAGCTCCTGAGGTGGGAGGCTCAGCTAGGAGGAAAACTGGCCAGGACTGCTGGTGATCCCAGAAATCTCACCAGGACCACTGACAACCCCAGATCCTGAGCTGATGGAAACACTGCCAGAGTCTTTATTTCTTCCAGATTCGAAGGAGCTAGAATAGAACCTGATAGGGGAACTGGGAAAGGGGAACTTGGAAGTAATCCAGGGTAGCTGCCCCATGTCTGGCTGAGGAAATGGAGGTAAACTGAATCAGCATGCTGTGGTCAGAATACCTGCTGATCCAGTGGCAGCTGGAGCCACTATTGTTAGGGCCCTCAGCTGGGAAGCAGTGGAGCATATAGGCTTGCATCCCTCTTCCCCCTGCCACCCCAATTCCTGGGTGGTAGTCTTCCCCCTGTTTTCACCTGCGCTTGTTTCCTCTCCAGCACAGAGTGTTTGGGGAGTCACACGTCCCCTCAACATCCCATCACACATCTTAGGGCTACAGTCAATCACATTTCGAATATGAACAAACAATGCAATCTCACTGTAAAAGATCACTGATATCATTTTTGGATGAATTAACAGGAGTGTGGTATCTAAGAAATAGCAGCTAATTATCCCACTCTGCTAGGTACTGGTGAGGTCTCAGATGGAGTACTCTATCCAAGTTTGGGCATAATGCTTTAAGACATGTGTGGACAAATTTTATTGAAGAGAACAGCAACAAAAATTGTTAAGAGGTTTAGCAAACCTGATCTATGAGGAAATATTAAAAGAAGATCTGAGCATATTTAATCTTGAGGAAAGATGACCAAGGAGGAACCCAACAACAATTTTCAAATCTGTTAATGGTCACAATAAAGAGGATAATGATTAAATTATTCTCCACAGAATAATAATTACAGAACTGGACACGATACTCCCAACTAAGGCCTAATACACCTGGAGTAGAACAGAAGAATTACTTCTCTTTTTCGGCTTACAACAGTCCTGCTAATACAGCCCAGGATGATGTCTGCTTTTTGCATCCTATTACAACAGTGTCACCTTGTGACTCATTTATTTTGTGGTCCATTATGACCCATTACTCCTTCCTAGACAGTCATTTCCCACGTTGCATGTGTGCTACTCATTGTTCCTTGCTACATGGTGTATTTTGCATTTGTCCAGATCACTTTCATTTTCCATCCTGTCCTCCAAAGCACTTGCAGTTCCTCCCACAAATGTGATTGTCTATCCTTATCTAAATAACTGCTGAAAGTATTGAGCCAAACTGGACCCAGAATTGATTTTCGAGGAATCCCACTTGCTATGACATTCTAGCACAATTGTGAACCATTGATAACTACTCCCTATGAATGTTTATCCAACTAGTTATATACCAACCTTATGCCATCTCCATCTAGATTGTATTTTCTAGTTTGTTAATGATAAGGTCATGCACAACCATATCAAAGGCTTTACTAATATATAGATGTATATTTACTACTTCTGAAGCAAGGAGATTTAGGTTAGATATTAGAGAAAATATCTTAACAGTAATTCCAATAAAGTGGAAGCCTACTTACTTGTGGTTTTTAAAGAGGAGGCTAGACAAATACCTGTCAGGGATGACCTAGGAATACTTCAATCTGCCTTAGGATGGACTAGAAGACATCTCTAAGTATCTCCCAGTGAGTACTCCGATCACTGGGCTATTGCATATGTTGGGGGCACCATCTCATCCTCCTTTTTTTTTTCTGTAAGAAAGGGCTAATATTTGGAAGGATTCATGGCTATGAATCCCAAATCGAAGAAAATGTCTTACCTAATTCCAGTTTAGAGTATCTAAGCTTCACCCCTCCCCCTTCACAGCATTTCCTACTATCTGAGATAAGCAGCTCTGGGCCCAGCTTGATGGCTTCTTAAGATTCCATTCTAAGGCACCCAGCTTACCCTAGGAATGATTTCGGCTGATAATGTGGGACCTCTCCTTTGTGGTCTCTGGGCTAAACATTAGGCATTCCAGAATGAAGCATTTTAGTGCTTAAGTCCCTTTGTGGGTTTAGCCCATTCTGATTACTTCAAGAAGTATAATAAAGTAAAAGGAAATGGCTAATC
The DNA here is from genome assembly GCF_052426305.1 of Pelodiscus sinensis. NCBI lineage: Eukaryota > Metazoa > Chordata > Testudines > Trionychidae > Pelodiscus > Pelodiscus sinensis. The sequence goes on from NC_143054.1 coordinate 49,842,107, forward strand.
AGTATCAATTGCTTTAGAAGCAACAGAATTACTAACTCATAAATATCAAAGTCTTCTGCTTTTAGGGAACTACAGAGCATGAGTAAGATACCAGTTATTTTTCACTGTATTCAAGATGTACCATCTCTATCTCCAGGAACAGAGAATTTTAACAGTGACATGACAGTTTCAGTGCAAGACCATGGGGACCAACTGCTTGCTATGCTGTTATAAGGTGAGATTACCATGACAAAATGATTTCTATACATGCCTGCAGGGAGCCCATTATGAGTCTATCTTGCTGGCATTACAGTGTGAAATTATGATGGGAGAAAATTTTTCATTCAAATTCATATTGCATGACAGTGTTGCTCCATTGTGAATTAATGATATATAATAATTGGGATGCAAGCCTAGGGAGTTTGTGTTATGATTAGAGTTCTGCCTAACTACAAAATTGTGCTTCCCTTAAAGTACTAGACACAAGGTAGAAGGTATAATTATTGAAAATTACCTGAAATTAACAATTTTTCCCCTCGAAGGAAATGTACACATTTTTGCACACAAGTTAATGAATGAGTTATTTGGAAGGGGATTTATTTGTGTTTGTTTTATTATTTAGGGTGGAGGCCTAGGAGGTTGTTCATTTATACCTAGCTGAAATTAATCATTAGATATATTTTTTTCATAATAGAATGTCTGTCATTTGCAATAAAAAAAAAAGCCCCTATATTTATCTTCAAAAAATCCAACGAAAGGCTCTGTATGCAACTAACCCAATGGGGATCTTTCTTATTTTTTTAACTATCTATTTATCTTTGGGACAGTGGGAAATAATGAGGGGGCAGACTTGGTGCTGCTTGAGGCCTGGTGATCCTGCTGCCTGCTATTCAGAAAAGGGCAGTAAGAAAGGTCCTCTGTTTTGCCTAGAGTAGCTTTTTGGGGAGCAACCGATCATGGTCCAGTAAGCTACTGGGAGAGCTACTGAGCCAAAGTTAGTTTTGTTTTTTATTGGAGCTTCAGGAAAGCAGAGAGTGCTCTGGCCTGGCTGCTGTACTCAAACAGGACAGGATCCTAAAATAAGGGAGAAGAAGTTTCTGTGGGAATGGGGGAGTGTGTTACAGCAGCAAAATAGCTATGTAAAAAGAATTGCAGATACTGCTACCTGTAGGGTCCAGGTTGGGACCTGGAGCAGAGGATGAGCCTGGGTCCCTCTTCCCTGCTCCCCCCCCCCCACTCCCATTAGCCACTAAGGGGAAGGGACTGAGAGCGTGGGGGGGGGGGGGGAACTGAACTTTAGTGATACAGCTGAAGTGCTGGGGTCAGAGAGGGCAAAGATGTTGCCTCCAGAGAAGGAGCTCTGGGGCACCACTTTATTCCAAAATAAAGACTTAGTTACAGTCTTCCCCTGTTGGACCAGTGTCTCAGAAAAAGGTTTGCCTTACTTTATTTTTACATACAGACTGCGTGTGACTAGGTTGGAGGGCTAAGTCACCAAAGAGCTACCACAAAGCTAGATCTACACTACAGAGTTTTTGCAAAGAAACTCATGGAGCATCCTCACCTCAAGCACATTTTTGCACAAGTAAAACAAAAGAACAGAGGGTTTTTTTCCGGTGTAGGTACTCCTCCTCCTCCAACGTGTGCGTGGACAAGGAACAGGATTTTTTGTGCAAAAAGAGGCAATCAAAAAAAGCACAGTTGCCCTGGTGGCCATTCTGTAAATAGCAATCAGAGTTTTCTTTCGAGAGAGCACCCATGTAGTCTGGATGCTCTCTTCTGCAAAAGTGCATTGCTTTTTCAATGTGCTTTTGCAGTGTGGATGTGCTCTTGCACAAGTAGTTTTTGTGGAAGATCTCTTCAGCAAAATGCTTCTTGCCCAAGAAGCCTGTAATGTAGACATAGCTAAACAGTCAACAGATTATAGGCACATGCACTCAGCTAGGGGACAATTGCAAGAAAAGAGTACACCCTGTTACAGGCATGCTTAGGGTGCTTCTACACAGCAGTGTTATTTCGAAATTACAATGCAAGCATCTACACAACAATTCTATGATTTCAAAATGAATTCAAAATAACAGCTGGCTTATTATGACTTCTGCAAATCTCATTCCATGAGGAATAACCCTTCTTCCAAAACTGCTATTTCAAAATAGCTGTAGTGTGGATGCTCCACTGCTGTTATTTCGACATAGCTCCTCCCCAGGGCCCTTCAAAGTAATTATACCCCAGTGCCTCCTGGGGCTCTAAATTGAAGTAGCATGTCCACATAAGGGGAGCCTGCCTCAGCTTAATTTTGAGTCTTCCTTGCACTATTTTGAAATAAGCTATTTCAGAGTATTACTTCCAGAATAGCTTATTCTGAAATAAGGGTGCAGTGTAGACGTGACCCACAGAATTGAATATATGAAAATTTCCCAAGCATTTCTCTGCTTCCTCTTTATGAGTAGCAATAAGAGAGTTCTCAGAGAGGGTGTGGGCCCTTACTGGATGAGGGAGTTAACCTAGTGACCGATGATGTGGGAAAATCTAAAGTACTCAATGCTTTCTTTGCCTTTCTCTTCACAGACAAGGTCAACTCCCAGACTACTGAACTAGGCAACACAGTATGGGAAGGAGATGGGCAGCCCTTAATGGAAAAAGAACAGGTTAAAATCTATTTAGAACAGCTAGACATACACAAATCCATAGGTCCGGATTTAATGCATTCGAGGGTACTGAGGGAGTTGGCAAATGTCATTGCAAAGCCTTTGGCCATTATCTTTGAAAACTCATGGAGATAGGGAGAGATCCTGGATGATTGGAAAAAGGCAAATGTAGTGCCCATCTTTAAGAAAGGGAAGGAGGACAATGCAGGGAACTACAGACCAGTCAGTATTACCTCAGTCCCCGAAAAAATCATGGAGAGGATCTTCAATAAATCCATTGTGAAGCACTTGGAAGAGGAGAAAGTGATCAGGAATAGTCAACATGAATTAATGAAGGGGAAGTCATGCCTGACCAATCTGATTAGCTTCTATGATGAGGTAACTGATTTTGTCAACATGGGAAAGTCAGTGGACATGATATTTCTTGACTTTAGCAAAGCTTTTCATACAGTCTCCCACAATAGTCTTGCCAGCAAGTTAAGGAAGTATGGATTGGATAAATGGACTATAAGGTGGATAAAAAATGGTTAGTTTGTGGGACCCAATGGGTAGTGATCAATGGCTCGATGTGAGGTTGGCAGCCAATTTCAAGAGGAATGTCCCTAGAATTGGTTCTAAGGCCAGTTTTGTTCAACATCTTTATTAATGACGGGGATGAGGGGATGGATTGCACCCTCAGCAAGTTTGTGGATGACACTAAATTAGGGGTAGAGATAGATATGTTGGAGAGCAGAGATAGGGTCGAAAGAATCCCAAGCATTGTTATAGGCTGGGGACCGACTGGCTAAATAGCAGTTTGGTAGAAAAGGACTTGGGGATTACAGTGGATTAGAAGCCGGATATGAGTCAACAGTGTGCCCTTGTAGCCAAGAAGATGAATGGAATATTAGGTTGCATTATGAGGAGCATTGACAGCAGATCTATAGATTATTCCCCTTTATTTGGCACTGTTGAGACCACATCTGGAGTACTGCATCCAGTTCTGCCCTCCCACACACTATAGAAAGGATGTTGACTCATTGGAGAGGGTTCAGCAGAGGGCAACCAAAATGATTAAGGGGCTGGAGCACATGACCTACGAGGAGAGGCTGAGGGTATGTCTACACTACCCCGCTATTTCGAAATAGCGGGGTAATGTAGGCATACCACAATTGCAAATGAAGCCCGGGATTTGAATTTCCCGGGCTTCATTTGCATAAGCGGGGCGCCGCCATTTTTAAATCCCAGCTGGTTTGAACTCCGTGCCGCGCAGCTACACGCGGCACGAACTAGGTAGTTCGAACTAGGAAGCCTAGTTCAAACTACCTAGTTCGTGCCGCGTGTAGCCGCGCGGCCCGGGGTTCGAACCAGCGGGGATTTAAAAATGGCAGCACCCCGCTTATGCAAATGAAGCCCGGGAAATTCAAATCCCGGGCTTCATTTGCAATTGTGGTATGCCTACATTACCCCGCTAGTTCGAACTAGCGGGGTAGTGTAGACATACCCTGAGAGAATTGGGCTTATTTAGTTTGCAGAAGAGAAGAGTGAGGGGAGATTTGATAGCAGCCTTCAACTTTCTGAAGGGAGGTTCCAAAGAGGATGGAGAGAGGCTGTACTCAGTAGTAACGGAAGGCAGAAGAAGGAGCAATGGTCTCAAGTTACAGTGGGGGATGTCTAGGTTGGATATTAGGAAAAACTATTTCACTAGGAGGGTGGTGAAGCACTGGAACGGGTTACCTAGGGAAATGGTAGAATCTCCATCCCTAGAGGTTTTTAAGTCTCGGCTTGATAAAGCCCTGGCTGGGATGATTTACTTGGGATTGGTCCTGCTTTGGGATGGGGCTGGACTCAATGACCTCCTGAGGTCCCTTCCAGCCCTATGATTCTGTGAACAGTAATGTCATAGCACTCTGTTTCTTTACTCTTTGATCAATATGGCTGTTATGAAAGAATCCAGTACCTCAAAAGTTTGAGTCAACATTGCTTGTTATTTATTTAGTAATAGATCACTTCTAAGGAGAATTTGTAGTTCAGTCAAGGGTTTTTTTAATTCTTAGAATCTATGAAGGTAGCACTTTGTTCATCTTGTCTGATTTGCTGTATAACCTGGTCCCTACAACTTGCCCCAAATGAATTATTTTCATTCTTATTTAGTTTTTGGTCAGGGTGCTGCTAACACTGTCACTGTCAATGAGGTCAGCAATTGAAATTACTGTGTTTGTTGTGGAATTTCCATTAAGAAATGTACTGGGAGCAGGAACTCTTGCTAGTCTACTGCATAACATACAGATGTGAATGCCTTCTGCTCATTACTTATCTGGGATAGATTTGAAAAGTTTCTTTATTTCATTATTGGTCAATATCTTCTTAGAATTCATTCTGAATTTTGGTTTTAGTGTTTGAAATTTAGTTTTGGATTTTGGCATTGTAAGAGCAAGTGAAATGTATGGCAATTTATTTTTAAATAATATCTACAGACTGTCTACAAACTGCAACCTATGCAGGTCAATACAGATCCAGATAATGATTCATTTGAAAGGAATAACATTATTTGAACATGTTTTTAGATGTTCTAAAAACAGCATAGATATACAATTAAATTAAATATCATAATCAGATTCAAATTTTTGTTTAGCAAGTTGACCCAAGGCTATTTTGAAGGATATCATTTTAATAACAAGATCAACAGGTAATTGAATGGCATAGTATTTCCTGCCTTTTACAGCAAAATAGTGGACAATTTTCTTGCAATGTAAATATATACCAGCTATAGTGGAAGCACTGACCATTGCCCTTTTCCATAAAAGCTTTTCTCTGGTGTCCTTCCTTCTACTTAAGTAGAAGCTTGCTATTTGTTCAGCTACAAAGTTAGCAGATGAGGGAGAGTACTGGAGTGCAATTTATTAATAGGTAAGTATTTATTTGCATGTACCATGGGGTCAGTTTCAATACAAGAGGGAGATGCACATGTGGGAGGCTGTGGGGGTGAGAGTTTCAAAGTTACAGAAGTAAATTAGGTGCTCACCTCCCACTGATATTGAATGGACAACAGGAACCTAAATTTCTTAATTCCCATATAGCTAAACTGCAGAAAGATTGGGACTCAGAGTGCTGCTGCATTCCCTCGAGTTTGAGATTTCATTTTCACAGTGACAAGATATTGTGCACAAAGTTAAAACCAATACTAGAAGCTTAGGAAATGGGAAGTTCTACTTGCCACGATACAGATACTTTTAATATTTATACTGAAAGCTGTGTCTGAAGTCTTATTTTTAATATAAGCCTGCCTGATTGTATCCTGTGGCTTTGGCAATGGCTTGTTAAGATGTACTTGATAAAATAATGAAAAAAAAAACCACCCAAGTTCCCAATATTACCTGCAATGGATAGTATCAATATAAATACAGTAGTATGAAAACTAAAACTGTCCAGATAGTTTGAGATGTGCTTTAAGATTGACATTTCTTTTTCTTTGGAGGTGACAACATTTCCTTTACCAATATTACATTTTTATGACTGTTCCTGATCTCTTACATATTTCAAGATTAGACAGATTGATGTTGAGATAAGATTTTTCCAACAACAGCTAAATTTGTTCTTCTAAAGGAAAAATTCACTTTCAGTCTCACTATCAACAGCATGTATTTCGAGACAAACATGAATAAATGAATAATGCTTTGTTAATCAGAATCATCTAAGCTATGCAGAACTTATAAAAATCACTGACCTAGAATATAATTGTTGCTTTAAATTGCTCTTTGAAGTGTTTGAATAGGTGTAATTTATTTACTTAGAAATTAGCAACACAGATGCTCTCACCCACCATGCGTATCCTTTCCATTCAACTATGATTTAATGGTTTCTTGTACAAAACTACTCTAAGCCAATTAACAAGTAAATAAATAGTCACAGTGGAGGGTAAATTGCCTTCTCTGCTTTCAAGAAGCATATAGACACCAGTTAGATAAAATGTTGTCAACCTATTAAAATCTCAGCATACTTCATCTTCATCAAATGCTGTAGTCCTAGGATGTTTCAATTGCCCAGAGTCATTCTTTCAGGATGTGTTGAAGCCCAGGGAGCACAAACTTAGCAGTATTTTTGCAACACATTACAACAACAGATAAAGTGCAGAGGAATATGCCAAGGAATTTACAAAGAAAAGAAAAACAGAAAAAGAAAACAAGTTTGGATTCAATGTTACATTGTTTATATCAGGAAGGATAAATCCAAAGTATTAAAGCTCAGATTAAGATGTGGAAGGCACTGAATTCTCATATATATAAAACAAATACAGAATTGTGTATATTTCATGATAGAACTTAAAATATTTGCAAAAACAAATATGTGAAGCCAAACTGAAGAGGAAAGCCAATTTTGTCCATTTAATCTATATAATATTCCTATCTTACAACAATAATATAATAATTTTTATTCTACCACTAATAGAGAGAATGTTAAACAGACGCTATTAAAGGTACCTGATTTTTCAGTTTCCATGATTGTATAATTTGCACCCAAGAGTAGTAAAAGAATTTTAAGTAGCTCCCTAAATGATTTATTTTAATATGTTAGCAAAAGCTGGGAAACTCCAGAGAACTATCAAAAAAAAAAAGTTAATGTTGTGCCAATATTTCAGCAGCAAAAATGGGCTGACCCTGGTAACTTTCAATTGATTATCCTGACATCCATCACAAGCCTAATTATGAAAAGACTGATAAGAGATGCAATCAATGAAAATAAAAACATAACAACAGTCATGCGGGGTCAGACCAAAGGTTCATCTAGCCCAGTATCCTGTCTTCTGACACTGGCCAATGCCAGGTGCCACCAGAGGGAATGAACAGAGAAGATAATCAAGTGATCCATTTGCTGTTGCCCACTTTCAGATTGGATGGAAGACTGGTTACATAAATACTGTAAATCAACATAATTTTTTAGAAAATAGCTCCTGTCAAACTATTTTAATAAACTCACAAGTATTATTAATAAAGTTAACTGTGTTGATATAATATACTTAAGATTTCTTTAAAGAATGTGACTATACCACACAAAACATTCTGATTAAGATGTAAGATTAATATCTGATTAAGATCTAGGCATTACACAAAAATCACTATTTGTCATAGTAAATGAATTAAAAGCTGGTTAATTCATAACAAAAATGTGAATGTGGAATCATCATTCAATGGGGTATTTTCAAGTGGGGTCTCACAGGAATCTGTTCTTGGCTCAATGTTATTCAATATCATTGTCAGTAATCTTGAAGAAAATGTAAAATCACGGCTGATAAAATGTGCAAATGATAAAAACTAGTACATTAAATAATAGGGACAGGTCAGTTATATAATCCAACTTGGACTGGCTTGTAAGGTGGACACATTTGAACTATGTATGTATTAATACAAACAAATGCAATCAATTAAGAATGTATGTCAGACTTAGAAGATGGGACTGCCTTCATGGAAAAGGCTTTAGGCGTCATGGTAAATATTTAATTGAACATGAGCTCCCATTGTGATGTTATGGCTAAGGATGAAGGTGATCCTTGAACACATAAAGCAGGGAAATATCAAAGAATAAGGAGGTAGCATCACCTATGGCATTAGTGAGATCACTGTTGGAAGGAATATGGTGTCTAGTTTGGATGTCCATATTTTAAAAAGGATGCTGAAAAATTTGAGAGGAAAATGCTTAATGGTGACTAATTTAAGAAGCTTTGTTCTTTCAGTTTATCAAAGAAGATGTCAAGGTGACTTGATTATGATCTAAAGTATCTTCTAGGGGAGCAATTTCTGATGATAGAAACCTCCTTAACTTAGTAGAAAAAACCATTATTGGATCCAATATTTGTAAGCTGAAGCTAAATAAATTTGGAATACAAAGGAGATTAAATTATTATTAGTTATCAACATATTGCTCCCAAACATGGATCTCAGTAGATGGTTTTTTACTGTTCTGGCAGGGTGCCATCACGATTTACCTGCCAGAAATCATGTCAAACACGGTAGAGACTGGTGCATAGCAAGTTACAGCCAACTGTATAGGGCACATCTTCTGAATCTTTTTATCTATCTAAACACTTGTATCCGAACAGAATAAATTATACAAAATACTAATTTGGAATGATAGTGTAAAGAATAATACCAGAATAAGCAGAAAATTAAAAACAGAAGGAATAAAGGATAAAGCTATATACCATAGCTAACGAGTAAAAAAAATCAAATGCCAGGTAATCTAAGTCATAATAAAGGACCTCTTGAACCAATTGAAAAAAAATGTGGAACATGGAGCGGGGATTCAGTCTTGCTGGCTGCATCCCAAGAATCTGACCTGTTTGTTTCAGTGGAAATAAGAAGGGTTGAAAAGACAGTTAAAAGGGAAGGCAGTTCAGTATTTGTTATATAAAGCTTTTGATCATGAGATTAAGGAAATGAAATAATCAAGACAGAGAAGAAGTAGGACGCAGAGTTAAAATCAAAGCTCAATAATTCCAGTAGTTTAAATGTATGATCAGTTCATAGCTTCCAAAGGATAAAAGGAATGTGTGTGTGTGGGGGGGGGGGGCGCGGGAAGGGAACAGAGGTATTCAATAAAGGGAAAGAATGGGAGGAAGAGTTACAAGAAGCACTGAGAAACCCAGAATCAGTTCATTATGGCCAAACAGAGTACCCCATGAATCAAACTAAGGGTACATCTACATTGCACAGCTATTTCAGGATACCTGAAATAGCTACCCCACATCTTCACAAGCCACCCATTATTTTGAAATATTTTTCAAAATAATGGTTGTGCTATTTTGGCATCCCAGGAACCCTTGTTCATGATGGTTAAGGAATGTCTTGAAATAGCACATTATTTCAAAATTTGGCGCTGTGTAGATGCACCAAATTTTGAAATAATCTCTTTTGAAATAGATTTACTAGCTACAATAATCTAAATGTTAAGCATAATAGTTAAAAGGAGATGGAGTGAACTTGTGTAATTGTGAAAGACTTTAAGCTTCTAAATGAATATCCCCTGTGCAGAGGGGGGAATACATAAAATGTTAGCATAAAATTAATTGGTTTCCAAAAGTTTCCAATAAGAATATCTTTGTTTGAATAATTAAAGAGTTGAACAATTGTAGAAATGAGAAATTAAACTCTGCAAAATAAAATAATATTAAAATAATTCACTATTGTAAAGCTAACATTATTAAGTCATTATTTGTTTCTATGTTTTGGGGTTGTTATTCCTGTGTGTGATTTTGAGGTCAAAATAATATATTTAAAAAACCCAGAAAGCAGCAAATGGCAAATAACTTTAATCAGGAGCTAAAACCCATGATTTTAAAAACGTGTCTTCCTGGCATCCTGAGGATGGAAAAAAAAGAACGTACCAGCAAAATTACTATTAACCTAAAATTTGGTATATTGAAAAATAAGATGTATTATTTAGTAATTAATATGCACATTCAAATCAGATGTCCCTTTAAGTACATCAGTGTTCTTACAGAGTTTAACATTTCTCTGAAGAAATCTATACATAATACAAATGTCAAAAGTAAATTAGTAAATGAAAATAGAATACAACAAAGGTTGGAAAGTAAGAGGAAACTGCCCCCCCCCCACTCCCGGAAAGATTATTCAAATTGAAATATGTATCTTAGTGAGGAAAAAATGTATTTTGATTGCTTATTGGTAAGTAAATTATTATTTTAAGGTAACTGGATTAATGTTAACAGATAATGTATGCATTAATATAAATTTAAATGGTTACTCCTCTCCTCCTCTTTTCACAAAAATCCTTACCTTTTTTAAAACTTTTACAAATCACCACATTTCCTTTACTTTTCTTAGTGTTACTTGTAACAATAATATCAATGCATAAACTTTACATTTTTGCTCAACCATTTATTGGAATCACATCTGGGATCTGACATTATGTTTTGACTAGGGTATATTGTACATTTAACTTACTGTCTTATATACAGTAATTGATTATTCTTTGGCAAATCATTATATGGAAATTCCTGATTCCCATTCCACTGTGATAGTTAAAGAGACTACCTGGTATGGTTTGTCAGACCTTCATGAAACTTATACTTTTTGGAATATTGTGCAACCACTGGCTGAAACAAGTGGTTCAGCTTGTACTTAGTACAAACATGAATAGGGAAAAAAGACAGTCACAGTTACTATAATCAGAGACTAAGCCACTTGTGGAAGAAGACAAACTCTTTCATATAGAAGGATGTGCTACTTCAATCACTACTTCAATCAATAATTATCCAGTTTGGCCAATGAGAAAGCTGAATGTCTTATGGCAGGTCACTAGAGATTATCAAAAATTCAACCAGAAAATATTTGATATAATGTTCTCCTATAATGACCATCACACCCAGTTTACTTAAAACATTTAACAATGATTCTCAGTGCTTTTTCCATCCCATATATGTGAAATTGTTTTAATAAATTCCTTTATATTTTGTCATTGTAAATTGTTCTCAGTTTAGAATGTCAGAAATATATCTAGACCTGTCTCCTTTAGGACTTTTATCCATTTTCCATAGATAAACAAAGAACTTGTGACACATTCTAAACCATCTGCTTGTTGTTTAGGGGCTTGTGTTTGCATGCATGTGTGTTTTCAGCATATGGATAACTTTTGTCTTGCTATCATCACTTGAGCTCCACTTGAATTACTTCAAAAGCAGGATTAAAGCATAATCCAACTAAAGCACAGTTATTAACTCAAATCAGGTTTTGTGAGATATCAACCTGCTTAAAAATGGACAGTTTCAGATAAGAGTCTCTTATAGGTCATTGCTGCTATAGAATAAATTGAAATAATTATTTTAAGTTTAGGAATTCAAAATTTAAAAAAAAATTAAAGCTCATTTTGAAAACATGGTTGCCAATCAACACGATGATCTTTGTTTATAATTTCAGCATAACTATTAAAACTTAGTCTCTTATTATAACATGATTTTTTAATACCATAACTATAAATTACCTGAAATTAGTTTTCTTTAAAATTCCAATTAAAATTAAAAGAAAGAGTAATAGGTATCCTAATTATTATTTGATTTGTTTTGTTTCATTGCTGTTGATTAATTTTAAGCCTTTAATGCATAATTTTACATGTTCAAACAATAATTTTGGGCCTATATCTCTTGATTAAAAGTTGTGTTATCTGTTTGGGTGGTATCTTATGACTTAGTTTTTGTTTTTATTTTTTGAAACAAAAATACACTTTAAATGCTCAATTATAGTTTTTAGGTTTACCATATCATTCCATTATTATGACAGTCATAATAACCACTGCCAAATGATTATAAGATCAATTCCATTATTTTTCAAATATCACCAAATGTATACTAAGAAATTCCCACTCTCATTATCTTTCTTTGTTCAAAGAAAGCAAGCTAGGGAGAAGGTTCAAAATGAGTGCAAAATAATATGAATAAGGTAATAGTTTTTTTTTTCTTTTTCAAAGCTTCTTTGCACCTTTATTATATGCTAATAGTACAGTTGTAGGTACAAAAACAAGGAATACTCCTGTGGCATCTTAGAAACAAACAAAAATATATAGGAACATGAGCTTTCATAGGTAAGACTTATCTGATAAGGTGGGTCTTACCTACAGAAGTTCATGATCCCATATATATTTCTTATTCTCACAGGGTTCATCTACACAGCAGTGTTATTTCAGAATAACTGATGTTCCAAAATAACAAAGAGTGTGTCTACACTACAAGCCTTTATTTTGAAATAATATTAAGCTGGAAGACTTGTTACTCCAATTCATGGTAACCTCATTTCACAAGGAGTTCATGACTTCTAGCTGTGTAGATAGTGCCTAAAGCCAAGTTATGCTATTTTGACTTAAGATATGCAATTGACGTAGCTGAAGTTGCATAGTTAAATTCAAATTTAGCCCTGCTGTGTAGGCATACCCTCAGGTGCCACAGGACTACTCATTTTTTAAAACTACAAAATAAACACAGCTACACCTTTGAGCATTGTAAATATGTAACAGATAAATATTAAAAATTATACATAATTCTTGTCTACCTATGTTACCAACTGTTGATGGTATGGTCAAACAATCCGTAACAAACAGCATACAGCTCAGCTACTTCCATGATAAGATCTCCAAATTCCAGTTCACCTTGCTATCACAGAAGATTTACCATCTCTGCCTCTTTTAGATGCCTCAGCTTTCAAAAAGACAATGACAAATGCATACTGATAATCTACATGCCAATCAGATGGAAAATTAAATATAAAGATGTTGCAATTCCCTGAGAGAAAATCCTGACCAACAAATGCTTTAACTACTATCTTAATACTTGTGAAATTGATATATACATTTATGAATATACTTGATTGATTAGTATATATACACACACAAGGAGGTAAAGATTGCCATGTTGGCAGGACAATTGTTTACTCTCCTTATGGAAGTTGTGTGTTAATCACCATAGTCGAAACCCTTGAAGACATTGGGCAAATCTAAGCTCTTGATATCATAAAGTATGAGAAGTGGAACGAGGTGTAACGGCAGAGAAAGCCTAATTTGAACTACCTACTCCGTGTCGCGTGTAGCCGTGGGCATGGAGTCCGAACTACCGGGGATTTAAAAATGGCAGCACCCGGCAAGATGCAAATGAAGCCCGGGATATTTAAATCCCGGGCTTCATTTGCAACTTCGACTTACTACATTAACCACCCTAGTTCGAATTAGGGTGGTAGTGTAGACATACCCAAAGATAGGTTGAGAAAGATTTTAAAGCTTGCATGGGAACAATACTTCCATGATGTTTTGCAATTAAGATAAGATGTCTCACAAAGAATGAAAAATTACTGTCAGGTAACCCGAAATCCATTTTGATAGCAGTTTTCATATATATTATATTACATGTGAAAACTGCTATCAAAATGGGTTCCGAGTTAATGGATTCATGGATTAATAAGACTTTGTTGTGATTGATTGATTTTGTGGATGGATAGATGGATACCAAACATTGAAGTGTTGAAATAGCTGGAAAAATGCAAAGGAAAGGGGTATCTTGAAATAATTTAAAGATGAGAAATATGTACAAGAGAGAGGAAATAGACCATGGTAAGAATGATGGTATAATTCATGGTATAACTCATAAGGGAAGTAAGAGCATAACGGGAGTAGAGATAGGAGTCTCTCTACAGGAGAGGTCTTCCACAGATGTTGGTAACTCCATGCTTCTTTCTTTATGTGCTATCTTACTAACTCATAAAAGCCAACTTATTCAAGACCAGTTGTTAAGGAAATCTGAACAAGGGAAGATTACTCACTGAATGTATAATCACAATTAAAACGTCTATGAATTATTAATTGGTTCTTGATTACTGATATATTATTGATAACTGATTATTAATTGTTAACAGTTATGATACAAACAGTGGAATTTCTAAAGGAGGAAGAATAGTTCAGGGGACACAGATGTTTAGACATATTAACTGAGTACATAACAGGGATATTTGGCAATATTATGGGTCAAGAAAGAAGGCTGCGAGAACAATGAAGAGGATATAGGAGGACATTGAGGAGTGAGATTGAAGGAAGAGAATCGATGTTTGGAAGCTAAGGAAGGAATGAAAATGTGAGGTGGTTATCTAGCCTAAGCAAAAATGCAAAACCACATGAAAACTTTGGAGAAAGCAGCTTTTTTCTAGACCATCAAATTGTTGAAACAACCTACAGCTATTTTATGTGGAGACCAGTGTACAATTACACACTGTTAACTTACCCCTGGTCTACACCAGGGAGTTATTTCAAAGTGACCCTCTTATTTTGAAATAATAAACAAAGGATCCACACTATCACGCCCATTATTTTGAAATAATGGATTGGTTATTTTGAAATCTCTAATCCTGCTTTCCTTGGGGAATAATGCTTATTTCAATTTTGTTATTTCAGGAGTTATTATTTTGGATTCAGTTATTTCAAAATAATTTCCTAGTATAGAGGTTACAAGGTTTGACATGTTTAAAAAGCTTGTATCAGACCAGATTCATGCTGAATATTTTTTCTATTTAGCCTTCTGTAGTGTCACAGATACATTACAGCACTTCATACAGAACTGAACAGAATGATAAAGCTTATAGTAATTGCCATTCTTTAGCTCTCAAAAAAATGAAGTCTACATTAAACTCTGTTCCAATTATCTTAATTCACATAAGGACTATGCAAAAGAAAAACACAAATAAGATATGCCAACAGCTCAACTGAAAGCATGTTTTGCAATTTAAAGGAGAGTTATAGAACTATAAAAATTTGTTTGGATAATGTGACTGATCAATTAAATCAATTCTGAACCTGAAAAATAAATACACTATCTATTTACCAGTTTTTCTTTATAAATAAACAAAATGCAGCTCATTGATAAATTATTAAAAGTTTGTACTCTCAGAAGTTTTGTATTAAAATTAGGTTGTATACCTAACAAAGGCAATTATATTCCTTTACCTTTGTGAAGCAATTATGTAGTTTTGGATGGAGTGAATGAATGAGGAATGTGAGTGTTTGAAAAGAAATAAAACCTCAAAAGCTACCTCAGTGTCCAAATGGCCAAAGGGGGAATGAGGGCACCAAGACATTATCAAATGGGTCCTTAACCATTCAGATAACACAGCCTTGGAACAACATTGGGAAGGAGACACCAATATCCTGATTTTGGATGGCAATGAAAAACATCTTCCAGATAACAGATGTTACACCTGGATGCAATCTCAAGTGCATCTATTTATAAAATTCCCGTTACATGCATTATCATTCCACACAATTGCTAAAGCTGTTCTATAAAGCAGGTTCATTTAAAATGAGGATAAGGTTCAAAATACAGTAATTAAATCCAGTTGATATTATTGATACCTATTATTACCATTACTACAAGACTGAATTACTCAGTTCTGCCCCCCTTTAGGCCTATATTTAATATATGCATATTTGTAGAATCCAGGGACATTAACACTACATAGATTGGCATTATTCTGTTATTCCTTTGAAGATACACTCATTAGTACACTACATAACAGTGTTTCTCAATAGGGCCACCATAATCACATGCAGCCACCAGGGGCTTTTCATGTGGCAATGACAGCCTTCAGGATGGTGACTGGGAGGGTGAAAGCATTGGCCCTCCTCCTCTTCTTCTCATGGTTGCATCTAGATGTGCAACCCTGCACACAGCTAGGGCACAGTGCTGCAAAAGCATTATGAGTTCTCTACCTAGAGGGGTAGAATAGGCACTGGTGCTCAGGCTTCAGCCCACATGTGATGGGAGGCAGGATCCAGCATTGGGACTTAGGGAGCTTGGTCGCATGGAGTAAGGCTCTAGCCACTGGGCTTCAGGAGCCAATACTCTGGCCATGGAGTTTCAGGTTCAAGTCCAAAATGTACATACTTAAAATCCATCCCTCAGTTGCTGACTAAGCCTATTAGCTTCCAATTTCCTGACGTATCTTAATTTCTGCCCATGAGCATGTACAAAGTTGCCTCATGCCTCATTGAACAACTTTGAGCCTAACTCATACCTCAGACCTGGTGGGTTTCACATGCTAAGTAATCCCTCATCTATGTAGTCGCTTCCCTATCCTCAGCACTTCCTACTCTCTTTCTTCAGTCAGGGGCGGATATAGGGCAAGGCGAACGGGGCGGCCACCCTGGACCCTGCGCTTCAAAAAGCCCCGCGCATGCGCCGTGGTGCCGCTGCGCATGCGCCGTGGCAAAGGGGGGGCCCAGCGGAATTACACTGCCTGGGGCCCCACAAAACTGTCACCTGCCCCTGTCTTCAGTAATTCCCTATTCCACATTCTGTTTTCTGTAAATCTCCTTTTTAGGCACCTACATTTCCTCACCTTTTATATAGGGAATCTGGGCACCAAAATGAGGTGTTTTCATGCTACTTGGCATTATTGTACCTACAACTTTGGTGTTGCTATACAAAGCATAAATTCCATATGGTCTAAATTCAACAATTGTTGTCAAAGAGAAATGCTCTATTTACAGTGCAGAGTTTTTGAGCAAGGAGCTTTTTGTGGAAGAGATCTTCCGCAAAAACTTCCTGCGCAAAAGCGTGTCCACACCTCAAAAGCACATTGCAAAAGCAATGTGCTTTTGCACAAAAGAGCATCCACACTGCATGGATGCTCTTGTGCAAGAAAGCTCTGATTGCCATTAACAAAATGGACATCAGATCTCCTGTGCGTTTTCGGATAGGCTCTTTTTGCACAAGAAACCCCAGCAGAGTGTCCACACATGCCTTTTTGCACAAGAGCTATAGCGCAAAAAGGAGTTATTTCTCATGGGGAGGAATAACTCTACCAGCAAAAGCCCTCTGTTCTGTCAATTTACTGGGGGGGGAGAGGGTTGTGGGTTGTGAAAAAACGCACTTTAGGTGTTGACACTCCACCGGTTTTTGCGCAAAAATGGCTGTTTTTGTGAAAAAATCTTGTAGTGTAGAAATAGCCAAAGAGAACAGAGTGACTGAAGATCAGTGATATGTAGGCTGTCATAAGCGCATCAAACAAACTTCATAAACCCAGAGATGCACCAAAGTGAGATTTGCATGTAGTCTTACTATAAAATAGAAGTTGCAATATACTAAATGTTTTTATGATTCTTTTTAAAGAATAAGTGCTGGCAATATTAATTATACAATGATTAATGACATGTCCTCTGCAATTATTTACTAAATTAGGGATTAGACAGTTTAGTGCCCAACAGTTAGGGATACAGAGCATTAATCAATATAGAATCATAGCCAACTTCACTTCTGTGAAACAAACATCCAGAAATAATATCAACTGCTGAAAGTCAAGGAATGTTTTCAGAGAAATGATATTCAAAGAATTTCCACTTTCACACATATTTTGCTGTGTTTTATTATAGAATGAATTTTAATTTTTATCTACCATTATAAAATGCTTCTCAATTTACAGTATTATTAGAACATTTTCTTACAATTAAGATTAGCTTACATTTTAAAAAGCCATGCAAATACATATTCAAGTTTGGGAAGATTCTTCAATCTCCTCCCTCGCTGGACAGAGAGCTCATTCTGGCCATTGGGGATACATGTGTAGAAAAAGATTTTCCATGTTCCTAGGCTGAGGTGGAGGTATGAAAGTGCCTCATGAATTTCTAAAGAAGGAAGTGGAGATAACCTATCTTCCCTGTGCCTAGAAATAGCAGATTTTAAAGAAGGGAGGAAATCTGGAAATATGGCTGCATCATGAGTAGGGTATGCCTACTTTCAATCAATCTTTCTGGTATGAATATAAAATAGCAAATGTTCAGTTAAAGCTACCTACTTTTGCCTACCTGGTTATGCCATAGACTCCATTTAATACTAACAGCAATGAACAAACATGATTTGAAAGGCCCAAATGGTTTTCTGTGGAACACCATTTATTTTATGGGCTTCTGCCAGAGGGGAAACCTCTGTTCATTAATATCTGACAATCAGATGGGGACCATATCTCCTGCAATTCCTAAGGGGGTGTCAGGTTAAGTCTATTGTTATGATAGCATCATTAGGCCACAAATACCAGAGAACTAGGGCGACCAGATGACAACTGTGAAAAATCAGAACACTTTTTTTCCCCAGACAAGGGAAGTAGAGTTGCATTCTATCACTATTATATATGACAAAGTTTCTAATATTGGATGGTTGAGATAACATTGGGATATCTGGTCAATAGCGGAATAGCTACTGGGGCAACATGGCCCATAACCAAGGGCCCCAACCAATTTGGAGGGGAGGCCTAAAAATAGTTGTCAATGTACCACAGCCTGCCTAGCACTTCTGCAGCAGAGCAGGGTTGAGGTATGTGGGCTTATCCCACTCCACATGTTCAGCACTTCAGGCCAGGAATTAGGCAAGCCCTTGCATCCTGACCTCACTAACTGGCTAGAGTATTGGGTGGACAGAATGGTGAAAGCCCTCCAGCAAGAGAATGGGGCCAGTGACACTCAAATGTGAAATTGAAAAACTATTAACTGTGGTTTGTACCCTATCATTGAAATCAGATTCTGTACTTAATGACTGGAAGATAGCTAACATGACACCAATATTTAAAGAGGGCTGTAGAGGTGATCCTGGCAATTACAGACTGGTAAGTCTAACATCAGTACCAGGCAAATTAGTTGCAATTATAGTAAAGAATAAAATTGTCAGACACATAGATGAACATAATTTGTTGGGAGGGGGGAGTCAACATGGTTTCTGTAAAGGGAAATCATGCCTTACTAATCTACTAGAGTTCTTTGAGGGGGTCAACAAATATATGGACAAAGAGAATCCAGTGGATATAGTATACTTAGATTTCCAGAAAGCCTTTAACAAATCCCTCACCAAATGCTCTTAAATAAAAGTAAGTTATCATGTGATAAGAGGGAAGGTCCTTTCATGGATTGATAACTAGTTAAAAGACAGGAAACAAAGGGTAGGAATAAAAGGTAAGTTTTACAAGTGGAGACATGTAACTAGTGGGGTTCCCCAACGGTCTGTACTGGGACCAATACTATTCACCTTCTTTATATATGATCTAGAGAAAGGGATAAACAGGGAAGTGGCAAAATTTGCAAAGGATACCGAACTGCTCACGATAGTTAAGACAAAAGCACACTGTGAAGAGCTTCTAAATGACCTCAAACTAAGTGACTGGGCAACAAAATGGCAAATGAAATGTAATGTTGATAAATGTAAAGTAATGCACATTGGAAAAAATAATCCCAACTATACATACGATATGGTGGGGATTAATTTAGCTACAACTACACAAAAGAGAGAGATCTTGGAGTCAGTGTGGATGGTTCTCTGAAAACATCCACTCTGTGTGTTGCAGCAGGAAACATAAATTAAAAAAAAAGCAAATAGTATGTTAGGAATCATTTAAAAAGGGATAGAGAATAAGACTGAGAATATATTATTGCCTCTAAATAAAACCATGGTACGCTCACATCTTGAATACTGCATACAGACATGATTACCTCATATCAAGATAGATATATTGGCATTGGAAACGGTTCAGAAAAGGGCAACAAAAATGATTAGGAGTTTGGAAATTGGTCCCATATGAAGAGAAATTAAAAAGACTGGCACTTTTCATCTTAGAAAAGAGGAAACTAGGGGAGGCTATGATAGAAGTGTATACAATCATAACTGGGGTGGAAAAAATAAATAAGGAAAAGTTATTAAAAGGAAATAACTTTTCCTTATTCCCACAGTATAAGAACTAGGGGTCACCAAATGAAATTAATAGGCAGAGGTTTAAAACAAACAAAAGGAAGTTTTTCTTCACTCAGCGCACAGTCAACCTGTGGAACTCTTTGCCAGAGAATGTGGTGAAGGCTAGGACTTTAACAGTGTTAAAAAAAAAGCTGGATAGATTCATGGAGGTTAGATCTAATCAATGGCTATTATCTAGGATGAGTACGAATGGTGTCCCTAGTCTGTGTTTGTCTGGAAATTGGTGACAGGAGAGAGTTCACAGGAGGATTACCTGTTGTGATCCCTCCCTCTGGGGAATCTGGTATTGGTCACTGTAGGCAGACAGGATACTGGGCTGGATGGACCTTTGGTCTAACCCAGTATGGCCGTTCTTATGTTCTTATTTTGGACTGTAGGTAGAAGGGGTGTGGAGGGGCTCTCTACTTACACTGACCCAGAGACCCACCAAATCTTAATCTGCTCCAATATTTGCTCACTTTACAAGTCTTTCACTGGGAAAAAATGTTCCAGATACACTGCTGGAGACAAAAGAAGCTACACCGATTTTCATTTCACTTATGCCAGTATAAATGAACTATAATTCCACTGAAATCAATCAATGAAATTAGAGTAAAGTTGTTGTAAATGAGACAAATATCAGTCTATCAGCAATGTTGCCCTGTTAATAACCTATTAATAATGTTTGTTTTCAACATAAGGAAAACATTCATGAAGGATTTCCTTTATGTAGGAATGATCATCCTTGGACCTATTTATATGTCTTAGAGCTAAATTACACTGGTGTTGTGGTGCATAAAACAGCCATGCTGCATTGGTAAATCTAGCCCTCGTGAACTGATTTTTGACCCAAATTCATCTTCTGAGAACCATTAGTATATATCCAAATTAATTAAATTATATATACACATATTTAGTAGGTTAAACTACTTGCTATGGAAGGAAGTGGAGGGAACCAATATAATTTGTTTCCTGATAATTAATAAGTCCACTGAATGTATCAAAATCATAAGCACTAAATCTTGGGAGCCTTTTCTTTTTTTTTTTCCCCTTTTGTCATATACCTGAAAGGGAAAGACATTCATAATATTTATCAAAGAAACATGCTATGAAAAACAATTACAGTTACTAAGGGCCAGTAATACAAACTTACTCACCCCAAGAAAAACAGAGTAAAACCACATATCTACAGACATCAACCTTCTCACACATACAACAACAGGAGAGTTTTATGGCCACCCTTATGCCACAGTCATTCTTTCCTGTATTCAAGGGAAAGTCTTTACATAGAATATGACTAATTAACTGACTAGATAACTAGAAACAAAAATACTGTGCCCCCACTCATGGGGCAGAGGAAATATATAAGGCACTAAGAATATTGAGGAAGCTGAATATTCAGTGGTAAAAAATAACTGAAGATCAGTTGGAAGACATTTTATACCAAAGGAACTTTGTTCTAAGGTAAGGGTGCCAGAACTGGCCACAGCAACATACACTTATCTCTAGATCAGTGGTTTTAAAAAATGGATCAGAATGGAAGACCTCAGGTTGTTAAACATTTTTCATGGATCCCTCAAGTCAGAGTGTAATTTTTCTCAAGGGTACTAAACTCCAACCTTGGCACCTCCCCTCCCAAGTTTGCCCCCTGCCCCAACTTCTTCCTGCCATACTCTACCACTCCTCTTGCCCACTCATTTTTTCTCCATCCTTACTCCTCCTCAGGAAATGCAGCTGCTCTGCAGCCTTGCAGGAGGCACTGGGTGGGGAAATGGACTGTAGGTGTAAGGGGTGCGGAGAGGCCCTCTACTTACACTGACCCAGAGACCCACCAAATCTTAATCTGCTCCAATATTGATCCGGGAGGTCAAAAGCCCGGCACATGTCTCACAGACTACTTGGATTACTAGTGGGAGGCTACAGACCCCAGCTTGAGATCTGCTGTTCTATATAATTCTGAGCTCAAACCTGGGAAGAATTTATCTCACAAATAGTAAATTGCTGAGGCACCTTGAAGACATATTATCCTCATTTTACAACTGGGTAAACAAAGAGATTAAGTCACTTGTCAGAGCCTACAGAAGAAGTCGGTACCAGATCTTGTATATATTATAACTCCAGATTTTCTCTCACTAAATCATATATGTAGATGATGTTTTATTCAGGATCATCGGAATGTTTGGTTTATATAATACCTTAGTGTGAGCTCAGATACTCTAGTGATCTAGAAAAACAAAGAGCTTGCTGCGTGATTAATTCTAGGATCATGTCATTTAGAAATGTGAGGATGAAATTTACACAGGCCTAATAACATTTATTCCTTTCCAACCTATGGAGATTTCCTGAAATCTAATTTCCGTGTAGGACATATGTACTAGGAAAAATAATAAAACAGAGTACTCATGCAAATTTGTATTACTAGGAACACAGATCTTAAGATTTGATCTTAACATCAAATTTGGTCAGATATGTAGCATCCTGAATTTTTCTTCACAGTGAATAAAATATTCAATTTGTTTCAGTCTGAAGGATGTCCGTATAGTATTAAAAACTGCCTGCATGTAATCTCTATAAATTCTCTACCACTGATAAAGTCCTTACTTCTTGATTTATCACCAAGTGACTTGGCATAATCTTCTGAATGGGATTTTGAGTGAAGTAAAATTTCAAATGCCCCCAACAGCCATTACATTTCCTACCCTAGAGGTTCTCATCTTTTTCACATCTGACTGCCATGAAACTGTCTCTTTTCGCAATATTTAATTTTTTGCAATAAGGCAGACATTGTTTCAAAAGGAATCAAAACTTTATTTTCACATACACTATACTTCAGAAAGTGGTACTGGCCATCCAAGTTGGTACTGAACCACATGGGGTGTAGCTGAAAAATGGGTGACACTTTTCTGCATAGCAAATGAAAGACAACTCTTCTGTGAAATGTTTGAATAACCAATACACCTTCTGGGTATGGGTATACTATACCATCTAGTGGCACTGATACCATTTATGAAGAGAATGGGTCTGCACTACAACATTAACCGGGTGGTTTTTAGCTTGTGAAGTAGAGGCAAATACACTAAGCTCAATAGGAACCGGTTCAATTTCACCCACAGATGACTAGGGTCAGTGCGCTTTGTATTTGCATTGGTTTATATTAATGAAACTAAAAGTCATTGGAATTGGTCAGTGGGTGCTGCCGACAAATGACAGCACTGGGTGAAAGTAAATCTCTTTTTGGTCTTGCACTTGAAAAATCCTCTCATGTATGTGGCTGTGGTTGTGTGACCATCTTCACTACTCCAGAATCCTCCTCTTTACTTGAGCTGCTTGTCTCACTCTCTAAGCTGTTATCAGCATATCATCCACAGATCTGTCAGCTGCAAATTTGGCTTTAAGGAGATACTGCTGGAATGTTTTCTGTTCTCTCAGCTTGATAAAAGGCTAGCAAATGTGAATTGCAGATTTTTATTTTGTATATGACCTGAGAGCAATATTAGTTTCTGCTGTGTCAGTTGGGAGGAAGAAATTGATTGTCTGATATTTTTTGATATTTGATGGGTTATCCCCCCCCAATCTGCATTTGTTTTTAAATAATGCATATCTTTTGGCATTTCAGGAATTTTGCATTGGAGAAGAGAAATATTATAGAAACAGATTAACTAATTCTGCAGATTCCTTGAGTTACTACATTGAACCTCACACTGCATGATACACTGAAACAAAACAGCTGACTAGCAGCAATGATATACTTCCAAAAAGAAGTGTAAACCAAGTATAAGAAGGTATTTATATCAGCTCTTTTTTAATGCTGCAGTAACACAAAGCATCCAAATTTTACTGAAAATCTTTATATTTTAAGTCAGGGCTACGTTATGGTAACTTTTGAATCTGAAGTTAAGCAAACATTCTAGAACCCTATTAAAACACAATAGAAAACTGTGCTTGTTTTATGATATTACCAATCTGACCTTAATGATGTGTGATTTATTATAAATTGCACCTCAGCCTATTGTCTGAAAAAAATATAGATGAAAGTACATTTTCACCTCTGAAAACCAGTACTCTCTGGTCCAGCAACATCTGTGATCTGGCAGGATCACAGATGCTCCCGAACCAGAGAGCCCCAGAGCCTAATGGCAGGAAAGCCAGTAGTTCAGCTGGGGCTGGGACAGGGGGACCAGAGGAGTCTCACAGAAGTGCTTGGACCAGGGACTAGAGAACCCTGACAGCCCGTAGCAGTGCAGATCCGGGGAACCCGAGGAGCCCACAGCAGCATGGGGTCAGAGCTGAAGAAGCCCGGGTGCCCATGGCAATACATGATCAGGGATCGGAGAAGCCCAGCTGCTGGAGAGTGCTGAGCTGGAAAACCCCAAAAGCCAGCGACAATATTGGGTTAGGGGGTGTCAAGGCTGATTCCCCACTCTGTCATGATGCAGAAGTGGGGGCCCACAAAAGTACCCCAAAACCTTATCTTTCCAGGCTTTGATATAAAACTTTCCCCCAAAATCCTAAAACCCTAGATTTTGGGAATAAAAATCTGCTGCCACCACCTGAGTAATGGTAAGAAAACCAGAGAAGAGATCACTTGGGAAATATCAGCCCTAAAGTAAAACCAAGACACAAAAATTAACCAATACCAGATTAAGAAAAAAGAAAGAATTTTTATCATCACCACAATGCTCCTCTTACAAGCATAATGTCTAGATGGAAAACTCACCAATTAATATACTCATGGGGACTCCCATGGGCCAAAAACTTAGTTACAAAGGAGAGGAAAACCCATTTTTAAATGCACAAACATTAGATTCCCATTTCCAAACCATAAGAAAATAAAACCTAATGGATTTATCCAAACTTTACCCTACTTACAGATAGTGAAGAGTCTTTTCTTGGAGAGAGACATGTTGTCTGTCTCCCTCAATATCTGGAGAGTCAACTGCCCAGAGACAAAGGAGGGAAAACCCCAAAATTCCTTTATCCCAGTTTGAAATCCCTATCTGCATTTCTATTGGCTGACTGCTACCTCGCTGGGTACGAGGGCTGGAAAAACTTGGTGGCCTGCAGGGACGAGCAAATCTGGCTGCATATGGCAACATAGGCCAAAGCCAGAGAACCTTGGCCACCAAAGGCAGCCACAGCCAGCAGAAGCAGACCAGGGGAGAGGGGCCAAAGGCAGGAGGCTGGCTGATTTGGGGCCTGTGGCAGGGGATACCTGCCCTGGTCCAGCAAATTCTGTTATTCGGGACTGGTCAGGTCCTGACCATGCTGTACCAGGGAGGTCCAACCTGTTTCAACTATTCTACTTGTAAAACAGTGCATCATTGCCATGTCAGAAGTTGAGTTAGATTATTTCATATTGGATTTCATGGCTGTGTATGTAAATACATTTAAAAATGTGTCATGGCATAACTTCAAGAGTGCTCCACCTGGGTTTGCTTCCTGAGGGCAGGGTTCTGCCAGTTCAGTCATTTTCAGTAGGTGAGATGGCCAATCATATAGTTGAGTCAGTGTTGCTTGCTGCTTGGCGATGGCCAGTCAACAGTCCACAATAGCTGTTTTGACATGCTACAAGCTGTGTTCCCAAAGACATGCTCATGAAGAATTTGTATTGTGTTGGACTTGAAACATTTTATAAGGGTTTTTAACAAGCTTGTAAAAGGAGAATCATAAGTACTTGTAAGATTAAGACTGTATTTATTGTAGACTATCACTGTTAACGTAATAGTAAAGCCTTGATTTGCAAACACCTGACTGCTAATATTTACAAATACCACTTAACATATACGTTCCTTTCTGTTATAACTGCAATAATGTTTAATAATAGGAATTCTGGCCTTCTGTTAATTTTTTTAAAATAGTTTTAAGTGAACACTCAAATCTAGTATATATTTTGAGAAAGCTTATACATCTTTCTGTCTGTCCATGAGTCATTCTGTTCAAGAACTTCTTCTGAACAGTAAGGGCTAAGTTCATCAAATTTAGTATGAAGCTTCCTCTTTTAACTTAAAGTAAGATCAGGCTTTGGTTGTGACAGGACAATGGGGTGTGACTGGAATGCAATTGTATCTCATCAAATAGAAAGGGAGGGGTGTGATAGTAGGGACAGTTAATGAATGACTAGGGAAAGGCAGAAAGGCTGGCAGACAGATATACCTTAGAATGACCATAAGAGATAAGCAAGTGCCCCATGAAGAATTTGCATGCTAGGGAACAGCCACCAAGCATTCCTCATAGCCTCCCACTGCCCCTGGCTTCCCTGGAGGAGAAGCTGGTGTATGGGCTATGCCATCCCTGCCTCCCTGGGCAGGGGTGGCCACTCCTACCCCATCTCTGAGGCCTCTACACCTCCCAACCCCTGCCTTGAATCCTGCACCTCCACCCTCTGCCTTGAGCTTCCCTCCCCCACCTCAACTACTGCCCCCTACACCTCTCCACATCCCCAGTTCCCTGCCATGTGTTTTAAGTAACCTTTTGGGGATCCAGTTAGACTTTTGGGGGTCCAGATAATACAGACTTCTTTGCTGCTCATACTCCTGATGAAAAATATGAAGTATCTATTTTTTATACACAACTGTATGTTTCTAGTAAAGCTTGATGAATGATTTTGGCCAAAGCACCATAATTTAGATCTAAATTCACCTTTTTATGCAGCACAAATGAAATTTCATTCTTCACTGCTTAAAACTTGCATAATCATTTGCACCTGTGCAAAGCAAATCCTATTTGTTACTATTTGCACCCAGGCGGAAAAGATTTAAATTACTATGTAAGGCAGTAATGAATCAGGTCTATGATCTATAACATCATACATTAATGTGAGATCCTTGCAATAGGGCGAATGAGTGGCATTAAACACTGAGTGATGTTAATTTGAATACTCTTGCTTGGTGAATGTTTCAGCTTCACCCCTTCAATAGGCCCCATTGCCTTTAATAGTTAAATCTCGTTCAATTTTTTTTCCAAGCTGTGAATTACATACATGACATTTAAAGAATAGTTTCACTTAAAAGGAATGATAGAGACACATACTTGTGGATGTTTCAAAAATGCTCATGATTAATCTGAAATTTCAAAATGGTTCTTTCCCCAGCAGTAATATGTACCCTTCATTCATCTGGGTAGCTGCAACACTCACATTAGGTGAGCAGCATGTCCCAGCTGAGGACCAGTAAAAAGCCCATGAACCACCTAAATCCAGGTGAATTTGTATTCTGAGAATTTAAGTGGGAAATAATATCTAAACACCCCTTATTCTTTAGCGAATTTCACCCAGAAAAGGTTGTGAGTAGAAGAAACTTACTGTCCTATGTTTCTTAGAGGACACAGACTGTAAAACTAAAACTAAGCTAAAGTAAATAGCTTGGAGACAAAGTCAGGGTAAATATTAGAGGACAGAAAAATAACTCACTAATCCACTTTCTAAAACAAAAGTTACATATGCTAAAATTATTTGGTACTTGTATATACCTGACAATAAGCTAGAAGTCAGTACTCACTAGTAGTTTATTTCCCACACAGACTCCCATCTCAGAGGTGAAAAAAAACCACCTCCCTAGTAATGATGATCTTTTTAACCTTGCCTTGCAGTGTAGAAATCAGAAATGATGATTTTTCCTGCCTATAAAATGAAGGCATACAGTATAAATAGAAACCATGCAAGTCTGTCTTAAATCAATTTATAGATGTTATTCCAGTGCCTGCTTTTCTCAGAGCACTGATTTATCCAATGCTGTTCACAACAAGACCCAAAAACTGCCAGGAAGAGACCCAAAGTGTTTAGCAGCCTTTTAATTAATAGACAATAAATTAAAAAACATGTGGCTAGGCAGCATTGTTCTTTGTCCTTGAGATAAGTACAGGATAAAAGGCAGATCATAGATTGATTTTCTATGTAAATGAAAGTAGTGACAATCCTTCATCAAAACATATGTCAAGAATAGCAGCAATTGCAATAATAAAATGGTATATTCAGAATTCGTTCAAGGTCTACCCTATAACTACTATTATATTAGCGTAAAAATGCCAAATGGAAAAGCCTGCAATATCTTTTCAAAAAAGCTTCGCTACAGGTAATAACCATATATTTAATTAGGCTTTATTCTATTTTCTATAATATGTACTACAGCTAACAGAATCTACACCATACAATTCTTGAGATGGCACTTCTAAAAAAGGATTCAATATCTAATTTAAAATAACCCTGCATTTATAAGATCAAACAACAGTAAACTTGAATAAAAGTAGTTCCATACACTGACATAATGCCATTCACTTGAGAGCCACACAGGGACTGTAAACATGAGTCATATCGGTATCATGATTCTGCTATGGAGCCCTCGCGCTCCAGGACTTCAGATGGCTGCCTGGAGAAATGAGGAAGAATTTTTCTCCAGTACACAATTGGCTAGGTGCGTTCTAAGTTTATTTACTTAGCCTTCCTCTGAAGCATGGACTGACCAGAGCAGGAGACATGCTAACAGATGGTTTGCACAGATAATATTTAACTATATATGTTACGGTGTGCCTTGTTCACATGTTCATGGTTAAAATGGGTAGCCAAATTTGAGGTTGGGAAACAACTTTCCCAAGTCACATTGGCTGGGACTCTGGGGTTTTTTGTCTTCCTCTGTAGCACAGAACATGATTTATGTGTTGAGATGATCTGGACATCTCTCACTAATTAAATCCTTGCTATTGCAGAGGCTTTGTGCATTTGTGACACTTTTTTTTCTCCTAATATCTCCTTATCACACATAGGGTAGTTCTACACAGCAACGTTATTTCAAAATAACTGATGTTATTTCAAAGTAACTTGGTCTGTGTCTACACAGCAGGCAATTATTTAAAAATAATGTCGAAATACTGTCAAACTGGAGGTTCTTCTTACTCTGACTTCTGTAACCTTCATTGTACGAGGAGTAAGGGTATGTCTAGACTACATGTCTCTGTCGCCAGAGGCATGTAGATTAGGCTACCAGATATAGGAAAATGAAGCGGCGATTTAAATAATCGCCGCTTCATTTAAATTTAAATGGCTGCCGCGCTGAGCCGACAAACAGCTGGTCAGCTGTTTGTCGGCTCAGTGCAATAGTCTGGACGTGCGGGTGTCGACATCAAAGGTATTTGTCGACCACCCAGGTATGCCTCCTATGTCTGGTAGCCTAATCTACATGCCTCTGGCGACAGCAATGCATAAGAAAGCAACAGGCACTTGGAAATGCTTACACCCCTTCAGTCTGTGGGGAGTCCCACTCATGTCACCTCACATCAGGCCGCAGTGGACATGGCTCCAGCTGGTGGAATTCAGGGCACCCTCTGAGAACTAGGTCCCTGGTGAGACTCACCAGACATGAGACTCCCTACTCTACTTATATTACAGTGGTTCACCGGGTGTGTACATACTTGCTCAATGCCACTCTCAACATTCCCATGGGGCTGAGAACCGAGGTCATGTTATTTAAGCCATAGTCAGCTCTCAGCTAGCAAGCATAGGGAATTGCAGCTGATGAAGGCCGCCTGATAAAAAATACCTGGTATTTTTGCCAGCAGGGCTCATGGCTGGCCTAGAGCAATACAAATTTAACCCCTGCAGGCCTATATATGGCTTTTTATATGACACACCCTTAGGCGATGTCTACACTCGCAGCTTCTTGCATGAGGCATATGCAAACAAGGCTAAGTGTGGAATATTGCCAAGCCTCATTTGCATACCTAATGAACCACCATTTTTGCAGAAGAGGCTCTTGTGCCAGAAGGAGCTGTCTACACTGCCCCTTCTTGTGCAAGAGAACCCGTCTGGAAATTATGTCTTACCCATCTCGCAGATCATAGGACATGCTATGCTTCACACCTCTACTTTGTGTCTCAGTGTTGCACTCTTCTCACTGATAGGGCCCACACAGGCCTTCTGATTTAGCCATTCCCAAACTGGGTCCCAAGCTTCAGCACACCTGTTTCTTACTGTGGCTCTTTCAGCAGAGATAATTGGGTTCAGATCCTTCTTCAGAACCATGTATTCTATCCAAAAGAACATAATACTTAGAAACACTGGTTACACTAAGTAACAATGGCAGCCTATATTCTAGCCTTCTAGCAACTTCTAATAATTTAAGTAGATCCTTCTTAGTCCAAGTATACATCAGCCCTAGGTTGGGAAAGTATAGTTTGAACCTCTGTAATCTAGGAGTCTGTGGTTTGGCATCATTGGTGACCCCATGGTGCTCTGGGGCAAGTGCACTCATGGGGAACATTGGTGCTAAGGTCTCCCTTTTGCTCCCCTGTTGTCAGCAGACGGTCAGGGCAGTGTGTGTGTGTATGTTTCCGAGAAAAGGTTTAACGTCCGTGCCTTTACTGCTAGGACCGGGGTCCCATCACAGAGGGTGGCCAGCAGGCCAACAGACGCCCCGTTATATAGGAAGAGCTTATTATACCTTAGATTTTAGCTGCTAGAACACAGGGGTTCCTTCGCAGAGGGCAGCCTAGGAAAGGCTGAAAAGGTGCCCCAACGGATCTTGTCACCTGGGAGTGAGACAGATCCAAACGCCAAAGCTCTCCCTATGTCTGTCCCTTTATGACCAGCTGAAGTTCTTTTAAATTGTGCTTGGTTCTGTTACAGCAACTGAAGGAGTCAGGTTAAAGCTTAAACAGTTACAGGTTTATTGAGGAAGCTTATAAGTCATATGGTTGCAATGGCTATTGTTCTATTTCTTAACTATTAGCAAAATATAGGTCTTAAAAATGGTTACAAAGATGATAAAGATAGAAAAATAGAAATAATGGTACCAAGTAACAGCTTACTCTTTCTATGTGTACACTTAAGACAGAGGACCACATCCAGGTACCATTTTTACCCCCTTCTGTGCCTCTCGACTCCAGCATGTCAGGCCAGGGCCGGTCCCTCAATTCCTAGGAAAGATGAAAATACGAGGTGGGCGTCCCCATAGAACCTCGGGAGGTCAAACACCTAACCTGACCAGCAGGTAGAGGGTAGAATGACACTCAAAGTGAGTGTATGCTGGGCCCATCTTATATACCCATGGGGTCACGTATTTCTCTTTCTTATCTGTAATGCCAATTGATGCTGGTCTGTCTGCTGTGAGACCAGTTCTTACAAGGGAGTTGTGAACTTAATTTACACGTGTAAGAGAGAATTGAGATGATTAAATTTTGAAGTACTGGACATTGTTTTCTCAGTGGGAAATTCCTCTCAGGGACTGTGTGTGTGTTCGAATCAACATAGGTGCCAGCCGGTGGCAGTCTCACATATCCTGATCTCTTCTCATATCTATGTTTCAGCTTCTCAGGATCAGATGAGCCAGCATAGACTATGCTGATTTTATTGCTCCTTCTCTGTCCTGTATGCTTCAGGAAGGCAAATAAGATGCATGATATGGAGGCGGGCTGTCTGGCCACACCTGTGCCAGTGGCCTCATGCTTGGTGACTCCACCCCCACTTGTAATAATATGGTTTTTCTATGGCCATATTGAAAGGCCTTCCTCTGCAGCCTTCCTCTGCAGCCAGACTGAAGAGCAGCAGCCATTAACTAAAAAACCTGAAGTCACATTCCATCTAAATTGCATTAAAATAGTGTCACACCAAGCTATTAGAAGGAGTCTCTGTTCTAATGGCACCCACTGTAACCCGATAAAAACATCTCAAGATGAGTAAAAGTAAATTCGTTGAACAGCATTTCATCTGGCAAAAAATTGTTTATCAGTAGTTGAGGTTATAGAATCTGCATTCTATGATTATGGTCCTCATTTTTCTATTGTTTTATGATCTTTGTCTGATTTTTAATTGTTTCTGTCTGCTGCATAATTAATTTTGCTAGGTGTAAATCAACTAAGGTGGTGGAGAATGATGAGTTAGGTAATTCTGTTACAGTATGTTATGATTGGATAGTAAAATTATATTAAAATAATTGGTTAAGGTATAGCTAAATAGGAACCAAGTTTCACTGTATAAACTGCTGGAAAGAAGGAGACCAGCAGGAAAAGAAAATAGGGAGGAAAGACGAAAGGATGAAAGAAAGAGCAAGAACAACAAGGAGGAAAGACCTGGAAAAAGAACTCATATCCAAGACACAGCCTAAGACCAGAGCTACCAGAACTCCTCTGCACGACAGTGACATGCAGCAGCTAGAATCCACAGAGACTGGATTCCCCTATCCAGGGGAAGTCTGCCTGCCTCTCTTTGGATTGGTGAGTATGACACTGTATGCTTAGCATGTGTATTCTGCTTGCTTGGTAATTGTCAATAAATAGAGAGTAAGGATATTTCTGTGTAAGGCTCTGTCAGTGGTAAAAGATCCTGCAGACTCATAGGAAGTTACACCCTGAGCCCTAGGACTTGGGTAAGGGTGGATGTTCCTAGTGTGTGAATGACAGAGAAATCTGTGCAGGTAACACACTCTCCCAAAGTTTCCAGAGCGCACAAACAGCTGGCTTGAGGCTTTTTTCCAGGAGGAGCTGGGATAGAGTGTACTTGCGGGAAGAGACAGGACAGGTGTGGAGCCTTGCAGCCAGGGGCCAGGAATAGAGCCCCACAGCTGGGAACTGGAACCCTGAGTAACAGCAGAGGGCCTGGTATTGATCTCCTCTAGTCCAGTAAATGGTCCTGGAGCAGAACAATCAGGTTCTGAGGGTACCAGACCAGAGAGGTGCAATCTGTACTGTATTTCTCACCTTCATTCTCTCTCAGAGACCTTCTACCACCTGTTTCTCAGGGCTAGTTTTCTAACAGAACTGAATGACTGCATTTCAACTCTCTCACCTCAAGGGCCCCCTATACCAAGCTGAATATTTTCACACACAGTGGATCAGAAACAATATTTTATAGTCGTTGTCACCTGCATGGTTGGCGAAATACTAAGTTAATTCAAGTATCAGAGGGGTAGCCGTGTTAGTCTGAATCTGCAAAAGCGGCGAGGAGTCCTGTGCCACCTTATAGACTAACTGAAGTGTAGGAGCATAAGCTTTCGTGGGAAAAGACCCACGCAATTGAGTTAATTCAGATCATTATCTTTCTGGTTTCTGAGTTTTTGAGGAAGTTAACTCATTGAGTCCATGTAGTTCACAGTACAAAATTAGATAGGTAAACTGAGTTCCATAGAATATTCACAAAAATAATGGTGTGATCTCTCTCATTTTATACAGTCCATCTCTAATATCCTGCATGAGCAGTCAATGAGGAAGCCCCTTTGGGGTTACTTCCTGTGTTTGCACTGGGGCAGAGTTCTGAGTGATTCTCTCAAATTCTTCCTCTCTTTGTGTAGTGAAATTGTATTGGAAAGAGAACTCAGCTCTCTCAGCCTTAACAGCAATGCCTCTGCTGCATATTCACCCTATAGTTCTACATCTCACCGGATTTATAGGGAAGAACTGTAGAGGTTCATTCCCCACCCCCCACCCGCCCCACACCCATAGGCCCATGCAGTTATATTCCATTAAAGTGACACTTTAAAACACAATTCACCTCACTTCTCATGAAACAAAACATAGCCCCTTTGGTTGTAGAAAGTACAAGATGGGTATTAATTGTGTATGTTTGTTTTAAGCTTTTGGTGAATTAAGTGCTTGTGAAAGATGCCAGAATG
Source organism: Pelodiscus sinensis (assembly GCF_052426305.1). NCBI lineage: Eukaryota > Metazoa > Chordata > Testudines > Trionychidae > Pelodiscus > Pelodiscus sinensis. The sequence goes on from NC_143054.1 coordinate 49,875,565, forward strand.
GCAGCTCCTCAGAGGAATGGATTAACAGTGTATCCTTGGGAAGTGGCCCAGTCTTTGGAAGGGGACTAGATAGACTCATCAGCCAAATGGCACCTAACAGCAGAGCTCTGCAAATGAACATTACCAGCCAATTGCCTATTGGTAAGAGGCCAGATTTAGGATTCTGTTGAGGACAGAAAGAGTAAAAAGAATGTCACTTTCCCAAAATTTTAGCTCCTGAAACCCTGTACTCTCTGTGACCTAAAAGAAATGTACAAGATGTGGACCTGCAATAATTTCGGCCAGCATTGTGTCTGCTATAATGTAGTAAGGGCCAAAGTCAGAGTCACCATACATGTGACTTCTTACTTATATTCAGCATACTTCTCACTTATATTAGTATATATAAACCTGGGAAGCTGATAATGGATAATTATTACAGCAATAGGGATATGGGAAGAATGATTATGAGAAGAAAGACACATTGAAATTGAAGAACTGGTAATCCTCTCAGTGTAAATAATAATGCTTTACATATAAATTAGGTAAACTGGCAATGTATAGAAATGGCACCAGAACATATGCTTCTTTTGGCAAAAAGGTTCTGTTTGTTTGAAACCCCTATATCTTTTGCCTTATGTATTTGCATGCTTAAATGGAGAAGGAAGGGGGGGGGGGGACTAGCTCTGGCAGATCTAATTTACACTATTTTATGTATCACCTCTGTAAGCAGGGGCTGAACTACTGCTTGTTATCAGCCAGCTAAAAGGAGAGAGCTGCCCTGGGCATGGGTATGCTCACTCCAAGGCTGCGTCTAGACTGGCAAGTTTTTCCACAAAAGCGGCTGCTTTTGCGGAAAAACTTGCTAGCTGTCTACACTGTCCGCTTTGAATTTACACAAGCGCACTGACAATCTAATATAAGATTGTCAGTGTTCTTCCACAAATACAATGACTCTCTCGTTCGGGAAAAAGCCCTCTTGCGCAAATGCTTTTGCGCAAGAGGGCCAGTATAGACAGCTGAGAACCGTTTTGTTCAAAAAAGCCCCGATGGTGAAAATGGAGATCGGGACTTTCTTGCACAAAACCACGTCTAGATTGGCAAAGACGCTTTTCCACAAAAAGTGCTCTTGCGCAAAAGCGTCCATGCCAATCTAGACACTCTTTTCCACAAATGCTTTTAACGGAAAAACTTTTCCATTAAAAGCATTTGCAGAAAATCATGCCAGTCTAGACGTTGCCCAATTGTTTAGCTCTGCAAAATAATTAACTGTTAATATGTAAATACAGCTCATGCCAGGAGGGGGAAAGAATCCGAGGTGTGGCTATGTAAATCCAATTCATCCAGGGATGATGGAAGATCAGTGTTGGTGTACTGTAAATAATTTGGGGCTGTTGTGGGGGTCACAAATCATGCTACCCCTAAATGTGGGAACTGTAAAATAGGACACCACTGTTTGCAGGAGAGACACTATTATTGCAAGAGGTCTCCGAGGAACAAGCCTCCCCCCCTTCCAGAGTTGAGTGAACTGAGCTGGGGGGGAAGGGCTAAAGGGCTTGAATCAGCCTGCTTCATACCTGCTAGGTGTGAGCTATAAGACTGGCCCAACCTGCCCCTTTCCCCCTTTGTTTTAAGGACAGACCTATGGCAGACTCCATGAGGAGTCTTTTTGCTAGTCCAGTGGAAGCTGGACATATTTTGCCAGTGTAGATGGTGGCTAAAGAGATGAAATCACTAAGAGCTGAAATCACTGGTTTGGCTTGGAGCCAGACCTTTTGCAGCCAGCGAAGCAGCTGGCAGAAATGACTGGCAGGTGGCTGGTAGGAGTGGTGGCGGCCAGCATAGTAGCTGGTGGGAACGACTGGCAGGCAGCCGGTAGGAGTGGCAGCAAGTGACCAGCAGAGCGGCTGGTGGGAATGACCGGTGAGCGGCCAGTAGGAGCGGACTGAGACAGCTGGTGGAGCGTGGTGGAGTGGCTTGCGTTAAAGACTGCAACAGAACCCTACAGAGAGGTGGGGCCATCGGCCTCAGACCATGTAAGGTGCCCCTATGAATCCCCCCACCCCCTTTCCGCCAAGGTTGGGAGGTAAAACCCTGCAGGTGAGCTTTTGGACTCTGGGAAGCACTAATCAGGGACAGAGACTTTTGGGGTGTTGGACGTTGGGACTTCAGGTGATTCTTGGCTGGGGAAGGTTCTAGCTCATGGTTTGGGCTATGAACTCTGTTTGTGGCATTTTTCCTAGTTAATGCCGTATGACTTCTCTCTCTTTCATTAAATGTTTCTTTCCTATACTAAGACTCTGTGCTTGCGAGTGGGGAAGGGATGCCTTTCAGAGGCACCCAGGGATGTGTAAATTTCCCAGGTTACTGGGAGGGGGCTTGAGCCAGTTGTGTGAGATGGATCCCTAGATATTGAATTCGGCCCTGGTTGCTTCTGGGCCTACCAGGCAGAAGGGTTACACCTCAGATTCTAAAACCACAATGGTCCATTACAATGATCTACTCTGACTTTCACTACAGTAATGTCTATAGAACATCCCTAAAATAATTTCCAGGGTTTATATTTTGGATAAAAATCCAAATTGAATCTAAAATTGGTCAGCGATGATGGATACACCATAATGGTAGGTAAGATATTGTAATGTTTAATTACTCTGTTAAAAATATACACTTTATTTCCAGTCTGAGTTTATCTACTTCCAGTTTCCAGACATTGAATCATGTCATAATTATCTCTGCTAACTTGAAGAGCCTTTTAAAAATTTGTAGGTACTTATAGACTTATCAAGTCACACCCTAACCATCTCTTAGTAAAGCTAACTATATTGAGCTCTTTTTGTCTAGTACTATAAGTCTTGTTTGCTAAAGTTATAGTCAGTCTCATGATTTTCTCTGAAACCTCTCTGATTTATCCATACCCTATTTGATTAAGATCAGAAGAAGTGGATAGAATATTGCAGCAGTGACCACAAAAACTCTCTACTCTCATTAGCAATCCCTCATTAGCAGAGCCAATTTATTCATGCAAGGATCTGATCTTTTAGTCAAAGTACTGCACTGAGGCAGGGATGGCTTACAATGATCCAGCCCATGGCTAGATTCAGGGATTCTCCCCCATAGCAAGGCAAGCTGGTGATCCTGTTCCAGCCCTTCAGCAAGTCTCTGAACGTTGGTTCCCTTTCCCCTTACCCCCCACTGCTGGGGGAAGCCCTAAGTCTTAGTGCCCCCTATGAAGCTGGCATGCAAGGGGAGGCCCAGTGCTCCCTCATGGGGCCGGTGCACAAGGGGAGTCCTGGTTCACAAGGGGAGCACAAGTGCCTTGATTTGTGTAAATAGGGGCCAAGTCAAAGAATGATTTTTGTTTGTTTCTATGGCGTTTTTTGTTTTGTTTTATTTTGTTTTTTTCTCAGTTGGAGCCACATCAGAGAGAGGCTTTTATTTTTGCTTTAGGGATTTTTTTTCTCTCAATAGAGGGCCAGGGCAGGTTTTTTTGTTTGCTTGTTTGTTTTTCTTCTCACTTGTGCTGGCCCCCAACTGATTTTTCTGTTGGTCCTGGCCAAAAAACTGTTCCCCACCACCACACTAAGGTTGGATGCCCAGATCATTATCAACCACGGGCAGCCTGTATCCTAGGCAGGGGAAAGCACAATCTTCCCAAACTGCCAGCCTGGGAATCACCTACTATAGATGGTTCTAGGTGCAGAGTGTTGCTGACCCCAAGTGCCCGCCCTTCCCGTGCTCCTGGCTGGGGATACTGGGACTGTGCATCTGCCTGCCCATCCTCCTCCCCATGATGGTGGGGAGCGCAAGCAAAGGGCACTACCTCACTTCACTGTGGTGGGGGGCGGGCAGGGAGATAACTTGACTCCCATAGGGGGCAGGGCCCAGAAGAAGAGGTAGGGCTGTGGAGGGGGTTGGAGGTTAGCCTCCCCAAGCCCTACCTTCAGCGATCGCCCATGTTATCAATCATGAATCCTAAACTTCTTTGCAAAGCCACCACTTCCAAATAGAGGCCTATCCTATAACTATGGCTTACATTCATTGTTCCTAGATGTAAACATTTAAATCTAGACATATTAAAAGCACATGATGTTTGCTTGTGCCCAGATCAAACAATCCAGATAATACTGAATCATTGACCTGTCCTCTTCGTTATTTACCACTACCCAATTTTTCTGCCACCTGAAGACTGCTGGTAATGGTTTTGTTTTCTTCTATATCATCGATAAAAACAAATTAAGTAGTGTAGGATAAATCCCACTTGAAACACACCATTTCCAAGACAGTTGCCCTTTTATGATTGCATTTTTAGACCAATCAGTTAGGTAGCTTTTAATCCATTTAATTTTATATTGGTCTTAGTACTAAATAAAATGCCTTAGAAAGGTTTAAGTACATTTCATCAACACTACTAGCTTTATTAATTTTCCTCCAGTTTATTTCTGCACTTCATTTTCTGAGGTCTTTGTGCTCCTTTTCTGAATGATATGTGGAAATTTGTGGAAGAAAAAGAAATGATCAAACTGATAGTCTAGAGAAAGTTAGCCATCCTGAGCTAAATGTGAGATTCATATTGGCTAACAGCCCTAAATTAAACAAGGAGAAAGAGCAAGGAATAAAGATTTGTTGGAAAGAATGGGGACTCTGTTTGGGGAGTTTTCTTTGCTCTGAGATTCCTATCTAGGATTTCTGGAACTTATGTAGAATTTATTTACAGGATCTGACCTAGAAGCAGGTAAAATGATGGAGATGACTTCATGGAAGTAGACATAATAGTGACAGACATCAAGAGATGAAGAATGGATGGACTGAGAAGAGCCACCTCTTGGTTCCTATTTGACCACCCTGAGACTAATTAGATCTGTGAGTCAGATTTACGTTGATGGTGGTCTAATAAGTTGAGAAGTTTATAACAGAGATTTTGAGGTCAGCCAGTCGCAACATGTTCTATTATGTCAATTTAATTTTCTTAAGTAAACTGACAATTATATTTGTCTCAAACAAAATGTATTTGTGGTTTCATGTGCTCATGGGCTGCTTATTCCTTGCAGCAGGGGAAGAAACATCTCTAAAGGTCATAATGGGAGGGTTTAAAGTTCTTAAAACCGGCAAGTGGCTAATACTACAGAAAGGTGCTTGAGCCAAACAAACTGATTTTAAATGAGACTAGACAGAACTGAACATGGGTTTTAGGGAGACAAGGGGGAAGAGAAGATTTTTTTTATTGGACAAACTGCTGAGACTCACAAGGTTCTGAGTTTAAATAGAGCTCCCATTTCCAGGGAATGCACCTAGTGCACTAAATCCTCCAGTACAAACTCAGCGAAATGAAACAGTCACTACACACTTGAATAAACCCATGCAGAAAAAAAAAACCACACACTAAAACACCCTATCATCTGGTGCATGAACATCTTCACAAAGAAATCACTCTCTCTCTCTGACACCTGCACAGGACCTTCAAAAGATGTGCTTGGAAGCTTAAATTCATAACTTCGCTCAACACTGAATAGACACTGTGGATTTATGGCTTATTACAACTGTCTATAAACCATGAACTCCATTTCTCCCCTCCCCCCCTCCTTTTCCTCCTATGACTGGAGAGGTGTTATCTGACTATTTCACCTTGAATGGTTCCTTAAAATAGGTGGGATCTACTTATGCTAAACAATCTATTCCACTTTCTATGTAGCTGTCATGCACTGAGTATTTTTCCAGACGAAGAAAAACTCTGTGTAAGCTTGTCTCTCTCAACAAAAGAAGCTGATTTAGAAAAAGATTTTACCTATACCACCTAATATCCTGGGACTAGCATGGCTACCTACTGCATAATTTCATAAGTGTGAGAAAGAATTTCATTTGTGTTTCATGTCAAATATTTGGGAATGTAACTGAGCTGAAAAAAAAATTGACTGGGGTGGGGCTGGAGATATTTCTGGATCCATAATTTTTGCATATGTTTTTACAATATGGGCATGAATGCAAAGATGCATTGGCATAGGCTTCAACATAAACAGAACTAACCCACAGCAGACCTTCAGTATGTATTCGCATTGCTAGCTCATATTGCTCATTGTTCACTGTTATTTTTAGCTGCGCTAGCTTGATAAAAGATAGCATACATCTGCTGTTCTGTGTGGCAATGACACTTCTTATTACTGTATAGACACCCTTCAGGTGAAAGAGATATAGGTAGCAGACATGAGCCAAGCAAATTCCCTTGGATAATTTTAATGGGTGTATCCTAGTTGGTGAAAATGTTTTGAGACGTGCTATTGGTGATATTGTGTTATATGTTTCCTTTCCTTATTGCACTCTCTTTGGCGTTAGTAGACCCCCATAAACAATAGTTTTGAAATAGCCAAATATTGGAAAGAATTTTAACTGCATCATTTACTCCCGTGCGTCTCCCCCTCCACACTCCTCAAAAATCTCAAAGGACTTGTAGATATAATAAATCCAATAATTTCCTGTACTTTTTTTTCCCTAAAAAGGTTTCTTGTACTGCTGCACACTAATACATCTTCCTTGGCTTTAAATATTGGTTCAAATTTGTTGAATCACATTAAGCATGTTTTGCACACTTGAATATAGAAATAATTGGAAGTAATTATGGAAAAAAATAAAACAGGGTTTGATAATAGGATTATAACCTCTTTAAAGGAGCATCAATATTTTTCCAGAGCTAGTCTAGCATCCAGTTCTGCACTTGTATTTGGCATATTACCCTGTATGTTATTCAGTATGATTAATTTGTGTTGACAAGAAAAGAAAGAGATAAAAAGCAAGCAAGCAAGATAATGAACTTCTAAATAACATACAGTGTATCACAATAATAATGAGAAATAGTGAGGATGAAATTGTCTTTTGTTCTTAACTCTGTTACTTCTTTTAGGACCTTTGTTAATGTGTTGCTTGTGAGGTTCATTGTAAAATTGGTTTGCATAGTTATAAGTCTTAATTGGAGGAGGAAGATACATTTAAAATAAATATAACAAGGTAAGCATAGTGGAGGAGGAGATAGACAAGAGGGAAGGAGTAAGGAAAAGATCAAGAGCAATGAATTAAATACAGAAAATAATCAATACCCAATCTTATTGTACTGACTTGTTAAAACCCAAATTCTGCAATAAAAAAAAACAATGGAATTCCACCCACATTGGGTTGTTTACACAACCAAAATATTAGGATACTTTTCATTTGTTAAACAACGTGGCAATTACATGCTACTGAATGCACCTTCCTTACTTCCAGTGTCTGTCTGTGCAAATCACCTGATTTCAGATATTGATTTTGTGACACATCACATGCATGTGGGCTTGGGGGTGGCTTACTTCAGAATGAGTTTTAATCTAGATGAGTGGTCATCAGCCAGAAGAACAGTATCTATCAGTATATCCTGAAGCCTCTGGCAAGTGATACTGACTGGGAGATTATCAGGTGCCAGCACTTCAGCTGCCTTTCACATCACTGCTATGCTCCTCCTTTCCTCTGACTTAGAGCTGCCACCAAGGAGCCTCTTGCTTGCTGTGCAGAATACGGGTGATAATACCAGGGTGTCCCAGTCCCCCCCACATCTATACTCTATCTCCACAGAAAGGGGAAAATGATAGGGATGGAATGGAGCTTGCTTATAGTTGCTCCTATGTCTGAATGTGTTCAGGATAACTTGAAGGAATAATTAGTATCTCTCACACATGGGGTGTGTCTAGACTACATGGCTCTGTTGACGGAACCATGTAGATTAGGCAGGATGGCAAATGGAAATGAAGCTGCGATTTAAATAATCACCAGTTCATTTAAATCAAAATTGCCACCGTGCTGTGCCGATGAGCTGATTATTGGTACAGTGCGGCAGTCTAGACAGGGATCTGCCGACTCCAGAACCCTTTGTCAGCAGATCCTGTATGCCTCATGAAATGGGCGGCCATTTTTATTTAAATGAAGCGGCGATTATTGAAATAGCCACTTCATTTCCCTTTTTCACGTAAACTAATCTACATGGCTCTGCCGACAAAGCCATGTAGTTTAGATGTACCCATGGTGTTTTGCTCTCTCTCTCTCACACTCACACTCTTTCATACTCACCGCCTAACCCAACACATGCTTGTGCTGATTTTGTTACTTTTTTATTTCTTTCAGAGTGTGTTATTTCAGGGATTTGACTGGTCTGTTCACAGAATAATTTTTATTTCCTTCTTATGCTTAAATTTAATTCTTTGAGTAGTGAGTTCTGCCTAGCCTGTCATGGCTGGTGTAATTATCCGTGTGGTAAAAATATATATTATCTAGATTGGTGATTTCTAAGTGGTGCACACCTGCACATTACCTCAATATCGGTGCACATATAATTCATTCCCTTTAATTTTTTCTATTCATGTGCAGAACACTGCCTATCAGTTTCCTGAAATAGAGATCAATCTCCTGAAAGCTCCTGCAGCCAAATTGAGAGATCAGCCATTAATAGTCTGCAGTCACAGTGGGGTTAAGGCAGACTCCCCCTCTGGAAAAGGGGGGCACATCCCTGAGGCCCCTGTGGGAAGTGGGGCTGTGGGTCTCCGCATGTTGCCATTTCCCGCAGGCAGCTCTTATTAGCTTGGAATGGGGAACGACAGTCAATATAAGTTGTGGGGGTAGTGCTTACAGATGGGGGGCAGCACATGGAGCTACTTTTCCTCCCCCCAGGAGCTGCTGCTGGAAATGCTGGTTGCTTTTGGGAGTGGTGCAGGTCCCGTGTGGAGATTAACCTGCCTTAGCCCCACTGCACCACCAGACAGAAGCTGCCTGAGGTAAATAGGACACAGGCGGAGTCCACATTCCAAACTCATCCCCTAACCCCAAACTCTTCTGCACCCAAACTCCCTTCCAGAGCCTGCATCCCAATCTCCTGCTCTGGTACTGGTACTAGGAAACGGTTATACTCTTCTTCATACAGGAGATAAGGAATCACCCCCTACAATAGAGGAGGAGAAGCCTTGTACCCCCAAGGCTAGGACATCTGCTGCCACCACTGCCAATAGGAAACGTAGGATAGTGGTGGTCGGAGACTCTCTTCTGAGGGGGACGAAGGTTCCCATCTGTCACCCTGACATGTTATCTCAGGTCTGCCGGGGGCCTGTATCTGAGACGTTAGAGAGGCACTGTCGAGGATTATCCGGCCTTTTGACTTCTACCCCATGCTACTTATCCATGTGGGCACGAATGATACTGGGAGGTGTGACACTGAGCAGATCAAGAGTGACTACATGACTCTGGGAGTACAGGCGCAGGTGGTATTCTCTTCAATCCTTCCTGTCAAAGGTAGGGGCCCAGGCAGAGACGGGTGCATCCTGGAGGTGTCCTCAACTACAGGATGCTATTCCAGGAAGGAGTGCTAAGCAGGGATGGCATTCACATTTCGAGGTAAGGGAAGGCCATATTTGGATACAGACTGGCTAACCTAGTGAGGAGAGCTTTAAACTAGGTTCAACAGGGACAGATGACCAAAGCCTGTTGGGTAAGTGAAGAACATGGAGACTTGGGAGATGGGTCAGAAATGGGAGGGAGTGTGGGCTATAATAGCAGAGAGAAAGGAGGGACAAGACAGAACTGGGAGGCAAGATCAAATCAGTATCTTAGATTCCTATATGCAAATGCAAGAAGTATGGGTAACAAGCAGGAAGAACTGGAAATGCTAATAAATAAATACAACTATGACATCACTGGCATCACAGAGACTTGGTGGGATAATACACACGATTGGAATATTGGTATAGAAGGGTACAGCTTACTCAGGAAGAACAGGCGGGGGGGGGAAGGAGGAAGTATTGCCTTAGATATTAAAAATGAACACACTTGGAGTGAGGTAGAGATGGACATAGGAGACATGCATGTTTTGAGTGTCTGGGTTAGGCTAAAAGGGGTAAAAAACAAGGGTGATGTCATGCTAGGGATCTACTACAGGCCACCTACCCAGGCGGAAGAGGTGGATGAGGCTTTTTTTAAAACTAACAAAATCATCCAAAGCGCAGGATCTGGTGCTGATGGGGGACTTCAAGTATCCAGATATATGTTGGGAAACTAACACAGCAGGGCCCAGACTGTCCAATATGTTCTTGGACTGTATTGAAGACAACTTTTTATTTCAGAAGGTTGAAAAAGCTACTGGGGAAAAGCTGTTATAGAGACTTGATTTTTAACAAATAGGGAGGAACTGGTTGAGAATTTTAAAGTGGAAGGCAGCTTGGATGAAAGTGATCATGAAATCAGAGTTCATGATTCTAAGGCATGGTAGAAGGGAAAATGGCAAATTAGAGACAATGGATTTCAGGAAGGCAGATTTTGGTAAGCTAAGAGAGCTGGTAGGTAAGGTCCCATGGGAAGCAAGACTGAGGGGAAAAACAACTGAAGAGAGTTGGCAGTTTTTCAAAAGGACATTGTTAAGGGCTCAAAAGCAAGCTATTCTACTGCAAAGGAAAGATAGAAAATATGGCAAAAGACCGCCTTGGATCAACCAGGAGATCTTGCATGATCTAAAAATAAAAAAGGAGTCATATAAAAATGGAAACTACGACAAATTACAAAGGATGAATATAGTAGGCAAGCAATACAGGAATGCAGGGCAAGCTTAGAAAAGCAAGACACAAAACAAGCTCAGACTAGCTACGGGTGTAAAGGGAAACAAGAAGACATTCTATAAATATACTAGAAGCAAGAGGAAGACCAAGGACAGGGTAGGCCCATTGATCAATGAGGAGAGGGAAACATTAACAGGAAACTTGGAAATGGCAGAAATACTTAATGACTTCTTTGTTTCGGTCTTCACCGAGAAGTCTAATGAAGGCATGCCTGATATAGCGAAGGGCAAAAGGGCAAATATAGTGCCCATCTATAAAAAGGGAAATAAAAACAACCCAGGAAACTACAGACCAGTCAGTTTAACTTCTGTGCCAGAAAAGATAATGGAGCAAGTAATCAAGGAAATCATCTCCAAACATTTGGAAGATAATAAGGTGATAGGGAACAGCCAGCATGGATTTGTAAAGAACAAATCATGCCAAACCAATCTGATAGCTTTCTTTGATAGGATAATGAGTCTTGTGGATAAGGGAGAAGCAGTGGATGTGGTATACCTAGACTTTAGTAAGGCATTTGATATCGTCTCGCATGATATTCTTATCAATAAATTAGGCAAGTTAGATGGAGCTACTATAAGGTAGGTGCATAACTGGCTGGATAACCATTACCATAGAGTAGTTATTAACAGTTCACAATCCTTCTGGAAAGGAGTAACAATTGGGGTTCCACAGGGGTCTGTTTTGGGACCGGTTCTGTTCAATATCTTCATCAATGATTTAGAGATTGGCATACAGCGTATTCTTATTAAAGTTTGATTATACCAAGCTGGGAGGGGTTGCAACTGCTTTGGAGGATAGGATCATAATTCAAAATGATCTGGACAAATTGGAGAAATGGTCTGAGGTAAACAGGATGAAGTTTAATAAAGACAAATGCAAAGTGCTCCACTCAAGAAGGAAAATCAGTTTCACACGTATCGAATGGGAAGTGACTGTCTAGGAAGGAGTACGGTAGACAGGGATCTAGGGTTTATAGTGGATCACAAGCTATATATGAGTAAACAGTGTGACACTATTGCAAAAAAAGCAAACATGATTCTAGGATGCATTAACAGGTGTGTTGTAAGCAAGACACGAGAAGTCATTCTTCTGCTCTACTCTGCACTGATTAGGCCTCAGCTGGAGTATCATGTCAAGTTCTGGGTGCCACATTTCTAGAAGGGCGTGGAGAAATTAGAGAAGGTCCAGAGAAGAGCAACAAAAATGATTAAATGTCTAGAGAACATAACCTATGATAGAAGACTGAAAGAATTGGGCTTTTTTAGTTTGGAAAAGAGAAGATTGAGAGGGAACATGATGAGAGTTTTCAGGTATCTAAAACAGTGCCACAAGGAGGAGGGAGAAAAACTGTTCTTCCTGGCCTCTCGGGATAGAACAAGAAGCAATGGGCTTAAAGTGCAGCAAGGGAGGTTTAGGTTGGACATTAGGAAAAAGTTCCTAACTGGCAGGGTGGTTAAACACTGGAATAAATTGCCCAGGAAGGTTGTGGAATCCCCATCTCTGGAGATATTTAAGAGTAGGTTAGATAAATGTCTATCAGGGATGGTCTAGACAGTACTGGGTCCTGCCATGAGGTCAGGAGACCAGACTTGATGACCTCCCAAGGTCCCTTCCAGTCCTATTATTCTATGATTCTACGATTCCAGGCTTAGCCCAGAATCCCTCCCACACTCAAAACCTCTTGGCCCAAGATCAGAGCCAACACCTACCCAAGCCTGGAGAAAATGAGTGAAGCTGGGAAAGGGAAGTGGATGCAGTGAGCAGGTGAGGTCTCAGAGAAGGGGTGGGAAAGGAAGCAGGGAAACAGTATTTGGTGGGTTAAAGATAGATCCTGGATTACACTTAAATTCAAAAAGTGATATTGTGCTTAAAAGGGTTGGAGACCACTGATCTAGACTGATCAAGACTGAGGAAAGAGACCAGCAGGGGTGCTGGAACAATTTGTATAGTGGGAACACTGATAACCATTGAACTAAATTGTGAACTCTTATAGAATGGAAACCACTTCTGCAAGTCATGGGGTGTTTAAGAATCCCATGCATCTCTAGTTCCAGAACCTATGGAGACCAGGACTTTCCAAGCCTCTTGTTGACTCCCACCTGTTCAGCACAGGACTGCTCTCAGGATCTGGAACCACACAGGCTTTTCTTATAATAGGTCCAGCACAATTCCAGTGATAGTTTGCAAAAGGTTCCAGCCTCCTAGAGTCATCACCATCAACAATCAGCTGTACCATGAGCTGGACTGTCAGCTTAGCTTTCAAATCCAAACCCTTCTTTCTTTACAGTTCAGCTCAGCTCTCAAATACAGACCTTTCTTCACTGCTATATCCTCCTGCTACCCTGAGCAACCTCTCTCATACCACACATCTCAGTTCTCATATTCAGTTATAGTCATGTCATCCTCATCCCTTCTTCCTACTTCAAAAACTCCCTCTACTCACCATTTTACCTTGTCTCTTTTTCCTCTGGTCTTCTTTGTGGACCCATTCAAAGAAAATAATAGTTCAGCAATAGTAAATTCCTATCATGAAGCATAATTATACAATAATTGCACAAGAGCACAGAAGTCATCAAAACCATCACATTTTATTGCTGTTGAGACTGTATCCTTTTTCTCCTCTCTCTTATTGAATGCTTCATCTATTTTATCTTATGTATAGATGGGTCAGCTCTTTGGAGCAGGGAAAATGACTGTTTGTCTGTGAAAGACATATCATGGCTTTTGGGTACTAAGATATAAGTAATGACTATGCAAAAGCGGTGAGGAGTCCTGTGGCACCTTATAGACTAACAGCAGTGTAGGAGCATAAGCTTTCGTGGGCAAAGACCCACTTCGTCAGATGCACGTAGTGGAAATTTCCAGAGGCAGGTATAAATATGCAGGGCAGAATCAGGCTGGAGTTGACGAGGTTGATCCAGTCAAGGAGGATGAGGCCCACTTCTAGTATCTGATCTGGAGGTGTGAATTCCAAGAGAGCAGAAGCTGCTTTTGTAGTTAGCAAGCCATTCACAGTCTTTGTTTAATACAGAGTTGATTGTGTCAAACTTGAAGATGAACTGTAGCTCTGCAGTTTCTCTTTGAAGTCTGGTCCTAAAGTTTTTTTGCTGCAGGATGGCTACTTTTAGATCTGCAATTGTGTGTCCAGGGAGATTGAAGTGTTCCCCTACAGGTTTTTGTACGTTGCCATTCCTAATATCAGATTTGTGTCCATTGATTCTTTTACGTAGGGACTGTCCAGTTTGGCCGATGTATATAGCAGTGGGGCATTGTTGGAACATGATGGCATATATTACGTTGGTAGATGTGCAGGAGAATGTACCAGTGACAGTATGGCTGATCTGGTTAGGTCCTGTGATGGTGTTGCTGGTGTATATATGTGGGCAGAGTTGGCACCGAGGTTTGTTGCAAGGATTGGTTCCTGAGTTCGAGTTATTATGGTGCGGTGCGTAATTGCTGGTAAGAATATGCTTCAGGTTGGCGGGTTGTCTGTGGGCAAGGACCAGCCTACCTCCCAAGGCCTGTGAAAGCGAGGGATCATTGTCCAGGATGGGTTGTAGATCACTAATGATGCGTTGGAGAGGTTTTAGCTGGGGACTGTAGATGATGGCCAGTGGTGTTCTGTTGGTTTCTTTCTTGGGCTTGTCCTGTACCAGGAGGCTTCTGGGTACATGTCTGGCTCTGTCAGTCTGTCTCCCCACTTCCTCATGTGGGTATTGCAGTTTACATAATGCTTGTTGAAGATCTTGTAGGTGTAGGTCTCTGTCTGAGGGGTTGGAGCATATGCAGTTGTACTTCAGTGCTTGGCTGTAAACAATGGATCGTGTGGTGTGTCCGGGATGGAAGCTGGAGGCATGCAGGTAAGTATAACGGTCGGTAGGTTTTCGGTATTGGGTGGTATTGATGTGACCATCACTTATTTGTACCGGGGTGTCCAGGAAATGGACCTCCCGTGTAGATTGGTCCATGCTGAGGTTGATGGTGGGGTGGAAGCTGTTGAAATCATGATGAAATTCTTCTAGAGTCTCCTTCCCATGGGTCCAGATGATGAAGATGTCATCATAGAATCATAGGACTGGAAGGGACCTCGAGAGGTCATCGAGTCCAGCCCCCCGCCCTCAAGGCAGGACAAAACTCCGTCTACACCATCCCTGACAGACGTCTATCTAACCTGTTCTTAAATATCTCCAGAGAGGGAGATTCCACCACCTTCCTTGGCAATTTATTCCAATATTTGACCACCCTGACAGTTAGGAATTTTTTCCTAATGTCCAATCTAAACCTCCCCTGCTGCACTTTAAGCCCATTACTCCTTGTCCTGTCCTCAGAAACCAAGAGGAACAAATTTTCTCCTTCCTCCTTGTGACACCCTTTTAGATATTTGAAAACCGCTATCATGTCCCCCCTTAATCTTCTTTTTTCCAAACTAAACAAGCCCAGTTCATGAAGCCTGGCTTCACAGGTCATGTTCTCCAGACCTTTAATCATTCTTTAATCAGCTCTTCTCTGTACCCTTTCCAATTTCTCCACATCTTTCTTGAAATGTGGCGCCCAGAACTGGACACAGTACTCCAGCTGAGGCCTAACTAGTGCAGAGTAGAGCGGAAGAATGAATTCACGAGTTTTGCTTACAACACACCTAGAATCATATTTGCTTTTTTTGCAACAGCATCACAATGTTGACTCATATTCAACTTGTGGTCCACTATGACCCCTAGATCCCTTTCCGCCATGCTCCTTCCTAGACAGTCGCTTCCCATCTTGTATGTATGGAACTGATTGTTCCTTCCTAAGTGGAGCACTTTGCATTTCTCTTTATTAAACTTCATCTTGTTTACCTCTGACCATTTCTCTAACTTGCTAAGGTCATTTTGAATTATGTCCCTATCCTCCAAAGAAGTTGCAACCCCACCCAATTTGGTATCATCTGCAAACTTAATAAGCGTACTCTCTATCCCAATATCTACATCATTGATGAAGATATTGAACAGTACGGGTCCCAAAACAGACCCTTGCGGAACTCCACTTGTTATCCCTTTCCAGCAGGATATAGCACCGTTAACAACAACTCTCTGACTACGGTTATCCAGCCAATTATGCACCCACCTTATCGTGGCCCTATCTAAGTTATATTTGCCTAGTTTATCAATAAGAATATCATGCGAGACCGTATCAAATGCCTTACTAAAGTCTAGGTATATGACATCCACCGCTTCTCCCTTAACCACAAGGCTCATTATCCTATCAAAGAAAGCTATCAGATTAGTTTGGCATGACTTGTTCTTCACAAACCCATGCTGGCTATTCCCTATCACTTTATTACCTTCCAAGTGTTTGCATATGATTTCCTTAATTACCTGCTCCATTAACTTCCCTGGGACAGACGTTAAACTGACCGGTCTGTAGTTTCCTGGGTTGTTCTTATTCCCCTTTTTATAGATGGGCACAATATTTGCCCTTTTCCAGTCTTCTGGTATCTCCCCTGTCTTCCATGATTTTTCAAAGATCATAGCTAAAGGCTCAGATACCTCCTCTATCAGCTCCTTGAGTATCCTGGGATGCATTTCATCAGGACCTGGTGACTTGCTGACATCTAACTTTCCTAAGTGATTTTTAACTTGTTCTTTGTGTATCCTATCTTCTAATCTTACCCTCTCTCTGCTTGTATTCACTACGTTAGGCACACCTCCTGACTTCTCAGTGAAGACCGAAACAAAGAAGTCATTGAGCATCTCAGCCGTTTCCAAGTTTCCTGTTACTGCTTCTCCCTCCTCACTGAGCAGTGGGCCTACCCTGTCCTTGGTCTTCCTCTTGCTTTTAATGTATTTATAAAAGATCTTCTTGTTTCCCTTTATGCCTGTAGCTAGTTTGATCTCATTTTGTGCCTTTGCCTTTCTAATCTTGCCCCTGCATTACCGTGTTCCTTGCCTATAGTCATCCTTTGTTATTTGTCGTAGTTTCCATTTTTTATATGACTCCTTTTTTATTTTTAGATCATGCAAGATCATCGATGTAGCATAGGTAGAGAAGGGGTGTAAGTGGACGAGAGCTGAGGAAGCTTTGTTCCAGGTCAGCCAAAAACATGTTGGCATATTGTGGGGCCATGCGGGTGCCCATAGCAGTGCCACTGGTCTGGAGATATATGTTGTCACCAAATCTGAAATAGTTGTGTGTGAGGATAAATTCACAGAGTTCAGCCACCAGTTGTGCTGTGGCATCATCAGGGATACTGTTCCTGACAGCTTGTACTCCATCTGCATGTGGGATGTTTGTGTGGAGAGCCTCTACATCCATGGTGGTTAGGATGGTGTTTTCTGGAAGATCACCTATGCATTGTAGGTTTCTCAGGAAATCCGTAGTGTCACGGAGGTAACTGGGAGTGCTGGTGGCGTAGGGTCTGAGCAGAGAGTCCACATAGCCAGACAGTCCTTCAGTGAGAGTGCCAATGCCCGAGATGATGGGGCATCCGGGATTTCCAGGTTTGTGGATCTTGGGTAATAGATAGAACAACCCTGGTTGGGGCTCTAAGGGTGTGTCGATTTGTTCCTGTGCTTGTGTAGGGAGTGTCCTGAGCAGATGGTGCAGTTTCTTAGTGTATACCTTAGTGGCATCTGAGGAAAGATGCCTGTAGAATTTGGTATTGGAGAGTTGTCTGGCAGCCTCCTTTAGGTAGTCAGGCCTGTTCATGATGACAACAGCACCCCCTTTGTCAGCCTCTTTGATTATGTCAGAGTTGTTCCGGAGGCTGTGGATGGCATTGCGTTCTGCACGACTGAGGTTACCAGGCAAGCGATGCTGTTTTTCCACAATTTCTGCCTGTGCACGTCGGCGGAAGCATTCTATGTAGAGTAATGACTATGAACCAGTATTTGTTGGGATCTCTCAGGACTTATACTATATACTTATACTATATTGACAAAAAACTAGCCAGAATAAACAATTCTCTGACAGTGTAAAATGCAACAAGACACATAAGAATATCAGAACCAGTTCTCCTGTTACAGTTTCTAAAGTTTTCCTACTTTTTTTCCAGGTCTGGCTTTGTCAGACTCTGCACTGACAATGAACAGGAAGACAAGAACAGTCTTCCTTAAAGAAGTATGCTGTTTCAATAAACAGAGCTTTAGTAGCTGGCCTATGAAAATATCCAGTGAGACAGAGCAAGTAATACAATCTAAAATATTTATGTAGCAGGAACCATTTTGTTTCTGATTCCCCAAAATTTTCAAATTAGTAAAATATAATGTGTCAATACAGAGGTGGCAGTGTGGGAGAGAGAGAAAATCCCAAACTGAAACCAAATGGTCCACACTCACTGATAAACAAAATTGTAGGAACTGAAAGGTGCTTGCTACTTAATTGGACATTTTGAAACACAATTCCAAACTAAACAGACTTCCTGTATTTGGTGCAACAGAATATTCTCCATCACATACACATTGTTAACCATCCATTCTGAGAACCATCATAATACTACAACATTGTCCTTTGAGGAACTCCCATTTATGGGCATCACTTTCAGCAAAGATAGTGTGAAATTAGTTTAAAAGCTAGGTCTCCTGAAGTATTTAGTAACAGAAAGTTAGTTTGGACTTAGCGATAATGGAAAATGATGATGATTCAGCATCAGTCATCAATATCAGCTTTACATCACCTGCCAGCCATTTAGTTGGACATTCAGTATTGAGAGATGGCAGGAGCACAAGAAGCCAGGAATAAGACAGATGGAAGCAGCATTCCAGAGACTGGCATGACGGCGATGCAATAGATTTCACAGTAGCCATTTCAGATCCAAAACACAGGCCAGCCTTTTGAGCAACTATGGGTAAAACCCAGGCAAGTGAGTTGGCTACATGAATGGCCCTCCATCTCAATGGACCACAAGATTGTTGTAACCAAGATGGTTTCCAAGACCAAGGCATTTTTGTTAAATGAGCTAACCTAGAATTTGCTGATTGAATCATAACAGAGCTTTGATTGGATGCAGAGGGTGAGTATGGCTTTCAGTGTCTATGTTGTATGCAATCAGCACGTACCTCTGTTCACATGGGGGTCACTTTAGTGATACCTGTAGGAAAACAAAATATCTGCAGGCCAAACATAGAACCGTAATGGGCTACAGGTTGCCCACCATTGATACACAGTACAGTGCAATGAAGTGTCCACACTGAGGTACATAGCTATACATGTCAGTGAAAGGCTCTCGTAGGGAGGTGTCTGTAGACAAAGGCTTCAGCAGTACCCATCTCCTGGTCCCTTTCCCCACTGCCAGAGCATTTCCATGCAGACAGTCTTTTTCTTCAGTGGGGAAAGGCTGTGGTAGAGGGGCAGTAGCAGAAAATGGCAAAAATGCTAAAAATAGCAGAGCTGACAGAGAGGCACTGCTCAGACAAGTAGAGAACCATATTGACATATTCACAGGTATCTTCACTCTTTTCGCTTAAGCCATACCTGGCCATCTGCACAGCTATTTACACCCACAAGATGTAAACTCAACTGAGGGTTGTGATTTTTCACTCTTCACTGGCTAAGGCATCTGCATAGGAGAATCCCAGACTTTGAAAACTTTGTTTAGACTAGCATTTTTCTAAAGGCAGAGAAAACTAATAAACACTAAATTACTGCATTTTAAAGCCAGTATTACATTTTGATGAACTCAAAAGTGTCTGTTTCAAGAGAGACTGAGGTTAATCATTAGGATTAGTGGCATCCTGATAAAGGTTAGATCTATAAATCATATTTATTATTATATAAATTGAACACATTTCTTAGAGATATAAAGTTGATTAAAGTACTTAAGAGGCAGCAATTTATTTATAGTCATAGCTATGAGCTCTATAAACTCAGGGTTCAAAAAGTCTGCTGTACATAATAAGATAAAAATACTTAAAGACATAGGTCACTTTTTGTTGTCCATTTATCAGAGGCATGTTTGAAAAGTGAGTAATAAAATGATTGTTCATATGCCTGATTTCAAGAAGGATTTCCTGTGCTTTCTTTAAAGTAAATATCATCATAATTGTTTCAGTATTTCTAAATTATTTTACTGTTTTTTCCTAAAAAACCAAACATTTTCTAGTAATTATTTTTGAGGGGGGAGGGGGAATAGCAGTATATTATATGCATCACTACTTCAAAAAACAGATTGAGTTTCTGAATTTATAGATAGAATATTCTAATGCTTGAATAATTGGAGATGGGTATGGCCAAAGTAGTACAGTTTCCTTAAGGGAAAAATCATGCCTGAGATGCCATACCTGAGTAATGATCCATAGAGGTGTCTGCTGCTATAGTACAAAGCCCCATTGATTTAAAAAACACAGGAAAATAAACATGCTCCTATGTATATATTTTTAAAAAAGTAGTTCAATTAGTCAAAGAAACTAGTAAAGAAAACAAATAGCCATGTTTAACAGGAAATTTGCTTCCAAAAATTAAAACAGATTCATTTGTAACTGAAAAATGATATTACAGAGATCAATATTTGGGGCCCCAAGATCAAATGTACACATTAGTAAAGTGACAGAAGTTACTGGGAATCTGGTGTTCAGCACTTCTGAAAAAAAAAAAAAAATCAGACAAATGCACAATGGTGTTAGGAGCCTAACTTTATACTTTCTTTTTGGATAATTTATCCAGAAAACTGAGTAATGCTGGTGCCACATTTCCATAGTTGTTTTTCAGAAAAGAATGATACAGTAGAGAAAAAAAAAGAATTATGTACTTCTGTTTATATAATCAAAAAGTTATAATTAGATATCACAAATACTGAACCCAGTATTTTTTTAAATGAAGGCACCAGAACAGTAGTTTGTATGCTTCATCAAGTTTTACCAATGCCATATAGAGAAATAATAGCTCCTGCCTCTAGTTATTACACTCAAAAGCACTACACATTTTACCACCTGATCTACATAAATGCTAATCTTGTCTGAGGATTAGTTACAATAGGGCTCTGTAACGTAGACAGAACATTAATTGTTTCCAAAAACCAAGCCAAGTGTTTGACTTTAGCACTGGATCTAAGTAGAGTTCACAGACATGGTTAATATCTCATCCAAACTAGAAAACAGAACCCTGATGTCTGGCAGGCAGAATTTTTTGTGTAAGTCCTACTGACAAAGGGGATAACTTGACTATGAGCGGATGGTTTGCAGTCGACTTATTGCTAGTTTCAAGTTGATTAATGCAACTTTTAAAAACAACTCTCGATGAAAGAGGGGATTATCCTTAGAAATCCTTGTAGAAATCCCAAATCTGGGTGCAGGTCAGAAAGTTTCAAAGACAGCTTCTTAAGTACATAAGACAAAGCAGACCACATATGCATGCATTTGTACCAAATTCTGCAAACTGGGAAATCAGAATTTGGTAAGAATGCAGTACAAACTCAAAGGACATGACACAAAACTGGCAGACATATCTCCAAAAACTACTACAATTACAACCTAATCTAATAAACTAAAAGCCGTAAGAGCAGTTATGTGGATGAAACACGATAATCACTATACTCTATAAAGCAAAATGAAAAAAAAAACAGGTTATTTTTAAGTGTCTTTGTCTCTTGGAGAATGATAGCCTATATATTATTAAAATGTCATTGCTGTTTTCATTCTTGTATCTCTAATAAGTAGAGATACAAGAGCTTTAAATGAAACTTTTAAAGAACAAAATTTCTCATTAATATGGCCAATGTTTTCAAAAAGTTAGGCATCTAAGTGATTTTGGAGTCCAAGTGTGGATTGTCAAAAGTACTTATGTAATATAGGAGCTCACATCCCACAAATTTAATTTATAGACTAAATATGGAGCTAGAAGCCTAACTTCAAGCTTCTGCGGGACAGGAAGGGGTTCAGACTTTTGGCCCCTATTACTCAGTTTTCTCGTGAACCGTATAGCAATATATTCTTTAATTTTCATATGGCTGTAGGCAACAAATCATTATTTTTGTCTGTTTTACTCTCCAATTTTATGATAGCGATATATAAAGAGCAAAGCAAAATAAAATGAAAGTATGAGTATTATAATACTAGAAAATTAATACAAGCAGAAACAGTCATTGGATTTGTCTGTGAGCCCATTGAGCCTAAAATCAAGAAAGACCCTCAAAAACAGTTACATACATGAATAGCTTTTAGCTTGTATCTCTACTTATTAGAGATACAAGAATGAAAACAACAATGACATTTTAATAATATTTAGGCTATCATTCTCTAAGAGACAAAGACACTTAAAAATAACCTAGATCAAGTTTCTTTGAATGGGGATGAAGGGGGAAAAAAAAAATCAAGATTAGCTTTGTAAAAACTAAAGGTACCTACTAGCAAGGGAAGTATGAGTATTTCAGTGTTGGTGAATATTTAAATGTTTGTGTAGTTAAGCTCTAAGCACGTTATATTTGTTGTAATATATGCAAAACTTTAATACTAGCAGTTCTTCCTGAGGTAGTAAAAATAAATGAGTACACGTGGGAAGTAAACAAATGTGGCTTTGTTAAATGAATACAAGACTGGTAATCAGAAAATTCAGGAAAAAAGTGCTCCTGAGAAATGAAACCCATTTTTTTCTAAGTTGTCAAGTTCGAAAGTATTCAGTTATGTTCAACTATTCACTTGCCACATTTACATTTTAACAAACCACTGTAAATTCTAGTTTTCACTAGATCTATAAGTGAACAAATACAGTGAACAAAGGTTCTTCTAGACTAATTAGGAAGAAAAGGAAATAAATTGAAGAAATAACTGTCCTATAGTATTTAAACCATTATTTCTAGGTAGCCTAGTCCTGAACACATGTCAGATGCTAATGTGAACTGACTTTTTTTTTTTAAATTTACCCAATTCTAATTTAAAAAAAATATGAAAAATAAGCAAATATTCAAATCCTCAAGTCATTTCATTGAAAAAAATTCCATAGGAGTATTGTATGGGTAAATACTGAATAGAGGCATACATGTAAAAGAGATTGACATTCTATTCATAATGTACATTGTTGCATTTATTTGCTTTTATTTGTTTATTTATTTTGGAATGGAGAGAATTAAGGGCAGAGTGGTGCTTGCAGAGTTTAATTTCTTGTCTTCTCAGTTTATGTCACTTAGGGTGTGTCTAGACTACAGGGTTTTGTCAACACCGTCTACAAAACTATACTTGCGTCTACACTACCGCCGAGTTCTGTCAGCAGTATGCTGCAGTTTTGTCAATGGCAATAAACCTCATTCTATGAGGAATAATGCTTTTTTTGACAGAGTTATGTCAAAAAAGGTGCTATTGCATCCACACTGCTTTTTCGAAAGAGAGCGTCTAGACTCTCTGTAGAAAAAGTGGCTTTCTTTGTCGACAGAACTGGCTGTAGTCTAGATGCTCTTTTTCAACAGAGGCTTTGTCGACAGTATCTGTCGACAAAGCCTCTGTCGACAAAACCCTATAGTCTAGACGTACCCATAGTGTTTGATATGAATAGAATGTGTATATAGAATATTTACGCAAGACTGAAGCTGTTGCAGATATCGTTTACAGACAAAATGCTTATATAGTTCATTTACAATGACAGAATTTTTGATACCATAATTATGCTAATTTAGTGACTTATAAGAAAGGCCTGTCCTGTAAATCCAATGTAAGTCCTATTCATTTTATAAAGCAAAAAGCAATGGCTTTAGTCCATTGATCTATTTTAGCAATGTAACACCAAGATTTAGCAATGTACCACAAAGTAACATAGTATCCTCAAAATGATCAATTGCCAAAGAACGTGCAATATGCCTAGTTATGGTTATCAGTTTTGGTTGGACATATTTATAGAGGTTTCATCTTATGACAGTCTTTGACTAAAAATTAATCTTTAGTTCATGGAGATGCCAGAGCAAACCTGAAGGCTTGGCAACCCTATGCCTAGTACTATATCGTGTTTCAAACAGTTTAATCTGAAAAGAAAAAAGAAAGGGATTGCAAACATTTATACATGTATTTAACTTCTTAACTTTACTCTTGTAAAGGGTTTAATGGAACTAGATGCCAGGTACTTCATTGATTAGCCACTATTTTCAAGACTGCATGATAATTGTATGGGGAAGGTGGAGGAAAAGAAAAGTATATTTGCATATACTGGTTTGAATAAAGAAAACCCTATAGTCTTCCTTAGCTCCTTATGCTGTATATCTAAAAAAGTTCAAGAGGGAGTTTTGTGCAAAAAGGAGCAGTGTAGATGGCTCCTTTTTGTGCAAAAGCTGCTTGTGCAAAAATGGCAGCTCATTAAGTATGCAAATGAAGCATGGCAATATTCACTGCTTTGCCTCATTTGCATATTTTCTTGCACAAGAGCTTAGTATAGATGTAGGTCAAGTGTGTGATAAGTGCCTAGCACAAAGACCCTTCACCCCAAGCTTAGTTGGGGCTCTAGACTCTACCCTGATATTAAAATGGCAGTTTTAATTTTAACTCTAAGAAAGCCTAGTGTGAAAATTAATAAAATAGAATAGGAAGAAATAAAGATATACGTCTTGCTACGTTTTGGGATTATTCGGTCCTCTATGAAGTGAAACCACTAAAAATAAAATGTCTATAATCATTCTTCCATAGACACGCACTAGCAGAATTTCTACTCATTGATACTCGTACTGCCAGTCCATCAGCTCTAACAGCTTTTTTTCCTCCGAGTTGTTAGATTACTAAATGGAGATCAAGCTGCCTCTGCTATGTTATTCCCATCTTTTTTCACTCTTACTGCTGGAGCATGTTAAATGACAAAGTTACATTTTTATTGAAAATTAAAAATAATTCTTGCGAGCTTTCTTTAACTAACTACTTGTCTGCCCTGTGGCAGAAGGAATGCAAGAATGATTGACAGCGGTTGTGCTGGTACACTGTATTTATTATTAATTCATTCACTCACTACTGTGAATCATGTTGGTCTGGGGGAATGAAACCAGTGTCTCTCTGCTTTGCATTACAGAGATGCAGTGCTGGGGTGAGAGTCCTGAGGCCCTCAAATCAACCTGCTGTCAAAACTCTGAATGGTCCCTGTACTCCAAGGCAATTTGTTTAACCACTGATTTAGAGTAAGGAATATTGCAAAGTACTATACCTCCTCAAAATTACCATAGATGGCAACCATCAGTGTCCTCCATAAGCTGTGAATTTGCATGACCGCTCAGGAGAGATTCAAATGATGCCCAGCTGGTTAGCAAAGCACCACCTACAGCTAGGTTTTTTTTCCCCGACTGGTAGTGCACATTCACAAATGCCACAGGGCACAATTATTCCCTCTAGTCTTTTCTATTCCTCTAATCTTTTCCATCCAAGTACAGAACATTGGTAACTTATCCTTTACTAAAAGCAGATACTATACTGTTATACTTTTAAATTCCCCCTTATTTTAAGAGTTTACTAATGATCGTGATAAAGCCTTAAGCTGTGTCTACACTGCACCCCATTTCCGGAAAAGGGATGCAGATGAGACAAGTCAGAATTGCAAATGAAGCAGGGGATTTAAATTTTCCCCGCTTCATTTGTATAAACATGGCTGCCGCTTTTTTCCGGCTCGGGGCTTTGCCGGAAAAAAGCGCCAGTCTAGACGGGGATCTTTTGGAATGTAAAGCCTTTTTAAGAATCAGGAATAAGGGACCTTTTGGAAAAGGCTTTATATTCCAAAAGATCCCCGTCTAGACTGGCGCTTTTTTCCGGCAAAGCCCCAAGCCGGAAAAAAGCGGCAGCCATGTTTATACAAATGAAGCGGGGAAAATTTAAATCCCCCGCTTCATTTGCAATTCTGACTTGTCTCATCTGCATCCCTTTTCCAGAAAAGGGGTGCAGTGTAGACACAGCCTGGAAGTATGTCTATACTACAGAGCTGTTTCAAAATATCTTATTTTAAAATAAGTTATTTCGAAATAACGTGTCTACACACAAAATGTATTTCAAAATAGCATTTTGCTATTTTTGGATCTAAGGCCGGCTGGAACCAGGTCAGGGTTAGGGCATCAGATACGGAGTGTTTTTGTGTTGCTGTTGCCTGATGCTATCTGAGGTCTGTGCTTAAAAGGATACTTCCCTCTCCCCGCCCCCAGGCAACCAGTTCTCAGGTGTCCCTGCTTGCTTGCCTGCCTCGCTGTGGGACAGCAAAGCATGTGTGTCTCTGTGTGCCCTCACTCGGGACACCATAGCACTCTGCAACTTGGAGCCAAAGCTACCCCTGGGCACTCTGGTGCTTCTCGTGGACTCATTGCTATCAGCCTGGCTGCACTTGCTGCAGGCTGCCATTCAGGAGGTCCATCAGGGGGGCTGTCAGTATCTAGGAGACACTGTGGTAGAGCATCCACCCTGAGGAGCACTCAGAGCCTCCCTGGTCTGTCCCACTGGGGGCTTGTGCCTCATTCCTCCCTCACATCCTTCCACTTACCCCTCTTTAGCCCGCCTTCCTAACGTCAAATGAAACACGTATTTTCAAAAATATCAACTCTCTTTATTTAACTAAAACTAGGGGGGAATGAAACTCTGGTGCAACTGGGGAAAGGAGGCAGGAGAGGGGAGTAGAGAGGGTGGGAGAGAGGAGGGGGAAAACTGGGAGGAGGGAGCTGGAAGGGGGAAGCAAGGAGAAGAAAGGGGAGGGGAATCTCAGAGCTCAGGAGTGGGTGTCTCACCGGGCCAACTGTCTCCCAATACAGCAGATGCGGGGGCCTCGACATCCCCGGGGGGGATGGGCAGGAGGGTGTGGAGGTTGAGGTGGGGATGTGAGGATTGAGGAGGAGGGAAAGGCGGGACAGGGAAAAGGAGTGGGAGGAGAAGTGGGAGCTGGGGAGGCAGCAGGCACTGGAGCAGCATAAGGCAGCATGCTCTGCACCAGGGTATGAAGATGGGCACAAATGGCACAACCCTGGGCAAGCAGCTCCCACCAGAACTCCCATTCATCCTGGACTCCATGGAGCGGTCCAGGGCTCACAGGGCCCCCAGCTGCTGGTCTCAGTACCCCTGCAGTGTTGCGGTAAACCTGCTGAACCCTTGGGTGCAGGAGGATGTCCTGGGCAGGGTGGTGAACCATGCATGCGCAGCTGGTGCAGCTGTGGAAAAAGAAGAGAAGTGGTCAGTTCTCCCTGGGGACACAGTGGGTGAAGCCTAGCCCCCCTCTGCGAGATGAGGATGACCGTGTCCTGCACTGTCAGAGCCGCTGTGCTTGCACAGAGGCCATGGGCAGAATGTTCAGCTATCCCTGGGAGTGGGAGCTGCCCCAAGACCACAGCACAGGGACATGGGTGCGTATAGTGTGGCTGAGGTCAAGGAGGGGAGGCAATGTCCCCTGCCTCTGTGTAGAGGGGGCTTGTGAAGGGAGGGCATCTTGCTGTATCCTGCCTCGGGGTCAGAAGCATGTCAGGTCTCTTCACACACACGTGTGGCTATCAGGCCATGGCTCCTGTGTGGCACGCAGCTGGAGCCATCTGCTCAGGAGTGGCATGGCAAGTGCTCTCATGTGCACAGGTTGCTGCTTGATCCATGGTAAGCAAGGCCCACACACGTGGTCCCTGGGCTCCTTCCCCACCCCCCTGGGAAGGAGACAGCGATGGCACTTACATTGTGTGGTCTCCCTGGATGACCTTGGTGACTCCACTGCTGGGACAGCTCAGGTGTCCAGCCGGCATGGCACCCTCCATGGCAGCTCCTCCTCCGTGCCCTGGTCAGGGCCTTCTGGTCCCAGATCGCTGCGCGCCCCCCCTCCCCCGGAGGCATGAACCTTCCCACCGCCCTGTTATGTGGTCCAGGGCATCAAAATAGGGACATGTGTCTGCCTCTGTTGGGGAGCTGCCCCATATGGCCCTGGCATATGCCTGCCACAGTTCTTTAATTTTCATGCACACCTGATCCTGGGTGCGCCTGTGGCCTTTGTCGGCCATGGTGGCAGCCATGCCACCATACACAGTGGCATTCCTCCATCTAGTGCAGAGATCATGGACGTTGGAGGCCTCCCCCGCAGCCTCAATGAGGTCCACGATCACCGCACTAGTCCAGGAGGGTGCCCGCTGTCTCCAGCCCCTGGCTGGCTCCTGGGAGCTCGGGGACTGGGCGGTGGACGGCTGGCTGGCATTGGGTGCCCGCCTCATTGTGCAGCCATTGGGTCAGGGGCAGTGACTGCTGGCAGGCCTGGCTCTGGCACGTGCAGTATGGCCAGAGTCTACCCCTTTGAGGGTTCTGGAGCTGGGGGAGAGGAAAGGAGTTTTCTGGTTTGGCCCAGAGTGACCACCAGGGGAAACTGGGAAGGGCTAGAGGCCCCCTATTTTGAAATAAGCGTCTACACAGCACTTATTTCGATTTAGCTATTTCGAATTTGGTATTATTCCTCGTAGAATGAGATTTACCAAAAATTCAAAATAAGTGCTCCACTATTTTGAATTTATTTCAAATTTATTTCGAAATAGCGGTTTGCCTGTGTAGACGCTATTCAAGTTAATTCGAAATAACGGCTGTTATTTTGAATTAACTTTGATGTGTAGACATATCCTTAAAGAGTTACAGGGATTTTACAATGTAGTTCTGAATGTTCATATTAACATTTATGTGACTCATGATGGAAACCTGAGCATTTCTGGGAGTTGAGGTTCATACTCAGCTGTAACCTGCTGAATATTGGTCTTGAACTGTAAGTGAAGATTTTCCTTGACCCCAGGTAATTACTGTTGATCATTTTAAAGAAATAATTTCAGTGGATGTTTTCAGCATATAGCTTGATGTGGTTAAATAGGAAGGGACTAAAGGAAATGTCTTAGGGAAAAGCAGAATGAGCTTTATTACCCAGAAACTGTGTCTGTGGATTAAATATTATAGCCTGAATTCTTCATTGCTTTTACAGGCACTGATTTGTCAAACTGCATATTGTCACTTTATAAATTACTCTGAACTCCTGATCTACTATTTACTATAATTGTATATCTTCTTAGGTTGCCAATGATTATTTTTGTTTTCATGTACATTACGTAAGGGAATAATCTAAATTCTTTAGCTTTCAATATTGGTATTTACAAAGATGTTGAATTATGTACAATGAGTATGATGAACCTTCTAATTAAAAGCAACTATATCTGAATATTGGCATGGAGATAACAGTTTATCACCCATAGCCTGCTGTAAAGTTTAATGTTTAAAGGCTTTCTTGAAACCGTTTAAAATATCTGAAATATAATGATTGGTAAGTTCTATTCAATAAGATAAGTACGTTAGCATGAGTATTTTAGCAAGTATATACTTTTACTTCCAGACAACCACTTACAGCCATGTGGATTCTCATTTATTTTTAAACACATAGAAATGTCATTCTTTCACTTTAACACAGTTTGCTTATTTTCACCCTTAGGGACAATTTTGTTTTAAACAATGGATAGTTGACTAAATGTTGCAGGAGGAAATGCAATTAGGCTCTCAATTTTTCAAGTGGTTAAACTGATATTGAAGCAAATGGGAGCTGCAGAACTACAACACTTTGACACAGAGGTGCCCACCAATCCCCGGTCTGTACTAGGGAGTTATTTTGAAACATTCCATTTGTAGATATGTACACTCTACCAGTTACTCTGAAGTATTAATATTCAAAACAACAGTAGGCCACATGGCAGAATGTAATTGGCTATATTTGGACCACCCTTTCCCTGGTTCAGTGTGGTTTGTGTTAGTGGCCAGTAGTCACTATTCTTTGCTTAACTTTTCAGGCTACGTCTATATTACAGACTTCTTTTGCAAAAGCTTATGCAAATGAAGCGTGGAGTAGAATATCACCACACTTCATTTGCATAATTAATTAGCAGCTGCTTTTGCACAAGAGGCTTTTGTGTAGACAGCTTCTTTTTGTGCAAAAATCCCCTCTTGCGCAAATGTCGTTCTTCCTGAAAAAATGAGGAAGAACAGCTCTTCCTTAAGAGGGGATTTTTGTGAATGGTTGAACCAGACTGGTTCTTGTTGCTCAGGCAATAACCACACTGAGCAGATAATGGCTATATTATTACTTACACCTGTGTGATCTAACTTCTAAAATAACTCTTTTTGCAGTTATATAATTCCTTTACGACCAGAACTAACCTATAAACACAACCCTCTACTCAATGAGGCCAGCTTTAGGACAAAAACAGTTTTTCCTCTTGTTTATGTGATGTGAAATCTTTGGAGTATATAATCTGCCTGTTGGTGTCCATAATAAGCATTTGAAATGTTACTTCAGTTTACTTTGATGTCAGAGTAATCCAAAAACCATTGTTATTCTATTATACTAAAACACAAGCTTTGTTAACAAGTCAACCATTAAATGCACAGGCATAACCAGCTTGCAATACAGTTACATCAAGCATTTAGCTTCTTATTGCTACATTGCCATTTTGAATTTTTGGGAGTACTTAGGGTATGTCTATACTATGGGATAAGGTCCCATTAAGATATGCAACTTCAGCTATGTAGCTGAAGTACCTTAACTTGACTTTTGGCGCTGTCTACACTGCAGGAAATTGAAGGGAAAACACTCTTTCTTTGACTTCCCTTACTTTTCATGGTAGCAGGACTACTGGCATTGACCGGAGTGCCCTTCTCAGTTCAAATTAGCATGTCTTCATTAGATTTATTATACAGAACCCTAGAAGATCAACAGTGGCAGCTTCAACCTTATCCCATAGTGTAGACATACCCTTACAGATGAATTATAACTGTCTGAACATTGGTATCAAAGTCACAGGAAATCTTCAAGATAGATGCTACAATCAGGAAGAACAAGAGCTCATGGGGAAAAATGTTTGAATTTTAATGCCTTTGGCCTTGTACTATCTTTTGCTTAGAAGAGCAAATTTTTCAGTGTTTGTTGATATGCTGATAAGCACAGAGTACTCAAGTCAAGAAACTGAGCAAAATACATTGTGTCTACTATTCATGCATACATGGAACTATAGATGCAATCTTTTTCAATGTGTAACAAAAATTACTGTCTTATGCAGACAGGTGATCTATCTCTACACAAAGAAACTGTGAAATTATAAATCATGCAATATGAATATCTGCAAGTAGAGAAGCATGGAATAAAAATTATCAAGCATAGAGGCCAGCTCTATGCAACATCAACTAGCAAATCATCCAGCTAGGCTGCAGTGACAAGGATGTCATTTCAGGCTACACTGAATACTGTATGCTATAATACAAGCTATTCTGAAAGATAATTAGATGCATAATTTCCTATACAGACTGCATGCAAAGCCCAATCAAACCAACTATGTCATTCTACTGACACATTTGTGTTATCCTTAATGTCAATTTGCTTCAATTTTTTCCACCCACTGTGTTGTTATATTTACTGAGAGTGTGTGCCAAAGAGCTCGGAGGTATAGTTTGCACAGATCTATATATTGGAATGACAACTATGAACTTCATTTACAAAGGAGATTACATTATTTTAAAGGCACTGCTTTTGGAAAACACAAATTCTAATTCTGTCATACCACCACTTTTCTGTTCCACCTTTTAAAGTAACAAAGCCAATAGCAATGCTAGAAATTTAGCAAATGGTCAATAAAGATGTACTAAAGTTATAAAAAAAGAAACATCCACAATTTTCTGATATCTTTGTAAAGCATTTCCAACAGATTCCCAAAATTTTGATGATTTCTCACTCGATTACGCTCTGCAGGTCTTCAGTTCCTGTTTTTCTCCAAATGCTTTTTCCTGATATATATGCTTATAAACCTTGAGTTAGATCCTCAGCCAGTGTAAATTCCCATACTCTTCTAGTAATCAGTGCCATTTTGCACCGACTGCAGATATGTTTCCTTGGGTTCCATCATACATGCCTGTAATATTTCCCTGTTCCCTTTTCACTTTCCTGGAGAAAACTTTGGAAAGGTAAGCCTGGGGCCTAGTTACTGGAGGGACAGACTTGAAGACTCAGGGAATGGG
Organism: Pelodiscus sinensis; assembly: GCF_052426305.1. NCBI lineage: Eukaryota > Metazoa > Chordata > Testudines > Trionychidae > Pelodiscus > Pelodiscus sinensis. Next base: position 49,907,066 of record NC_143054.1, read on the forward strand.
TTGCAGAAGGGGTTCCAGATCTCCAGAGCCATGCTGGAAGTCATGAAGGGAAAAGGAGATGACCCTCAATGAACAAACAAAGATAATGTTCAGCTTGGGGATGAACAATCATTCAGAGTGAATACTGTTTTCATAGAAGTACTTAACCTCCAATCCATGGGGGTGGGGGAGATCAATGTGATGGTTATAGTGAATTGCATCACACCAAGAAAAAAAAAATCACACCCACACATGTATTTAGTATTACAGATGAGGATTTTTTTTTAACCAAAAATAGAGATTCAGTTCAACAGAACTCCTTTACATAGTCAAGTTATATTCACAAGACTGTTTCAATGAGAAAATTAAATAAAAAAATAAAAATCCAAAAATGTTGGATTTGAAAAGTCTTAATTTCTCAACTTGAATTTCATTTAAAAAAAAAACAAACAACAAACAACAACAACCCACAATGTCAAAATGAAACATTTTGTTTGAGTGAAACTATTTTTTGTTGGTTTTGGAACTTCCAGCAACCAAAAAAGTGTTTTATTTGCATTTCTCTATTCATGATTCTATTGCCCCCAACCTTTCATAGGAATGAGAACACAGTTTGGGTCTATCAATTTTATCTGAATTTGCATTGCTGTATTCTCACTCAACAGTATGCAATATATATCACTACATAAATTATCCGCATTTCTAATTAGCACTAACCACATTACACTGAACATCTCCTAAATATGCAATCCTGTTATGTATGTACTGTGTATCATTTATTTCTGTATTCCTTTACCAGATTCTGTACAGTGTTCTCTCTCACTGAGCATAAGATTCTTCTTTACAGCTGAGCATTTTGGGCTCACTGCTCTACTCATACACAAGGTTTGCTAGACAATCGACTGTGTAGTAGGATTTTAATGATACTGTTTACATAAGTGTTCACCAACAAAAGGGTTCACTGTAGAGCCTTACATTATTTTCTTTCTAGCTATGAATTTAAACTTCTATCCACAGCTCATTAAAAATGTTAATCACAAGCAAAGAAGTCTCATCATTCATTTCTCCCCCCCTCCCTCAGAATTAGTGGACAAGATAGCAAATGCTAATAAATATCAAGTATTGCAATTAACTCCGAATAATTCACTAAACATGGTCTATTTCCAAGCTTTCCACTTTAGATCTTACTTTTCTTTGTGCCTCATTACAGCCATTTTCTTTACTGGAGGCAGATTACTTCCACTGCATCTGAAGTATCCTGTCAGTTTTTTTCCACATAATTTATTAAACTACAATAATTTATCTGGTGCTTTTTTTCCCCCCCATTTCTATTACCTATACTATGTCTTAATTAAAACTCATCAAATGGCCAACCATCATACATACCTTCTTATTGTAGCATAGACACAAGCAGAACAGCTTTCTATTAATATTGTTCACTCACAACTCCCCTCAGGTTGTTTCAAAATAGTTCCCCACCCAAGGGCCCACTGAGATTCTAATGCTGTTACTTGATTTCAATCTAAAAAAGAAAATTACTAATATATTCATGAAGTCTGTTCATAAGACAGCTTTACTGCTCACTACAGCATTCAGCAATTACACATTTATGCCAACTCAGTGATGCTGATACTCAGTTTTCAAGGCAGTCTAAAGATCATCAATAATCACTTAGTTTTGGGTGCACTGGCCAGATCCTCAGCTGGTGTAGACTGAAGTACTTCAGATATCACCAGCTCAGGATCTGGCCTTCTATGTCTTACCTGTAATTTTACATGCCTACAGCTGTTAACTGCACTATAATATAATTGATAAACCCAGAATTGATCTCACTGCATTGATAATATAGCAATGGGAATTAATTTGTACTCCCTCTATTTAGCATGCACAGCATGCAGCACTAAATACGTAACAGGTATTTCCAAAAACTTTCTCTGTTCTGCAAAGTGGCAACGAATGCATGAGACTTTTAGATTTGTGTCCACACCCAAACTCCCTCTCAGTTCCGCACCCCACTCTCCCATACCCCCCCCAGCTCACGGCCTTCTGAGACTTCTCCCCAAACGCCTCTTCACCGGCTTCATCCTAAAGTCTGCACCACCAGCCAGAGACTTCATCCCACATACACACCAAAGCTCCTGATCTAGACTTTTCCTTCACTCTTAGTCCCTCATATCTGGTCCCACCAAGAGCTTATACCCCAAGCCAGAGCTCTCATGTCACCCACAGTACAAGCCACTGCCACCGCCTGAAGCTATCTCCCACAAGCCAAACTCCTCATCCCTGGCCTTAACTTAGAGCCCATATCTCCAGCCAGAGCTCTCACACATTCACTGAGCTGAGGCCGGGATTGGGGTGTAAAAGTGAATGAGAGTAGGGGAGGCAAGCAATGGATACAATAGGTGGAGCAAGCTGTGGACATGGCTGCAGAGAAGAGGCAGGGAATAGGGCTGGGCAGGGGTGTTTTTTTTTTTTTGGTGCGGTTAGAATGTAGCAACCCTAAAACCAAATAGAAATCTGGGAGGGGACTTGACCCTTGTATTTCCCTGCCCCATGTCACCTATGAATTAGAAAACCTGAATTAAAATGGTAGACTTAACAAGATCAATCTATTCACCTAATAGAGAGAAGGTTAAGGGATAACTCAAGTATAGTCTATTGGTATTTACATGGGAATAATATTTAATCATAGGCTATTCAATTTAGTAGAGAAAGGTATAACAATACAATGGCAAGAAGTTGAATCAAGACAAATTTAGACTAGAAATAAGGCAAAAAATTAACTGTAAAAATGATTTAGTCTTGCAACAATTTACCAAAGTTAATGGTATATTATCCATTATTGGCACTTTCAAAATCAGGATTGGATATTTTTCTAAGAGATAGGCTCTGTGAATTATTTGGGGAAATTTCTATGGATTGCATTATACATGAGGTCAGACTAGATTATCAAGATGATCCCTTCTGACCTTGGAATCTATGAAATCTATTAAAGATTTGGATATATTATAATGATTAAAAAGCTTGGGCTGCGATTTAAAAAAAAAAAAAAAAAAAAGATTGCCATTTTTAAGTAATGAAGTAAACAGCCCGATTTTCCAAATTGCCAAGCAAAAAGGCACTATTTATTTTAGGCCCTTTATTTTTTTAAAAAAATCTTAGCTAGAGTAAATGCATACCATATTTCATCCTCATGGCTTGTGTGAGTTTCATGAAATCAAAATTGCCAGGGTTATACAGGCCCTATTAACAAAGATCATCTTTTAACTGAGCTGGTAAGCAGGGATAAAAAATAATGCTTTTATTTTGTGAATAAAAAGAGTAAAGAAAATTTACTGTGTTTTGATGTGGAAAGTAAAACAAAACGTTCTGAAATTGTTAAATAAAAGGAAAGAAAAGAAAGCTCCACCACTTAATTGCTCTAATAGCTAGACTATTGGCTTTCCGCTGGGATGTGGAAAAGACTAGACTCTATTCCCCGCTTTGTTGGATTAAAATTTGTATAAAATATTTAAATTTCAACAAAATTTGGCATGTTTGTCAGGAAGAAAGTTTGTTTTTATTTTATTTTAAATGAGCTCTACTGATGAGGGGTTTTGATTTTAGAGTATGAAGATCTGGGATCTCTCTCTGCTGATGCTATGATGTTCTGATTGCTATTCTGTATCCCATGATCAAACAGACATAAGAATGATGGATTTGTTACAAAATACATGGTTAAAATAATAAATATCCAGCATAATAACCTCTCTCCATGTTATAATCAGGGAATCCAGATGATAAAAGGGATGGAAAAAAGACTCACTGGGTTGTTTCTTGTTCTTTCTACTTAAAAGTTTTATTCAAAGAGGATGTAATTTTAAACATAGTTTGCTATTCGTGTGTGAAAAACATGGGAAAAAACAAAGAACATTAAAGTTATCAAAAAATCCACCTGATATATATGTTCTTATATCCGCCCTCTAAATATGCATGTTTCAATCATATTATTAAAGACAGAAGTAAGAAAGGATTAATATGTTTGCAATACCTTCCTTTACTAATTGTTTTCTTCTATATAGTCATTGTGATTCTTATTGTAGTAATTTATTATGGTTCTTTAAGTTAAATGAATGGAAAGCATGTGTTTCCTGAATTCTATTTACTAAAGACAACTTAAAAAGGCATATAAAATTATAACAAATGCATGAGAAATTCCCTATTTGAGTAAAAGAAGAACAAATTAATATTACTGAGATGCGTTCATGAATATTTACAGTCACCTTGAAATTGATTATGAGCAAAATAGTCATTTGTATGAAATTTATCAAAGCGGACAGGTGGAAAAAGATGATAAAGTGTATTTTTATAAATATGGGAATAAATTGCAGTGCTACTTCCGTTACTACATACCACTTTCTTATTTTGACTAGAAGGCACAGCTTTCATTTCAGAATACACTTATACCTGGCAACAGAAAATGTCATATTGAAATGTGAAAGCCAACAGAAACTGTAAAAGAAATGTCTAAGCCCCTGATATGCAGTTATGCTGACATACAGCAAAATAAATATGTTCTGAGTGCTGTGAAGTACAAGTCAGTCAGTGTATACATGATGTAAATAATACATTAATAATGTATGCAAGTGAAAATACTTTATGGAAAAATCAGTGCTAAAGTGCAGTTAAGCAATTTTTAAAGAGTTTGTTCAGCCCAGAAATGAAAACTTTGGAGAGGAGTTAAAATCATTTATTGGAGAGAAAGCAATATACATTAAATCTTCATAATGCCCTGGTATGTTGCTTTTACCATTTTTTAAATTATTTAAAATTCTTTTTCATTACTCTTCTCTGAACCATCTCTAAATTAATAACTTCCTTCTCAAATTGTTGGCACCAGAAACAGTTGTAACTCTGAAAGATAGGAGTGAGATACTCTAGAATTTGATCAAGTGAATTGTAACCACATTGTATGGTCAGAGGTAAACAGGATGAGGTTTAATAAAGAGAAATGCAAAGTGCTCCACTTAGGAAGGAACAATCAGTTCCATACATACAAGATGGGAAGCGACTGTCTAGGAAGGAGCATGGCGGAAAGGGATCTAGGGGTCATAGTGGACCACAAGTTGAATATGAGTCAACAGTGTGATGCTGTTGCAAAAAAAATCAAATATGATTCTAGGTTGTATCAACAGGTGCGTTGTAAGCAAAACTCGTGAAGTCATTCTGCCGCTCTACTCTGCACTAGTCAGGCCTCAGCTGGAGTACTGTGTCCAGTTCTGGGCGCCACATTTCAAGAAAGATGTGAAGAATTGGAAAGGGTACAGAGAAGAGCGACAAGAATGATTAAAGGTCTAGAGAACATGACCTATGAAGCCAGGCTTCATGAACTGGGCTTGTTTAGTTTGGAAAAAAGAAGATTAAGGGGGGACATGATAGCGGTTTTCAAATATCTAAAAGGGTGTCACAAGGAAGAAGGAGAAAATTTGTTCCTCTTGGTTTCTGAGGACAGGACAAGGAGTAATGGGCTTAAAGTGCAGCAGGGGAGGTTTAGATTGGACATTAGGAAAAAATTCCTAACTGTCAGGGTGGTCAAATATTGGAATAAATTGCCAAGGGAGGTGGTGGAATCTCCCTCTCTGGAGATATTTAAGAACAGGTTGGATAGACATCTGTCAGGGATGGTGTAGACGGAGCTTGGTCCTGTCTTGAGGGCGGGGGGCTGGACTTGATGACCTCTTGAGGTCCCTTCCAGTCCTATTATTCTATGATTCTATGCATTGAGGCATGATAAAATTAGCAAAAAGATTATATAATGAAGAATTAAATTTGAACAAGCATGGTTTTTGAAGGCCAAACCAAATGCTAGATTCAAGCTTTCACTTTCTGCTAATCAGACGAGGGGGAGAAATCAATCAACAAATGGAGATGAAGGATGGAGGCCTTGAGTTTGGGAGCAGCTTGCTTTGGCAGGGAATGGTGAACTTAAGCCAATGGGAGCTGGGGGGGGGGGGAGGGAGGGGGCGGTCCATGCCTTTATGTGGTTAACATAAAAAAAAGTCTCGTAGCCTGCCAACTGATTACCCTGAAAAACCGTGTGCCAAAGTTCTGGTATGTCAACACTGGGAAACCTTCATAAGCCAAACTCTTTTGGATGAAATTACAAGAATCGAGTTAGATTGAAAGGATCTATTAACTATTTTTATAGTGCGTCTGGGTGTCTCTCTGAGAGTCCATTCGTTTAATAACTTCTTCTAAATGGTAAGAGCTAAGCTACCTCCCAGTTCACAGCCCTGTCAGGCCCTCAGCTGGCTTTTTTGCCCTGCAGTGCTCTCATCCAGGAACATTTATGGTGCTGCCGCAGGACAGATGTTGCTGGACCAGAGTCCCAGTTTAGGGAAATGCAACCTGTGTTATCAAGGCTTCATTCAGAACTATTGTCCCAATGTTTATATCTCCCAAAAATGCATATACAAGTAATGCATTAAGACTTCTGGTGTTGCTGTATTACAACCAACCAACGAGTAGATACAGAAGGGCTGGTAAGACTCATTACTTTTTGGATTTCAAGCTTAATTTCTCAGCACTCTATAAAGCCAGGGCTACAGATAAATAGAAAGATCCAATACACAGCAGGATGTGCATGGAGCTGATGTTTGTTCTCATTATATATTTCCACTCATTTTAATGGAGAGTTAGACCAAAAGGAGACTGAGTAGTTATTCAGAATGCAAGTGAAATGCGGAAGGTATCTGCACATTTCAGGTGTCAGTGAACTGACTCAAAATTATTAATTATTATTGTTTTAGTAATTTAGTATATCTTTGCTATAAGAATATGCCATAGATTTCTTTTGTTGTGATTTCAATAGCAGATAGTTTCACAGATTCCCCAGCACAACAGGTTATTTTTTTTAATGAATGAGTTTAAATAATATCTTGAGGTCATATGTGATAATTAGCAATGCAAAAACTGCTTACTATTACAAGCCTTTTTTTTGTTTTGGATATGAAAGTTGCAGGTGGGTGAAAGGAGAAGGACCATATGCAAGTATATTCTATAATGTTTTGGATTACTTCTTTTCATGGTTTACCAAGAGTTTTAATTAAAAGGAAGAAAATAGGAACTTTTTTGAACATGCTTCTTGTATATGAATTTCTTGAACTACTACACCGCAGCCAAGGATGTGATTAGCAGCCCCTGTAGCATACCCATGTTACATTTAATCTAGTCAGCTCACTAAAAATTGAGCATGTTATCAGGGGTTTCAGAACTGAAAGGGAAACAACTGGGATGTCACTATTCAGTACTAATGTTCAGAGCCATGGGGGTTGCCAGGACTGGAGATTATAGCTAGAGTCAAAGTTCAAGGCTATCATACACTTGTGGACCTCGTCCAGAGAAGAACCATGTATCAGAAGCTGAATGCCAAAGAATGAGCCACAGACTGGGTCAGAGCTGAGCTGCAGTGCCAAGGAGGAAAAAAAAAACAGAGGCTAAGGCAGACACAAGAAGCAGCCCAAACACAGCTACCATCTGGAAAACATTGAGCAGCCACAGAACTCTCGTTTTTGCTGTGTTAAATAGTAACCTCACATCCAGGCACACACCTCTATCAACCTAGATGTTCAATCAATCAGTAGTCCTTGTTAGAATTAGCTACATTGACCGTGTTGCTAGAAGACAAACCTGTTGTTGGCTCCCTAACAAGCACAACCTGTTCCACCTGGGCACATATTCATATTGTTTGCTTCTACTAATGTCCGAATCACTCCTCATTTCCCTTGAAGCTAGCTAGTGTGTACTTTTTTGAGGGAACAATGCCAAGTGGATAAATCACCTGGGGGGAGGGAAGGGACATTACATTTTCACAGGTCTGGCAGAACTGTGGTTTAAAACTATATATGGAAAACAGACTCCAATCCTGCAGAGAGATCCAAACAAGAAATGTTACAGACCTCACTGAGGAGTGTCCAGGACCTGGCAATCAGAGTGCTATGAGGGGATCCAAACACTGAATCCTCATGTGATGTACTACTCCAGAGTCTGAAGAGAGTCCAAGCAGTGCTATGGCTTGGGGTCGGTCAGCATACTTTAGAGATCTTTTAGTTAGTACCCTCTTCTCATAAGTGGTACAGCCCCACAGTCCAAATGCTTAGCCCCTAGAACCATTGTTGGCTGCTCAAGTCTCCTTCATATCATGTGCATACCCCTTTCCAGAACTCCAGCCTTTTGGGCACTCTGGATTTACAGGTAAACTTGTCAGAACACATGCTAAGCATAGTCCTTCTCTTACACACTTTGCAAAGGTTTTTAAAAAATCATAGATCTTTATTTATACAGAGTACAATTCATTTAGGAAAACCCCTGAATTCAACACCCCTATCTTACCCTTGGCTTGCAAGTATGTCCATGTTCTGGTAGACTGTGTTCATGTCTACTTATCAGGCTTCTGAGACAAGTTACTTCAGTCTGAACTGGTGAAATGGCTGAAGAACTAAAGCAGCCCAGCTTCTGCCCTTCAGTCCCTCTGTCAGCTGAGACTGATTTATGTCCCTAATCAGCTTCTCAGCTGAGACTAGAACCTTAACATAATAAGAGAATGTTCATAGCCAACTTCTCCCCCAGCAAGCCACTTCTTTTGGATGGGTTCTAGTTTATTTTCTGTGATGTTTGTATTTGTATAATGAATAACTCTCTCTTAGCCCTGAAGTGCTACTCTTTCAGTGTAACATGGAGGTAAAAGGACTCACAGTGAAGAAATGGGACCCTTCAACAAAATCTCTTGGCTAAATTATTCAGCATGATTTTAAGGAGTTTGTAATTTCTGTCAAACGCTGAGATACACTTTCCAGTTTCTCATTTATTTGAACTTTCAGGTCTCACTAATTAATTTTTGCCAGCACTTTAGTTTTTATTAACATTTGTATCATTTTTTAATTCATGTTCACTTGATACTATACTAGCTGACAGCAGAGTCTTGCCCACTTTTTTTGGGGGGGGGGGATTGTTCAAAACTGACATTAATTGAATTAACATCAGCTGATTCAGAACAGAAACTTAGGAGAGCAAAATCCTTATCTGCAGCTACCCTTATGACTCTCAATAAATAAATGACAATACATTTAAGCTAATTTTATTTCATACCTCCCCACACAAAATTTGCATTTGGACAGATCATGGGTAGCTTTAGTATGATTTAAAATGGCTGAGTAATAAAGCCCTTTAAAATGAAGGTTAATAATGGAAATGCTGACAGATAACTTAAATATTGCAGGACTGCCACTCCTTCACTTGATACATAAAGGGAAGCTGTTACTCAAAGGGAAGCTGTTACTCTTCTCAAAAACTCCTAATTCTTTTGCAGCACTCTTCTCCTATACCCATGAATTTGTATCTCTTTACTGCAAAGGGACAGTGCAGCATAATAGATATTGCATCTCAACGTTATGTGTCAACTTTTAGAAGGCATGTCAAAAAAGGCTACTTGGTTCCTTTAAATAAACTTGCTTCACCTTCTACAATTGGCTCAGCCCTTTGTAAGATGCCACTATTTCAGATTTTGTTTTTACTCGAACACAATATATCTGCACCACACTAAAGAAAGTATTTTATTTCAATAGGCAGCAAATCTGAATGACTCATATTTACTTACACAAAGGTTTCACTTCAAAGATAAATGACAGGGAAAGCTCTTTCATTCTTTTAGTTCTCTGGCAAGGTTTGCCATTATGGATCTATTATATCTTTAAATATAATCATAGAAACTGCCTAACAAAAACATCTTCCCTGAAGGGATGTCAGTGTGAGTAAATGAATCTTGTAATGTATCAGACAGAATTAGAAAGCAACTGTTTTCTATCTGTGGACTGCATGAAATCATTGAATTTCACAGTAATTGCAACAAGATAGCCCACTATGGGATTCTTTATCAGTATCAGTGTCAGAAAGCACCAAAAAAACAAAAAACAAAAAACAGGAGTTGGTATGAGCCCCCTGAGGTACACAGTTATACATATGTTCTAAATAATTAGCAGGAAGCAGGGTTTGTTCTGTTTTTAGTTCAGGATGAGATATGGACTAATTGGGAAAAGGGAGATGTAAAATATACTTCAGTGTGCTTGCTTTGACTTCTGTGAAACAGTAGCATCCTTGCTCCATGTTCCTACTGGTGAAAGAGACTGCTTTAAAGTTATGTAACATGATTTTGGTGCTCTGATATCAGAAACAACTTCTAGAATGGACTGAATCACCCTCCATCTTGAGGAAAATCTAGCCATGTACAGGCTTCCAATCAAAGGGAAATTGTACCTACTCAGTAAAATGACCTCTTTTTAGCAGACTTTCCAAGGCCAGTGTCTACCCTTGGCAAAGGTCACCCAGGGTTGAATCTGGGTCTAGATGTTTAAAATTAAGATGAGTCTGACAGTAATCCTCAGTCTAACTCTAAACTTTGGCAATGTTCTGTTCCAGAGTTTAGGATCAGACATTTTAGAGAGACCGGAGCTAGATTCAACATCAGGATTTATTTTCTGAAGTGCCACAGATTTAGGTATGCATCTGGGTCTTTCCTTAATTTGAAAATGTCATTTTGAAAGCCTTAAAAGACAACAAATAGTCTTGCAGCACCTCAGGATATATCTAAACTGTGGGGGTTTTCCGGGATACCTTGAAAAACTCTGCTGCATCCAGGGAATGCGTTTGTTCTTCCACTCTTTTTTTCAGAAGTGCAAACGTGCTCTTTCAGAAGTCCTATCTTCCTCATTCCATGAGGAAGAAGGGATCTTCTGAAAGAGGGGGATTTTCCAAAATTTGGCTGAGTGTAGATGGACAAATTTTGGAAAAGCATCTTTCTCCTCTCCCCCCCCCCCCAAAAAATAGGAAAAAGCTGTAGTGTAGACCTAGCTTTATCCAAAAAATAGGAAAAAGCTGTAGTGTAGACCTAGATTTATCAACTAACAAAACATGTAGATAGAGTGAGCTTTCAAGGGCACAACCCACTTCTTCAGATGAATAGTTATTAGAGGTCTAGTTTCTAAATAAATAGAGGATGGGGGGGGGAGAGAAAGGAAAAAGAAGGGAAAAAAGAAAAAGGGGGGAAAATAGTCAATAGCCAATTTCTTTCCCCCTTTTTTCCCTTCTTTTTTCCTTCTCCCCCCACCATTCCCTATTTATTTTGAAACTGGACCTTTTAATAACTCCATTCATCTGAGGAACTGGGTTGTGCCCATGAAAGCTCACAATACCATCTACATGTTTTGTGAGTCTCTAAGATGTTTCTAGCTTATTCATTGGTTTTTTAAGTTTTTCCAGCCACAGACTAACTTGGCTACCCCTCTGGAACTTTTGAATGCCTTGTTCAATGTTCCTTTCCCTCTTCAGTGTTGCCAACTCTCCTTATTGTATAGTGAATATCACATTATTTACAGTTCCCATTAACACTTCAGCTTCTGGAGTCATTTGATTATGTAGAAGACTCATAAGATTTCACCCTAAGGGAAGGAAAGAGGCCTGTCCTTTGACAGGATGCACTCAGAGTAACCAGAAAGGAAATTGAAGTGCTGCTAGCCCAATAGCCACAACAATTCTGAAAGCTCAAAAACCAGAAGGCTGCTAAAAAGCCTGAAATTTATTTTTTTTTTTTAATCTTGATTTTTAAGCCACTGATGATTTATTGGGGCTAACTCAATTTTGTGTGATTGGAGTTTAGAACATAATTTGCCTACACTGGTGTCATGGTTATTGTGTGTATTTAATTACAGTGACAAGAGGGAATAACAGCACAACACATAATGTAGGCTGAAGCCAAAGTGACCTTATCTCAAAATAAGATGTAATATGTAAACATTGTGGACATGAACAAGACTAATAACCACAATAAAGAGTAATCCTCAAATATTCTATCCTTAAAATATTCTGATTGCACTATGGATTCCTTTTCCAAGTATACATTTGATACAGACAATCCCCTAAATTTCAGCAGCAAAGTGTGAGTCTTTCTAAAACAGTAGAAAAATAATCAAGCTCCATAAAGATTCTTGAAGCACAGAATACAACACAGTAATAGAAAAAAATTAAGCATGTGTCGATAATGAATTCCACACTATGAGTCAGTCTCTGCAGTTCTCACATTGTATGCTATCCAAAAACTTTTTCTTTACTGGATTTTTCCATCACCATGCATACCAAAGGTAATTTTCGTTTGTACAGAAAGAGCTCTTAAGCCATAAAAATCTTATTCGGAAGTGACAGTTACAATTCTAGCTTTTAGTTAAAATCACTCCCAAGGCATCATTAAGGTGCTATCATTCATTTACCATTTCCTCAATGACATTAAAAAAGCAGAGCAAGAGGGTACATGGCTAAAATGTGGCTAAAAACCCTCCTGAATAATATAGATTAGTACATATCAATCCATGTGTACACTCAGTGGCACTGAAGCCACTGACAAGAGAGAATGAAGTCTGCTCTATAGCCTTAGTTAAGAGCTAGTTGGCTTACTATATTATTAGTAGTATTTTATGTATTTATTTTTATTTATAATTATTAGACAATCTCTCTATTAAATGGCCAACATTCTTGTCTGTCTCTCTGTCATGGAATTTCAACTTTCACGCTTACATGCATATATGTATACAAATATATGAGTGTGCATTGTGTTTGTATTGCAAGGGCTTTACAAAGTTCTGGAGTGGCTTGGGGGATAGGGCATTTGCCTGAGAAAATGCAGGGTGGTGGGTTTCAGTCCTCCCCCCACTCAGTAGATCAATTTTGTCCTCCCCCCAGAAGATGGAGCTGGATCCTGCATTATCAAGTCAGGATAAGGGACCCTCTGAAGGCAGGGAGATAGGGTGAATTCTGGAGTGGCTTAGGGGACAGGGCATTTGTAGAGAGAAAACATACTGGTGGAGTTAAGACCAACCACCCTAGGAACATCTTGCTTTTTGGTGATCTCCAAAGTATCAGGCAGTCCCATTTATAAGCAACCTGTTTCAATAAGATCCACTGTTCATCTCTGGTGCCTCTTTAGCTTTTGTTAATTGACTGAAAACATGTGATAGCGAGGGGATACACCATTTATCAAAATTTTAAATAATCTTCTAGGGGAAAAACTCAGACGAGAATAACTAAATATTTTACTGCATAAACGTGAGGAAAGCCACCAACCAGGGGACTTTTCACCCAGAAAAGCTTTGAGAATCATTCCAACTTGTAAAATGATAGATGACCACAATAATCAAGTTTTATCCAGTTTAGACAATGTGAACCTCCAAATGTTCACAATCACAGCACAAGATACCTTCATTGAGCAGAGAAGACAAATGCCTAACCTTTATCAAGCTATCCAACAAAGATCAATCGAACAGCAAGCATCCAGAGAGAACTGGAATACATATGGGTGCTAAAGTTATGCTTCAGTACAATGTTGACCATACAGAAGGTTTGCTCAATGGCAAAATTGACACCGTCACCAATTTAATATGGCCCTACTTCGGCTGCAACCAAATTCACAAAACCAATATCCCTAAAGTTGAAATTGAATTTGCAGACAATGTCAGAAAGCACATCATGGAGCCAATCATATGTCAATTTCAAGCAAATTTTGGATACAGCTTGGTGGAGCAGTGAATGCTTCCAATCATCCATGCTTATGTTGCCACCATCCACAAATTCAAGGGACCATGGTGGAAAGAGCAGTTGTGAACCTTGGCTCTCAATACATTACGCCAGCTCAACCATTTGTGGCACTCAGTCAAGTATGTTCTTTAGAAGGCACAGAGATCAACTAAATGGATCCAAACAAATTAATGGGTGACAATGTTTGCAATAAAGATGCTTTAGAAGAATTACAGCATCTTCAAAGCCTTCTTTCTTTTCACCAACAAAACAATCAATCACTTCAATTACTTTATCCTAGCCTTACACACGACAACTGTTTTTCATTACAAATGTAAATACCTAGTGCAAAAAATATTTTGTAAAAAAGTCTAGCTAAAAATATATAAGCATATTAAAATGAACCTTGCAGTTTTTATTACTTGAAACAAACTAGATTTAAGACCAAAAAGACTAAAAATTTATAGTTTTATATATACACTTTTTTAAAAGACAATCTTTCTAAAAGTGTAACAAAAGACTAAAAATACTAAAAAAGTATACCAAAAAGTCAAAAGTAAAGATTTGAGCTAGCAAGTTAGGAGAAAGATTGAGTGGCTAAGTGTGATTCAAGCAAGTTGCTGTTAGCCATCCAATCTTTCTCCTAAATTCCTAGCTTAAATTTTTATTTTTAGCTCAGGTGGTAGAGACCCCAAGGTTCCAGGTTCAACCCTACTTGATGATAACCCAGGGCCATCACCATTACACATGAAAATATGAACTTAGGGGTCAGATTCATAAACTAATTCTAGTCAGATAGCTTTTCATTTTATACCATGCTCATTACCACAGCACTTGAGCACTGCGGTTTACAGAAGCCCAAGCACACAAAGCACAAATTCCCCTAAAGTTCCTGGATGTATTTAAGAATATAGGCTATCCCATGTTCATGTGGCTAGTCCCAAAAAATATGCTTTCTTAATCCCAAATATGATGGAGGTATGGGAAAAGGAAATTATTTCCTAAAAGGGGAAGATGCAGCATCTACTGGAATCAACCTCATGCCCTCCAAGGGGAGATGATATTCTGAGTAAGGGTATGTCTACACTACAAAGTTAATCCGAACTAACAGTCGTTACTTCGAATTAACTTTCATAGGCGCTACACATACAAACTGCTAGTTCGAACTTAATTCGAACTAGCGGAGCGCTTAATTCGAACTAGGTAAACCTCATTCTATGAGGACTAACGCCTAGTTCGAATTAAGTAGTTCGAATTAAGGGCTGTGTAGCCACTTAATTCAAACTAGTGGGAGGCTAGCCCTTCCCAGCTTGCCCTGATAGCCACTCTGGGCAAACCAGGGAAAATCTTCTGCCCCCCCTCCCGGCCCCGGAGCCCTTAAAGGGCCACAGTCTGGCTACGGTGCTTGTGCCAGGTGCAAGCCTGCCAGCACCCAGCCAGCAGACCCTGCACCTGGCACGGCATGAGCCAGCCACCCACTGCCACCATCCCTCCGCCTCTTCCCAGGACCAGGCTGGTGGCTCCTAGGAGAGTGCCCGGGGCCACAAGAGGTGGGCGCCCGCCTGGTCCAGTGCGGAGATTGTGGACCTCGTCCAGGTTTGGGGGGAGGCCTCCAACGTCCACGACCTCCACACTAGGCACAGGAATGTGGCCGTCTAGGGCAGGATAGCTACCAGCCTGGCCACCAAAGGCCACATACGAACCCAGAGCAGGTTTGCATGAAAATCAAGGTGGTCCAGTGAGGCCCCCAACCTTGAGCACTGAGCTTAGAACATAAGAACAGCCGTACTGGGTCAGACCAAATGTCCATCTATCTAGCCCAGTAGCCTGTCTGCTGACAGCGGCCAACACCAGCTACCCCGGAGGGGATGGACCGAAGAGAATGACCAAGCCATTTGTCTCGTGCCATCCATCTCCAGCCTTCCACAAACAGAGTCCAGGGACACCGTTCCTACCCCCTGGCTAATAGCACTCCATTGACCCAACCTCCATGACTTTATCTATCTTCTCTTTAAACTCTGTTCTAGTTCTAGCCTTCACAGCCTCCTGAAGCAAGGAGTTCCACAGCTTGACTATTTGATTTGTGAAGAAGAACTTCTTTTATTAGGTTGAAGCCTGCTACCCATTCATTTCATTTGATGGCTTCTAGTCCTTCTATTATGGGAACTAATGAAGAACTCTTCTTTATGCACCCTCTCCACACCACTCATGATTTTATAGACCTCTATCATATCCCCCCTCAGTCTCCTCTTTTCTAAGCTGAAAAGTCCCAGTCTTTTTAGCCTCTCTTCACATGGGACCTGTTCCAAACCCCTAATCATTTTAGTTGCCCTTTTCTGAACCCTTTCCAATGCCAAAACATCTCTTTTGAGGTGAGGAGACCACATCTGTACACAGTACTGAAGATATGGCATACCTTAGTTTTATACTTCCCCTCCTCCTTCTTCCCCTGGCTTCCCCCATCCAGCTCCCTCCCCACAGGTCTCCCTCTCCCCTCTTGCACCCTCTCTCTTCCCCTCTCCCACCTCCTTTTCTCAATCTCCCCAGAGGTTAATCCTGCCCCCGTAGTTTTGTTAAATAAAGAGAGTTTCTATTTTTGAACACACGTGTCCTTTATATTTTACATCAGGAAGGGGGCTAGGGAGGGGTAAGTGGAAGGAGGTGAGGAAGGAATGGGGTATGAGCCCCTGATGGGGAGGACTGGGGTGGCTTTGCGTGCTCCTAGGAGTGGAAGCTCTCCTGCAGGGTCTCCTGGAACCTGACAGCCCCCCAATTGACCCCCCCAGATAACAGCCTGCGGCAAGTGCAGCCGGGCTGATGGCTGAGTGTTGTGATGGCTGAGTGCGGCTGCTCGGAGCACTCCAAGACAGGACTGCTTTGCTGTCCCTCATCGAGGTAGACAAGCAAGCGGGGAACCCTGAGATCTGTCTGTCCGGGGTGGGGGTCGGGTCCCTCGGCTAGCCTGAGGCAGCAGCTCCACGCTCTAAGTCCTAACCTGATGCCCTTCCGGCACCTGTTCCGGCAAGCCTTAACTTCGGTTCAGGGTCCACTCAATGTAGACATGATAGTTGGAATTAGCAAAACGCTAATTCGAATTAGTTTTAAGTCTAGATGCACTAGTTCGAATTAGCTTAGTTCAAATTAACTAATTCGAATTAAGTTAGTTCGAATTAGTGCTGTAGTGTAGACATACCCTAAGAAACGAGAAGCAGATGGAGCAGGGAAAAGAAGAAATGTCTCCCTTTCCATTCCAAAGGCTATGTCTACACTACCAGGTTATTTTGAAATAATAACTCCCAAAATAGCTATTTCAAAATAGCACATCCACACTACAGGGAAGCCTCAAAATTACTCTGAGGCAGGCTCCCTTAATGTGGATGTGCTAGCTCAACTTAGAGCCCCAGGATCCACTGGAGAGTAATTACCTTGAATGACTCTGAGGAGTAGTTATTTCGAAATAGCAGCAGCTGAGCATCCATACTACCACTTTTCGAAATAGCAATTTCAAAATAGGTGTTATTCCTCAGAGAACGATGGGTTATTATTTTGAAATAACAAGCCTGTTATTTTGAAATAAGTTTGGCTACACGTGGCACGGGGTTCGAACGAGCGGGGATTTAAAAATGGCGGCACCCCGCTTATGCAAATGAAGCCCGGGAAATTCAAATCCCAGGCTTCATTTGCAATTGCGGTATGCCTACATTACCTTCCTATTTCGAAATAGGAGGGTAGTGTAGACATACCCTTTGAAATAACGGGCTTGCTCTATGTGGAAGCTGACGTTGTTATTTTGAAATAACGGCAGTTACTCTGAAATAACTATATAGTGTAGACATGCCATAAGAGGAAGCACAAAAGAGAAATGTAGGAGATAAAACTCCCTCCTTCAGCATACTGTTGAAAATCTCAAAAAATTTAGACTTTAATCTAGTCCTTCCCCAAATACAACTTCCTGATAACTATGTGACTACAAAAATAATTTATATGCATAATCTCTACCATGACAGCTATATTCCTTGAGACTACCATTACAATCTGCATCTGTGCACATCGGTTTACAGTCCACAATGATAGGAGTAGTGCTGCTCATATTTTATCAACCAGTGTCCTACAGCTTCTCTGACTATCTTTGAATTAAAAATCCTGTAGAAAGTAAAGCTGGGAAGCTATAGCTGTGGGTCTACAAAAAGAGTGCCTATTCTCTGAAGAAACTAAAGATTCAAATCCAAATGGCAGCAGAGTTAACTTTTTCCCTTATCCACCTCCATCCCTCAATTTATTATTAATTTCACCATTTTTTACAGAGATAATAAATATAGTTAAGGATCTCTCCCCTGCATGCAATACATAGAAAATGGAGGAAGAATTCTGGATGGAGATACGGAAGTATGAGTAAGAAAAATAGTGCAGGAGAGAAATGGGAGCACATAGCTGGCCTGATAGCCTCCGTACTGTTACTTTCACAAACACCTCCATGTGAACAAGGGTGAGGCTGGGGTGTCAGCATTGAGTGCTGAGGTCATGGTAGAAGTAGCAATAAAAGAAGCAGTTTGGTGAAAAGTTGTAGACAACAAATCCTGCACATGGAATAGATATTTCCCCAGAATCTGTGTCTTGTTCATTCCAATCAGTTCCATCATTGCCTTCTACTTTTCCTCTGAATCAGGTTTTTTTCTTCAGCATAACAGATTCAGAATAACTACTGTACCTGCAAAAATATTTGCTCTTTTCACCTGGAAAAAAAACTTTCTTTCTCAGTAGCAATAAAATGGGCACCTCCTTAATTAGCCTCTTGTAAATTAGGGAAAAAAATCTTGATGAAAAATTAGCCATTTAGTTTCTTACAAATCCATTCATAAGATATATTAGAGGCAAATATACCAGTTGTATTAGCTGTCATTTGCTGGATAACTGTATTTACCCATATATGCCCCAGATCCTTTCAGTCAGTACATCAGACCCCCAGTAGATTACGCGCTGATGCAAAATGAATACAAGATTTATTCTTTTTGGTAGCATTTATCTTTATGTTTGTTTTATCGGCCCTTTTTATTTATTTGTAACACCTAACTACTATGTAATATATTTCTGTGTATTTGACTTTTTTGGGAAAAATCAATGAAAACTTAAAGTCAAATAATGATTTTCAAATATATTTCACAGCTTATTCATACCGAGGAGTGATTCTCATCTTTTGATTTTTCAGATTGCTGGGCTGAGCAACATGTTTGGAGCTTTCCTTTTAATGTATGAATGATTTAGTTAAAAAGGATGAATTTCAACAACTGGCTTCTAAAAATACCTCCACTACCTTTATCTTCTGTAAACAAAGAGGGACCTCTTTCAAAGAGAGAAGTGAAACTGAACAGCTGGAATCAAAATGTCTTTATTGCCATTATGAGATGGACATTTTATAGTTTAAATTTAAGTATGTTTTGACAGATTATATATTTTATTAAACATGACAACCCAATACAATTATATCTACCACATATGACTGAATGAAAAAGAAAATTTGCAGATATATTTAGTCACAGTTACATTGTTATTACAGGTTGGACTTTCTGGCTGCAGCTACACTGTAGCTTTCTTGTGGAAAAGCTTATACATAGTGAGGAATATTGCCACACTTTATTTGCATAATTAATGAGCAGCTGCTTTTGCTTAAGAGGCTTTTGCACAAAAAGGATCTGTGTAGACATCTCGGCTACGTCTAGATTGGCATGATTTTGCGGAAATACTTTTAACGGAAATGTTTTTCCGTTAAAAGTATTTCTGCAAAAGCGCATTTAGATTGGCACGGATGCTTTTGCGCATCCGTGGCCAGTCTAGACGCGATTTTGTTCAAGAAAGCCCCAATTGCCATTTTAGCCATAGGGCTTTTTTGCACAAAACAGTAATTCCCTGTCTGCACTGGCCCTCTTGCACAAGTATTCTTGCACAAGAGGGCTTTTTCCAGAGCGGAAGCGTGAAAGTATTTGCGCAAGAAGCACTGATTTTGTACATTACAAAGTCAGTGCTCTTGTGCAAATTCAAGCGGCCAGGGTAGACACATGGCAAGTTTTTGCGCAAAAGCAAGTTCGATGAAGTTCGATGATATTTTATAGACTAACAAATGTATTAGGGCGCATATTCAAGGCCACAACATATACCTAAGTACAGCACAACCATCCCATTTGCTATCATATTCTCAGGGGATGGGGAATGTTGATGAGTCAATGTCTTCAGACTTTATATATGCAACGATGCTAATGGAGCAACTTCATTTATGCAGGTGTACCATAAAGAAATGGTCTACTGCACAGATATTCAGTAGGGGCATAAGTCTTTTATTGTGGTAACTCCTTTACCTTTTTGTTAAAAAGCAGCAGGATGAATTGGGCACGAGATATTTACTACTGCCAAACAAGTTGCATCATCCTCCATGGATTACTGCATGACATTTACATATAGTCAATCCTCAAAAAGGTTTATACACAGATCTCATTTACTCTTCCTTTATTTTTAAATTGTAAAATATTTTGTACAATGAGTGAATGAAAGTTTCAGACCAAATATTGGGTTATATTAAATAGAAGTTATAGGAATAATGCTTAGTAAAAAGCAAAGTAAAACAATACTGATAGTTGGCACTATGCTATCATGGCGTAAGGTCTGAAAGGCAGCATTTTAGAGTGACCTAAAAACACTGGGATTCACAGATGCTGCTGTACTCACATAAAAAGGTATTTTAAGAACTTACATAAGAGAAGCTCTTTGTGCCAATCTCAGTCCACCTCTCCATGAGACATGACTTCTCAGAGGGGATTCAGGAAGTACTCAGACTGCAGGCCTGGATATGAATAATGGATCATATTGCAGTTGGAGAGAAATGGATCATTTCTCAAAAGCAGGGCTAAATAGTATTCAATCCATGCTGAACAATAGCATCCAGAAAAATAATCTCAAAACCTGCTAATAAAATCTGTAGAAAAACTGCTCTGTGAAAAAGTAGTCAACAAAAGTAGTGTTTTTTTTGTAAACATTCATGCCTTTTTTATCACATTTATGTACCAATTACCAGATTTTTTGTAAATTCCAAGAAATTACTTTTGTTTATTCTGCTTCCATCCTGAAATGTCAAAAACATGCTTGTTATTAATTTCAGAAGTATTATATCCAGTAATGTCATATCAAACACCACAAGTTAGACACAAGATAGGAAGTAGGTCAATGTGACTTAACATATTTGAAAAGATATATCTTGTCAGATATGTCAGAAGAGATGTTTTGTAACAGACTCCTTTCAGATCAGATAACAGAACCCGCTGCTGACAGTGAATACTGTGTTTCCATTTCAGGCCCAAGAGCAAACCCTTATGCATGCAGGAAGCACTTGTTTCCCCAATTAATCCTCTTGAAATGAATGGGACAACTTGCATGAATGAGCATTTACAGTAATGGAGTTTTAGAATTTAATTGTACTTAGAATAAACTTTAGATCTTCCAAGCTGATGGGTGCCCCTAGGGCATTCTAAACAAATATTACATAAAGTCAACAAACAATGTGCATTACTGTGAAACCAACACATTTAAATGCAGACAAGAGCAGGTTCTACAAGATAAATTCTGTACAGGAAAAGAAGGGAGGGAAACAAAAGAGAAGGAGTAATGCTGTTGATGAACACTCATTTAAATTAGTAATTGAAAAGAAAATTCTGAAATGGAGGTAACGCAAATAAAAGGTGCATTTACACCATTTTTGCATGGTAAAGGGACTTTACAGTGAGTTTAATGTTAGTACAGGTTGAATCTCTCTAGTCTGGCACCCTTGGTACCTCACTGGTGCTGAACCAGAGAAGTTGCCTGAACATGAGAGGTCAATATTGTCTAACAGAATTACCAACTCTTCTGCTGCTTATTAGGCTCTTAGAAGACATGTGGGTATAAATTAGAGCTAAATGACAGCATAAAACACTGAGGGTATGTCTAAACTACATCCCTCTTTTGAAAGAGGGATGTAAATTAGACAGATTGAAATTGCAAATGAAGGCAGGATCTGAATTTCTCACACTTCATTTGCATAATAGTGGCCGCATGATCCTTTGGAAAAGGGATTTTTTAAAGTAAAACTACTGTCTAGAGGCGGTTCTTTCAAAAAACCCACCCCTTTTTCAAAAGATCTAGTACTAAAATGAGGAGCATGGGATCTTTCAAAGAAGGGGTGGGAGTTTCAAAAGAACTGTGTCTAGATGACAGTTTTACTTTCTAAAAGCCCTTTTTTGAAAGACTGCATGGTCATTATCATGCAAATGAAGCACAGGAAATTTAAATCTCAACTTCATTGGCAATTTCAATCTGTCTAATTTACATCCCTCTTTTAAAAGAGGGATGTAGTTTAGACATACACTGAGAGTCAGGACTGGTGGCTGTAAGTGGACATCCAGCTAACTAAAATCATGCCAGTTCATGGATGTTTTTGTGCCAGAGAATGCCAGACTATAGAGGTTCAACCATCCAATAACTGCAAGATGTAACTACAAGAATTCAGGGACAGGCAAATTCAATACAACAGGATGAAAAAATAAAGGGAAATAAGACAAACCAGTAAAAAAAAATGTGCTTCCAGAATTATTTATAAGATACAGCTCTGGTAAAAGCTATTCTGACATTGGTCGTATATCTATTACAGGAATGCAGAGGTGTGATGAGTAAGGGAGTTAGGATTGTGGAGGCTTAGCTGAGAGGGTGCATGATGCTCCTGGGGGTGTGGGGTCTCAGCTGAAGGGATGTGTGAGGTGGCTGGAGGTGAGGGCAAGAGGGAGGGTGTGTGGCTCTTTCCCACCCAAGAAGGGGAGGGCATGCAGTTCCCACCCCCTCAAGAGGGGGAAAGACACAAGGCTCCTACCCCTCCAGAGCACCAGGGAGTGGGGAGGCCATGCATAGACTCATAGACTCATAGACTTTAAGATCAGAAGGGACCATTATGATCATATAGTCTGACCCCCTGCACGATGTAGGCCACAGAATCTCACCCACCTACTGCTAAAATAATCCTCTCACCTGTATCTCAGATATTGAAGTCCTTGAAATGATGGTTAAAAGACCACAAGAAGCAGAGAATCCTCCCACAAGTGACCTGTGCCCCATGCTACCTGTGCTCCAGGTCTACCCTGGAGGAAAATTCCTTCCCGACCCTAAATATGGCGATCAGCTGAACCCTGAGCATGTGTCTTACCAGACAAGTCTTACCAGCCAGACACCCAGAAAAAAGTTATCTATAGCAACTCCTATCTTCCCACCATTGGCCTATTTACCACTGATAGTGAAAGGTAAATTAATTGCCAAGATCATGTTACCTCTTCAAACCATCCCCTTCATAAACCCATCTAGCTTTATCTTGAAGCCAGATAGGTCTTTTGCCCCCACTACTTCCCTTAGAAGGCTGTTCCAGAACTTCACTCCTCTGATGGTTAGAAACCTTCACCTAATTTTGAGTCCAAACTTCCTAATAGCCAGCTTATATCCATTTGTTCTTGTGTTCACATTGGTATTGAGCTTAAATAATTCTTCTCCCTCCCTGGCATTTATCCCTATAATATATTTAATATATTCTACTGGAGTGGAAAGGGGAAGGCTGCATGGCTCCCGTCCCCTTGGGAAGAGTGAGGCCTTGCAGCTCCCACCCACCCTGGAGCACTGGGGAGGGGGGAAGACCTCCTGGCTCCCACCCCACTGGAAAAGGGGAAGAGGTAAAGCCCTGATGCTTCCCCTCCTCACCTGGAGCACCAAGGAGGGGAGCATCTGAGTTACTCCTGCCCACCGCCCCCCCCCAGAGCACCTGGAGGACAGAGACAGGCTCCTGCCTGCCCCTGAGTACCAAGGATGGGAGTCCTCATGGCTTCTGCCACCCTGGAGGACCAGAGAGAGGGGAGTCCATGTGGATTCCACCCCTCAGAGCACCGAAGAGGGAGCAGGCTGGCAGCTGAGGGCAGAGGGGCTGCAGGACGTAGAGTGACATGATCTGTCGTCCTTCAGGAAACTGTACATATATATATATATATATATATATATATATATATATATATATATATATATATATATAAGAGAGAGAGAGAGAGAGAGAGAGAGAGAATAAATAAAAAATGAGGTAACACCATTTACAATGCTTGAGGTTTTTATATCACTTCATAAAATAATAGAAGTAATGGAACAGAATCTAAAAAAAACCCAACCAGTCAACCAACCTGCAAGGTAAATGTATGTTTGATGTGTGATGGAGTGAACCAGCCAAGTAAAGATTAGCAGAAGATAAAAGATTCATAGTGGTAAATAAAACAATGTAAGGGTGAAGAATATAACTATATGTCTGAATACAAAGCTATAATATATAAAATAATCCCTATTTCATAGTTGTTTTTATTGTTGTTGAACTCAGCATTCTTAGGGTTAATTTTCCCCCATAAATCTGGAGAAAGGGGCTGTATGCAATTATGGTGTCCCTTGAGCACAGCAGGAATCAGATTGAGACTCAAGCAATTAGCATAATATAGTTGCTATTTCCTCAATTATTTTAGAAAAGGGAAAACAATTGCTGGCCGCCTTATGTGATACTTCAATCCTTATCACCTGCATCTGAAGGATATTTAAGGCTGTTTTCTTTGTCATATGTCTACCCATATTACAGGTAGAGAACATAAAGGATTAATTTAACTAATATAATTAACATAAGGCTGTTTGAGCCCTTATTGCCTGGTATGGATGTACAAGAGTCACAGGTTAGCCCTAGTTTTATTGATCTGACATTTTGTATAGAATATTAAATGAAGTAGAGGATTTGCTCTGAATTCCTTACAGTGTACTAGTTTCTTTATATTTCTCTTATATTTTTATATTCTTTTGGTATACTTATGTGTTAGGATGGAACATATACGCTAGATGAGAACCTTAACATTCCTATGTACAAAGACTTTATAATCTACTGGATGATCTGCCCTATATAGCATTTTCAAAATGAAGAACTGAGTTCTCGGCTTGATGGGGTGTTGCTTTTTTAAAAAATGTTCATATTGGTTTTTCCATAGCAATCAATGTCAAATAGAGCACTAGATTTCAACATTTATCTTCATTATTCCAAAATGTTCTCTATATAAAAATATTTAAACAAATCTCTTTGAAGATGCAAATCATGTATAATGACTAGAAACTTCAAAATGTTCAGAAGTTCAATTCAATTTGGATTACTATTCAAAAGTATAACTTACCTAATGTTTAATGTAGTTTCTGTCTCATTAATAATGATACAGACAGAATTTTCACTCACTTCATTCTTTGCACAGTATTCACGTGTCACTCAAAACTCTGCCCACAACTTTGACACAGATAAGTGATAAAGGAAGTATTGTACTTTTGTTTTTATCATTCATGAAGGCAGGGACCATACAACTGACTGGAAACTTATCCCCAAATGAGCTGTGGCTCCTCCTTTAGCTGAGTGGCTCAGCAATTGTAAAATAAATAATTGCTCCCACAAGCAGTCTATATTAATTTTAACATGGTATACATTATCTTGGCAATTTAGTTTAACATTTCTATTTTAAAACTGAGTTTTAGATGGTGCATTAACCTTTATTGTTGGGAGATGGACTTGATATAATAAGGTCATAGCTATGAAAACCATGCTACAATGCTAAGTACATATATGTTTCATTGTCCTCTGTTGGATGGAATATTCCAATTAGGGGTGCACAATCTTTTTATCTTTCTGTTGCTGACCTATGCAGATACTAACAAAGATCTTCCTTCTTTGTATTTTTTTGAGCAGAGGGACCAGAATAGTATCTGTACTTACTGCTGAGAATTACCAGTGGTACTGGTACAGGTTGGACCTCCCTGGTCTGGCACCCTCAAGACCTGACTGATTCCAGATGAGGGATTTTGATGGACCTGGAGAGGTAATTTCTGCCCCACTGCCCTGTTAATCCCCCTCCCCCCTTGTCTGCCATGCCCTATAACCCAGCTTGCAGAGCACTGGGCTCCGGCCCCTCCGAGCATCCCAGCTGGGGCACGCTGGGCAGCCTAGCTGGGGCACGCTGGGCAGCCTAGCTAAGCAGCCTGCTGCAGTGTGCCAGGCTCCCAGTCCTGTCGGGAAGCCCCACTGAAGCACCCCCGGCTTCTCAGCCATGGTGATCTAGGCTTCTGGCCCAGCAGGCAGCTCACTGCCAGTAGCCCACAACCCTGCCAGTCCACAGGACTCCTAGACACCAACAGGATTCCCTGGTCCTGGAACATCTGTGAAACAGAGAGTCCCAGTTTACAGCCCCTTCTCTACCTACGCTACATTGATGACATCTTCATCATCTGGACCCATGGGAAGGAGACTCTGGAAAAATTTCACCACGATTTCAACAGTTTCCACCCCTCCATCAACCTCAGCATGGACCAGTCTACACGGGAGGTCCATTTCCTGGACACCACAGTGCAAATAAGTGATGGTCACATAAACACCACCCTATACCAAAAGCCTACCGACTGCTATGCTTACCTGCATGCCTCCAGCTTCCATCCCGGACACACCACATGATCTATTGTTTACAGACAAGCACTGAGGTACAACCGCATATGCTCTAAGCCCTCAGACAGAGACCTACACCTACAAGATCTTCACCAAGCATTCTGTAAACTATGCTACCCACACGAGGAAGTGAAGAGACAGATTAACAGAGCCAGACGTGTGACCAGAAGCTTCCTGCTACAGAGCAAGCCCAAGAAATAAATCAACAGAACACCACTGGCCATCACCCACAGTCCTCAGCTAAAACCTCTCCATCACATCATTAGTGATCTACAACCCATCCTGGACAATGATCCCTCACTTTCACAGGCCTTGGGAGGCAGGCCAGTCCTCTCCCACAGACAACCCGCAAACCTGAAGCATATTCTCACAGCAACTATACACTGCACCGTAATAACTCGAACTCAGGAACCAATCCATGCAACAAACCTCGGTGCCAACTCTGCCCACATATATACACCAGCAACACCATCACAGGACCTAACCAGATCATCCATGCCATCACTGGTTCATTCTCCTGCACATCTACTAACATAATATATGCCATCATGTGCCAACAATGACCCTCTGCTATATACATCGGCCAAACTGGACAGCCCCTACGTAAAAGAATAAATGGACACAAATCAGATATTAGGAATGGTAATATACAAAAACCTGTAGGGGAACACCTGCTTCTGGAAATTTCCACTACATGCATCTGACAAAGTGGGTCTTCGCCCATGAAACCTTATGTTCCAACACTTCAGTTAGTCTATAAGATGCCACAGGACTCCTCGCCACTTTTCCAGTTTACAAAAGTTCAACCTATATCAGGCAAATTTAACTCTGTGGACATAGAATCATAAGTGTGTACTATAGTATTAGAGGAAGGGGGTATTGTGGTTAAGGTACTCTACTAGTAGTCAGGTGCTGTAGGTTCAACTCCTATCTTTAATACAAACTTCTTATTACAAATGGCTTCTGTGTGACTTAGTTCCCATCTGCAAAATAGGGATAAATATACTGCCCTTATTCCACCTCTGTAAGGCTTGTCTATTTAGATTGCAAGATTCAGAGGATAAGCACTATCACCAGGCATATGTTGGCACATGTCCTATCACAACAGGGCCCTCATCTTTGCTGTGGCCTCTTAGCTCCACCATGATACAATAAATAATAACGACAATGATATCATTCCCCAATTTTGAACGGAATGATACAGAAGTCTGTCAGATACCCCAGTTCTCTTTTTGCATAGTGTATTATTTACACATTTTTATAAAGTTAGATGTCTAATAAAAGTAAAAAAATATTGTGCTGCTTAACTGTAGATACAGATAATTTTTTGAACTGTTAGCATGCGTTTATACAGCAACATTATTTCAAAATAACTAGTGTTATTTTGAAATAATGTGTTATTTTGAAATAATGTTGAAATACCGTCAAGCTGGAGCACTTCTTACTCCGACTCCTGTAACCATCATTGTACAAAGAGTAAGGGAAGTCGAAGGAAGAGTGCTCTATTTTGAAATTAGTGTTGTGTAGATGCTCCCAATTTTGAAATAAGCTATTTCGAAATAAGCTACACAATTGATGTAGCTAGTGAGCTACACTAGATAAGGAGAAGGATCATAAGCCTGATTTTGACCTCATTAACACTGATTTTACATGGCTGGCATTCCACTGGCTTCAGCGAAATTATTTATTATTATTATTATTATTATTATTATTTATCCATGTCAATGTTTAGAAAATAAGATCAATTATTCACCCGGATTTTTGTGATGGTTTATTATCTGTAGATTATTTGGCCCTTTTGTTCACTTGAGAGTTAACAAGGTTTGAGTTTGGATATTATGTTAACAGAAAATTCCTAAGTACAGAACTCTGGGAATCTGAACTTCTGGTTCAACCCAAGATCTAGTTATACTGAACTTTGTTTATTCTTAGCATTCTTTCTTGTTTTTTCTTCATACAATTGGCTACCCTTGCATCTCCTGTCCCGGTCAGACACTCTATTATTCTCCTTTCACTCAGCCAGACAACTTGACACTTCTCACCCCTAGTAAAGTATTCTTGCTTCTTGTTCCTGGCAGGGTTAGATAGCCGGAGAGGTAAAGTAGCTGACTGGAAGAGACCATAGCACAATCGGAGCCATTAGATTTTTATAAAGAAACTTAACCCAGCAGATAAAACTACCACCTAAATAATATAAAACAGTTAAAGACGATATGTCCACTGTCTTCTGTCAAAGGCTTCCTTGATGCTGAGGGAAAAAAATATCATGCAGGCCATGGATAAGCACATTGAATGAATCCAGGTCAGAAGCCTACATGTAGTAGCAGCAGAGAATCTCATCACCTTATGACTTTTAAACTCAGTTGAATGCATTACCTTTTGCAGGTTTCAGATAGGACTACTGCTTTTTCTCAAGTCTATTTTTACCCTAGAACATCATCTCTCATTTCTTTGGATTGTTCTGCCCCATCACTCAGTGCTATTGAGTAATACTATACTGGTCACAGTCATTTCTCTTTATACACTCCTCCACGGTGCCGCCTCCCCGCCCTTGCTACTAGTCTTTAGAAGTTATTCAGCCACTGTTCTTCATGTCATACCCTTCCACTGTGCAGCACTTCGAATACATCCATTCCTCACACAGTTAGTCCTCCTCCTTCACTTTTAATCTATTCTAAAATTGTGGAACTGAAAATGCTGACCAAAAAAATCCCTCATGTCATCCCTAGTACTCAAAACATTTTTATACTTGAATGATTGCACTATACCTGCTTGTCAAGGGGTGCCCTGGTCACGTCACCCAGTCCCCCTTCTCTGCCTCTGTTTTCTCCCGATCGGTCGGCCCACCCCACCGGATCGTGAGGTCATTCTTCTCCTTGCTTGCCCAGAGGTTACCCCAAGCGGGGAAGTGAGGGGGGTCCGGGCCCTCCCTCTCTCCAGACCCCAGGCCAGGTCCCTAAGGTGGGGGAGAATATCCGCTCTCCCCTCACCTGGCTAATGGGGCTACGTGCTGCAACTCCTCAGATCACAGGCTTCTGCTTTGTACCTGCCCTGAGCTGCTTCCTCACCCCCGCTCACCAGGGTGCTTCGCTTGCTTCTTTCCTGAGGTCCTGAACCCCTTCATCTGGTGCTCTGGCTGGCCTCCCCGAACAAGTGCCCCCTCTGTCTTTATGCTGTGGAGGGCACCCGTGCCGGCGTCTGCCACACCGGCTCCTCCCCCCTTCCAGCCACCCCCACACCTTACGTCTTTCCCGCTGCCCACGCACGCGTCTATTGGTGCCTCCCCTGGGGCTTCAGTGGGGGCACCCTCCCCTGTCCAGGTGGCACGTTCCTGCTGCTGCCGTTTCTCCCAGGGCAGGGAAAGCCTCCCCCAGTGTGTCAGCTGGAGCACCGGCCAAGACGCCGGCAGACGGCATGCTCCAGCTGTTGCTGCTGTGTCCTCCGGGGCGGGGGAAGCCTGTCCGACCCTCTCCAAACCTCAGAGGGAGCCGGGGTTAGTGTGGGATTGCGTCACCCCATCACACACCTCCCCCTCTAAGTTAAGTCTTGGGGATTCCCACGGTCCCTCTGTCCTTTCCGCACTTCTCGACAGGAAGTCTGCGTTCTTTGAGCTGCCCCTGGGCAGTGTATCACCTGGTAGTAGTATGGCTGGAGTGCCAAGTACCACCACATTATCCGAGTGTTTGTCCCTTTCATCGACTGGATCCATTTCAATGGCTCATGGTCCATAATCAGAATGAATTGACCTCCTAAAAGATAATAGCGTAAGGCCTCAATGGCCCATTTTACCACCAGGGCCTCCTTCTCCATAGTCGCGTAATTCTTTCTCGGGGGAACAACTTGTGACTCACATACAACACCGGGTGCTCCTCCCCTCCCGCTTCTCGCACCAATACCGCCCCTAACACCATCTCTGACGCGTCTGTCTGCATAATGAATGGTTTCGAGAAAGCTGGTTGCCGCAGGAAGGGGGCTGATACTAGGCTCCATTTAATGGCATCAAACGCCTGCCTACCCTGCTCGGTCCGCTGCACCTTCTGGGGTTGACTATTCTGTGTCATGTCTGATAAGGGGGCTGCTAAGGTCGCGAACTCGGCTATAAATCACCTATAATAGCCTGCTAATCCCAGAAATTGTTGTATTTGTCCCTTGGTTATCGGCAGAGGGTAGTCCCGTACAGCACTCACTTTGTCTACCAAGGGTTTCAGTCGCCCCCCTCCCACAGTATATCCCAGGTATGATACTTCCCGGCACCCAAACCTGCATTTCTTCGGGTTCGCTGTTAAGCCAGCCTCTGCTAGTGTCTCCAGTATAGCTTGTACATGTTGCAGGTGTTGGGCCCACGTCATACTGAAGATGATGATGTCATCAATATAGGTGACAGCATACTGCTGGTGTTTATGCAATACCTGGTTCATCAGTCTCTGAAACGTTGCGGCTGCGCCATGAAGCCCAAATGGTATGGTTATAAACTGGTACAATCCAAATGGGGTCGCGAAGGCCGCCTTTTCTCTTGCCTCGGGGCTTAACGGGATTTGCCAATGCCCCTTCATAAGATCGATTGTGGAGAGGTACCGGGCTTCTCCTATTCACTCGAGGAGCTCATCAATCCTAGACATGGGGTAGGTGTCAAATAGGGAGTTGTCATTCACTCCTTGGAAATCAATACAAAACCGCATTGTTTTATCCACCTTTGGCACCAACACTATTGTGCTTTGCCAGACGCTGCACGATTCCTCTTCCACCCCCCATTGTAACAGCAGTTGCTGCTCCTGTTTCACGGGTTCCCATAATTTCTTGGGTAAGGGCCTGAGGGCGTTACAGACCCTCCTTCCTGGCTCCGTGTGCATCTCGTGGCTCTCAAGGGTGGTCTTACCCGTCCAGCTGGTCAACACATGAGGAAATGCCTGCAGCAGTTGCCATACCTCATCCTTCTGAACGGGTGTCAACTCCTCCTCTATGTGGTGTTCCTCCTCCAGTTCACACCATGGGCCCAAGTCCAATTCGTGGGGCTGAGGGTCGATGAAGAGAGCTTCCCGGGGTTTCTATTTCTTTAACAGGTTCACGTGGTATATTTGGGTATCCTTCCTCTTTCCAAACAGTCTTATCTCATAGTACACCTTCCCGACCCTCCTTGCCATTTCACCAGCAGTTTAGAGTCCCGGTCAGGTAGTAACAGTAAGTCCCGGTCCCCCAATACGAACTCCCTCAAACAAGCCCCCTGATTATATCGCACCTCTTGCTGTCCTTGGGCCTTTTCTAGATTTCTTTTAGCTAATTCCCCAAGGATTGCATCTTTTCCCAGTGGTGTAGCACGTACTGGACCGTCCCCTGGGCCCTCGATTCCTGCTCTTCCCAGTGCTCTTTCACTAAGTCTAGTATCCCCCACTGTTGCTGTCCATACATCAACTCGAAGGGGGAGTATTCTGAGGAAGCCTGAGGTACCTCCCGGATGGCAAATAACAAGGCCGGCAGTAATTTGTCCCAGTCCCGGGGGTCATCCCATATAAATAATCTTAACATAATTTTTAGCGTCTTATTAAATCGTTCCACTAAACTGTCGGTCTGAGGATGATATACGGATGTGTGTAAGGTCTTAATTTGCAACATCCTACATAATTCCATAATCACACAGGAAGTTACTTTAGTGCCCTGGTAGTTAATACCTCTTGGGGAAGTCCCACTCTTGTGAAGATTTTCATCAATTCTCCCGCAATCGTGGGGCCCGTCGTGGCCCGCAAAGGGACCACCTTGGGGTACTGTGTTGCATAGTCTATCACCACCAGTATAAACTGGTGACCCCGGCCCGACCTCTCAACCAGCCCCACAAAGTCAAAGACTAATTCTAAGACAAATGGAGGCAGCGAATGTACTAGAATGGGTGATGGAAAACTAGCTCCAGCAGCAGCACCACCAGATGCAGATCGTGCAGCAGCTGGTGTCTCAGTTTCAAGAGCAACAGCGGCAGCTGATCCAAGAACTCATGGAGCATCAGCAGGCCACAGAGGGGCGATGAGCAAGAGGGGAAGCCCCCCTGCCAGGTGAGGAAGGCAGAGCCAGCAGGTCACAGTTGCCAATCAGACTGGCAAAGTTGGGCCCGGAGGATGACACAGAGGCATTTCTAGTGACATGTGAGAGGGTGGCCATGGTGGCAAGATGGCCGGAGGAGCATTGGGCAACCATAGTGGACCCCTATTTGTCGGGCCCGGCCCAGCTGGCGTATCGGGGGCTGTCCGTAAAAGACGCATTACATTATTATAAAGTGAAAGGGGCAATTTTGGATCAATTAGGGATAACCCCCAAAACATATTGCCAGTGGTTCCGGCAAGAACACTATCGCCACGGGGATTCTTGCGCAAGTAATATGCAAATGAGGCTAAGTGTGGAATATCACCGAGCCTCATTTGCATATCTAATAGCCACCATTTTTTTCAGAAGAGGCTCTTGCGCAAGAAGGAGCATCTACACTGCCCCTTCTTGAGCAAGAAAAACCCTCTTGCGCAACGCCGTTACACCTATTACTTTTCAGGAAGAATGGAGTTGCGCAAGAGGGTTTTTCTTGCGCAAGATGGGGCAGTGTAGATGCTCCTTCTTGCGCAAGAGCCTCTTCTGAAAAAAATGGTGGTTATTAGGTATGCAAATGAGGCTCAGTGATATTACCTCTGCCCCGGGTTTCCTGGAGTCAGCCGCTGGTCAGTTTCAGCAGCGGCTGACTTGGGGACACCGGGGGCAGAGCAGCTGGGGTGCTGCTGGGTTGGTCCTGTAGCGCCGCTCCTCAGTGCTGCAGGGCCAACCTGGCAGCACCCCAGCTGCTCTGTCCCAGGCATCCACAAGAGCAGCTGGGGTGCTGCCGGCTTGGTCTCGCAGTGCCTAAGGGTGGCACTAGTGGCCCAACCCGGCAGCACCCCAGCTGCTCTGCCCTAGATGTCCCAGATTCAGCCGCTGCTGAAACTGATGAGCAGCAGCTGAATTGGGGATGCCTGGGGCAGAGCCGGACTGTTGGAAGGGGGGGCCCTGAGGGGTTTGGAGGGGCATCCCTGCCTACCCCACCCCAGACCCTTCATAGCCCCCCTTCCAATAGTCCGGCATATCTGAAAATACGGCACCCCCTGGGTCCTAAAGCTGTCAAATTATCAGAAGTTTACTGTAGTAGCATAATGCCCACAGCAGGTGTTGACCAAACCTGGTATTTCTCCATCCAAAGGAGGGTAGGGGAGGAACTGGACCTCAGCCTTGGTCTATGTACAAATAGAGGCTCGCAGAATTGTACTGCTTCTTTTCAAACCCCACATTACCAGGTGATGAGTCAGTGATACTCTGCCCCTTTTGCAGCAGTTTTCATTTTTTCTGCTCTCAGCCATAAAACACTACATCTTAATTTGGCCAGATGAGCCAAACCCTTCCCGCTGCTTAACGTTACAGGATGGTCATTTGCTATATTACTTGGATGGCACTTGTTATGCACATAGGGCTTTCCTTTGTTATAAATTAACAAGTGCCGTTTGCAGTAGAAAAACTGCTTGGGCTGTTTCTGGGGCCTCAGAAGAAGGAATATTGAGAGAAATTATTCTGTGGCTTGTTACAAGACTTTGAATGGTCATCTCTATGACAATACAGTGTAGAACACAGAGGCTTGATTAGCTGGTGACAAGATGGGTCCAACCCAGTGATGTTTAGAGCCTGGAGGCTGCCTGCATTGTAGAATCTCAAGAGTTGAAAGGTTGAGAAATGGGCCACTTATTAACTGTTTTAAGGACTGCATAATGGGCTCAGGACCCCTTTTGCTTTGCACAAGCTTATATAGGTATTTTGGATAAAAATATGTTTCTGGAAAATAGTTTTGTTTATTTCAGTGTGAGAAAAGTTTGGATATCCACTTTTGGATGGGAGACTTGGAGAATTGTAAGAAATGTCTTATATGTGTTTTTGTTGGGGGTAAAAGAAGTGCAGGAAGGATCTCACAGCTCCAATTAAAATAAAAAAATAAAAACAACTCCCTCCACCCAGGGAGGGGTTGAATATGCTACATGGCAGGTGGCCCCAGTAAATGAAATAGGCCCAACTCCAAAGGGCCGGAACATTCCCCTCTATTTGGCCTTTTAAGAGAGTGGAGCAGCACCTCCAAGCTATAAACATTTGGGGGAGGACATCTAGTGAACGAGAGCTGCATGAGGGGGGAGTTAGGGTCAGATGAGACCTGCTAGGGAAGGAGAAGGAACCAGAAGGAAGCAGACAGCTGAAGAAAATAAAAGCAGTAAGGTTTGCTATTTGACTTCAAGACAGAGTACCAAGGCCATAGAATACCGAAAGCAGGAGGAGCAGCAGAGGGGAGGTGCCTGCCAGCTCTAAGCTGCAGAGCAGGAGCTGAAGTCCTAAGCAGAGTGATGGCAGGAACCAGAAGAAGGCTTGCTGATGTTTGCATGCTGGAAATATGGGCCTAGTAAGAGAACAGGCAAATTGTAGTATGCTCCTCTGAGGATTTGTTTACACTACACAGGTTTTTTTTCGGAAAAATAGTGGTCTTCAAATACGTCCACATTACAAACACATTCTTTCAGAAAAAAATCGAAAGAACAGAGGGGTTTTTCTGACATTGGTAAACCTCTTTGTAAAAGAAAGAAGCCTCTTTCAGAAAAAGGAATATGTGGATGGGGAAGAGGGAGTTGTTTCGGAAGAAGAGGAAAGAGGAAAAAGCACAGGTGACCTGGTGGCCATTCCGCCCATAGTAATGACAGCTTACATGCGAGATAACGTCCATTTAGTGTGGACTCTATGGCTACGTCTACACTGCAGGTTTTTTGCACAAGAAGCTTTTTTCAGAAGAGATCATCCGCAAAATCTTCTTTCACAAAAGTGCATCCACACTACAAAAGCTTATTGCTTTTGTGCAAGGGAGTGTCCACACTGTATGGATGCTCTTGCGCAAGAAAGCTCTGATTGCCATTAACAGAATGGCCACCAGAGTGCCTGTACTTTTTCTGATAGGCTCTTATTGCACAAGAAACTCCTGTAGAGCATTCACACACACCTTTTTGCACTAAAAACTCGTGTGCAAAAGGGAGTTATTCCTCATAGAAAGAGGTATATCTATACCACAAAAACCCCTCTGTTCTGCCGTTCTATGGTAAATGTTCTTGCGCAAAAAGATGTTCCACAGGTTTTTGTACAAAAACGGCCAGTTTTGCACAAAAACCCTGTAGTGTAGCCGTAGTCTATCTGCTTTGGCAGTGTGGATGCTCTCTTTCAGAAAAGCTTTTTTCAAAAGAAGCCTTCAGTCTAGATTAAGATGATCAAACAGAGAGTATATGGGGCTTCCTGATGAGAACAGCGGAGTTATATTCCAGCTGATAGGGATACTGTGTCTGTCATAGCAGAGGGCAAAAGAGGGCTAATGAGAAGCTTCAGTCTCATGGAAGACACTGGAATGTGATATCAGAAGAGTTCCCTCAACGAGACTGGTGAGTGTGCTCACTAGGAAAAGCAAGATTTTAAGGGTAAAATACTTTGGTGCAGGAAAGGACTAAGTTTGGGACTTTTGTTGACAATTCAATCTACTAGTTTGGCCTCATTAAGGAGTATTATTTAAGTGAGAGAGCTTGAAGGGGATTTCCTAAGGACTCTGAAAGGGGAAATTAAGATAGGAATGCCTGTCATGCCACTGCCTGCCAAAAGGGAGCACTCTAAATAGGGATGCCCTCTTATAGTCACTTCAGAGATTATTTGTCATGGTTCAAGTACTACTATGCCAAAGACAAGATGCAGTATTTTGTATCTTTCAAAATTAAATGTGATTTTCTGTCATCTCAGTCTCCTAAAAATTAGAACTGTACCCCCTTTTCTAAAGGTTCTGGGCAAAAAGGGTAACTATCGAGATCATATATCTTGTTCTGTTTTTATTTCCAAAAAAACCCTTTTTGTGCAAGATCCTTATGCCCCTCCAGGAGAGGCTTATGGATCTTGTCCAAAAAGTGCTTTTTGCGCAAAATGGATACATCCACACTGCATGTTTTTGCACAAAAACCTCTTGCACAAAAACGGATCGGAATAGATTATGCAAATGAGGTGTGACAAAATGCTGATCAGTACTTCATTTGCATTGCCTCTTCCAAAAATATTCATAGTAGATCTAGCCTAAGTGTCTGGGCAATCATATGTAAATAGCCTTTTGTCTTTAAATCTTAGCAGTGGTTGATCTTAGGAAATCATATGGCCTCCCTAACTGTTTGGGACTGGCCAGGTAACTTGCCATGCAAAAGTGAGAATCTTTAAAACAATAGGAAACTAGCAGGTCTTGGTCTTTGGTCAGCTGGTGTAGAATGCCCAAGGAAATGAACTGAAGACCTAAAGGAGAGGGAGACCACAGTTTGAAGGATTAGCTGGAAAAGGGTGAGTTTTAGGGTGAGTTTGTAATGAGTTTGCAATAAGATTGCACTGAGGTTTTAGTGTTAGAATCAGTTAAGTGTTTTCTGTTATTTTAAATTGGTAATCTACTTTGTTCTGCCTCTTCTCATTAATTACGACTTAATTCCTACTGCTAGTACTTAATGAAATCACTTTTATTTACTATCAAACCTAGTGTAAATAATTATTACCTGGGAGAGCAACCAGTGTGTACATTCCCCCTTTCACTGTTAAAGGGGGCTTACCTAAATAATTCATTTGGGGTTCTGATCCAGTGTGGAGTGGTATCCCCAGAAGCTGGGCCCAGAACTGCATTTTCTTTGGACTTGAAGAGTTTCAGTGTCTGTACTGTTCTCAGTGGGGGCACTGATCTCAGCTCTGTGTCTTGACTGGGAGAATTCAGGGAGCTGGCCCAGCAGCACAGAATGGTGAGAAACCCTAGAGAGCAGGAAAGTGAGTGGCAGAGGCCTTGTAAGCACCATGAGAAGCAGACCCTCTCCCCAAGGGGTCTTCTGTGACCGCACCCTGTAATTTAAAAAATGGGAGATGTTATTCTGGAATTCAGTGATATGGCAAAAGACTAATGGAAGATAAGTTAAACATAAACACCAGCTTTAGTACTAAGAAGGTGAATGTCATCATTAGATTCATAAAGCAAGGAATTATCAATTTGGAGAGCAAAGATAGTATTATCTCTGTATATTGCATGAGCAAAACCATTACTGGACACTGTGGCCAGTTCTGGTCTCTATGCATCAAAAAGAATGTTGGAAAAATTGGAAAGGGCTCAGAAAATGTCTATAAAAATTCTCTGGGTCCTGAAAATATGTATGGCCTTCTTAACATTCTTTTGGAAAAAAATAAATTGCTTTACAAGGTAACCTAAGCAGATTCTAAAAGTACAGGTTGGACTTCCCTGATCTGGCACCCTCAGGACCTGATCAATCCCAGATGAGAGATTTGCCTAATAGTCTCAGACTCCTGGAAGAGTAAATTTGCCCTGGTTGCAATATAGTTATTCAAATTTGCACAGTGGAGCTGAGATTGGAATGGTTCTTAGTCCTCAAAATTAAAATAAGCAAAAAATAGTAGAATATAACTGTTTTGTATTAGAAAGAATATCTTTTATTAGACCAGATTTCTGTTGGTGAGAGTGACAAGCTTTCCAGACTACACAGAGTTCATCTTCCAGTCTGAAAAAGATACTGTGAGTAATACAAAAATAAACTGTATTTTCCAACTTTTACTCAAACTCCGTTTGTTCTAACATTTTTTAGCATTTTATTGTCTGAGTCTCTCATCTGCACTTCATTACCTAATCAAATGTAATTGGTTGTTAATGACTACACTTTTGATGTTTTGAAATGCACTAATTCTTCCATGGAAACTGAATAATTAGAGAATGTTTTATTTCTGACTCATAGTTTTCATGGATTACATTACATAATATAAATAGCAGTTTTGATATATGACATGAGCAGGGCAACAACAGCAATTACCTGATTAATATACTTCCATATGTGAGAACAATAGCAGAGGTTAAAGTTTCCATCTGTCCTGCTGGCCAACAACCCACGTGCAATGCATCTGGAGTGCACATACCATATTTATAAGACCTAATGGTATTTCTTTTATAGTTTTAAAGCTTTGTCAAATGTAAGAATGTTCTCTGAGTCAAAATTCCAATAAAATTCTTTATAAATGGCAGGTCTAATTACTGCATGGAAACCTTGGCTGTAAAATTTCACCTTCTGAGCAGAGACACTGTTTTATATACCAAGACCTGATATATTAAATTACTATCATATTTTGCTTACTGTATTTCATTTTCACTCTGGGTCAGAAGATCATTATTTGTTCACTTACAGTTTTTCATTATGATTAGAATTTATTAACTGAATGGATGTGACTATGTCTTTTGAACATTTTGAGGAGATATATAATATATATAGAGATATCTATCTATCTATCTATCTATCTATCTATCTATCTATCTATCTATATAATTTCGTTTATAAACATGAGTTTTTCCAAATATATTTCTCATTTAAGGATTCCATAATTATACAATGTACAAATTAGAAATAAGATACGTTATACTCTACATACATTATATATCATTTGTGATGGGGTCAGGACAAATGGCTGCAAGACAATAATAGAAAGCAAGTATATTAGCCCCAGACTAAATGAGTCATATGGAGGCAATCAAGAACTTGCATTAACTAATGGAGGCAGGTTAATTAAGATACCTGGAGGCAATCTAGAACCTGCTAGACTCAGTTGATATAATTAGGTTTGATTGAGACACTTGGAGCCAATCAAGGACTGACTATACTGGTGTGCTAGGAATGGTGAGAAGAGGATGTGCTGCAGAACAGCCGGAACTGTAGAAATGTTGTTAAGGACCAGGAGGGAACCCTGCACATACAAAGGTGAGGGGTAGGGAGAGCCCTGCCCGAGGAACAGCCCCTTTTGGTCCAAGAGGTCCAAGAGAGGTAAACCTCTGCTAGGGAGGGAGAGATTGAGTTAAGAAATCTGTTACCTCCATGCCCAGAGAGACCACTAGAGACTAAGAGATTTCTCCCCTCCATTTCCCCCCTGCTACAACAATAAGGAGAGTGATTAAATCAGACTATGGCTTGCCCCTTAATTAAAGGGGTTAGATCTAGAGCTGTAATGAACTCCTGAGGCATACATTTATACTAGGATTTGCCATTTTCCCCAGATAGAGAGAGATAATACTCAGTCTACCACTACCCAGAAATGCAGGGTGCACTGTGCGAAATTAGGAGCTCCCTCACAACTGCTGTCAGGGGTGGGATTTCTAGTTAGTGATTTAGGCTTGATTTCCTCCTCCTCCCCATTGTTCCTGGACCTTTACA
This sequence comes from Pelodiscus sinensis, assembly GCF_052426305.1. Classification (NCBI taxonomy): domain Eukaryota; kingdom Metazoa; phylum Chordata; order Testudines; family Trionychidae; genus Pelodiscus; species Pelodiscus sinensis. Next base: position 49,946,480 of record NC_143054.1, read on the forward strand.
CACTGGACTGTCGCCACACCTTCATGCATGGGTCAGTGAGAATGATCCTTTTTCCCATAGAAAGATGGTCAGCTAGGAGATTTTTTTTCACTACCCAGGGAGGATTCCCCCTGAAGCAACTGACATGCCCTCATCTCAGAAGCTCAGATGACTAAACATCCAAGAAGTCCTAGACCAGGGTATGTCTACACTATAGAGTTTTCTTGGAAAAACAGCCATTTTTCCAACAAAACCCGAGTTATGTCCACACTGCAATCACATTCTTCCAAAAGTAAATCGAAAGAACAGAGGGGTGTTTCCAGCATTGGTAATCCTCTTTCTATGAGGAAGAAGCCTTTTTTCCAAAAGATCTCTTTTGGAAAAAGGCATGTGTGGACGGGGAAAAGAGAGTTCTTTCAAAAGAAGAGGAAAAAGCACATGTGCCTTGGTGGCCACTCCATCCATAGTAATCACAGCTTAAATGCAAGATAGTGTCCATTCAGTGTGGATGCTATCTTTAAAAAAAGCAAATGTCTTTTTTTGTGTGTGGACTCTCTCTTTCGTAAGAAGCTTTTTCAGAAGATCTCTTCTGAAAAAAGCTTCTTACGAAAGAAGCCTGCAGTCTAGACATAGCTGTAGGTGGAAGAGAAGAGGAGCCGCAGATCAACCAGGGGCCCAAAAGGGATGAAGTTGACTGAGCAGGGAGAACCAAAGAGGTAAATCCTTGCTATTGGGGGAGAAACTGCATTTAAAATTCTTGTCTATTGCCTCCATGTCTAGAGAGGCCATTAGAGACCGGTACACCTCGTTCCACGAGGAGTAATGGTAGTTCCGAATAGGAAGCCTAATCCGAACTACCTACTCCATGCTGCGTGTAGCCTTGGGCACGGAGTCCGAACTACCAGGGCTTTAAAAATGGCGGCACCCGGCAAGATGCAAATGAAGCCCAGGAAATTCAAATCCCAGGCTTCATTTGCAACTTCGGTTGCCTACATTAACCACCCTAGTTCTAACTAGGGTGGTAGTGTAGACATACCCTAAGAGATTTTTCCCCTGGCTATACCAATGATGAATAGCCAAATCAGACTAAGGGTACGTCTAGACTACAGGGTTTTGTCGACAGAAGTTTTGTCGACAGTATCTGTCGACAAAACTTCTGTCGACATAGAGCGTCTAGACACATTCAGTTCTGTCGACAAAGCAAGCTGCTTTGTTGACAAAACCCTGTAGTTTAGACGCAACCCTACAGGCAATAACACCTTCTGTCGACAGAAGGTGTTATGCCTTGTAAAATGAACTTTACCAGCGTTGACAAAACTGCTGAGTTCTGTCGATGTTATGTTGACAGAACTCAGTGGTAGTGTAGACGCAGGTATAGTTTTGTCGACAAAAGTCCACTTTTATCGACAAAACTCAGTTGTCTAGACACACCCTAAGGCTTGCCCCTGAAGGAAAAAGGTTAAACTGAAAGCTGTAGGCTTTAGGCCCTGGTCTGCACTAGGGAGTTATTTTGAAATAGCCCCCTTTTTTCAAAATAATAAGTAATGTGTCCACACTACCAAGCCTGTTATTTCGAAGTAAGGGACTGGTTATTTTAAAAGCTGTACTCCTGCTTTCCTTGGGGAATAAGCTTATTTTGACATAGTTATTGTGGGAGCTATTATTTTACAATAAATAAATTATTTCAAAATAACTAAATTCAGAATAACTCCTGAAATAACAACATTGAAATAGCATTATTACTCAAGGAAAGCAGGAGTAGAGATTTTGAAATAATTAGCCTATTATTTTGAAATAGTGGGCCTGGTACTATGAACACTCCACTTATTATTTCTAAATGAAGGTGGTTATTTAGAAATAACTCCCTACTGTAAACCAGGACTGAAGATCCTACACTGTACTCTGATTAGGACTTTCTGATAATGACATATATGACAACTCTGTTCTTGTGCACTGTTGAAATTCTATCAAATATGCCCCCCCCCCCATCATCATTCTATTGCAAACATGAGAGGAAAAATAAGAGGGAGGGGATGCAGTTGAAAGCAAACAAACAAAAATCCCCTCCTCAACCTGTGTTTAACAAACCAAAGTTCACACACAAATCATTTTAAGAGGTAGCAAGTCATATTGGTTTAGCTGCAGAGCCAGCAAATTGCGCAACCACTTTTCTCGTTTCTTTCCCCACAGCTGTTCTTTTCTTCTCTGCTCTCCTGCAGCCCAGCAACCTCAGAAACTGAAATACCTTGGATATTCTTACAAATTATTGTCCTAAAATAAATACCTAAAGGGGGTATATATTAAGTTAATTATAATATTTACAGTAAAAAATCAGGTCCCAAATATGGGTTTTCCACCATCCTACAATGAGCTCAGGGAGGAATGTCCGTAAAAAAGCCCCGATCGTCATTTTCGCGATCGAGGCTTTTTTGCGGAAAAGACTACTGTGCTGTCTACACTGGCCCTTTTCCGGAACAGTTTTTCCGGAAAAAGACTTTCGCCCGAACAGGAGCAGCATAGTTTTTCCGGAAAAACACTGACAATTTTACAGTAGATCATCATTGCTTTTCCGGAAAAGCAAGCGGCCAGTGTAGACAGCTGGCAAGTTATTCCGGAAAAGCGGCTGCTTTTCTGGAATAAGTGGCCCAGTGTAGACACAGCCGTAGTGTTGCATCTCAAGTTTTAAAGAGTAAAATAACTGTTTCTATAAAGTGGAAATACAATCATTCTTAAAGTGGACTCGAAAGATTAGCAATGTAATGGCTAAAATTAAGTACACTTTTTCAAGGGACCGACTGAAGTGGTTTAGGAATGAAATAAAGGATTGTAAAGACAATATGGTAATCTTTGCTAATTTCAAACCCTATTAATGTGGAATCCTGTGCGATGTGATATTCAAAGGCAAAGGTGAAGGATATTAAAGTAATTACTTTTCACAAAGTGTTAGAGAATATAAATTGGCCAATTTTGGCATGATTCTATAGTTTGTCAAGCCAGTGCAGATATATCATCCACTCCATTGCTGTCACTATATGTCATACTGATGCAGAAGAGTGGAGCCCCCTTGTGATGAAATTTACCATATGTAGAGCATCAGTGCAAGGCTCTCTGCTCACTTGTATATAATGCACATTGGAAAAAATAACCCCAACTATGCATATAATATGATGGGAGCTAATTTAGCTACAACTAATCAGGAAAGATATCTTGGAGTCATCATGGATAGTTCTCTGAAGACGTCCATGAAGTGTGCAGCAGCAGTCAAAAAAGCAAACAGGATGTTAGGAATCATTAAAAAAGGGATAGAGAATAACTTATTGCCCTTATATAAATCTATGGTAATCCCACATCTGGAATACTGCATACAGATATGGTCTCCTCATCTCAAAAAAGATACACTGGCATTAGAAAAGGTTCAGAGAAGGGCAACTAAAATGATTAGGGATTTGGAAGGGTTCCCATATGAGGAGAGATTAAAGAGACTGGGACTTTTCAGTTTGGAAAAGAGGAGACTAAGGGGGCAGGGAGTATGATGGAGGTATATAAAATAATGAGTGGTGTGGAGGAACTGAATAAGGAAAAGTTATTTGCTTGTTCCCATAATATAAGATCTAGGGGCCACGAAATGAAACTAATGGGCAAAGGTTTAAAACAAAAGGAAGTTCTTCTTCACACAGAGCATAGTCAATCTGTGGAATCCTTGCCTGAGGAAGTTGTGAAGGCTAGGACTATAAGGGTATGTCTACACTACCAACCTAGTTTGAACTAGGGTGGTTAATGTAGGCAATCGAAGTTGCAAATGAAGCCCGGGATTTAAATATCCTGGGCTTCATTTGCATCTTGCAGGGCGCCGCCAATTTTAAAGCCCCGGTTGTTCAGACTCCGTACCCGCGGCTACACGTGGTGTGGAGTAGGTAATTCGAATTAGTCTTTATCAGTCGGACTACCGTTGCACCTCATTCCACGTGTAGCCGCGGGCATGGAGTCTGAACTACCGGGGCTTTAAAAATGGCGGCGCCTGGCAAAATGCAAATGAAGCCCGGGATATTTAAATCCCGGGCTTCATTTGCAACTTCGATTGCCTATATTAACCACCCTAGTTCAAACTAGGGTGGTAATGTAGACATACCCTAACAGGGTTTAAAAGCTGTTAAGTCCGTAGAATCATAGAATCATTGAATACTAGGACTGGAAGGGACCTCGAGAGGTCATCGAGCAGTCCCCTGCCCTCATGGCAGGACCAAGTACAGACTAGACCATCCCTGATAAACATTTATCTAATCTACTCTTAAATATCTCCGGAGGTGGAGATTCCACAACCTTCCTGGGCAATTTAGTCCAGTGTTTAGCCAACCTGACATTTAGGAACTTTTTTCCTAACATCTAACCTAAACCTCACTCGCTGCAGCTTAAGCCCATTATTGTTGTTCTATCCTATATGGAGGCGAGGAAGAACAAGTTTTCTCCCTTGTTTTCTCCCTTTTATCATGTCTCCCCTCAATCTTCTCTTTTCTAAACTAAACAAACCCAATTCTTTCAGCCTTCCTTCATAGGTCATGTTCTCTAGACCTTTAATAATTTTTGTGGCTCTTCTCTGAACTTTCTCCAATTTCTCCACATCTTTCTTGAAATGTGGTGACCAGAACTGTACAGAGTACTACAACTGAGGCCCAATCAGCGCAGAGTAGAGCACAATGACTTCTCGTGTCTTGCTCACAACACACCTGTTAATGCATCCTCGAATCATGTTTGCTTTTTTTGCAACAGCATCACACTGTTAACTCATATTTAGCTTGTGGTCAACTCTAACCCCTAGGATTCCTGTCTGCTGAACTCCTTCCTAGACAGTCGCTTCCTATTCTGTATATGTGAAACTGATTGTTTCTTCCTAAATGGAGCACTTTGCATTTGTTTTTATTATACTTCATCCTGTTTACCTCAGACCATTTCTCCAATTTGTCCAGATCATTTTGAATTATGACCCTATCCTCCAACGCAGTTGCAACCCCTCCCATCCTGGTATCATCTGCAAACTTAATAAGCGTACTTTCAATGCCAATATCGAAATTATTGATGAAGATATTGAACAGAGCCGGTCCCAAAACAGACCCCTGTGGAACTCCACTTGTTATACCTTTCCAGCAGGATTGAGAACTATTAATAACTACTCTCTGAGTATGGTTATCCAGCCAGTTATGCACCCACCTTATAGTAGTCCCATCTAAGTTGTATTTGCCTAGTTTATTAATAAGGATATCATGCGAGACCATAACAAATGCCTTACTAAAGTCTAGGTATACCACATCCACCACTTCTCCCTTATCCACAAGACTCATTATCCTATCAAAGAAAACTATCAGATTGGTTTGGCATGATTTGTTCCCTAACAACTTACCACCTTCCACATGTTTGGAGATGATTTCCTTAATTACTTGCTCCATTATCTTCCCTGGCACAAAAGTTAAACTAACTGGTCTGTAGTTTCCTGGGTTGTTCTTATTTCCCTTTTTATAGATGGGCACTATATTTCCCCTTTTCCAGTCTTCTGGAATCTCTCCTGCCTCCCATGATTTCCCGAAGATGATAGCTAGAGGCTCAAATACCTCCTCTATTAGCTCTAAATGGCTATTAGCCAGTATGGATAAGGAATGGTGTCCCCAGCCTATGTTTGTCAGAGGGTGGAGATGGATGGCAGGAGAGAGATCGCTTGATTATTACCTGTTCAATTCACTCCCTCTGGGGCACCTGGCATTGGCCACTGTTGGCAGACAGGGTACTGGGGTGGATGGACCTTTGGTCTGACCCAGTATGGCCATTTTTATGTTCTTATGTACTTACAACCCCAGTTGTGCAGGGCACCACAGGCAGAGCTGCTGCACTTTCGTATCTTCTGTGAACCATTGTAGAGTCCCCACTGCCCTTGTCCTACTCTGCAGGAAGCTGCTGTGAGCAGTCCTAATGAGGATCATAGGATCAGTGCTTACATGGAGGGGCAGTGGCCACCATTGGAGGCCATAAACTTGAAAAATGGCTGTACCATGGCTGTTTTAGATACTTTTAACCTGATCACTGCTAGAGGGTTTTTTCCATTTCCCCAGTTCAACCAACTCCTGTAGCTACTGCAGGAAGGTATCCAGGATCTGAACAGTTTAGGTATTTGGCAGGTAGCTATTTAACCACTGGACAGTAAATAACTTGCTGACTTATCTTAGGAGACCACACAGACAAGCTCAAAAAAGCTGGACAGACTACAATATGAAATCTGGGTTAAGCAGAGATAATAGATTTTTGTTTCCATTTGACTGTGAAGGAAACATCTTTAGGATGATGGACAGAGACCCTTGGTTTATGTTTATCTTTTTGTGTTAAAGTTCCAAATAAAAGGATAATCCTCGAAAGGGAAGAAATTTTGTTATTAATCTTTGTGCACTCTCTCAATTCTGGAAAAGCTTGGGCTCACTTACATACATTTCACATAGCTTTGGCAATAGACTCCTGTATCTGGTGCCTATAATCTCAACGAGGGTGATGCTAACAGTATTTTGTCCCTCAATTTACTATGGAGTAGAGCTCTGAGGTAGAGGCTATTTAGGCAGAGGAAAATGAGGTATTTCAGTTAAATGAGATTTTAGGAATGGGAAGGTGTTAATGGGTAATGATGCAGGACGGTTTGGACTATGTGCTTTCTGCATGTTTTTCCTTCTTTAGAGTGTCTGTAGTGAGCCTTATGAGGCACTTGACCAGAACTCATCACCAAGTTTATTTCACTGGTTGGATCATTAACTTCTCCAGCCCAGGCCAAGCAGGGATTGGGAGTACAAGTAATAGCAACCCCATTTGGAGGAACTCCAATGTGTTAGAGGGATAAGGACAGATAAACAATGCTATTATAAGCTAGTCTGATGGCTAACAGGATGACGAGAATGGGGGTGTATCATTGGGTTTGGTCTCTGCCTCTGCCCAGCTCTATCCCAGGATGATATATATAAAGGAAAAGAGCACTGGCTGATCGTGGGTATGTCTACACTACCCTCCTAATTCGAAATAGGAGGGTAATGTAGGCATACCGCAATTGCAAATGAAGCCCGGGATTTGAATTTCCCGGGCTTCATTTGCATAAAGCCGGCCGGCGCCATTTTTAAATGCCGGCAGTTCGAACCCCGTGCCGCGCGGCTACACGCGGCACGGAGTAGCTAGTTCGGATTAGGCTTCTAATCCGAACTAGCTGTACTCCTTGTGGAATGAGGAGTACAGCTAGTTCGGATTAGGAAGCCTAATCCGAACTAGCTACTCCGTGCCGCGTGTAGCCGCGCGGCACGGGGTTCGAACTGCCGGCATTTAAAAATGGCGCCGGCCGGCTTTATGCAAATGAAGCCCGGGAAATTCAAATCCCGGGCTTCATTTGCAATTGCGGTATGCCTACATTACCCTCCTATTTCAAATTAGGAGGGTAGTGTAGACATACCCCATGTGACATATACAGTACAGTGAGATGGTTATAAAATTGAATTCTGAATGAAATACTAATTTTCTAGTACAAAAGCAATGATTCAGTGATATTAAATGTTATGGGAAAAGAATAGGAATTGAGAAATAGCTGGAGTGTTAAATCTGATCTAAAAACCCTCAGATGTAAAAAAAAATGGAGAAGAAGCAATTCAGCCATATAAAGACTTGGTATCTATTAATATAGATATGTCCAGAAAGAGCCATTTAAACATCTCTTTTGATTATATAAAAATAGTCAAGTTTGAATCAAAAATTCACTTTTTAACTTAGAGAAGTAATAATAGTTGACCTATAATTTCATTGTTGGAGAAAAATTAGTGGACATTTGAATGGGTTTTGAACTCACTACCACTTAAGTACAGCATGAGACAAATACATTTGTCACTAGGTCACAATTTTTTTTTTACAGAGAAATGAATTTAAAGGAATTGTTTTGACCAGCAGAGGGCTCTGTGATTCCTTCAAATGATGCAAGTGATTTTAAGAGCCCCAATTCAGCATGCCTTTCTCTCTGGCTGCAATCAGTAGGAGTTTCTTCTGAAAAAGAAGTGTTGAACAGGGCCCACACTGAGAATTACAAGGAAAAAATAATTAAAGCTGAATATAAAGGGCAGAGTATCAAATTAAATTTCTTTTATAGTTCATAGCAGGATCTATTTGTGAGTGTGAATCAACCTATGTTTTTTTTTCTTTTTAAGCAGGAAAAGTTGTTAAAATAGCATATCTAAATGCTGAGTCCTGCATGTTTGAATGAGAAGGGAAATGAAATATTTAGTAGGATCCATTTGACAGAGTGAATAAGAAATAACACAGTTTCAAGGAAAAAAACACCCCTCCCCGTTTCAGCTTATCTATATTAACCTAAGTATAACTCTCATGGCCCAGACCTGCATCTGTTTTGTACATGAAGTAATCGTTGATGTTAACAGGTAGGTATATTAACACCTCCAAACATACCTACTAGAGATGGCGGTGGAGAACAAAATGGACTCTGCCATCCTGCTAATTAGTTCCACTGGTCTAGTTATTACTCCCTCAAAGTGTTCCTATATGTCAACCTGTTAGTACCTGGCATGGAGCCCTCCTATGCCCTCCTATGCTATTCCCACATTCTGTTTGGTTTCTTTACCTCCCCCTACACAGGATTTAAGTGATGTGGAGGGCCCTACATCATTGTCCATACCACTGGTCAAATACATAATCAGGATCATACAGAAATACTTTTTCTATGAGATGCCATCACTGGCCATGATAATGTAACTTCCTGAAAAATGAGAGGCAGTATTCTGAATTAAAAACACATACTAAAATCAAAAGGAGGCAAAAGAATAAAAATGTAATACAAGTTCAAATGAAATCTCAGCTCAAATAAAGCCTGTATGTAAGACATTATAGCTAATGTCTTAAAATGCTATCTGGCCTGCATGAAAAAAGTTGCATCTACAAGAACTCAGAATTATTTTATTAAATTTATCCCACAGGACAAGAGGAATTTAAAAGCTCCAGTACTGTACTAATATTTACAAGCACACAATGCAACCTTAAATGACTCTATTGCATTTCTTCAGTAAAGTGAGAACAAGAATCTGACTATTTTTATCCATAAAGGAACATATAGAAAGGTTTTCTGTGTAACATCAAAATGTTGAAGTCTGTGCAAAATCATGGAAAGTTCTAGAGGGCTGGTATTGAGAGGGCAGCACATCAAGTTCCCTTGTGTATGAACATCATTATCCGTAGTTTCTTTTTTAATAACATGGTGTGAGTTAGAATTGTGACATAGCCACAAACAAATATGGACAAAATACTCCATAATTTAAAAGGTCACTACATGAAACATAGATATTAAGAGACAAAGACCTATCTTAATTTTGTATATTTCCTTGCTAATGACTTTCTTTGTGAAAAGAAACATCCAAACCAAAGAAACAAAAAACAATAAAAAGGCAAAAGCAAAGAAACAAGCGTAGCCTGTGCCACACACTGAACAACTCTGTTCCCTACAAACCTTCTTGATTATGGCTTTTATTAACTCTTTTCCTTACTGTGCTATGATGATATGATCATATGCCTCCATCAATGATCTACATGAAGTCTAGTCCCCTCAGTATTAACAGTCCCAGAACCATTTTAATGTAGCAGTAATGGAACAGGAAAGATTATAAAATACTACAGAGGAAGGAAGTCAGAAAGCAGAAATAACTAGAGACTGTGCATGTAAAGCAAATTAAATATTACCTTGTAATGATATATGACAGCAAAAATATAAAAAAAAGACATTTTTGCAAAGTCATTAAGGCATGGAGCAGGGAGATAGTTTCTCTAGATAAGATCTCATATAGAATATGAAATTCAGTTGTATAAAACTCAATACCAGGGAAAAGGTAGTCAGATGTAAATGGATCCAGAGAAGAGCTACTGAAATGAGTGAGAGGTGGAAGCAATGACTCAAGAGCAAAGACAAAAAGAACTGAAAATGTATAACTTGTATGAATGATAAATAGAAAAGACTGGAGGGAAGGAACAAGTGGCCACATGATAAACTGCCTACAAGTACGGTACATAAAGAATATAACAGGAATTGTTCAGAGTACTACTTGTGGTAAGGAATAAAACAAGGGAAAGGAAAATACAGTCTCTATAGGATGAAAAACAGCATTATGGTCTATTCTAATAGTGGAGTATAGTCTCATGGAAGTGATGGAAAGTCCATTGCATGAAACATTTAATACTTGACTGGACAAAGCACTAGGAAATGTTAAATTATCAAAGCAAGGTCACATTCCCAGGATTACACAATCTTTGATGAACTCCAGTTCCCTCAAATCTGCAGTGTAGAAATACCAGCCAGCTGACAAGGAAAATGTTGGTTGGTCTCCATAAGGCCAGCTGGCAGAGACTGGAATCTGAGTCACAAGTCTGAAGAGCTTGCTGGCCAGCTTTCCCAGGGCCTGCTGCCATGGGATTCAGCAAGCTGTGCTTTGAGTTCTTACCATTGGAGGACAGTAAGAAACAGATGGCCAAATCCACTGCTCACCAAATCCCAGTTTATCCAAAGTAGTTTGTAGAAAATAATCCTGCCTAGGCACAGTGATGGACCAGAATTCCAAATGGATGTTTTCCATTTCCAGTTGCAATTATGATCTTTGTTACACTCCAGTAATGTAACACAAAGTCATAATCATTCAAAAAGTTGGTTGAAAGGGAATGTAAAAGCTGTTTCCTTTCACGTCATCAATTTTTACTTCTGAAACACAATTAATCCACGAAGCTGTATTGTCATGTGATGTCTAGTTTATAGAAATACAAAAAAAAAATCACAAATGAATCAGGGTGCAGCAACATGGGACCTTTTTTTGTAAACAGAATGATCTTAGAAGAAATCAACATTTCAGCAGAGATGGTCTCTCAACAGAATAGCAACATGGTCAGTTATATTTGATCAAGAAAATAACTCATAACTGATTATTTAAACCATGTATAAACTTTTTTAAAACATTGATAGCAAAGAGGGATAACACAGAACACATTTCATTTTAGAATCTTTTCCATGGCATCTCCTAGTTTTTATTTTTTAATGTCTGAATTTTAGCAGCAGATTTTTACACATTTTAAAAAGAAAGACATGAGTTAGATGAGATTCCCAAATTAGAACTTTATGTTCAGACCAAGCAAATAAGCTACTGTGTTAATTAATTTAAAAACAGTAACATGAAGTTTGATGCTAGAGCGGAGAAATAAGTGACACAAACATATCAATATGTGAAGATATTCAAGCCTTGTCATTTTTCTAGAAAAGATGAGGCAATGGGGGCCTAGATATTGCAGATCTATCATTCTCCTGTCAGAAATGTAAAAAGTTTTCACCCAGACCTTTAATAAGCAATTCACTGTGATGTTTGGATTTCAAACAATGGGAAAAACAATCAGTTTTTGTTCAAGAGACTACACAGTAATGTGAGGATTAGGGATGGAATGGGGGAGTGGGGACAGGAATGAGAAGAAAGTGCCTAAGAATCTAATAAAAAAGAGTCTAGTAGAGTTGCCTCAGTGAGTGGTATTATCTGACATAAGAAAATATATGATTATCGGGTAATATTCCTTTCTTTTTTTCCCACTATATGTAGCACTTTTTCCATCAGATCCTTGTTATTGGACTTTATATAAAGTAAGGTATTTCTTTAGATCTGTGAGGCACAATGCATGGGGGCACAGAACAATCTTCCCCACACAGATTGGCCAGCATAACTCTCAGTTCAATAGCTCAGGCAATAATGCTGCTATTCCAGCCCTGGGCCTCTCCCGAGAGTAGGCTGCCAATCATGCTGAACTGTGCAAAAATTGTATGGTTGCTTTTGTGATGTATTCTGTTACTGAACTTTTTAATGGGCCCTTATTACAGCCTATTTCAGTTTCTGCTTGTGGGGATTGCAGTTCCCTATTCTTATCTTCCTGCTATATATATCTGCTCTCATTATTTTCTTTGGTGGCTCACTTTATGTCGTAAAATTGAACATACACATTTCCCCTCTGCCTGTCTCAGATCTAGTTAATGGATTAAATTTTGTTTTCATGTATCGATGTACTGTATGGAACAACATCCAGAGACAAAAGAATACAGAAGAGGAGGTCATTCCAAAATACATCTCCTAAGAGAAGATTCTGGGAAGAAAGGTTAGGGGACTCCTCTTAAACCCAGGAGCTCTGGTAGACCTATAAGTTCTGCCACAATTCCCCTTAACCATTTGCACAGAGATTTTTTCTTATCAGGCATATATTCTGTGCCTAGAAAAATGGGTCCTTCATATTGATTGAGTCTTCCAGCTATTTCAACAATACACATTAGAAGGGGATACCTCCTTCTGAATTGCACCTGAGCTTCTACTGTGGATAAAAATGGAAGCATCCATTCGTTAAAAATAACATAAAATTGATGAGTAACACAAGACTATGCAGCAGTGTTTTTCCAAACTCCAAGGGGTAGGTTGCCATGGAAACACCATGTTAGAACTCTTTCGTTGTTGCAGCAATTTTATTTAGCTAGTGTTTTGGTTTTAATGTTGTTTTAATACATTAATCGTTAAAGCCAGCCATAGATTTTATTTTCAGTTCTTTCTCCAAAACTGGGTGCTTCATTAAGAACTTTGTACATTCAAAGCACAGGCAAGTGGCATATCCACGTATGAAGAAACATACAAGAAACTAAAACTTTATACTGCTATAAACAGTGATCTGAAAGATTTAAACAGAACAATGAATAAAACCATAAGACAGTCTCTCTCAAAAAAGAGTACATGGCATGTTTAGAGAACATTTTCTAAAGACTTGAACGAGGAAGAAAAATATCATACACAGAGATAGAACAAAGTTAAAATGCATAGATTATTTTATTCTGACTGTAGCACATATGTGAAATAAAAAGGTGAATTGAAAAACTCAGCTATAAAAGTTAAAAGGCAGGTTTGGAAATTAAATGTAAATTAGAGAAAAAATAGCACCATGTGTCTGCAAAGAAAGCTGGTAAGAGGTAACAGAGTAAGAAATAAAATGGGAAAACAAATCTGTATGAGCACTTCTGCAACAAAGAGAAGTTTAAAGTAGCTAATATTCCTTATTGAGGAAATAAAGAAATAATGTAGTTAACACTGGGAAAAGTTTGAAAAGGGAAACAATGAGAATTCTGTCTTTAGATAACTGATAGCAAAGGATAGAACAAGAAAGGAAAATAACAGAGTTGAAAAAAAAAAGAAAAGAAAAACAATCACGTTCCAGTGAGCAACATGTTGCCCAAATGATAAAAACAAGGTAGGCAAATCTGTCAGAAGGAAAGCTTGAGATCGGCAGCACAAAGTAGAATGTACAGAGAAGTGATAAGGCAGTAAAATATACAATGAGTTTATAAAAATATTTCTATTCAAAAACATGCACATATTTTTCAGAAATAGTATTCCAATGGGGTATGTCTACACTGCAAAGTTAGTTCAAAATAACAGCCATTAATTCGAATTAATTTCAATAGCTTCTATACAGCGCTTATTTCAAATTTGGTAAACCTCGTTCTATGAGGAGTAATGCCAAATTCGAAATAACTATTTCAAATTAAGTGCAGTGTGGACACTTAATTTGAAATAGAGGGGCCTCCAGACCTTCCCAGGGAGCCCTGGTGGCCATTCTGGGCACAACCAGGAAAACTCTTCTCTCTGCAGGCCTAGAGCCCTTAAAGGGGTAGACTCTGGCCACACACCACATGCCAGAGCCAGGCCTGCCAGCAGCCGCAGCCCCTCACCCAGTGGCCACACAATGTTATCCAGCAGCAACCAGCCATCCCCTGCCCAGTCCCCCAGCACTCAGGGGCCAGCCAGGGGCCGTAGACAGCGTGAGCCCTTGTGGACTAGTGTGGATATTATGGACTTCCTTGAGGTTTGGGGGGAGGCCCTCAATGTCCATGATCTCTGCACTAGGCAGAGGAACGCAGCCATCTATGGGCGCATAGCGGCCACCATGGCCAGAAAGGGCCACAGGTGCACACAGGAGCAGGTACATCTTAAAGTCAAGGAGCTGCGGCAGGCGTACACCAGGGCCACCAGGGGCGGTGTCGCAGCAGGGGCTGACACTGACCCTACTTCCCCGCCCTCAACCGCATCCTGTGGGGCGGGACAGTCCTCGCCACCCCAGGGGGCAGCGAGCCAGGACTGGAGGGCCTTGACCTGGGAGTGGCAGAGGGGCCAGAGTGTAAGGTGCCACGCCCCAAGCTATCCTAGCACCGGAGTCAGCAGGGTCATCCGGGGAGGCCACACCAGGTAAGTGCCATCACCATCCCCTACCTGGGGGGGGGGGGAAGGAGACCAAGTACTGTGCGCGTGGGCCTTGCCTACTGCACATCACGCAGTAACCTGTGCACGTGCGAGCACGTGCCATGTCACCCTTGGGCAGGTGGCTCCAGCTGTGTGACACACAGGGGCCATGGCCTGATAGGCACACACGTATCTGCAGAGACCTGACACACTCCTGACCCCAGGAGGAACACAGCAGGACACCCTCCCTTCACACACCTCCTCTACAGAGAGGCAGGGGACATCTTCCCCCACCTCAGCCACACTATACATGGCACAGGGGCATTGGTGTAGTCTTGGGGCACTTCCCACTCCCACGGATAGCTGGACATTCCAAACAGGGCCTCTGTGCAAGCACAACGGCTCTGACGGTGCAGGACACGGTCATCCTCAGCTCACAGAGAGGGGATGGGCTTCACGTATTGTGTCCCCAGGGAGAACTGACCACTTCTCTTCTTTCTCCACAGCCCCACCACCTGCAAGTGCAGGGTGCATCATCCTGCCCGGGACATGCTCCTGTACCCGAGGGCTCTGCAGGACCACTGCAAAACTGCATGGGTACCATGAGCAGCATCTGGCAGCCTGTGAGCCCAGACCTGTATCATGGAGCAGCAGGAGCCGGAAGAACGGGAGTCCCAGGGTCATGTCATTTGTGCCCATCTGCAGACCCTGGTTCAGAGTATGCTGCCTTGTGCCGCTCCTGCGCCTACTGCCCCCCCCAGCTACCATTCCTCCTCCCACTCCTTTTCCCCCTCCCGCCTCTCCGTCCTCAACCTCCACACCCTCCTCCTCAATCTCCACACCCCACACCTCAACTTCCACACCCTCCTCCCCATTTCCCCGGGGACGCCGAGGCCCCCGCACCTGCCATGCTGGGAGACATGTGGCCCGGCAAGACCCCCACCCCTTAACCCTGAGCTTCCCCTCCCTCTTCTTCCCCTTGCTTCCCCCTTCCAGCTCCCTCCTACCAGTTTCCTCCCTCCCCTTTCCCACCCTCTGTCCTACCCTCTCCTGCCTCCTTTCCCCAGTCTCCCCAGAAGTTCACCCCCCCGCAGTTGTGTTAAATAAAGAATTTATATTTTTGAAAAGATGTGTATGGGTATGTCTACACTACCACCCTAGTTCGAACTAGGGTGGTTAATGTAGGCAACCGGAGTTGCAAATGAAGCCCGGGATTTGAATTTCCCGGGCTTCGTTTGCATATTGCCAGGCGCCGCCATTTTTAAATGTCCGCTAGTTCGGAATCCGTGCCCGCGGTTACACGCGGCACGAACTAGATAGTTCAGATTAAGCTTCCTATTCCGAACTACCATTACTCCTCGTGGAACAAGGTGTACTGGTAGTTCGGAATAAGAAGCCTAATCCGAACTACCTAGTTCGTGCCGGGTGTAGCCGCGGGCACGGAGTCCGAACTAGCGGACATTTAAAAATGGCGGCGCCCGGCAATATGCAAATGAAGCCTGGGAAATTCAAATCCCGATCTTCATTTGCAACTCTGGTTGCCTACATTAACCAACCTAGTTCAAACTAGGGAGGTAGGGTAGACATATCCTCGGTGTTTGGAGCCAAGGAGCCAGGAGCTTAGCAGCTCTGGAAGCCTTGTCTTCCAGATCAGCTATAACTCTCAGGACTTTCAGACTCCCTGCCTAACGAGTCTGGAAATTTAGGAAACCATGGTCAGAGCTTATGGTCTAGACTCTGGTCTTCAAAACAAACATTCTGAAGGCCCAGAGTGTTTTCAGTGCTTTAAGGATCACTAACACAAAACCAACATCCTCGGAGCTTGAATAAGTAGGAATAAGAGATCCTCCGGAAAAGGGCTTTTTTCTGGAGGATCGGGGCCAGTGTAGACACTCTTTTCCGGCTTTTCTAAAAGCCGGAAAAAAGCGGCGGACATTTTTATTTAAATGCCGCGGGGGATATTTAAATCCCCTGCGGATTTCCCTATTACGATCTGAAAAATTAGCATGCCCCTTCCGGAAAAGGGGCCAGTGTAGACGTAGCCTAATTGTTCTTGTTCATATAATATTTAAGTGCAAGTTAGGCATCCAAATCTCAGTGAATTTCAATGGAATGTGAGTGCCTAAAATAACATATAGTCCTTCGAAACCTCCAGATTTATTTTCCAAACTAAATGCAATATATGAAACGCAAAGACAACTATAGCTTCAGTTTGATTGGTATTTATAAATGTCCTTTGTCAAATGATATTTACTGTTTCAGTGACTTTCTGGGCCTGTATACCTTGACATATTTTCCTACAATATATCTAAAACATTTCCATTAGATTCAAGGAATTGTGAGCAAAGTCCCTGCTTCTAGCTTCCTGGAGGTGGAACCAGATCTTGTCAGTCAAGTCAGGCTAAGAATAACCTAATCCCTGAAGACTGAGCCTGTTTGATATACTTCCAAAGCTGCTTCATGGAGATAATTCTTTCTACCAGTGATGAACAATATATTTAACATTGCAAGAAATTCATATAAACACAGTCTTACTGCAGAACAACTTCCACCCAGCTACTGACAGTCTAATATCGTGCAATGAAAAAGTATATATATTAAAAGTACAAGCTCTCCGTACTTTCCTTCAAAACTAATACTGTCAGGCAGGGTGGATCTGTGAACTTTCCTGATATAAGAAAAATAAACTACAATTAATCTGAAAATGTTTCATTTCTCTTCACAGGGGAAGTTTGCTGATCCATGAGAATGGAATTTGCAAGAGCAGCATGTAAGCAGGAAGGCAATAAAAATATTTATTATGACACACAATGTACAGGACATTCATGTTCCATTTTCAGGGATTACCAGCTCAGCATAGGAGCACTATCTTTCCAAAAGCTGGAAGGGATAAACTCTGTGTGTTAAATTTGTAAAACTTAATGAAAATATGAACACATGACCAGGTAGCTATTTTTCATAGCTCTTTGTATGTTGCATGCAATTCTCTGGACCTGGAGGCTTTCATGGTGCTGAGTTAATTAGAATGAGCATTTGAGGGCAAATGAAGGCATCTGGCATTCTTAGTTTTACAACTGCACAATTTTAAATGTTAACTAAAGTCTTCATTCTTATATTGTTTTTTTTTCAATTTTCTTGGTTGGTAGAACAGAATACATAGAACTTCAGAATACATAGATTTTCAGAATTTCTTTGCACAGTACGTATAAAGGTTTGGCTGTGAGAAGACCTCAAGTATGTCACAGTTTCTCAGATTACATTTTGTATGTGGGCAAAATAATTGAAGAGTGAATGAACTCTTGCGACCTGTGGAACACAAAATGCATTTTAAGGATTAAGGCTGTGTTAGCTTTTAGCACAGCCATGGCCACAAGAGAGAAGGGGAATATGTCTGTTTTACTGATAAGATCCCAAGACTATGCATTACTCCTTACTGAAGTATTTGCAATCACAAAGAGAAATATGTTTTAAAAGAAAGAATAAGTACACTTCTAACAAGGGATCAAAGGAATATTTAATCAGAGCATTTAGTATAAGATTCCATTCCTTGTGGGTGAAGTACTCTTTACTGGTGCAGGACTGACATGTGAAGCAGCTCTGACTAATCTTCTGTTCTCTGGATAAGATAAAATGTTGCATTAATTTGCTCTCTTTACTATGGACATTTGCAATGTACAGTCCAGAATGTTAGGTGCACATTAAAGCCTTGTTTTAATTAAGAACAACCATATGTATGTTTTATCTTTGCTTTAACTGTGCACATGTTAATGCTTTGCATCATACCTTATATGTAGACCAAGCCTTTGAAAATGTCCCAAGACTTTTAGGAGGCTACAGCAGTGATTACTTATATGCCTGAAAACCTGTTCAATTTCTTTTACACGAGGGAGCCTGATTCAAATTCTCTGGACCTAAGTGCATATCCTTCTTATGGGAGAGGAATAATGGAATGGTGGTTGCTATGTGAATTAGCTCAAATAATTATAGACATCAGCCTCACTTCCACTATTTCTGGTCTATGTGAATTTCCCTAGAATGGATTATGAACAAAACACAGTAGCACATTTTCAATAAGAGGAGGTAGACAACCGGGGCTTATACTGGTTGACCTCATCATCTTCAACAACATTTTAATACTTTCCTTTGATCTTGGATGCAAATAGTTCTATTGACAGGGTCCTGGATCTTCACTCAAAGACTTTCAGATGTAGAATTCATTTTACCAGATTTATCTTTTGCTGGTGTAAGCAGTCTTCTTTGATATTTAGTTGCCTTTTTGCTTATAGGACTTGAAAGGAGGGTAGTTTCTTTTTCTGTCCAGGAACACAAAAGATTAGACTTCTGTGGCAGGGCTAAGGGTCTGTTATATCAACAAGTGGAGAGGTATCTGATAAAAATTCAGCAGTAGAATCAGCGTGTCTTAATTGATCAGACTTAGAGAGTTAGTGCTATTTGGATACATCCAATTTTTTTAACCTATTAACACCAAGTTGGAATGCTGTCGATCCATCATTCCTGAATTAAATTAATTCATTAATATCTTTTTGAAGCTGGCTTTGTCACCACCAGTCTTCTCCAGCTGTCATCAAAACAGTAGACCCATCTACTCTCTTTTATCCATCAAGAAATGCATCTTAGTACTGTTTTCAGCACTGGTCCTAGTGAGGAGATAGATAGAAAAAGTTGGAATTTGTATCTTGTAGGAAATTGATATTTTGACATTGTTTTCTATTTGAATCATAATAATGTAACTGCCTTTCAGTAGGTTTGAACCTGGAACCTCTGAAACTTAGTGTAGGAGCTGCTACAGCTTGAACTATAAAGCCAGCTGGTGCTCAGCTTAAGCTGTAGACCACACTTGTTCTTATCTCTATAAGTGGTCTAAGTGCCACTACATGGGACAGTGAACCACACCCACTACGTGTGTGGGTTACAATAAGAAATCAAAATATTGACTTTTCACAGAAAGGAAAATTTAAAAAATAGATTGGGAACTGTTGAAATGAATACTTTTTTGACATTTTATATTTTAGATTTGATTCATATTCCTTAATAAAAATATTTCTTTTTATTTGATAAATGAAATGGAAAAGTTGTGGTTTGGTTCAACATTATTCTGTCTGCCTAAACTATCTTGGTGCCTCTTGGAGATTGTAGGTTGAGTGTCCCATGCTCCATCTCAACTACATTCCCTGGCCAGGCTACATTTCCCACAAATCATTATAGTGACATGACTCTTATTGAGCAATATGTCAGTATAGACAGACAGAAAATAGTGCATCATTTGAAAGAGTTCACTCTTAAGATGATCCCTAAGACCAAGAGGAAGAAGGAGCAGAAGAAGCCTTACCAAAAGCAGACATTTTCCTTCTCTCAGAATCAGTCCATTAGGATCACAGAATCATAGGACTAGAAGAGAGCTCAAGAGGTCAAGTCCTACCTCCTGCTAAAAGCAGGACCTACCCTAACTAAATCATCCCAGACAGGACTTTGTCAAGCCAGGAGCTAAAAACATCTAGGCTACGTCTACACTGGCCCCTTTTCTGGAAGGGGCATGGTCATTTTTGAGATCGTAATAGGGAAATCCGCGGGGGATTTAAATATCCCCCGCGGCATTTAAATAAAAATGTCCGCCGCTTTTTTCCAGCTTTTAGAAAAGCTGGAAAAGAGCATCTACACTGGCTCCCTCTGGAAAAAGCGCCCTTATTCCATCCTTTGAAGTACGAATAAGATCCTCCAGAAAAGGGCGCTTTTTCCGGAGGATCGGGGCCAGTGTAGACGCTCTTTTCCGGCTTTTCTAAAAGCCGGAAAAAAGCGGCAGACATTTTTATTTAAATGCCGCGGGGGATATTTAAATCCCCCGCGGACTTCCCTATTACGATCTCAAAAATGACCATGCCCCTTCTGGAAAAGGGGCCAATGTAGACGAGCCCCTAGAGAAAGAGATTCCACCATCTCCCATTTAATAGTGTAAGAGCCTGTGTCTAGTAGATGAAGACTAGGAGAAAGAAAACCTAGACTACTGAAAATACTGGTATGAACTGGATTCAATATTGTTATTGGTGGAGTTAAAATTTTGTTGAAACTCGTGGATATATGTGCTCTTAATATAAAATTTCTCTGAGGGATAGTTAAGGGTCCCCACCAGAAATATGGCATCTGCTCATAAAAACAGCACAATGTTCATGTAGGGCTTCTGAGTCTGATGCTGGCTAGAGAAAGCCAGGACTATAAGCTAAAAAGTTATCCATTGTATTAGGTTCCTCCTGCATTCAAAGAAAATGATTCTGTACATTTCTTGTAAAGAAAAAAGCATGCATCATAGATAATATCACACACCATTAACCATTTCTGCTCACAACTGGAACATCCCCAGGATTCCAAACTTTCATAGCTGCTCATGTCAAAAAGGAGTCATGCTAATTCTTCCTTTGGGACTGTGTTTTTAGTCAAATGTCTTAACCATTCTGGCCAAGACCTTCAAAAGTGCCTAATGATTTGTGTGTGGCTCAAATTTTATTTTCTGAGCCTCTCACTTGTTAAAGGGGTCCAAATTTCATAAAATGTTGGGTATCTTCCCACCTTTGAAAGTCAAACTCCTTTAACACTTGCTGATTTTGGCTGAACTCATGATAAAGGAATCTGATTTTCAGAAGATGTGTACTCAATAATGATGTCTCAAGCTTTGCAACCAAAAGCTGAGGCACACAACATCATTAGTCACTTTTGGCAGCTGGGATGGAAGAGGGGAAAGGGGAAGAAATTAAGACTCTTGCCTATATATGGGTATGTCTACACTACCCCCCTAGTTTGAACTAGGGGGGGTAATGTAGTCATACGGAGTTGCAAATGAAGCCCGGGATTTGATTTCCCGGTCTTCATTTGCATAAAGCCGGCCGGCGCCATTTTTAAATGCTGGCTAGGTCGGACCCCGTTCCACGAGGCGTACAGCTAGTTCGGATAGGAAGCCTAATCCGAACTAGCTAATCCGTGCCGCGTGTAGCTGCGTGGCATGGGGTCCGACGTAGCCGGCATTTAAAAATGGCGCCGGCTGGCTTTATGCAAATGAAGCCCGGGAAATTCAAATTCCGGGCTTCATTTGCAACTCCGTATGACTACATTACCCCTTCTAGTTCGAACTAGGGGGGTAGTGTAGACATACCCTATCAGACAGTGAAATGGGAATAATAGATCTCATTTCTTGGAACACAGCACATGGTGACTATAATGTGTAGGTTTATTTTTTAATAATCTATAAATGTTTCAAACAAATAACAAAACAAAAAAGCCCATCAGGAATCACACAAAATGTTCCAGTGGCCAGGGTCTTAGCAGCCCCCAGAGATTCAACTTTTACTAGAGTTAGTTGGAAACTTTTTTTCTATCAAACTCTTTAAATGTTGACTATTACACATGCCTTGATGGATGAAATATATCATGAAGTGATTCATGTTTACAAAGGATTAAGATATTACCTATATAATCCCGTCCCACTCAAATGAAGTTATTCTTTGCATTTTTATCATCTTGTAATACTCCACATATTGTTTTAGAGAGGTAAAATCCCACAAGTATGTTACTTAAAGTATCAAAACATATAATAGAATTGTAGGTTAAGAAATCAAATGGTGGCTACACAATAAAAGTACAAACTAATAACCAAATCCAAATCCTGAAAGGCAACTCTATTTCTCTCATTAGATATTTTTAGAAGTGAAGGCAGTAGTTATGCCATTCCCTCCAGAGACCTTTGAGTTTCATTTACATGATTTAATGATCTGTATAATTAGGGAGCATTACTTTGTTTAGTGATAAAAGTGTCATTAAAATTGTATTGGCAAACAATGTAATTTCTAAGAAATACATCAAGTGGACCATTGCATTTTTTAATAAATTAGTATTAAATCATTGGAAGGATAGAGGTTACCATTTGGAAAAGAACAGATCTAGGCTAGGTTTTAAATTATAAATATAAACACTATCTTGACTATAAATAAATTCAAATTATTTCATAGATTAACCAGATTATTTATTAAATGAATAGTATCTGGAAGGGCTGAATACCAGTGTTTCTCTAGTTCTATGATAAAGGTAGGAGGACCAATTCTTCTCTCAGATGTAACACTGTGTATGCATATTTGAGGACAACATTGCACTTCTAGGGTCCATCTACACTGCAGGGCTTAACTTGAAGTAAACGACATAAATTGAACTATGTCAATTACATATCTTGTTTTGAAATTGCTTATTTTGAAATAGGGAGCGTACATACACAGCATGTATTTCGAAATAGAGAACTTTTCCTCTGACTTCCTTTATTCCTCATACAAAGAGGGTTACAGGAGTTGAAGCAAGAAGTCCTCCAGTTTGACAGTATTTTGACACTATTTCAAAATAACTGCCTGATGTGTAGACACCGACTAAGTTATTTCAGAATAGCGCTAGTTATTTCAAAATAGTGTTACAGAGTAGATGTACCCCTAGAGACTACATGTGATGTAATTTTATGTGTAGGAAATATGAAAGATATGGCTGATCTATAAAAACATTAGCGGTGTCATGATCAAATGCCAGCTATCAAAAGCTTCTATAAAATAACACATCCCTGAAGAACTGAAACTCAAAAACATTGAGAAGTTAATAGAATACAAATTAATGCTCTAGCATTGCTATTGACATTTTAGATACAAAATTAGAAAGTAATATATAATACTTATTGTGAGGGGTTTAAGGAGAGATTGTTACTTCTCCCTACTCAGATAATAACCTTAGGTAGACTTCTTCTATTTGCTTTGCTATAGTGAGTTCCTTTCATAATAATTGTTCTTTCTGTTGTTGCTATCCTGTGACAAGTAAGAGAGGCTGACTGGAATAAAGAAGTGTTGGCAGGGCAGGAAAGGGCCCTTTATTCTACAGTCCTCTTCTCACAAGCATGAAGGTGATGAAGACTTGTCCTATACAGCTTTCATTCTGAACAGATAAAGATAATATCATCCCTATTTTATAGATGAGAAATAGAAGAACAGAGAGATTGAGTGATTTGTTCAATGTCACAATAGGATTCAATGCTTGAGCCAAAAACTGAACTCGATCTCTTGAGTCATAAGATAAACTTCCTCTATTGGCCAAAGTTGTTTATCTACGTCATTCCCTTAACAACTTTCTTATTTGCTACAACTGCATTTGCTTCTATTTTTTAATATAGCTGTGTCTTCACTGTCTGAACTGAGACTGTCACTTGCATTTGATATCACAGAAGAGAAGAGACACCCATCATACTTCTTTCACGTACCATCTTTGTTGGACAGAAGAGCTAGTGTACACTTTTACTGCTACTCCCAATTTATTCATTTATATTTACGTGTCAGCAGCATTTCCTTCTGCATGTATATCATCTAAACACTACAGTGTAGTCTGTTAGGGCATATCTAGACTACACTAGACTTTTGAAAGAGGATATGCAAATTCCCACAGAATTTGCATATCTTATTTTGAGCTCACTTTCGAAAGTGGCACTTTCAAAAATGAAAGTAATTAAGATGTGGTTTTGTCGGTGAACCCTCCCATTTGTCGACAAGCTGCATAAACCTCATTTTTTAAGGAAAAGCAGCTTGTCAACAAACGGGAGGGTTTGCCAACAAAACCACGTCTTAATAACTTTGAATATCCTGCGGAATTTGAATATCCTCTTCCAAAAGTTTAGTGTAGTCTAGATATGCCCACTATGTCCACTCAAATATTTAAATGCAAATTCTTTCTAAAGAATAATTACAGCAGCATGGAATGAATAAAAAATCCAAAGCTCTTACAATTTTCACTGGCTAATCTCTGAAGATGACAAATTCTAAGCATTGGGTGATGTCTATCACAGAGCTGCTAATACTGTAAAATAATTTAAGGAATTATTCTTTCTTCAGTATTGAAGCTGGCTCTGCTGAGCCAAACTCTTAAAAAACACCTCACAATAAGAATAAATAAAATAGTTTACTTATGGAAAATTCTGGAAAACACAAATTAAATATATGCAGTTTTCATGAAGCAATATATTTTTTTCTGAAAATTGTGCTTGCCTAAGAACAGTGTGGATAAAGACAAATGTAAGAATGAAAACAAAATCATGTTTCTAGGCTTCTACTGTTCCTGCTATGGATGATTCATAAACATTTATAGTGTTTCTAATTATATTAATACATTTAAATATCATGCAAATCCTAGGCTGTCAGTGTTTGATGCTACATTAAATGCCTTGCTTTTGGCATTATAGTAAATAGGCAGTTGAATTTCATTTTCTATGGTCATAGTTAAAAGAACTTTTTATGAAACTGTACAGGTAGGTCGTGTGAGAGGGGAGAGATTTTTTTTCACTTTGGATTTTATTTGAGTCATTTACATTTAAGAAAGTGAAATTCATGTGTTTTAACTCTGAAGAGGTCCAAAGTAAATTCCATTATATTGAATATTTGTAAAAGTTATAGTGGAGTGTGTCCATTGTCCATATTTAAATACAATTGAACAAAGATTTAATTTTGTAAACTATCACAAATTTAGTTTATAGTAGTATTTTCTCTTTTAGAATATTAGACAATAGTAAAATGGTGGAGGATTGCAAGAATAAGTTCTTTATCTGACAAAGTTAATTTAGCTTTTAAAGGGACTAGATTACAATTGCTAGGCATCCAGGGTTTTTTGACAGGAATGGTCCATTGAAAAGAAGAGGAAAAAGAGGAGGAGGAGGATGGTCAGCAGGTGAGCAGGGTATCCAATTTTACTGACAGCGAGGATGTTTTTATAACTTTGGAGATACTCTCCTCCTACCAGGACATGCTACAAGCGTGTGAAGGCCATTGGGTGTTATCTGTGGCAGCCACATTGCCACACAGTGAGGGGTCCCTAGAAAAGTTTGTTCATGTTCTGGTGACAGAGCGTGAATTCTCCCTGCACATCTCCATAAAGCTCTCACAGAGGTACTCTTTCAGCCTTCATACAAGGTTTCTGGGGAGGCCTGCCTTATTCTGTCCTCCACGTGGTCCAGGCCTATTCTATCCTTTGTGTGGACACTTTCCACACCAAACCAGCAGTAAGTTATTTGGCATCATTGCAGCACAAAGCATTGCAACATAAGGTCCAGGTTTCTGACCACGTTCAGTCAGCATCACTTCCCATGATTCTGTGTGATTTGGAGAAGACTGATATCGCACACAGTAACCTGGATGAAGCAGAAGAAGCTATGTGATACCACAGCAGTACACCTCCATTTGCTCTCCCTCAGAAAAGCATGATTTGAGCCCCTGCCCTGCACCATGTCTAGACCTCCTCCCCACTTCCACCTGCAGGCTCCAGTGGGAAGGGAACGTTGTACTGTCCCAGCAAATGGGAGGTGCTGAACTCATGGTCATTGCATGAGCCCATGATCTGCTGCCATACCACCATGGCTCCTCTTTTGGAAATGCAGACACTTACCTATCTGAAAACAGTGCATTGCACATGATTTCAAAGCAGAAACAAAACAGCAAGCTCAGGCCTATCCCTGACCATGCCTACCATCAAAATGAGTGCAGTTGCTCCCTTAAGATTTCTGTGGTGTACCTGCTTCAGAGTGGGCCCTTAAAAGCATAATTTTGGCCTTGTACATAACGTATGCCTATTGTCTTGAACAGACATTCTTTTATGTAAAGAGATTCTATGTTCCACAATGTATCTCCTGTAAAGTCTGCCCTTTACTTTTTTTGTTATAGCAGACACAACAGTGAGAATTTTGCCCACACCCCTGGCTCCTCTAGCTGTTCAGCTAGCACAGATCCAATGGTGAAAAAGTAATCAGGATGACATGTTCAATGAGAAAATGCAATCTGCCTGCTTGGAGAGGGTGTGATTAAGTGAGTGGAGGAAAATGCTGCTGCAAGAAATGTGAGCAGAGTATGGAGACAGGAGAATGTGCAAGGAATGCAAAGAGGAGACAGAACATCTTAAGGGTATCGTGAAGCTGATGATGTGCCTGGTAGACTTACAGGAGAGTCATGAAATGCACAGAGACCCTCTCTGGTCCATTCTGATCAACATTCTATCCTCACTGACAACATTCCATCCATAACCTCCTCTCCCAGGTTCCCTAGAACCAAGACGAGGTGGAAGTCTAGGGCACCTCATACTTTATCCCCAGGGATGACTCCCAGAACAAAAGCCTGTCATTCTCACATTTTTGTGATTGCTGGACTGTATTATGCCATTTCCCTCCCCCCACAAAGCTCCCACCACAAACTCCTTTTCTGTCTCTGCTTCCTTGTGTATCCTAAATAAAAATACATTATTTTCAACAACAGTATCTTTATTGCTGGTGTTGACAGGGGAGAGGAGGGTGTTTACAGGGTTTACCAGCAAGCACATTTAATGCAGGGAGCACCTAGTTAAGAGCAACATGCAAGTCTGCCTTCTTGTTGTCTGGTCATTTACAAACCTATTTTTCAAAGCTTCTCTGATTTGTAGGGCCCCTCACTGTATCCTCCTTATTACCCTGGGCTACGTCTACACTGGCCCCTTTTCCGGAAGGGGCATGTAAATTTCACCAGTCGTCGTAGGGAAATCCGCGGGGGATTTAAATATCCCCCGCGGCATTTAAATAAAAATGTCTGCCGCTTTTTTCCGGCTTTTAAAAAAGCCGGAAAAGAGCGTCTACACTGGCCCCGATCCTCCGGAAAAAGTGCCCTTTTCCGGAGGGTCTTATTCCTACTTATTCTTATTCAAAGTAGGAATAAGACCCTCCGGAAAAGGGCACTTTTTCCGGAGGATCGGGGCCAGTGTAGACGTTCTTTTCCGGCTTTTTTAAAAGCCGGAAAAAAGCGGCAGACATTTTTATTTAAATGCCGCGGGGGATTTAAATATCCCCCGCGGATTTCCCTACGACGACTGGTGAAATTTACATGCCCCTTCTGGAAAAGGGGCCAGTGTAGACGAGCCCCTGGTGTCTGGTGCTCATAATTCATGGCTAGGTGCTGTGACTCAACTCCTCCCCCACACCCTTGCATGAAATTTCCTCCATTACTGGAGCACACAGCTGGCTGCCACAACCATCAGAATGTTGTTTTTGCTGAGGTGTAACCTAGTCAATAAACTGCAAAACCTTCCCTGAAAATGTGCAAAACTGCTCCTTACTGTGGTCCCGGCTTCATGAACCACAGAAGCAAGAGGGTAGGCTGGGTCTCCAAGAATCACTTTTGGCTTTTTAACACCTCTGATGTTAATTCTCTCATCTGGAAAGAAAGTTCCATCATGCAGTTTTCTAAAGAGGCTGGGTTCCTAAAGATAGAGACGTCATGGACCTTTCCTGACCATACCACATTAATGTTGGTAAAATAGCACTTGTGATCCACCAGTGCCTGCAACACCATCAAGAAGTACCCTTTGTGTCTTATGTAATCTTTGGATAGGTGTGTGCAATCCATCTCTCATCCCACCACAGTTAGGAAACCCCATCACAGCAAAGCCCTCTAGTGTCACTAACCTTTGTAACAGGTTACTGATTACCTTGGCTACTTGGATCATAGCAGCTCTCTCTGACAATTTATCCACACCGAATTGATTTCCAGCTGACAATAGCTGTTTGGCATTACAAGCTTCCACTGGGCTTTTGTCACTCACTACTCAACTATCACAGTAGGTCTTATTCTGGTATTACTGTACTTCAGGGTAGGGGAAAGCAATTTGCAAACTTCCATGAAAGCGGCTTAACGCATGCAAAAGTTTTGCAGCCACTGCTGCTCATCCCATAGCTGCATAATTATGTGGTCTCACCAGTCTGTGCTTGTCTCATGGAACCAGAATTGGCATTCCACCATGTCAAGAGGTATTTTCTGGTACATTTTTCTGGATAAAGAGGGAAATATCTTGGGCCTTTTCATTTAATAGTGTAGACTGATTTGCTACTTTACATTTTTCTGAGAATTGCTACAGGCCCAGTATCCCTTTCTTAAATAAAGGGATAAGAACATAAGAATGACCATATTGGGTCAGACCAAAAAGTCTAGCCCAGTATCTTGTCTTCTGACAGAGACCATGCCGGAGGATCAACTGCTGCCAGCATCTGCTAATTGCTCAACTCAAGTGTTTCACACAAATGTCTGTTCATGGCCACCTCATACTCTTCCTCATTCTCGTGGGTCCCTGGATGGGCTCTGGGAATACTGCAGCATAAGACATGAGATGCTTACTATGATTACCATAGTATTTTGTTGCTGAATGGAGTCCATGCTTGCCCAACTAGGACATCTGCATGGATAACCTGAGAAAATGAGTGTGAAGAGATTGTTTACCATTGCTTTCAAGCAGGGAGAGTGGGAGAAGACAGGAGTGTCGTAGGACATTGTTGACATGTACCCAGAAACACCCGCTGCACTATTTTGGTCCCATCGAGCACTGGAAGACTAACTCAAAATGCAAAGGGATGGCAAGAACTATGGGAATCTACTCATAGTGCATCGCTATCAAAGTCAATGGTAGCCACCCTACTGAGGATGCACTACATCAAACTTGCACATGGTGGAGACATGCACCTCTGACTTTAAAAATCAGGTGCTAAAAATCCACTTTAATAAATTTGACCTTATCTCGTACTGTAGACAAGGCCTAGGGTCTTTGCTTCTTTGAGGAATATTAGTTTTTTAAGAAAGTTTATTTGACAGCATGATGTTTTACCAGTTCAGAACTCCTTGTACATAAATATAAGAAAGCTGCAATCTCTCTCAGAATGTTTACAACTCTTTTTATATGAAGGAACTCAGGGTATGTCTACACTACAATGTTAGTTCGAACTAACGGACGTTAGTTCGAACTAACATTCATAGCCGCTACACTAGCGCTCCGCTAGTTCGAATAATGAATCGAACTAGCGGAGTGCTTAGTTCGAACTAGGAAAACCTCATTTTACGAGGATTAAGCCTAGTTCGAACTTACTAGTTCGAATTAAGGGATGTGTAGCCCCTTAATTCGAACTAGTGGGAGGCTAGCCCTTCCCAGGTTTCCCTGGTGGCCACTCTGGCCAACACCAGGGAAACTCTATGCCCCCCTCCCAGCCCCGGACCCTTTAAAGGGGCACGGGCTGGCTACAGTGCCCGTGCCAGGTGCAAGCCTGCCAGCACCCAGCCAGCAGACCCTGCACCTGGCACGGCACAGAGCCACCCACCCGATGTCCCCCAGCCCACCCCCTCTTTCCGGGACCAGACTGGCGGCTCCCGGGAGCTTGCCCTGGACCGCAAGAGGCGGGCACCTTCCTGGGCTAGTGCGGACATCGTGGACCTCGTCCACGATCTCCGCACTAGGCATAGGAAAGTGGCCATCTAGGGCAGGAGAGCTGCCAGCCTGGCCACCCAGGAGCAGGTGTGCATGAAAATCAAGGGGGTCCACTGAGACCCCCGACCCTGAGCCCTGAGCTTACAATGGCCGTCCTGGGTCAGACCAAAGGTCCATCTAGCCCAGTAGCCTGTCTGCCGACAGCGGCCAACCCTAGGGACCCTGGAGGGGATGGACCGAAGACAGTGACCAAGCCATTTGTCTCGTGCCATCCCTCTCCAGCCTTCCACAAACTTTGGGGAGGGACACCACTCCTACCCCCTGGCTAAGACTACTCCATGGACCCAACCTCCATGACTTGATCTCACTTCCCTTTAAACTCTGTTCTAGTTGTAGCCTTCACAGCCTCCTGCAGCAAGGAGTTCCACAGGTTAACTATTTGCTTTCTGAAGAACAACTGTCTCTTACTAGTTTCAAGCCTGCTACCCATTCCTTTCCTTTGGTGTCCTCTAGTCCTTCTTTATGGGAACTCAGGAAGAACTTTTCTGAATGCACCCTCTCCACCCAACCCCTGCTTTTAGAGACCTCTATCCTGTCCCCGCTCCATCTCCTCTTTTCTAAGCTGAACAGTCCCAGTCTCTGTAGCCTTTCTTCATCTGGGACCTGTTCCCAACCCCTGATCATGTTAGTTGCCCTCCCCTCTCCCAGCCTCTCTCTTCCCCTCTCCCACCTCCTTTTCCCAGTCTCCCCCAGTTTTGTTCAATAAAGACAGAGTCAATGTTGGAAGAAACGTTATCTTTATTTTGTACATCAAGAAGAAGGGGGGCTAGGGAAGGGTAAGTGGAAGGAGGTGAGGGAGGAATGGGGTACGAGCCCCCGATGGGGAGGACTGGGCTGGCTCCGCGGGCTTCTGGGGGTGGAAGCTCTCCTGCAGCCCCCCGATTTCCCCCTCTCCCCAGATGGCAGCCTGCGGCAAGTGCTTCCGGGCTGATGGCCAAGTGGTGTGATGTGTCCAGTGTGGGTACTCCGGGCAATCCAAGCCAGGACTGCTTTGCAAGCGGGGCACCCCTTAGAACTGTCTGTCTGGGGTGGGGGTCGGGACCCTTTAAGCGCAGCCCTCGGCTAGCCTGAGACAGCATCTCCACGCTCTAAGTCCTCCTCTGATGCCCTGCCGACACTGCTTCCGGCCATCCTAAAGCCCTGTTCAGGGTCCACTCAATGTGGACATGCTAGTTCGAATTAGCAAAATGCTAATTCGAACTAGTTTTTAGTTCTAGATGCATTAGTTTGAATTATCTTAGTTCGAATTAACTAATTCGAACTAAGTTAGTTCAAATTAACGTTGTAGTGTAGACGTACCCTCAGATATTTATAGCCATGCACAATCATTCTCACAGGTACAAGAATATCCACTGGCATTTGAAATCAGTTAGGTAGTAAGATCTGAAGATATCCTTTAGGAAATATACTAATCATTGGAAAGTTTTAACTCATGTTAAAAGGAATGTATTTGAGCCCATCACTAACTCACTAGTCTTCCCCAACAGTTATATTTTTATGATTTTATACACAGGTTTGAGTTTTATGTGGTAACTAACTTAAAGAATGATATTGGCTATGTATAGCTGCAACTTCATATGGAAGGATTTTCATGAAGCCAGCTGGGTTGCAGGGCACCTCAGCATGAATATTGGGAGATTAGAAACTGAAACCAAATACTGAAGATGTCCAAAAGATATATTTATCCAATACGGCTATATATATGTGGATAATGGGATTGGATCCCATTTCACTAGAGAAAAACAGCAGAAAGCAGAGCTCTGCTGTATTCATACCACACTCAAACTTGCTCTATGCTGCCATCTTTTCCAATTAGAGACAGGGAAACAGCAGACAGGGCTTGATCCAGCATCCCTGAACAAGCAGGAAATCCCCCTCTGACAGAATGTTGTCTTCTGCACAGTTTTTAGTCATTTTACACTTTTGAATGTCAATGAGATGCTGGATCTAAGTAAGGCTACGTCTAGACTGCAGGCTTCTTTTGGAAGAAACTTTTCTGGATGAGATCTTCCAAAATAACTTCTTCCTAAAGAGAGTGTCCACACTGCAAAAGATCATTGAAAAGGTGATCTGCTTTTTCGAAAGATAGTGTCCACTCTGAATGGATGCTATCTCATATGTAAGCTGTAATGCTATGGATGGAGTGGCCACCAGAGCACCTGTGTTTTTTCCTCTTTCCTCTTCTTTTGAAAGAACTTCCTCTTCCCCGTCCATACAAACCTTTTCCCAAAAGAGCTCTTTTGGAAAAAGGCTTCTTCCTCATAGAAAGAGGTTTACCAATGTCAGAAAAACCCCTCTGTTCTTTCAATTTTTTTTGAAAGAAGCAATTGCAATGTGGACGTAAGTGAAGGTTTTTTTGGAAAAACAGCTGTTTTTCCAAAAAAAAACCCTGTACTGTACACACAGCCTAAAATAATCAGCCCTCCATTACCATGCTCGTGTTGGCTAGTGTTGAAACTCACTCACTTTGAGAGAGTCAGTCATACCTAAACACTGAGCACCATATGCCATGTAGATGTAATTAAATCTATGCCGTTTGGGTGTAGAATTCTACTACATCAGATTTTCTAGCACACAGATAAATAAATACATGAAGCAAAAGATAGTAGAAAAACAAGCCCTCAGTTGTAGCATATAGATACATTCTTTAAATCTGTCTTTCCCAAACTTTTTGACATCGGGGACCAGCAAACCCATTCACAAACTTTTGATGGAGCTGCAACATTTTATTTACATATTTGCATACTCATTATGCAAACAACGAATATGCAAATATTCAAATAAAATGTTGCTGCTCCAGCAAAAGTCCCAGCCCCCAGAATCCCGCAGTGCAAACCCTAACCCCTAGAATACTCCACCCCCCTGCACAGCACTAGCCACTGACCCCAGAGTCCCCTGCATCCAAACCTTCATTTGTAGCCTCTTGCCCTCAGAGTCCCCCACTATTAGCCCCACCCCAGAGCCCCCAGTGCCTGCCACACTCCCCTCACCCAGCCCTGTGCTGCCTCCCAGCCACCAGCTGAGTTCTGCTGCCCTCATTGCAGCAGTTCTCGGGGCTAGGGTTGGGGAACACCGCCCAGAGCCTCCTCTCCCAGCTACCAGGAAAAGACCCCTGCACTGCCTGGCATTAGTTGGCTGAGAGGCAGGGCAGGACATGCCTCTCCCAAGAGCCATGGTGGGAGGAGAGGTGCCGAGCACTGTTCCCTCATCCTCCAAACTGCTGTGGCACAGCAGCAAGCGTTTCGTGGCCCAGCGTCACAGACTGACAGTTGCGAACTGCTGCTATAAGTAGCATCTTTCTACTGTCCTGTCAGAATAATCTTCTAAAATGAAAACATAGATTTCATCCATTGCTAACAAATCTTTCTCCCACTATAAACAAAGAACAACAGCAACAACGAGAAAGATATAAAATCTTACTAGATTTGATTTCAGCTCAATACTGCAAATTTTGGAATTTTATTTGAGCAAAAATTGAAGGAAATTGAAGGGATTTTTATAGAAATCTTTAAGGCTTCTTTTTTAGAAGTTATAAATATCTCAACCATGATAGAACACAAATATTCATACTTGACTTTTAATTATTGTAGTATGAGAATTTAGAGAAACTATTTAAAATGAAAATGTATCCATGTGGTATTCCATTAGGGTATGTCTACACTACAGCACTAATTCGAACTAACTTAATTCAAATTAGTTAATTCAAACTAAGCTAATTCGAATTAGTGCATCTAGACCTAAAAACTAATTCGAATTAGCGTTTTGCTAACTTAAAATAGCAAGTCCACATTGAGTGGACCCTGAAACGAAGTTAAGGCTGGCTGGAACCACTGCCGGCAGGGCATCAGATTAGGACTTAGAGTGTGGAGCTGATGCCTTAGGCTAGCCAAGGGCTGTGCTTAAAGGGAACTGACTCCCACCCCGGACAGACAGTTCTCAGGGTTCCCTGCTTGCTTGTCTACCTTGATGAGGGACAGCAAAGAAGTCCTGACTTAGAGGGCCCTGAGTGCCCACACTTGCCACATACTACAAGTACAGAACTCGGTCATCAGCCCAGATGCACTTGCCGCAGGATGCCATCCGGGGGAATCAATCGGGGGGCTGTCAGGATCCAGGAGGCCCTGCAGGAGAGGTTCCACCCCGAGGAGCCTGCAGAGCCACCCCAGTCCTCCCTCACCTCCTTCCACTTAACTTTCCCTAGCCCCCTTCCTGATGTAAAAAATAAAGGACACGTGTGTTCAAAAATAGAAACTCTCTTTATTTAACAAAACTGGGGAGGAGGGGGAATTAACCTCTGGGGAGACTGGGAAAAGGAGGTGGGAGAGGGGAAGAGAGAGGGTGGAAGAGGGGAGGGGGAAACCTGGGAAGAGGGAGCTGGAAGGGGGAAGCCAGGGAAGGAGGAGGGGAAGTATAAAACTATGGTACGCCATATCTTCAGTACTGTGTACATATGTGGCCTCCTCACCTCAAAAAAGATATTTTAGCCTTTGAAAGGGTTCAGAAAAGGGCAACTAAAATGATTAGGGGTTTGGAACAGGTCCCATATGAAGAGAGGCTAAAGAGACTTTAAAGAGACTTTTTTGTTATTGTTAAAGAGACTTTTCAGCTTAGAAAAGAGGAAACTGAGAGGGAAATGATAGAGGTATATAAAATCATGAGTGGTGTGGAGAGGGTGAATAAAGAAAAGTTCTTCATTAATTCCCATAATAGAAGGACTAGAGGCCATCAAATGAAATTAATGGGTAGCAGGCTTAAAACTAATAAAAGCAAGTTCTTCTTCACACAGCACATAGTCAACCTGTGGAACTCCTTGCCACAGGAGGCTGTAAAGGCTGGAACTATAACAGAGTTTACAGAGAAGTTAGATAAATTCATGGAGGTTGGGTCTATGGAGTGCTATTAGCCAGGGGGTAGGAACCTGGGGGTAGTATCCCTGGCTTCTGTTTGTGGAAGGCTGGAGATGGATGGCACGAAACAAATCGCTTGGTCATTATCTTCGATCTATCCCCTCTGGGGTACCTGGTGCTGGCCGCTTTCGGCAGACAGGCTACTGGGCTAGATGGACCTTTGGTCTGAACCAGTACGACCGTTTTTATGTTCTTATGTTCTAAGCCCAGGGCTCAGGGTCTCACTGGACCAACTTGATTTTCATGAAAACCTGCTCCTGGGTTCGCATGTGGCCTTTGCTGGCCAGGCTGGCAGCTATCCTGTCCTAGACGGCCACTTTCCTGTGCCTAGTGCAGAGATTATGGACGTTGGAGGCCTCCCCCCAAATCTGGATGAGGTCCATGATCTCCGCACTAGACCAGGTGGGCACCCGCCTCTTGCGGCCCTGGACAGGCTCCTGGGAAATGCCAGCCTGGTCCTGGGAAGAGGTGGAGGGCTGGGTAGCAGCGGGTGGCTGGCTCATGCGATGCCAGTTGCAGGGTCTTGTTACGTGAATACTTTTAATAAGTACCAACAGATCAAGGATGCCAAAGGTGTAAGAGGTCACCAGCTTCCGCGGCTCCACTATCGTCGAAGACTGGTAATATTCAAGGATTTCAGGGGACTTCCCCTCCTTATCCTTTAGGTTATTGTATAACGGGGACTGCCCCCGGGTTATTGTTAAACCGAGATATTGTGTGTTAAATTTTTACTTTGTTGAACAATATAGTCCTGTTGTTATAAAATTTATACCTGGGACTTATGTTTTCATTCATTGCGGTTCGCACTTTAAACGGTGAATAGATACGGATAGAGGTCCAATCTGTTTTACCATCCCTAGAGGATTGGGAAGTGCCGAGCACTTCTTTGAGGATTGCCCTCTTACACCTTTGGCATCCTTGATCTGTTGGTACTTATTAAAAGTATTCACGTAACAGTTTGGCGACCGCAGCAGGACCTCTCTTAAAGTGCAATTAATTGGATTTTTAGTTTGCACAATATCTCGAGTTAACAAAGGGTTTCCCTGGGTGAATACTGTTAACGTTGTGGGTTTAGGTAGATAAAGGTAGCTAGGAGGGGATAGGTATCCCTGGGCCGTGGATTGGCCACCCATAGTTTGGGGTCCCCAGGAACCACCAAACTGCCCAATGCCTTTCTTAATCCTGACTGAAAACGGTTCACACTCATCTCAGTCCCTGTGCCTTTAAGAGGCCTAGCATAGGAAGTTAAAGCCTAGAATTAAGTAGTAGTCTCAGTTCGAACTACTAAGTTCGAACTGAGGTAGGCTTAGGTTAGGTTAAATAAGGTCAGTGTTTCAAGAGAAGTCTGAGTTCGGAGTAGCTCGAGGCAAGCAATTCAAGCCTTGAGCAGAGTCTCACTGTCTTAAGGCTTAGTCCTTCTGGGTGGTTCGACTCTGAGGAGTTCGAACCAGAAATCTGGAACTCTCTGCATATTTTCAGAGAGCCCCTCTTGGTTACCTGGTCCAAGAGCCCGTGGTCCATAACAGAAGTAGTTCGAATTTGAGAGGTATCGAACTAAGAGGTTTGGACTAACAAGCCAGAAACCTCATTTAAACCCCTCATAAAAGTTTTCCTTTGAGGGTTCCGAATGTTCGCAGTTCCGCCATTTTGGGTTGGCGTGGAACGTTCAGGGTAATTTAAATAGGTTAACATTTGCATAGGGTGATTTGCATATTGGAACGTTGCCTAGCACGGAACGTTCATTGGCGTTGCTTGGCAACCACCGCTTACTGCATGCAGCACCTTAAAGGATCAGCGCAGCTTACTGTGCAGGGTTCCAAGGCATACCAAACCCAAACTGCACAGTTATTTTTGATAGTTTTAAGGTAAATTCTGTGGGACAGTGAGGCTTGATCAACCTACTGTACCCAATAACCCCAGAATTTATCAGGTTTCATCCAGCTTTGTGAGTTGGTGAGTAGCTCAAAGAGTCTAGCCCGACGTGATGGCGACCAAAGTATTTGGACTTGAAGGCTGTCGATCCCTGGAGCAGTCTAATAAATGTTGTCTTGAGTCAGATATTAATGAATATGTAAAGAATGTAAATGTTTGGGATGTTACTGAGTTAATTGGTGTTAAAAGCCTAAATAATTTTAAGGTTATGTGGGAAAAGTACATAACTAGTAAACCAAAACCTAACAAAAAGACAAAGAAAAGAGCTCTCATTCACCGTCTGGCTGTGATAACCAAATCCCTGAATGAGGAGGTACAAAGCTTAGGAAAACAATTTAAGGATGCTCAAGAAGTAAGGTTGTTACAGGATGCAACCATTGAAAATTTAAAATCTGATTTGGAGAAAAGAGAAAAGAAATATGAATTGATTTGTATGCAAAAGGATGCTTTAACTCGGCAAATGGAAGAAGTCATGAGTAGATGTCAGTATCTAGAGAAGGAATTATCCGATAATGCAGTCAAGTTTAATGATTCGAAGGCAACTATTAGATAACAAGAGGCAACAGGTTTCTGTATTGGCAGATCACACCAAATGTCAGGAAAAGATTGTGGAACTGGAACAAAAATTGGGTCTGGCAAGAGGATTTGTCTCTGCCATAAACAAAGGAATAGAGAAGGACATTTATGAAAACACCCTTCTAACCAAACAGTTAGTAGAAGGCATGATGGAACCTATAATTACCACCGAAGTGTTCCACCCTGGAAATCCAACTCCAGTGGTGAAATATGAGAGGAAGATCTTATCACCGGAACAAGCGAGAGCCGTAGGGCAAAATTTGGGACCTTGTAGAAGATCCAATGCGCTTAATTGGATGGCAAAGCTGGCCAGAACCAATTTGACTAGTGATGATATTCTTGTGGTCTTAAGAGAATGCTTACTACCTGAAGATTTCATTGCATTCCCTGCAGACCTTGCCACTACCATCAATCCCGACTTCAACATGATGTTTAAAGCTATTTATAATGTGTTTTACCCGAATGATGATATTTGAGGTAGATATTATGCAGATAAACAGCTTGAAGGAGAGAGGACCAAACTATACTTCATCCGAAAAGAACTGCTACAAAGATTGGCAGGCCTAGCTAAAGGAACAAATGGGGAAACAGTCCACGACACTCCTGAATTTAGAAGATGTCTGTTTAAAGGGCTCATTCCATCCATCAAAGCATCATTGAGTGGTCTAGATATCGACAGAGTGTCGTTGGATATTATGAAGAATAGAGTCAGGGAAGTGTTTGAATGGCAAGTGCAAGCCGGATTGATAAAAATTACCATGCCTCACAAGAAGATATCCGAGGTAAAGGATGTGAGAACTCAGGGAATGGGTAGAAGAAGACCACCTCCAGTTCCGAGGAAAGATCAGAGAAATAATATATACAAACAAAATAATGATAGAGAATCTTTACCTTTCCAGCCGACTAAGATGTTTAAAGGTAAAAGAGAAGATCTAGTTACCACTAGACAGATCCTCGCCAATAGACTAGCTAGATACCTCCCATGGCCTAAGGTATGGGAGATGGAGATTGATGAGATATTCATTGAGTTGGCAAGACTGGAGACAAATGTTTCCCCAATGATATCCCAGGGACAAAACCCTCCGATATCAGCCATTGATACTGCTCAATATTGAAGAAGCCTGAATCGGCCTCTGCCCCTAGAAAATCTTACTGAAATTAGTTATGATGTATTTGGAAGACTCACAATTTCAGTGGAATTAGAAGGCCGATTTGGAAAAGTAATACAAAGAATGTTGGTGGACACAGGGGCATCCACTAGCATAATCTGTACACAAGCATCTCCAACAGTAAGACAATCTAAGTTTACCTTCTTTAAGATATTGCAATCCTATAATGGAAAAAAATCAAAAGTGCCCTTTGCCAGTGATATCACTTGTAGAATAGGGAATATGGAAGCTAGACTGCTAATAGGTCTTCAAGATCTAGATGGCACCGGCATATTAGGAAGTGACATAATGCGAAAACTCGGTCTCATTATTGATCTACCAAATAGACGAGTCCGACGGGCAGAATTTGACAGAGCAGATGCTGCTGTGGTAATTTCCAGTGGACATCGCCTAGGTGCAATCAAGGCAAGTGAAGGTTTAAAAATACCTAACTGGGATGAAGATATCCAAGAAGCAATTAAAGATCAGCTGGCAATGTTTGCCACACACAAGCAAAGTTGTGGGAAAACCAGTGAAGTTGTGGAAGTTCCTGGTCCGGATCCAAAACCGCTAAGGCAATATCGCTACCCTTCAGAAGCAGAGAATGGAATAGAGGAGACTATCAACAACTTAGTCTCCCAGGGAGTTTTAATTAAGACACAAAGTCCCTGTAATTCACCCATATGGCCCGTGCTTAAAGCAGACGGAAAAACGTGGAGGTTGACAGTGGACTACCGGGGTGTTAATAAAGTGACCCCGAGGATGGCTCCTATTGTGGCCAAATTTCCGGAAATCATGGCCCAAATTGCTGAAGGTGCAAGATGGTTTTCAGTCATCGATATAAGTAATGCATTCTTCTCGATACCAATCGCCCCCTCTGCTTGGCATAAGTTTGCATTTACTTTCAAGGACCAACAGTATACTTTTACAAGACTACCACAAGGTTTCCACAACTCGCCAACGATATGTCACAGAATCATTCGGAAGGTCCTGAAAGATCTGCCAAGTGCCAAGCATATTATGTCATATGTTGTTGACATATTAATTGCTACGGAAGACCAGAAGTCTCATTTGAAGGTATTAGAAGAGGTATTAGCTGCCTTACGAAAAGCAGGGTTCTTAATTAACCCAGAAAAGGCACAGCTTGTGAAGAAGAAAGTAAATTATCTAGGTGTACAGCTTGGACAAGCTGGAAGAAAACCAGACCAAGCAAGAGTGTAGCTGATCTCTAAGCTACCAGCGCCCACCAACGTACACAGCCTCCGGACCTTTTTAGGTCTAGTTGGTTTCTCTCAAGATTTTATCGAGGAGTTCGGCAAAAACGCCCGACCACTCCACAAACTGTTAAATAAAAGGCAAGAGTGGGAATGGGGCGAAGAGCAAAAGCAAGCTTTTCAATACCTCCGAACAGCTTTAATGAAAGCACCGGCACTAGCTTACCCGAATCCAGATAAGGAGTATCATCTATCCCTAACTGCAGGCAAGGAGGCGATTGGAGCGGTTCTGTTACAAGAACAGGGTACCTCGTTAAAGCCGGTAGCCTATGGCTCTAAAACTCTGTCCGGCTGTGAAAGACAATATTCAGCGTGTGAAAAAGAAGTATTGGCTCTAACGTGTGTGCTGATCCATTGGGAATGCCTAATTGGAAAGCCACCCATCGTTTTGAAAACCAGTCATACCCCCGTACGATACATCATTTCCGGCCAGGCTAACAATGGCCGAGTGAGTCATCCAAGGCTAGCGAAATGGACGCTAACCTTGATGAACCATGACATCAAAGTTGAGCCAACAAAGAACTTGCCAATGGTTCCCGCAGTCCTTGCAACTCCAATAGATCCTGGACAAGATCATCAGTGTCCACTTCCAGAATCTGGAAAATCAAAGGTCAAGTCACCGTTTGACCTCCTAACTAAATATGAAGATGTGAAGAACAATGCCACACAAATATATGTGGTTGATGGCAGCTGTTATCGACATGAGGGCAGTGTAGTCACTGGTGTGGCAGCTCTCCAAGCGTCTACAGGGAAAAAGATTCAAAAACTTGTGAATATTCCATCAGCGCAAGCTGCAGAGATTATTGCTATCATTTTAGCTTTAGAGGATGCTGACACTCAAGAAAATCTGGCTATTTGCACTGACTCAGATTGGGTGCTCCGATCATTCATCGACTGGATGATCGTCTGGAAAGAACAAGATATGTGCACAAATGATAAGCGACCAGTAAAGTATGC
The DNA here is from genome assembly GCF_052426305.1 of Pelodiscus sinensis. Classification (NCBI taxonomy): domain Eukaryota; kingdom Metazoa; phylum Chordata; order Testudines; family Trionychidae; genus Pelodiscus; species Pelodiscus sinensis. The sequence continues at coordinate 49,986,898 of NC_143054.1, forward strand.
CCAGCTATTAAATCATGCTTGGAGCCTCGCCGAAGAAAGGAGGGGTGAGACCTATCTTTTCAAGGTGCGTGCACATCGAAAAGATCAAAAAGAGATATCCATGCTTAATAATGAAGTCGATTGGTTAGCCAAACAAGCTGCCAGGTTAGGAAATGATCAGATCTGGAAATTGCCAACACATCAAGAAGAAATCGTTGCTGTAATCGATGTTCCGCCATTGAAAGATACTGTGGACATTGTAAAGCTACAGAATATAGATAGAGAGATTATGGAATTGCTAAGACAAGGGCGAAATAGAAGTTATATTATTAAACGTCATGAAAAAGGACCAGTGATGGCTCATGAAGTCATGGAGAACAGGGAGGATCAATCTTATCCTCTTCTAATAATGCCAACAACTCTAAGAAGGGACTTGATAGAATTAGCGCACGTCCAAGGCCATTTCAGTCTAGAAAAGACCTTATCCCGCATCAAAACAGTGGCTTGGTGGCCTCAAGTGAGGGCGGATACCGAGAAGTATATCAACAATTGTCTGAGGTGCGCCCAAAACAATCCAAAATTGGTTAACACCCACGTTCTCCTAAAACACCAATCGATAGATGAACCCTGGAGACAGATCCAAATTGACTACATTGGGCCGCTCCCTAGGACGGGAAAAGGGAACGAATATTGTTTGGTAATAGTTGATCCATTTACCAAATGGATTGAGGCCATTCCAACAAGGAATTCTACAGCCAAAACAACGGCTAGAGTGCTACTGAATGAAATATTTTCAAGATACGGGATACCGATAGTCATCGATAGTGACCAAGGGTCACATTTCACAGCTGAGATAATCAGGCAGCTGTGTATTGCACTAAATATCAAGCAACGTTTCCATATTGCAGGACACCCACAGTCCTTGGGACTTGTAGAAAGATCGAATCGTGTCCTGAAGACAGCTCTAAGGAAAGTAGTGGAAACGTCGGGAAAGCAATGGGATGTACATCTCCCGCTTATTCTAATGGCAATACGATCTACCATGCGGGCGCATAGTTATACCCCTTACGAGGTCCTATTCAGCTGCTTGATGCGTACGCCAGAAGTTTGGTGGGTTGAAGGAGGGGTGCCACCTGAAAGTTTTCACCCTCGGATCAAAACCTCCGAATACCTGAAGCGGCTGTTGGAAACAATAAGCGATATTCAGAAGTCTGTAGCAATCAATCTGGGAAGTAACATCTGGAAGATGGATAAAAGACTGGGAGATGAATTAAAATTCCACAAGTGGAATGTTGGTGACAAGATTTTATACCGGCATTTCAGTGAAAAGAGCCATCCTCTTTCGCCTCGGTGGATGGGACCGTGCTACATCATCAATAAAGCAGGTCCCACTGTCTATCAAATAGAAATCCCCACCAAAAAGAACCGAAAAATCATAAAGTGGTTTCACTCATCCCAACTGAAAGAGTGGAAAGGAGATTAAAGAAGAAACTTAAATGGAAGATCGCTAGGAAGGAAGAATATGGAAACATCGTTGGAGACGTAGGTTATATTAGTATTACATCTATACTAACCAATCCCTTAGGTTTGATCATCATTTATATCACCATATTGACCATTTATGTAATAGCTTTGTCCTGTTATTTCTGTTGTCCACCAAGAAAATTGTCCGAGAAGGTCTTTGCATTCGAATCTGCCTAAATTAATGTGATAAATATCTTCATTTTCCTTTCGATCTTTATCAAGGAGGGGAAATGTAAGGCAGAAATGCTGAATAGAGGAATGATCTGAGTAAATTTTAAGGCCTGCCTCCTGTAATGGATATAAGTGATGTAATATAGCACTATGTACTCTTGTCAATGCTGTGAAGAATTGTGAATTATAAGAAAATGTTTGTAAGACCATTAATAATGGAAAAGCTGTTTAAAATGTAGTTTTCCAAAATGGAGTCCAAAACTCCATTTTGTACCTAGAACTTTGCAGATTTGTCTTTTACAGTTAGGTATGGCACAGAATGTGCAGGTGGAATATTTGAGTTCAAAACCTGAGCTACCTGTCAGTTAAATTTGCATAAGTATGAATATGCATGAGCACTTCTATCAGCCAATCAATTCATACCACGCTGGAAAAGCATCCTTGCTAAATCCAATCAATTTAAAACATCTAGGTAATGAATATGTATGAGACCACCCTATATAAGTTTGGACCGAACATCAGTTTGTGCTAGTTCCCGGACATAGCTGGGGCCTGTAGCGTCGTGGGTTCGTCGGGTTAGTAGAGCATCCTAGCCTGGGCTCTTTTCCAGAAAGAATACCTTAATGGTATTTGTCATATACAGGATCTGTTAGTATCTTAATGGTACTAGGTATCCTTGTGGTACCGGACATCTTTATGGTGTTCTAGTTCTCTTCCTTGGGTTACATGACGGAAGGTCTTTTTCCCACTTTAGTTAGTGTAGTTTAGTTCTTAGAATAGGATAGATCTCCCATGTGTCATCGACAGGTGCGTCGGTCAACGTAAGGTCGGCCGTCATCGTGTTTGTTCGACGGGTGCGTTTGGAGAGTGTAGGCTTTTATTTTAGGGTTAGGATAGGTTAAGTACAGGGTCTACCATTGCTGGTTCGAAACGCTACCGAAGAGCGTGAAAAGGGCTGACGAGAGAACGATCCGTGGAAGACAAATCGCCGGTCGTCGTTCCCAATTCCTGCCTTCGTGGGACTATCCTGTCTCAAATCGCCCGACGAGGGATCGCCTGGTTGTTCCTCGCCCGAGGCTCCAAAACAGCCAAAGGCTTGAGGTCACCAGCTTCCGCGGCTCCACTATCGTCGAAGACTCTGGTAATATTCAAGGATTTGAGGGGACTTCCCCTCCTTATCCTTTAGGTTATTGTATAACGGGGACTGCCCCCGGGTTATTGTTAAACCGAGATATTGTGTGTTAAATTTTTACTTTGTTGAACAATATAGTCCTGTTGTTATAAAATTTATACCTGGGACTTATGTTTTCATTCATTGCGGTTCGCACTTTAAACGGTGAATAGATACGGATAGAGGTCCAACCTGTTTTACCATTCCTAGAGGATTGGGAAGTGCCGAGCACTTCTTTGAGGATTGCCCTCTTACACCTTTGGCATCCTTGATCTGTTGGTACTTATTAAAAGTATTCACGTAACAGTCTGCTGGCTGGGTGCTGGCAGGCTTGCAACTGGTACAAGCACTGTAGCCAGACCATGCCCCTTTAAGGGCTCTGGGGCTAGGAGGGGGGCAGAAGAGTTTCCCTGGTTTGGCCCAGAGGGGCCACCAGGACAACCTGGGAAGGGCTAGCCTCAGGTAGTTCAAAATTAAGCTACACAGCCCTTAATTCAAACTTCTTAATTCAAACTAGGCGTTAGTCCTCGTAGAATGAGGTTTACCTAGTTCAAATTAAGCGCTCCGCTAGTTCGAATTAAATTTGAACTAGCAGTTTGTATGTATAGACGCTATTAAAGTTAATTCGAACTAACGGCTGTTAGTTTGAATTAACTTTGTAATGTAGACATACCCTCAAATATGTACATTTCTATAGCTTTTTATTTGATTTTTTGTGGGGGAGGGGATTTCTCCTCTGCTCTATTCAGAAATAAATGTCACTGATACAATAACCTGTGCTGTGCATGGATGATGTGAAAGAGTTACGTGATCATGGGGGTCTGGATGTTTTATGATGTGGGATTAGCCAGAGCTATTAGAAGCAGCTGCAACTATGGGCTGAGTGTCCCCTTAATAATCAATGTTGATGGTATGCAACAATATTCCTCCTGCAATGAGGTTTACCAGCTAATTCGAATTAGGGGCTTTAAATCGGACTCCCATTTCACTGCCACGTGTAGACGAATTTCTAAAATGAATTTCTAGTGAATTTCTAAAATGGCGACCGGCTGGGAACATGCAAAGCAAGCGCGGGATATTTAAATCCCAGGCTTGATTTGCAGCTTCGGTATGCTTCATTTGCCTCCCTACTTTGAAGTAGGGGGCAAATGTAGACATACCCATACAGAGCAGGGCAGAAAAAAACGTAATGAATCCCTCTGGAATTAAAAACAAAAAACAAAAAAATATACCTTGACTGACTTAGACTATAAAGTCTGCAAGCAGGGACCATTTCTTTGTGATGGGATTAAAAGAACCTAAAATAATGAAGCTGTAATCCCTGACTGAAAATTCTAAATACTACTGTAATAGTGAAAATACCACTACTAAAAAAAAAAGCCACTCTATGCAGATGATAGCCCACACCTTATACTGTGTAATTGTAATTGCAATTACAAAGGCCCCATTTTTGTAAGTACTGCATAGGAGACCATGCTTGCACCTCCAAAAATTGAGATGCAACAAGCAAGCATAACAGATAAGGAGGTGAAAAGAAGTGACCAGGGAATGGTAATAAACATTTATCAACCAAGCAATTTAAAATTAACACAATAATGTCCAAAAGATTACACAAAATAGAGCTGCAAGTTTTCATTAATAAGTTATTTTCACAGGAGGCTGCAGTGATAGTAAATGAAAATTCTTGTAAAGGAAAACAAGGGAATAAAGTACTAGCTATGGGCCATCTAGTCAAACATTCAATTATTGACCCACATATTCTCATTTAAAGTACAGCAGACTGTCTATAACCAGATTATCTATGCTGCTTGTGTTGTTTTCCTTGGAAATATATATTATTAGTTGTGCTAAAAACAAGGCTCTTTCAGATCTGGGCTATTTATTTAAGAGAAAAACCCTGCACATAGCAGCTATTGTTCCTTTGATCAAGGAAACCTACTTACTATCAGACAGCCAGTAAAAGATGCATATTCAATTAAAGCATGGAGACAGGAAGTTAGATTGTCATTTCTTGCTCAGGTACTACCTGGAATTAGTCCTTTCATATTTGGAAATTATTCTCCTGTTAGAATCAAATAATAATGCTTGCAATTTACATAGTGCCTTTTCCTTTTCAAATCACTTTACAAACATTATCTATACATGCATTAACTAGCCTCACAACACCTTTGTGAAAAGGAGATGCACTTACATTTCCTGATAGCAAAAAGGGGGTCAGGTAGTAGACCATTTGCCCAATGCCATATGTTAAAATTGGAAGTAAAACTCTCTTTTTCCCACCTCCAATTGTATATTCATATAACTAGAACATGTTTTACAAATCTAGTTTCTCAGAACAACACTAAACATGTAACTGCAAATGGCAGTGAAGAAAAGGTTCAAAAGTCAATGGTCATTTAAAAATTATGAGAGCCTTAATTGCTCAGAGCTATGGTCTTTGTAGCCCAGTATCCTGTCTTAAACAGTGGCCAGGGCCAGATGCTTCAGGAAGAATGGATAGAACAGGGGAGATTTGTGTGATCCATCCCCTATTGTACAGACTCACTTTCGGACCGTTGGAGGATTAGGGATAACTGGACCATGGGGTTGCATTCCTGACCATCATGACTAATAAATCTTGACGGACCTGTCCTCCATGAACTTCCTTAATTCTTTTTTGAACTGAAGTATAATGTTGACCCACAAAACATCTCATAGCAATGAATTCCACCAGGAGACTGTGTTATATAGAGTAGTATCCGCTTGTGTTTGTTTCAAACCTCCTGCTTATTAATTTCACTGGCTGACGCACTAGGTTCTTGTGATATGTGAAGGGATAATAACACTTCTACATTCATCTTCTCCATACCATTCATAATTTTTAAGACCTCTATAATATCCACCCTTAGCATATGTCCACATTACACGGTTATTTCGGGATACTGGAGGAATCCCAAAATAGCTACTCCACGTCTTAACAAGGGACCCATTATTTAGAAATATTTCAAAATAATTGGCACGTTATTTCAGCATCCCAGTAACCCTTGTTCCATGAGGGTTAAGGGATGGCTTGAAATAGTGCTTTATTTTTAAATTCAATGGATATAAGATACGCAATTTGCACTATGCAAATTGCATGTCTTATTTTGAGTGTAGGGTGCTATGTAGGTACACCCCAAGGGTACATCTACACAGCAAAAAATTTTCAAAATAGCTATTGTTATTTTGAAATAACTTAGTCCACGTTTACACAGCAGGTAGTTATTTCTAAATAATATCAAAATGCTGTCATGCTAGAGGACTTCTGTAACCTTCATTGTACAAGGAGTAAGGGAAGTTGGAGGAAGAGTGCTCTATTTCAAAATAAGTGCTGTGTAGACACTCCTAATTTTGAAATATGCTATTTCAGAATAAGCTGTGCAATTGACATAGCTCAATCTGTGTATCTTATTTTGATTTAAGCTCTGCTGTATTGATGCACCCTTAATGACCTAGCTACTAATGCTGATTGAAGCTACCAGGGTCCCTTTTTCACTTGGTGGTCTAGTCTAAAAACAGATTCCTGCAATCCTATTGACCATGTCTCCCTCATCTTCCTCCCTTTCAATGAACCTTCTCCCTTCAATATCCCTCCTAACCATTCCCACACAACTATCATCCACATATTGTTTTCTATTTGCTCATTTTGCTACCCCTTTCCCCATTCTGACTATTTTGTCTATATTAAGTCTTTGGCTCAAGTCTAAATTTTAGTTCTTCTGTCAATTGTGTCCAAGGTCTTGGCCAGTTTGGAAATCCTAATCCTCCCTCTTATTTGGGCTCCAGAAAAAGTATCCTGAATTAAGCAGACCCAGTCTGTTTACTGAGACCCACTGCTTCCTCTCTGGGCTACTTCTTACTTTGTTCATCTCTTCAGTAGCCCCTTCCAGTGTTCACTGTATACCTACATTCTTCTCATGCTTCCCAAGGTCGTAAGCGTCATGCTTCCTTCATGGATATAGTCCACCAGATTCTCATATGGGTCTCCAATAAATCCCCAAAAATATATAATTTCTATTTTGAAATCCACCATAGGAGGAGCTAACTCTTATTGCCTTTCAAATTATATTTTCTCCTCATTTCAAGCAGACCATGCTCACAGATTAATAAACAACAACAAGCTCCTGTCTCCTCGGTCATTAGCTAAATTTTCTGATTCCTTTTTTAAGGAAATTTGAACCCTTGTTAAGAAACCTTCTTAAAACCAGCAGGTTTAATTGAACTCTCAAACTCCTTGTTAAACCTCCAGTGTCAATGGGGTTTTACACTGCATCACAATAGGGACAGGATCTTTTCTGTGTCTGAACAGCACCCAGCACATTAATCTGATTAGTGTGATGGGTGCTTAATCAATTCCTATATTAATTGATTAATCAAATATAGGAATGTCATATGTAGGAATATTTTACAGAATTGGGACTTACATTTCAAACAAACAGAGAAACAAAGAATCGGAAATCCAGAAAAAAAATTTAAGCCTGGCATAAACCAAACTAACTAACTAACTAACTAACTAACTAACTAACTAACTAACTAACTAACTAACTATTTTAAAAAACCACATTTAGTCAGATTTAGTTATATATAGATGCTTTTTTTATCCTGAAAGAATTTACTGTAATTTTTGTTTGTTTTGTTTAATTGTATGATTTAGAATGAAAATCTGGCAGGTAATTTTTTCTCTGAGCTAGATTATTGTTTATCAAACTTCTTCATAGACAAATGGTCCCAAAAAGTCTTCATATTTACTTTTACAAATAATAGCAATGTGTTTTTCAAGATGCAGACAAGATGCTCTTACTTTACAGTATTTTATAACATCCCAATAACAGCAGTTCAACTAATGTAAAAGTGACTTTACTCAGAGTAATGCAGAGTAATGTAAAAGCTTATAAATCCTTACCAGATGGGCAATTGCATTTGAAGCCATTCATTACATCTTCACAGGTTCCTCCATTCCTACAGGGCTTGTCCAGACATTCTTCCAAGCTCACAGAGCACGTTTCTCCTGAAATTGCAGATAAAGAATAGATGATAAATTGTGCAGAGCTGTTAAAAAAACAGTAACAATATTTGCAATGTAAAAGCGATATCTGAATACTGCAGTTTAAATGCTGACCTGTGAACATGCACTTACTATTGCATGCATGGCCTGATAGATGTACTGCATGCTATGCATTTTTCTGCTTCATTAGTTACAGTGGGTCCATTTTGACAGGCACCATTCAAACTGTGATACTTGTAGAGAAATAGAAAGCTTTAATCTATCTATTTGTATGTCTGTCTGACTGTCAGCTGAATTTCTCAAGCTGGGCACCTTGGGTACCACAGCATATAGTAATTTACTAATTTTGTCTATTCTGTTATTATTTGTCTGTCATAAATGTGTGTTCAGATACTATAAGTTGAAATAATTCTGCCTGAAATTATATAAATAAAGGAAACATTAATTAATCCTACATTGGACGGACTTGTGACTCAGTTTCCCAACTTTTACCCTCTACAAATTTCTTTATGTGAACTATTTTCATGTACCACTTTTCTTTTTGGGAGAAGAAGCTCAGTCTCTAAGGGCCAGATTTCAATTCTCATTCACACAGGTAGTGTTTTCTATATATCCATCAAGTGACCATTTTAACTTTTCTTTATTTCTTTTTAACCAGGATTATTTCGCATTGCTTCTTTACCCTCTCTGTGTGCTTTCAGACTTTCACTTTTTTTGCCAGAGCTCATATATTCCTCCATATATAAAGAGTGCCCTAAGCAAAAGCTTTAGATTAAGTAACCAAAATTAATTCAGAAAAAGCATTTTATCTTTCCTATCACTACCAATAAAGTCCATGTTATGTCAAGGCTTCATAAGAAAATGCTCAGTCTGCTTTTTCTGAACATATACTAATATACATTATAGCACTCCACAAACTTAATATGGATACATACACCAGGAAACAAATTTCTAATAGTGTGCAGTACAACCGTTTTCCAGCTTAAAACAATATAGAGACTGCCACAAGTCTTTTTTAAATTATTATGCTTTTGTATATCTATGACCAAATTAGGTTGATGTGAATTCTACTCTTAATTTAGAATAATACTAAGATGATAAAAATTGTGGTCTAATAACAATGGTGCTGATTTTATGCCTGGAGGCTGTTATTACAGCTAAATTGCTTCATTTGACAAAGAAGCAATTATATGCCACTCAGCCTCATCTGATTTATCAAACATTGAAAATACCTTTCTCATAACTGTTGAAAACATTTGCAAAAACTTCCAAGTGGCTTATAGCCTAATCTAGCCAACATCATTTGCATCACAATCTATGAAAAGAAAACCAGAACAAAAACATTGGCTGAAATATTTAATGCCATGTGTGCCTTTGAAAACAACCCTATTATAACAATTCCCAGAAATGTTTTCTATAGTTTTATATAGTTAAATGTTTTATGTGGTTTTATTTTCTGGACATCTTAAAAATATTGGCCAGATATAATATGCAAATACACACAAACGTATTAGGACATATACACATTCATTTAGAACACTGATAATTTGCCCTAATTTTTGTCTGACATGTACTAAAGAGCAAACTAGTTATTTTATCCAATTCTAAGGCCATTCCTTCACTCCTCAGAAATCACTCTAGTTTCCTCCTTCTGATTTCCCTAGCTTTTCAAAGAAAACTTTGCTATCTACAGTTGTGGAAAAGAGATGGCATTTCATTTGAAGATGTTCACCACCTAGGGTGACCATATTTCCCTATACTGAATATGAAACACCTGGTAAAATTACTTATATTCAAACAAATTCAACAGCAATCAATCATACAAACATTTAAATTACATCAAGCTGACTGAGTCTCTGTTAAAAAGAAATACTGTGTAGTTGGATCCTATTTATTTACTGTCTTATCTTTAAGGCTTTGAGGTTTACACAGATAGGAGTGACACACACACAGGGGGAGAAGTCGTACACATACCCCCCTCTATACCTGTGTCACGCTGTGGCGGTGACTGACAAACCTGACCATCCGTGCCCAGCACTCTCTGTCTTGCACCACATCTTCCCAAAGCACAATGTGTGGGGGCACATGGTTTCACATGCCCCCAATTCCTGCCAGTATTAACACCAGAAGTAGCCTTTTATCATTGTGCAGGACTGAAGGAAAGGAAGCTGATCAAAACTCAGGGGAGGAGGAGTGGGGGAAGGGATAAGAACATAAAAACAACCATACTGGGTCAGACCAAAAGTCCATCTATCCCAATATTTGTCTTCTGACAGTGGCCAATGCCAGATGCCTCTAGAGGGAATGAACAGAACAGGGAATCATCAAGTGATCCCTCCTGACAGAGGCTAGGAACACCATTCCTATCCATCCTGGCTAGTAGCCATTGATGGACCTATCCTCTATGTAGATGCGAGCAGCTTTTCCTTTCCTGCCCACACAGCACTGAAAGGCAACTAATACCTCCAGGCTGCTGCTGGGCATGGATATAATCCATATTCCTCTTGTCATTCAGCTACAGCCTGGGCAGGAAGGGGATAAACCCTAAGGCTACACTGCACTGGACCCAGGGAACCCTACTGCGTGGGCTTCAGTGAATCAAACCAGAAAGATGGCTCAGCAGAGGATGATGCCGAGGCAACAGAGCAGCCCTATGCACCCTGGGGGCAGGACCAGGAGCGGGGCCTGAAGAAGGTACTAAGCCCCTACCTCAGAGGCTGCTGTGGACTACAGTTTTGGAGCATGAAAAGACTGAAAATTGCTTTTCCTGCCCTCACCCGGCTATTCAGAGCTTAGCTAAGGAGTGGAGACATTTCCCCATGTGAGTGGTGTGCAGTTTCCTCTTACCATAACTTAAAGCAAGGCAAGGATTTGGTTGTGCCTGGACAATGGGATGTGCCTGCTATTCAATTGTTTCCCATGGATAGGGAAGGATTTGATAGGAGGAACAGTATACAGGTTGTACCTCTGAAATCCAGCATTCTCTGGCCTAGCAACATCCATGCAGCCTAATGGTAGGAGGGCCAGCAGCGTGGCTAGGGCTGTGGGTACCATGGCTGAGGGAGCCCCACAGCAATGCTGGAGCCATGGTCATAGAACCCCAGCAGTCCATGGCAGTGAGGGGACTGGGTAATGTTGACTGCCTGCAGCAGCACAGAGACGAGAGCTGGAGAACACCAGATACCTGCAGCGGCACAGAACTGGGAGCCAGGGGGCAGGGGTGGGGAATGGAACAGATATCTACTATATGTTTTAGAGAATTTGTTTGTTTGTCTGTCTGTACCCCCGCCAAGGGACATGTACCCTTCCTGTGGCTGTGCCCACTGTAGCTGCAGCAGCCATGAACAGATGCTTCTCACCTGGCCCCAATCTGCTGAGGTAAGAGAGGGCTGGAGTAGTCCTTTCTCCCTCCGGCAGCCTGCATACTGCAGTTTTTATCCCAAGCCCATACCATAACAATGATTTAAATGAAGAAAACAAAACTTATCTGAGTTAAGGGCATGAGCAATGTGGGGTAAATCGTGTGTGCGTGTGTATGTGTGTGTGTGTGTGTGTGTGTGTGTGTACTATTTTTTCACTTAAAAAAGGACAAGACAAAGAAGTAAAAAGCATACTTAATAGATGTTAGTTATGTCATTTAATGAGTACTAATGGTGATGAAGAAAGTATAAGGATCTTAATAGAATCAAAACTAAAGGCAGGATCCAAATTCCATTGAAGTCAATGGAAAGTTTCTTGGACATCTAGAAATATATATGCCTATAATACAAAAATATAAAAAAGCAAAGATTTCTGTCCAAAGGATGAGAAAGCATGTGTATTCTTAAATATGTCATTTCAGAACACAAACGCCTTACCTTCACAATTCTTGTGGACTCATTGTTGATGCTAGTAGATACCATTACAGTTTCTAAGGAGAACCTACCTACAGCCTACCTACAACAGTATGAAGCATTTCCAGCTCCACGGAAAGAAGGACAGTAGGGACTTGATATGGATTTAATCATACCACAATTGTATTATTAAATATCTAGAACCATAGGCAGCTGCTGGAGACAGACACAAGTGGGGCACAAGATAAGACTCTTTCCCATGCCACCCCAATCCTGGGGACAGCCATCCTTAGGAGGATGTGGAGCCTGAGACAAAACCTTACCCCACTCCACGCCTTCTTCCAAGACATAACATCTGCTCTGCCCTCTCCCCATCCCTACTTTACATCTTTCCCACACACCCACCTCTGCTCTGCACCTTCCCTGCTTCTTCCCAACCCTGTTCCACCCCCACTTGTCCTCTTTCATCAGCTCATCATTATGGGTACTGCCTGATATCCATTGTGGGGAAGGTGAAAAACACCATCCTACTGAAGCCAATATGGCAGTGAGGAAAAATTCCTTCCCAGCCCCCCACCAAAGGCATGGCTAGCACAATATCCACAGCAAGTCCTAAACCTGGGCTGGGCAAAATACAGTTCTGGGGCATGATCCAGCCCACCAAGCCACTGGATCTGGCCCATAAATGCAGCAGGGAGCCTCAGGCAGATTCCTTATTCCTTGCTTGCCTTAGCCTCCCACATACCTCCCACTCAGAAAAAGCAGCTTCTACAGCTGTTTCTCTTTCTCAGCTATGAGCCCAAGAATGGGGGAGTGTTGTTTCACAGGCTGCTTCTGTCCCCTGCACAATCCCATTGGCCCATTTCTGGCCAATGGAATCTGCCTGTTTGAAGAACAGGCAGCTTGCAAAGCACTGTGCCCCCTTCACCTCAGTCACCAACTCACATTACCCCTGTAGCCTGTGCGAGGAGTGGAGCAGGCAGGGAAGCTGCCTAAGAACCCTGGTGGGCTGTCTTCAGGTCAGAGCTTGGCTCTAGGATCCTAGTCCCTCTCCACCCCCAACCATCTGTCCCCCCAACCTCAGTAGCCCACATAAGCCAAACCTTTTGTTCACCTCTTGAACCCATACCCTTCCCAGATCCTTCACCCCAATGCCCTGCCCAAAGTCACAACCCAAACCCGTGCACCCCCTCCTGCACCCTCGTCCTCTGCCCCAGGTCACAACCCCCTCCTATTCTAGGTCACAACCCAAACCCCTGCACCCCAGTTCAGTGACCCAATTCACAACTGTCTCCTTCATCCAAACTCCATCCCAGACCCCAGACCCCTCCTGCAACCCAATCCTTCACCCCAAGCTATCTTCTACATCCAGCCTCAATCCCAGACCATGTACCTACTCCATTAATATCATGGAAGAGTGCGGCCCTCAACCACTTTCCAAAATCTTGGAGTGCCCCCCCCATCAAAAATTATCTCCCCTCCCCCTTGCCCCCGTTCTAACCCGACCTTGATATTCACACCTGGAGGGAATAATGGCTAGTTGCTGCTTTGCCTCCTGCACAGAGAAAGAGTTTCCAACAGCTGGGGTTGCCCTCTTAAAGCTTTCAACACGTTCATTTCCAGGATACATCTAGACTACAAAGTTTTATCGGAAAAAGGTATGCAAATTTGCGTACCCTTTTATGATAGTTTTGCCAGAAGAGACTTTTCAAAAATTTGCCCTCTCTACACTAGGCCAAATTTTGGAAAAACCTCCTCTTTTGAAAGAGCCCTTCTTCCTCGTGGAAGAAGCAAAAAAAAGTGGAAGAGCAGATGTGTTCCCTGGACGTGGCGGTATCCCATAAAAACCCTGGAGCCTAGATGTAGCCACAGTGGAGAGCACCATAATACTGATCTTCACCCACCTTTTTACAGCCATTTCTGTCCTTGTTCCCTCACCATCCACCATAACGTACTGCTACCTTCCTCCAGCAATCCCCCCGCACACACTTCAAGGGCAGTGCAGTCATTCAAGAAATGCTGATAGACATATCTGATGCCATATCAGATAGACATAGTTTTTAAAATACAAATTGAAGCTTGAAGTACTTTAAAGCTCTTTGCAGAATAATTTATCTGCAGGAATGAATCCAAGATGGTGGCTGAGATTTCATGGATCTTGAGTGAGCCTAGCAAAACCTACACTCTCATAGGACTAAATAAGTATGGTCCCACAGAAACTTGCACACATGAAATACCTGGACTTTAACAAAGCTTTTGATAAAGTCTTCCACAGTATTCTTGCCAGCAAGTTAAGGAAGTATGGTTTGGATAAATGGACTGTAAGGAGAATAAAATGATGGCTAGATTGTTGGGCTCAACAGATAGTGATCAAAGGTTCAGTTTTTTGATGGTGGTCAGTATCACACAAAGTGCTCCAAGAGTCGGTTCTAGAGCTAGTTTTGTTCAACATCTTTATTAATAACCTGGATGATGGAATAGATTGCATCCTCAGCAAGTTTGCAGATGATACTAAACTACGGGGAGAGGTAGATATGTTGGAGGGCAGAGATAAGGTCCAGAGTGACCTATATATATTGAAGGATTGGGCTAAAATCTGATGAGGTTCAACAAGGAGAAGTGCAGACTCCTGCACTTGAGATGGAAGACTCCTAGGCATTGTTACTGACTGGGGTCCGATTGCCTAAGCAGCAGTTCAGCATAAAAAGACCTAGGGATTACAGTAGATGAGAAGCTGGATATGAATCAACAATGTGCCCTTGTAGTCAAGAAGGCTAACAGCATATTAGGGTGCATTAGGAGGAGCACTGCCAGCAGATCTAGGGAAATAATTATTCTCCTTTATTTGGCACTGGTGAAGCTACATCTGGGCTAGGTCTAGATTGCATCCCTTTTTTGTAAAAGGGATGCAAATTAGACACATCGCAATTGCTAAAGAAGCGGGGATTTAAATCTCCCCCGCTTCATTAGCATAAAAATGGCTGCCGCTTTTTTTCGGCATGGAGCTTTGCTGGAAAAAAGTGCCAGTCTAGATGCGGATCTTGCAGAAAATAAAGCCTTTTCTGAAAGATCCCTTATTCCTCTTAAAATAAGGGATAAGGGATTTTTCGGAAAAGGCTTTATTTTCCGAAAGATCTTTTTTTGGCAAAGCTCCGAGCTAAAAAAAAAACGGCAGCCATTTTTATGCTAATGAAGCGGGGTAGAGTTAAATCCCCACTTCATTAGCAATTGCAATACATCTAATTTTCATCCCTTTTGCAAAAAAGGGATGCAATCTAGATGTAGCCCTGGAGTATTGAGTCCAATTCTGGTCTCTGCATTATAGAAAGGACATGAATGCATTGAAGAAAGTCCAGTGGAGGGCAACCAAAATGATTAAGGGGCTGGAGCACTTGACTTATGATTAAAGGCTTATTTAGTCTACAGAAGAGAAGAGTGTGTGGGGGTGGGGGAAGGTGGAGGGATTTGATAGCAGCCTTAAACTCTTAAACTACCTGAAGGGCGGTTCTAAAGGATGGAGAGAGGCTTTTCTCAGTAGTGACAGATGACAGAATGGCCTCAAGTGGACCAGAATGGTCTGAAGTTGCAGTGGGGGAGATCTAAGTTGGATATTAGGAAACATTATTTTACTAGGAGGGTGAAATTTTACTAGCACTGGAATAGGTTACCTAGGGTGGTGGTGGAATCTTCATCCATAGAGGTCTTTGAGCCCTAGTTTGACAAAGTCCTGGATGGAATGATTTAGTTGTGGGTTGGTCTTAATTACCTCCTGAGGTCTCTTCCAAACATATGATTCTACAATTCTATGATTTTTCCCACAATCTGACCATTCCCCATTTTTCTTTTTCATTAGTACCACAGTCAACCCAAAGATGCTGACAGTGGATAAAGTGAGGAGTAGTAGGAAAGTTAGAAAAGCCAATCTAAGAAGTTCTATAGGTATTGAAAACATTCATAAATAAGAATCTATATATGATTTAAAATAACAATGATCAGAACTTTACTGAGATAGAGCCAGGCAATCAACTGTTTCCAGTCAAAGGTAAATATTTCTATTTTAAAACTTGCCTTTGAAGCCTCTTACACATTGACATGAAAAGTGGCCAATTAAATCCATACAGGTGGCCCCATTTTTGCAGGGTGAACTTGAACATTCATTAATCTCCACTTCACAGAAGGGTCCTTCATATCCAAGCATGCACTGACAGCTATAATTATGCAAGTTGTCCTGGCAGAAGCCATGATCCGAGCACTGGTTTACAATGCAGTAGTCTATATCAAGCTCACAGAAAGATCCATTGTATCCCAGAGGACAGATGCACCTGAAATGACAAAGGGAAAAAATAACAAAATCAGCTACTAAAGTTTCTGTACATCATAATTAGATCTAGGTGAATTAATTCTAGTTTTATTAAGTGTGAGTCTTATGTATGTGAAACATTCCATGAATGGGTTGTGATTTTGTCAGAATTTTTATTATTTGAGATTATTCACTGAATAATTTTGGTTTTGTAGCTTTTTTGCAATGGTTAATTGGAAGTATCTGATAATTAAGACTACCATTTAGACATGGATACATTTAGTAATAGTCATGGACAGGTCAAGGGCAATAAATAAAATCCTTGCCCATGACATATCCATTGTTTATTCTCTAAATACTCATAACTAAATCTTAAAGAAGGGTGTCACTAATGACGGAAGCCTGGGGACTGTCACTATAGGGTGGACTGTGAGAGGTAGGCTGTACTGGGGGATGGAGGAGAAGGGCCAGTTTCCCCAACTGCTGGAAGACACAGAGTAGCCACTGCTCTAGTTGCCCTAGGACTGCTGCCAAGGGCCACCTCTGCAGATCTGTGACAGTAGCTGTTCCTGGGGTCCTCTTCAAGGGGCTGCTGATAGCACCTGATCTGGCCACTCAGGAATAACTGATGGGATGGCTGTTGACACCAGACGCTCTGTCAACATCTGTGACTGCTGCTCGAGTAGTCTCTGCACTACCCACTGTTCAGGAGGTCCCTGGGGTCAACTGCCCAGGGTCACCCAAGCAGCTGGTGTGGATGGCTGCAGGGTGGCCCCAACAGCTAATTACAAAGCTGCTCCAGGAACAGAAAATGTGGCTACATCCAAAGCCACCAAAGTAGCTGTCCCTAGAGCTAGCTAGTTGGGTGGTCCTGGGGTCAGTCATGCTGTCCACTGCAGAAATCATAGAGGAGGCAGAAAGTTACAGAACCAATGAGTTCCACAATCTCTGTGACAAACTAGAGCTTTACTTACAGTCAAAATCAGAGCTATTTAGAGTAGGCACATAAATTATGTAGTATATTTCTATTTCCTGACTTGATTAACATATCTTTTAGAGAGGAAAGGTGGGTGAGATACTATCATTCGTGGACTAACGTCTTCTGGTGAAAAGTCTCAGGGGGTAGTTGTGTTAGTCTGTAACTATAAAAAAAACTTTAAAAACAAGGATCACTCATTTTTTTAAGTTTTCTTCTGGTGAAAGAGACAATTTTGGAGAAGGAGAAAGAGAATGTATGCGCAAAGCTCACCACTTTCATCAACAGAAATTAGTCCAATAAAAGACACTATCTCACTTGCCTTACCTCTTTCATATCGAGGGACCAATACAGATACAAAACCAATCCAAATAACTTTCACAGTCATATTTCCAGTAAAAATATTCACAATTACAAATTTTAAATTAATTCCCCAAATATTAGACAAGAGTCACTTAAAATTTATTGTTTTGGCAAATATCCCTGACTATAAACTCATTTGTTCAAGTATCTGGGGGAAAAAAAGCTTATTCACAGGCAGAATATTTTCATAACAGTAGTCACACAGTTCCAGGAAAAAGAATTATTGCAATCTTTTCCCCTTAGTGGTATTCAGGTGCCCATTTTTTATTATCAACACAATGCTTACACACATTATTGCGGACCACAAGCTAAATGTGAGTCAACAGTGTGGCACTCTTGCAAAAAAAAAAAAAAAAAAAAGCAAACAACGATTCTAGGATGCATTAACAGGTGTGTTGTGAGCAAGACATGAGAAGCCATTCCTCCGCTCTACTCTTCACTGATTAGGCCTCAGATGGAGTATTGTGTCCAGTTCTGGTCAACACATTTCAAGAAGGATGTGGAGAAATTGGAGATGGTCCAGGGAAGAGCAACAAGAATGATTAAATGTCTAGAGAACATGACCTATGAAAGAAGACTGAAAAAATTGGGCGTGTTTAGTTTGGAAAAGAGAAGATTGAGAGGAGACATGATAGCAGTTTTCAGGTATCTAAAATGGTGTCACAAGGAGGAGGGAGAAAAATTGTTCTTCCTGGCCTCTGAGGATAGAACAAGAAGCAATGGGCTTAAACTGCAGCAAGGGAGGTTTAGGTTGGGCATTAGGAAAAAGTTCCTAAATGTCATAGTGGTTAAACACTGGAATAAATGGCCTAGGGAGGCTGAGGAATCTCCATCTCTGGAGATATTTAAGAGTCGGTTAGATAAATGTCTATCAGGGATGGTCTAGACAGTACTGGGTCCTGCCATGAAGGGATGGGACTGGACTCGATGACCTCTTGAGGTCCCTTCCCGTCCTAGTATTCTATGATTCTATGATTATTGGAAATATGGCCCCAGAAACAATAGTACAGACATCCATTAAAGTAGGGACTCCATTCTGAATATGTAAAACTGTGCTTCACTTTAAACATATGAAGATTTCACTTTAAACATATGAAGAAAAACTTGGGTTCTATTCCTGTTGGCCAATGGGCTGCTGTGTGACTGTCAGGTTATGTTACTGTTCTGTACCTCTGTTTTGCCTCCCTTCCATTGTCTATTCAGAGTATTCTCTTTCACACTAAGTAACTAGCTCTTGCAGTGTGTTTGTACAGCATCTAGGTCCTAGTGAGTGTTCTTTATACTGTTTCCAAAGAGAATTCAATACATAGAGGATCACTACAACTGTTGTCCCCTGACTGCCTAGGGGACATTCAAGGTAGCAAAGTATTGGTACTGTTTGAACTGGCATCACATGAGATTTCTCTCATTCCTGTCATCAGACCCAGGTCTCCAAGGTTGTGAAAAACCTTTCTTGTTTCTCTTTATTCTCGCAGAAAGGAAATAATGTAAAGTAGGTGAAGTCTTCATGTTTTTGAAAGCGAGTGGAACATGGGTAACATTTTTGTTTATTTTCCCCAACCCAGTCTTTTTCATTTATTTTATTTTACTTTATTTTCTACTTCACCCAGAAGTATTTACATGAACATAAGATAGACTATAAAGGTTTCTGATACCAGAAACATGGACTCTAAATTTAGTCTGTGAATTAAAAGTTTAACTTTTCTAACAAGTGAAGAGGGAAATGATTTTTATCGTGCTTATTAGACTTTTTGAAGGGGCAATAAGTAAACTGTAAAGCCCAAAGAAGAGAAAAGATGAGAGGGAAGAAAGTTCCCTTTTTCTTCCTCTGTCCCCTTTTTCCTAGTGTTTTGAGTTCAGAAGAAAAATATAGGTCACAATGTGGAGAGGATAGACTTAGTAAAGAACAGTGCATGACTAGGGGAATCATAGGAGCAGTAGCAGCCAGGAAGCAGCATTATTTGTGCTATAGCTTCTGAGGAATAATGGGTGAAAAGATTTTTTTTTCACTCATCATCTGCACAAAGTCAGTTTATTTGGATTTTGAACAGGAGGGGAGGATTTGGGCCATAAGTACTTGCTAATTGTTTGTTGCTGTACAAGTAAACAAGCATGTGGGTATAAATAGCATTCACGTACTTATAATACAGAAATATTCTAAAGTAGAAGCAATTGTAATGACCTCATGCTAAGTAGGCATTCACTGAGCTCACAAAGGACAGTTTCATGTTTTTTCATGCCTTCAAGGTGGTTATTTGTTTGTGTAAATATGCATGTGTGTTGAGACTAGTATTTAGGTTGCTGTTACACAATTAGTTCACAGCTAACTACTTTGCAGGCATGAACATAAGTATTTGCAGGACCAATTAGTCCATGAGTAGACTGTTGAATCAGCTCTTAAACCAATCTTTGAAAAATTGGCTCTTATTATTTAAACTGTATGCAATATAGTTTGTATTCAAGAAATTAAAACAAAATATCAAACTCGGTGAAAACACTGAAGAGATGTATTATTTAACTTTTAACCTTTTCATTCCCATTAAGGATAAAGGAAAATACAAGGAAAAGGAATTCACCTAATTTAAATTAATCCTGTTACTATACTAAATTGTTTGGTTTCCAATATATTTTCTGTTGCATTTAATTTTATTCTAATTTTATGAAATGCTAGATCAGTTATAAGAGAAATAACCACAATGCTGTTGATTTAATTATTTTGCTTTCGTGTTTCATAATAAAACGCATGCTGTTATGAGTATCATATTTCACATTCTTCAAGTGTCTGCACGAATTCAGAAAAAGACGAGGCTTTAATGAATATGCATGCCTTATGTTTGTCCTAGAGTCATCATTATCACTGGGATGCTTTTCAACTTAATGCAACAGATCCACTTCACCAGATAGCTCCAGTTAACATTTGAAAGGACAGACTCTTCATTTTACACTATTGCCCAGAAAAAAAGAGTGTAACCTTGTCATTTCAATGTGAAAAGTTTGCTAAACCAAGCTGTGAAACACAAATCACTGCTTTCTCAAATATACACTAGCTGCTAATTGTTTTCTGTGGAAAACATTATTCAAAAACAGTATTATAAAGAGTAGGCTCTTCCTACTACATGGAACAGCGTGGCTAAGAAATATACCTATTCATGTCCAGGACTGTAATTAATATTTACAGTGGAAAATCCAGAAGCTAATGGTATTGAAACAGCCTTTGTTCAATCAGCATTTGCTGTGTACATATAATAATTCAAAAGGAAGCATTTCTAACACTCAAGATATAAAATTGTGTTTCTTCAGTGAAATATTCATCACCCTTTGCATTAAAGTGCCATTTATAGATAATAAAGGGTTTTTATAAATGATTAAGAGATGTTTTACTAAATAAACATAAATTGTTATAGCTTCCAGAAGTTCAACAGGGCACGACTGTCACTTTCTCTCTCCTGTCTTTAGTCTTCTAATAATGTGCTTATAACACATGCTATTCATGTCTGTAGTGTTCTTATAAACTCTGTGAATAATTTATTAACCCTTTAAAATATCTATAAATTGAGCTACATGTTGAACCTCCCTGGTCTGGCATGGTTGGGATCTGACTGGTTCCAAGCCACAGAATTTGTCGGACCAGGGGAGGTGTCCCCTGTGGCCCCAAAGCAAGCAATCCCCCTGCCTTTGCCCCCCTCTGTTTTTTCCCCCATTCTACTGCTGCCAGCCCTGCCCAGGGCTGCCTTTGGCAGCTGTAGTTCTCTTGCTCTGACCTACACTGCCATGTGAAGCTAGTCCTGCACTGCCACGGGCAGCCAGGCTTCTTCAGCCCACCTAACCCTGAACTGCCTCTGGCTGTCAAGTTTCTCTGGTTCCACGCTGTTGCAGGCTGCCATTTGTGGCTGGACTTCTCTGATCCCTGATCCCAGGCTTATCTGGCTCCCGACCCCATGCTGCCGCAGGCACTGGGGGTTCCCTGGCGTCTGACTCCATGCTGCAGTAGGCCGTCAGGATTCTCCAGTCCCTGGCCCCAGCACTGCTGTGGGGCTTCTCCGGCCCTGCTGTCTCTGACCCCGGATGAGCTGCTGGCCCTCTTGCCATTAGGCTCCGGGGCTATCTGGTCCATGAGCATCCGACATCCTGCCGGACCACGGATGCTGCCAGATCAGAGAGTACCAGTTTTCAGAGGTGAAACCCGTATAAAATAAAGTGAGACTAAGTATTTTTAAAGTCTCATACAACAACCATTAATGAGTTTGGTTTGTAAAGTGCTTATTATTACTCTTTATCACAAATTGACTGCATTTTACTTTTTCATACAGGATTGATCTAGACTAGACAAGTTTTGGCCAAGATCCACAAAAGAGAGTTATAGCACCTAAGACCTAGTTTTACAGACCACAGTGATCCACACTTTTTTCCATAACCCTCACACATAGACCCCAGCTTCTAGCTATGCCTTTGGGCATGTAAACTAACTTGGTACTTAAACGTTTGCTGTAAAAAATTCTTATACTTTTTAGTTTCAGTCTCTGTCATGTACATTGCTTCATTATTCTAGACATCCAATGCTTATCTCCTGTCTGAGCCCTCAGAGTAATCCACAGATTGGGGAAGATAGGTAAAGCCCTGCAAATCTATGGATATCTGCTTATATCCATGTATGTAGCTGCGGACACCCATGGCTCATTTTGTGGATGCAGATACAAATTGTGTATCTGCACAGGACTCTTAAGCTAACCACTTAAGTGAGTGGGTTAGATCAACTCAGTAGACAAAAAATGGCTGGCTGTGGGGAAGAGGCATAACATGTTAACCCAATTGTTAGGGTATTCACCCAGGATCTGAGAAACTCTGATTCAATTCCCTTTTCTGTCGGATGAGAATAAAAAAAAAACGTTTACAGGGATTCTCTTCATTGAGGGAAAGGGTGTTAAGCACTAGACTGTGTAATATTCTGAGGTGAGTCTCTCTTGTAGAAGCTCTTCTATGATGAAATAGAATAACATGTATTGGAGCATAAACGTTCATGGGCAAAGACCCACTTTGTCAGATGCATGTAGTGGAAATTTCCAGAGGCAGGTATATATTTATATTTATACCTGCCTCTGGAAATTTCCACTACATGCATCTGACAAAGTGGATCTTTGCCCACAAACGCTTATGCTCCAATACATCTGTTAGTCTAAAAGGTGCCACAGGACTCCTTGTCACTTTTGCAGATCCACACTAACACAGCTACCCCTCTGATATATGATGAAATAGTTGAACAATAAAACATTAATGAAGCCAGCAAAAGAGAGCTCTATGGACCAGTGGTTAGAGTATGCCCCTAATAGCTGGGAACCTCTGTTCAAATCCCCTTTTTTTCAGGCAGAGGGAAATAGAACTGGAATCTGCCAGAGGGAGTACACTAACCATGGGGATAAAGTTTACAATGAAGTCCTCTTTCCCCTCTGCCCACTTTTTTGGGGGAGGGAGGAGAGTTGGAAGGTGCCAAATTCATTGTCACCATAAACAGCTTACCCAACTAAACTCTGATAACAAAGTTCCTGACTGTGGCTTGCAGAGACAGGCATCTCCTTGCAGCCCAGACGTAGGCAGTGAACTCCATCTGAGGCTATTGGTGCAGGATGAACTCCTCTCATGAGTGCATTCCATTATTTAGCATAGCTGGTTTCCTGCTTAGCATGCTGCCTTTGCTGGATCCCACTCTCATCCCACTTTTTATTGACTATATAAGGAGGTTAGGCATCTGATTCAGGTTTTGCAAATGTCAGTGTTATTCCACTAGCACCTGAAAGTTAGATATTTCAATGTTGAACATTGTGCTTAAGTCCGTTTGAGGCTCTTGTTTCCCTCCTCTGGCATTTCTTTTAACAGTACCAAATACAAGTAATAGCTTGTTAACAACTACTCTAGTTTCATTGAGCATGGCCAGTTTTAATTGACATAGCATGCATATCTTAGCTGGAATAAAATATAATGTAAATCCAATTTGGGGACTTTGGGGACAATTAACTTATGTTTTGAAAACAATAACATTCTTATAGGATAGTTAACAATACAAATGTTTAAAGTATGTTGGCAGTTTATTCCAGATTGCTTTTATGTGTTGTAGTGTTAGTGGGTCTGTCTATACTACAGCACTAATTCGTACTAACTTAATTCAAATTAGTTAATTCGAACTAAGCTAATTCGAATTAGTGCATCTAGACCTAAAAACTAATTCGAATTAGCGTTTTGCTAATTCGAAATAGCATGTCTACATTGAGTGGACCCTAAACCGAAGTTAAGGCTGGCTGGAACCAGTGCTGGCAGGGCATCAGGTTAGGACTTACAGTGTGGAGCTGCTGCCTCAGGCTAGCCAAGGGATGTGCTTAAAGGGACCTGACCCCCACCCCGGACAGACAGTTCTCAGGGTTCCTCGCTTGCTTGTCTAACTTGATGAGGGACAGCAAAGCAGACTCATAGTCTCATTGGCTGTGTCTACATTAGCACCCTTTTCCAGAAAAGGGATGCTAATGAGACAAGTCGGAATTGCAAATGCCACGGGAGATTTAAATACCCCCCGTGGCATTTGCATGAACATGGCTGCCGCTTTTTTCCGGCTCAGGGCTTTGCCAGAGAAAAGCGCCAGTCTAGACGGGATCTTTTAGAAATTAAAGCCTTTTCCGGAAGATCCCTTATTCCTGATTTTAAGAGGAATAAGGGAACTTCCGGAAAAGGCTTTATTTTCTGAAAGATCCCATCTAGACTGGTGCTTTTCTCCGGCAAAGCCCTGAGCCGGAAAAAAGCGGCAGCCATGTTCATGCAAATGCCGCAGGGGGTATTTAAATCCCCCGTGGCATTTGCAATTCCGACTTGTCTCATTAGCATCCCTTTTCCAGAAAAGGGTGCCAATGTAGACACAGCCCTAGACTTTAAGGTCAGAAGGGACCATTATGATCATCTAGTTTGACCCCTGCACAGTGCAGGCCACAGAATCTCAATCACCCCTCCTAGAATAATCCTCTCACCTATATCTCAGATATTGAAGCCCTCAAATAGTTTGAAGACCCCAAGATGCAGAGAATTCTCCAGCTGTGATCTGTACCCCATGCTACAGAGGAAGGCGAAAAACCTCCAGGGCATCTGCCAATCTACCCTGGGGGAAAATTCCTTCCCGACCCCAAATATGGTGATCAGCTAAACCCTGAGCGTGTGGGCAAGACTCATCAGCCAGACACACAGAAAGTTCTCTATAGTAACTCCATTGACCTCCATTGACCTATTTCCCACTGCTAATGAATGGTCAATTAGTTACCAAGATCATGTTATCTCATCAAACCATCCTGTCTTGGCACATCACAGCACTCGGCCGTCAGCCCGGCTGCACAAAGTCAACCTGTGGAACTCCTTGCCACAGGAGGCTGTGAAGGCTAGAACTATAACAGAATTTAAAGAGAAGTTAGATAAATTCATGGAGGTTGGGTCCGTGGAGTGCTATTAGCCAGGGGGTAGGAACGGTGTCCCTGGCCTCTGTTTGTGGAAGTCTGGAGATGGATGGCACGAGACAAATCACTTGGTCATTGTCTTCGGTTCATCCCCTCTGGGGTACCTGGTGCTGGCCATTGTCGGCAGAAAGGCTACTGGGCTAGATGGACCTTCAGTCTGACCCAGTATGGCCATTCTTATGTTCTTATGTTCTAAACTTAGGGCTCAGGGTCAGGGGTCTCACTGAGCCAACTTGATTTTCATGCAAACCTGCTCCTGGGTTCGCATGTGGCCTTTGGTGGCCAGGCTGGCAGCTATCCTGCCCTAAACGGCCACATTCCTGTGCCTAGTGTGGAGGTTGTGGATGTTAGAGGCCTCCCCTGAACCTCAATGAGGTCCACGATCTCCGCACTAGACCAGGGTGCCCGCCTCTTACAGCCCTGGGCAGGCTCCTGGGAGCCTACAGCCTGGTCCTGGGAAGAGGCAGAGGGCTAGGTGGCAGCGGGTGGATGGCTCATGCCGTGCCAGGTGCAGGGTCTGCGGGCTGGGTGCTGGCAGGCTTGCTACTGGCACAAGCACTGTAGCCAGACCGTGCCCCTTTAAGGGCTCCAGGGCCGGGAGGGGGGCAGAAGAGTTTCCCTGGTTGTGCCCAGAGTGGCCACCAGAGCAACCTAGGAAGGGCTAGCCTCCAACTAGTTCAAATTAAGTGGCTACACAGCCCTTAATTCAAACTACTTAATTCAAACTAGGCATTAGTCCTCATAGAATGAGGTTTACCTAGTTCGAATTAAGTGCTCCGCTAGTTCAAATTAAGTTGGAACTAGCGGTTTGCATGTATAGATGCTATGAAAGTTAATTCGAACTAACAACTGTTAGTTCAAATTAACTTTGTAGTGTAGACATACCCATATAGTGTTTTCCTATTAAACACTGCTCAGATGTAGCCCTGACATACATGAACTTGAAAGAGTTCTTCCGATCTGTCTGTGAAAGTGTTGTATGTATTAACCATTTTAAAGTAATTAAAACGCTCTTTTACTTATCCTAGGAAAACTACTATTGTCATGATAACCTCTAATGAACATGACTTTGCATTAATATCCTAGACCTCTACAACACCAACATACTGAGACAAGGATTGACTTTCTGTTTAAATTTGCTGGAAGGTTAAAATGGGTCCTACAACAAAATCAACATAGCTATAAAATGGGAGAAAAAAAATCTCCGAAACATTCTGTAAAAAGATCACAATTAGTGCACGTTTTCCATTTTGGTTTTAAGTCAACATTTGTTTTGCCTTATCTTCATTTTTATGCCTTTCCTTCCACATCAATTCTCCAAAGCCAGACTCTATGGATAGGCTAGTTGTATCAGAATCTCTTCTAATCCCTGGGGGTATGTCTACACTAGCCCCCTAGTTTGAACTAGGGAGGCTAATGAGGGCGACCAAAATTGCAAAAGAAGTGCGGGATTTAAATATCCCGCTCTTCATTAGCACGTTCCTGGGTGGTCGCCATTTTGGAAATTGACTCACCCAGAATAACTGCCTGCGTCTACACGCAGCAGTAAAACGGGAGTTCGAAATAAAGCCCTTAATTTGAATTAGCTGTTAAACCTCATTCCAGGAAGAATAACAGCTAATTCAAGTTAGGGCTTTACTTCAAACTCCCGTTTCACTGCCACATGTAGATGCGGGCAGTTATTCCGGGCTAGTCAATTTCCAAAATGACGACCACCCGGGAACATGCTAATGAAGCATGGGATATTTAAATCCCGTGCTTCATTTGCAATTTCGGTAACCCTCATTAGCCTCCCTAGTTCGAACTAGGGGGCTAGTGTAGACATACCCTAAGAAATTAAAACAAGAATTTATATTGAAACTGTGATTGAGTGATTATGTAAAACAGACATAGTCAGACCCTATCATCATTTTTTATTTTCATTACTAACCTTTCCTTGATAGAATGGAAAGGGTTAATTTTACTTTCACTCCTCATGTGCTCTAGACTGCTGTTTAGTTATGAGTGGATGTTTTGGATGGTAAGTTGATCATGACACCTGTTGTTTTCCCTAGTTGACCTGGTCAGGGACATCATCTAGTTGTATCTTTTGTCCTTATATAAGGCAGGCGTGTATGAATTCTGTATAGATAATTTCAGAATATGACATAAATCTGAGAAAATGAGAGAGAACATAAGGGCAATCAGAAACCACACAACAACAGAAGGGAAAACAATACAGGATCTTATGTTCCTCAGGCTTGTATGAACTTAATAATTTCAACAGATAGGCTGAGGACTTGGTGTCATGAAATGGTGATGACTCTCAGTACCCACAGAAGAAAACAATGTTCCTTAAACAAGAGTGAGCCAGAAAGCCCCTTTCCTAGTGGGTTTCATCTGAATTAATGTAAAAAAAACCTGAGCTAAGTTGAGATGAGTTGCAATGCTGGTAGGTTGGGAGATGACCTGAGAGAATAACGATTCTCCTTTTTTTCCCCCTTAAAACGTTTTTTTAAAAGTGCAAAGAGAGCAAAATTAGGTGGCATATTTTACCCTCATTAACATGTTCACTGATTAAATACATTTCCATAAGGCCAAACTGGAAGAGGTAACATTTTTCCCCACATTTTCTTGTTTACCATGTATAATCTCACTTTAGTCTTTGATCCATATAAGCAGGCAATTTGCATTTGGATGAATTTATTTCTGTCTGATTTTCTTGACCCTGTTCATAATATTTATTTATTGAGATTAATTTGTCCTATTTACCATGGTCAGCTCTTAGGCAAGCAAGATAGGTTCTTATCAACATTCATATCATTTTTCACAGATACTTATGGTAAATTTTAAGTCCAATAATTACAACCCACCACTTCTGTGTAGCTACCACATGCTAATAGGGATGCATTACATCTCTGCTAGTTCTGGGGAAATTCTGGGTCATTAAAAGCCTGTGTGAGATAACTTGGAACAATGACATTCCTCAAGATAGGGGAAGAGAAAAGTGTGGGAACTAGGGATGTTGGTCTTGCTTCAGCACCGCTGCACAGGTTTAGGTGGTGCTCTGCTCCTGGCCCAGCACATGGGCTTCTGGCCCAGGGTTTGGGCTTCCGGTCTTGTGATCCACCCTAAATTATGGCCCCAGCTTGAGCCCCCTTATCCATGTCCAGATATACACTTCCCAGCCCTAGATCTTGGAATGGGAGAGTCAGACATGGGTAAGAGGACTAGTTGTCAGCACCACCCTACTATAAATATTGCAGCACTACTTGGGGAAGATAATTCTTCCTCTTCTCTAAAGTGAGTGGGGAAGTGCAGCCAAGAAAGATTCCCTAGGCAGGGCAAAGAGATTGATGTGATTTAGAAGATTATAAAAGGAATCAGGATGGAAAACTCAGAGAGAGACACACAGCAACTTTTGGGCATGGGAAATGAAGAGGATGAACAGTGCTAGGTTAGGTGAAGTAAGCTGCAGGGGAAAAGATTCCATGTTTCAAAACTGAAGCCATGCACTGCAACCGGTCCCTGGACAGCCTCAGCCAATCTTGGCCCCATCCCAAACAATGTGGAATGATGAGGAAGCTCAAGCAAGGAAATACATGTAGGGTTTACAATTTTTGTATGAGTATGAATATGTCTAGTAGTATTAAAATTAAAGCAGTAGTATGATAGAATCATTTGTGAAATGTGTTTGTAAGTTACACTTATAGCTCAGTGTTTCTTAAACTTTTTAAGATAGAGGAACACCAAACAATAATTTTTTTTATGAGGAAAAAAAAGGGTTGGGGAAAAGTTATTGAGCCAAAAAAAATGTCATCTGCCCCTTTAAGGGTGGCCATTTTGAACTCTGTTGTTCTCCGCGGCACACCTCTGACTGCCTCACAGCACACCGGTGTGCCATGGAACACAGTTTAAGAGACACTGATATAGATCCTTGGAAGAGATACATGAGAAGGTTCACATCTTCTAGTGGGGTTCTGAGAGAGGATGTGGGAGTTGGTGAGATCAACACTGATTATATGAACTAAGCAATGTGATTGGGACTCTGAATGTTAGATAGACGATCTACACCCCATGAGTATTCCTGGGGATTCCAAGATATGGGATCCAGTGGCTGCGAGTTGTCCAGAAGGAGAAGTGATTGGATTCGTGATCTTCCTTTAGCTTACTTACACCTACAATATGAGTCTGTAGAGCTGATTTTGCAGTGTATGTTGACAGAAAACATGGCTTCACTCATTTGTCATGGTAATGTCATATTACATTTGATTGAAAAGATATGATATACACTAGAACTAGAGAGAAAACATAGCATTTATGGCCATCAATATTGTATATGAAACTTTATTGTGATTTATCCACTCAGAATATACACCTTAAAATAGTCTGGCAGTTTCACACAGAATCATAGAATAGAAGGATTGGAAGGAACCTCAAGAAGTCATCTAGTCCAGTTTCCTGCACAGTACACTAGAAATATCGTAATGTAACTAAGAACATAAGAACAGCCATACTGGGTCTTTTCAGTTTAGAAAAGAGGAGACTGAGGGGGGATATGATAAAGGTATATAAAAATATAAAATCATGAGTGGTATGGAGAGGGCGGATGAAGAAAAGTTATTTATTAGTTCCCATAATAGAAGAACTAGAGGACACCAAATTAAATTAACGGGGAGCAGGTTTAAAACTAATAAAAGAAAGTTCTTCTTCACACAGCGTGTAGTCAACCTGTAGAACTCCTTGCCACAAGAGGCTGTGAAGGCTAGAACTATAACAGAGTTTAAAGAGAAGCTAGATAATTTCATGGAGGTTAGTTCCATAAAAGGCTATTAGCCAGGGGATAGAAATGGTGTTCGTCAGATGCTGGAGAAGGATGGCAGGAGACAAATTGCTTGATCATTGTCTTCAGTCCACTTTCTCTGGGGCACCTGGTACTGGCCACTGTCAGCAGACAGGATACTGGGCTAGATGGACCTTTGGTCTGATGTTCTTATGTTATGTTCTTATGGGTCAGACCAAAGGTCCATCTAGCCCAGTATCTTATCTGTCAACAGTGCCCAATGACAGATGCTCCAGAGGGAGTGAACACAACAGCTCATTATCACATGATCTCTCTTCTGTCATCCATTTCCAGACAAACAGAGGCTAAGGACACCATTCCTACACATAGCCATTGATGAACCTAACCTCCATGAATCTATCTAGCTTTTTTAACCCTGTTAAAGTCCTAGTATTCTCAACATCCTCTGGCAAGAAGTTTCACGGGTTGACTGTGTGCTGTGTGAAGAAAAACTTCTTTTTGTTTGTTTAAACCTGCTACCTATTAATTTTATTTGGTGACCCCTCAGTTCTTATATTGTGGGAAAAAGGAAATAACTTTTCCTTATTCACTTTTTCCACACCACTCATGATTTTATAGATGTCTATCATATGACTCTTACTCTCCTCTTCTGTAAGTTGAAAAGTCCAAGTCTTGTTAATTTCTCTTCATATGGGACCCATTCCAAACCCCTAATCATTTTTGTTGCCCTTCTCTGAACCTTTTCCAATGCCAATATATCTTTTTTTGAGAAGAGACAACCACATTTGTTCACAGTATTCAAGATGTGAGTGTACCATGGTTTTATGTAGAAGCAATAAGATATTATCTGTTTTATTTTCTATCCCTTTTTAAATTATTCCTATCGTTCCGTTTGCTTTTTTTGACTGTTGCTGCACATTGAGTGGATATTTTCAGAGAACTGTTGTATAAAGCCTCTGCTCGAACTTTTACTTGATTTACACATAAATTTTTTTGAAATGCATTAAATTGTATGGTCCTTCCAACACATGACTTAGAGAATGACAAAAACCTGCTGCTGACTGCATTGTTGTGAACACTGTTTAAGGGGGGCAGTTGTCTTTAAGTAACTTTATTACTGATGATTTGTAAATTACTAAGATGGAAATTGTTTTCAGTCAGTTGCTGTGCTCCCCTAAGATCCTCCCCTAAGAGATGTCTCTGTCTGATCCATGTGCTCCTCTGCACTCATCGGCTTTTCCCCAGCCCTTAGGTTAAAAACTGCTCTATGACCTTTTTAATGTTAAGTGCCAGCAATCTGATTCCATTTTGGTTTAGGTGGAACCAGGGGCAGGTGAGGATTTTGCAGGGTCCAGGGCCCCCCCCCCCTTTGACACGGCACATGCACGGGGCTTCCTGAAGCGCGGGGCCCGGGGCAACTGCCCAGCTCGCCCTCCCCTATATCCGCCCCTGGGTGGAACCCATCCTTCCAGTATAGGCTTCCCTTATCTGAAAAGTTTTCCCAGTTCCTAATAAATCTAAATCCTTCCACCCTAAACCATTGTTTCACTCATGTATTTAGACTCTGAAGTTCTGCCTGCCTACCTGGCCCTGCACATGGAACTAGAAGCATTCCAGACAATGCTACCATAGAGGTCCTGGATTTCAATCTCCTTCCTAGCAGCCTAAATTTTGCCTCCAGAACCTTTCTCCTACTCTTCCCTATGTCATTGGTACCTACATGTACCATGACCACCAGCTCCTCCCCAGCACTACTCATAAATCTATCTAGATATCTTGAGAGATCTGCAACCTTCACACCAGGCAGGCAAGTCACCATATGGTTCTCCCGGAAATCACAAAGCCAGCTATCAATGTTTCTAATGATTGAATCCCCTATTACTAACATCTGCCTTTTCCTAATGACGGGAGTTACCTCCCCAGGAGAGGTATTCTCAGTGCAAGAGGATACCATAACATCATCTGGAAGGAGGGTCCCAACTGTGGGATGATTTCCCTTTGCTCCGATTGACTGGTCTCCATTCCTGAGCCTTTCATCCTCCTTAACAGCACAGTGGCTGTCTGACTGGGGGTGGGACAGTTCTACAGTGTCCCAGAAAGCTTCTGATCTTTATTAAAATGTCTAGAGCTAGATCCTCTGGTCTGATAGAGCTGTAATTATTGAAGAACTAAAGAAAGGACGAGCAAAATTGTCTTTATGCAAACTTTACACTTCTATAAATGCAGAGCAAGCCCATCCTGTAGTGTACAGTACAGCAGCCTTTAAGCAGCACTATACATATCAAATATCTATGTCTCTAAGTGTATGTCTAGACTACATCCCTCTTTGAATTTGACTTTCCTGCGCTTCATTTTCATAATCGTGTCATGGCGCTCTTTTAAGAAAGTGCTATTTCAAAATTAAAACTGCAGTCTACACACAGGTCTTTCAAAAATAGAAGCCTTTTTTGAAAGAAATGCATCTAGACTGAGGTTTCAATTTAGAAATAGCACTTTTTTAAAAGAGTTCCATTACGTGATTATGCAAATGAAGAGTGGGATATTTAAATCCCGGCTTCATTTGTACTTTCAAAGTGCTTCATTTACATCACTCTACTGATAGAAGGATATAGTCTAGACATAGCCTAAGAGGCCATCTAGGCAGCAAGAGATCACTGGAGCACAAGAACAATCCTGTAACACACAGTACGCTGGGGGATGGAGAGAATCATAGAATCATAGAATGTTAGAACTGGAAGGGAGATCAAGAAGTCATCAAGGCCAGTCCTCTGCCCTCATGGCAGGACCAAGCCCTGTCTAGATAATCCCTGATGGATGTCTATCCAACCTGCTCTTAAATATCTCCAGTGATGGAGATTCTACAACCTCCCAAGGCAATGTATTTCAGTGTTCAACCATCATGACAGTTAGAAAGTTTTTTCGAAAAAACCCTGTAGTCTAGACACAGCCTAGAAGTAATATAAGTATGTTTGTTGTAGGTAGAGAGGAGTAAGGTAGATCTAGATGATGAAGCTTTCCTTACTATCACTGTTTCTCTTCTAAGTCCTGTATCACTCCAAAAATAGTCCAGATACCTTCTGCTTCTAGTTAGGAAACAGAAACTTTTTGTCCTCTTCAAATGGACCTTCAATATGTAAAGTTTATGCCAACTGTGTTAGGATAAAGCAGCAGTCATTCCCACTCATCACTAAGGAAACATAATTTCCTTGGGAGAAGTCTTTGTAAAATAGCCATATCCTGTAAAATAGCATGTGTCTATGAGGTACAATGTTGAGTATTTTTAATGGCAAAAGATTAAGCATTTTTAATAAGGAGACTGCTCTATAAAATACTTTACAACCATTTTGATATTGTGTATTTTTCAGAAGCATTTTTACAAGCTTTCTAAGGAGCAACCTGCTACATAAATACTAGTCAATAAAAAATATATCACCAATGGTGATGGGAGAATAGCAATGTGTTTTGAGAATCCTTTTCTGTATGAAGAATTTACTTGTAAAAGTTATCAAATTGAGAACACGTCAGGCAAATGTCCTCTTTCTCCATAGAACAGATATAGAGCAGACAACAATGACAGTACTGCAGTCAAATCTGGATTATTATGAAGAGAAACAGGTAATACTTTTCATTGGTCATGTGATTCTTCAGCACAACACATGGCTATCATTACCCTCAATATTAGATACCTAAACCAATGTTTCAGAGAAGTAGACATGTTAGTCTACTTTAAAAACAATAAGTAGTCACTAAGGTGCCACAGTTACTCATTGTTTCTAAAATAATGTGTTTATGACATTTTGAGGCTGAATCTTTTGTTGATGATATTGACTTTGAATTGTGTCTAAAGCCACTGTTACTAAAAAATAGCAAACACAGGACAGTAGTTCTTTCAAACCAGCCACTGTATTTTCTCTGGGCCTAGCCCTGTCTCTAATGAAATCAATGAAAATGTTGCCTTTATGTTCAATAGGATTAGAATATTCCTCTCTTTGTATTAGGGGATTAAGGTTTTCTCATTTCTTACATTGTCTACAACAAACTCTAGTTATTCTAAAAGCCAGGCTGACTTTCCTGTCCACAGCGAAGCAGAAAACATCACTATGAGAATTACAATGAAAAATGAGATAGATCCTCCATTTTAAAAAAGGAATACAAAAGTTAAATGTTCATTGATATTTCAGATCCTGTAATTCTCAAGATTAGGTAAAGTATATTGGCAAGTTTGGGTATACAGTTTGAGATTTCATTTCTTCTCAGTACTCAGAAAGGACACGTTAATAAGAACAAAACAAGACTTATAGAGAAACTCACCACTTTGTTCCTTTCAGAAATCAGGTCCAGGACTGGACATAATTAACATGAATGGTTATTCTTGATTGGTACTCTTTTCTTATGCCTGTATATTTATACCTGCCTCTGAAATTTCTACTACATGCATCTGATGAAGTGGGTCTTTGCCCATGAAAGCTTATGCTCCAATAAATCTGTTAGTATATAAGGTGCTACAGGACTCCTCATCACTTTTGCAGATTCAGACTAGCATGGCTACCCCTCTGATACATGGATGGTAGAGTTATTTTCCATTAATTTAGGAAATGAAGAAAGGAAAGGAGAGAAGAAACACGTTTCATATGACTATTCTATAGGAAGCAAATGTATTTGTGCATTAATGTATTTGTGCTATATTTCAACCAACACTCAGTACCTCTACAAGCAGAGAATGCGTAGTTGTAATTTATATTTCAAATGTGAGGAAATGTGGGAAAGAAAGAGCTGCTCACTAGCCTATTACCAAGTGGCAGCAATCTGTCACCAAGGGTATGTCTAGACTACATGGCTCCGTCTATGGAGCCATGAAAACTAGTTTACCCGGCATAGTCAATGAAGCGGTGTAGTGGTCAATTGCGGAAGAACTTTGTATGTGATAGTTTAGGGGTGGTGAGGCCTGCATTCCTTCCCCCCTTTTCTCTTTCCCCTACATCTGATGATCCAGAAGCAAGTCTTTGGGAACATACGCCATTTAAGATAAGCATTGTTGCCAGCATAGCAAGAACAGGTATAAGATAAGGTTAAAGGACAAGAACTCATAAACAACTCTGTTTACCCTAAAGTACTGATCACATAAACAGGGACAAAGGACAAGAAGAACCAGATCAGAACCAGATCTATAACTAACAGCTAAGCTCTACATCAGCACTAATGAGTAAGCCCTGGAAATTTCCAAACTGTATTTAAGGCTGCCTCAGAGCCTAGCAAATCGGATTTCGCCAATGGGCTTTGGGTACCAGCGCCTCGGAAGCTGAGACAACCTATCACTTCATCCGCAGCCTACCCAGGGTCCCAGGCTTGCAGGAAGGGACGTAAGATATGCTGCTGCTTTGTTATATTGTTCTTCCATTTATGGGGCACAGCTGTTAGTTTAACAAGGCATAACGGAGCAGTTGACAAAGGCTTTCCTTGTCGACCAATCTGCATCTAGACTACCATGCTGTGCCGGATCAGCTGATTGTCGGCACAGCGCAGCGGCTATTTTTATTTTAATGAAGTGGGGATAATTTAAATCTCCCCTTCACTGACTATGTCAGGAAAATTAGTTTACATGGCTCCATCGACGGGGCTATGTAGTCTAGACATACCCCCAAGTAACAGCGTTAGGAAGCGAAATCCACAATCAACATGAAAAAAATTATAAAAGAGGGCTGCATGTAGGACATCCCTCTACCTTGATTTCTACATGATATTCTACTCCTCAACTACATTCCAGTATAGAAGGATACACTGTTATCTCTTATGCTGCTGCTGTTGCCCTCTCCAGTGCAAAACATTGGCACATGACTAATGCCAAGTTCCAGGAAGGTCTGTGATTTCTCAATAACCTGAAGTTAGTTTACAACATTGGTCCAACTTTGTACTTCATTACCTGTCCATCCTTACTTATTGTGCTCAAGCTTTGCAACTAATTCACACCAAGAATCAGAATCACAGATAAAGCCAAAGATTAAATCTGAGACGAAAAACTTCTTCTTGCTTGTCTTATTTTTTAAGTTTACTTGTCTTGGTTCCCCCTTTCTCCTGGTTAATAATATCTTTTCAAGATATATGGAAGATAATAGATGACTGACAGTGGTAGAGCAGAGTTGTGAGATGGAAAGTGTAAGGAAAGGCAAAAGGAAAGGAAAATGAGAGCTAGCAAGAACTGATTCAACTCTCAAATACACTAGTGTAATTCAGAAGTATTCCCACTGAAGTCATTGGAGTTACAACAATGTAAGATTGATGTAAAAATTGATCCAGCTCTACTGAAATATTGGAAGAACATAAGAACATAAGAATGGTCATACTGAGTCAGACCAAAGGTCCATCCAGCCTTGTAACATATCTGCTGACAGTGGCCAATGCCAGGTGCCCCAGAGGGAGTGAATCAAACAGGTAATGATCAAGCGATCTGTCTCCTGCCATCCATCTCCACCCTCTGACAAACAGAGGCTGGGGACACCATTCCTTACCCATACTGGCTAATAGCCATTTATGAACTTAACCTCCATGAATTTATCCAGGTCTCTTTAAAACCCTGTTATAGTTCTAGCCTTCACAACCTCCTCAGGCAAGGAGTTCCACAGATTGACTATGCGCTGTGTGAAGAACTTCCTTTTATTTTTTTTAAACCTGCTGCCCATTAATTTCATTTGGTGGCCCCTAGTACTTATATTATGGGAACAACTAAATAACTTTCCTTTATTCACTTTCTCCACACCACTCATGATTTTATAGACCTCTATCATATCCCTCCTTAGTCTCCTCCTTTCCAAGCTGAAAAGTCCCAGTCTCTTTAATCTTTCCTCATATGGGACTCATTCCAAACTCCATTCATTTTAGTTGCCCTTCTCTGAACCTTTTCTAATACCAGTATATCTTTTTTGAGATGAGGAGACCACAGATAGTATGACAGTTCTTATGCATGATTCTAGGCTCTTGGCACAGCCTGTAGCAGTCACTGCAAAGATCAAGTTAGACATGTGCTATGGATGCTCTAACCTTGCTGGGGGATCAATCAGCCACCAGTAACTTCAAGATAGGGGAAGCACAAGAAATCCCCAGGCTCACCATTAACACAGGATAAATTCCTCCTAATGGAGCTGTAGAGAATTTTTAAATATTAAATTATATTAAAATTAAATATTATTTATTATAATACTCTGAACAGATTAATGGTATTTGCTCAATATTAATTATTTCAAATGCTAACTGAAATAGGAACTGTACACACATTTGTAAATGGATTAAAGGTTATTTAGTTCCACTGTGGCTTCTTTAAGAACCTGAAGTCTCTGCAAAGATGATATTATGTAATTTGTTATAGAAATACTCCTTGAGAAATAACAATGTATATCCATATACTGGACTTACAGTAAAGTAGGGGAAAGAAGATACCTCTTTTTGGTACCATAGAAGCCTATTATTGTTACAGAAGGCTATGCAGATCACAGACCAAGCATTTTAAATGGGGATGTCAGTAAGGTCCTAGAGTTAAATTCCAGATGTACAATAGAATGAAAAAAATATGGAAGTGTAAAGCTTGAGACGAAAAAAATATATAATCCAACTCTTTAAATTTTCCAGGTAGCTTTAAGCCAAAAGCAGATCTGGATATTTCAATAAAAGCTTCAGGTTTTTTGCTTCTCAAAACTTAGCTGAATATATATCATTTATAATCATGCTGGCAGCACACAAATTGACTGTTTCATATTCCTGACCATTTTGCAACAGTGCAATTTTAACGTTACTATTTGTTAGTGAGATTATTACAAAATTATATTATACATACTGATAGGAAGATGCACTGAATATGTTAGGAATATGAAAAATTAGCAGAAAATTTAGGTGTTAGTGTCTACTTTTATTGGTTTTCTCTTTGAGAAAGATTTTTCAGTATGATTTTCTGAAATGGAGGCCTCAAAACTATTTCTATACAGTAGGATACTTTTAAAATATGAAACTAGGTTCATCATCACATTGTTTTAAAATGGTAATCATAACGATACATAAGGATAGCAACAAGTATAAATAATCTATTAGCCCCCAATACAGCATTTTGATCCATGTGGGCAGACTGCTGCACCTGGGTTGAATCTACTGGGGCTGGTTTCAGTGTGATGAGAACTCAGTAGGAGTGCTGACAGACTCCGCAGACCCTTGAATAAGGTGGGGAATCCCAGCTCTGTGATCCTGGAAGGGGTGGTGCCTCAGGTAGAAGTAAGGGGCTGGGGTTAGCCAGTCCTCCTCAGCACCTGGAACGTGGCATGTGTCCCTCCCCTCTAGCCCTCACAACCATCTAGAGTGTGTGGTGTGGTTCTTCAGCAGTGATTTAAAGGGCCCAGAGCTCCAGCTGCTGACGCTGCTACGGTAGCAGCAGTGGCCAGGATCCATGGACCCTTTTGAATTGCCGGCCCAACGGCAACTGCCACCTTTGCCTCTCCCCATCAATGGACTTGCCATGCACTGCCCAGAAAGTTGCACATCCTGGCCAGCCATCAGAGCTGCCCAGAACATGTGGTGTGGTTCTCTGGAGGCAATTAAAGGGGAATGGTGCTCCGGCTGCCACCACTGCTGTAGCAGCAGAGGTAGGTCGGGAGCCCTAGGCACCTTTGAAATGCTGGGCTCCAGGGGCCTCCTCCTTCTGTCCCCATTGCCTCCTCCTATCAACAGTCCTGGAGCTAAGCATTATAAATCAGATGGCAGGATCAGGGCCATAGTTTATTTAATTAAAAACACAGTTAATTTATCATAATTATATAAAAGGTACTCTTTCTTACTAGCGTGTGGGGGTCAATTGCTATTTAAGATAACTATTTATTAGAGACTTCTAGAACACCACTTCTAGAGAGCAAGAATATTTTTATTTCATATATTTGAATAGATTCTATTATCAATCTTATAATACAAATTATAAAAAATATATGAATTATAAATATTGCCTGTGACTGGAGGTAGCCTAAAAAACACAACTTCCAAAAATATTATTAGAGATTATACAGAGATTTTGTTTACCACTTCTTTTCTGACAGAAAAATAATTCAGTGTTCACTATTACAGCTGCATCGTGCCTATGCATACAATCTTTTTCTCTCTAAATTCACTGAACTGAGTTTAAAATATGTATAGTGTGTTACAGCTTATCAAGGAAACTAGAATATGTTTGACAATTTTTTCTGAACATCCATCAGAAAAAGCCCCAAATACATCAGCATTTCTATTATCCATGTAGTTGTTTTTATCTATATTTTAATAAGTAGAGCTACTGCATTTGCCACTTCATACACTTAAAGTTATTTGCCATTTTGTAAGTGAAGATGAACCATTTTGCTGGGTTCACATTTTATTTATTTTAGCCCCCTGTCAAATAAAAATGTGTATAGTTGTGAGAACAGCCTGTGAAATATTTCAATCTAAATAGTACATTTTATTGAATGTATGTAGTTATTTCAAGTTCCTGCCCATGACATTTTAAGATTTGAAGGAGGACAGGAATGCAATAGCAAATCACATTTTAATTTCAACTTTAGGGAATAATATTTCAACTTTGCCTTTAGTCTGCACAAACTTCTATGAATACACTTATAGTGTCATGTTCGTACCTGTATTTGTTGATTCCATCTTCACAAGTGGCTCCATGCTGGCACCAGTTCTCTTCACAGTCATTAATGTTCTCCAGGCACGTTTGTCCAGTCCATCCAGGAGCACAGACACATAGAGGATTCTGGTTGTCTTCATCAAGGAAGCAGCTACCTCCATTTGCACATAACTAAAAGTGAGAATTACACACATGCAGGAAGAGGGTTTAATCTCCACAGTTTGTCCTTACCTAAGCAATTTGATGAAATAAGCTGTTTTGGAAATATCTGCGCATATGACAGTTTTCTCTCGTAGTGCAGTCAGAGACAAATCTCAGTGATAATTTATAATTAAATTATAAAATGTAATGAAGATAAATCAACCTTTGACTCTATTGTTGAATATAATGTTATGATATAATGTAACCATTTACTTTGTTATAATTGGTTATGAACACACTTGTGTTACGTAACATGACAAAGAATGAACTCGCCTATTATTCTGTTAAACGTAGAAAAAATTTACATTGCACCCTCTGACACAGTTGCAATTTAACTTAGAATAAACCTCTATGAGATGTGAACATTTTTGTATTTAGGTACTGACTAGCTAGAATAGTGGTTTTCATCTTTTTTTTTTTTTTTTTTTTTTTTTTTTTAATTTGAAGACCCCTAAAGCATTTTGAATGGAGGTGCAGATACTTTTGGAAACTATAGACAAAATCTGCAAGTTGAAAACCACTGTTCTGTGGTAACAACAACCTTTTGTAGACCCCTTGGAGATTGTCTGCTGACCCCCATGGGTCCTCAGTCAGGCCCTATTTTGAAATCAACTGAGCTACAAGAAGCAAAAAGTTGTATGAGAAGCAAAAGGCACACTTTAGAATATGAATGGGCAACTTTTATATTATAAAATACATGTATCAAAACAAAGTTATGTGACTGAGTGGGAAAACACCATGTTTTATCTGGTTTTGGACTTAGAATGCTAAGTCAGAGATTTGTTGTTACCGTTTAAAATATACTAAACTTCGAAGAAGAAGAAACAAAATAGTAATATAATTTTCAGATAGTCATGACAATTCTTGTTATGGTAGACCTTATTAAAAACTAGGTTGCTGGTCTAATTGAGAAAATAAGCCAAAAACACTAGAAACAACACAATAATATCAAGTCTGGCAGAAAGACTAATTCCCTGGCCTGTCACTGAGAGATTACTATTTTAGTTAGTAATTTCAAAGCTTTATAATTATATTAAATATTTTTGGGGGCATAGAAGAAGCATTGAACAAATGAATAAGACTTCTTGAACCAAACTCTGTTCTTAATTAAAGTAGGGCAACTCTACTGAAACTCATATAGAGCAGAAGTAATTTCTTTCATGCATCTTTCTACCTTTCTCTTGAGCTTAGTTGTGCTGCACTGAAGTCCTACTCTGTTTTGAGTGGCAAGAATTGTTGCATAAAAGACTCCGCTCAAGCTATTACACATGGATTTTTCTAGAAATACACTAAACTGTAAGGTCCTCACCACACATGACTTTCTTAGAGACTGATGAAAACCTCCCACTGACTGCTTTGTCAAGACTATTGAGTGTTGTGCACAAATCCAACAGCCCATGTAGCCTGTCATCTGTTTGTTTTGGGGTTTTTTTTGCAAATAGGGCTTGAACTATGAAGGGAAGGTCTTGGATGGACTTCTGTACCTCCATCAGCAGGCCCAAGGATCATAAATACGACACCCTTGTCAAAGGGATGGCTGAGGCCATGGTCCATGCCACTAAGTCAACAGTGTCCGAGGTCACCTGTAGCCCCACCCCTGGTCATTCCCTTGCCTTCTTCCATGATAGCCTGTAACTCTTTCCTGAGGTCCTCTGGGAAGATTCAATAAATTTGGCAATAGACAGCCAGATGGTGAAATCATAGTGGCCCAACAGGGCACTATCATCTGCAGGATTGATGATGAATAAACCATTCTCCCAAAAATGTCTGGTTTCTTCACTTCTTTATTTCTGGGAATAATCCTGGCTACCCCTACTTTCCCACTCATTAACAAATTTAGGGTAGGGTGGATATATAGGTACTGTATTCATATCCTTTTGTGGGCACATAGTACTTGTGCTACACATGATTAGACATTAGGGTATTGAAGAAGGTGTCTGACAGAGGGCTTTGGTAATCTTAGCCACCTCTTCAGACACTGGCAGTGCAATTCTAGCTAGCACTCCTGAGGTAATTATGTTAAAGAGGGAGTATGAGAGCTCATCTAGCTTCTTGGTTTCTAGCCCAAAGGTCAAGGCCACCCTCTTCAAAAGCTCCTGTTGAGCTTTGGCATCAACTTTGAAAACTACAGGCAGGGGCCCTGACAGCCTCATCAGGGAATGAGGAGGACGATGCAGATGCCACAGGTGCTGCCTCATCTGAGCCACTCAGTTAGCTCTTTCCTCCAACTATTATATCCGTGGAGTCCTGAGTGTGGTGGATTCTGTCTCAGGTGGTTGGGAGACTATAGTCAAAAACTTGTCAGATGGCTGTGTGAACCGCCAGAGGTTCCATGGATGC
The DNA here is from genome assembly GCF_052426305.1 of Pelodiscus sinensis. Taxonomy (NCBI): domain Eukaryota; kingdom Metazoa; phylum Chordata; order Testudines; family Trionychidae; genus Pelodiscus; species Pelodiscus sinensis. The sequence continues at coordinate 50,028,677 of NC_143054.1, forward strand.
CGTGACATAGGCCCTGGTTCTGAGTCCATGAGAAACCTTGTGCTGTGAGAAAGAGCGGTGTCATTAAAGGAAGATCTTGACCCTCCTGACTCTGAGACCTGAGATGGAGAGCCATGCTCCAGTGACTGGGACTGCACTAAGACCAACCAGCTATCCCTGTCCCTGTTGTGTCCTCTACTATGTTTGATTTCGATCTGTACTTGGTTAATGACCCTCCATGTGGAGATCCCAGTAACAACAGTATTCTGGCAATCTACACCCAACACTTGCTGACTGGTGCTGAATGTTGGAATAGGAATAGGACCATGATCAACACTGAGATGTTGAGCATCAGCTCTGGAATGGTGACTTCAGCCAGTCAGTCAGAAACCTATACTGAGAGTTCTGACAGAGAACTTTGTAGGATTGGTGTTGTGCTGATGGAAAGTGACTATCACACACTCGGTACTGTGGTTATAATGTTGAGTGTGCCTTGGTACATCTACTCCACCTTGCCAGTGACTGATGCTTTAAGCCTGCAGAGTGATGTCTGGAATTCAGAGACCAGTGCTAAGGGCTCTGAGTAGGCGCCATCCCTATGTCCAAGGTGCAGTGGTTCTGAGTGGGCAAGCATTGGTGGGATGCTGTCTGAGGTGGTGAGTGCAGTCGCACTGATTTTGACTGAAACGGTGGTCTCAGGACAGGCTTTCCCTTCATGGGGAAGGTGACATCTGTAATTTGGGTGGCACCATGAGGGACAAACTGTCCTGTGCTGCTTTATATGCCACCTTGGTCAATGGCATCTTCAGGGTCTGGATCCCCAGACCATTGTCTGTTGTGGTAGGTGCATCCATGAGAGGTCTAATTTGCTTGGCTGAAGCAGGGCCCAGCTTCCACCTACAGGCAATGAACCATCCTCTATGGATATAGCTTGCTTCCTGCCTTGTCCTTACCCATAGAAATTGACTTCTCCCAGGCTACGTCTACACTGGCCCCTTCTGCAGAAGAGACATGCTAATTTCAAACTTTGGAATAGGGAAATCCGCGGGGAATTTAAATATCCCCCGCGGGATTTAAATAAACATGTCTGCCGCTTTTTTTCCGGCTTGGGGAAAAGCCGGAAAAAAGCGTCTAGACTGGCGCGATCCTCCGGAATAAAGCCCTTTTCCGGAGGATCTCTTATTCCTTTCAGGTAGGAATAAGAGATCCTACGGAAAAGGGCTTTATTCTGGAGGATCGCGCCAGTCTGGACGCTTTTTTCCGGCTTTTCCCCAAGCCGGAAAAAAAGCGGCGGACATGTTTATTTAAATCCCGCGGGGGATATTTAAATCCCCCGCGGATTTCCCTATTCCAAAGTTTGAAATTAGCATGACTCTTCCGGAGAAGGGGCCAGTGTAGACATAGCCCCAGTGTTCTGGGAGGTGGATATTCACTTGTTTGATGATGTTGCAAGCTGGGTGCTTTATACCGAGGACACAATATGTTAGGTGGAGTTTGACCACGGTAGTTCCAGTGCTAGTGTCTGAGCCAACTAGTAACACTTTAAAGTGAATGTTCTGCTCTTTCTAACAGGACACATCTAGACTAACCTTGGTTTTCAAAAAGATATGCAAATTCGGCATGAATTTGCATATCTTCTGATTCCTTTTTCAGAAGATGGGTTTTTTTTCGGAAAAAAAAGCAGTCTAGAAGGGGGTTTTTGCACTCCCCCTTTTTCAAAATAACCCTGTAAACTTCATTTTCTGAGGAATAAGGGTCCTTTCCAAAAAGGGAGGGTTGTGAGAAAAACCCCATTTAGACTGCTTTTTTTTTCTGAAAAACCTCTTCCAAAAAAGGGATCAGAAGAAGATAGGCAAATTCATGCCGAATTTGTATATCTTCTTTCAGAGGCCGAGCATAGTCTGGACATGCCCTAAATGCATGGCTTCAAACTTTTACATATGCAATATCTGCCACCAATATGAGAGTCTCCTAAGCCCCATCCCAAGGATAAGATGCATCAGGGACAGTCTAAATATCAATAACACAGTAAGGGAACACTACTAAACTAAAAACAATGATTTACAATAGCAAGTTCACATCAAAAAGATCTGGAGATAACGACAGCTGAAGCAAAGAAACATTCCAGCATCATCACTGGTAGTAAGAAGGAACGGAGCGTGCGGGAAGCCGGCAGCACCTGTATGCTACGTCATTCAGGTGCCGCTCCAGAGGGCACCAGAGTTGTTCCCCCATGAATATTGCTAAGAGAAAAAATTTCAGGATAGGTGCATGTAGCAAGAACATACACTTAACATGGATTGGACATTAGCAAACACTCAAAGAACTAAGGCTTTTCTCTCTCATCTATTAACTTCTAAAGAAAATGGTGAGTTTGGTTCTATCATGATCTATGGAGCTCCCTAGCAGCTCCATTTGATTGAGTCTGAATCCATTTAAAATGTTATCAAGATTTGTAGTAATAACAATTCTTGCCAGAAATTCGCTATATTAATTTGTCTTTGATTAAGTTTTAAATTGACCTTAAAATTGGATCTTTTTGCTATGCTATTAGTATTAAATACTGGAATTATGCTGGCCTCGTTTCTCAATCTGACTATTCTTGATGGAGGCAACTACTGAGCTTGAATAAAGTTGGTAGAATTAAACTCTCTTTACAGTTATGGAAATATCTTTTATATATCTTGCCTTTTAATTTTTTTCTGAATGTAACTTCAGGGTATATCTTGAGGTTTTGCTTTTTTTTTCAAGGCTCTAACTGCTCTCTCCCACTCCCTTTATCATTGGGGCTCATATATACTATTTTTCTTGATTTCAAAATTCATTATTGAATCATACATCAGGAAATGACAAAACTGTTAAGAAAGAAGAGTGTTTGAATTAAGGAATAAAACAAAATATATGGTACTTTATATCTCCAATATGCCTATATCAGACTATTCATTCCACAGTTATTCCTCTGTTTAGTCAGAGATAATAGTAGTATTATTAGTGTCATATGTGTATGTGTAAGTGTGCTTCCTAACCAATTATAGTCATAAACCTTAAGGCCAAAAGGGACTATTATGATCAGCTAGTCTAACTTCCTGCATATATCAGGCCAAAGATACCTTTACCTGGCGATTCCCGTATCAAGCCTTTAATTTGTTTGAGCTAAAGCAGACTTTTTAGAAAGATCAATTCTTGATTTAAAGACTCCAAATGATGAAGAATCCATGATGTCCTTAGGTGAGTTGTTTCAGTGATTATCTTGGAATGCAATGCCAATGAAAAGAACCATTGTGATACAGTAGCTAAGAGAACACAGTTAAAAATATGCGTGTTATTGTTAGTCTGAATTTGTATAACTTCTAGCCATTAGATTTTGTATTGTCTTTCTCTGGTCAAAGAAGAACTGACTGCTATCACAAATCTACTTCTCATTTAGATTCTGGCAGACAATGAACAAGTCATCTCTTAACCATCTCTTGGATAAACTAAATAAATTGAGCTCTTTTCGTCTCTCACTATATGGCAGGTTTTCTGCCCCACAAATCATTCTTGTATGTCTTTTTGAGCTTTTTACACTATGTCAACATCCTTGTTGAAGTATGGGCTGGACATAGAACCAGATAAGGGCTTCACTAATTCTTTATAGGTAATAATACTGCCTCCTTACTGTTTCTGTATACATCCCTATGTTTACAACCAAGGATCTGATTTATACTCTTAGGGTATGTCTACACTACCACCCTAGTTCGAACTAGGGTGGTAATGTAGTCAACCGGAGTTGCAAATGAAGCCCGGGATTTGAATTTGCCGGGCAGCATTTGCATATTGCCGGGCACCGCCATTTTTAAATGTCTGCTAGTTCGGACTCCGTGCCCCGTGGCTACATGCGGCACAAACTATATAGTTTGGACTAGGCTTCCACGAGAAGTAACGATAGTTCGGAATAGGAAGCCTAGTCTGAACTACCTAGTTCGTGGCGCGTGTAGCCGCAGGGCACAGAGTGCAAACTAGCGGACATTTAAAAATGGCGGCGCCCGGCAATATGCCAATAAAGCCCGGGAAATTCAAATCTTGGGCTTCATTTGCAACTCCGATTGACTACATTACCACCCTAGTTCGAACTAGAGTGGTAGTGTAGACATACCCTTATTCATAGCACTATTCAGGAGTTTATGTTCAACTGGCATTTTCAATGACCCCTAAGATCAATTTATTCTCACTGCATTCCAGGCCAGTCACCCATCCAGTACATGTGACCTAAAACTAATAACACTTTAAATTGACAAAGTGCAGAAGAAAGTCACTAATTAAATATTAATTAGGGTATGATCGTTCAACATACACATTTTAGAGTGTTTCTGTGAGTCCATTTGTTCAAGTATTCTTCCTAAATGGTAAGAGGTTAGCATACCAAACGTGGTATGCGACTTCCTCTTCTTCAGTCTTAAAGCAAAGTCGGGGTTTGGTTGTGCCAAGAAAACTAGAAGCCCTGGCTGGGAAAAGGACAGTTTTCCATAACATGTAAAAAGAGGGCCTGCTGTTCAGAGGGTCATAACATGAGAATGACCACTGGAGACAGTGAGCCCACAGGGGAGAGCTGTCCTTCAGACTAGGGACATGAGAATGACCACCAATGGACTGGCCAACAGGTCTGGGGCTCTGCCATCTCTCGTGCCAGCATACAGTAGGTAGCCCCTTTGACCCGAAACCCTTTCTCCTGCTCCTGGCCCATGGCTGCCGCACTAGGGAGGGAAAAAAAGAACAGGCTCTGATGGGCATGGGGGGGGGGGTGGCCCAGGGTAGGAGAGAATAACAGGCCTGGGCAGGCTAGTGAAGGTATGGGGGGGGAGGAAGAGACCCCGAGTGAGCTGGGAGAGTCACTAGAGAGGGGAGAGAGAACAGGCTCTGTGCAGGAAGGGAGTCTGGGGGAAGAGAACATGCCCCTGGCCCCCAGCCTGCTGCACCCCACCTTACATCCACAAGGCATTGCCTTGAAGGTTTTAATTGCTAGTGTGTAAGAAAAAAATACCTAGCACACATTAACAGAGTCCTCTTTCAAACAGGATAACGTGTTAACATGGTGCTGTTGAAAGATACTATCGTAATGCAAACTAGGTACATTTTAGTTCACACCAACTACACCATTACAGAGCAGTACAGTGCAAGAGTACTATGAAATTAATCTCCTATAACCTGCACTTCAGTGTAGTGTAGACAAGCCCTTAGATCATTATACTCCAGATTACATAGAGAGAGAACTCATTTTAGAAGGAATTTTAAGCTAAATACAATTATTGAGGAAACAGGATGACTTCTCCCCTGCTTCTTCCCATCTTTGGCATCACTGACCAGTTTCTGCCAAGACTTTTCCCAATCCGCTTTGCCTGACTTCCTGTTACAATTGTAATGTGAGTTCTGTCCCTTTTTATAGTAAAGGCTAATTATATTACTGAAGATTACATCAAGCACTTTCACTGCAAAATCAATCTCATATCTGCAGACTGGGCAAGAAAAAATACCTTAACATTAAAATGATCAGTTAGTTTGTCCTAGATGGCAAGTATCGTGGAGCAGGTCCTCTTGACCACGGCCTCGCATGTATTGCCCATACTGCCACACTAAGGCCCCTCACAAGAAAAACACAGGCCGCTGAGGCTGATCCAGAGACAGAATTTAAAGTCCCTTGGGTGCTCAGCACAGTTCTCAGTAAACGGAACTGAACTTGGCAAGCACCTGGTCCAGGAAGATAAGAATAGGGAAATGAACTAAATTAATGAGCACTAAAAACAGGACAAGATAGGAATAGGGAAATGAGCTGTCATATACACCAGTAAACAAGCATCTGGAACAGGGAAAGAAAAAACATAGCTAGTTCTCACATGTGCCAGTCATGTCTGCATCAGGCACTGACCGCAAATCCCTGAGGCAGACGTCATGTCAAAAGGAAGGAACCCTAATATGGTACTGGATATCAAAATTATAGTATAAAGCATCCTGAACCCTAAGCTCGGGGAGGTTCTGTATCAAGACGGAAGGCACATATCATCCAGCCTGGCTGAGGGGCTGATCACCCGAAGCCTCCTCCCACCCACCGAATCAAGAAAAGGGGGGTACGAAACTTGAGCATGCTATACGTTGTTTTTGTCTGTGCATCATAACAGTTACTGGGCTTTTTAGTATCGCTTGCTATATTGTATTAACCATTTCATATTTAGAAGTTGTTAAGTATAAGTAGACCAATGTTTAATTCCACCAGCTGTTCAAAGATAACCATTGAAGGACTGGCTGTAGGACGGGTTTTATTATTTCTGTACTGGTTTTATTTGTTATATTTTTTATTGCATGCTGCGCTGTCTAAGACTATTCAGAGATGGCAATTTAATATAATCAATCTGTAGTCAATAAAGTTTGTAATTGGTTAAGTACATTTTAAGCTCGGGCTTTCCTCCTTCACGGCCGCAGCACCTCGCCACATTCACCACCCCTAGACAATCTTTTGAGACTCTGGTTCTTCAGCAAGTGAGAATATTCTTTTCTGGACTCATAGGAGGTGTAATAGGCAAAAAGCAGGATGCTGTTAAATAGCTTTCTCTTCAATAAATGAAACAAATATTTGCCTTTTTGCAAAAGAACTATGCACCCTCAAATTAAGAAATGGTCTTGAATTGCAATCTCAATCTATCATGTGTAGAAAGAGGTTAATTTTTTTTCAGAATGTTATGATGGTTGCTTGTGGTGTCTTACAATTATGCTTATAATGAATACTACTTACCGTTTTAACGGTTAAGCTATTATTACATTTTTACACAGATTTCATCCTAAAGTATGTCTCAGACTACAATCCTGAAGTTTTATAATTCCATCTTTCCCTGCCAAGGTGGATTATGGAGTTCCTAAAAATGATAACCAGGGCAGGTCAAATGTTAAGGCTCCATGAATATACAAGTATTGTACAATATCACTGAAATAATAGCCTTCTCTGGGGTAGAATGGCCCAAATAAAATCCCACAAAATTTGAAAGGGAATAATTTTATATCGTTTATATCCACAAGAGTCCTGTAGCACTCCAATGTACTATATTAAGAGAATACCATGTAAGAAAATATTTAGATTTGCGGGTTTGTCATTAGGCCACATTCAAAACAATAAAAAGTAGTTCTACTTTGAAAAGCAGTTCCTTAATTGAAAAAAAAAACTCTACATCAATTGATTGCATCTCACTGAAACCAGATCAAATCTGTTTTATTTACAGTGCAAATATAGCTTTTTTCTGTCAGACCTGCAAAGTCTACCTGGAATCTAGAAGCCAAGCCATGATATTTCTGGCTCATACATCACCAGTAATAAACATTCTACCCAGAGAAGAATTATTTATGTGGTGGACAAATCTGAGATTAATAAGAAAAGCCATTTAAAAAAAATGTGGGGTTTTGGTTTAGAAAATAGTTCTTTCCCCCCATTCATAACTTAATAATGACTCTCAGTAAAAACTGCACATCAATCTTATAAGCTGACCTCAAGGAAGAACTAGTAGGAAGGACTCTCTTTGGCAACTTTAGAGTAGAAAAGTGTTTAGCTACTAGGGATTGCTAAAAAGTTTTTAGCTACTAGAGGTTGATTTTTTATTTATACCGAATCCACTGCTCCCCTGAACAGTGCTTCTGATCCTGGTCTCCAGACAGAGCCCGAATATCTACACTGTAGTCTTTAGAGCTATAACCTGGGCATGTCTATACTTACTGGAAGATCCAAACTCCGGAGCTCAATCTTCTGGCATTTGATTTAGTGGGTCTAGTATACACCCATAAATCGAACGCTGAGGGCAGCTCCCATTGGTTCCAGTACTCTTCCTCTTGGGATGTGTAAGGAAAGTCAATGGGAGCATTTGTTCCTGTTGGTCTCCCACAGTGTGGATGCTACCACAGCGTGACTTAAAGTAAGCATTTTGCATAGCTGGAGTTGCGTACTTTAAGCCAACCTTCCACGTCCAGTGTAGACCTGGCCCCTGAGCCCCACAAGCCTGAATCCACTGACACTGGCTAGCAAAGCTGTACCAGAGATATTTGTTGCTGTGCAGATATATCCTGACAGGCCTATAGTTACCCAGATCATCGTGTTTACTGTTTTAAAATACTGATGAAATATAGGCTTTCTCCAGTCTTCAGTCTAATATTAACAGTCGTGCAAGATCCTCAAACAGCTCCTCTAACACTCTTGGACTGTAAGATAGCCAGACCCACTGATTTAAAAATCTCTAAGGGTATGTCTACACTACAAAGTTAATTCGAACCAACGGACGTTAGTTCGAATTAACTTTGATAGGTGCTACACAAGCGCTCCGCTAGTTCGAACTTAATTGGAACTAGCGGAGCGCTTAGTTCGAACTAGGTAAACCTCATTCTATGAGGACTAAGCCTAGTTCGAACTTACTAGTTTGAATTAAGGGGTGTGTAGCTCCTTAATTCGAACTAGTGGGAGGCTAGCCCTCCCCAGCTTTCCCTGATGGCCACTCTGGCCAACACCAGGGAAACTCTATTGCCCCCCTCCCAGCCTCGGACCCCTTAAAGGGGCACGGGCTGGCTACGGTGCCTGTGCCAGGTGCAAGCCTGCCAGCACCCAGCTAGCAGACCCTGCACCTGGCATGGCTCAAGCCAGCCACCCGATGCCCCCCAGCCCTCCCCCTCTTCCCGGGACCAGGCTGGCGGTGCCCGGGAGCTTGCCCGGGACCGCAAGAGGCGGGCGCCCACCTGGTCTAGTGCGGACATCGTGGACCTTGTCCACGATCTCCGCACTAGGCACAGGAAAGTGGCCATCTAGGGCAGGAGAGCTGCCAGCCTGGCCACCCAGGAGCAAGTGTGCATGAAAATCAAGGTGGTCCACTGAGACCCCTGATCCTGAGCTTACAATGGCCGTACTGGGTCCCTGGAGGGGATGGACCGAAGACAGTGACCAAGCCATTTGTCTCGTGCCATCCCTCTCCAGCCTTCCACAAACTTTGGGCAGGGACACCACTCCTACCCCCTGGCTAATACCACTCCATGGACCCAACCTCCATGACTTTATCTCACTTCTCTTTAAATGCTGTTCTTGTTCTAGCCTTCACAGCCTCCTGCAGCAAGGAGTTCCACAGGTTGACTCTTTGCTTTGTGAAGAAGTACTTTCTGTTATTAGTTTGAAGCCTGCTACCCATTCCTTTCCTTTGATGTCCTCTAGTCCTTCTATTATGGGAACTAATGAAGAACTTTTCTTGATGCAACCTCTCCACCCCACTCATGCTTTTATAGACCTCTATCCTATCCCCCCTCAGTCTCCTCTTTTCTAAACTGAAAAGTCCCAATCTCTTTAGCCTCTCTTCATATGGGACCTGTTCCAAACCTCTGATCATTTTAGTTGCCTTCCCCTCTCCCACCTTCTCTCTTCCCCTCTCCCACCTCCTTTTCCCAGTCTCCCCTAGTTTTGTTCAATTAAGAGAGATTCTATTTTTAACCACGTTTTATTTATTTTATACATCAGGAAGGGGGGCTAGGGAAGGGTAAGTGGAAGGAGGTGAGGGAGGAATGGGGTACGAGCCCCCAATGGGGAGGACTGGGCTGGCTCTGCGGGCTTCTGGGGGTGGAAGCTCTCCTGCAGCCCCCCAATTGCCCTCTCTCCCCAGATGGCAGCCTGTGGCAAGTGCAGCCAGTCTGATAGCCGAGTGCTGTGATGTGCCCAGTGTGGGCACTCAGGGCACTCCAAGACAGGACTGCTTTGCAAGCGGGGCACCCCTGAGAACTGTCTGTCCGTGGTGGGGGTCAGGTCCCTTTAAGCACAGCCCTCGGCTAGCCTGAGGCAGCAGCTCCATGCTCTAAGTCCTCATCTGATGCCCTGCCGGCACTGCTTCTGGCTATCCTTAACCCCGGTTCAGGGTCCACTTAATGTGGACATGCTATTTCGAATTAGCAAAATGCTAATTCGAACTAGTTTTTTAGTCTGGATCCGTTAGTTCGAATTAGCTTATTTCGAATTAACTAATTCAAACTAAGTTAGTTCGAATTAACTTTGTAGTGTAGACATACCCTAACTTTAGTACCCACTTTTAAATATTCTCTTGGGATACTACTGGATTGGAAAGAGCGTTATACGATAGGATGCCTCATCTTTTTTTTTCTAAAAACATAACAGAAATATTTATTGAATACTTCTATCTTATCTGCATTATTATTGATAATTTTATCATTTCTAACTCGTAATAAATAAATAAATATTAAAAATTGTATTTGTCTTGTCTTGTTCCTAATATCCTTAGAAAACTTCTTATTTTCCTTAATCATGCTAGCCATAGATTTCTCCTTGTGTCTCTTTGCTTCCCTTATCAGTTTTCTATATTTCTGAGCCCTGGATTTATGTTCATTACTATCAAATTCTCCTTCCTTCCATTTGTAGTTTATTTCTGACTGATTAGACTCTGTTAAAATTTGTAATTATTAATTAACATAACCTCTGGAAGAATGGGAAACTACACGTGACTTGGTCAGCCCATAAAGTCATACATAGATTCTTGCAGAAATAAGTTGCATTTTAACATAAGAATATATGAATGGCCATACTGGGTGAGACCAAAAGACCAACTAATCCAGTATCCTATGTTCCAATAGTGTCCAATGCCAGGTATCCCAGAAGGAATGAACAGAACAGGTAACTTTCAACTTTTTTAACTCTAAACCAATGAGGGGCAATTTAGGCTAGTGAAAGGGCCACAAGATTAACATAACAATGTACAGACCTGTTGTGCATAGACATCATGTCAAAATTGTTTAGCCCCTAGGGCCAGATTTTTAAACTATACAGGTACCTGAAGATATAGATATGCATATAAATAACAGGACTTGCAAAAGTACCCATGGTTATTAGGGGACTAAGCATTTCTGAAAGTCTCAACTGGGTGCCTAGCTTCATCTCTAGGCCCCTAAATAAGTTTAAAAATGTATCCATTTGTGAACACACTTGGTACCAACACTAGACTAAAACATTGTTTTCTCAGTTAGAAGAAATGCATTCCAATCTGTGTTTGATAAGCACTCGTCTGTTCTGGAAATCATAGTATTCCTTTAACAGTTATAGATATTCCTGAACCAGTTCATATGGATCAAGAATGTTTTAACTGGCTTGGATCCCTATTTAAGGACATTTACTTTCTCCTGAGATTTTTTAACATGTTAGAAATTCTCACATGTAGAAGCAGTACATTTGTTTTGTAAGGAAATAAAACAGGAGGAAAATACTACTATTAACTTCTATTCCTTTAAGTACAACATTGTCAAAAATGATATCAGATAACATTTTTTGAAGTTCCCAGGGTTTCTGGCACTGTCACAAAATCTCATCTTATGGAATGACATAGACTGTAGTATTAAAAGCTTGGGACTTGAAATGCTGTCCATTCCAAATACAGCTATGTGTTTTTTCAGGGAGAAATAAAATATCCCCTGCAAGACTAATCTAATGAGAACACCATTAAGCTTAGCTAAAACCCTTAATGCTCAGTCAGGTTTCTCTGAAACTGACATGTTCATCTCCTGGTAGTTGAAACACCAGTATGATCATTTGAAGCAACAGCACATGATGATTTATAACCCTGATGCGATTTCTTCTTTCCTTACTAGCTTGACTCCAGCTAGTTCATGGCAACTTTGCATAGATGCCAAGAAACCTAGGAAATGTCATACCAGATTGAACCAGTGGTTCATTTAGTCCAGTATCCTATTGCTCACAGGAGCCAATAAGATCTTCTAAGGAAGTTGTAAGGAACTTTTAAGTAAGCAGTATTGGAAAAACTTCTGGAAAGAAAAAGATTCTTCTTGACATTATACAGCTAGACTGTGGAGACGGGGGAGGGGGAAAGGTTTCGTAAAAACTCCACTGCGTCCAGGCAACACATTTGCTCTTCCGCTTTTTTTTTTTTTTTTTTTTGGCGGAAGAAGTAATGCGCTGTTTCTGAAGCCCTTGTATTCCTCATTCTACAAGGAAGAAGGGGGCTTTTGAAAGAGGTTTTTTTTTCTGACATTTGGTCCAGTTTAGATGGGCCATATGTCAGAAAAGCCTTTTCCGACAAAAACTTGTAGTCTAGCTGTACCCAAGAGAACAATGGTTTTAATCCCTGCTATAGTAACTGAGGATTTTCTCATTATCCATATTAATGTCCAATTCTCTTTTGAATTCTACTAAGGCTTCTGTATGTCTCAGGTGCTAATCTGCAGGCTCATGGTGTGCATTTTCAATCACAGCACAGAGTACCTCTAGCTCTGAAGCAATATAGTAACATCACATATGCATGTGTCAACACTAAAGAAAAAACAGTTTGACTTAAAAATGTCAAAGTCTCTCACTCTCCTTTGCTGGCAATGAGACCTGGAGAATAGCTACACAGGGGGGAACCAGAAACAATCACTTTTTGTGAAGGAGATGTATATGAACAGAAGGAAAGAAGCACTATGCAGTATTATAGATTACAGCTATTAGAAAGATGCAACAAATTAGGAACAACTCATCATGTAGCTAAAACAAAGGATAGAAAAAGTTGAAGCATGAGCAGGAATAGCTATGGAAAGATTTTGATTCTGCTGACATAACAGATTTTCAGAGATGTTATTATATTGCTCCGCCGCAGAGCATTCATGCAGGCTGGCCATTGCTCCTATTGACAGGCTAATTGCCTGTTCTGTGTTCTGAGCTAAGTCACAGTTGATGTACTACATACCCAGTTATCTGTCAATCCACTGTGGGTCAGAGAGACATTATACCCATCCTCTATATGGGCTGGAAACTCCAGTCTATCTACTTGAGTCATTGTACTGATATGTATCAGAGGATATGTCTACACTACCCTCCTAGTTCGAACTAGCGGGGTAATGTAGGCATACCGCACTTGCAAATGAAGCCCGGGATTTGAATTTCCCGGGCTTCATTTGCATAAGCGGGGCGCCGCCAGTTTTAAAACCCCGCTGGTTCGAACCCTGTGCAGCGCGGCTACACGGGGCACGAACTAGGTAGTTCGAACTAGGCTTCCTAGTTCGAACTACCGTTATTCCTCGTTCGAACTAGGATGGTAGTGTAGATATACCCAGAGAGATCAGCCTCAAATAGTAAAATCTTTTTGTTTACTCTACACACTGGTCACAGAATACCCTATTTATATGAAGAGGTGCTTTATTTCTTCTCCTTCCCCCATATAGAAGAGAAGGAGCATATTTACAAAAAAGAAAAAATGGCTTTAAATATATAATAATGTTTTAAATTAATTCTTTAATGGAAATTGTAACGTCACTTATGATATTACTAGCACTACAACAAAAATCATTCTGAGTTTGTCAAATCTTTTCAGTAAGCAAGTTATATTAATTTGCCAATTTCTGCAATAAGGAGACACAAGCAAAAAGCAAATACATCTAACAGTTTATTTTTATTTCTGTTTTCTTGCAGTTTAGAGAAAACAGTACATTATAGTATTATGAACAAATTAAATGCCTAATACAATATATAAGTTGTCATAGGCGGGAAGATCCTTTCATGGACTGAGAACTGATTAAAAGACAGGAAACAAAGGGCAGGAATAAATGGTAAATTTTCAGAATGGAGAGGGGTAACCAGTGGTGTTCCCCAAGGGTCAGTCCTAGGACCAATCCTATTTAACTTATTCATAAATGATCTGGAGAAAGGGGTAAACAGTGAGGTGGCAAAGTTTGCAGATGATACTAAACTGCTCAAGGTAGTTAAGCCCAAAGAAGACTGTGAAGAACTTCAAAAAGATCTCACAAAACTAAGTGATTAGGCAACAAAATAGCAAATAAAATTTAATGTGGATAAATGTAAAATAATGAACATTGGGAAAAATAATCCCACCTATACATATAATACGATGGGGTCTAATTTAGCTACAACTAATCAGGAAAAGATCTTGGAGTCATCGTGGATAGTTCTCTGAAGACGTCCATGCGGTGTTCAGCAGCAGTCAAAAAAGCAACCAGGAATAATTAAAAAAGGGATAGAGAAGACGGAGAATATCTTATTGCCCTTATACAAATCCATGGTACGCCCACATCTTGAATACTGCATATAGATGTGGTGTCCTCATCTCAAAAAAGATATACTGGCATTAGAAAAGGTTCAGAGAAGGGCAACTAAAATGATTAGGGGTTTGGAATGGGTCCCATGTGAGGAGAGATTAAAGAGACTGGGACTTTTTATCTTGGAAAAGAGGAAACTAAGGGGGGATATGGTAGAGGTCTATAAAATCATGAGTGGTGTGGAGAAAGTGAATAAGGAAAAGCTATTTACTTGTTCCCATAATATAAGAACCAGAGGCCACCAAATGAAACTAATGGGCAGCAGGTTTAAAACAAATAAAGAGAAGTTAAATAAAAGGTGTCCCTAACCTCTGTTTGTCAGAGGGTGAAGATGGATGGCAGGAGAGAGATTACCTGTTTGATTCACTCCCTCTGGCATTGGCCACTGTCAGCAGACAGGGTACTGGGCTGGATGGACCTTTGGTCTCACCCAGTATAGCCATTCTTATGTTCTTATATAGTCCACATAAATTTTTGACTGTCTCTACAATGTTTGCAGGAATAAATTAGAAATATCTTAAGGCTTTTAAGGAAATATTACAATAAAATGTTTTAGTAGCTCCCATCAGCATCCTTGGCACATCATCACTTCCCATCCTAACTAGCCATAATGATTATTGCATCATTATAGTGTTATGCGATGTACAGTAAATTTGCACTCAGTATAGCACTTTAAATCATAAAAATGTTAAAATTTACCAGATGCTGAATAATGTAACTTTAAACCTTTAAGGTAATAAGTATTTCTGTGTTATATTTCATATTCAATGGGGTACCCAGAGACTTCAAGGTAAAATAAATGTTGATTGCTGCTTTGTAAAATCATTGCCTGCTTTGCACAATATATTTTTGCAGGAAACATATTTCAGCAAAATAATTTACTAAGGCAAATCTTTTAAGCACAGGGTATCATATTGGGGGCAGCTGTTTGAAATGATTAGGTCACAAATACTGTTTTAAAAATAAATCGCATTATGTAAAATACAATGTAATTTCATTTCCTCCAATAAAAATACCTTAAAAATGTAAACTGTAAATGGACTATTCATATGAGTAAACACTTTCTATTTCAAGATCTTCTTACATCTTTCTTTAAAAATTAGTGGAATCCTTTTAAAAATGGAATTTTTAATAATACTGAAAATAGCTAACTAAATATGCATTTGTCCTGTATTACAGAAAGAAAAAATAAACAGCGTCTAAAAAAAAAAGCAGGAAGAAATTCTATCACGCTTTCAGTTGCACTGCTGAGTCTTTACAGTTGGATAGCATATCTTGTAGGTATGTTCATAGTCTTGAAGGTTTCTTCATGCAGTCTAACTCATTTGGTAGCCCACTCTCTAGCCTCCGGACTAAATGAACCTTGAAAAAAATTTCTACACATGGAATCAGCCTGATTGATAATATTTGCTCTGGGATGCAGAAGCAACAGTACTATTACTATTTTGTTACCATGCTGAATTGAGGCTTCTTCCACACAATTGTCCAAACAGATGCATAATATTCAATTTAACTTTTTGAATAAGAAATAAGAATTCCAATCTTTCCTTGAGAAGCACATCTTCATGTAATAAAAATGGATTCTTATACCTTAGGGCTACGTCTACACTGCATGCTTCTTGCGCAAAAAAAGTATTTGCACAAGAGAGCGTCTACACTGGTCACAGTGCATCGTAAAAGCTATGCGCTTTTGCACCCACACTGACAGGATGCTCTTGAACAAAAACTTCACCCTGGAACTACTTTGGAGAGGGCAAAAGAGCACCAGGACATTCTGGCAGTGGGGCGGGGGCTGGAGCTCCTTTGAGACGCTTGCTTAAAGGGACCTCCCTGGACAATCGTTTTTCTCCTGCTGCGTGATTTGGGACCCCTTGTAGGGACTGAAAGCTGGAGCATTTCTAGTTGTTGTTGCCCTCTGCCTTATTGGACACCACAGCTTGTGCCCTAGTGCCTTTTGTGCATTTGGCCTTCTCATTGCTGTGCCGTAGAGCCAGGAGTGGCCCTGTGCCTGCTCTGGCACCATAGGGCCATGTTGGAGTTCCTGCAGCTGCTCCTCTATGCTGCTGCGCTACTCCTGCAGGAGCTCGACACCGAGCTCACTCTGGACTCCCTCTGCATGGATGCGGTGGCATCCCTGTGGCATTCCTACCCGATGGTGGAGAGGCGATATTGGAGACTGGACACCAGTACCGACTGGTGGGACCGGCTGGTCCTGGAGCAATGGGACGACCAACAGTGTCTCCGGAACTTCAGAATGCGAAAGCAGATGTTCCTGGAGCTGTGTGCCTGGTTCGCCCTTGTGCTCCTGACACATACCACAGTAGGGTTGCTTCAGTCTCCTATCTACATCTCCCTCCCTCCCATCACCTCCCAATAAACAAAACTGTTTTTTGTTCAAACAACAGAAAACTTTTATTTGTATTTACAATAGGGAAGAAGGGTGGGCAGTGGGAGGGGGTCTGAATTGAGAGGGGGAGGAAGAAAGGGCTCTGAACTGGGAGGGGAAGTTATTGCTGGGAGGGGCTGCTCCTGCCAGTGCCTCTGTGGGTGCTGAGGCCTTGCCATCCTTCAGGCCAGGTTGGGGCAGGCAGCACCGGGATGTGGGCAGGACAGGGTGCAGCAGGTGGGGGCATGGCAGCGGCTGAAGGAGTGGCTGGGGGGGCAGCAGGAGAGGCGAGTAAGAAGTGCAACACTCACTGGAGGATCCTTCACTGGCCTCGGATGAAGCCCAGGAGATGTCCTGGCTGCTGACCACTAGCTCGAAGTGGAGGGTGATGGTGCAGTTGTGGTCATCCTCATCCTCCTCCAACCTGGACCCGGTGGGCAAGTCACTCTCTTCCTCTACGTCAGGTGGCCTGGTGACTGGGGGGTGCAGGCTGGTGTCCACAGGAACCGAGGGTCCTTCCATAGCTGTCTCCCCCAGGATGGTGTGGAGGCGGTCTTAGTGAAGGCAGGTGTTGGTTCCTGCCCCCTGGCCATAGGTGGTCCGGACATAGCCCAGGTGCCGCTCCTTAACCTTAGCCCAGACCTGTTCAACAATCCAGGCCGGATGTCCCTGCTGGGTGAGCGCCTGGGCCATGTGGCTAAAAATGTCTGCATTGTGGCAAAGGGCATGAGGGTTGTGGAGGGCTTCCTCCTCAGCCCACAGGTCCAGAAGAGCCTTGACCTCTGGCTGGGACCAGCAAGGGGTATGCTGCTTTGTGACCCTCTGGGCCTGCTGAGAGCCCTTCGGTGTCTGCTGGGAGAAGGGTGCAGGCTCTCGGTGTCCCTCTGTAGCAGACATCTCTGTGGGGGCTCATGGGTGCAGCAGGGCAGAGCCACGTGGTGGAGCTTCTGGCTATGCTGATGCTGCCACACGGACTCTGCAGGCTGCGTGTGGCTTTAAGGGGGCGTCTGGCAACCAGGAAGTAAGGAGCTGTGAGTGCAGAGCGTCCAAGTAGCCACTTGGCTTTTTTCCTGGGAGGCCAGTTCTTGTGCAAAAACTCTTGGCTGCCTGTCCACACTGACCTCTTGTGCAAGAACACTTGCACATGAAGGCTTCTTCCTGATATAGAGCATCAGAGCTCTCATTCAAGAAGCCCTGTTTTCCGACGCTATACTGTAAATTTACTTGTACAAGAATGCATGTGCAGTGTAGACAGCTGGCAAGTTTTTTCACAAGAATGGTTGTTCTTGAGCAAGAAGTGTGCAAGGTAGACACAGCCCAGGTGTTTGGTTTCATAATGGATCATATAGTTGCACAAACAGTCATTGCATTACTGTTAAAGAACTCATTACTTGATAAAATATTTTGAGATACTTTGAATATGAACCAATTTAATTCAATCTTATCTATGCACTAATTTAATTTGATAATACTTACAATATTAATGTGTATAGGTTTTTTGTATACATCTCAACTGTCATTACTAGCTTGTAGTTTTATTTTATTTTATTTTTATAAGGTGTGAACATATTGCTTTATCTTACCTCTGTATTTTCAATACATGGCAGCAAACATGTGGAATTGAGTTCATGGGGTCTGTCCACACACAGTTTTCCTGAGATGCACTTTATATTGTAGAACGAGCAAGCATCAATATCCAGTTCACATTTTTCACCTTCAAACCCTACACCATATAAAGAGAAAAAAATTAATGAAAACTTACACACATATATTGACATTGGGGCTAATCACGATGACAGTAGTTAACATAATACTTAAGAGTAATTTGACCATTTTATTTCTTGAAAAGGACACTTCAAACAAAGCATAAAAGCTGAGTCCTTGCAAAAAATTATGCATTGTATTACAATGCATTAAATCAAATTTTATGGCTACTGTTATATACGGAAATGAGTGAAAGAGAATTTAAATTGGTAAATTAAATTAAATTCTCTCCTTTTTAATATTGGTATTATTCAAGAAGTTAAATTTATCTGGACTGACTTACCCATGAGGCAAGTACACTTGAAATGGCCAATGGAATCAATGCATGTTCCTCCGTGTTTACATGGATTGGAATCACACTCATTAATTTCCATCTCACAGAATGTTCCTGTTTAAAAAGCCAAAAAATAGTGTTTATTTCTCCCAATTTTTTTTAATGAAGGATGATTAAATTCCTAATAAATAAAATATCTAACAAATAGTTTATAGAGAAAAATATTTAAATTTTTAAACAATAGTTAAAAGCCCCAGACAAATATTGACTAAAACCTAAGGACTTCTTGTTTTAAGTATCTAAGAGCCCTTACTTTCTATTACTGTCTGGAAAGATGCTTGCTTCCTTATAGAATAAGTTTCTTGAGGCTCTGCTCTTGCAGCTTGATCCAGTACAATAGGTCCCAAGCACATTAATCTACAGGTTGAACCTGTCTAGTGCAGCACTAACAGGACATGACCAGTGCTGAACCAGAGAATTTGCTGGAACCTGGGAGGTCAATATTAACTAGCATCATTACCAACATTTTCCCTGTTTACTGGTCTCTTAGAAGACATTTTAGGGGTAAATTAGACCTAAATATTATCACAGAAAAATAAGCACTGGAACTAGTGAGTATAATCAAACTTCATGGGACTGTGAGGAACTTGGCCACACCCATGATAATCATGCTGGACCATGGATGTTGCTGCACCAGAAAATGCCAGACTAGAAAGGTTCAACCTGTAGTTGAATGATTGAGGCTTATATGTAGGAACTTCCATAGGAAAAATAAATAAATAAGAACAACTGAGACAATACCTTTTGAGGTATTGAGGATCTTTTTTCTACTGTTTTTTCTAACAAGGATCCACAAAGATCTTTAGCATGGATAAGCCCAGAATGCTGTTCTGTTTTTTCTGTGACTCATTTTTTTCTGTACCCCATCTAGTGGTAGAATCCATTTGGCTTGGAAAAATGATAGCTTGTCATAGTGATCTGTTATCTTTTGTTTTATACTTAGATTGTAAGCTTTTTGTGAGCAGTTCCTTTTTTTTAGTTCTGTTTTTCTACAGCACTAAGCACATTGGGGTCTTGGATCATGACTGGCTGTCCTAAGAGTGATAATAATTAAAACAATAAATAATAACAACAGTCAAAAAAAACCTGAAAAGATTTGTCAGAAGGGAAACACAGAAATTCCTATGGAGTATAAATGTGGTTTCAAAATGAATTTTTCCATATGTTATTTACCAGAGGTAAAATGAAAGAAAAACTAGGGAAAAATCCCTCTGATGAGCATTATTGCACAATACAAAACATTAAACTGCTTTCTGGAACCTCTAATACTTTCAGTTTTACGCCACTCTTTCCTCCTCCCTCCCCCCCATTTTTAAATTGTGTTGCAGTTTGTATCTTCAGAAGCAGAGCAGACAATGAAAATGCAAAAACTTTGGTCTGGGAAAGCTAGCTTAATTATGCAAAAGAAAAAAAAACCTAAGTATTTTCTCCTAAACCCAAGCAAAAATGTTAGTGGTTCAGAGGATTTCAGTAACCAAAGGGGTTATTATAATACTCTGACCTAATTTACTGAGAAATCAGATACTAACCACAAATGTTTTTCTTAAAGTGAGTTACCAAGTTCAATATTATTCATGCAGAAAGCTCACAAATGAAATACTGCCATAAGAAATGCTGCTGTATACACAAATATTGTATATTTCTTGGGCTAAAAAAGCATTAAAAATTGTATTTTAATTATGTGCTGGTCATCTTCATTGGGATGAATCTCATCTTTAATTAATTTAATTAATTTAATCGGAATGATAAAACTGCTCGAAAAATAGGGTTTCATTAAAGAAAAATGTTAATAAAATAGCAGAGAATTTCATCTTTTTTTAAAAATTGAAAGTTTTATGGCCAAACCCCCAATTTTTGTTCTTGTCTGTTTTAAAAGGTTGATATTTCCCCAAAAATGCAGACACTTTTTGTGAAAAAGAAAATGTAGAGCTGAAACCTCATTTTTCCATCCAACACAATTCAGACAGGAAAATTTCTATTAGTCCTTCTTAAATATTCACATGTTATGTGGACATTTACATGCCCTCTGGAACACAGGGAGTAATTTATTTTTTTGTATGAGTAAAATAATATTTTTCTATCATCTTCCAAATACAGACAAATATATTTTTATATTTGGTATGGTAAATTTTTGTATCAAATTTGCCGGGCTCATATAAAGGTACTGTAGGAAAACACACATATCTGAATGACAACACAGGAAGGCTATGTTTGCTTATATTGCGCAGTGTTGATTTTATTTTATTTTCTGTAAGGCTTATTCAATGAGATTAATAGTTATATGAAGGATAGAACAAGCTACTCAGAAATAAGTGACCCAAAAGACATTTAGAGTCAGCTGTAAAGTTGGACCAATGTCAAATCTGAAAATAAATTTTAAAAGTATAATTCATAAAATAACAAAACATAAATTGGCAATCTGTGAAACTGGCAGAGAAGGGTGTGGTAATTAACTGAGACTCCATATCAGCAAAAGATTTTAGAATGTGATTTATTCAACCCTTCTTCTTCAAAGTACTCATGCTTATTCTTAACTAGAAGATTTACCCATCATTGTTCAGATCCTTAACTCGATTACGTTTTGTTTTTTGGAAAATAAAATTAAAATGTCCATGCTTCATTTCAATCATTTCTCTGGGGTAGGGGTCAGTAGTCAGGTTTCCCCAGGAGAGAGAAATACTCCAGCCATCTCTCACCGCAGCAGCTTGGAGCCAGAGGCTATATCTACACTCGTGGCTTCCTGCATGAGAAATATGCAAACGAGGCTAAGCGTGGAATAACACCGAGCCTCATTTGCATACCTAATGAGCCGCCATTTTTGCAAAAGAAGTTCTTGCACCAGAAGGAGCTGTCTACACTACCCCTTCTTGCACAAGAAAAACCCTCTTGCGCAATTCCGCTGCGCCGATTATTTTCAGGAATAATGGCATTGCGCAAGAGGGTTTTTCTTGCACAAGAATGGGCAGTGTAGACAGCTCCTTCTGGTGCAAGACCTTCTTTTGCAAAAATGACGACTCATTAGGTATGCAAATGAGGCTCAGAGATATTCCACACTTAGCCTCATTTGCATATTTCTTGTGCAGGAAGCTGCGAGTATAGACATAGCCAGATAGAAGCACTTCTCCATGGCTGCTGCAGCACCAGCGGGATCAGCTGTGTAGGGGTATATGTTCCCTGATTGAAGCAGGTCCAGCTGCATGTGCCCCTCTGAGCTTCCCAGCCAGAGTGAGGAATGGAGCAAACTGTGCACTTCCCCTTACTCCCTGGCAAAGGAAACATATAGCAATGTTCCTTTATGAATCAGGATGGGAGGCTTGGGGTTGGGGCAGCTCCTAATAGGGGGGAAAGCACCTCCAGCCAGCCCCTTTCACCTGCCTTGTGATTCTGTCTCTATTCTGTATGGTTTTATGAAAAGCAATCCCATTGCAGGCATATCACATTTTCCTTGTACAACCAAACCCTGGCCTTGCTATGATAAGAGAAATCTGTCTACCAAATTTGGTGGACCTAGCTCTTACTATTTCGGAGGAGCTCTTTATCAAACAGATAGACAGACAGACAGACAAACTCTCTCAAACATATAGTACATGCCTATGAACTAAGAGCCTGAAGTTTTAGCTTTTACATTCTCCTGTGAGTGAGAGAAGTCCTTGTCCTGTGTAGGTAGCAACTCTTCATGTGCAGAGTCCCACTGGGATCAGTGGGGGTTTGTTTGCATTCAGTAACCATTTTCCCCACATTTACTCTATCCTTCTGTTCCTGACCATATATTTTGTAGCACATTATTCAGGATGTTTTCAAATGATTGAAGCAAGGAGTTTTGTTTAAACAAGATTAAAGTTAAGTGAGCAGAAAAGAAAGAAATTACATGGGACTAGTCGACGACGATTGTAAAATAAACAAAAATACAAACATGTAACAGCACAATCCTATTCTACCTAAAACTAAGGAGAACTAAAACTAAAACAAACAAGAGTGTGAGCATGGATTTAAATAGTAGACAAATTCATCATCTTGAACTTTTGCATCAGGCTGTGCTATAGACATATTCCAATTATTAACAAAGACTTTTTTCTGGAAGTTCTGCAGGTAAGATTATTTTTAAAGGAATTTTCTAATTTAAGGTTTTGATGTTTCATTTTAAAATGAATTCCATAAAAATAAAATCAGATTTAACTCTAGCCTGTTTTACCCTTGTAACATCTCCTGAGCATAGGATTTTCTTACAGATTTATTCCTAAAGGGAAATTTGGAAGCATTGTGTGTTCAGATTATTTCATAAAGATAATCATAATCAACCCACATAAAATAATCACTATATGGTAAAATTTTGAATCTTTTAAGTAGCCAATTCCATTAAGCAACTTTTCATCACCAGAAAGAGGTTGACAAACTAGTAACTCCAAACTGTTATAAAGTTTATTAGGATCTCACTACTGCTGAGAAATGCATAATTTATGGTATTAAGATCTGATTAAGTGTTAAATAGATGTCAGGAGAGATCTCCACAGTAATCTACTTAGCTTTTAATGCCTAATTATCACTTCATAGTGGAGTGAAGGCTGAATAATTGAGAACTGCAACACTTAAAGAACTCAAACAGGATTTTTGAATGCAATTAAGCAAGATATTCCCCTATCAAGAATAAGTTTAACATGTACAGAGAACAAAGGAGAAATAAGACATTTTTAGAAATAGGAAGGAAAATCTTTTCGTCATTTTTTTATTAGTTATGCATTTAAATGCATTTAACTAGACCTTGTAATCTGATCTCCAGATGATTTTGTTTAGGAAGGATCATTTATAAAGCCCCACCCATAGCTCCTGGATAAGGCAAAACAAGTTAAAAGAAACAGAAGAAGCTACTTACTTACAATACAAATAGGTAAGAAAGCAGGGAAATCAGTTGGGCTGTGTCTACAGTGGCGCGATCTGGCGCAAAAGCGGCTGCTCTCATGCAAAAACTTGCTGCCCATCAACACTGGCCGCGTATTCTTGCACAAGTAAACTGACATTCTAATGTATAAAATTAGGGTTTCTTGAGCAAGAACTCTGACGCTCCCACTCAGGAATAAGCCCTCTTGTGCAAGAGCTCTTCCAGAAGAAGCCAGTGTAGACAGGCAACATGAATTTCTTGTGCAAGAAAGCCCTATGGTTAAAATGGCCATCAGAGCTTTCTTGTGCAAGAGAGCATCTACACTGGCATGGATGCTCTTGTGAAAAAGCACATCTCTTGAGCAAAAGCACATGCTAGTGTAGACACTCTCTTCTGGAAGAGTTTTTGCAGAAGAACTCTTCCACAAAAGAGTTTTTGCATGAGAACATACCAGTGTAGATGTAGCCTTGTTGTTGTTTGTAAAATGGGGAAAATAAATGATAGGAGATGTATAGGTTATAAACAAGAATCCAACACGATTCAAAAAACAACTGAACATTTACATGGAAAAAAAATAACAGAGTAAATAATGCTAATAAACATTTTGGAAGGGATATTAAACATCATGCTGCAGGAAATTAGCTAATCTCTAACTATAAGTCTAGCATGGGATCTAATGTGGAGGGAGCTAATCATCCCACAAATACCTAGTATAGGATTCTTACACCTTTCTCTTAAGCTTCTGGTACTGGCCTCTGGCAGAGACAGGATACTGGACTAAATGGGTCTGATCAAGTCTGGCAATCCCCATGTTCCTATATTCCATTACTTAATAACTGTAAATATCACCATGCAGAAATAATCACAAATTATCCATTGACAATCCTTTGTCATAGGGAGCCTTGTCCCAGAAAACTTCCTCCATTTTGCTTCTTTTCTCTCCGTGATTTGCTTGCTGATTGAAAATGGACAAGTTGATGCATGTTTTGCCCATCATTCATCATCTCTTTGTTTCCACTAATGTGATCTATGCCATCAAATGCCAACAATGCCCCACTGCCATGTATGTTGGCCAAAGTGGACAGTCTCTACAGGAAAGAATTAATGGACACAAATCAGATATTCGAAAAGGCAGCACACAGAAACCTGTTAGAGAACATTTTAACCTGCTCAGGCACTCATTAATGTATCACAAAATCACCATGTTGTTTCAGGCCAATTCCACAAGCCAAATACAGAGGGAATTATTAGAATTTACCTTTATTTACTAGTGTAAGATCTATGATAAAGGTATGAGTAAAGATATCACCTAGCTAGCACAGTACCTTCCACATCTTAGGGTAGGTCTACACAGCAAAGTTATTTCGAAATAACTGCCCTTATTTCAAAGTAACTTTCCTAGTGTCTACACAGACAAACTGCTATTTCGAAATAAATTCGAAATAGCAGAGCACTTATTTTGAATTTGGTAAACCTCATTCTACAAGGAATGAAAGTAGGAATAAGAGATCCTCCGGAAAAGGGCTTTTCCCCAAGCCGTAAAGAAAGCGGCGGACATGTTTATTTAAATCCACGGGGGATATTTAAATCCCCCGCGGATTTCCCTATTCTGACTTACCTGCGTTGCATCCCTTTTCCTGAATTTGGGGCCAGTGTAGACGTAGCCCTATTGTCTTCACTGGGGAATTATGTGCTTAAGAGTAATCAGTATGAAGTTATTGTATAGAATGAGACATTCCTGTAAGAGGGCTCAGTAGTAACTGGGAAGATGTTAGTCCCAATATATTAAGCCCTAAAAGTAGGCAACGTATTACAAAGACAGTTTTTAGCATGCATGAGAACCTCTGAGTTACAGAAATCTTGGGAATGGAAATTGCCTGTTACTCTGAAATGTTTGTAACTCTGAATAAAGCATAGTTTGGGCTCTAGATCCAGCAGCTGACACTTCAGACCAGGTTTCAGTAGGAGGTGAGCTATATTCTGGACTGATGTGAGTATGAAAGCTTTGGCCCTCTCCTGGCTCTGGAGGTAAAAGTGAAAGCGCTGCTGACCCCAGCACCGCTCCTGATTTGCTGCTGCTTTGGGCTGGCATCCCCAGTTGTACATGACTGCCCCCTGCACATGGGGGTGGGATGTGGAGATCAGGGATTGCACTAAACATTTACCAACCTCCATCACACAAGGCAGCAAGCAGCAGGAATTTATGGTCAAACAAGCTGGCAAAAGCTGTTAAGCCACCAACGAGTTTCTTTAGCTGCAGTACTCCAAAATTTGGTGATCTGTAACATCATTCATTTTAATTTATAAAAATGAAGGCTGTTTATGCAAGTTATGCTATTGCTTTCCCACTTCAAGATTTAGGATTTTGATCTTTTGTTTTTAAATAATCACGTCACATCCCATTAGATTAAATTATATACACAAAACCATTATTTTTCTGTCCATTTTTGTCAAGAAGCTAACAGGAAGATTATTTATACTTTATCTTTTTCAAAAAAGATCAGCTCTCCAGAGAATGAAAAAAGCAGACAGTATGAAATTCACTTAGAAACTGAAGCCAAAAGGTGAAAAGATCATTGAACCTGATTACTGTAGAACAAGTCACATAGCTGGTTAACCAACATTATGAACCTCAAACAACCTAGACAGATGCACATAAACTATTATTAATTTAGCTAGGCTTTCGCCATGTGCATATGTAATGCAGAACTCAGTTTCAGCCATTGCTATATGTGTCATATTAAGGGTTTAATTTAACTCTGAACAAAACAAGCTAGAGATGTGCTACATAAGCAATCCATTCTCACAGCCCACAAAATATTAATGAGCTTCTGAACACAGGCTGCAGGCTCTGGTGCTAACAAATGCAATTTGCTAGATGATATTCAGGTTAGCAGCCATGTGAGTAAAATCTTTCTTTCAAAGCACTTCATCTTCAGTCTTTTGAAACAAATATTAAAAGTTTTCACTTTTTCTGGAAATTGATTCCCTTGATCAATGTTTTGAAAGGGGGGAAAAAAACTATTATCTTCAAAAGGCCTCAGCTAGTATGATTAATGAAAATGTGAGTGCTGGTCTACTAGATTTCCTCCCACCAAGTATAGTTTTCTTTTGGGATTCTTTTGCTTCCATTAGTGCTATGATTTTTGGATGTCTACTGTAGAAAACCTCTCATTCTGCATGTGTAATATGCACTGATAGAAGACATAGCCCTGCACAGAAAATATTATCCTTTCTCTGCATTTGTGCAACACCCTACATAATGGGGTCCTAATCTCAGTTGTGGCCTTTACCGCAATATATTTATTTACTACTACTACTTTATTTTAGAAATTGTGTCAGTGACCTAGTTAAGTGATACACTATTCCATATGCAAAATTTACCTCTGTTGCTACTGACCAGTCTGTTATTAATATGCATAATGCCATTGCCAAGGAACAGGCATCCAGTAACTATGTTTTTTTACTTTTACTTTTACTTTTTTGAGGGGAATTACACTTGTGTACACTAATGCATATTTAATTCATACCATAATTTGAAATAAGCCCTAATTGTTATTAAATTATTTTAAAAATAATATTATTTTTATTACAAGATTTTCATGGCATTGAATAGTCAAGAATTCTTTTTCGCATGCTATCCAAAATGCTCCATATCATTATATTAGGGCACTATTTAAGCACCGATTTGGAGAGATCTACTGAACCACCAAAATCACTTCTTAAATTATATCAAATTTTATTTAAAGAGCTCCTATTCAAGGATTAACCAACCCAAACTTGCTTAGCCTGCAAAGTTTGGAAAACCAATACATATACCTAAACTAAATGAACTCTTAATGATCAATTTCAGTTTGGCAAATGTCACTAGAGATTGCTCACATTTCCAGTGAAGGATATTTCTTTTGTGTATGTAAGCAAAGTATTAAAAGAGCAAGCTGCTTCCCTCCAAGGTATTTTCCTACTGGAAACTTATGTAGGTTGATCACAAGAACTCTTTCAAATTAATATAATTGAATTATAAAATCTGTAAAGGTGAAAATAACTTATTTTTCATACCACAATGCTATCCTTTGGCATCTGGTTTGAGATTTTTTTAAAACAACTTTTCTTCTGTAGATTTCTCCTTTTTCATTTGTTTCTTTAAAATGGTTTGCAAAACTCTTAGCATAGTTCCAGCATCTTATCTCTTTCCTTTATTTAATTTTAATAACAGCATGCTGTTAAAATCTGTGCTCTTAATAATACCATATTTTTTTCTCAATGGGAGGGATTCCCGGAGATAAACAGAAGGAAAATGTGATACTAATGATTTGCTAATGATAGGATTATACTGATTAGGATCTAAGTTAAAAAGATAAGATGCTATTATTGCGTTATACTCCAAAATGTGCTGGAGTTGCAGATGACTATTTTGGGATTAGAAATGACTAGCTGCTAAATATTGCACACTGGATAAGCATGCATATTACTTACTAGTTATATAATGTAAGTACAGGTAAGTTTTAGCACAGTCACATTCCCATGCAAATAAACATTAGTATGCTAAACTGTATCTTCTTTTCCTCACCTAGTATTGGATTCAAAGCCTATGGAAATCAATTGAAAAACTCACATTGACTGCAGGGGACTTTGGATGAGGCCCCTAATGCCTGCAGTTACATGAATTATAGGAAGAGTTGTACTCCCAAGTACAAGACACGCACAAAAAATACCATCTCTCTGTTTAGAGTCAAATAAATTATTCAAGGACTTTTAGAAACTGTCTTTGTAAACATCTTTTTTTTACCATTGTTTTAGCTACAAATTCTCTCACCTAAGTCACTTTGAGATGAGACTCTTTGTTGTCTGCTGCATTAGCCAGGAGTTATGATGCAGCTGAGTGTTCTGAAAAGTCCAGTTTGGCTCCTGACACTATCATAAATTATTTGTCCTTCCTCTTCATTTGGTCCAGGATTTTGCTAGTGATCTGAGTTTAGAAAATAAGCTCTTGACCAAATCTGTCTTTTTTTTCCCAATACTTTCTCTTTCCAGCAAGTTTTCCTATTCTCTCCTCAATTGCTTTGTCCAAAATACTGTTCATATGCCTCTCATACATACTACAAGCTGATTTCCTTAACATGTTTGACAAGAGCCTTTTCAAGGACAGTAAGGGCTATGTGAATCTGCCAACGACCCATAAAAAATATTTAAAAATCTATATAGCTGATCTGGTTGAAAAATGGTAAATACATTCAAGAAAATATTCAAGAAAATTAAATGTGTGGGGGGGAATGAGTTGTTTGGTGATTTTTTTGTAAATTGTCATTGGAATTTTCCATTTGCTTTTCATTCCCCCTTCCCACCCTCCCACCCCCCAGTTTTTTGTCGAACTAGAAAATTTCAAAGAAAAAAATCCCTAAGGAAAAAGGTCATTTTTCAACATGGTAATAAAAAAAAGATTTGTCAAAAAAAATGTGTGAGCACATCTTATGTAGTACTAAGCCATATATGCAGGTATCTGTTCTGGAATTGACAAGGGTTAATAAACTTAGTTATAAAATTTTTAGAATTTGGGATAACCAAGTTTATATGGCTTTTTTTTTTTAATTCCCTGAAACAACTACAGAATAACAATTACTACTGCAAGGCTTAGACTTTGTTTGCAGCTGGAATTGTACTCAGGTTCAGCCCGGGTCAGATAAAATGTTCAAAGGAAAACTGTGTTAAAAATCTGAACAATCAGAGTTTTGGCAATGATAGTCAAATGGATTCTGCCATAGACAAGCTTGTTCTCTAGTAATGCCTGATGACACTTTTTTGAAGGTCTTCAGAAGAAGCAAATTTCTACTGTCACTCTGTCAAAGACCATGTTAAAAACAAACATTTTCCATTAGCCTATAAGTTCACCAGGTAATCAAGCTTTGGTCTACAAAAAAATGCTACACACCTTTGTTTGAAAGAGTCATATGTGTGGGTGTGCGTGTGCACACGTGAATTAGGGTAATGTTTACACTGCATTCCTCTTTCGAGAGAGGAATGCAAATGAAGCTGAACGAAATTGCAAATGAAGCGCGAATTTGAATTTCCCGTGCTTCCTGTGCATAGTTGCATCTGGGCACTATTTCGAAATACCCTATTTCAAAAAAAGAAATGCTGTCTAGACATGATAATTTTGAAAGAAAATCCTTCTTTTGAAATTACCCTTAAACCTCATTTTATAAAGAGTAAGGGTAATTTCAAAAGAAGGGTTTTCTTTCAAAATAACCGCGTCTAGACAGCATTTCTTTTTTTGAAATAGGGTATTTTGAAATAGCGCCTGGACGTGATTATGCAAATGAAGCATGAGAAATTCAAATCTGCACTTCATTTGCAATTTCATTCAGCTGCATTTGCATTCCTCTCTCGGAAGAGAAATGCAGTGTAGGCATACCCTCAGAGTGGAAGAAGAAAGAAGGAAGGATTTGGATATTTCTTTAGGGAATAGGGCTACCTAGAGAGACATTTCACAACTGTGAGAATGACTGATTAGCAAGTGTGGGAGGAGGAGAACACAGGGCAAGGAGACAAGAAATAGTAAGTGTCCATGCTGCACCATACCAAAATATTAAAATACATGATAAAGGTCAGATAGGTCTGTTCTGACTCATGATTGGTCTTAGACCCACTTGTAGGCCTCGCCTAGAATTAATGATAACTTGCACTGTGAGGGTATGTCTACACAGCAAAGTCATATTGAAATAACTGCCCTTATTTTCAAATAACTTTCCTAGCATCTACACAGCCAAACCGCTATTTCGAAATAAATTTGAAATAGCGGAGCACTTATTTTGAATTTGGTAAACCTCATTCTGTGAGGAATAATATCAAATTTAAAATAGCTATTTCAAAATAAGTGCTGTGTAGACACTTATTTCGAAATAGGGGGCCTCCAGCCTTCCCAGGGTGCCCTGGTGGCCACTCCAGCCTCAACCAAGAACACTTCTCTCCCTCCTCCGTACCCGGAGCCCTTAAAGGGGTAGACTCTGGCCACAGTGCCCTTGCCAGCTCCAAGCCTGCCAATCCAGAGCCAGCAGTCACTGCCCCATACCCAGTGGCCCCAAAACATGAGCCAGCAAGCCACTGGAAGCCAGCCCTCCACCACTCCCCAGGACTAGTCTGCCAGCTCCCAGGAGCCAGCCAGGGGCCAGAGAAGGCAGGTGCATTCTGGTCCATGGTGGAGATCATGGACCTTATTCAGGTTGGGGGGGGATGCCCCCAATGTCCATGATCTCCACACTAGATGGAGAAACATGGTCGTCTATGGCAGGATATCTGCCAGACTGGCCACCAAAGGCCACTTGCAAACCCAGGAGCAAGTTTGCATGACAATCAAGTTGGTCCTGCAAGCCCCCCAACCCTGAGCTTCCCCTCCCCCTTCTTCCCCTTGTTTCCCCCTTCCGGGTCCCTCCTCCCAGGTTTCCCCCTCTCCTCTTGTACCCTCTCTTCCCCCCTCTCCTGCCTCCTTTCCTCAGTCTCACCATAGTTTCATTCCCCTCCCCAGTTTTGTTAAATAAAGAGACCTTGTGTTCATGAAAATACGTGTATTTTATTTGACATCAGGAAGGGGGGTTAGGGAGAGGTAAGCGGAAGGATGTGAGGGAGGAATGCGGCACAAACCCCCAGTGGAGCAGACCAGGGAGACTCTTAATTCTCCTCAGGGTGGAAGCTCTCCCGCAGGGCCTCCTGGATACTGACAGCACCTGATGGACCTCCCAGATGTCAGCCTGCAGAAAGTGCAGCCAGGCTCTCTGCAACACATCCAAGAGAAGCACCACAGTGCCCAGGGTCAGCTCTGGCTCCATGTTGCCATGTGCTGTGGTGTCCTGAGTGAGGGCAACCAGAGCATACAGAGACAAAATGCTTTGCTGTCCCTCATCGAGGTAGACAAGCAAGCAGGGATACCTGAGAACTGGCTGTCTGGGGGTGGGAGAATTCCTTTAAGCACAGACCTCAGATAGCCTCAGGCAGTAGCCCCACACAATTAGTCCTTACATGAGATTCAGAGTTCACTCAGTGTGGATGTGCTATTTCGAAATAGCAAAATGCTATTTCAACATGAATTTTGTGTCTAGATGCGTTAATTTGAAATATACTATTTTGAAATAAGATATTTCGAAATAACACTGTAGTGTAGACATATCCTGAGTGCGTAACATGTTTCCTGTTTTGATTATCTTTTGCATTCTGATCTTGACTGTAATTTAGCAATTTTACCCCACTTCTAAAGTCCTTTGGTTTAGTCATAGAAGTGAAATTATTTTTCATTCAGGAGTCACTTTTACTGAGAACTAGCAGATCACAATACCAACCCACTAAACTTATGATGAATAAATTCATTGATCTTGGCACATCTCATTGCTAATTTAACAGAAATTAGCATGATCATACTTTATCTGAAGGTAAAAAATTTCACACTTGTATGACTTAGGGTTTCCATTTTAGTTGGATGTATTCCTGGAGATTTGGTCGCATGACATAAGCTTTAATTAAGAGTTAATCTTTTGTCTTTGGAGATGAGGGATGGCAGGTTTGTAGATATTTTGGTGGTTCCCAGAATGGGTTCAAGTCTCTCCTGCTCCCACCAGACTAAGGCTTTGGGAGGGCATGGGTGTGGATGAAGTCTGAGTGCTGGGTGCAAGTTCAGGGCTGGGGAAGGGGATTGTAGTTCAGGAGGGAGTGAGAGTGAAATATCTGGGAGGGAGTTTGGGGACGGGAATGGTTTTGGGGAGGTGGAACTTAACTGAGGCACTCCCTTCTGGCAGTGGCTCCTAAGCAGGCCACCAGACATCACAGTTCACATTGGATGCAGGGACAATTGAGGTGGGGGAATTTCATGGAGACACAAACCATCCCACTCTTCCCGCAGCCTCAGGTATGGCTTGGCAACTGTAAGCTTATCAAGAGTGGGCGGGAAGCCAGTCTAGCCCTACTGTGCTGCCAGTGGTAGTGGAAGGGGCCCGTGTGCCCTTTCAAATTGGGGAGAGGTGTGGCAGATGGGGTAGGGAAGCGACCTGGCTCTGAACTTTGCTGGTGCCAGGCCTTCAGTCCTGAAAAGTTCAGCATGGGATTAAATAGCTCACAGACCCTACTAGAGACCCCAGGACAATCCTGGAGGGTGGACTACTTTTATGTGCATGTACACCCTGTATTTCAGTGCGTAAAAAAACAGAGGCCTGGTTTTCAATAGTATTGAATAACAGTGGCTGCTATTGATGTAAGAGAATTGCTTTGAAATTAACACTTTTAAAATTAGAAGTTATTGGCTGATGTAGAGGGAGTGGAGAGAGGTGGAAAGAGGTAAGAGCAGCAGTAAGTCACAGAAAATAACAGATATAAGACCATAAAAAGAGCAGAAAGGTATAAAAGACTTTGCAATTATTAAAACAAGTACAGGAAAATTCCATTAGTCGGCATCCAATGCTCTGGCAATCCTGATGATCCGGCACCATCAGGAACCCAGAAGTGCTCTGGCTGCTGGATAATTGGAACTGCTCTGTGCCTGGCTTCCCCGATTCAGCCACTGCTGAAACTGACCAGCAGCTGAATCAGGGAAGCCGGGGGCAGAGCAGCTGGGGTGCTGCCAGTTTGGTCCCATAGTGCTGCCCCTCGGGGCTATCGGACCAACCCGACGGCACCCCAGCTGCTCTGCCCCAGGCGTCCCCAAGTCAGCCACTGCTGAAACTGATCAGCGGCTGACTCCAGGAAGTCCCAGGCATCCCCAAGAGCAGCTGGGGTGCTGCCGGGTTGGTATCGCATTGCTGAAGGGCAGCGCTACCAGACCAACCCGGCAGCACCCCAGCTGCTCTGCCCCAGGCGTCCCGGATTCAACCACTGCTGAAACTGACGAGCAGTAGCTGAATTGGGGACGCCTGGGGCAGAGCTGGACTATCGGAAGAGGGGGCTATGAGGGGTCTGGAGTGGCATTCTCCCCCACCCCACCCGAGACCCCTCATAGTCCCCCCTTCCGATAGTCTGGCATATCTGATAATATGGTACTCCCTGGGTCCTAAATGTGTCGAATTATCAGAAGTTTACTTTAGTTGGGGGAACTACTTCATGGGGAGACCTGAATAAAGCAAGCAATTTGTAGGCCCCTTATTCAACAACATACTTGAACATACTCATAATTTTAAACACTGACAATGATAGCATTACACTAATGCTTAAATTTAAGTATGTACGTGATTACCTTGCTGAAACAAGGCCTTAAAGCTCATCTTTCCTTAATAAGGTCCTAACTAGGTCACCTTTTTCACATAGTAAATAGGACCTTACTGCAAAATCATTTGAGTTTATTTTAATGGGACTACTCACAGAGCAAGATATTAATCACTGTATAATGTTAGAGTCAGAACCAATAAGAGTCATTTCATTTTAAAACTCTAAACTTAAGAAGCCTCAAATAAGCTTTTGAAAGTCTAGTGAAGCCTATGTTTAGATGACCAACTTGGATGAGTGCACTAAGCAAACTTCTGGTCTATTTTTGGCAAAGTAGCAATCACAGTGGTGATATAGGAAAAAATACCTACATTTCAAGAAAAAAAAATCCAACATTTCTACTTAAAAGGGAACAGGTTACTTTTCTTGGGGGACAGACATTGAGATGGTTGCTTTTATTTATTATTATTATAGAACTTAGTTGTGCACTAGGCATTTACAGGAAAAATGAAATCTTGATGCTCTTTTATGCCTCTTTTTTGGAGGCCCATTTAAGCAGATGGGCTGATTTAGCCGAAATAATATTAGTTATTTTAAATTCTATTGTATGTCTTTTAACAAGTGCTTTGTTCATTTTTATTTGAAGTTTTTCAATTCTGTGACTGATAATAATTTTAAAGTGTTAATAAAAAGGTATATTTTTGGGGGAAAACAAAAGTTGCTAATACTGCAATAAAATCTTGAATAACAGCTTAATTTAGGAGTGCTACCACATCAACTTTTAAATAAATTTGAAACTATCAGGACCAAAAGATCTTTCAACACTAAATATTTTCAATGATTTTATTTTCTGATTTTCTATTTGCAATTTCTCTATTTTTAATTTTTTTCCCTTTTTTTTGGTGTGTGTGTGTGTGTGTGTGTGTGTGTGTGTGTGTGCACCATTCACAGCCAGTGGGAGCTCGCTGGAGCAGCAGTCATTTACTACCCATCCCTAATCTAAGAGATTGTCAAAGAAGGAGATGGTGGTTTCCCTCTAACTCTCTCTCTTGCTGAAGAGAAAAGAATAAGAAAGATTTTAACATGAAAGCCTTATTTAATATTTTATAGTCCAAATGCTTTAACTTTTTCCTCGTTCTTCACTGTGTTTCTAATAAAAGGTTACAAGTTTTTTAATGGTGTGTTCAACATAGCTCTAAGCAGGCTCAGGTCTCTGCCTACCCAAAACAAAATATTGTTTAACACTGTGCCATGTTTGACATTCACTGGTTTACGCTAATGCCTTTAACTCTTTCACCCTTTATATTACTACAACACTTCACCACAGGCATTCTTCTCCCTTTTTCAGTCAGACAGCTCTTCTTAGATCAGCCCATGTGTCACTGTGTAAAGGAAGGGGGGGAAAAAAGCTAGCGATAATACTTGTCTATGGGGTATAGACAACTTACTCGCTAAAGTCTAGATTCACAAAAGGGATTTAGGTCTTGTAATGATAGTGTTGTTGTGCTGAATTCACAGCCTTCTTAATTTATGGAGGGTATTAGGTACCTAAGAATAAAGCACAGATCCACCCAACCAAGCAATTGTATCCCTCAAAGAGAAATAGGTACTTATGTCCACCCATGATTCAGAGCTGTGAACTTTCTCCTGTAGTAAGATGCCTAAATCAGGTCTGCCCTTTCTCAAGACGAAAATAATAAAGAGGAAGTGGTGCCCACCCTTAATTTAGTCTGTTGGTCAGAGCACTCATCCAGGATGTAGGAGGCCTGAATTTAATTCCTTCTTCTGCCTGATGTGGCAATAAGATAGGCACTGTTCTCCCAGGAAAGTGCCCTAGCCAAGGTGCTACTCCAGGGCAGATCTCTCACAATTTCTTCTGTGGTAGTTGTTTCATTTTATATAATACAGGAACAGAGAGAGAGTACAAGAGACTCCATAACCAAGTGGTCAAGGTTTAATGTTTTAACTGGTTTCCTCTATCCTGTCAGAGGAGTTCTAACAATAAAAAAGTAAACATAATTTTTAAAGAAAACCTTTGTAAAAGGCCAATCTACACATGCAGATGCTATCTTACAGTATTGTCTAAAGTGTGTGTTTGTTTGTTTTTTGTCTGAACGAATGAAAAAAACAACTAGCAAGTCTTCCTGCTCAAAATGTGATTTTTTTTTTTTACTTCCTATTGGAAGCAGCAAGTAATGGATATTTTAAATTTGACTCGCTTGCTTGAAATTATGCAAATATGTTTTAAGGTTTGTATTGTCTGTTGCCCGGCCTTCAGTCACTGTACACAACTGCCTTCATTAACTATTGGTCATGCACTTTATTTTAATTGTATAATGAATTAGCTTTGACAGCTCATCAGTACCAACACTTAACAGTATTTTCTTAATTGAAATTGGATTGATATTTGCTTATACATAAACTACATTTTGGCTAATTAACTCAAAAAAGTATCTCTGTGTTGTACTACCAATCATGTGGTTAAAGAGAAAGGATAAAAAAAAGGATAAAATTAGACACAGATGTTCTTTAGTTAATAGCTTAAACATATTCTAAACTATGTCTTTTCTACTTTTGATTTCATCCTACAATTTATGCTTTCTTTTGCTGTACAAGTTATTCTCTACAGTGACAGTTGGGTACAATTTATACATAATAATACACAGAACTAACACAGATTATGACACTCAGAAGAAACAGTCCATGTCAGCTCTTTCTCAAGTTATGCACAGTAGACCAATTGTCCTTGAAGAAGCTTTCTCTAATTAAATACTATCTTTCCTTTTGTGTAGAGCAATCATATTGGCAGGAATTGATTGGGCGTGTTAGACACTTCATTTAGCAAGTAGAAAAATCCTTTAATTAAAATAATCTTACTGCTGGTAAAAATTAATTGCATCCCATGCAAACTTGCCAGCTGAATTTAAAGTTCCACTTCAGGGTGGGTTTTTTTTCAGGAGAAAAAGAAATCTTTCAATACTCAGGAGATTCCCTGATACCAAGGCTTGATTTATTATCAGATTAGTTTATTGTCTTAATTTTTTTAGTCATTATTATTATTGCTATTTAATATTAGACTTGAGCATCAACCAAATCTCCAGATCCAAGAGATCCCAAACTCTGAGTAACTAAAAACTCAGATCTGTTTCCAGACAGGTTTGTTTGTTGTGCATGACACTAATATGTATATTGATTGCAATAGGGTCTATAAGGTGTTTTTTAAAATTCCACCTATACATGCCTATATATGGATTTAAGAGCCCAACTTAAGATCCATTTTTTGAATTTTTTTGTCAATGGGACTCCTTATTTTGTATAAAGTTAAGCACCTGTATAAGTCTTTGCTAGACTGCAGCCACTAATAGCAAACATGTATATTGATTCACTGTGTAAGATGATAGATATGCACTGGTCAGAAACCTATTTCCAGCCCATCAGGAACAACAATGAAGAAGCCATACACAGTGTTAATAGCCCATTAGCAAGAGAACTATCTTCCTGTAGGCATGCTACAAAGACATGAGTCTGTGTCACCTGATGCTAATCCATCTTGAATTTTGTACCTGTCTACAGAAGTTTTAGAGCATTGATCAAAGGCTTTCTGCCCCAGGGAAATTGTACGTAAGGCAAGGGAAATAAACAATGATTGTGTTCAGGTGGCTTTATGGACTGCCTTCCTCAATCCATGAGGATATTTTAAAACACCTGAAGACAAAATATCTGGACTGAAGGGATAAAGGAGACCTACTGGACCTAGGTCAGAAAAGACATTTGCCTGAAATAAGAACTAGGGTGAGAAAATTATGATTTCTAACAAGTTTTCCTAATATATTAAGCTTAGAGTGGCATGTTTATTTTATTTTGCTTAATGACTTATACAAGCCAGTCCTTAGGGTACTCCGAACAAGGAGGTTGCCTTGGGGCCTGTGCCATCAGGGCCCCGTGCTGCCTGGCACCCATCTACCCATTCACTTGCTTGCTTCCCTGGCTGTGAGGTGCCGGGCACACAGCGCAGCTATCTACAGCAGGCTGCCTTGGGCCTTGCAAGCTCTTTAGCCAGGCCTGAGCTTATATCTTACATTATATTTTCATCTATGATTTTTCTGCAACCACTTGAACCCTACTTTTTGTACTTTAAAATCACTTTTGTTTATCAATAAACCCAGTGTAAATAATTGTTACCAGGGATTGGCAAACAGCTATGAATATCTCTCTTTCGTTGATAAAGGGGGCAAACAAGTTATGAGCTTTCTATATAGAAACTGTATACAGAGTAAGGCAGGTTTATTGGGGTTACTGGTTCCATTTAGTCTTTGCACCTAGTTGCCGTGACAAGTACCTTTAGACTGAGCCTACCCAGACCTGAGAACTGAGCTGATCTCAGTGTCGGTTATTCTGCTGTGGTCTGTGACCCCAACTCTATGTCATTGCTGGGGGAGAGGTTCTGGCTCATCAGGATAGGTTGATGGGGTGCCTTAGAGCAGTCTCAGTGGTATATTCAAGGGCACATCTACACAGCCATATTATTTCAGAATAACTAATGTTATTCTGAAATAACATACACTACAAACAGTTATTTCAACATAATGTCAGAATAATATGGAGCTGGAGGACTTCTTACTCTGACTCCTGTAACCCTCATTTGATGAGGAGTGAAGGAAGTCAGAGGAAGAGAGCTCTTTCTCTGACTTCCTGCTGTGTAAACAGTGCCAAAAGCCGAAATAAGATATTTGGACTTTAGCTACTCAATTGATGTAGTTCAAGTTGCGTAGCTTATTTTGGCTTTAGCCCTGCTGTGTAGATATGCCCCAAATGACAGTCTCAAGGAGATCTCTATGGCCAAACCCATCACAAAGCACATTCCATTTTGACTATTTGTGAAGTGCCAGAAAGGAATGTATCCAGAACATAATATACCTAGGAAGATTTCACTTTTCTCCACCCTTCACATTCTGAAGCAAATCCTCTTCCCCGAGTCACTGTTGCTTTTTATCTACTCAGATCTGGGGTAGACTGAATTTCTCTGGAGTAGTGCTCCCCTGGGAAAATGAACTCTTCAAGTTCATGTTTTTATCGTATACCATGGAACTACACCAGTTCCTTTCCAGCAGACTATTTCAGAGTACTTATCTAGACAAGCAGATAGACACGAACTGTACAAAATATAGGAAATGTTATACCAGCCTGGAAGAATATAGCATTTTAGAAATAAAACAGATAGAATCTTGAACACTAAACACAGTGAGATGGTTTACAATTCAGTGTTTTACTTGTGGGAACTCCAGACAGTCTGTGACATACAGTAGGTTAAGTCACTATTTTTTCTTGGGTCTTGATTTCCACTAGAAAAATTAAGCCTACTGAATGTTTTATGTTTAAGGAAAAAACACCTCTTTTCTTCAGCATTCAGCAATAACATGAAAAACCAAACACTCTAAAAACGCCCACCCTATATTTCAAAGTGAAACATGATACCACTATTCAAATTCTGTCTGTATTTAAAATGGAGCAAAGGGTTCCAACTGAGTTTGGATATTTATGAATATGTTCACATTTCAGATCTCTATTTGAAGCACTGCATAGTGAATATATTTCGACTTTATGAATAAATTTAAAAGAAAAACTGCATCAGTGATGTATAAATATACATGGCACAACATCCTTAAAGACACTGCAGTTTGCTTCAATATTTATATCACACAAATGACTATGGATTTACAGGTTTATGTTTACATAAGCTAATATAATGCAAAATTACACCTACATATAAAAATCATAACACCGTCACAGATATATAAGACATAGTTTGGTATCATCTATAGTTCATACTATTTTCCTTACAAATGCCAGTCTTTCTATTTTGGTGTTCTTCCTTAAGAAAAGTTCTAAGTCCTACAATTCTTTACTTGTCTAAAGACAAAAATATCACTATAATCAAAGATTACAGGATCCGTTCCAATAATCAGGACTCGACAAATAGTGTAACCTACTCGCCTGTGACGAGTAGATTGCAACCTGGAAGAGCCGGGTTCGGGTGATCTGCGCATGCGCAGATTGCCGGAGAGCGCGGCTGGAGAGTGGGGCAGTTCAGCGAGCCCTGCCAATGATTGTAAAAGGACTTTGGACTGCAGCACTAAATGAAGAGAGAATGTATTCTCAGTGGGGTTCCTCTCTTCATCATAATTTTGCTAATTCATCCAACCCAATATCCCAATAGTTATGTTTGGAATTTCCTGAACAATTTATTTTCTTCTTTGATGGTTAAACCTTCTAAATCCTTGTAGATGGTTAGCATGACTTCCATAGTTTATCACTAAAACACTACATAATTGGCCATACCTGTCACAGGTGCGATGCACTCTATCTTCACTCCAGTTAACAGGGCTACATTAATTTACACCAGTTGTGGTTCTGGCCGAGTTCATTCTTTTAAGGTTTCTGGTTCTGTTTTTTTTTTTTTTTTTTTTTAATGAGTCAGTTTATTTTGTTGGTCATGTTTGAAAAGTCTCCATTTTTGTGAATAGTGATAGAAATGTAGCCGTGTTAGTTGGTGTAGCTGAAACAAAAAACAGGACTATGTAGCACTTTAAAGACTAACAAGATGGTTTATTAGGTGTAGGTCTGGACCACCTAATAAACCATCTTGTTAGTCTTTAAAGTGCTACATAGTCCTGTTTTTTGTTTCATTTTTGTGAACTATTTCTTCTCAAACCTGCCTGACCTACACTATAGCAGAAGGTCAAATTAAAATATGAAACTCCAGCTATGTTAATTATGTTGATGTATCTTAAATTGAGTTTCTATGCCATCCACACAGCAGGAGGCCAACATGAGCAAACACTCCCATCAGCTTCCCTTACTCTGCATAAAGAGCAGGAGTACCAGCATCAATGGGGGTACCTTCTGAGTTCAATTTAGTGAGTCTTCACTCGACCCAGAAAATCAAACCTCAAAAGTTTGACCATGGCAGTGTTGATCTTCTGCATAGACTAAACATGGCCTTAAGGTCTTAGACTAGTGAACATATCCTAAGTATTAAATTTGATTTCAGCAGTGCCATAATGCCTGTGTATATCCAGAACCAAATCACTCTCAGAATTGCACTGCAAAGTCATATCTTGCTAACATAGGAACATAAGAACAGACATAGTGGGTCAGATCAAAGCTCCATCTAGCTGAGTATCGTGTCTTCTCACAGTGGCTAATACCAGGTGCCCTATAGAGAACGAATAGAATAGGTAATCATCAAATGATCCATCCCCTGGAACCCATTCCCAGATTATGACAAACTGAGGCTAGGGACATTATTCTTGCCCACCTGCCTAATAGCCATTGATGGATGTAGCCTCCATTAATTTTGCTAGTTCTTTATTGAAACCCATTATAGTTCAAAATAGTACCTATATCTTGCACATCCTTCAAATCTTGCTCTCTACTCTCAGCTCTGGCTATAACATGTGTGTTTTCTGAGAATCTCCCCCCTACTCAATTGTTCTGTTCTATTTTTTGCATGCTTATATTAGCTTGCTGTCTTTCTTTCCAAGATGACTTTTTTAATAAAAATTCCTGTTAATTAATTTAGCCTCTCTAGACCTCTTGTATTGTATCTCTGTCCTCAATAGTACTTGAAACATCTCCCAGTCTGGTATAATCTCTGAATGTGATTAATGTGTTGTTTAATCCTGCTTCCAGATCATTAATGAAGATGTTAAACAACATTGGAACTAGCATCGATCCCTGTGGCACCCCACTGGACATGTGCCCCCAACTTGATGCATTGCTATTTATCATTGCTCTAGGTTAATGGTCCAACTCAGACAGTTTTCTATTCATAGGACTGTGCTGATAGCCAAGTAACTGGAAGTGATTTGCCAGGGAAGGTTTTATGAAGAATATTTAAAGTATTTTATGGAACTCAAGGGGTTAGATTCATCCTTGGTTTATGCTGGTATGTCCTTCCTCCTCTGCAGGCATAACTCAGGACACAGGACATTTGGAAACAGAAAGTCTGCTTAGAGGTTACTGCAGCAGTAAAAGAGCCTGTAATTCTACTTCAGCCACGCATGGGTACTGTAGCCAACCAACATAGCCACAAAACTGGATAGCACAGGACAGAGAGAAATCATGGCAAAGTATATGTTCTGATTAAATGAATTCTCTAAGTATCCCAAACATCTGCATATAACAAGACAAATGTTCCTTGGGGTTCAGTGGTTTCTTATGGAACAATAAGTGAATTGTGCACATTCTTGCACCAGAAGAGGCTAAAATAATATGTCCGCATGGCAAAAATGGTAATTTTAAACTTTTTTGTAACAGAATAAACTTTGTTTCAAGTGTGCGGTAATTATGGACCGCTTCCACCTATCATATATCTTATAGAATTGTTACCTTAGTATCTGAGGGTATGTCTACACTAGCCCCCTAGTTCAAACTAGGGAGGCTAATGTAGGCATTCGAAGTTGCTAATCCTCCTTCTACAAGGAAGAACATCTATTTCGAAAGAGCTCTTTCGGAAAAAGGTGTGTGTGGATGGGGAAGAGGGTTTTGTTTTGAAAGAAGAGGCATCCAGGAAATAACACAGTTGCCCTCATGGCCACTCTGTCCAAAATAATCACACCTCTATAGTTCTTGTCTCCGGGCCCCTCTTAAAGCTTCAAAAACCCTGGACAAATCTTGTGGCAGGAAGCCGACCTTGGAGCAGCATCCTGACCATGCAACTCTCCCTGCCACAGGCCTGCTCACTCATGGCACAGCCACAAGCCCTCTGAGACCCTCCTGGCCTTCACAGAGAGCAGCATCAGGGCTCCCAGGACCCACCAAGAGGGACCAAGCAGTGGGCACCCTCATGGTCTGGAGTGGAGATCCTGTCCCTCCTTGAGCTATGGGGCACTACAGGATCTTCGCTCCAAGCACTGGAATGCAGACATTTATGGCCAGATGGCCAAGTCCCTGGTGGAGAATGGATACCCACCCCAGACCTTAGAACAGGTCCAGAGTAAGGTGAATGAACTCTGCCAGGGATACCTGAGGGCCAGAGAGTGCAGCTCACACTCCGGGGCAGAACCCCACACCTGCTCCTACTACGCAGAGTGCCACCAGATCCTGCAGGGTGTGGGGAAGCCTTTTTCCTTCCCATCGTTGTGGACTCTGGCCTCGACATGACCGTCGGAGGTCATGGTAGAGGAGGAGGACAAGGGACAGCAGGAGGAGGACGATGACACGGCCACCATCATGCTGTCCTTGGAGCCGGTAGCTGTGATCCAGGACATCTCCCAGGCATCGTCATTCTGGGGAGGGATCTTCAGGTGAGTGTTCTCGGTTTGTCACACACACAGGGTGGGAGAGATGGGAACAAAGGGAGTGGGGTGCAAGTTTCGGTCGGCCTGTTTGTGCATGTGGAACCACGTGCAGCATCATTGTGCACCACGTGGACTCAGCAGGCAGCCCCTGAGCCCGCCCACGCTCCTGTACCCAGGCTCAGAGGAGGCCACACACATGTCTGGCCCCTGGGGGTGGTGGTGGGGAATGCCCTCCCACCACCTGTCATGGCTGGAAGCATGCTAACCACAAGGGCACAGGCACAGCCCCATACACACCAGGAGTGCCACATACAGCACATGGGCATGCCTATACATGTAAGGCACCATCTTCTCCTGCAGACAGTGCTGCAAGGTGCAGGTGTGTATGTGGGCCCTTGGGAGGGCCAGGCAACTCCCAGCTCCTCTGCTGCCCATGGAATCTCACAGAGGCCAGGCACTTCCCTTGCCTGCTTGTTCATGGGGGGAGGAGCAAGCAGCATGGTTCCCTGGGCACCTCGGGGCCCCTGGGAGGCAGGGCCTACTGTGCAGACCACACATGGCCTTACTCCTGGGACATTCCCCATCCTCTAGCCC
The DNA here is from genome assembly GCF_052426305.1 of Pelodiscus sinensis. NCBI lineage: Eukaryota > Metazoa > Chordata > Testudines > Trionychidae > Pelodiscus > Pelodiscus sinensis. Next base: position 50,072,185 of record NC_143054.1, read on the forward strand.
AAGGGCTGTTTGTTCGTTGCTCACAGAAGAGGGCACAACCTCACAGACAATGTCTGCATGGATGACTGATTGCCTCTCCCTCTTTGTAGTCTCCACAGCCAGACCAGCTGGGACTGAGGGGCGAGACATGCCACCCGTGCCAGCTGCCTGATCCAGGGGGTACCCAAAAGTGCTCCAGAGTGCAGGAAGAGCTGATGAGGCAGTATGTGAGCATCCTGCATGACATGCAGCAGACCCTGGCGCAGATGGTCCAGGAGGATGCAGACTGGTGAACCCGCATGTGGGACCAGCTTGTGTGACAGGGTAATAACATGTGTGCCATCATGCAGGAAATGATGGCACACCCAGCACCCTCCTGCCCTGCCTGCTATGCCCATTCTCTCTATCCCTGCCCCCCAATTGATGCATCTGCTCCCTCCCACTGCTATGCCTGTGACCTGCCCCCAAAAATGTCCATGCTCCCTCTTCAAGCAATGCCCGTGTCCCCTCCTGCTGCCCCCCTGCCATCCCTGTCCCCACTCTAGCCTCCCCCACCCAAGCCCCTTGGTCCCCAAAGCCACCAAACACCACATTCGACAAGGTCCTCACACCCGAGGCAGCACATCCAGTTGCCCTCCAAGCCACCCCCAGCCCTGTGCTTCCTTCCCCTTCTAGTTTAGGAGCTCCCCCTCCAACTTATGAGTCCCCTTCTCCAGTTATATTTTTTGAAAAATAAATACAAAGTTCATTGTGGTGAAATCCAAACAGGTGTGTTTATTCAGAGGTCAGGGAGGAGGAGGAGAAGGAGGGAGAGATTGTGGTGGGAAAGGTATAGTGGAGCAAGGAGAGGCCCCTAGTGGGGAGGCCCTGGGGAGAATTACTGGGGTCCTTCAGAGAAATTCTCCTTCAGGGCCTCCCATATGTGCACCCCAGTCTGATGTGCCTGGTGGATGGCAGCTCTGTGGCTGCTCAAAGGGTATCTCCTCATGACTGGCCTCTGCCCCCACCCTGGGAGGAAGACCTTCTCCTTCCTCTCCACGTTGAGGTGGGTCAGGAGGCACCTGAACCATGCCTTGAGGCATTTGAAGGCGCACTCTACCTGGCTCCTAATCCAGCTGAGGTGGAAGTTAAATTGGTACCTCCTAGGGTCCAGGTGGCCGGTGTAGGGATTCATTAACCACAGCATCAGGGGGTATCCCCCATAACTCACAGTGGCATCTGCACATCCCCAACCACAAAGTCATGGCAGGGAAGAATGAGCCCACCTCCAGCTTGCCGTCGAGGCTGGAGTTATGAAACATGCAGGCATTGTGTTCCCTGCCCAACCACCCAATAAAAATGTCTGTAAACTGTCCTCAGTGGTCGACCAGGGCCTGCAGCACCACTGAAAAGTAGCCCTTCCTATTAATATACTGGGTTGCTTGGTGTTCTGGAGCTCAGATTGGGATTTGGGTCCCATCTATGGCTCCGGTGCAGTTTGGGAACCCTATGGCAGCAAATCCTATCATAATTGGGTCTAGGTCTCCCAGGAAGATGATCCTGCACAGCAGAAAGGAGTTGATGGCCCTCACTACCTGCAGAAAGAGACCAAAAAAACATATAAAACAGAGAATGGGAGGGAATGCCTGAGCTCTTGGGAGGACCCCTCCCTCCCCTCTCTTCCCCCTCTCAGAACCCGTGGAGCCACCCCCTATGAGGCCACCCCCCAGCACCAGGACTGTGTGAAGGTGGGATGGGGGCTTCCCCCCGACTCACAGGACTCCCCTGCCCCCCACCCTCCCTTTTACTGATGGGTCCCCTTTTCCAGGACTCTCTCCCTCCCCTGCAGGGACTGCATCACAAGAGTGCCTTACCTCCATGAGGAGGGCCCTGACAGTGGACTTCCCCATGCTGAACTGATAGCTGCCTGGGATGATGAGCTTCTACATGGTGATTGCGACCCGCTTCCTCAGGGGGATGGCGGGCCACAGGTGGGTGTCCTGTCCTGGACCCGTCCTGTGATGAGAACAGGGGCGAGCCAGGCTCAGTGCTCCAAAAAGGTGACTTTCCGCATACTGAAGTTTTGGAGCCACTGCTGGTCATCCCACTGCTCCATGACCAGCCGGTCACACCAGTCAGAACTGTTATCCCACCTCCAAAAACACCTCTCCACTGCGGGGTGAAGTTGCATGGGTCTTGCTCCTATACACTGGGAGAGTGTCTCTGGAATGAGCTTGGAGTCAAGCTCGTGCAGGGCCAGGAAGGCAGCCCGCACAAACTGCTGCAGAAACTGCAGTAGAGCCGTGTGGGGCCAACACATGCCCAGGGGCAGCTCTGGCTCCATGGCACAAACAAAAAAGCTGTGGCATCCAAAGAAGTTGGGCAAATCTGAGATAGGCAAGCATGCAGCAGAAGCAGAGAAACGGCTGTCCGGAGTGGTCCCTTGAAGTGTTTGTCTCTGCCAGGCTTTGGCACCAGCACTCGGAAAGCAACTGGTGACCTAAAGCCCTGGCTGAACAGGTTCCAGGTGGCCTTATATGCAAGATAGCATCAATCAATATGGGCGCTATCTTCCGAAAAAGCAGATAGTTTTTTCAATGCACTTTGGCAGTGTGGATGCTCTCTTTCAGAAGAAGTTTTTCCGGAAGATCTTTTCCGGAAAAGCTTCTTCCAATAGAAAACTGCAGTCTAGACAGAGCCTGAGTGACTTATCTCCCAGACAGAAAAGAAAAAAAATGGTGGGAATTCCTGACATGGATGAAGGGGAAAAGGTGAGGGCCTGGAATGCACGGAAGAGGCAGCTTCTGGTATGGGAAAGAGAAGAGACACACAGAATACTTGGTATGAGAGAGATGATCATGGAGGTTGCACTGAGTTCCTGAAATACACTGAGAATAGTAAAGCAGTACACAGAGAGCTTATTGGGAAATGGAGGGATGGTCAGAACCCGTGGTATACCAAAAGCTTTCTCTGTGAGATAGGGAAATGCAATTATTCCCACTTTACAGATGGGGAACTGAGGCACAGATAGGCTAGGCAATTTGTCCAAGTTGCACAAGAAGTGCGTATCAGAGTTGGAAACTCCCAAGAGTTTCCAAGTTAGGCTCATACTCCCTCTATGTTTCCACATATGTGCTTAAAACCAGTCTTCTATTATCTCTAGATAAGCCACTCCAAGCATTACATAAAGCATGTCATAAAGGCTTCTTAAAAGAAGAGGAAAAAAAAGCAAAAATGAATGCATCTAAACAGCATTTTTAATCTCAAAATAGAGTATTTTGAAATAGCGGCTAGCCGCGATTATGCAAATGAAGCGCGGGACATTCAAATCATGCTTCATTTGCAGTTTTATTTGTCTGCATTTTCATTCCTCTCTCAAAAGAGGAATGCAGTGTAGACATACCCTAAGTCTGAGGTAGCACATCTGCATTAATGGACCCAGCCTTGGACTAATTTCAATGCTTCCTCATAGTGAAGACACACTAGTTCAAACTTATGAAATTGGGAGTAAACTTATGAAATTGGGAGTTCTTAAGTTGATTATAGTAATTTCAGAATAGTTTCCCAATGTATACATGGTCTAGCGAAATGTTATGAGACAGTCCAGGCTAAGGTGTCACAGTGATACCCCAGCTCCAATTTGCACTGTCAGAATCCTGTTATACTATCTAATTTAAATTGTGTCAATTTAAATGATCTTCTTTAGCATTAAACTGCTAGCTGGATTTAAATCTCATGCACAATACCCAGAACGATGTCTTATTTTATGAAGGAAGTTTATCAGTCTAGTATTTGTCACTGATTACCAACAGGAAGACTCATAGGCTACCGAAAATCAGTCAGACATGCAGAATGAAAGGCAATCAGTGCACTAGGATTCAGGCCCAAAATCCTGTGATTCTACTTTGATAGAATTAAGGGTAAGAGGTTAAAAAGGACATTAGAGTATTCTAACGTGAATAAAAGGGAAATTGGGCTAAACTTATCTTAATTTTTCAGTAAATGATATTGCTAACACACAGATTTTGCATCTATTACAGTCCATGGAAGTTTCATCACATAACAACAGATATGGGTATTTAAGGGATCAAAGAGATGATGAAAATAAAATCAATATCATAATTTGCTTTGAGTGAGAGCCAGTTTATACACTCTCATGAATATCTTTATTCTTCATGTTCAGTTATCAAAACGGCATAAAATTATTGCTTTTAGTTTCATTGACTTTAAAGATGTGAAATACGAAATTCTTATGTTCTGATTATAAAGAAACAAAATTAAAAGTATTACTTCTGCTCAGTGTTATATTGACAATCTTTACATGCACTTTAAGTCCCTCCTTACCTGTGAAGCCTCGAAGACACAGGCATTGAAAATGTGGTTGCTCTTTAGAGTGGGTCACATCAATACAGGTAGCTCCATTGTAGCAATTGTCAGGGTAAATTAAACATGCATTTTTGACAAATTGACAGAATTCCCCTGTCCATCCAGGTGTGCAGAGACACTAGAAATAAGAAAGAAAACAGTGAAAAAGTATACAGATATTTCATGAGACATTATGAACCAAATAATATCATAAGATGCATCTGGGCTACTTCCACATTGTGCAATCTTGTGCAAGAAGATATGCAAATGAGGCGTGGCAATGAATATTGCCGCACCTCATTTGCATACCTAATGAGCAGTCTACACTCCTGAAAATAAGCAAAAGAACAATTCTTGAGCAAAAGCCCCTTGCGCAAAAATGGTGGCTCATTAGGTATGCAAATGAGACATGCCGATATTTATCACTGTGCCTCATTTGCATATCTACTTGAGCAAGAATGAGCAATGTAGATGTAGCCCAGGTATTTGCATCCTGCTAAAGGTATATTGAATACATGCGGTTACAGATGGTAAACATGACTGACACAGTACTAACTTGGTTGCTGGGAAGGGCATAAATGGGTAGAGAAATGTTCTGGGTTCTGTACATAGCTGGGACTAAACCAGTGGAGTGAGGGAGTGCTGATAGAAGCCGCCTTCGAAAGCAAAAAGATTAGATTATAGGTCACTTGGTAGGGGTGGGGAAAACACCCACAAAATGGAAGCAATTAGTCTGGGAAGCCAAGTGACTAAGACAAAGGCTAACTAACCAGCCACAAGTCAGAGTAGTACAGGGAAGTTTCCATCTCCATTATCCAGTCAACTATTCCCATCTTTTAAATATAAAATCAGCTTAGTATGTGTATGTATGTATGTATACGCACATACATACATACAGAGCTGGAGATCTATCTATCTATCTATCTATCTATCTATCTATCTATCTATCTATCTATCTATCTATCTATCTATCTATCTAACATCACTCTTTAAGAGTTGACTTGTTTTTCACTTAGGCTTTCCTTAAAAATGCAGCCTGATGTAGATACCCTGAATGGAAATTTTCTGTCTCAGTCATTAAAGTTTGACAAAGTTATAACCACATCACATCACTCTGGTAGATGGGAAAATACTTACAGCGGGAAATACAATGACACTGGGGGAGAGAAACAGTTTGCGGTGTTGAGCTAAAGTAGGATTTTACAATAAAGGGGATATTGCATATAATTCTCACAAAATTGTCAGTTCATCACATTCACTTTCTTAGTTTCATGTTCAGCTTTCTCACTGCAAGTAGATATGGAAGCACCAAAGTCTTTTTTCTTCAATTATTTCTCCGTTTTGGGATCATATATTTGAAATTCAATTCTGTGACTTTTGAGATTTCTAGGTTTTAAAAAATGCACTAACCACACTGTGAATTCCATAACATTAAGTTGATATGAGCATAATAAAATGTTGTGTCTATTATAGGCCATTCTTAATTTTGTCTCATGAATATTCATGAACCAATCCAGCTAGGTTTTACTAGGGTTAAAATCAAAATCACCTTAGTAGCTAACATTAAAATGAAATCTTTCTTTTATGCCAGAGTTAACATTTGCAACACTCAACTAACATTAATGCTAAATGTAAGTGCTCTGGACAAAAGCATTCTCAGTAGAGGAAGTGACACACACTTGAAAATAATAGTTTGGGAAAGAAAGTAATTAATAATTAATCATTTCTTCTCACTCCCAAAATAGTCTTCCCAAATGTGTGTCACATTCTCTGCTGTTTTTAAATGCAATATAATTAATTATAATGGTGTTCCAGATCTGGTTCATTCCAGCTTTTACCTCAAGTCAAAAGTAAATATAAAATTTACACTTGAATTCAATTTTTTTTGTGCATCATCATCATCACCATAATCATAATTACAGCAAATTGCATTCATCAGGACACATGATCTTTGTTTAACTTTATCCATTTTTACCTCACTTTATGGAATGGAATGTGATGTGATACATAAATAACATTTGTAAGGGGCCTCTCTCCTGAGAGCAAAAGTACAGAATGTGATCTGGCTTCAATACTAATTAAAATTAAAGGGAATATTGCTTTGTTGTCACATGTAGTTTTACAAAAATTCTGTATCACAGCTGTTCAGGCCTGATGGCACACTGGTTGGAAAACACAGGTATATTGCATTCAATGGCATCACAGGAAAGTTTTCTTTAAACATTTTTTCCTGAAAAAAATGGCATTTAGGTAATATGTAAGGGTATGTCTACACTACCACCCTAGTTCGAACTAGGGTGGTTAATGTAGGCAACCGAAGTTGCAAATGAAGCCCGGGACTTGAATTTCCCGGGCTTCATTTGCATCTTGCCAGGCATTAACATTTTTAAATGTCCGCTAGTTTGGACTCCATGCCTGCGGCTACACGCGGCACGGACTAGGTAGTTCGGATTAGGCTTCCTATTCTGAATTACCAGTACACCTCGTTCCACGAGGAGCAACGGTAGTTCGGAATAGGAAGCCTAATCCAAACTACCTAGTCCGTGCCGCATGTAGCCTCAGGCACGGAGTCCGAACTAACGGACATTTAAAAATGGTGGCACCTGGCAAGATGCAAATGAAGCCCGGGAAATTCAAATCCCGGGCTTCATTTGCAACTTCGGTTGCCTACATTAACCACCCTAGTTCGAACTAGGGTGGTAGTGTAGACATACCCTCAGAGTGTTATCATTAGTAGTTTTACCCATACAACCAAAAGGAAAATAGAACCCTACACCATCCTTCCCTAAACACACAACCAAATCCCATTTTACAAGAAAGGTAATTCTTTAAAGAACTTTACCTGGCTGCAGTCTAATTTCCATGGTCATGTGTTTACATAACCCACAGCCATTATCACAATGAAGGATGGAATGCCAAAGACTGAAACAACATGGAAGCGATACTACCCTTTAATTCAGAGAAGTGGTTTGTTCATGTCTGAAGAGAGCAAAATTGTCAAGGCAGTTGATAAATGCCTGCATCTGTTTTGTCAATAAATACAGGACACCAAGTCCCCGGGCTCTCAAGCAAGCAGTAAATTCACCTTTTTCATTATGAAATACTCTAACAGATGCAGCATATTGGAAGTTTTACTTGAAGGCTGAGAAATACAGTTTTTGTTGCACTTTTTAATTGTCAAGCAAAAGTTGACTTGCGAAGTGAAGGGGTAAGTGTGTTTGTATGTGGTGGTAATAGAGGGGTAGAATGATACTGATACTTCCAAAGTGGGTCTAAACAACATACAAATATGAAACAAAAAAACAGAGGACAAACCAGGTGACATCATCTCGGTACTATGTGTATTCTCTTTCCATCCCATTGACCCATCACTTTCTTTTTATGTACATATTTTCTTTATTTTTACTTATACAACAAATGTAAGATCTGTTATGTGCCTTTTCCTTTGCTATTTCTGTCCTGGGGATGTTCAGCACAGAGCCTCATGGGACTGATTGATGAGGAAAGATTTGAAGACCTCAGCATGTACTTTTTGGCTAAATGACAAATAAAGAGAAAGGAATGTACTTTTTTAGATTGATGAACGGAGGGTAGCTATGATCAATATACAGAATAAAGAAAAAAGAAATCTAAGGTGGAAAAACTAAGGGAAACATTCTGCTTGAAATCTTCAGTGTGTAAAATAATCTTCAAAGTAAAGTACAGGAAGTCACATAGGTTGTCACTTTATAACTACAATGGGAAAAATAACCACAGGAAAAATAGTAGAGTGTAAGTAACAATCCTGTACTATTTTGTTACATCAGTAGGTCCTTTTCTCAATAACCTCTTCAGTTCTAATTATGATTATCCTATGAGGAAAAAGGTTCTGGACCTTATCCTTTCAAACTGTTTATTGTAGAAGAAAATTAAATTCAGGATAATTCTACAGATGTCAATAAATTGCTCAGGGATTATTTTGGCAAATGATTTATTACTGTAATGTTGAATCATCATCTTAGAATAGATTTTGGGATGTGAATGGACCTGTAACAACATATAGAAAGAACCAGATCAATTCCTTACCTATTGTGTCATACCACAAGAGGAACTCTGCTCTTCTGAAGATTACAACTAGATAGTATACTGTGAGGCACAGTCTAGGGCTTATCTTCATATCTTCTTCTGATCTTACTTTTGAAAGCAGAGCTTTTGAAAGTGAAAGTAATCAAGACACGGCTTTTTCAGTGTGCCCCCTCACCCCTTTGTCAAAAAGCCACTCTCCTCAAAAAAAGAGGTTGACGCAGCTTTTTGACAAAGGGGGGGTGACTGAAAAAGCCGTATCTTAATTACTTCCACTTTCAAAAACTCCACTTTCGAAAGTGAGATCAGAAGAAGACATGCAAATTCCTGCAGAATTTGAATATCCTCTTTCAACACTCTAGTGTAGTCTAGATAAGAAACTCTGTTACACTAGAATCTAAAATTCTTGGGACCAAATCATTCCTCAAAGAAAAACATTAATGTCCCTCCCACCAAAAATATTGCATCAAGGAGGAAAACTGGGTTTACCCCACACTAGTCCAATCTAGCATAATATGCAGAAATGCCATCCCCAATAGCAGATCACATAAATATATGCTGAGGTCACAATGACCTTAGAGAACTCTTGTTTCTCCTCACAGTTCTTGAGTGTTGCTGAAAGAGCTTTCCCTGGACATTTCTGTCCTAGGGAACTTCTTAAGGTAAACATCTGTCTAAAATTAATACATGTGTAGTTGTGACGGGGTGGAGCAACCCTGTCACCCCCCACTAGCGCAAGACAAAGGGGGGGGTAGAAAACGGCATCGGGACTCAAACTGCTCCAGGCGCGCAACAGGACAGCAGGGTAACGCGGCATCAGCAGGCTCCAGAACAGGGTGCCTGCGTCATGAGCGCGCCCAAGCCAGCCGCTGACATCACGGGCGCACCCGGGTGCGTCAGAGGGGAGGGCAACCCGGAAGGGCCGGGTTTAAAAGCCACAGGCGAGTTAGCCCGAGGGTGGTGGTCGGGCGGCAAGCGGGAGGAGAAGAGGGGAGAGCACGCTCCCGACTATGACTGAGGGAGGAGTGACCAAGGTCCAAGGCGGGCCGTGAAACCAGATAGCAGGTGCGTTTGGGGGAATCTCCCCGCCTGCTACCGCTGAGAGCCTCGCGCTTGGCGTCAGGGCCCTGGGCCAGGGTCCGGAGAGAGGGTGGGCCCGGACCACCACTTCGCCCGGAAGGTGGTATCTACAGTCACACTAGGTGCCCTATGGGGTGCCTTGCGACAGTAGTGCTTCTGGTGTGTGTTGGTGGCAGCAATAAGGGCTGGGTTCATTATGTGTAGGCATCCCTTCTTAGAAAACATTAGCCATGTAACAGATGGCATGGAGGTCTATGTAGTCAACTGATTGTCTTTCATCCCCTGCTTGCTTGAGGAGCCTTAGACTTTAAAGATGCTTTGGAGTAGAAGAGGTGGGAGCGCCCACAGTGCACCATTTGGTGCTACATAGTAAATTTAAAGGGCATGGGAATCTGGTGTCACCACTGCTGCAGTAGTCGCAGCAACGGCCAGGAATCCTGGGTCCTTTAGAATCACCAGGCCCCAGAGCAGTTGTCCCCTTTGTCCTCCCTATCAGTGGACCTACCATTCACTCATATAGCGATGCTCAACTGTTCATGGTTTTCATCCTAAATTCATGCCCAAGTCATTCCAGATTTTCTCAAAGCTGTGCTCTTTGTAGAGACAATTTCTGGACCGGTGCTCAGGAAGACCATGTATGAGACACTGTGTTTTGTCTTAGCTGTGGCAACTACCCCCACCCAGATATTCAAACAATCTAATTCCCTTATCTAGTTTGACCAATATATATAGTAGAGGGGAACTGTTGGCATTTGATGGCGTAGATCAAATTACTCGAAGAGCAGTCAAAGGACCCTGTGATTTTGTGGCCAGTGTTGTTTGGTCAAACTGGACAGTCTCTACGTGAAAGAATCTATGGACACAAATCGGATATACATAAAGAAAATACTAAGAAGCCAGTGGCAGAATATTTCTGTTTACCTAACCATAATCTCACAGATGTGAGTAGGTGGCGGTCTTGTCACAGGCCAGTTCCTCAAGCCAAATCCACAGGGAAAGCTTGGAATTACAATACATATGCAAATTCAATTCAATTAATTATGGACTTAATCAAGATATGGGGTGGTGGAACCTTTATCAAAGAGGGTGCTAACTACTTTCTGAATGGTATCCTTCCTGCCTTATCTATCCACTCACTTTGATCTTTATCTACTCAGGTTTAGCACCTTTTCTTCTGATACTTTATGCATAGAGGTAGGGGGCTGGATGACAGAACATCTTTTGTTTCAGCTAGACCAGATTAACACGGCTGCATTTTAATCACTAATCTACATGTTTTGTTCGTCTATAAAGTGCTACCACTTTTTCTGTAATAGACTAACTTGGCTGTTTTTTTTCTGTAATAGACTAACTCGGCTACCCCCTGAAGCTCCTTATGCAGGGAGTAGAGCATCTACTTATCACTTGTGAGGTGGTACATCCCTGTTCAAATCTTTTATTCTTATAAGGCAGAGGAGCGACTTAAACCAGGAGTTCCCTGAAGGCCCTAAGCACCAGACTAAAGATTTAGGAGAGGTACTCATCCTTTGCTGTTTTCTATGAAATTGAATGGTCTGAGCACACCAAGGGTGCATCTTCACTGCACCCATAGCTCGAAATAAGTTATGCAATTTGAGCTATGCAAATTGTGTAGCTTATTTCGAGTCAATTTCAAAATAGCTTATTTTGAAATTTGCTGCTTTCTACACAGCACTTACTTCAAAATAAATCACTATTTCAGCATCTTCCTTAATCCTCGTGCAATGAGGTTTACAGGGATATTGAAATAGTGAGCCCATTATATTCCGAAAAAACGGGTGCTCTCAAAAGACATGGAATAGCTATTTCAGGATACTGCAGTGTAGATGTAGCCCTACAAAATCAACCCTTCTACATAACTATCTTCATCCAGTGCACAGGGGTTTCTGCAGGAAATATCCTTTGTCCATAGCTCAAGCGGAAGTCACCTCTCCTTTAAGCAGAGTTTATTTAGTTCCCTTGTGGCTTTTTATAACTTTAATTTTTTTAAACAAAGTGATACTAAGTGTACCCAGTACCTCTCTTGAGAGTTAAACATGATTAGCAAGAAGCAGCAGAATGTGCTGAGTGCTCACCTTGCAATTTTGAAACAGGCATCTGCTAGAAGGAGTCGCAAACTTCACGGAGCTCATGAAGTGTTTCTGATCCTACTGGTATTAATAAGCAGGTAACAGAATTTTATTATAAGTTATGTACTTCAGAATTATACAGTGCTGAGCAGGCTGGCTGAACTTTTATGGAATCTTTCCATGTCTATCCACCTTATCTCAAGGAGACAGCTCCTTATTAGATAGGGATGTGAGAAAAAAAATGGTTTGGGAACTCATTGCATCCTGGAAAAGTGGTTCAAACCTGAGCCTAGGCATGCTGCTAAATTATTTTTATTAAAAAAATAATTCAGACTCAGCTAGCCTCCTGATGATAAAACTTTTCATGAGACTTGGGAAAATAAACTTATTTTAGAACAGTCACTAGTTTCATTTAAGATTGTCAGTTGCATATTATGAAATATCTGCTTCAAATTGCAGAAGGGTGAGGGATATGAGGGAGAAATGAGGTGAAGACATTCTTACTGCTTCTGGGGGATCAATCAGCAGGCCGTCTTTATGTCTGCTTACTTTTGGTGTTCAATTTATTTGAAGCAATAACATTGAACAGAAAAAACCCCAACACACTCCACCCTGGAAGATTTGTGCTGTTGTCACTGAGAAAACTCCTTTCAGGTAGAGATTATACACATGCAAGAGAGCATTGAGCAGATGGCATTCTTATACTGATAAAGCTGGTAGTACATCAGCATAACACTGCTGAAATTTAAGGAATTTTGTTGATTTATATTAGTTGAAGATTTCCTCTGTGTTGTCTAATGTTGATCCTGACCTCCTACCCATATAGATAGGTTATCACAATTATAAGTAACAAAAATCTTAGCCCCAATTTTCTCTCAATGTTGGTTGTTCTTAGAGCTCATGAATCTCAGATCCTAGATTCCTCTACCCAGAAGGTGTTACCCCTGTCTCTTACCACCCTGGATTCCGTTGAAGCCAAATGAGTCACACTGTAAAAAATCAGGGAAGAATCATCCATTGCTTTCTTCTCTAGTTTCTTAGGTGTTGTAAGAATTTTTGTTTTCTCCTAACAGTGAGGAATCAAAACTGGAATAGATAGTATCCAGCACAACCTTCCTTTTTTCACTCCAATTTCTTTATGACCATTATAATATTCCTCTTATTATGTGTTGATGCCAGTTGAACATGTGGATGACTGAAGGGAATGAGTCCTCAGGAGATCTTATGTGGAATAATGGTTTACTGTTTCTTGAGATACTGAAATTAAAATATGGAATTTGAAATTGTAATCTTATTAGGTTTCTGCAACCCTAACACTTTAGAGAGATATTTGGTGTTGGCTTCAGTGTACCCATGATCACTGCTTTGGGAATGGCTGTGGTATGTGATTCATCGTCTCATTAAAAAAATAGTGCTTTGCATAAGGGTTTTGTAGAGGCTCTCTGTGACTTTTTTTTAGGGATCGTAAAAGTGTTTTAGAAACATGACTCAGCAGTTTCCATACTTGAAGAGGACTGCCCAAATAATACACAGGATAATAATAAATCAGTATTCATGTTAAATTTTGCACAGCTGCCTAATGACTTTAGTTAAGATATACTCAGCAGTTTATGAGTAATGCTTCAAGTGGCAAGCTGAATCGGGGAGTTTTGTTTATAACCTTTCAGTGTTGTGAATGGTTTAATATTTCAATTGTGGACTTTATGGAGATGGCATACTTTGAAGGACACTTCCGAGATGACTGGGATGGCTGGCATTAAGCCAAAGCACTGCAGTATACATATTTAAGATCACTTAGTAATAGCAAAAATAGCATTACTTTGAAAATTAAAAAAAGAAAGAAAGAAATTAGATATACCTGTAAGTTAAATTAATTATCATGTATCACTTATTTTAACTTGGATAATTGTGGAGAACTGTTGATTAGTCTCTGTTCAATACTATTTGAGATTTTTAAAAATATTAAGTTGTGAAGAAACACATTTTGTACAGTAAATGAATGATCTAAACTGCAAGTGTGACCAACCATCCACTCTTACCTCATTTAAATTAATTTTAATGGCTCACTTCTGCAGCATCATAGATAAATGTGGATTTACATATCTGACTATATTTCAAATATACATATTTTCAAACCAGCTAGATGTAAATTTGTCTAAACTGAGTAGCTGTAGAATCATGTTTCCATAACCACTGTCCTTTCTTCACTTTTCTGTGTCTTTGTGTATGTGTTTTTCCTCACTTGTCTGTCAAATCCATTATTTAGATTATTCTGATCCTTCAATGTAATCTGCATTCAATGGGTATGGGTATGTCAGAATAATAACTCCCAAAATAAATATTTCAAAATAGCATGTCCTCATTACAGGGAAACCTCGAAATTAGTCAAAGGCAGGCTCCCCTAATGTGGACGTGCTATCTCAACTTAGAGCCCCAGGAAACACTGGGGAGTAATTATATAGAATGGCCCTGGAGAGGAGCTATTTCAAAATCGCAGCAGTGGAGCGTCCACGCTACTACTATTTTGAAACAGCAATTTCAAAATAAGTGTTATTCCTTGTAGTCGGCAAGAGTAAGTCTCAGGTCCAACACTGGGTTCCCAAAGCACAAAGAATGCCACACAGGTATCTGTCAAACACAAGTCGTTTATTTCTTGACAGCTAACAGCTGTGCCCCATAAATGGAAGAACAATATAACAAAGAAGCGGCATATCTTATGTCCCTTCCTGCAAGCCTGGGACCTCAGGTAGGCTGCACACAAAGTGGGAGGTTGTCTCAGTTTCCGAGGCGCTGGTACCCAAAGCCCATCGGCGAAGTCTGATTTGCTAGGCTCTGAGGCAGCCTTAAATACAGTTTTCCTCCCTTGTTTGGCCGTTTGGAAATTTTCAAGGCTTACTCAATAGTGATGATGTAGAGCTTAGCTGTTAGTTATCGAGTTATCGATTTGGTTCTGATCTGGATCTTCTTGTCCATTGGCCCTGTTTACGCGATCAGTACTTTTAGGGTAAACAGAATTGTTTATGCGTTCTTGTGCTTTATCCTTATCTTTACTTGTTCTTGCTATTCTGGCAACAATGCTTATCTTAAGTGGCGTATGTTCCCAAAGACTTGCTTCTGGCTCATCAGATATAGGAGAAAGGGAAAGGGGGGAAGAAATGCAGGCCTCACCACCCCTAAACTATCACGCACAACGTTATTCCGCAATTGACCACTACATTCTTCATGAAATGAGGGTTTATTATTTTGAAATGAGAAGCCTGTTATTTTGAAATAATTTTGCAATAACAGGCTTTATGTGTAAATGCTTGCCTTGTTATTTCAAAATAGAGTTATTTCAAAATAAACAGTAGTTTATGCTCTGGGAGGCTAGGCCCAGGTGTAAATCTTCATCTCTGTTGATCAAATGGAAGGATCAGAGCCATACACTGCAAGATCATTGACATAGGCATTGTTTCCCATGCATTTCATGCTATGAAATTAATTAAAGAATAATAATTACTACTGGGACTCTTAATGGGTCTTTTAATAGCTCTTTCAAGCAAAGCTTTCCCATTCACCTTTTCATCTCTAAACTCTACTCCTTCCATCCTCCTGCTCTGAAACTTATTTTATGTTAACTTTTTCACTGTCTTGCTAACATATTTTCCTGTCCAGTGCTTTTGTACATCAGTGGCACTATATGAACAATATTTTTGTCTCACCTGTGTCCATCTTCCACTGTACTCTTTACTGATTTGTGCTATTTAATTTGTAATATGTTTTGTGCTTTGTGCTTTTCCTTTATTTATTTGCATTGTTGATGTTAAGAAGAAATTATCAGGAACAACTGTTTATAAAATTTTTTTTAAAAGTTTTAATGATTTCAAAATTACTGTTTTAAGCCTCCATTACGATAAAGCAGGGTAAGGGAACGTAAGGCCCAGGGGCTGGAAGTGGCCCCAGGCTTGCCCGGATCTGGCCCCTGAGGTTCAGGACTCCTCTCAGAATTAGAGAGCCCACACTGGCACTCCAGCCCCCTCACCATTCCACTGTGGGGCTAGAGTACACAAAATATTCTAACCTGGGCTGCCTAGGCTCTGGTGTATGAAGGGAATGTGAGGAGTGCCTTTCTCTTTCTCAATTGCGGGCCATATCAGTGAGGGGTTTGTTTTATTTTATTTTTGCTTTTCATTTGTGTGAGGCCCTGACTGATTTTTCTGTGGGTCAGTGGCCCTTGACCCAAACAAGGGTCCCCAGGCCTGCTTAATGACTTGTACATATTAAATTTTGAAGTCAATGAGACCACTCACAATGCATACATGTAAGCACACGTGTCTAGGCTGTTTCCTATTCTGGCACTTTGAGTGCAGAGGTGGGGGCTCACAAGAGACATTAAAATATTTTGCTACTAAAGGTGAGTGATTCCCTGGCCTGGTATTGCTACCACTACACAAATGCAAAAGCCTCTTTGAAAACCCAGGAAGGTGCACATGGGAATTCCTTCCTGTGAGGTACCCTCAAGCTCTTTTAACCCTCTAACTGGAATTAGCTTGGAAAACTAGCTGCTGAAATCAGCTGAAAATGGAACTTTAATTTCTCTAATGGTTTGGCATGCAGTGTTAGGCACACACACACACACACACACACAGCCTCCCACATTTTAGGACAAAAGAATCAGATCGAGGATTACTTTCATCGACCAAAAAACTAAAAAAGAAAAAAGAAGACCCCCCCCCCACTTGGTGAAACACACACCTTGGTTGCTGGGTATGGCAGAGCAACTAGAAAAAAAGATTTAAAAACACAGAGAATTGCTTCCCTGGGATTCAGTTGGGGAAGTTACAATATAAGGGGGCAGTTACCTGGGCTCAGCACAGAGAAGTCCAACAAACTCCAAAATAAAGAGAATAACTTGACCATGTCTGACTAAACATTCCCTATTCTGCTCGTATATCTGTTATTTTGAGGCTTAGTCCTTTCCTAGGATTACTGGATTCTCCATACCTGGCTCCTGGTTCCTTTCAGGTCATGCCATGATCTCCTCTGGCCACACAGGAACAGGGAGGCTGCTGCTTCCAATTCAAAAGCCCACACTCTGCTTTCGTTGGCTCTTCTGGTCTCCTGCCAACTCACTTCCTCCTTCTCTAGCATTCCTGTGGACTTTCTAGGACCCACTGTCAGCGGTTTTTACCCTTATAGGCAGCGCAATTAGGGTTAAATCTAAAGAGTTAACAACATGATATTTTGGCCTTGGAAAGGGTTGAGAAAAGGGCAACTAAAATAATTAGGGATTTGGAACAGGTCTCATATGAGGAGAGGTTAAAGAGACTGGAACTTTTCAGTTTAGAAAAGAGGAGACTGAGGAGGGATATGATAGAGGTCTATAAAATCATGAATGGTGTGGAGAGAGCCGATAAAGAAAAGTGGTCTATTAGTTCCCTAAATAGAAGAACTAGAGGACACCAAATGAAATTAATGGGTAGCAGGTTTAAAACTAATAAAAGAAAGTTCTTCTTCACACAGCATGTAGTCAACCTGTGGAACTCCTTGCCAGAGGAGGCTGTGAAGGCTAGGACTATAATAGAGTTTAAAGAGAAGCTAGATAATTTCATGGAGGTTAGGTTCATAAAAGGCTATTAGCCAGGGGATAAAATGGTGTCCTTAGCATTTGTTTGTCCGAGGCTGGAGAGGGATGGCAGGAGACAAATTGCTTGATCATCATCTTCGGTCCACCCTCTCTGGGGCACCTGGTGCTGGCCACTGTCGGCAGACAGGATACTGGGCTAGATGGACCTATGGTCTGACCCAGTACAGCCATTCTTATGTTCTTATGTTCTAACTACTGAGAAGAGACTTAGCTAACTGAATTGCTGGAACACCCTGAAAATGGTGTTATCCTCCAATTTACCACAGCATGCATTGAGGGATCAGGACCTCAATAAATATTTTTATTTAAAAACAAAAACTTGAAAAACATATGAGTATTTAATCTTAAGAAAGAAATATTGCTGAGTAAGTTCTGTACTTCTTTGAGCAGTAGTTAACTATGAACAGCAAGTGTTAAATGTACCTGCTGTGCTCAATGCTCCATTAACTTCAAAAGACCTTTATTTTAAAGGAACAGCACAAGATAACAGATATATCAGCCGACACACTATGGGAAATCAACACTATGAGGGACCAACACAGCTATTAGGTGTTGAAGGGCCATCTCTAGAGTCTTTAAAAAGTTTTAATATTCAGGTGAGCTTTCACAGAAGATTACTGATATGATGTGTTTGGAAATGGACTAATTAACTAGTGCATGACTAGTTGCTAATGAATCTGGCTGTCTCAGAATTACTGCTGTTAGGCCAATCAGTTGGAGGGACAGATGCAAAGGAGATGGTGGTAGAATTAATGACAGTGACTAAGTGGCTTCACAAAAATGGAACAATATCTTTGGCAGAGTCAATGGGAAAACAGCAGCAGGAAAGACTCTAGGATTGTTTTTTTAAAAGAGAGAAAATCATTCATTTTATGTGGCCTAGATCAGTATAAAAGTTGCATCTGAGAGAGCAGATTTCACACTGCCAATTTTTTGTAGCTCCTAGCTTAGCTGGTAGAGACATTATAAATATGCATAACAATTTTATCACTCTAACCAACTGTTTTAATGTATAATATGCCAAACATATTAAATGTTTGTTTCCTTAAAGCTTTTTATATTCAGAATACAATTTTTGATTGATATGGTATGGAGGGCTTTTAAACAACTCTAGTGGCTTTTTAGTTTTTTTTAAAGAGCTACCATTTTTTCAACAAGGTAGCATTTTCTTTGAATTGTACCTTCTTTTCATTCTGGATTTAACATTCAGATTTTTCTTTCTTTCTTTCTCCATGTAATGGATAGAAAGGGGGGCTGGCAAGAGGGTCAGTCAGAGTATGTACCATGTCCCCCTAGGGACATAAAATCTGAGCAGAGTGACGTAATCTTGTTCTGAAGATCATTGCTAATTCTGTACAGAGATGCCTTATTTTAGGGGTAGGAATTCATCCAGAAAAAGAGCAGAATTCTGTACTTTCCGAGGGAGCAGCATATAGGGTGGAAAGGTAGACCAGGGACAGTAAGGAGTCTGACACAAGATCCATCCTCTAAAGCAAGATGGCTCAGGATGGTCTAAAACTCTAGGCTGCCTGGTGCTGGTCACTACTCTCCTGATCATGAATAGCCTATGGCCCCCACTGAGGGGGTTGCTTCTGCTCCCTCAAGGGCAATTTCACCTGTTTAGGAATGCAGTACAGTGCCTTGTACGTTTCATGGCATTTTCTACTAGCATTCTCTTGAATGTTAACAATTTACCAGTGGTCAGAATATAAAAAGAAAATATAACAGAAAGGGGAAAAATGTATGATGATATTTTGTGACACTACTGCACATGTTAGTGTGTGAGGCCATTTGGGCAGCACAGCGTTATTGTTATATGAGCAACATTACAGTAACTTGTCCTTTGGCACTTGATGTTTCTTAATTCTGTTGAAACTCATCAATCTTTCTCTTCTAAATATATTTTCTATTATTATTAAAAATAATCATAATTTCACAGAGAAACAGGAAGTTTAAAAGGTTTGGCTCTGGCTAATTATACTGAGTGATTAGGAGAAACATAAAAAAGTATAGCTATAAAACAGGCACAGAGCAATACCACGGGGAAACATTTTAGCTACATATTTTTCCATTCCATTTATTTTTGTCCTCTAACGTATCTGCTATACAGGATCACGTCACTTGTGTAAGAGTATATGCTGATATGCATTATTACAGATGAAAAATAAAGAAAAAGGCTTAGCCAGTGGGGAGCAATCCTCTGAAAATGAAAGTTGTTCATGTTGCTACATAATCTGACTGTTCCTAGTTTGTTGCTGTTACACAACTTTCTTCATAACCAATACTTCCCAGAGCTCAGTGAACCCATCCTCATATCCACACACATTTTACATACAATTTTTAAATGTTAAAAGTATTGCCAGCTTTGTCTTGTCTCTCCTACTGGTCAACAATAAACTTTATCTCCAGCTGTGATGTATGAACACCATCCAAGAAGCAGCAGTGATTCCTGCTGTTCTTCATAAAGGCACAAGTACTTCCACAGATGATGATTCAAATGCCATGAATTCCCACATCTCCTGTCAGATATAGTCTCTCAATGAGGAATTAAATACTTGCTTGAATAACCAAGGATATATGCAATTTCAAAATTAATAACATAGTTTAAAGAGTATAGTTTTTTTTATTCTCTAACGGTTTTTTGGTAATTCAAGGCAGCCCTGATATTCAAGAAATAGGAGATTTTTTTTCTTTCGTTAGCAAAAAAATCCTGATATTCAAGTGTAATTCATAAACATGGAAATGGTCACAACAACAAATAGTGTTTTTGATTTCTTTCTTTATTGTTACAGTTTATACCCATAAAAATCAATTGCCTGATAAAAAGCTTTACTAAACTGAATTTAATGTTGATATTATTATTATTATTATTATTATTATTATGCACTTGTTTGCTGAGAGAGAAAAGAAGGAAAATTGATTAAACAAAGCAGAGTTAAGATAACAATGCAGGCTGATAGATAGCTACTTATATGCAATATTTTGAAGCTAGAGGGAACATTGTAGGAGTAACTCTTATACCTGGGAAAGGGACAGAAAGGCCTCCCCCTGCACTCATTCTACAAGAACACAGGGAGTAGCCTATCCCATTTTCTGCTCACCTCGAGCAGGTGACTAGATTGTTACTGTCCCTGTCTGGATGTATCTTCTCCATCTAACACAGCTGTGTAAATTCAACTATCAATTAGCCATGAGGTTGTCAAACTGTCTGGAATGTATAATGACTGTGGATGTCAGCCTCATCACAGACTGTCAAATAGCAGGGCAGACACCCCAAACCAGCTGCATGTTCTATAATTAGATTTTACCAAACCGGTAATGAGAGTGAACTCCTGAAGCACTGTAACACAGTCACAGATAGTCCACTTAGCAGCCTCGTTTATCTTGCCACATAGGCCAGTTCTCTTAGGCTACATCTAGACCACAAGCTGCTTTCAAAGGGAGTGTCTAGACTACACGCAGATTTTTCAAAAAAGCAGCCTCTTTTTCGAAAGAGAGTCTAGGCGCTCTCTTTTGAAAAAGCACAGTTTGCATTCAATAGTACCTTTTTTTCAAAAGAGTACTTTCAAAAACAGGTATTATTCCTTGTAGAATGAGGTTTACTGTGATTGAAAAAAAACTGCCACGTTCTTTTGATTTACTTTTGAAAGAACGCGGCTGCAGTCTAGACGCAGGTGAAGTTTTTTTTTAAAAAAAGGCTACCTTTAAAAAAAAAAAAACCTGTAGTCTAGACACATCCTTAGTGATAGCTGATTGCTATACACCAAAGATCACATAAAGATTTAGATTGATTTCAGTCCCATGAGACCCCAGGACTTATCCCAGGTCAATTGCTACTTCAGATTTCACACCAGAGACAACCCTTTAGTTAATCATATTGTAAACTAATTAAGTATTCTCTAACTAGGACAAGTTAGACCATCATTTATAGGTTAAGACAAGAAAACATATGCACAAATGAATTACAAAATGAGTTATACTCTGTGGTTTTAAAAAGTGACAGATTTTTAGTATTCTGTAAACTCTGAAGGTATGTCTGAATTACATCCCTCTGTGGGCAGAGGGATGCATATTAGGCAGGTCGATGTTGCAAACAAGGCAGGGATTTAAATATCCCATACCTGATTTGCATAAAAATGGCCACCGCGTTTTGCTGACTCTTATGACCCTTATGCCTCCTGTAAGGAGGTTTACAGGATCTGTCGAAAAAGGCTTTCTTTCTCAACAGATCCCCCTCTAGACTGCTGCTTTTTGCTGACAAAGTACTGAGTTGGCAAAATGTGGCAGCCATTTTTATGTAAATTAGGCACAGGATATTTAAATCCCTGCCTCATTTGCATCACTGACCTGCCTAATCTGTCTAGACATATCCTGAATGTCTTTTAAGGCTAATCCAGTTTGACCCTCGCAATCTCTGTTTATGTTTTGTAGCTCCAACCTTATGGGAGTCCAAAGAGCAAAGATGAAATATTTTCATGTCAGCTACCTTTTATTTCTTTCAGAACCCAAACTCATGGCACAAGTCTGTGCAGGGAAAATTCTATATTATGATGTCCCAGATCTGGCCCGTTTTGTTTTGTTAGAACTTCCTGAGGGACAACAGATAATATCTTTCATAGGGATCATATCTTTCATTTTACACTTGATCTTTTTTTTTTCTTGTTTGATGAGTTACATAGCTCAGAGCAAACATTTTATAATAATGTAACAAACATTTAAAATGAGGATAGATGCATTAATGGGATTAATACAGGTAGCAAGTTATAAGCATTTCATAAAATCTAACACTAGCTATATTGTTGTAAGTCGAATACCCATCTTAACCTTACTAATCAACAGGTAAACTATGCTTGTGTGAGGCCTAAAGTTGTGGTAATAGCTGGTATATCTGGATTGCCAGCATCTTAGGCTTGGTCCACACTACGGCTACGGCTACACCACACTACGGCTACTTTGAAGTAGGAATAAGAGCCTCTGGAAAAGGGCACTTTTTCCGGAGGATCGGGGCCAGTCTAGACGCTCTTTTCCGGCTTTTTTAAAAGCCGGAAAAAAGCGGCGGACATTTTTATTTAAATGCCGCGGGGGATATTTAAATCCCCCGCGGATTTCCCTACGACGACTAGTGAAATTTACATGCCCCTTCCGGAAAAGGCGCCAGTGTAGACGTAGCCTACGAGTTTAGTCAAACTTAACCACATTAGGACGATTTTCTAAACAATGACTCCACACCATCAAGACTGTTCCACTGACTTTAAGGACTGTTAAAGTCCATTTCTGTACTCCTGCTTGTTGAGAAGAGTAACAGAAATTTTAACCTTTCATGGTCAACTTTCCAGATGTACAGGAAAAACTCTGGGAAAAATTGAATTTTATTTTTTTTGGCTAGCCTAGCAAGTATAGCATCACACCTCAGCAGTATACTTGATAATCAGTGCCTAGGCTCACAAATGAACTCCAACATGGAGCGTCTAGAAGATCCTGGATTGATTGCTATGTGGGAGATGAATCTATGCAGGCAGAACTATGATGTTGATATCTATGTCAAAATTGCAATGAACACAGTGAAAAAGGGATACATCAGGGACACCCAGAAGTTCTATGAGAAAATACAAGCACTTAGACAGGTGTATTAGAAGACAAAGAAGGCAAATGGACGGTCTGGATCACAGCTGCAAACTGGACGCTTTTTTGAAAAGCTGCATGGGATTCTCAGGATGAGGGGACCCGACCGTGTCCCAAACATATCCATGGATACGTCCCAAGAGACTCATCAGGCAGATTTGGGCAATGACAAGAAAGATATTGTTGATGAAGAAAAGAAGGAGAATACTCAGCAGGAGAGCGGTGCATATAATCTCACCAATAGACAGGATTTTTTATTTCAATTTGGAGCCAAATTTCTCCTCCCAGGATGTATCATTACTGGCCTCTGATGGCAAGGAGGGCACATCTGATGAATTCACATTTTTAATCATGCTACAAGTGAATCAAAGTAATTGGGTTTTATCTGTGGTGGCCTTTCTGCCTACACAGCAGGAGCTCTCTGGAACATTTCTGGAAATGGAGTGGGAATCCTCCCTGCACATCTCTGAAAAGCTCTCATAGAAGTACCCTTCCTTCCTTCTTCTGTGGTTTCTGGGGAGACCTGCCTTATTCCATCCCATTTGGGAAGACACTTTTCCATGCCAAGCAGCACTAAGTGATCTGGCATCAGTGCATCAACAAACATTGTGGCATAAGGTCCAGGTTTCTGGCCACATTCAGTCAGCATCCCCTCTCCAGCATTCTGTGTGATTTGGAGAAGACTGATGTCATGCATGGCAACCAGGATGAAGCAGGGAAACTGTGACCACATTAGTACACCTCCATTTGCTCATCTCCATTAAAGCATGGTTTGAGCCCCTGCCCTACACCATGCCCAGACCTCCTCCCCTCTCTCACCCAAACGCTCTTGGATAGAGGTTCTTAAAGCTCTTATAATAAGACATTTTTCCCAGATCTTGAATCACTCCTTCAGACTTTTCTGAACCCTTTATAAAAGTAGATACCTGAACTAGACATAATTTTCTAATAATGGTCTCACTGGTGCTGCATTCAGCAGTACTGCATTAATCCTCCTGCTGCTACTTGATAATCTTCTTCTGCTTATGCATCAAAGGCCCATGTTTGCCCTTTAATCTACAGCATTACACTGGGAGCTCATGTTGAACTGATTATCCACCATGACCTTAAAGTCCTTCTTATCATCAGTGAATACCAGAAGATACTCTCTCACCCTTGTGTGACTTACATTCATTATTCCTAGATGTATGGCTTTATATTTGTCTGTACTGAGATGCATGTTCAAATTAGCACATCTTATCAAATAGTCTAGATTTGTTGGGATAACTGATCTGTCCCTATGACTATTTAGCTCTCTGTCCATTTTTGTGAAATCTACAAATTTTACCAGCAATGGTTTTATATTTTCTTGCAGATCATCAATAAAAATATTGAATTGCATAGAGTCAAAGGATAGATTCCCAAGGAATCCCACTGGAAATACCCACACTGAATGATGATTCCACATTCACAATCCCTTTCTCATATCTTTTACTATCAGTTAACTATTTTTAATTCTTTTAATATGGGCTAGAATGACTTTGTACAGTGCTATTTTTTCATGAATTTGTTTCTAAATTAGAACAAGTCAAATGCCTTAAAAAGTCTAAGCATATTAGCTCAAAAGTCATCTGGTCACAGAAAGGCCTTTCTGTTTAATGGAAGATGTCAATATTTTGAAATTTGATTTAGTTCTGATTTGGAATTTAGACTACACATTTCAAAATTCTCAAAATGGAATTGAGTTGCAGCTCCAAGGCAGTCTGCTTCATGGGTTTTCCTGGAACCAAGGTTTCTGAAAGCCCTAAGATCTCTGAAAGTGGGGGTGTCTGGCAGGTGGGCCGATGGGTGGCTGTGCTGACAAGAAACCAAGAAGGTTTTGAAAACTGATTTTCCCTTGGAAAATCATCAAAAGTAAACCAGCTCTGTGAAATGTTTCTAGTTCAACAATCCTCAAATGCCAATACAAAAATATTTCAACAGAATTTTTATGGCTAGCTTGCCAATATAGCCAAGCTCATCAAAAAGACATAAAGCAAAACAAACAAACAAAAAACACCCCGACTAAATCAACATGGATTAACATGACCTATTTTTTTGTAAAACTATTCTGACTGGACTTAATTAAATTATCATTCTTTAATTCTTCATTGGTTGTGTCCCATATCAATAAGCGGAGCTGTAGCCATTAGAGCTGAGATAGCAAGAAGGAGAAAGTTGTTTACTCCTTGAGTAGGCATGTAGCAAGTTCTGGAGAAGCATTGAGGAAATTGTAAGTTTTGTTGGAAAGTTACAATTCCTTTCTTCATCTCCTCCTCAGGCAGTAGAACTAAATACTACCTTTTATTCAGTGTAATAATGTAGCCAAAAGTAAATAAATATATCTCAAGGACTCAGTGATTTTATAATATATGTAAATGAGCACATGTTATATTATTATTACTATGAATATATTTTACAATATATTGTGTGTCGATTACTCAGTGAGTTGATGCCATCTGGAGAAGAAAGTGAAACAAGGTTGTGGACTGACAATATCCATAAACAAAACCTTGCTGGAGAGCATTCATAAATGACTATGGACAATACAAAGAGAAAGCTGGTATGTACAGCTGGTTACCCTTTCAGATAAAGATTCCACAGCAGAGGCAGACATTCAAAGGAAAGAACTAGGATTTTTAATCCTGGGTTATATGTGTTCATGTACCTAATGTTTCAGTACAATATTCACTCTCAACTGAAATGCCAGTAATTTGTGCCAAATTCTCTAATCCTCTTCTTCACAGTTCTCTTACTTTGTTTGACCAGTATTGTCTGTCAATCCTCAAGGCATGTCATGCTGGTTTCTAGGCATGTACTGTGTATCCTACTAGCCACTTCTCTCAAGCATTAAAGTTTAAACAAAGAATTTCAACCTTTTTTGTGCCAGCTCATTTATTTGTATCTGTTTTGAAAGTTTAATCATTTTCTCATTCCATAAACCCTGTTTTGCTATATTGGTCCTGAAAGCATATTTTCTAGGACTGTCATACAAAAATATGTATCTTTGGGCACATGTTTTGCTTATATCTTTCATAAACAAAAATAGTATTTTATTTTCCCTTTTTATTTTCCCTTGATGTTTGCTTAGTATTCACTTTGATGTCTGCACTTCTATCATAAATAGTATTCACTTTGATAAGTTAAGCCACTTTTATATTTTAATCTTTACCTTGTAATTCATTTATTGCCAGATGTAAAGGGACATGGGAAATAAACAGATGAAAGGAGAGAAAAGTTGTGTTTATGCCTTTCTTCCATTATAACACTGTATCTACCATGTAGATAAATTGATCAGTAGACAACTTTAAAGTCATTCTTCCTCTGCTTACTATAGCAGGAAGAAGTCAGGGCTCTTGTCTTATTTTGTTAATCTTTCATGAATAAAAAGCAGATTCTCATGATAGTGAATGGAGATTTAGTTGTGTGATTCCTATTTACCTATGCTGTGCTCCAGAGATATCTATCTATCTATCTATCTATGGTTTGGTTGTGCCAGGATAAGAAGCCCCCATAACAACTATTTTCCACATCATACAAAGAGAGGGTCTGCTGTTCAGAGGGACACAACATGAGAGTGCCACTGGGGGTTGTGAACCCACAGGGGAGAGCTATCCTGCTGAATGTTCTCTGGGGGCAGTTGTACCACCAATGGCGTGGCCAGCAGGGCTGGGGCTCTGCCATCTTGCCTGGCAGCATGCTGAGTAAGCCTGCCTCAAAACCTTTCCACTATCCTGGCCCTTAACCACAGTGGCGGGGGTGAGGGAAGGCCCGTGTCAAAATGGGGAGTGGGAAGAGGGGAGGAAAACGGTCTCTGTTGGCCATGGGTAGTATGGAGAAGAAAAAGGCCCTCCACCACCTCCATCCTTCTTTACTCCCCACCTACATCCCCAACACCCTGCCCCTGAGTTCTGTACCTCTCCTACCCTGCCAGCCCTCAGCCTTGAAGGACCGAGGCAACACCGGGTACATCTGCTTGTTTTAAATATTGTGTACTCAATGAAGATTTTTTTTAAGCTAAGGACTTTTTAAGAGGATAGGAGTCATGGTGCCTAAAGTGACTCAGCTTAACTGTAATGTTATCAAGTATGTCATACATTTGATAGAGGTGTGAACCCTTCAGAATCACTACTATTATGTTAAAAATATATTATCTCACACATTTTTTGCTAATGATGTTTAATAATATTTTACCCATAGTGTTTTCAAATGTGTTGGCTGCTTGTTGTAAATCATAGCTAGAAGGGACCTAGAAGTGCTAGGGTTAACAATACCACATATATAAATAGAAAGGAAACCTACAGCACCTTAGAGACTAGCAGATTTATAGTCTCTAAGGTGCCACAAGACCCGTCATTGTTTTTGCAGATACAGACAAACACAACTACCCCTTTTAGACATTTATAAACATGGCTTATCTGTGCATTCACAAAACACTAAGTCCCAGATCTTCATTGATATTATCCTACTAACTTCCACTCAAAGCAGTGGAAGTTAAGTGCTTAAATATCTGAGGATCTGAGCATCAGTTTTATTTAACACCACGCTAATTAAAATATGTTAACAGAAAAGTTGGACATCCCAAATCCATAGGACTGGAGCTAATGCATTGAGGGTGCTGAGGGAGTTGGCTGATATGATTGCAGATCCATTGGCCATTATCTTTGAAAACTCGTGGTGATCAGGGGGAGATACCTGACAATTTGAAAAAAGCAAATGTAGTGCCCATCTTTAAAAAAGCAAGAAGGACAATCCAGAGTACTACATACCAGTCAGCCTCACCTCAGTCTCTGGAAAAATCATGGAGGGATCCTGAAGGAATCCAGTTTGAAGCACTTGGAAGAAAGGAAAGGATCAGGAATAGTAAACATGGATTCACCAAGGGCAAGTCATGCCTGACTAATCTGATTGCCTTCTCTGACAAGGTAACTGTCTTTATGGATATGGGGAAGGTGGTGAATGTGCTATAACTTGACTTTAGCAAAGCTGTTGTTAGGGTCTCCCACAATATTCTTGCCTCCATGTTAAGGAAGTATGGACTGGATAAATCAACGGTGAAGTGGATAGAAAGCTGGCTAGAGTGTCGGGCTCAACAGGTAGTGATCAATGGCTCAATGTCTGGTTGGTGGTCGGTATCAAGCTGGATATGAGTCAACAGTACACCCTGTAGCCAAAAATGCTAACAGCATAGTAGGGTGCATTGGTAGGAGAATTGCCAGCAAATCTAGAGGAGTGATGATTCTCCTTTATTCAGCACTGGTGAGACTCATCTGGGGTATTGTGTCCAATTCTGGGGCTCCCATTAAAGAAATAATGGATGCATTGGAGAAAGTTCAGAGAAGGGCAACAAAAATTATTTGGGGGATTCAAGCACATAACTTATGAGGAGAAACTGAGGGATTTGGGCTTATTTAGTCTACAGAAGAGAAGAGTAAGGGGGTATTTGATAGCAGCCTTTCATGACCTGAAAGGGGGTTCCAAAGAGGATGAAGAGAGGCAGTTCTCAGTAGTGACAGATGACAGAATGAGGTGCAATGGTCTCAAGTTGCAGAGGAGGAGGTCTAGCTTGGATATCAGGAAAAACCATTTCACTAGGAGGGTGGTAAAGTACTGGAATGGGTTACGTAGGGAAGTGGAGGAATCTCCATCCCTGGAGTTTTTCAAGTCCCAGCTTGATAAAGTCCTGCCTGGGATGATTTAGTTAGGGTTAGTCCTGGGTTGGCAGGGGTTTAGACTCAATGAGTTCCTGAGGTCTCTTCCAACTCTATGATTCTAAGTGTGGTTCCCAACCTTAATACACAGAAGTGCCATAAACCTAAGTACAATCTTGTGCAGTCCAATCAGATTCTCCACCTGAAGACAGAAACCATTGTGGGCCTCATGAAAAGCTCTGGTGAGTTATGTATTGCTTGTGGCCATAGTTTTGGCTCCCTGGCTCTAACATATTTTTTTAACCTGGAACAATTTCCTAGTGAAGACATGACTCATGTTTTTGCAGGGTCTTAGCATGCCTCCCAGATGAATAAGCATAGAGACTTAGCTAATGAAGAGAAAGGGTGAGATAACAGAAAGTGTTCAAAGAGGGTGTGAAATGGAAGATGAGAGGAGTAACACTTGATGTATTAAAAATTTGTTTCCATCACCACTAACATCTCAACATGAGGTCCAAGAAGAGATGATCAGTGCCTGCTGATGGGAGAGGAGCAGAGTAAGGTCAGCTGGCTTCTGCAGTGTTACACGAGTTGTCTCTGGTAAGAATATGCTATCCACTTCTTTCCAGATAGTGAATTGGCAGCCACTAGAGAGAAGAGCTCAATTCCTACTCACGTTTTTGAGAGCAAATGGGGTTTGGAGTTAATACACAGATAGATACAAGGATTATTCTGATATGAATTGCATTGTAATAGAATGATCAGCAGATATCCCTCAGGAAGTATCTTGGAGTGATACCAAAAAGTCAGAGCCACATTATATATATATAATAATATATATAATAAAAGTCTTTATTAAATAGTTTTGGAGAAGAAATTGCTTTGGGAAATTTAGGACATTTACTACTGATTAAGACAAACTGATGTGTGACATAGGCTCTGAGAGGTATAAATAAGCCTCAGGAAGTAAGAAGAGAAAGAACTCTTCTGTCTTTTTATCTTTTTAGCTTTTCAATTCTCTTCTGTATATTGTTGTTGAACAAATACAATTTGAAATATGTAACTTCCACCTAGTCTTTCCCAATGGAAACAACAGTGGAGAGAAGAGAAATAACATCTCACCATGCATATTTACTGCTGCTATTACTTTTTTGGGGGAGACTATCATCTCCTAAAGGTGACATTAGGGTATTGGCACATTCCTTCTCTAGTTCCTTATATACTGTTTTACAATTTACTTCACCTGTCCAATTAAAAAAACATTTCTTCAAATTATGCCACTCAAGATGGTAAAATACAAGGAAAAGATGCCTTAAAGCCACCTTTCTCTCCCATTTCATAAGTTATATTGAGCAAAAGTTTAGTGCAACTGAAAATTTTATCCACCATCACTAGTAGGAGCATTCCGTATCAAGGCATATAGAATTGACGCTTTAATTTAACTTATGTATGATATTTTACATTACAGTTTAACTATGACACCTCAAAATGTATATTTATACAGTACATTTAAGTTCTGTATGATGTCTTTACATTACAGTTTAACTAGGACACCTCATTTATATATTATATGCTACTAATAAAAAAGTTGTCCAACTAAGTGATTATTGTCAACTAAGGGATAAGATGAAAGTTTCTCTCATGGATTGGTAACCGATTAAAAGACAGAAAACAAAGAGTAGGTATAAATGCTTTCAGTTTTCGGAATTGAGAGAAGTTTGTTCTGGGACCAGTCCTATTCAACATGAAAAAAGGGGTATATAGTGAGGTGATCTAAATAAGCTATTACCAATAAAGAAAGAAATCTTGGAGTAATTGTGGATAGTTTTCTAAAATAACCACTCTATATGAAGCAGCAATCAGAAAAGTGAACAGAATGTTGAGAATCAGTAAGAAAAAGATAGATAATAAGACATCTTGAATAGTATGTGCAGATGTGGTTGCCTCATCTCACAAAAAAGATACATTGGAATTGGAAAAGATTCAGAAAAGTGCAACAAAAATGATGAGGGGTGTGGAATGGCTTCTATATGAAGACAAATTAGTAAGACTAGTACTTTTCCACTTGAAAAAGAGACCTCTAAGGGAGTATGTCACTGAGGTCTAAAAAAAATCATGACTGGTGTAGAGAAAGTAGATAAGGTAGTGCTATTTCCTCCTCATAACATAAGAATTAGAGGCGACCATATGAAAAGAATAGGCATCAAGTTTAAAACATATAAAAGGAAATATTTCTTTTAACAGTGCACAGTCAACCTGTGGAACTCTTTCCCAGAAGATGTTGTAGAAGGCCTAGACTAAAACACAATTCAAAAAAGAACTAGATAAATTCATGGAGCATAGGTCCATCAATGGCTATTAGTCAGGATAGGCCGAAATGGTGTTGTTAGCCTGTTTGTCAGAATCTGGAAATGAACAACAGGGAATGGATCACTTGATGCTTACTTGTTCTGTTCATTCTTTCTTCAGCATCTCATACTGGCCACTGTCAGAAGACAGGCTACTTGAGTAAATGGATTTTTGTTTGGCAATTTTATTTGTGATTAAATTTTGCCTCATGTTAGGTAAAAAAACAAAATTCTACACTCAGTTCAAGAGAGTTTTTTTGTTTGTTTGTTTGTTTGTTTGTTATTTTTGTAAATGCTATGACACAAATGGGACTGTTATTTGCATGTTTTTTAACACTAGATCAAAATTATTTATATAACTTTTTTACAATACATATATTGTCAAATCCACTTACCTGATACAGTCGAAAGCATAATCCCAATAGAAAAGTGGTGAATGAAAATCCATATGATTAGAGTTAATCCTTCTTGAATTATTGATTTAAATAAATAGCAAACACATAAATATGCATTTCTCTTCTCTCAGAATAATAAATGCTTTTCAAGTTCTGGTTGGCTGAAGCTTTTATAGTTTGAAGTACTGAATTAGTTTACCATATATTAAATTACTTACACTGAATCCTCCAATTATATTGAGACACAATCCTTCATTCAGACAGTTGATGCTGAGCAGCCTGCAGTAGTCAATTACTTCCTCACAGTTCTTCCCAGTGAATCCTGGCATGCAGCTGCAAATACACCAGTGTATTTAAGAAGACTCAGATTTTAAAAGTTAATTGCATTTAATTCAGTTCCATAATACCATTAAATAATGTTCTTCCGGTAACAAAACAGATATTCTGTGTTAATACAACAAATAAACATGCTTCCAAGAAATTAACAATAAGTTGTTTGATTCTGGATATTTTCACTTCTGCACAGAATTAAAAATAAATCATTAAAAGAAATGCATTTTTTATAGTAGAGCTTAATATTGTCTGGGTAGTTAGGAATAAAATAATCTTTGAGCTAGGATGGTGAACTATATAAAAGAATTTGGAAGCTTTTAGAATAGATGAGTCTATTACTGAGCAGTGGGGAAAATGATGATAAATGAGATTTAGAACCCTCAGCATAGTCTTGCTACACTGATGATTAGTGCACATTAGTCAATAATGAAAAACTTGAGTTTGAAGAAAATGTGGGAAGCTTCTGCAAAGGATAATGACATGACTGCTATTGTGTTTGTTTAATTATAATTATAGATTTTCTTTTAAGAAAGAAACTAGCATTCTGTTCTGCGGTGGCAGTTTAGCTCCATTTTAAGACTATGAAGGAATGGTTAGCTCTGTCATGGTAGAGGAAGCTCTGTGAAGTTCCTATGGCTCACTGTCATATGTTGTCATGAGTAAGGTAAAGTCCTTTTTTATCACTCCTGCCACTTAAAAAAAATCCATACTGAAAAAGGATGAGATTTTCAATTTATATTAACTTAGCATTGTTCAAGAGAGACAGCCAAATATTGGAGAATAAGTCAATATTTAAGAGTTTCATATCTGGCCCAAATTATCAATATATAATATGTGAAAGCCAGATTATTAAATCATTCTTAAATACTGAGAGGGATAATCTTCCTTTGATGTACATGTCATTCTGTTAAATTCACTCCTACAAGCACTTATAACATGCTAAGAAGCAGCTCCTGGTGACAAAGTATAGCAGGGTTGGGAGGGAGTTTATGTGGGCCATGACAGAGGTGGCTGAAATGAAGAATGCTCCCGCAACTCAAGGCTGCAAAGTAATTCATAGGCAGAAGTTAATGAAATTTGCTGAGTTTATATTGGAGGCTATTTTGGTCCCTGTTACAGCCTAGAAACTAGAAACATTAAAGATGACGTAGAGCCATCTTTGTCTCTACTTCTCTTTGGCTGTGCCTCCTGACAGGTGGAGGACAGTCAGGTTCCTCATAGTTCTCCAAATTAAAAAAATAATAGTGCCAAGTCTAGCTTAGCAGTCTATTTAGCCTTTTAACATATAGACAGTAGTAGAGAAAGATACTTTTTCTATAGAATTTTAAAACCAGCCTATAGAATTCTATGTATCAGTGATCAAATTTTTTAAACCAGCCTAGAAAAATTAATAGAAACACTCTACAGTATTGAGTTCTATAAGCTGGTTTAAAAAAATTCCAAAAGGCAGTAAATCTTTCCCTGTTAAACTCAGTAGGACTTTCACATAAAGTGGCAGCATATCCAAATCAAGTCTGGCCAAAATCTTCCCCTCACTTCAAAAATAATACAACAAAAATATTATTTGTCACCCCAAGCAAATAATACAACAAAAATATCAGCTCATCTGATGTAGTGAGTTTTACCCACAAAAGCTCATGATGATACTAAAAATATTTGTTATTACTCTCTAGGGGTGTGTCTGGAGAGCAATGCTATTTTGGGATACTTACAGTATCCTGAAATAACATTTTCCACATCTTGACAGCTTTTGAAATAACGATGTGCTATCCGACATCCCTGTAAACTTCGTTCCTCAAGGATTAAGGGATGTTTTGGAATAGGACTAAAAATTAACTCGAAATAAGCTGTATTGTGCACTGTAGATGCACCCTAAGGGCATGTCTACACTAGAGGTATATCTACACAACGGGACGAGGTCAAATTAAGATTTTCAAATTCAGCCACGTTAATTGCGTAGCTGAAGTTGAAATACCTTAACTCAACTTTTGGCACTGTCCATACTGCAGGAAGTGGAGTTGTTAATTTAGCTCCAGCTCTGTTTGATGTTAGCATATTTAAGTGAAGAGACAGCATATAGTAATACATAGTGATGTTAATATTAGACAAGGCCTTGTCATAAATAGAACAAAAATTAATGTTGAAAGATTTTGTAACTTTGTTAAAGGAACTAGAAGTATCCTTTTTTTCCATGCTGCAATTCTGTAAATGTATTGTTTGTGTGAATGAGAGAAAGAATGTTTTAGGAGAGATAAGTGTGACGACCACTGCATGCTCAAATGGTCAGAGGAGCATCTGGAGACTGAGAAGCACCAAATAATTATGAATTAAGTGAAAGCACACTGAAGACACAAACTGGAGTGAGGCAGATAAACGAACCCTGAAGTCAGTGGCAAGCACCCCTTGATATGGAACCAATAACAACTTTCGCTGGAAGACAACACCCCTGAAGGGTCATCAGCATATGGATATCAAATGACTGTGAGGACAACTTCTTCCCGATAAGCATGTCGTAAGAAGCTTGATTGTGATGCTGAATAATAGATAAAGGCCTGACAAAGCAAAATGCATAGAAGGAAAATCCTATAAAGGATGGGACGTCTTGTATGGTTCTTCGGGTTCTCATCCTGCTAACTTTGGAGCATCAGTATGGACTGGCAAGAACCAGGTTCCTTTCTTGCACCTGACCTATCTGGCCAATAGGTTCAGCCAAGCAATAGATTGGCAACTATTGTGTCAGCACGGGGCGTGTGTGTGTGTGTGTGTGTGTGTGTGTGTGTGTGTGTAAATGCATATGTCACTTTGTTATATTATCAAAACATGCAGCGTATTGCCTTATCTCCCTGAAAAAGATCCTGTGTCCTTCTTTCAAGTATAACAAGGGATTTTTGCCCTTCCTCATGCTCTGAAAATCCAGGGGACTGTTTTACACACCAGTGTAATTGAAGTTGTATCAGCTTGACTACAGACAAAATTTCTTTTCTGACAAGAACAGTACTTAAAATGGCAAATCAGTATTTTTCTTCTGGCAACGTAAAAAGCCTTTGGATATGAAATGAGGAACACTGCAGTTTTCAGTCCAGTCTGCTTAAACAACTGAAGAAGTCGGACGACAAGTCAGATAATAAAGAAATATATATGTCTTGATGAGGACCCTGTGTTACAGTGTACTTTTTCATTAGGGTTTATTCTTTAATTGTGTCCTGTAGATAAAGTCAGTAATACACGTCTGTAAAAAAGAGTGTGAGACAGCATTACTAATATACCTTTAATTTAAAAATTACTTTTGAGAAGTTTAACCATTTATATGGTCTAATATACACATTAATACATTATTATGGTAAGCAATTGTAAAAGATCTTCACTTGTACAATGATTGAGGGTTATTAGTATAAAGTTAAAATTTAAATACATTACCCTGAGCTGATTGTGTGTGAAGGAGAAAATTTCATTTAGAGGATGGGAAATTCCTTTTGAGATGTTTTTTGTTGCCCTGATTCAGCAATAATGTCTGGCTAAAATCTTCCCTTCACCTCAAAAATACCCTCAAATAAATAATACAACAAAAATATCAGCTCATCTGGAGAA
Source organism: Pelodiscus sinensis (assembly GCF_052426305.1). Lineage (NCBI taxonomy): Eukaryota > Metazoa > Chordata > Testudines > Trionychidae > Pelodiscus > Pelodiscus sinensis. Next base: position 50,107,318 of record NC_143054.1, read on the forward strand.
GTGAGTTTTCCCTATGAAAGCTCGTGATACTATATACATATTTGTTAGTCTCTAAGGTGCCACAGACACTACATATACTATATACACAAAGCATATTACAGTATTTCAAGCATCAAGATCTGTAATTCTGACAAAGAAGTCTGTCTTACTAGATTTTCTGTCTAATGTTTGTGTCTCAAAATAAATTTGTAAAATGAGTGGGTGCATTCACTCCATTTGTTCAATAACATAGCTACAAGCAAAAATGCAAATATCACTTTGTGGTAACTATTAAAGGCTGAAGTTTAAATGACAAACAGTGAACTCTTTCGCCCTCCTTTTTATTTGTCACCATTGAAAGTTATTATATTTAAGACTGAATCAGGTTGCCATGTATACCTTTACCAGGGTTTTTTTTGTAACACATTTTTTTTTAAATGAACAGCCCTATTATAGAACTTATTTTATTGATTTGCTTCCGATTATGGTCATAGATCAGGTGAGAGAGGCACAGCTTCTCTTGGTCAACTTAATTGGCCTAGAAGCTGCACAGCATTACTGAGTCAATATAATTGGCCTAGTTATTTTACAAAACTGCCATAGGTTAAGAAATGAGCCCTATTTTTAAAGCTGCCTTTTGCAGTTTCTCTATTTGCCCAATTTACCTAGTGACTCAGGCTTTTAAACAAGCAAGCCAATAACAGACAAAGGAAGTGTAAATAAATGTAAATAAATGTGTGTACATAAAGAAATGTAAATAAATTGAGATAAATAAATAAGAAAGTGTAAATAAATAAACTCTCTTTCCTATATTTGTGACATTGTATTGTCCTAGATAACATGAATAATAGAAGCAGATAGTAAGGAAATAATCACAATCTATTGTGATGGATATCCTTGTTCACTGAATATTTGAATTCACTTTAAATTTTGCCATTTAAGAAAAAATACTATTATCAGATTCTTAGTATAAAGTTCTACATGATATAAAAACTGAAACAATGGAATTAGGATTCAAGGTAGTCATACATCATATCTGAAGTGAAGAAAATTAAATTGAACCGATTTGGTAATATGTTTAGAATAGAAAACAGCTGCTTTCCAAGGGAACAAAGGGTAGGTTGATAAAAGCTGAGCATGTGAGGGACAAAGGCAAAAAAAGAAGTTGAGAGTGAGCAGAACTAAATGATGCACTGACAGCTAAAAACAGAAAACTAAAACAAAGTGATGAGATCTTGTGCAAATAAAATATTCATTTGCTAATCTCAATCTCTCTTTTCCTTCACCTGCACTCTTATTCCCTCCTATAGAGAGATCCAAGCACAATGATCTTTTCTTAAATACTCTAGGGTGGCCAATTATTTTCCATATACTGAATTTTGTCCATAAAGATGCTGGAAGCTGACAGCAATTATAAACAATTAATATCTAAAAATATATGGAAAAATACCATTTTGGCCAACTCCTGCACTCATTGCTCAGGACAAATTCCCTATCATGTCACACAGGAGTTTTGCCTAAGACGTACAGGACCAAGCCCTTTGTGTGATGAAAAGTTAAAAGATGAACTGTCTACTGCCACACACATGCTATTTTGCTTACAGTGTTCTACTTTCTATCAATTCATCATTAAAAAGCAATATTTAATTCTCAGTGTTTTATAATCAGGCTTCTCAAACAAGTTTTCAGATGCCTGATGTGTTTGTCTTAATTCTTTTTGTATAGTTGCTTTTGCCTATGATACCAAGCTAATATTATGGTTAAACATGTGCAAAGTGTGCAAACAGTAGGGTGAAATCTTGACTACACTGAAATCAATGAGAGTTTTAACAGTGTTTTACCCTGAATAGTCACTAGCCCAAATCAAATACGTGTGAAGCTGGCTTAGGTAATCAACTGGTCAGTGAGACTTATTTGGTGCCTTTTGTTCACAGTCCACCAAGAAGTCTGTTACAGACTCCAGCTGAATCTCTTTATCTCAGTCTATAGACACTCATGCTTCTAGTTCTGGAGTTTCTAGGTGCAAGCATTACTGTAATGGCCAAGATGGTGACTATTATACCAGTATAAATGTAATGGGCTTAAAGTGCAGCAAGGGAGGTTTAGATTGGACATTAGGAAAAAATTCCTAACTGTCAGGGTGGTCAAATATTGGAATAAATTGCCAAGGGAGGTGGTGGAATCTCCCTCTCTGGAGATATTTAAGAACAGGTTAGATAGACACTTGTCAGGGTTGGTGTAGACGGAGCTTGGTCCTGCCTTGAGGGCGAGGGGCTGGACTCGATGACCTCTCGAGGTCCCTTCCAGTCCTATGATTCTATGATCAGTTCACTAGAGGGAGATTTTTTTCAACTGCTGGGTCTCTCATTGTTATTTTTCTTTAACTATATGTTACCCACAATTGCTTTTGCATATAACATTTTTAATCTAACCATGCACACATAAGAAAACATAGAGACAACTGTTTTAAAGATACAACCTATGTTTTTGGAATAAGTTCATTTTATATTCATTTTTTTAAAATGTAAGCTTCCAGAATCCTTTTAGACTGTTTTAGAAACATGGGTGTATTATGTAATGGATTGTATATGAAATAGTGTGTTCTAAACAGCTTCTTGATGCTAGCTGTTAGTGTACAAATGACCACAGTGTGTGTCCCATTCATCTCAGCTTGCTAGATCTTCCCAGAACTATATATCAATTATGTTCTCTTTTCCTCTTTGGGGAGTTATATTCAAAGCCCTACAAATGTATTTTAAACTTTTCTACTGTGAATCTTTTTCTGATGGACTAAAGCACTGTGGTTCTATACGTCTGTTATGTCATGGGCATGCTCATTCTAAGTTAATTTGTAGTATGTATGTTTCAGGCTTTTATGTACCCCAGGTTTTAATTCTCAGCTTTTATGAATACTGTAAATTTGTGAGGTTGTTTACTACACTTGAATAATGCTCAGCAGAACCTACTTTAAGGCAGCAAGATAAAAGTCAAGCAAGTGTGAAGAGTACAAATTGTACTTCTTAATGGTGTGAGAAAATAGCCATAAAGCTATTTAAAATGGCTGGAATTATAAGTCCATATATCTGGGTCACGTCTGTCATTTGCAAATAGATGCTTTTTTAGTATAGCCCTATTTAAATAAAGTAATATTTTAATATGTTGGTTAAAGAATCCAGTTGAGAACTACTAAAGTAGAGAACTACTAAAATCTATGAATTAGGAATGTCTTAGTCTTTTGAAAGATAATATAATCATCACACATACTGAATATGAGTAGTATTTCCGAAATTTAATTGTCTCACTAGTCTCCAGTTTGTTAGGAGTTATTTATTTTATCATTCCAAATTCAAGAAGAAACAATTTATAACTTCTTCTATAGCTTTAGATCTATTTTAGGACTTTTTCAAACATTTTTTTAAAATTACTAAACCTCATATCATATAGTACCAAATCATTAAGGGGAAGCTATTAAAATGAAAATTTAGTTTTCTGTGCTCTTTGTGACTAAGGATTTCTTTTTGCAATCAGCTGTATATCATCAAGTGATACAGTGAAGTACAGAAATAAATTCATTTCTTTATCTTACCAGCAATAATAGCTGTGCTGCTGATCTACACAAGTAGCATTATTTAAGCAGGGTGATAACTCGCATGGTCTCAACACATTGTCACAGAACTTGCCAGTGAACATTGGCAGACAAATACAGGTCACATCCTATGGAAATGAGAGAAATTGGAAAAACATTTTTGTCACATTCTAGGCAATGTAAAAATTCTTTCCTTTTATTGCAGTAGAGGTCCTGAGTAGGTCTGGGCCCCACTATACTCAGCACTATACAAAGGCAGAATAAAAGTCAGTCCCAGCTGCAAGTAGCTTACTATCATAATTTAAGAAAGGGGAAGCAGACCTATATGCCTCCCAGCACAGATTATGCAAGAACTGACTTTGTTGATTGAAATCACACCAGCTCTGAATTTGCCTGACTTTATGAAGTCACTATTGGTTCAAGCAGAAGGAACATTGAGTTTGTATAGTTTTTCTCATCTTCTATGTTTGCTCTTCTGTGAAAGTCTTGATTTAAGCTATACAAACAGTAACGTCGCACCACAGAAAACAACCCCAAAAAGAGCAGTAGAAATTTAATATGTTTGGAAGGTGCCAAATTATTATGAATTTATATGAATTTTTGTGGTAAGCATGAGTTTGGTGTGGCTTGGGATGCCTGAATTAGCTAAAGGATTTTGGGAGCAGGATTTTCTCAGCATCAGACAGTTGATGTGGAAATTTACTAAAAGTGCTGAAATTGAACTTGATAGTTAATTGAGATTCCAGCTGTGTCTGAGACTAAGTCCACACTGTACTTCTTTTTTGGAAAAAGGTAAGAAAATTGCACTCTGCAATTTGCGTACCTTTTTCTGATTTTTTTTTTTTGGAAGAGGCTTTTCCAAAATTTGTCCTGTCTACATTGGGCCAAATTTCAGACAAAATCTCTTCTTTCTGAAGAGCCTTTTTTCCTTGTGAAACGAGGTTTACAGGGCTTCCGAAAGAGTGCATCTACTCTTCTGCAAAAAAATGTTGGTATCCCGGAAAAACTTCATAGAGTAGATATAGCCTGAGTTTAAATATGGGACTTTGAAATGTCAGCTGATCGACCAGATCACAAAGTAAGGAAAACCTGTAATAAAATGCCCAGGATATATTTCTGGAATATGTGATCCCCTTTGAAAACAAAAAGGTATAAATACGAAGCAAATTAAATCAGTTAGTTAGTTCCCCAATTAACATTGGAAGAAATCCATGACTCTGTAAGACAGAGGGTCCCAGGGTAGCCCAAATACTGATATAAGGAACTTTTGTAGGATTTTTGAACCAGAATACCAAAGCGTAAGTCTAGATTACAGGCTTTTGTCGACAGAAGTTTTGTAGACAGATACTGTCGACAAAGCATCTGTCAACAAAGAGTGTCTAGACTACAGCCAGTTCTGTCGATAAAGCTAGTCAAAACTCTGTTGACAAAAGGCGTTATTCCTCATAGAATGAGGTTTACAGCCATCAACAAAACTGCTGAGTTCTGTCGACGTTATGTTGACAGAAATCGGTGGCAGTGTAGGCGCAGGTATAGTTTTGTCGACAAAAGTCCACTTTTATCAACAAAATCCTGTAGTCTAGACAAATCCTAAGCGAGAAAGACATTTTATAGTAAACAATATTTTGGTATTGACATTCTGATCTCTATATTTCTAATACAATATTATCTACTTGTATTTTGATTTGGGTTTATTACTGAAAAGAAGACAGTGTTGGCATTATTGTTTTTTTTTCACAGACAGTTATAGTAGCATCAGCACATAGTCTTATTGTAATCTTAGGTGAGCAGATACATGTAGTTATGTACTGATGTAAAATAAACTACTGAATCGCACCTCACAGTTAACGGATTTTACAAAATGTATAAGTATCTTGCTTATACATTCATAAAAGACTCAAAACCCAAAAGTACAGGATATTTAGACAGATAGGCACAAGATATCTATTCAGTTACATATGTAGACATTTATAGGTGTGTGTCACAGACATTCAATATATAATGATTTAGTCACAGGGGTTGTGGAAGTCATGGATTCCATGACTTCCAGTAACAGCCATGACTTTAGCCTGTGTTTCTCTGGAGCTGAAGGGTCCCCTTCCATCTGTGGGATCTGGGAGCTCTGGGGTACCCCTGGCATCATGGGCAGCCCCCAGAGCTTCAAGCTACCTCAGGTGGCACTCCTGGCTGTCACAGGTAGTGGGGACCCTAGATCTCCTGCTGGTAGGGGTACCCTGAACCTCCCAGCTTATGCAGATGGTAGGGGCCCCTCAGCTTCCAGATGTGGACTGCGGGGGATGCTGTAATTCCAATATCCAATCCATGGTAGGAGTCCCCTCAGTTTCTAGCTGCCATGCAGATGCCGTGTTGCAGGGTGTGTGGGGACCCATAGATCCCCATTTTGCCACAAATATTTTTAGTAAAATTTACGGACAGGTCACTGCCTCTGTGAATTTATTTTAATTGCCTGTCACTTTTACTATAATATCCATGATGACATCTTAGCTTTACTCAAAAGCGCCATATAGATGGACAATATGATGTGAATTTTTCTTAGTATTTGTATGACATTTAGACTTACATTTGACATATCAATGCAGGTAGCTCCATTCTGACATGGCCTTGAAGAACATTCATTGACATCTGCTTCACAGTCATGGCCAAAATATCCGGCCAGACATTCACAAACATATCCATGTTCATTATTCTGGCATATTCCCCCATTCAGGCATGGCTGCGAAATACAATGTTCAACAGGCTCTTCACAAAATGGACCTAAATGAAATAAGAAAAAAGTTAGATGGGATATACTGAGAATATTGCCCATCATAGATTCTAAAGCCAGAAAGGTATGCTATGGTAATCTAATCTGACCTTGTGTATAAAAGCCCATAATATTTCCAAAAAATAATTCACGGATAATATTTTTTAGAAAAAAAATGTCAGTGATGGAGACTCCATCATGATTGTTGGTAAATTGTTCCAATAGTTCATTCATTTTACCATTAAAAATATAATCCTTATTTCCAGTCTGAATGTGTCTAACTTCAGCTCCCAGCTACTGGATTGTATTATATCTTTCTCTGCTAGATTGAAAACCTCATTATTAATTATTTGTTTCCTAGGCAGATGCTTACAGATTGCCATGAAGTCATACCTTGCCCTTTTCTTTGTTAATCTAAATACACTGAGTTCCCTCAATCTAGTAATATGAAGCATGAATTCTAAAATTAATCATTCTTTATGATTCTTTCTTAACATTCTCCAATTTCTCAACATTATTCTTGAATTGTGGACACCAGAGAATTCAAGCAGCAGTTGTACCAGTTTCAAATATGCATAAAAATAACTATGTGGATCCTACTTGAGAATACCCAATTTATGTATTCCTGAACCATTATAGCTGTCTGGGACACCATTTCACACGGAGAGCTCCTGGTGAGCAGACTAGCCACCATGACCCCCAAATTATTTGCATTCAGTTCCTCTTAGGATAGAGTCTCCCATGCCATAACTATGCTTACATGCTTTGTTCCTCGTGTACAGTTTTACATTTGGTCATGTTAAAAGACCAACTGTTTGTGTCCATTCTACCAATTGATCCAGACCTCTATGGATTAGTTACCTGACTTCTTCATTGTTAATCATTCCCTGATTTTTTGTGTCATCTGCAAACTTTATCAGTGATGATTCTATATTTTTTCCAGGTTATTGATAAAATGTTATAGTGTAGGTGAAAGAACCAATCTCTGATGGATCCTACTGGAAACTCACATGTTTCATAAACATCTGCTTGTAACCTTGTGCTCCCACTGTCTGTTTTTAACATTCACTGAAACGCATACTAACACACTTATAATAGTCATCAAATGTGTGTATGAGATGTAGTGAAACTTATGAGCAACTTTATCTACTGATATACAACTTGTTCTACAGCTGCCAGAACAAATATTTTGCAGTAAAACTTGAGCTTGCAGAAATAGGGCTAAGCCATGTTTGCCTTCCTTTCACCTACTCTCTTTGGCTTCATTGAAGCCATTTGTTTCAGTAGGTGAAAACACTGGTCCAATTGCTTTAGGAAATACTAATTTATTTTCCTAACTACAGATAATATCCAGTGAAACCTTGGCTGTAGATTTTCTTTTCCTCATCACCATAGTAACTGAGCTATAGAAGGACATCTTTCTAAGAAAGGTAAAAGTACATTGCAACACATAACATCCAAAGCTTACAAATGGAGATGAGGTAACCAAAAATGACAGCATTCTAGCAGCATGATGCAATCTCTAAATGGACAGTATCAGCACATATATAAGGGAACATTTGAATCACCAAATTCAGGGGATTGACCATTTATCTTCCATTATTATATTAAATATTGTACTTCCATCTTACACTTTATTATAATATGCTCTTGAAGCACTCAAAGATGACTTAGTTTTGGAAGCAGGCAGAGGTTACAACTCAATGCTTATCATAATGAACTTCTCTTCAGCTTTAGATTAAGCTGACATCAGGGTGCTCTTGATTGACTTACACAACAAAACTGAAGTAAATAACATAGAACTATCTTGTCTTTAATCATTCCTCCCAAAGGGAACCCAAAGAGTAGAGCTCTACTATTCAAAATAACTGTATTCTTGGGCTGCTCCCACACTTGTCCCAGCCCATGCTTCCTCTATGAAAGCCTGCATGTGGTGCATGTCTTTGTATGCTGATGCTGCCCAACTACTGACTCAAAATTCTCTCATGGGCCACTGGATCTCCTTAACAGATACTATGGAAAAATACCTCACAAGCATTTAAGCTCATAACTTCCATTGTTTTCAGTTATTGTTAGAGGCTCGTGAAGCAAGGTTTTCAGGAGCGGTCTGTGACGGGGGGACTCACCCCCGCACTAACAGAGGCAGGATCCACAGCCCCGGACCCCGCGTGGAAGATCAGGGGGTGCCGGGAAGCCGGCGCAGCGTGGCAGGGCAGCCAGCAGAAGCGGAGAAAACTAAAATGGCGGGTGCGCATGTGCCCAATAGGCAAGAGGCTAGCGGGGGGGGCGGTAGGACCCAGGGAGACGGCGGCGGCCCCAGGAAGGGCGGGGGTGGGAGGAACGCCGAGCGGGAAGTTTAAAAGCAGGGAGAAAGAGACAGGAAGGGGGGAGGCAAGCGGAGAGCAGGGGAGATTCTGCTCTCAGCCTCCTCCGCAGGACGGACTGCGGGACCAGCAGGGGACCCAGCCCGGAGAAGACCCGGAGAGGAGCCGGCCGACGGGGGCAGCCGAGGTGGCCCGGACAGGGCAGACGGGGAGCCCTGCACTAGGAGCAGTGCCGGACCAGCCAGCGACCCGGAGCAGCGGTGCGGTGGACACGGCGCCAGGAGAAGCCGCCGGGGGGGCGGCGAGGGCGTGAGGGAGGGACTGTCAGGCGTGGACCGTGGGGACGGCACATTAGAAGCCGGGAGCAGGGGCAGATCAGGGTAGTGCCCCTTGAGCTGGAGGAGACCCCAGGGCTGTAGTAGGCCACCCGGTTACACGGTCGACAAAGGCTTCCCTTATCGACTGCACCGCATCTAGACTGCGTGCTGTGCCGGATCAGCTGATTGTCGGCACAGTGTGGCAGCCATTTTTATTTTAATGAAGCGGGGATTATTTAAATCCCCGCTTCTTTCACTATGCCGAGTAAACTATTTTATATGGCTCCATCAACAGAGCCATGTAGTCTAGACGCACCCCCAGTGACAAAAATTGACAAGAAAAAAATGATTGACTAGACACTATTCCCTTCTCTGGAGGCATCCAGGCCCAGTTGTCAGCTTCTTCAGAAGGGACAAAGAAATTCAGAGCAAACTATACTTACATGTCTATTCAAGAGTAAACTATATTTACATTAATATATCTACTCTGCATAGGTGTCTAGCAGACAGGAGTTGTATAGCTCCAAGTAATCAGCTTTGGCTGGTGTTGGGTTACAAATCACTTTAGTATTGAGGGGTCACCCTCAGCTGATTGGAACTTGCTAAGCTAGGGGACTGGATGCCATACATCTGTGAAAGCAAGAAGAGAGTGGAGAGTTGTCCTAGCCAGAAGGTGTGGACTCTTGCCAAAGTTTCCTGGTCTGGTTTAACCTGTTTCTGCCCACTGTTCAAAGATAGAGCTACATTATGCTTCAGTAGGAGTCTTTTTGTTATATCAAAGTGCTCAAATAAGAGCTGAATTCACTTGTGGTGGGACAGTGGTTTGTCTGGCCTGCAAAGAGATGAAAATCACTATGAGAATGATGGGCAAAGGTCACAGCAGAGAGAGAAGTGGCACAAGGTGACTGACAGATAGCGAATAAGCAGCTGGAGAGTTGGAAAACAGAATGAGCCGTTAGCAAGGCAGCAAGGAACCATAGCTGGTGGAGAGTAACCATGGTTGCCAGAGTGCCCAGCGGCAAGGATAAGTGGCTGATGGGGCAGTCAGCCAGACTGAGATGTTAGATCAAGCAAGGTGCTTTCTTCTCAAAGTGGGAGGTGAAATCACACAGATACCCTGAATACACCTCTGAACCCTGAATCTTCACTAATCTAGGACAACCACTGTGAGCAGGCTATGGAGAGGGAGAAAAGAGAAGTGTAGAAAAGGAATTTGTTGTTGTAGAACTCAAGAAAATGAAGTAGAAAGAACTGCCCTATGCACTCGGGGCTGGGTGTCCTGCCTACAATTTTCTGATGATCATTTTGCTTGTGGAATTTTCCATAATTAATATTGAGTGACTTCCCTCTTTTCATTGAAAGTTTATTTTCCACACTCAGACCCTGTGCTTGCCAGTTCTGTGTTATATTGAACCTGGAAATGGTTACTGCTGGCTCCACTGGCACCAAGGTAATATTTAGGAGGGGGAGATCATTGAGCATCCTGGATCAGTACCTTTCACAAGCACATCTTGAGTGATTAAGTTGGGGAAACAATTGTGTTCATATTTTTGGGAAATCAGAGTTTGTATAATGTCAGGTTTGTTGGCCCCTGAATTAGAAGCTGAAGTGAATGAATAGACAAAAGCACTTGGAACAAGTATTGGAAAGGGCTGCATTGTTCCATGCTATGTCAAGCCCCTAATGTAAATTAAGGTTATTTACTAGGGGGTCCCATCATAATACCTGGGGAAGAAGAAGTTTGAACCCTGGTTGGAACAAACTACTGAAATACTGAAGGGCTGTGTCTACACTGGCCGCAAGTAATTGCACAAGAACACTGACATTCTAATGTATAAAATCAGTGCTTCTTGCGCAAATAATCTGACGCTCCTGCTTAGGGATAAGCCCTCTTGCGCAACTGTTCTTGCGCAAGATGCCAGTGTAGACAGGCAACGTTAATTTCTTGCGCAAGAAAGCCCAATAGCTAAAATGGCCATCGGAGCTTTCTTGCGCAAGAGAGTGTCTACACTGGCATGGATGCTTTTGTGCAAAAGCACATCTCTTGTACAAAGGCACATTCCAGTGTAGACGCTCTCTTGCACAAATACTTTAACGCAAAAACTCTTGCATTAAAAGTATTTGCGCAAAATAATGCCAGTGTAGACGTAGCCAAGAAGTGGGCCATACCTGATGTAGAAAAGCAAAGATATCTAGTAGAGAGTCTCAGGGGCTCAACATAACATGTGATCCTTACCCCGATGCTCGCTTACCCTGGAGTCAGAGTGAGGGACTGCTTAGAGGCCCTTAATCACATCTTTGGGAGTGTAGAGAGTTCCGAGGCCATTTATTACAATTTCCTTAATTCCTGAAAGCACAGAGGTGAGACACCCTTTATAAGGAAGCTGGAGAAACTGCTTCAGACAGCTGTCCAGAGGGGAGCAGTGAGTGCTGAGCATATGGGCAGACCAGACTGGCTCAAATTATAAGAGGAAATCAGTATCAGAACCTGATTCTCCTTCACCTCCTGTTAAGAGACCAAGAATACCCCCAAAATTACTCCTAACTGATAAAACAAGTTAGAGTTGGAGGAAGAAAGGCAGGCTGCCAGTGGGTTTTGGAAGCCCAATCATTTGAGCCAGCCAGAACAGCATCCCTGGTGAACAGATAATGTTCTGATGGTGAGCACCAGAGAGGAAATAACATTGACTTAGCTAAGACTTCCAGGCATAAGGAATCTCTGGCGTAGGTGATGGGAAGTCATCTTAGAACCATTTTAAGCACATGATTACTTTTTGAATTTAAGTGCAATCCAAGATCTACCTCAAATATAAATACCCTTCCTAGCCCTTCTCTGAGGCCCCAACCCTTCTCACTCCATCCTCCCACTCTTGCCCATCCTTACTCACTTTCATCAGGTTGGGATGCGGGCTTTTGTCTTGGATTAAGGGAGATGGAGTGTGAGGGGCTCTGAGCTGCTCTTGGGGCAGGCAGTTGGGATGTAGGAGGGGGTTCTAGGTAAGGCTCTGGGATGGCATTTGGATGCAGGGGTGCTCAGGCCTAGGACAAGGGCCTGGGATGCAGGAAGGGGTTCACGACTGGGATAGGAGTTCAAGATGTAGGTTCCAATTGGCCACTGCTGGTAGCTCCTAGTTGGTGGTTCAGTGGGGCTAAGTGTTGTAATAAAAATAAGAAACCTGGGAGAGCAAGTATATCCTCCTGAAACTCACAAATAAGTTTATGCCTTTGACATTCACCATCAAAACATGCTGGACACCTTCACAAATGCAAAGTAAGTTATTGTGCATAGCATTGGTAAAAACAATGGAAATATACTTGCTATGCAATTGTTAAAACAATGAAAAGATTTAAGAATAAATCTTCATAAAATCAAGTCAAGGAAGACAAACTGGAGGGAGGGCAATTTTATTTATGCAACAAGAAACATTGATACAACCTGCAAGTATAGCAGGAAAATGTTTAAAAGTCCAAATAATCAAAGGCTCAAATATCAAGGTCATTAGATTGGTATCAATAACTGGATAGATTGCTTCATGATCTTTTTCTATGTATGGATATTAATGAGAGGCTAAAGGCCCAAACCACAAAGATGTTGTGCACAAGTTACACTCATAGAACTCAACAGAAATGGAAGGTGGTCTGGTCCTCTCAAGATCGGGCCCCACATTTCAATTAAAGGGAAGAACTGATGTTTGTATCAAAATTTTCATTAGTGTTAGATATTGTGTGATTAGCCATCTAAAGCAATAATTGGTCTTTCAAAAATTGTTCAGGTAACCAATATAACATCAAAAAGCATTATTAAAGTTATTAAACTCTAATCTGTAAACAACATAATTAGCAACTTAAATGATTTTAGTGTCACTTAAGGATAAAAAAGAAATTATAGAGTGTATCAGTGGCTGGATTCATTGAGGCTATTTAGCACATTTAAAGCTTATTTAATTTATTTCAATGAAATAATATTACAAATTCTTATAATGCAAACATCAGTGAACAAGAAAGAGCATGTTGCAGAGCAAAGAGAAAACCTCATATGCATTATTTTGAGTAATTGAAACTTGTTTCCCAGCATCTTTTTGTTATATACATGTTTGAGGTGGGGGGGGGTGGGGGAATAAAAATGAACACTGATTCCCTGATAGTCTTCACAAGTTTTACTATCAAACTCTAATGAAATTCCATTGTTAATGGACATACCTGATACATCTAAAAGCATATTGGGCAGCACATAGTAGATTACGATCATAGGGTATGTCTACACTACCCCGCTAGTTCGAACTAGCGGGGTAATGTATGCATACCGAACTTGCTAATGAAGCCCGGGAAATTCAAATCCCGGGCTTCATTAACAAGTTCGGTATGCATACATTACCCCGCTAGTTCGAACTAGCGGGGTAGTGTAGACATACCCATACTGCATAGTGTCCTACACACGTAGGGTACAGAGTTACTAAACAAAATAAAGCCATTTTTATTTTTAATAGAAATCACAGTTGGGAGTCTGTTTATACAGCCAATTGTGCTCGCCAATTGAAATGCATATTCATAAAAATCCTCATTCTAAACTATTATGTTTTTGTTTTAATATAATTTCACTAAATTTATGTTCTCAATTCTCTAATGCAGGGGTTCCCAAACTTTTTGACATGGGGACCAGTAAATCCATTCACGAGCTTTTGGAGGACCGGTAACATTCATTTGCATATTTGTATATTCAATAAGAAAGTGATGAATATTCAAAGAAATTGTTTCTGGTCCTCCCAAAGCCCCCAGTGTCAATGTTAGCAAAGCTTTTGATACAGTCACCCACAATATTCTTGCCAGCAAGTTAAGGGAATATGGATTGGATAAATGGACTGTAAGATGGATAGAAAGCTGTCTAGATCAGGGTTTCCAAACTTTTTACTTTAGTTGTAACCCGTTTTTTTTTCTTTCAGTACTGTCTTTTGCAGCCCTCAAATATAAATGCATATAAAAAAATGAGAGGCTAAAGGCCCAAACCACAATGAATAAATTTTCAATGTTTTATCCGGCTGCATCCTCCACCCAGCCTGGGCCAGCACTGCTTTTGCCACCCACCCGGATCTCCACGGGAGAGCTGCGCTGCTCCCAGCCCTGCTTTGTCCACCTGCCCGCCTGCCCGGATCTCCACCAAGACAGCCCCACTGCCCTCAGCACTGCTTCCCGGTGGCCAGTTCTTCCCTTCTTCCTTCCAGGCCACCCTGCTCTGCTCCCCTCCCGGCAGCCATGCTGAGGCCTAGTATTTTTTTCCCGGGCCATGGCCCATAGTTTGGAAAATGCTGCTCTAATGAAATGCTAAGATTTCTGAAGCAGTTATGGATAAAATAATGTATGTTAGGAAACTGCATATGTTGCACCTGGTGTGAATTTATTTAATCTATATTTTCATGAGGAAGAAGCAAATGTATTGCAATCTGAGCATCCTAAAGGCACTACCTAGAAGGAGAGAATTTTGCTTTTTATTTAAATGAAATAACTGGTTGCTAGGAGCTTTGCTCAGGGACCAAAAATATACAATAGGCAATAAACAAGATGAAGTCTGGGAATGAAGTACTGCAGGGGTACGTCTACACAGTGGCATGTATCTCAAAATTAGCTGCGTAATTTGTCCTAGGCAATCTGTGTTATCTTATTTTCGAAATAGTTTATTTTGAAATTTGGTACTGCCTGCACAGCTCTAATTTCAAAATAAATTGCTATTCTGGTGTCTTCCTTAATCCTCATGCAACAAGGTTTACAGGAAGCCACAATAAGAACCATGTTATTTCAAATGTATTTTGAAATAACAGGTGTGCTGTTGAGACACGCAGAACGCTATTTTGGGATAACAGATATTGTCCCAAATAGAGGTGCTGTGTAGACGTACCCAATGTGAATTAACTGCTCAGATTATTTTAATATTTTCATAATTTCAGTTACACTAGCCTCTAAATTTAAAAAACATATATCATATCATCATTTATTTTCAACTATTCATCTAATAATTTTACATTCAGAGCTGTTTAAAAACTAATTCTAAAGTCAGGTTTCTATATTCTGAGAAAGATCAAGATTCAGTCAATTAAGTGAAAGTATTTTTGTAATTAAACTAATCCCTAATTGCATAGCTCAATTAACAATTCAGTGCTGTTAGCCTAATCCAGTTCACTCCTATCTGTTTTTGTTTTCATGAGTTTAATTTAATGCTCTCTTAATTATCCATGATAAATATTTGTTTATGAATTAAATGAGTTAAGACATGTTTTAGCTTCTCCAAATATAAACAAAAAGCACCACAAATTCATTGTTGTCTGAACCTATTTTTGAACATAAATGATAATTGGATGATCAAAACCATATATGAGTTCCATAGATAAAGACTGAAAATCAGTCTTATTGGCATAATTCCAGTTAAATCAGTGTAGATGCCAATTTATAACATTTGGGCCTATGTAAATATAGCAATATAAAATTGAATTCAAGGAAATAACTTTCCATAATTATGGTTTGTGCTAGACACATTTGAAGAAAATATAATTTGTTTTACTAAATGCTTCATTTAGAGATGAATAAATTCTTCGCATTGTTTTTTTTAATAGTCTTGTTAAAAAGCTGGTAATTTGTCAGCAAAGTCAACATTGTTCATATTTTGTGAAACTATCCATTATATAGTTCTTAATTTTTATTGAAATTGTTATTGAGATTTTTCACTTACCAAAAAGCATTTTTAAATTGAAAACCAATACATTAAAATGTTAAAAATTCCCGTTTGTTGATACAACACACTATTCCCATAAAAATTACTCTAACGTAAACAGGTTCTCCTTCTCTTTTCAAACTCTGAAACATACCATTCCCTTCATTGTTTCACTAAAAGGCTCACCTTTTGGAATATGACTACACTTACCTTACCTATTAATCAAAATTAAGCATCTTGATGGAATTATACTGGAGAAACTTGAGAATACTAGCAAACTTTTCCCCCCTTATTTTAATCCTTCCTAAACTCTGATAAAGACTAGGATAATCAAAGTAAACAGAACAAGCCACATTCTGACCTTGCTTCTGCTCCAGTGTGTCACTGAGACAATCTCTGTGCACAGTAATAATTTGCAAAAACCTAGGATAGAATGTATTTAGTCCAGGAGCACTGCCAGGCTGATGAAAGCTAACCCATTCTAATGCCACCTTTTAAATCTTTTGCACTACTATTCCTTTCTTCTAAAAGAGTAATATCTTTAGATTTTGCTAAAATTGCTACCAACTAATAATCACATGGAATTGACTTCCCTTCTCTCAAATAATATATGCATCTTACATGGTCCTAATATCATATATATGTTCCATGTGATTATTAGTTGGCAGCAATGCTAGCATCATCTAAAGAAATTGCTCTTTTAGAAGAAAGGAATAGGGCTGCAAAAGAAATCTAGATTTAAATGGTGGAATTAGCATGGGTTAGCTTTTATATATATTCAAGGATTGCCAATGTGTCTATCTTTGTTTATTTCTTTCATAATGATTTAGCTGAATCTGTAAACCTCATATTTAATTCTTACATAAATCTACAAATGTGATTGTTCCTCCCATACTGTATGAGATTGTCTTATGTATACAAATTTGTATAATTTGAAGATACTTTGGACAAAATACCTCATATAACCTACGAATTTTAAGGTTACAGTTGCTGGATCTGTATATCTTATTTTGGTGGATGTGTCATTCTTATACGTACAATTGGAAGCATGGGGTATAGAATGATTTTTCATTTAAATGTTCAAATGAAAACCATGAGAGGGTGTTTCCGGTACTTGGATATGTCAATAACTGGGGGTATGTCTACACTACCCCGCTAGTTCGAACAAGCGGGGTAATGTAGGCATACCGCACTTGCAAATGAAGCCCGGGATTTGAATTTCCCGGGCTTCATTTGCATAAGCGGGGAGCCGCCATTTTTAAATCCCCGCTGCTTCGAACCCCGTACAGCGCGGCTACACGGGGCTCGAACTAGGTAATTCGGACTAGGGTGCCTATTCCGAACTACCGGTACACCTCATTTCACGAGGAGTAACGGTAGTTCGGAATAGGAACCTAGTCTGAACTACCTAGTTCGAGCCCCGTGTAGCCGCGCTGCACGGGGTTCGAAGCAGCGGGGATTTAAAAATGGCGGCTCCCCGCTTATGCAAATGAAGCCTGGGAAATTCAAATCCCGGGCTTCATTTGCAAGTGCGGTATTCCTACATTACCCTCCTAGTTCGAACTAGGAGGGTAGTGTAGACATACCCTGTGTGATCAACTTAATGACTTGATAACAGCCTGGTTTTGTCTCTTAAGATAGAACAGTGGTTGTTCTTGGAAAGACATTTGGCCAAAACCAACTTATACTCTTATACTAGTTTAACCAAGTAATTTTCTATGGAAGGGGGGAATGTAGAAACAAAGCCACCCCTCCTCCCAAAAAGCCAGAGGAGCTGAAGGAGAAAGATAAGGTAGCATCCTATTGGAAACATATTATCCTATTGGTTAGGGCACTAACCTGACCTGTTAGAGACCCAAGTTCATATCCCTTTCTATAAAGCAAAAGTGAAAATTGAAGCTGGGTCATTTTCATCCAGCCTGTCTCAATAGACCTAAGGACTGGAATGTTCATGAGGACACAGCAAAGCACACAATGGCTTAGATTCTAACAGGTAAAAAGAAACATAACTTGCTTGTAGATACTCAAAGTTCCATATAAGGGTGATCTGGTCTAAATTAAAGGGGAAGGTCAGCTTAAGATACTCAACTCCAGCTATGTTATTTACGTAGCTGGAGTCAACATATCATAAATCACCATCCACACAGCGGGAGGTCAACAGGAGCAAATACTCCCATCAGGTTCCCTTATTTCTCATGAGAGCAGGCCTACCAGCATTGATGGAGGCACCCTTTCAGTTTGAATTAGTGAGTCTTCACTTGACCGGCTAAATCAAACCCTGGAAGATCAACTGCAGCAGCATCAGTCTTGCACATGGTGGACATGGCCTTCAAATGTTGAACCCTTCTGCAATTTCTCTGTGATCTAGACATGCACAATTTCCCAGAAGAATAAGGTGAATACAACTCAGTGTCTTAAAGGCTAAGACCACCTCTGTGTTGAAGTAGCAATAGTTCTTTTTTGGAGTGAGGACTCTTTTGTGGCTTCTGCTTTCTTTTGTGGCCTTGGTTATTTATGTGATTTCTTGATCTGCTGCCATTTTACCAATGAATAGGAAAGGTTCAGAAATTCCTTACTCAACAAAGGAAACATTGAAAACAAGTGTAAATTATTGTCAATAGGTATGTCTGGGGATAAGCCATCTCTAATGCTACTTTTTAACAATCATGTGTAATAGAAATTGAAGCAGCATTTAGTGTCATAGAAATAGGGGTATTTTGATCTTCCATAGAACATAAACCAAATACTTTTTAATCTTTTCCTCTAAAAAAAAAACCTTGCAGAACGATGCTTGTATTATTAATTTTGTGTGAGACATAAAAGGTAGACTGGATTTTCTTTATTAGATGGGCACATGGTATGAAAAAAATCCTACATATTTAAATAATGTTACTGAGACAGCCAAATGAACAATGGAGAATTATTTTAAACTTATTTTTTTAAATATTTGCAAGTTGTAACTGCGCCGCGCCGACCTGCTCCCGCGCCGACCTGAAAGCCCTTTATCAACCTCCCAGTTATGCCTCGTAGGATGAGGTTTACTGGGGAGGTCGATAAAGGGCTTTCATGTCGGTGTGGGAGCGTCCAGACTAGAGCATTGAGCCGACAAACAGCTGATCAGCTGTTTGTCGGCTCAGCGCAGCAGCCATTTAAAATTAAATGAAGCCACGATTATTTAAATCGCGGCTTCATTTCCCTTTGCTGAACAAACAAATCTACATGGCTCTGTCGACAGAGCCATGCAGTTTAGACATACCCTGAGGGTATGTCTACACTACAAAGTTAATTCAAAGTAACAGCCATTAGTTCGAATTAACTTTAATAGCGGCTATACATGCAAACCGCTATTTCGAATTTAATTGGAAATAGAGTGCTTAATTCGAACTAGGAAAACCTCATTCTACAAGGAGTAACGCCTAGTTCAAATTAAGTAGTTGGAATTAAGGGCTGTGTAGCCACTTAATTTGAACTAGCTGGAGGCTAGCCCTTCCCAGGTTGCTCTGGTGGCCACTCTGGGACAAACCAGGGAAACTCTTCTGCCCCCCTCCCGGTCCCGGAGCCCTTAAAGGGCCACGGTCTGCCTACAGTCCTTGTGCCAGTTGCAAGCCTGCCAGAACCCAGCCAGCAGACCCTGCACCTGGCACGGCATGAGACAGCCACCTGCTGCCACCCAGCCCTCTGCCTCTTCCCAGGACCAGGCTGGTGGCTCCCAGGAGCCTGGCCGGGGCCGCAAGAGGCGGGTGCCCACCTGGTCTAGTGCGGAGATCGTGGACCTCATCAAGGTTTGGGGGGAGGCCTCCAACGTCCACGATCTCCACACTAGGCACAGGAACGCGGTCTTCTACAGCCACATGGCTACCAGCCTGGCCACCAGAGGGAACATGCAGACCCAGGAGCAGGTCCGCTGCAAAATAAAGGAACTGAGGCAGGCCTACTCCAGGGCCTCCCAGCCAGCGGCCGACCAGGAGGCCTGCCCTCATTATGAGGCCTGGGACCACATTCTGGGTGTTCACACAGTCCATGCCCCCCGGGCGGTGATCGACCCCAGGGCAGAGGGCCCTGTCCCTGACACGGAGGAGGAGGAGGATGTGGAGAGCCAGGAGCCTGCAGGGAGCCTGCCAAGGACTCAGGACCCCCGAGGCAACCCACAGAGCACATCAGCTGTGTCGTCCGAGGCAGGGGAGGGCTCCACATGTGAGTGCCATCATACTCCCCTTATGTGTATGGGTGGAGAGGGAGCCCAGGGACCGTGTCCCTGGGTCTTGCCCACCATGGAGCAGCAGCTGGGTGTCATGCAGGGGCCCTGGCCCATTCCCCACACGCCGACCTCGCCTTGCAGAGGGGGCTGGGTTTCACCCACTGTGTCCCCAGGGAGAAGTGACCACTGCTCTTGTTTCATCACAGCCGCAGCACCTGAGACTGCAGGGCGTACCACCCCGCCTGCAAGAGCCACCCACACCCGGGTCAGCAGGTGCACTCGCAACCTGAAGGACTATCAGCGGCAGCACCTGTGGCTACTGGAGCACCAGCTTCGCACCCAGGACTACTGGGTATGGGAGGACCTGTAGCTGTGGCAGCAGAGCTTGGAGGTGCTGGAGAAGGATGGCCGTGCCCTCCGTGGCTACCTCCAGACCTTGGTGGACAAGTTCCTGCCTCCTCCTGCTCCAGCCCCTGTGGCCGCCCCAGCTCTCACTCCTCCTCCCACACCTGCTCCCCGTCCCACTTCCTCTGCACCCCCCATCCCTCCTGCCCCACCCTCCACACCCACTGCCCCAACGCCCCCACATTCACAGTGCTGCAAGACGGGAGAGCCAGTAGGACCCCCAACCCTGAGCTTTCCCTTCCCTTCCTCCCTGTTTCAGCTCCCTCCTCCCACGTTTCCCCCTCCCCTCTCCCACCCCATTTATGTAAAATAAAGAGAGTTTTTTGACAAAACAGGTGTTTTTATTTAACATTAGGAAGCAGGGTTAGGGAGGGGAAAAGGGAAGGAACGGAGGATGGAAGGAAGCCCCAGTGGAGCATGCAGGGAGAGTTCAGTCCTCCTCCACCTGGAAGCTGTCCCTCAGGGTTTCCCGGATCTGGACGGCCCCTCTCTGGGCCTCCCGGATGGCATCAGTGGAGGGCTACACATACTGGCCTGCCATGCAGTCAGCCTCAGCCATCCAGGCTGGCAGGAAAGCATCCCCCTTCCACTCACATAAATTGTGCAGCACACAACATGCTGCCACCATGGGAGGGATATTGTGCTCGGTGAGGTCGAGGCACGTGAGGATGCACCAAAAGCATGCTTTCAGTCAGCCAAAGGCCCCCTCGACCACAATGCAGGCCCTGGTGAGCCTGGCATTGAAGGCCTGCTGGGAACGGTTGAGGTGTCCCGTGTAGGGCTTCATTAGCCAGGGCTCTAGGGGGTAGGCCACATCCCCCACCAGGCAGATGGGCATGTCCACGACCCCGACCCTGATGTGGCGGTCGGGAAAGAAGTTCCCGGCGTGCAGCCCCCGGCACACTGAGGCATTCCCGAACACCCTGGCGTTGTGTGCCTTGCCGGACCAGACCACATTAATGTCCATGAACTGGCCTTGGTGGTCAGACACGGCCTGCAGGAGCATGGAGAAGTACCCCTTGCAGTTGATGTACTGGGAGGCCTGGTGTTCCGGGGCACAGATGAGGATGTATGTCCCATCAATGGCCCCCCCGCAGTTGGGGAAGCTGAGGGCACCAAACCCGTGGATGACCATGTCCGGGTTGGTGAGGCAGACCAACCTGCGGAGATGCACCCTGTTGATGGCCTTGACCACCTGCAGAGAGACACACCAAACCACGAATCACTGGGGTGCCTGGGTGGCTGGAGTGTTCATTTGCTGGCACTGCCCACTCTTCCCCCTCCCAGAAGCAACCCCCACTTTCAACCTGGCCACCGCAGGCAGCGTGTAGTATGGCTGGGACAGACCGAACCCTCCTATGCAAGGGTCTTTTGCCTCCTCCCCCCAGTTTTCCCTCGGGAGGACCATCCCCTCCTAGCAGCCCCCTCACCCCCCTGGCCCAGTGGCCATTGAGTGCAGTTCTTCCATGAGCACTGCTCCGACGGTGGATTTCCCCATGCCGAACTGGTTCCTGACGGATCGGTAGCTGTCTGGCGTAGAGAGCTTCCACAGGGCGATGGCCACACACTTCTGGAGGAGGATGACGGGCCTCATGGGAGTGTCCCGTCACTGCAGAGCAGGGGCGAGCCACTCACAGAGCTCCAGGAAGATGTCCTTCTTCATCCTGAAGTTCTGGGTCCATTTTTGGTCTCCCCAGCATTCCAGGACAATGAGATCCCACCAGTCGTTGCTGGTGTCCAGATGCCAGATGCAGCCGGGCATGCTGGCATCCGGGAGCTGCTGCGGCTCCTTCATGGCCCCCAGGGCGGCCACGGGAAGAAGCGAGAGGCTGATGTGCACCAGATGGTGCCAGGCAGCCTCCAGCCATTACTGGCAGGCTTGCAGCTGCAAGTCCAAAAACTGGAGCAGAATACCCAGGGCAAGCTCGGGCTCCATGGTGCCAACTGTGGTGGCATCCCCAATGAGAACCACCGACACAGGCAGGTGGAAAGGAAAACACTTTGCTGTCCCTCAGCGAGGTAGGCAAGCAAGCAAAAAAGCTGAGACCCGGCTGTCCAGAGGGGTCTCTTTAAGCACGAATTAGCGCTGTAGTGCAGACCTACCTTGACAGAGTTATCAGATTTGGAATTGACTCTAGTGTTGAGAAGCTAAGACAAAGTGATAAAAAGTTCCAGAGCCAACTTAATTTATTAATAAAACATAAGTTGAAAAATAGTTTATATGGCTGTTAAATCAAACAATTAAAAGTAACTATTTAATTGCCCCATTTCAATGTGTAGATTATATACAAACAGCTTTACATTTGTCAGACAGGTTAATGGTATAACACTTAATTTTGCTATTCACCCCATGTCCAACTACATTAGGATCAAGAAGTAATGTGATAGCTGTTACTCGTGTCTCTCAGGCCATGGATTCTAGGGGTCAGGCCTGGTGACTGGAGCAGTGTTTGAGTCCAGATATAGGGTCAGGGTGAGACTGAAGACAACACTGAAACCAGAGTTTGGGGACAAGCTCCGGCTCAGATTGGGATTCAGTGTCAACAGAAAAGACAAATCAGGATTATAGTCAGGAAGAAGGACAAAGGTTGAAGTCATGTTGGGGTCAACACAAAGGTCTGGGTGCTAGGACACATGACAGATCAGAAATGGGTCAGAGCACAACATGTAGAAGGCTGAGGAAGGTTGGAACGAGACTTGGGTAAAGATGGGGCAAAAACAGTATAGGATTAGGGCAAGATGGAAACCAAGGGTATGTCTACACTACAAAGTTAATTCTAACTAACGGATGTTAGTTCGAATTAACTTTGATAGGCGCTACACTAGCGTTTCGCTAGTTCGAACTTAATTCGAGCTAGCGGAGCGCTTAGTTCGAACAAGGTAAACATCATTTTACAAGGACTAAGCCTAGTTCAAACTTACTAGTTCGAATTAAGGGCTGTGTAGACCCTTAATTCGAACTAGTGGGAGGCTAGCTCTCCACAGCTTTCCCTGGTGGCCACTCTGGCCAACACCAGGGAAACTCTATTGCCCCCCTCCCGGCCCCAGACCCCTTAAAGGGGCAAGGACTGGCTACGGTGCCCGTGCCAGGTGCAACCCTGCCAGCACCCAGCCAGCAGACCCTGCACCTGGCATGGCTCGAGCCAGCCACCCAATGTCCTCCAGCCCTCCCCCTCCTCCCGGGACCAGGATGGCGGCTCCCAGGAGCTTGCGCAGGACCGCAAGAGGCAGGCACCCACCTGGTCCAGTGCAGACATCGTGGACCTCGTCCATGACCTCCGCACTAGGCACAGAAAAGCGGCCGTCTAGGGCAGGAGAGCTGCTAGCCTGGCCACCCAGGAGCAGGTTTGCATGAAAATCAAGGTGGTCCACTGAGACCCCCGACCCTGAGCCCTGAGCTTACAATGGCCGTACTGGGTCCGACCAAAGGTCCATCTAGCCCAGTAGCCTGTCTGCCGACAGCGGCCAACACTAGGGACCCTGGAGGGGATGGACCAAAGACAGTGACCAAGCCATTTGTCTCTTGCCATTCATCTCCAGCCTTCCACAAACTTCGGGCAGGGACACCACTCCTACCCTCTGGCTAATACCACTCCATGGACCCAACCTCCATGACTTGATCTAACTTCTCTTTAAACTCTGTTCTAGTTGTAGCCTTCACAGCCTCCTGCAGCAAGGAGTTCCACAGGTTGACTATTTGATTTGTGAAGAATAACTTTCTGTTACTAGTTTGAAGCCTGCTACCCATTCATTTCATTTGGTGTCCCCTAGTCCTTCTATTATGGGAACTAATGAAGAACTTTTCTATATGCACCCTCTCCACCGCACTCATGCTTTTATATACCTCTATCACATACCCTCTCATCTCCTTTTTTCTAAGCTGAAAAGTCCCAGTCTCTTTAGCCTCTCTTCATATGGGACCTGTTCCCAACCCCTCATCATTGTAGTTGCCCTCCCCTCTCCCACCCTCTCTCTTCCCCTCTCCCACCTCCTTTTCCCAGTCTTCCCCAGTTTTGTTCAATAAAGAGAGATTCTATTTTTGAACACAATTGTCCTTTATTTTGTACATCAGGAAGGGGGACTAGGGAGGGGTAAGTGGAAGGAGGTGAGGGAGGAATGGGGTACGAGCCCCTGATGGGGAGGACTGGGCTGGCTCTGCAGGCTTCTGGGGGTGGAAGCTCTCCTGCAGCCCCCCAATTGCCCCCTCTCCCCAGATGGCAGCCTGCGGCAAGTGCAGCCGGTCTGATGGCCGAGTGCTGTGATGTGTCCAGTCTTGGTACTCCGGGCAATCCAAGCCAGGACTGCTTTTCAAGTGGGGCACTCATTTAAGCACAGCCCTTGGCTAGCCTGAGCCAGCAGCTCCACGCTCTAAGTACTCATCTGATGCCCTGCCGGCACTGCTTCCGGCCATCCTTAACCCTGGTTCACGGTCCTCTCTGTGTGTACATGCTAGTTCAAATTAGCAAAACGCTAATTCGAACTAGTTTTTTAGTCTGCATGCGTTAGTTCAAATTAGCTTAGTTCGAATTAACTAATTTGAACTAAGTTAGTTCGAATTAGCGCTGTAGTGTAGACATAACCCTGGAGACTATGAAACATTATCAGGTAGCGAGTGAAATACCTGTGCCTTCGGGTTATGTGACCTTGGGCCCTGAATAGTGATAGGCTTCTCCAGCATATATGGGAGATGGATCAGTAAATGCTCTGCTAGAAGTGTGAGTCATTTATTGGCTGAGTGGCTATGCTACACATCATCACTGGATGCATTACTGGAAGGTGTTCCACCATTACAGCGATGGATATGATCTCATATGGAATAGAATAAAACTGAACACAATAAACTTTCAAAAAAACTGCCATGTTTGTACAAAATGTGTCACCAGGACAATGGCAACGTAAATTCAAAGTTACATTTGTATTCAAAGCTTTCTTATGAGAAATATTTAATCAACATTTTAGTATCAGTTTAAATAAAAACTCCCAATATTTCAACAAGCTGAGGACCCTCCAGTTAAGAATTATAGAAATATTTGGTAGAGAAAGAGAGAAGCAGAACTCCCATAGAAAATGTTTCTTAATTAAAAAGTAATTGTGTCTCTTCTTTACCATTTCTCTTCTAGAAATATTATTCACTATAGATATCTCACATCCTCAAATAGAAAACAGAAAAAAAGAAACAACACAAGTAAAAAACTTCTGATAAAGTGAATTGCAAATTTTCATTGTAAAAATAACAATTAATGGACACACACACACACACACTGCAAGAAAGAACAAGCAAAAGACAAAAGAAACCTTTCTTTCTCCCAGATGAAGAAGGCACCAAATATTAACTGAAGAAAAGTCATTACAAATAGAATCAATAAATTTGTTATCCTTAGCTTTTCCCCACAAGTCCATGATTTATGGGCCATTAAACCTCAAATGAAATTAACATCCCCATTTACCAAAAAAGTACTTATTAGAAAAGGAAGCAATAACAATGAAACCTGATTAAAACTTTTGGATCCAAGATTAGTTACTGTGTTAGGAAGACAAGGTGAATAAGATAATATCTTTTATTGGACCAGCTTCTATTGGTGAGAATGATACTAACAGCTGATATATCTTAAAAATACTACATAACTTCAGAAAAGAAAAGTGCAACACTGGAAAGGACAGGAAAGGGGGAGAGAAAGGACAATGAGAAGAGGTAAAGTGGGAAGATGAAAAGGAGAAGGAAGAAAGTGGCAAAGAGGTGGGTGGGAAAATATTGAAAATAGAAAGAAACAGAATGATGAAACATGAGAATGAAACAAAATGAGAATGAAATGAAGAGAAAGGAAATTCCCATATTTAATAACTACAATTTAGTTTCTTCTTTGTTTATACATACATACACATTCCATCTTGTAATACATATCATAAGTGTTCAAATATCATGAGCTAGTCTCCCAAAATGAAGATATTGGCTTAAAACATCATAAGGTCTTTTTTGGAGGGACTCGAGAATTCTTTTTATTTTGCTTATTTTTTTCAGTCTCTTAGGAGTTGCATTTACAAGATCTTTCTGCAAGCAGTAGAGCTAGAAATGTATTATTTTTAACAGTACAGCTGAGATTCTTGAATAATCATGTGACTCCATGAGTTTAAATAAAACAACACAAGAAACAGTGCAAGAATAATGACAAAAATCAGGAGAGTTGGCGAATATTACTTTCCTCCTGAGACATATAGCCTTCCAGTCACCTCTGTCTTCTCATAAGCTCAAGACAAGTGATTAACTTTGCAATCTACCATGGAGGACATCAAATTAAGACTATATCAGAGCAAAGGTGGGAGTGAATTCAAAAGTCAAAAGGGTTTTAGGAATATGCACTGCTGGTAGCGCTCTCTGTCTTGCTCTCTCTCCCTTTCTCCCCCTGTTAAATTAAACCAAGAGAGCTCAGCTTGAGCTCCTCTTCTGCCTGCAGCTGCAGTATTATGTGAGAAGAGACACTATCTCTCATTTAAGCAAGTTCCAAGCCATTTACCACTTTAAGTCAAAACTAATACAATAAACTGCACATGAAACCAAGTACAGATCACGGAGCACCTAGTATAATGTGTTAGTGAAGAAGTAACACACTTGACAAGCAGGATGCCACATTCTTCATCAGCTTCAATGAGTGGACTTAATATGTAACCTCAAAGGAAGCACAGTGCAGTAGTCCCATTTAATTAGCCCTCCTAGGTTCTAATGTATCACTATGGTACTCTGACATGCACTGATGAAACATACAGTATCTATGGCAGGCTCCAGACCCAGATGAATTGCCATGCAACCATAGAAGAAGTGCTATTTACATCACAGTCTTTGTAAAGGGAGATAAGGCTGTTCAGAGGAGTCCAAACCCATGCACAGTTGAATGCACCTGAGGGAATTGATAATTCAAGTGAACAAAACCTTTCTTAAGGCCAGAAGATAACGAGATTCAAAACAGCAAAGCTAGTGACTCATCTGATTCTATAACTTGTTGTAATCTATTAATTCTTGTTAAAGAGTTTATTTTAATAGAAAAGGATGGAGATGTTAGAATGTATGTACAATCTCTTTTAAATTCTAACAGGCAGGGGATATGAAGCAGGGGAGAAAGACTATATTTTTAAGGGTAATACTCATTTCTGTATTAAAATAATATATAAAGAAATAAAATAAAATTCCTTGTTCAGTATTAGAAGAAATATTCTTTAGAAATCCCCAACCTAAATGGCAAAGCCCTTACAATACAGTGAAACAAAGGGCTTTACAGCGAGATGAACTACTGCTAAATTATTTAGCAATGTGCAGAAACCTGACTGTTGCTTTGAAACAGTATTGTAGATCTTTCCTGCAAAATAGATCCCTAAGAGACATCCATTTGAAATTCATCAAGCAGGGCCAGAGCTGAGAGCAAGAGTGGGCTCACAAGAAAATAAAAGTACATTCTACATTAAAGCGTGCACATGTATCATGGCTTTCTAATATTATAATAGCCTACATTCAAAATGGGAGGGGTTGAGTTAAAGAAATAGATAACTAAAAGCCAATGAGCTGAAAATGGGTAACTTCCCCATCCCTGTTTTTGACTCAATTTTAGATGAGGAAAATATTGCAATTATCGGTGCAATGTAATATTACAAGACAAGATTTAGATTTCCTCTTTAATCATTTCCTGAATTTTTACACCCTAGAAAATGAGCAGCTGACAATTCCAGAGAGTGTTGGCTACTATCATGAACATTTCCCCACACAGATTTACCAGTGCAACTTAATTCTAAAAATCAGCAGCCCTAGACAATCTAATTATGAGAATGTTCTAAAGCAAAGATTGCTGGTTGTGCCATATTATGGAATAGTTTGTAATGTGGGAAACAGAGAATAGCAGAAGACTAATAAAGTTATGACATTCAGTAATCTCAATTTGTAATTGGGCTTCTGACTCAGGAATTAAAGGTAGTGGACAGCATTCAGCTTTTCAAAGAAGATTTAGTGCAAAAACAAGTTTTAAAATATTTAAATCAAAATTGCATGAGGCTAATTAAGATAGCTGATGTGACTATGAGAATTGGGGGCAGTGTACTCTTTATAGCAGCTCAAAGGATCAGCACTAAAAAGCTGAGAAACAGTAGAGTATCAACATATTTTCTAAAAGAAGTAGCATTTTAGTGCTCGCTTGATGCATTTAAACTCTTCAGAGCTCTGCCAGCAGCTTAGGTCTCCAAGGGCATTCACTTTTCAGAAACTCATGGGTAGATAAAAACACGGCACTTCACATACTCTATCTTTTGAAATAGATGGGGAGGATTAGTGATAACCACTCCTTCCTGTACCAGATGACATAGTTTAATTCTAGCTATCCCCAAACTAAATCATCTGTGGGTTAAAGATGGTATCATATGTGATCAATGAAATAAGAAGGAGTGAGTGTTAGGTTCAGAGATTACTCCAGCCAAGATGTGAAAGCAGTGGCTACAGAACGATTTTATTTCTCTTCAATAAATGGTGAGGGAAGGTTAACCCCTGTAAAGGAGTTAAGCTGCCAAGGCAATGAAAGAGGCCACAGAACCAGTATGGAGGCACAAAATCTGTGTGCGTGGTTCAAGGATTCTTGGGAAAATACTAGGTTTAGAGTCTAGGGTGAGCAGATATCCACTTTCTGACTGGGAAGCCCAATTGAAAAGGGGCACTGGTGGCTCTGGTCAGCACCGCTGACTGAGCCATTAAAAGTCTGGTGGGCTAAGGCAGGGCTAAGGCAGGCTAATCCCCACCTTTCCTAGCACCACACTGCATCCAGCAAGAATGTCTGGCAGGCATGAGGCTCCATGTGCTTCTCTATCCTGAGCACCAGATCCATTGGCCAACGACCAGCCCGGGTGATGGGGGAATGGTGCTTGTTGGCAAAAGCAGTGAATTGAGCCTTCTAACATACATATCCTGCGTGTGCACTGGACCTGCTGGATGCTTTCAGGGCACAGCATGGAGCCAGGACAAACAGGAAACCTGCCTTAGCTTTACTGCACCACTGACTGAGATCTACCCAAAATAATCCCACACCCCAAGCCCCTCCCTCAGCCCTGGAACTTTTAAGCCCACAGCCACCTCCTGCACTGCAAATACATCATCTCTGGTCTCAGCCAAGAACTCAAACCCCTAGCACCCTCAACCCCTGCTCGCCAACCCCCAGTCTAGAGTCTCATACCTCTCCCCCCACTCAGAACCCTCACCCACTCTTGCATCCCAATCACCTGTCTCAACCCGTAGCTTCCTCCCATGCTTGGTTTTCCTCAGACCCACCCACCGGCCCAGACTCCCTTCCTGCTCTCTAAATCAATCATCCCCAGCTCCGCCCCAGAATCCACACCCCCAGCCAGAGCTCTAACCCAGTCTCACAGTCTAACTCCCCGTCCTAGCATAAAGCCTACTCTGAACCCCTGATTTCTGGGCTCACCCCAGAACCTGCAACTCCAGTTACAGCCCTCACCCTCTTTTGCACTCCAACCTAAGTTCCACCCAGTGAAACTGAGCGAAGTTATGGGAGAGTGAACCACCAAATTATGGGGGAATGTACTGAGTAGCAGGTGAGGCCTTGAAGAAAGGGACAGGCTAGGATGTTCAGTTTTGTGCTATTAGAAAGCTGGCAACCCTACTCAAGGTGAGTCCCACATCCTATTCTGAGTGTAAGGGAAACCAGTCATGCCCCTGAATAGGGCAACAGAGAGGAATTCTTCAGGAGATCATAGTGAAGATTTAATTCCTCAGAAGGTAAGACTTTAGATTGTATCCCTGCTGGTTTTCTCCAAGGAGGGGGCTGATTATGGTCCATAGTAATTAGGAATAGGGTGACCAGACATCCCATTTTTAAAGGTACAATCCCAAATTTAAGCCCTCCATTTGTCCCAACTTTTTCTTAAAAGAAGGCAAATTGTCGTCTCCCCACATCTGTACTGCTGAGTTCTGTTGATGGCTCCATCCCTGCTCAACAACTGCCGGTAGTGAGTGAGGAGGAGAGAAGTGCAGTGGCTGATAATGGGGGTGCGTATTCAAGGTTGGTGGTGGGGAAAGGAGCAGTGAATATGGCTGGCTGTTGGCCCTGCCAGCCTGTCAGTGCAGCCCCTTCAGTGTGGGCCAGCTCTCAGTCTGCTCCCTGTCCTATTTCTAGTCGGTACTGCCTGCGAGCTATTGGGGCTACTGAACGCCAAGAAGTACCAAGTGTTGGCCGGTTACATATAGTCTCTTCTACCCACCCATCAGCCCTTTACAAGCTCTCCCTCTCATTGTCCCCTCTCTGCTTGTCCTATCATCCTCTTCAGCCCCACTGTTCCTCCTTATTTCACCCAGCAGGGCATGTCCCACTCTGAGCATTGTGGAGAGAAACTGTGTGCCCTGAGAATTTTGCCTCAGGAAGATGTGGTGGAAGGCATTGAGTGCTGGGCAGGGAGTCTCAGGTTGGTCAGTCACCTATACAGTGTGATGGAGACGTATAGGTGTGTGTGTCTTCTCCCCATGTGTATGGTGAATATGTGTGTGTGTCACCCCTCCCAATATGTTCCCCCTAAGATCTTAAAGATACTTTAAATTAAAAGAATCCAATTTCACATTATTTATTTTTAACAGGGGCTTGGTCAACTTGATGTTAATTTGAACATTTGTACAATTAATTGCTGTTGCTGTTGAACTCAATTGAATATAAATAATTTTACCAGGTGTCCCATATTCAGAATAGTGAAATATGGTTACCCTAATTAGGATGATTTCCAAGGTAGGAAACAGAATCAGGTAATAAATGAAATTAATCAATCACTAATGTCATTTTTTTAAAAAGAAATAATATCTCGGGTCCAGTTCTGCATTCCTCCTCCATACAGGAATGAGAGTTTTGAGTGCATAAGGAATGCAGGACTGGGACAGTATGGAATGAAAGAACCATAAGTAATAACAAGTTTATGATTGCAATGCAATTACAAATCACACCAGAGATAACAACAGTCTCCCTCTCTACTTCTTTTTATGACCAAATCTAGAAGCCTGAATTCAGTTTTAGCATATGATTTGCAATCAAAATGCTGACAAATGAGAGGGAAGCCACAGTAGAGCAACAAATATGATAGGGTATGTCTACACTACCCCCCTAGTTCGAACTAGGGGGGTAATGTATGCATACCGAACTTGCTAATGAAGCCCGGGATTTGAATTTCCCGGGTTTCATTAGCATAAAACCGGCGCCGCCATTTTTAAAAGCCGGCTAGTGCGACCCCCGTGCCGCGCGGCTACACGCGGCACGGACTAGATAGTTCGGATTAGGCTTCCTGGAACGAGGTGTACAGATAGTTCGGATTAGAAGCCTAATCTGAACTATCTAGTCCGTGCCGCGTGTAGCCGCGCGGCACGGGGGTCGCACTAGCCGGCTTTTAAAAATGGCGGCGCCGGCTTTATGCTAATGAAGCCCGGGAAATTCAAATCCCGGGCTTCATTAGCAAGTTCGGTATGCATACATTACCCCCCTAGTTCGAACTAGGGGGGTAGTGTAGACATACCCATAAGGAGGCTAGCTGACTCACTAAAAGCCTGGACCATTCATTGTGAAGGCACTTGTGTGGGTCAACAAGGCAATCCAATGGACAAATTTTAAATCTCAGTGGTAGGGCATGACTGAGATACGAGGCTGTGTTTTCCTTTTTTTTTTTTTTTTTTTTTTTGTGCCTACCTTGTGGATGAGCCTCTGATGACAATATGCCCCTAGATATTTACTGAGTACTTGAAGGTTTACCACAAGAATAGACGTGGGTTAATCAGAGAATATATTCTTAGCAAAGATTGATCTATTCAGCCACCTTTGAACACGGATAAAAAAATAACCTTTTCCAGTTTGTTGGTCTTCAAATATGATGTATACCTACTTCAGATATGATGCATACCTACTTCTAGCTTCAGCGATTTAATTCACATATATGTATGATACTAAATGACAACATGCTATGGTTGCTTACTATTATTATTTTATTTTCCTTATAGGCTTTTTTATTTGTAATCTCCTCATTATCCTCCATCTCCATTTATTCACATGATACAATTTCACTTTTGACTGACACCATATCTTAATCATTTAATAAATATGAAGTTATATCATTTTAATAAAACTCATAAAGATTTAAATTTCTCAGCAATATAAATCAAGTGCATTTTCAAAGTTTTCTAAACAGTGAACAAAGCTATTTTCATAAAATATGTTTTGCCATAATTAACAGGTTTTCATTAGCCATTCTGCAAGATAACCTTGTGCCTTGTCCACTTCATAACTTTCTATGTGCTTTATTGTAATATTAATACCTGTGATCTAGAATTGCAATTTCTAAATATTCTATTTTGCATCAAACCAGTCTGGTGATATCAGTGGAGGTGTTTTGCTTGATAGTTTAATTCACTAAAATCACTCAATGTTTATTAATGAATTTGAAAAAAAATTTAACCATGAAGCAGTCACAATAAATATGGAAATGCAAATGATTTCCAGTGTTTTTAATTCTGTGATTAATTAAGCATATACTAATAACATAGTTTCATATACTGCTGTTCTAAAACTCAATAAACCACCAATAGAAACTAAGTAGTTTTCAAGACATGTTTTCTGAAGTCACTCTTTTTAGCTCTGAAAATGAATAATATACTTAAACCTATGCGTCATACAGTCCTTCATATTTTAGCTTATTATGAGAATTATAATTACTATTGTGTTTATGTTATTCTGAGTTGCTTTTCCTGTACAGAGATTTTATTCTGTCATACATATTAAACAACTAAAAAAAATCTGTCCTGGTAAATAATTTAGCATGGAGAAAAATATTGCTTGCTTTGCTCACACTGTTTTCAGAGGAGTCCATGATGATATATCTCCACTGGAGCTGAACAACCAAATAAAAAGGGGTCTACTGAGGAACAAAAATCATGTTGAGAAGTAGCGATACCACGTAGATATTTGTAGCATACCACTGACCCCTCAAGCATTTTCCTACTTAGGGCAAACCAAACAACTTTAAGCCTTATTATAAATGTTACATACTTTTGTAGCCACCATTATTATAATATCAGAGTGCCACATCATCTTTGATGACTTTACCCTTAAAACAGCCCTTTGAGGTAGGGGAGTATGAGAAACTGAGGAATAGAAAAGCTAAAGGACTGACAGAATATCCCACTTCTACAGTGGAGCTGAGAATCAAGTCCATCTTTCCAGAATCCGAAGCTAGTACCTTAACCATTCATGCTCCATTCACTACATCAGCAAATGTAATGAGAAAAACAGTCAGAAATTTTCACATGGAGGAAATCTCTCACATGGGATATACTGTAGGAGAAGGTAATCCAGTCCAGCATCATTACATCTGGAGGAGATAGTTACAATGTCTCTCCAACCCATATAAAATGTTTAAATTCAGATTTGGACTAAGAGATTTCATTGCTTTGAGTGTATTATGTTTTAAATATTTTTGTGTGTGTTCCTTCAAATCTTAAGTCAAAGCGGAACCAATAGTATGTGTGTATATGTGTGAAATTGTAGATAAACTAATTGAGATATAAATTAAAACAAAATGTTACATGCCACCATGCAAAACTGTCAAATATTGCACAACTCTTTTTATGTGGTACCAAGAAGTTCCCATTCGTTTGGCCCCATTGTTACATGTTAGCCTGCAAATGTGCCAATCCTTACATACTTATCCTGAAGAATATATAAAAAGAGTGGGGCATCATTTCTAGTAGTCTGCCTCCCTCAGGGTATGTCTACACTACAGCGCTAGTTCGAACTAACTTAGTTCGAATTAGTTAATTCGAACTAAGCTAATTCGAACTAACGCGTCTAGAACTAAAAACTAGTTCGAATTAGCGTTTTGCTAATTCGAACTAGCAAGTCCACATTGAGTGGACCCTGAACAGGGCTTAAAGATGGCCGGAAGCAGTGCCGGCAGGGCATCAGAGGAGGACTTAGAGCGTGGAGATGCTGTCTCAGGCTAGCCGAGGGCTGCGCTTAAAGGGTCCCGACCCCCACCCCAGACAGACAGTTCTAAGGGGTGCCCTGCTTGCAAAACAGTCCTGGCTTGGATTGCCCGGAGTACCCACACTGGGCACATCACACCACTCGGCCATCAGCCCGGCTGCACTTGCCGCAGGCTGCGATCTGGGGAGAGGGGGCAATTGGGGGGCTGCAGGAGAGCTTCCACCCCCAGAAGCCCACAGAGCCAGCCCTGTCCTCCCCATCGGGGGCTCGTACCCCATTCCTCCCTCACCTCCTTCCACTTACCCTTCCCTAGCCCCCCTTCTTATTGATGTACAAAATAAAGATAACGTTTCTTCCAACATTGACTCTGTCTTTATTGAACAAAACTGGGGGAGACTGGGAAAAGGAGGTGGGAGAGGGGAAGAGAAAGGCTGGGAGAGGGGAGGGCAACTAACATGATCAGGGGTTGGGAACAGGTCCCAGATGAAGAGAGGCTACAGAGACTGGGACTGTTCAGCTTAGAAAAGAGGAGATGGAGCGGGGACAGGATAGAGGTCTCTAAAAGCAGGGGTTGGGTAGAGAGGGTGCATTCAGAAAAGTTCTTCATGAGTTTCCATAAAGAAGGACTAGAGGACACCAAAGGAAAGGAATGGGTAGCAGGCTTCAAACTAGTAAGAGAAAGTTGTTGTTCTTCCCAAAGCAAATAGTTAACCTGTGGAACTCCTTGCTGCAGGAGGCTATGAAGGCTACAACTAGAACAGAGTTGAAAGGGAAGTGAGATCAAGTCATGGAGGTTGGGTCCATGGAGTAGTCTTAGCCAGGGGGTAGGAGTGGTGTCCCTGCCCAAAGTTTGTGGAAGGCTGGATAGGGATGGCACGAGACAAATGGCTTGGTCACTGTCTTCGGTCCATCCCCTCCAGGGTTCCTAGGGTTGGCCGCTGTCGGCAGACAGGCTACTGGGCTAGATGGACCTTTGGTCTGACCCAGGACGGCCATTGTAAGCTCAGGGCTCAGGGTCGGGGGTCTCAGTGGACCCCCTTGATTTTCATGCACACCTGCTCCTGGGTGGCCAGGCTGGCAGCTCTCCTGCCCTAGATGGCCACTTTCCTGTGCCTAGTGTGGAGATCGTGGACGAGGTCCACGATGTCCGCACTAGCCCAGGAAGGTGCCCACCTCTTGCGGTCCAGGGCAAGCTCCCGGGAGCCGCCAGCCTGGTCCCGGGAAGAGGGGGTGGGCTGGGGGACATCGGGTGGGTGGCTCTGTGCTGTGCCAGGTGCAGGGTCTGCTGGCTGGGTGCTGGCAGGCTTGCACCTGGCACAGGCACCGTAGCCAGCCCGTGCCCCTTTAAGGGGTCCGGGGCTGGGAGGGGGGCATAGAGTTTCCCTGGTGTTGGCCAGAGTGGCCACCAGGGAAACCTGGGGAGGGCTAGCCTCCCACTAGTTCGAATTAAGGGGCTACACACCCCTTAATTCGAACTAGTAAGTTCGAACTAGGCTTAATCCTCGTAAAATGAGGTTTTCCTAGTTCGAACTAAGCGCTCCGCTAGTTCGATTCAAATTCGAACTAGTGGAGTGCTAGTGTAGCAGCTATGAATGTTAGTTCGAACTAACGGACGTTAGTTCGAACTAACATTGTAGTGTAGACATACCCTCAGTGACTAATAGCAAATGTTTCGAGGAGACATCGTGGTACAATGAATATCAATTTTTCCAAATCATGATTTTATCGTGAGTCTCACAACTCTTTCTAGATTGTTGTTGGTTTTATATACCCCATCACCCTTATTAAATGAAGTTTTTAAATAAGGACAAATACAATGTATTCCATTTAGGAAGGAATAATCCATTTCACACATACAAAATGGAAAGTGACTGTCTAGGAAGGAGTACTGAAGAAAGAGATCAAGGGTTCATAGTGGACCACAAGCTAAATATGAGTCAACAGTGTGACACTGATGCAAAAAAAGCAAACAGGATTCTGGGATGCATTAACAGGAGAGTTGTGATCAAGAATGAGAAGTCATTCTTCCACTCTACTTTGCACTGATTAGGCTTCAGTTGGAATATTGTATCTAGTTCTGGGTATCACAATTAAAGAAAGATGTGGAAAAATTGGAGAAGGTCCAGAAAAGAGCAAGGGATGTTAAGGATGGACATTAGGAAAAACTTCCTAACTCTCAGGGTGGTTAAACACTGGAATAAATTGCCTAGGGAAGTTGTGGAATCTCCATCTCTGGAGATATTTAAGAGCAGGTTAAACAGATATCTATCAAGAATGATTTAGCCGGTGCTTGGTCTTGCCGTGAGAGCATGGGAACTGGACATGATGATCTCTCAAGGTCCCTTCCAGTTCTAGTATTCTGTGATTCTTTTACATCATTGTCAACATTCTGTTTCTCAGGGAGAGTAGAATATTAATTATTTTTATTATCTTCTTCATCACCATGGTAAAGACTGGGAGCATAGATTTTGTGTTTGTCTGACACATGTATTTAAACCATATAATAGTTTTATTTTGCTTTCAGAAACTATAACTAGATTACTTTTCATACAGTATCTTAAGGCATAAAACTAACACTATATGTTGGCAATTCAGTCAAAATACTACATATTCATAATGGATCAGAATGATAATTTTCATTAGAATCTGGAAGGGTTAATTTCAGAATTGTGGTTTAAGCCTTATTATGTCACTTGAGCTGGTTATTTGAATGTTGTTGTTGATGCATAAGTGTTTGAATGATTGAGGTATTGTATTAATATTTAAACCTCCATCTTAGATCAGTGTAGGATAGGATGTTTTGTGGGTAGATGGATAAAAATGAGGTTTTGTTTTTAATTTTCTTGTCAGATCAGAAAGTGTGCCTTTTCATTTGAGATGTGAATTTATGAATTGTGTGTAATCCATTTCCTTTTACATTGCCATAATTTATTTTCTTTCTTGAAATACAATTAAAGGAAGAAATTACATTGGGGAGCAGGAGGGACCTATTGTTGATCATTTGCAATTCTGTGCAAGAGCTGAAAGCAGAGAGGAATGCACAACTCTCATACTAGTGCCTGGAATAACTCAGTATGAAGACTATTTCAAAAGAGACTGAAGAGGAGTTATTTCTGCTCCTACTGAATTCAATGACAAAACTCCCATTGACTTCAGTGGGAGCTCGATCACTGTCCTACCTGCTTGAAATCATCATTATGAGTAGGGAACTATAAGCATCTCAGATACCTATAGCAAAGAAGTTAATCAAACCACAATAGAGGAAAGGAATTTTTATGAGTAGGAGCTGGTGGATAATCTCAGGCAGATGACAGAAGCCAGGAATGCATAAATGTGAATATGTATGGGTGTGATATCTGTAGCCTTTTAGCTACATGTTAGTGTTCAGCTACCTTTACCTCCTTGAAAAGAGGTTGTGGAAATAAACTGTAGCCCATGTTGAGTTAAAAGAAGGAAACTTTTGTGACACCACAGAGCCTATGAATGTTACATTTTAATTTTAACTAGCTGATTTCATTAAAATATTTTGCTAGTTTTATGAGAAAAAAAAGAATCAATGCAGAATTCAGTAGGACACATGACCTGATTCAGGTAGTAAAGGCCCTTCCTCGATCTCTGAAAATCCAAGGGACTGATTGCTTTACACTCTGGTGTAACTGCAGTTGTATCAGCTTGACTACAGGCAAAATTTCTTTTCTGACAAGAATAGTACTTAGAATATCACATCAGTCATTGACTAAGAGGATGCCATCCAGGAAAGCGTGCACACACACACACTACACACACATACCCACATACACATACATCTTATATGGCAGGCCTTTTTTCACCCTGACATGGTAGAAGCCTTTTGATATGAACTGAGGAATGCTGTAATTTTAAGTCCAGTTCTTAAACAACCGAAGAAGTCAGGTGACAAGACATATTGTGCCATAGTATAGATTATAAATTGTCTTTGAAGAAGAGCAGAGGAAGACAAGAAATCAGAAGAGGAAAATTATGAATTGTGTGAACTAACATAAAGGAAAGCATATATCTTGATGAGGACCCTATGTCATAGTGCACGTTTTCATTAGGCTTTATTCTTTAATTGTGTCCTGAAGGTATAGTCAGCAATAAAAGTGCATAAAGAAGAGTATTGGGCAGCATTACTAATACAGGCAGTCCCCGAGTTACGCGGATCCGACTTATGTTGGATCCGCAGTTACGAACGGGGCGGTTCCTCTCCCTGGTCTCCAGCAGACCAGGGAGAGGAAGCAAAGCGGGGGAACATGTGGGCAGCGGACAGGGCTGTCCGCTGCCCACGCGCTCCGCGGCTTGGCTCTGCTTTGCCCCGTCCCCCCGTCCCCCTGGTCTACAGACCAGGGGGACGGGGGGCAAAGCAGAGCAAAGCCACGGAGCACACGGGCAGTGGACAACCCAGACGCGTCTGGGCTGTCCCGCTGCCCCCGTGCTCCGTGGCTTTGCTCCGGACACTTGTGGTACAGCAGCTGGGGCGCTGCCAGTTGGTCCCGTAGCGCCGCTCTGGGCGCTACTGGACCAACCGGGCAGCACCCCAGCTGTTCTGCCCCAGGCGTCTTGATTCAGCCATTGCTGGTCAGATTCAGCAGCGGCTGAATCAGGACGCCTGGGGCAGAGCAGCTTGGGTGCTGCTGGGTTGATCCAGTAGCGCTGAGGAGCGGCGGCGCTACTGGACCAACCCAGCAGCACCCCAGCTGCTCTGCCCCAGGCGTCCCCAAGTCAGCCGCTGCTGAAACTGACCAGCGGCTGACTACAGGAAGGCCCTGCCCCGGGCTTCCTGGAATCAGCCGCTGATCAGTTTCAGCAGCAGCTGACTTGGGGATGCCTGGGGTTCTTAAGTTGAATCTGTATGTAAGTCAGAACTGGCGTCCAGATTCAGCCGCTGTTGAAACTGATCAGTTTCAGCAGCGGCTGAATCTGGACGCCAGTTCCGACTTACATACAGATTCAACTTAAGAACAAACCTACAGTCCCTATCTTGTACGTAACCCGGGGACTGCCTGTATATCTATAATTTTAAAATGATTTAAGAATAATATAACCATTTTTATTTGGTCTAATATACATATTATTATATTGATTAAATTGTGTAAGATATTCACTTCTACAATGATTGAGATATATTAACATAAAACTAAAATTTAAATACATTATCCTGAGCTGATTCTGGGTGAAGGAGAAAGTTTCATTTACAGCATGTGAATTTTCTTTTGAGATTTTTTTATTGCCCTCATTCAGCAAAGCACTGATGCTTAAACACAACTTTTTTCTTGCTTAAATCCCATTGATCTCAATGAGACATAAGCATATGCTTAAGTGCTTTGATGAATCAAGTTCTTTTTGCACTACTTTCATGAAATATTTGTATTTTTATAGTAAGTGATTTTATTGATGGTGGGAGTTTGTGACCGATGAAATTCAAAAATCAACATGAAATATGAGATAATTTTCATGTTCCTGAGAAACGCTGTTGGTTTTCTTTAAAGTCTTTTAGGCTAAATAATTTCAGTGATTCAGCCTTCTGAAATTCATTGCCTTTTTTCATCAGTAACAGTGAGTCACCAAAGGGGTTTAATTGTAGATTGAAACCTTTTCTAGTTAGCCTGATTTTTCCCTCTCTGTTTGTTCATCCTTCTGTTTTTCTTAAGTTACTTCATTATTGCATAATACTGAGATATACCTTGCATGAATATTGCTATATATATGTTGATTATTTTGATGTTGAATCTATTGAAACATATTCCCTTTTTAATATGTTCAGATATTTGTGAATTCTGCTTAGTAAATAAAACTAGGATATTTACTACATTTATTTTATTTTTCTAAATAATTAGCATTTAAAAACATATGGAAACAACTCAACGTGTCAAAAGAACCTATTAGGAAAATTCATATGAGGCTTCCCTAATTATTATGCAGTGTTTCTTGAAATCACCAAGAAATACGGAATATGACAAAACATTTGTTTCTTTTTTCTTGGGGACATTAGTATGAATATTTAGCAACAATTCTTGTGCTTAGCTATAATGTAACATGTCATAAAATAATGCCAATTTCCTAAACATTTGTTAAATCTATTTTTTTATTAAACGTGAACAATGGAGTTAAGTGTACACTGGTATCCTGTTGCTGAAAAAGTAATTGACTTAAATAGGACAGAATTTCACCCTCAGTATTTAATTTAATTTAAGATAATTCAATGAATTTCTCCAGGAAGTCATAGAACTTACTGCTCTGAATGGTCATCAATAGAAAAAGAAAGTGGAGGCAGAAGTTACTGTCTTCTGGCAATGCAAACTTATTGACTGAAATATAATGTTATTTTAAATACACCATTGAGAGCTAGGTTCAATGCACAGTGGAAGATAGTTACTCATATTTGAACTTTTTTTTCTTTTCATCTCAACCATTGTCTTCAGATGGTATTGGGAATTTGATGAGAAAACACAAGCATAATACCGTCTTCACTTGCAACATCTTAGAGAGGGAAGGCCATAATTTGTAAATAAGACAATGTCCAAAAGCTGTCACATGGAGTCAGCCAGTGTACTTGTTTTCCCATTCATCAGTTTTTTTCTTCCCTGTTCAATCTATTTAATGAACTATTCTGCAGAAACAAATCTCTCCTCCCTATTGATCAGGAAGTAAGCTCTCTGTATGGCAACTGAAACTTTTGGTGTTCATAAGGTCACAGGAACCCTTCTTCTGCAGTTCTTGGTAATCCACATGCTGGAGAGTGTATAATAATGACAGTAACAGAAAGGCTAAGTGGGATTTGTCAAATATGTCTCTGAAGGGCAAAATGAGCTCTCAGCTGTGCTTTAGCTGTGAAACTTAATAATTGTGGATTTCATCTGATAATATTGTATGGTTTATTGAATGTTACCCCTTAAGTAACCATGATAATGCCTTACTTTACGCTTCTTGCAATTCTCATAATAAATTAGAATTACTATAAAGTATCTCAGGAGCTTTGTAACGCTGTACCTAAATTTTAATTTCAACTAACCTGGTTCTCAGACCTAAAGCAAGGTTTTTAAGCTCAAGGCGGAGCCCCCAATGTAATGCATTGGAAGGCTTTTTGTACATATTCTTTCTGATGTTAAAAGTTAACACATCCCTACACTCTAGCAAATGTTAAACACAAGATACATATTTACTTTGATCTTTTACCTGTGTACTGAAGACCTCATGCTGAATTTGCTTGTAATGCAAACTTGTAACTTAAGTGTAGGAAATGATAAATGGCCCAGTAATTGATGTTTGACAATCAGCTACTACCATGTGTTGTAAAATTATGTGTGGGCACAGAAATATTTGTGTATTTAACTTTAAAAATGTGCCTATCCACAGTCCTTAGTTCAAGTAGAATTTATCAATGGGTGACTGGAGGGATTTAACTTCAAGGAAAGTAAATATTCATTGAAATGCTCCCCACAAACACTCTGACTCACTAAAATAGGTGAGGAAGAGGAATATGTGATCAGTTCATCAGGGAGGAAAGTAAATGCAGAGGAAGGGTAAGTAAGGAAAGACCAGGCTTGGATGCTTTGGAGACTTCCCCTCTCTCACTCAGTCCAAATGCACTTGGAAATCATATTTTGATGGGAAAAGGCAAGAGAAACTCTTGGAATCAAATTCTCTGGCCAGGAGGAAAATCAAAGGATTCTCTTACACTAGTAGAGAATTCACAAAGATCACTAGAATGATCCCGGCCTGTGAACTGTCTTATCAACTCCCAATCTCTCTCAGACCTGAGCATCGCACATTATGGCTATGTATACAGTACAGAGAAGATCGAAGCTGCCGCTGTCAAAATTCCAGGGTTTGAATTAGCTGTCTAGTGAAAACATGCTAATTTGAACTGAGAGAAGCACTCCAGTCAATGCCTGTAGTCCTGCTTCCATAAGGAGTAAGGGAAGTCAAAAGGAGAGTGTTCTCCTGTAGACTTCCTGCAGAGTGGACAGTGTCAGAGGTCAAGTTAAGGTCCTTAAACTTCAGTTACACAATTACTGTAGCTAACGTTGCATATCTTAATTCAACCTTATCCTGTAGTGTAGACATACTCATAAAAATCCAGCATGTGTTCTCTATCACCCAGAACCAGGCAGCAGTGCAGCAAGTTATAAATATATCAAAATCTCAGTTTCCATTTGGGTCCACTGAGATGAAAGTCAATAAATCATATGAAGCAAAAGATTATTAATATTTGAACCAAAAATTATCAACTTCCCTCAGAAACAAGATAATGCAAAACAGAGATAGCATGGTATTTCTTTCATATTATTTTCAGTATCATTTTACTATATTCACCAAAGCCTGAATCAGCTACAATTTTTAAAGAGAGCATTGGATGAGTCAGAAATAATAAACCAAACTGCTTCCATTCAAAATATTGACCATTAAGAAATGACAATATTTCCAATTTTATTAACACATTATCTTCAATCCAATTGCCTACTTTTGCAGTAGATGATAGTATACTAAAAATAATTTTAGAAGTGAAAGTTTGACTATTATGAAAAAGGAGGGGAAAGTTTTGCTTTCAAATGGCACTACCCTATATTTTCATGTTTTGATTTACTGTGAGGACAGAGTTAAAGTCAAGGTAATGCTGAAAGGTGTACTAGCTGTTAACTTCAGAGTGATTAATGGCAAGACAAGATATCAGGTATCTGAGAGTTGAGAACCCATTAACTTAGGAGAAAGCTGAAAAAGCCAGAGGGAAAGAATAAGTCACACTAACAAAAGGAGATGGAGAAGCAATGCATTTCTCTTCATTGTAGCTTGATATGCTCCTGTAGCCATGCTTAGCTGTCAAAAAGAATTTGAAATTACTGCTTGTGCACTCTATGGCTTTACATCCCAACAAACTACTAGAAGCTGACCAGTAAGCAATTTCAGTTGAAATAAGACAAACTAATAGATGCCTGTAGCAAACTCACTTTAAATTACTATATTCAGAAATAAAAATAAAGGCATCAATTTTTCTTTGTTTAAGAGAAAAGCTTCAAAAAAGTAAATTTAAATTTATCCAGGCTAACAAAATGATCTGCGTATAGCATAACATATGTCAATATGGTTTGTGTCCAGAATTCATTTGTGTTTGCTTTAAAAGATCTAAAATAGTTTTCATAGATTATAAAGCCAGACAACACTATGATTATCTAGTCTGACCTCCTGCATAATACAGGTCATATACTTTCCATGCAATAATCCCTCTCAGGTCAGTCCCCACAGTGCATTGCCAGTAGAAAATGCTAAAATATTATGTTTTGGTATTAGGCAGGAATTTTTGTACCCATGGAAAAAGAGAAAGCAGGAACCTATTTCACATTTAAGAACAAAACCACCATCTATATAGTAAGAATACATAATAATTTATAATAAATACATATTCTTCTGTGTGTTTCTAACTTCTCTGATATATACCCTAGAAACCATCTTGTTTAGTTATGCAACAGAATTTTATAGATCATTTAACAGAACATGTAAGTTAGCATCTAAATATCACACTATGCATTTTACTGTGATGAGTACACACTTTGTTCCTTTGCAATCTTGACTGCAATTTTGGCTTCATTCTGCTTCCTTTGAAAGCTTCCTTGCAAATACAATTATACAAATTCAGCCCTGAATCTAGATTCTGATCTCCTTTACATCTGTGTAAATCTGGCATAACTCCAGTAATATGATTCTGTTTGAAAATTAAGATATGTTAGGGGAACTGCTTTGATACAGCACTTGGTGGACTGCAGAACTCCAACTCCCTACTCCAAGTAAGCCTAGAGATGATCAACTCAGATCTAAACGTGGGAATTGCTGGCTAAGGAAGTAGAATAACTGAAGTGGTCAAAGGCTAAGTTCAGTGTAATTCGTATAACTAAATTAATGTATACAGGTAAAATGTGTGTACAACTACACTATTTGACATAATATCAGCTAAAGTTGTTCCTAGTCATTAATTCCCACTTCTCTTCATCATATCCTGTTACTTAGGAAAAACACAGGTAAACACAACTTCTAGTTTATCCTGATTATCAAGTTCAGTATGAAAAGTAAGTTCAATCTATTACACAAACATGTAGACTGTATAGGGCCAAGGATTTAGCCACAGTTGCAATTTCAACTCACACTTTC
The DNA here is from genome assembly GCF_052426305.1 of Pelodiscus sinensis. Classification (NCBI taxonomy): domain Eukaryota; kingdom Metazoa; phylum Chordata; order Testudines; family Trionychidae; genus Pelodiscus; species Pelodiscus sinensis. Next base: position 50,151,746 of record NC_143054.1, read on the forward strand.
ATACAGAAAAAGCTTAAAGTGACCTATGTAATAATAAAGCCTCCTATTAAAGTATTTAATTAAAAATTAAAATAGCAGTAGGCAGAGTGGTGGGAGGTTAAGACTACTTAAATTCAAAGACATCAGTTATATAAAAAATCAAGCCTGGACTGCCCACCTTTTGAATTTGTTTGAAATAGGAATCTGTAACCTAAAAAATGCAGCTTCCTCTATCTCCCTCACTTTGCTCATTCTCTCCTTTCAATATTTCCTTTGTTTCACTCCCCCAATCTTTATTTTCTTTCTCTCACTCCCTTCTCTTTCCTGTTTTTATCTACGTTTTCCAAGCTCTTCATGATCATAATACCTGTTCATTGAATGTTAAAATGTTTAGAGCTATAGCTATTTTCTTCATGTTTTTTATTCCTATTATAGAAAGGCATTTTTTTTTACAAAGTTCCCCTTGGCATTGCTAAATTTTATAATGAATATTAATAACAGATTAGTATGACACTTTGCCAACTTTTTCCAGATTATACTCTATAAGGTATCTTTCTCAAGAGTTCATGTACTTTTACTGTTACTGTCCATTTTCTTTTGCTGGATAAATTTGATGGTACTTAAGTTATTTAAGTAACTAGGGCTTTATCCCACATGTAAATCTATTGGTTTTATTCTGAATATTACGCATATTTCTCTGAGCAAATGTATTTTACTCATTTGCTATAATTTATTTAGGTAGCCTAACTTATCAAAATGTAAATGGCTATATATTCAGATATCGTTTCACTCTACTTCCTTCCTAGAAAATCCTAGAAAATCCTCAGAATATATATTTCCTTACAAAGTTAAAAGAAAAGCCTGAATATTGATCACTTACAACTCCTTGTAAATAAATTATCATAATTACTGGTTTTATCAGTGAATAGCTAATATACAGGGGGAAATAAATTTTTGAACAAAGAAATATGTGAAATTTATTGAATAAATTACTAAATGCAGATTATTCATTCAAATCAAGTTACCACACAAATATATAATTTAGGAAGAAATTGTGTATTCTGACCTACTACTGTAGTGAATTTTAGGCACATGCTGAATTTTTAAAATATGCCTTATAATAAATCAATTCATGCATCATTAAGACCCACTGAGGTACCAATGCATTTGTCTGGCTATACTGAAAAATGGACAGGAGACATTTGACATTTAATCAAGCTGCAACTTCATTATTAGGAGTCTGGGACTACCCAGCAGATAGCCGTGTGCAGTGCAGGTAATCTCCATGTTTATTCCATAATTACCTAGAGGTAGAGTGACCAGACATCCCATTTTAAGTCCTCCTGCAGGTGTCACAACTTTTTCTTAAAAACAGGCAAATTGTCATATATTTTCCATCTCTTCCCTCCCATCACTACAGTTGGGGTCCTGCTGCTAGCTGGATCCCTGCTTTCCCTGCTTTTCTGCTGCTGTCCCACTAGTGGGGAGTGGGGAGGATCCTAGTGGCTGATGATAGTGGTGAATGTGCAAAGCTGGTGGTGGGGCAAAGCTGCAGAACATGGGAACCACTGCTCTCTTTGCTGGTCTATCAGCATAGTCCCTGCTGCATGCCAGATACCTTTCATAAGGAGAACCTGCAATGTTCATCAGCCACAAGGAGAAACTAGCCTGCTTCAGCTTTGGTCCATATAAAAAGGAAAGCTAAAGTCACCAAGCTGCCCCTTTTAAAACCCTGCATTCCCAGGGGATGAATCAGTGATGACAAACCTTCACCAACCCAAGGCACAGGGAAGCCATGTTTGAACAGTTAAGAGGAAAGTCTTTATCTTAACATTACTGGAATAACAGGAAAACATAGCCAAAACGTTGGGGACATATATTACATTGACAAATTCCTTTGATAGGCCTTATTATTTTTATAAAATGGTACATTATTTCCAATTTTAAATCTCAAAGATTTTAATTTAATTTAATGAACAGCATGGGAAATTTAAAATATATATCTAAAATCTAATGTAGATTCTATATTATATAGTTGGCCATATTGTTATAATTCTATAACTCTAAACTTTGGAGTCTACTGACTTTGAGGACAGGGAACAAAACTTCTCTCCCCCTTTTAATAATTGTGGTTTCATGGAAGGCACAATAATGTTTTTTCTCACTCTAAAGGTTGACTTTTTAATGTGAAATTACAGTGTTGGCTCCCTGATTCATGGATTTATTTCAGAACATGACAGTCAGCTTATCTAGCATTATGGATAGAATTTTCGTTTATGGGTAAAGTGAATTAACATGAAAAAAACTGATCCCAGCTTTTTCAAGTGAAATTCCTCCCAGTGAATAAGTCCTTAACAAGGCCTAAGACCTGTTTAAATTTCACATAACCCCTATTTTTAGGGCTTATGTGGGACTTAAATGGCTCATAGGTCTTTGTCAGTTCTCTAACACTGAATTCCATCCAGATTTAACATTATTGTACCATAAGGATGTGTCTGTGAATTGCAGAGGTCTCAGCAGATAACAGGGGCACACAAACTTCTGCCTTTGTGCAGTATTCATATACATGAGAACATAAGAATGGCCATACTGGGTCAGACCAACAGTCCATCTAGCCTAGTATCCTGTCTGCCAACAGTGGCCAATACCAGATACCCCAGTGGAGGGAACACAACAGGTAATCCTTATGTGATGTTTCCCTTGTCACCCTTTTCCAGACAAAATGCTGGAATGCTTTGTCATGTTTTCAGTGAATATACTTTGAGAACTACTCTGACATTTGCTTTAATATTTGAAAATACAAAATAGATGAAAATGATGTTATGTGTTGATCAAATGGCACCTGCTAAGCAATCTTTGCTAAAATTAATTGATCACAGTATACTCACTGGTTTTAAAGGGAAAAGTACCGTGACTGTATGTTGATATTTTCTTCACATCTGTAATGAACTAGATATCATTTGTGATGATGCTTCCAACCTGACCTGAATCTTTGCATTCTGTATCTCCTTACAGCAAAATTACAGAACATTGTGCAGATGCTGTTCTCTTTTACTATTTACTATGGGATATATTGTGACTAGATTTTATGTGCTCTCTCAATTGATAAAAAAGCCTATCAGCTCTTTGTGGACATATTAGTTGACTTACAGTGGACATGGAGGATAATCTAAAAGTATCTAATCAAGTATCTAAAAAGGTGTTATAAGGAGGAGGGAGGAAATGCTTCTCCTTGGCCTCTCATGATAGGATAAGAAGCAATGGGCTTAAATTGCAGCAAGGGAAGTTTAGGTTGGACATTAGGAAAAATGCCCTAACTGTCATGGTGGTTAAACACTCGAATAAATTGCCTAGCGAGGTTGTAGAATCACCATCACTGGCGATATTTAAGAACAGGTTGGATAGACATCTATCAGGGATGATGTAGATGGTGCTTGTGTAACCCACACACACCTAGGCTGTGTCTACATTGGCATCCCTTTCTGGAAAAGGGATGCTAATGTGACACTTCAGAATTGCAAATCCGTGGAGGATTTAAATATCTCCCGCAGCATTTGCATTTACATGGCTGCCGCTTTTTTCCGGCTTGGGGATAAGCCGGAGAAAAGTGCCAGTCTAGACGCGATTCTCTGGAAAATAAGCCCTTTTCCAGAGGATTTCTTATTCCTACTTGCAATTCCGACTCATCACATTAGCATCCCTTTTCTGGAAAGGGATGCCAATGTAGACGTAGCCCTAATGTGAAGATAAGAAAATAAGAACATACGAATGGCCGTACTGGGTCAGACCAAAGGTCCATCTATCTCAGAAGCCTGTCTGCCAACAGTGGCCAGCGCCAGGTGCCCCAGAGAGGGTGGACCGAAGACAATGATCAAGCGATTTGTCTCGTGCCATCTATCTCCAGCCTCTGACAAACAGAGACCAGGGTCAGTTTCCTTGTTAATGATCCTGTAGCTGAAGTAGCCAGGATATTTTTCCTACTGCATCTGACCCATTTCTCTCTCAGATATACTCTCTCATAATATCATTGTCACCTAACAACAACAACACTCTACATGAGTCTACATCTTACATCAGTTCAGAAAACAACTGATGAATAAAATGGTAGCCAGCTTTTTGAAAGAATATGTCACTATAGCATAAGAACATGCATTGAACACTTGTGATTTCTGAATACTGTATAAGGCATCGATGTTGATCTAAAAGACTTGTAACCTGCTTCTCTTCCTAGATGTCACTGCCACAGTTCAGATCATCAGGGACATTCAACTGGTGCCAAATGGATTGATTTTGTTGAAAGTCTGTCGCAAGGCAGTCTTCTTTTCTCTTTCCGAGGAGGTAGGGTCTCATGAACCTGGGCTGTCTGAGTCAACGACACACCCTGTGTGACTGGAAAAACCCCTGTAGTAACCTTCTCCAAGAGTCCCTCCCCTCACTTTGGGGCTAGATAGCCTAATGGCCCGAATCAATGTGGAGCCCTTTAAAGCAGGGCTGGTAGGCCAACTAAGTCAGAATCAGTACAGTTAAGTCAAATGACTGGCCCTTTAATGCAAAACTATATGGCTCAATGGCCAGTCAATAGCTTAAACTCAATGGCTGACCATTTAAGGCAGGGCTAGATGGCCAACTGAGCAAAGTCATGAAGGGGGGAAGGGACATGCTCTGGTAGGGGCCCTGGGCTCACCCTACTCCACCAGGTCCCAGCTCAAGGCCCTGTGAGTGGCAGAGCAGTCCACTACTCCCTTGGTGGGGAATCCAACCGAAACACGCCTGAACCCTCTGTGGGTTGATTCCTACCAAATCCGACAGGTCGGCGTCTCACATAGCAGCTGGGTCCTCTGGCTCCTCATGGTCCACATATCCCTGGGAATCTACAGGGGCTGTGTCCCAGCTGTCATCAGAGCCTCCGCTGTTCTCCACTCTGGCCGCTGGCTGCTGCTGCTCAGGAGCTACAGAGATTGTCCTTCTCTGCCAGCTGGCCCAGACTGAGCCTCTCCCCAGGCTTTTACACCTTAGCTACTGTCTGAGGGTATGTCTACACTACCCCGCTACTTCGAACTAGCGGGGTAATGTAGGCATACCGCACTTGCAAATGAAGCCCGGGATTTGAACTTCCCGGGCTTCATTTGCATAAGCGGGGAGCCGCCATTTTTAAAACCCCGCTGGTTCGAACCCCGTGCAGCGTGGCTACATGGGGCACGAACTAGGTAGTTCGAACTAGGAAGCCTAGTTCGAACTACCTAGTTCGTGCCCCGTGTAGCCGCGCTGCACGGGGTTCGAACCAGCGGGGTTTTAAAAATGGCGGCTCCCCGCTTATGCAAATGAAGCCCGGGAAGTTCAAATCCCGGGCTTCATTTGCAAGTGCGGTATGCCTACATTACCCTCCTAGTTCGAACTAGGAGGGTAGTGTAGACATACCCTGAGAATGCCCAGCACAGCTGCCCAGGCAGGGCTCCTTCAGCCAGCATAGCCTGGCTAAACCTTGCTTATTCAGTGTGGGGCTGGTACGCCTAATCACAGAGCCCTTTTAGTTGATTAGACATTTGAGGTTGTTTGAGGTTTAGCATATTTAGTTGGGAATGCAGATATTTCAGGAGCATTAGTGTTATGGAAGTTAACTGTAGGCAGGAATTTTGGTTGTGTGAAATAGTTTTTTATTTATATTAAATGATCTGGAGAAAGGGGTAAGCAGTGAGGTGGTAAAGTTTGCAGATGATACAAAACTGTTTAGGATAGTCACGACAGAAGCAGACTGTGAGGGACTCCAAGAAGATCTCACCAAACTGAGTGATTGGGCAACAAAATGGCAAATGAAATTTAATGTGGATAAATGTAAAGTAATGCACATCGGGAAAAATAACCCCAACTATACGTACAGTATGATGGGGGCTAATTTGGCTACGACAAATCAGGAAAGGGATCTTGGAGTTATCGTGGACAGTTCTCTGAAAACTTCCACGCAGTGTGCAGCGGCGGTCAAAAAGGCAAATAGGATGCTGGGAATTATTAAGAAAGGGATAGAAAATAAGACCCAGAATATCTTACTGCCCCTGTATAAAACTATGGTACGCCCACATCTTGAATACTGTGTACAGATGTGGTCTCCTCACCTCAAAAAAGATATTTTGGCCTTGGAAAGGGTTCAGAAAAGGGCAAGTAAAATGATTAGGGGTTTGGAACGGGTCCCATATGAGGAGAGGTTAAAGCGACTGGGACTTTTCAGTTTAGAAAAGAGGAGACTGAAGGGGGATATGATAGAGGTCTATAAAATCATGAGTGGTGTTGAGAGGGCTGATAAAGAAAAGTTATTTATTAATTCCCATAATAGAAGAACTAGAGGACACCAAATGAAATTAATGGGTAGCAGGTTTAAAACTAATAAAACAAAGTTCTTCTTCACACAGCGTGTAGTCAACCTGTGGAACTCCTTGCCAGAGGAGGCTGTGAAGGCTAGGACTATAATAGAGTTTAAAGAGAAGCTGGATACATTCATGGAGGTTAGGTCCATAAAAGGCTATTAGCCAGGAGATAAAATGGTGTCCTTGGCCTCTGTTTGTCAGAGGCTGGAGAGGGATGGCAGGAGACAAATCGCTTGATCATTGTCTTCGGTCCACCCTCTCTGGGGCACCTGGTGCTGGCCACTGTCGGCAGACAGGATACTGGGCTAGATGGACCTTTGGTCTGACCCAGTATGGCTGTTCTTATGTTCTTATGTTCTTATTTGTGGAAAAAAGTTGGTACTGTTGTTTTTGTTTTAAATAATAATTTAGTGAATTATCCGTTAAAGTTGTTTAGAGCTTCAGAAAGAAGGATTTCACACACACACACACACACACACACACACTGAAATCAAACTAAGTGAACATACTTTATACTTATTTATAATATGAGACTGGCTGTCAATTACTTAGTTTGTTCCAGACCGATTCACTTAGCCTAGATTATGTTAAGATAACCTATGACAAACTTTTTGTGGGGATAAACAACTTTAGACAGGGGTGGAAAAGAGGCAGCTAGTAGACTGCCTCCAGCCCGCCAAGTCACAGGATCCAGCCCGTGATCACCTCGCTGCCACCTTACTACACAGCAGCTGCCACTTTAAAAGCTGGCTTTACATGCTCTTCACACTGGGGAGGGACTAGGAGGCTTTGTGCACTGTCCCTGCTCCCTAGCAAAATCTCTTAGCTCCCATTGGACAGTTTCTGGTCAATAGGCACTGAGAAATTTTGCTGGAGGCAGGGGCAGTGAGCAAAGCCTTTTCCCGCCCACACTCCTCTCTCTCCATGCTGGAGCAGAGCCACATGGAGCAGCCAGCCCAGCAGAAAGGCAATGGAACCTATCTCAGGTTCCTGCAAGTCTGTCTAGGTAAGCCTCTCCCAGCGAAAGCCTGCCTCTGGCATCCTACTTTCTCTCTCTCCCAAAATTTCCTACCCCTGATCACCTCCACCCGCACCAGGTCATCACCCAAACCCTCTGCATCCCATCTCCTCACCTCCTCCAGGTCACAACTCCCTCCCAGACCCTGCATTCCCTCCTACACCCTTCCCCCAGGCCAGAATCCTCTTCTACAGCCATACTCCCACCTGGACCCTGCCCCTCGTTCACCCAAACTCCCTGTCAGACCCCACACTCTCTCCTGCACACCAATCTTCTATCCCAAACTCCCTTCTACACCCCACCCGCCATCCCAGATCCCGCACCCCCTCCATAGAAGTGTGGACTTTGACTACTTGCCAAAATCTTGGAGTGTTCCTTCATTAAAAATTATTGCCCACCCCTGGCTTAAGGAAACACCCACTTCATTACTATTCATGTTGTTTCTATATTCTTTGCCCACCTATATTGCAGAGAATAGATGGTTTCAGGACAAGGCTTCAGAAAAGATACCCAAGTTCATCACAAGTCAAGGATTCAACATAGATTCATTTTTGTCAGAAGAGCTTAATTTATGCAAAGGTTTTAGGGAATTCAGCCACAGCAACTTTTTGGTTTGACGGTGATTCTCAAGTGTTTCTCAAAGTGTTCCACCAGCCTGCTTTGTGAAAGCCACTAGCGGGCCTCTGCCACTTAATTTGCCTAATGGGTCTGTAGCCACAGAGCATCGCAGCTCCAGTTGTCTCCAGTTCACTGTTTCCAGGCAAAGGGAGCAACAGGAAGCAGCGGCCCAGGTCATGCCACTTCTCACTGCTCCTAATGACTGGAAATGGAGACCTGTAGCCAGTAGAAGCCATGAGGCTCCATGGCTACAGACCATTTAGGATAGTGTTTCTTAAACTTTTTAAGACCAAGGAACACCAAACAATAATTTTTTTATGAGGCACACCAAGGATTTTTTTTATTTTTTTTTGTTGAGGAAAAAAAAAAAGGGTCAAGGGAATGGCCTTTAAGGGCGGCCATTTTGAACTCTGTTGTTCTCCACTGCACAACTCCAATTGCCTCGTGGCACACCAGTGTGCCACGGAACACAGTTTAAGAAACACTGATTTAAGAAAATGAATTGTCATGGGCCCACCAGGCTAGTGGAACACTTTGAGAAGCAGTAGGTTACGGCATCCTCTGTGTAAAGTGTAAAGTGTGTGTGAGGTGATGCTGGTGGGAGTGAAGTACAAAGCTCTACAAAATGGTGTCCTCCGTGCAGCACACTTTGCCTGAGCCCTGGTATATTTTCTTTACAAATAAAGCATTACTTATCAGTGAATGTTGTCTCATTTGCTTTGCCACCAAGTAAAAGCTGGCAGTTATACTACTGCCTTTTAATCCCTATGGTTACCACAGCAACTATATATCTATGCTGACTGTCTATTGTTATTACTTTTCTCTTTTTTCTTTCTTTTTTTTGAGTAAGCATTTTCAATTATTTTACACTTTCTTATTGAAGGTTTACTTATCACTTTGCTCTTTCTTAGTTTTCTCTACTGAAGTTATAGAGAATTTTTGTTGTTTTCTTCCTTCAGTAGTTTTCTCTACCAATCATTTTGGATTCCTGCTTCACATTTCCCTTTCAAGACCAGGATCTATTCTAAAATCTGGACATTAAGTGTGCCGGGTCATATTCAGTGATATATTAACAGGAGTGCATTATTAGCAATAGGATGTTATTGTGCAACACTTTAGTTGCACAAAGATTTTGAAGAGTAACCACTGAACTACATGTATATTTCATGTAGCCTTACAATCAGCAGTGCTTTTGAATGACTATACCTGAGTGTGTTCCTTAGTTGCTATGGTTATTACCCATCAGTTTGCAATATTAAGAAAAAAGGATATTAAATATTTCTTTTGTCTTTTGTCTTTTTCAGAAAAATTATTTTTAAAATATATGAGCAGTTCCTCTCAATGCTCCATGCTCATTTTTATGAATCATGAAGCTCTGCATAATATTTGTTTACTGCCTTCAGACAACTATTTGTTTTAAATCTCTTAGGGTATGTCTACACTACCACCCTAGTTCGAACTAGGGTGGTTAATGTAGGCAACCGGAGTTGCAAATGAAGCCCAGGATTTGAATTTCCCGGGCTTCATTTGCATATTGCCGGGCGCTGCCATTTTTAAATGTCTGCTAGTTCGGACTCCGTGCCTGCGGCTACATGCGGCACGAATTAGGTAGTTCGGATTAGGCTTCCTATTCCGAACTACCGTTACTCCTCATGGAACGAGGTGTACCAGTAGTTCGGAATAGGAAGCCTAATCCGAACTACCTAGTTCGTGCCGCGTGTAGCCGCGGGCACAGAATCCGAACTAGCGTAGATTTAAAAATGGCAGCGCCCGGCAATATGCAAATGAAGCCCGGGAAATTCAAATTCCGGGCTTCATTTGCAACTCCGGTTGCCTACATTAACCACCCTAGTTCGAACTGAGATTTCACTCATTGGTTCACTTTCTGTTGTTATGACTTGCATATATTAATATGAAAGTCAATTAAACAGATATAATTCACTACAGTGCAAACCTACAGCTAAGCAGTGTGGTCTAGGGATAAGACAAGAGAGTGGGACTGAGGACAAATAAACTCTATTTCTATTTTACTATGTGACAAAGTCACATCACACAGGTTTCTGTTTCCTCTCCTGTCTTTTCTCTGCCTTGTTTTAAATTTTAAGCTCTTTGGGGCAGGGATTGTCTTTCATATGTTTTCACAAAGGTTAGGAAATAGGGCCCTCTTCACTGGGAGTGTCTAGTTGCAGCAGCATTACAAGCAAGGAAGGAAGCAAATAAATAAATAAATAAATCATAGATATATGTTCTTTGCTTTGCTTGATGACAATTATTTTCTTGCTCACCTTTATGCTGCTTCCTTAAGTCATATTATGGAACAGCCTCAGGAACTTAATTTAAATATACTGCTGTTTTGTTCTTCCTCTGAAAATGTAGATTTGATTTCATACCAGTGCTCTAATAATTTGTTTCTGTCTTTGTCTTTAGTTAATGTTGTTTTGTGTTCAGTGTGAGAGTGCCTCTATTGTCAGTTTCAGAGGTGTAGCCGAGTTAGTCTGTAACAGAAAAAACTTAAAAAACAACAAATGGTCTGGTAGCACTTTTAAGACTAACAAAACATGTAGATGATATCATGAGCTTTCATGGGCACAATCCATTTCTTCAGGTGATGGTCAGTGTTAGTACACCTTGCTCACAATATTTGTCCTCTTTTAGAATTAATATTATTAGCATTTATATTGTCAGAATTTGTGAGATTTCAGCACGTCTTCTTCACATACATTTTATTCCCATGTGCTTACTTGTTTGTATTACAGAGAATATCTGTCTTCTTTGTGAATCAATAATTGTAACTTATACTCAGTCTTCAGGAGATCTAATAGCATAGCAAGAATCATGAAGCAGCGTTATATCTGTATATTTTCATAAATACGTGTCCACGGCTACTGCTAAGTATTCATAATAGTAGCCTACCACTAGTCAGCTGTATTTTGTCTGTGTTTTTGCTAGTGTATAAGCCCCTACTAAATTAAATCTGTAGTAACAATGTAGTTGACAAAGGAATTCATGAAGTCTCTGTTTTCTTTTTCAGAGTCAAATATTTGTTTAGGGTAGATTTTGTTTTTTGTTATTGATTAGGGCTTACATGCAGATGGGGATGCCAAGAGGTGTCATCTTTCTACCTCTCAGGGCTCCCTTAACTTCATGTTCAACTGGTACTGTTCACACTCTGTGAATGGATTATTCAGTATACCCCTGTAGCCAGACAGGAACCCCCCGGTCACATCCATTTTTGCTTGCCTGGAGCAAACAGGGCACACAGAGCAGTAAGCCTTGAACAGAAGGCCCGGATATACAGGCTGCTGTGACCCTGGATGGCTGTAAACAGAGATACGCCAATTGCTGACCAAGAGGCTGCAGAGGAATGCCCTTGACTGAAACCCATATTGATACGAACACACACTGTCCGGGGGGAGGAATCTCCCGCCCAGTAAAAAAATGTCCAGTACTCACAATTTAGTTCTCTCTCACAATTTGGCATTTTAGATAAGAATGAGGATACAGGCCTCTTTGGGTATAAAGATGGGTCCAGCAGCACCCTTACTTTGAGTGTCAATCTACCATCTATCTGCTGGTTGGGTTAGGTGATTGACCTCCCGAGTTTCCACAGGAATGCTCACCTCATATTCGTCTTACCTAGGAATTGAGGGACCGGCCCTGGCTTGACCCGCTGGAAGGGGGTAAAAATTGTACCTGGACTTGGTCCTTTGTCCTAAGTGTACACATAGACTTGGAGCTCTTTAAAGATTAAGCTGTTACTTGGTACCATTCTTTCTGTTTTCTATCTTTATTTTTTTTGTAACCATTTTTAAGATCTATATTTGCTAGCAGTTAAGAAATAGAGCAATAGCCATTGTAACCATATGATTTATAAGCTTCTTTAATAAACCTGAAGCAAAATGCAGGACAATGTAGCACTTTAAAGACTAACAAGATGGTTTATTAGATGATGAGCTTTCGTGGGCCAGACCCACTTCCTCAGATCCTGCAGGACAATGTAGCACTTTAAAGACTAACAAGATGGTTTATTAGATGATGAGCTTTCGTGGGCCAGACCCACTTCCTGGGTCTGGCCCACGAAAGCTCATCATCTAATAAACCATCTTGTTAGTCTTTAAAGTGCTACATTGTCCTGCATTTTGCTTCAACTACCCCAGACTAACACGGCTACATTTCTATCACTTTAATAAACCTGTAACTGTTTAAGCTTTAACCTGACTCCTTCAGTTGCTGTAACAGAACCAAGCACAATTTAAAAGAACTTCAGCCCGTCATAAGGGACAGATATAGGAAGAGCTGGGCATTTGGATCGTGTCGCTTCCAGGGGACAGATCCGTAGGGGCATCTCTCAGCCTTCCCTAGGCTGCCCGGTGTGAAGGGATCCTGTATCCTAGTAGTTAAAATCTGAGATGTAATAAGCTCTTCCTATAAACTCTGAGGCGTTTGTTAGCCTGTTGGCTGCCCGCCGCGACAGGACCCTGGTCCTACCGGTAAAAGACACGGATGTTAAACTCCTCGGGGCATCCGTCAGTCTCTCCTAGACTGCCCACTGCGACGGGGCCTTGTGTCCCAGCAGTTAAAGACTCGGGTGTAACACACACATACAAACACACACACTGCCCTGACCATCGGCTGACAACTCCTTCAAAGTCTGTGCTTGATTTTTCTTTCCTTTTTTGCTCACTCACCTCCACCCACAATTGAACCCTTGGCAATTTTATATTTTCTCATATCTTCAACTACAATCTTTCCATTAATTCACCTCTTCTTTCTCTGACCCACCCCCTTCATTTCCATTCACGTCTTCCTCAATGTCCCACCCACAACAAACTGACCCGGGTAAAAAGAGGATTTTTCATCTTTTCCTGCCCACCCCCATTTTCCATAAGAGTGGAAAACTTCAGTATTTTTTGTGTTGTCTTTGATGGCATCAATCTCTTTCCTTTACCAAACCATGACACAAAATCCTGCCATTTCTTCTACAGCATTTGCCTTTAGAAAGTATAGACTGCCATTACTGGTGGCATACCATTACCCTCCTTACCTGAATGCACTGTCATTAATAAAAAGAACTTATGTGACTCTGTGATTGCCATGTTCTTGAGTGAGAATAGTACTCTTGTCACATTTCACATATTCTTACATACAAATGTTTGTTTCTTGAAATCATTATCCATATGCTGTCTTTCTTGGTTCCCTAGGATAGCTAGAATTTTAGTATAGACGTACTGTTGATATTTATCTTTTTTTTAGAATTGTGCAGTTTATTAATGTACACAGTGTGCTGGACCGCTGCAGCACCCACTAGCTTGAAGTTGTTTCTATTATATCCAAGGTTTACAGTTTGATTCAATGACTCTCAACACACCCACTGCACAAATGATTCCAGCACTACTGCTCTAGCCACTATTGACCTAACCAATTCAGTTATAAGATCAAGAACACATTTTCCTGCTCATCCAGAAATATAATTTATTCTATCATGTGCCAACAGTGTCCATCTGCTATGTACATTGGACAAACATCTCAGACACTTTGCCAAAGGAACAATGCCTACAAAACAGATATTAGACAGGATCACAAAGAAACAACAGTTTCTTGCCATTTCAACCAGAAAGGACATTGTCTCAATGACTTAATTACCTGCATCCTGCTTCAAAGACCTTTTAAGACTACACTTGAAAGAGAATCCTCTGAACTGTCATTCATGCTTAAATTCGACAGTTTACACCTAAGTTTGAACAAAGACTTTAATTATCTTACCCATTACAAAGATAGCTTCCCCAATTATCATGTCTAATACCATTAGCTCACAGACATTTACCTCCCCCCCCATCCCCCTTCTGTTCTGAAATTTGATTTGTCCTTTTCATATGTGTTCATTTTTTCTAATTGTATCCTTTGGTATAAATGGTTGTGACAATTTTCTTCCACTATTTGATCTGAGGAAGTGGGTCTGGCCCACGAAAGCTCATCACCTAATAAACCATCTTGTTAGTCTGTAAAGTGCTACATAGTCCTGTTTTTTATCATTGTAATATTTGAGTATATAACACATATTAATTAGTATCCTCACTGCACCCCTGTTATCTCCAATGTACAGAGAGTGAACTGAAACACCAAGGCTCCCTGTCAGTCTGATTTGGTAGAATTTTACATCTGATTTGTAAATGACTACAAAAGGCTCAGAGCAACAACAAATTGGTCCCGGAGAGATTAAATGGATTTACCTCAGGTGAAACAGGACTCCTGGGGCAGAGTTGAGCCCCATAGCCCCAGACCAGCAGCACAAGCCTGTTTTTCAATCATAATTTAAAGGAAAAGTGAAATTATTTTTCTAATTGCAGCAAGAAACTTCTGAAAGTTTCCATTAGTTTATGCTCAGTGAGATCTGCTCCTCACTAGGAACCAGAATTGATGTGAAGTTTTTACATAAAATTGACATTTCTGTAAGCGTTGCCGAAAATCTGAAGTTACAACTGTTTCCAATCCATAAAGGAGAAATTGTTCCATTTAATAGTGAAATAAAACATATGGTACTTCTCAATTATTTTACATGTGAGTTTAAAACTACTTCCACACTATAGCATGGAAAAATGTGATTTGAGGTTGTGGGGAAGACCACAGCAGGGAGGAACTCCAGGTATTTGGGAGCAAATACCAGCACTTTTACTGTACTATTAGCTGATTAGATAGATATATGTTGGGCGTAGCCCACCACATTAATAGATATTATCTGCGCAGTATTAATATGGTACATATTATATTAAATATTGATGTTAGACTGTCATATTAATTATACTGCATCCACAATCCTGTTGACTTCTGTTTACCTATGTCAATATATATACTTTGCAAAGCTGAAGTGAGCTTTGAAGCTAGAAATACAAAATATATCAAAGATAAGACACAAATGGTGTGTTCTGGTATAGATAGGGAGTGACTTTTCCATCCAACTGATTTAGAATGCTGTTTCTCAAACAAAAGATAAGTACAATACTCCATGGCACCAGAAAAGGAAGATAAAAAGCTGATAGCTACATTTTCATCTTGGGTGATGTATGAAGTGACTATGCTAACACCCTTTAATTCTTTACTGATTGTGTTCCATATTAGCATTTCCATATTTTTGCTGGGATTGATGTCAAGCTATAGTTACCAATATACACTTTTTAAATATTGTTAAAACATTAGCTTTTCCTTTGTCCTTTAGAATTTCTCTCATGTTCCAAGAATTGTTAAAAACCAATATTAATCATTCCAAGAATCCCAAGCTTACCCTTTACATTCAAATGTACGTTATATGTATTCTGCATGGAGATTGAACATCTACTAGCAGGGACTGTCAATTTACTCTAAAGTAAGGTTAAAGTGCATTTACTATAGTGAACTTTGGATCAGTCTCATAAAAATGTGCATGTTTCAGAAATATTTAGTTATCAAAAGCATATCTTTATGTTTGACTTGTGAATCCCTAGGCTAGGTCTACACTGCAATGCTATTTAGTGATACCAGAGTATCCCAAAATAGCTATCTTGTGTCTTCACAGCAAGCCCGTTATTTCAAAATATAATGGGCTCAGTATTCCAACATCCCTGTAAACCTCATTCCATGAAGAGTAAGGGATGTTTTGGAATAAAGGGTTATTTTGAAATTTGGTGCTGTGTAGACAGCGCCAAAATTACAAAGGGTATGTCTACACTACCCCGCTAGTTCGAACTAGCGGGGTAATGTATGCATACCGCACTTGCTAATGAAGCCCGGGATTTGAATTTCCCGGGCTTCATTAGCATAAGCGGGGAGCCGCCATTTTTAAATCCCCGCTGCTTCGAACCCCGTGTAGCGCGGCTACACGGGGCTCGAACTAGGTAGTTCGGACTAGGGTGCCTATTCCGAACTACCGTTACTCCTCGTGAAACGAGGAGTACCGGTAGTTCGGAATAGGACCCTAGTCCGAACTACCTAGTTCGAGCCCCGTGTAGCCGCGCTACACGGGGTTCGAAGCAGCGGGGATTTAAAAATGGCGGCTCCCCGCTTATGCTAATGAAGCCCGGGAAATTCAAATCCCGGGCTTCATTAGCAAGTGCGGTATGCATACATTACCCTCCTAGTTCGAACTAGGAGGGTAGTGTAGACATACCCAAAATCAGCTATTCCAAAATAACATTGACATAAGATACGCAATTTGCATAGCTCATGAGGTATGGTGCAGTGTAGATTTACCCTTATAGATGTCCAACACAGTGTGCCCTTCATCAGACTGGGCTCCATGAAATTTACCAGAACAGAGCTATTTGCAGTTGACTACTGAACCTCTCATTCCCTCGTCATGCAGTTCAATCTAAACATGCCATCAGTTTCAAACAAAAGAGCATTTTCAACATCCTGGGTATGTTTTCAAGACTAACAAGAAAAAAGAAGACAAATACTGATAATAATAATAAGAAAAAGAAGAAACAAGAACAAGGGCATATGGCTTTTTGATTATTCAAAGCACAAAAATGATGAATGTCTCTGACCTTATTAGGTGTATTAAATCCTTTTTATCCCTTTTGTAAAAGAAAACAATTTTTACAGCTGACTGAGTCTGATCCAGAACAATTCACAAGTCAAACATCAAGCTAAAAAAATAACAGAGCACTCACATAAAATTACATGATTTATGGAAACAGATATACTAGGAAGAAGTTTGTTCTTTGAGAGCCTAGTACAACAACAAATGCTTAACACCACCAACACAGTGGGTGTGGGAACTTCATGGGGCCAGCAGTGAAAAAGGAATTGTCCTGGGAGCAGTAAGCCAGAATTGTACCCATATTTCTGATGGGTTTGAGGACTGCAGCTCTTTGCATCCAGAAGAGTCATGTACTAGAATCAACTCATTCCACTTCTGAAGGGCTTGGAGTAGACACACTCCATGCAGATAAGAGTAGAAAGAAAGTAGATAAGGGGTCACAGTGGGAATGTCTACACAGCAAAGTTATTTTGAAATAACAGCCATTATTTCGAAATAACTTTACCAACGTCTACACAGCCAAACTGCTATTTCGAAATTAAACTGAAATAGTGGAGTGCTTATTTCGAAATTCGTAAACCTCATTCCACAAGGAATAGCTCCAATTTTGAAATTGCTATTTCAAAATAAGCGCTGTGTAGATGCTTATTTTGAAATAGGGGGCCTCCAGCCCTTCCCGGGGTGTCCTGGTGGCCACTCTGGGCATAACCAAGAAAACTCCTCTCCCTCCGACCGTCCCCAGACCTCTTAAAGGGGAAGACTCTGGTCACAGTGTCTGTGCCTGCTTCAAGCCTGCCATCTGTGAGCCAGCATTCACTGCACCTGACCCAGTGGCCCCAGCATGAGCCAAGCAGCCACTGGCAGTCAGCCCTCCGTTGCTCCCCAGGAGTAGTCTGCCAGCTCCCAGGAGCCTGCCAGGGGCCAGAAAATGTGCATTCCTGGTCCAGTGCGGAGGTCAGGGACCTTATTCAGGTTTGGGGGGAGGCCTTCAATGTCTATGATCTACAGGGAGGAAAGCAACCGTCTGCAGGCAGATGGCTGCCAGCCTGGCCACCAAGGGCCACATGCTAACCCAGAAGTAAGTTTGCATGAAAATATAGAAGCTGCAGCAGGTGTATGCCAGGGCCACAAGGGGCAGCTCCCAATCAGGGCAGACCCAGACCCAGACCCAGACCCAGACCCAGACCCAGACCCCTGCCCCTATTTTGATGCCGTGGACTGCATCCTGGGGGGGCAGGACAGCCTGTGCCCCTCATGTGGTCATTGACCCTGGGGCAGAGTTTGCTGCCTCCTGCTGCTCCAGCCCCTGCTGCCTCCCCAGCTATCACTCCTCCTCTCACTCCTTGTCCTCCTCCCGCTTCTTCTTCCCCACACCCTGAGGAATGCTGAGGCCCCTGCACCCACAGTGCTGGAAGACCGTTGGGCCGGTGAGACTCCCAACCCTGAGCTCTGAGCTTCTCCTCCCCTTTCTTCCCCTTGCCTCCCCCTGCCAGCTCCCTCCTCCCACCCTTCCTCCCCTCCTCTCCCACCTTCTTTCCCCAATCTCACCTCAATTTCACTCCCCCCCACCCCAGTTTTGTTCAATAAAGCGGCTTTGTTGTAATGAACATGTGTCTTTTATTGTACAGCAGGAAGGGGGGTTAGGGAGGGGTAAGTGGAAGGACGTGAGGGAGGAATGAGGCACAAGCCCCCAGTGGGGCACACCAGGGAGACTATTACTGCCTGCAGAATGTGCTGCCAGGCTCGCAGTAACACATCCAGGAGAATCACCAGAGTGCCCAGGGGATGCTCCAGCTCCATGCTGCAGTGCTATGATGTCCAGAGTGAGGGTAACCAGAGCATGCAGAGAAAAAAAAAGCTTTGCTGTCCGTCATTGAGGTAGGCAAGCAAGCAGAGAATCCTTAGAACTGGCTGTCTAGGAGGGGGCATCCCTTTAAGCATAGGTCTCAGATAGCCTTAGGCAGCAGCCACACAAGGTAACTCCTGACCTGATGCCTGGCCAGAACCGGTTTCAGATGGCCTTAAATGTGATGCAGAATCTGATCAGTGTGGACATGCTATTTCGGCCTTAAATGCAATTCAGTGTCCACTCAGTGTGGACGTGCTATTTCAATATAGCAAAACACTATTTCAAAATGCATTTTGTGTCTAGACGCTTTATTCTGAAATAAGATATTTTGAAATAACGCTGTACTGTAGACATACCCTAAGATAGTTCTGGAGAAAGGGGATACAGTGACATAGCACAGAGACATACATTACATTCAGCCAGAAAATGTGAGGGATGACTGTGTACATCTGTCAGATCAAGGTGTTTGTATATGGATATTGAATATGCAGGAATGGTTTGTACAGGTGTTGTGATAACACGTGGCGTGGTTGGGTGGAAAGTGACCAAGCTACGATAGTTGGTGTACCCCCTGTGGGTGGTTTCCTGTGTGGTTAGGCAATAAAATTAAGAGTTCCCAGAAGTATCAGGCTTTGCGTTTTGGTGTTGGCCTTGGGCTCATGTGATAGGGTGAGACCTTGTGGCCTTTACAGCCTGAACTCAGACACTGTTGTCCTCACAGGCTGAGGTCCCCATCCTGCTGCACCTCCTGTCCAACTTAGTGGTGGAAATATGCTAGGACTCAGAGAGCTGAGTTGGGTAGAGGGAGAGTAAACTGATGAAAGTCATATCAAAGTCCATGTCATATCAAAGGATTTTATGGTGAGAAACTCTGTAATCTTGGCACTAGTTATGGGTTATATGAAAAGGAACCTTGTATCTCCTGCACTGGAACAAATTAGATGGCTGATAGAGGAGAGTATGCTGGATAGCATCCCTTCCCTCTGTTAAGGTATAATAAAAGTTGCAGGCTGCTGCTTAATTTCATGTACAGATCTTTCCTCATTTGCTGTTTTGTCTCCATCATTTGGAAAATCAATGAAAAAGACAACGATTGACTTTTGTGGACACTGAAGAAAGCCCTAAATGTTTGTTTTTATGGAGTACTTAAGGTATACATTATCTGAATTCTAACATTAGTGAGGCAGGAATAATTTCAACATGTTTTAAAAGAAGAGCTTTGGAAAGTTTCATAGAAGCTAGGAGCTGGGATGAAGTGCGGCTTCATGGTCCAAAAATAAATTTTCTTTCCTTCCTATATAACCCATGCTTTTGTTGTTGTTCCTTTCAAACAGTAGGGCTACGTCTAGACTGGCATGGTTTTCCACAAATGCTTTTAATGGAAAAGTTTTTCTGTTAAAAGCATTTGCGGGAAAGAGCATCTAGATTGGCATGGACGCTTTTCCGCAAAAAGTGCTTTTGCGGAAAAGCGTCTGTGCCAATCTAGACGCGGTTTTGCACAAGAAAGCCCCGATCGCCATTTTTGCCATTGGGGCTTTTTTGCACAAAACAGTTTTTAGCTGTCTACACTGGCCCTCTTGCACAAAAACATTTCCAGAAAAGGGCTTTTGCCTGAACGGGAACATCAAAGCATTTGCGCAAGAAGCACTGATTTCGGACAATAGAACGTCAGTGCTTTTGCGGAAAAACTTGCCAATCTAGACGCAGCCTAGGAGTCAAGTATTTCTTTTCCAGAATAGTGGAGCAGCTGTCCACTGACTCCAGTTAGTCTGCAAAAGGAAAAATGTTCACAAACTATTAGAGCATGCTCAGTAGGGCATTTCCAAAGCCACACTTAAGTATATAGAGGAAAAAGGTACTAAACTCTTGAGTTAGTTCAGTCACCCAGAGGGAGAAAATCATGGAAGACAGGGGAGATTCCAGAAGACTGGAAAAGGGCAAATATTGTGCCCATCTATAAAAAGGGGAATAAGAACAACCCAGGAAACTACAGACCGGTCAGTTTAATGTCTGTCCCAGGGAAGATAATGGAGCAGGTAAATAAGGAAATCATATGCAAACACTTGGAAGGTAATAAAGTGATAGGGAATAGCCAGCATGGGTTTGTGAAGAATAAGTCATGCCAAACTAATCTGATAGCTTTCTTTGATAGGATAATGAGCCTTGTGGATAAGGGAGAAGTGGTGGATGTCATATACCTAGACTTTACTAAGGCATTTGATACGGTCTCGCATGATATTCTTATTAATAAACTAGGCAAATATAACTTAGATAGGGCCACGATAAGGTGGGTGCATAATTGGCTGGATAACCGTAGTCAGAGAGTTGTTGTTAACGGTGCTAAATCCTGCTGTAAAGGGATAACAAGTGGAGTTCCGCAAGGGTCTGTTTTGGGACCCGTACTGTTCAATATCTTCATCAATGATGTAGATATTGGGATAGAGAGTACACTTATTAAGTTTGCAGATGATACTAAACTGGGTGGGGTTGCAACTTCTTTGGAGGATAGGGGCATAATTCAAAATGACCTTAGCAAGTTAGAGAAATGGTCAGAGGTAAACAGGATGAGGTTTAATAAAGAGAAATGCAAAGTGCTCCACTTAGGAAGGAACAATCAGTTCCATACATACAAGATGGGAAGCGACTGTCTAGGAAGAAGCATGGCGGAAAGGGTCATAGTGGACCACAAGTTGAATATGAGTCAACAGTGTGATGCTGTTGCAAAAAAAGCAAATATGATTCTAGGTTGTATCAACAGGTGTGTTGTAAGCAAAACTCGTGAAGTCATTCTGCCGCTCTACTCTGCACTAGTTAGGCCTCAGCTGGAGTACTGTGTCCAGTTCTGGGCGCCACATTTCAAGAAAGATGTGGAGAAATTGGAAAGGGTACAGAGAAGAGCAACAAGAATGATTAAAGGTATGGAGAACATGACCTATGAAGCCAGGCTTCATGAACTGGGCTTGTTTAGTTTGGAAAAAAGAAGATTAAGGGGGGACATGATAGCAGTTTTCAAATATCTAAAAGGGTGTCACAAGGAGGAAGGAGAAAATTTGTTCCTCTTGGTTTCTGAGGACAGGACAAGGAGTAATGGGCTTAAAGTGCAGCAAGGGAGGTTTAGATTGGACATTAGGAAAAAATTCCTAACTGTCAGGGTGGTCAAATATTGGAATAAATTTCCAAGGGAGGTGGTGGAATCTCCCTCTCTGGAGATATTTAAGAACAGGTTAGATAGACATCTGTCAGGGATGATGTAGACGGAGCTTGATCCTGCCTTGAGGGCGGGGGGCTGGACTCGATGACCTCTCGAGGTCCCTTCCAGTCCTATGATTCTATGATTCTATACTATAGGGGAGGTGAAATTCTCTGTCCTGAGAGCTGATGCTCATAAGCCTTCTTTAATTAACTGCAGTTATGTGTTGGAGTCATACTTAATTAGTGATTTCACGTTAGGAACTGGTGTTGTAAGATGTTTGAGAACATTATATTATGTGTGTGTTTGTAATAGGGTTGCCAACTTTCTAATTGCACAAAATTGAATACCATTGTCTCTGCCCTGAGGCCTCGCCTCCTGCTCAATACAGTCCTCTTTCCTTGGTGGCTCGCTCTCCCCCACCCTCACTAACTCTCACTCAGCTGGGGTAGGGATTGTGGTACAGCAGAGGGTGAGGATTCTGACTGGGGTATGTGTAGATTACATGCCTCTGGCGACAGAGGCATGTAGATTAGGCCAACTAGCATAGGAAAATGAAGCGGCAATTTAAATAATCACTGCTTTATTTACATTTAAATGGCTGCCGCGCTGAGCCGATCAGCTGTTTGTCAGCTCAGCGTGGTAGTCTGGACAATCCACGGTCGACATCAAAGGCATTTGCCGACCTCCCAGGTAAACCTCATCCCAGGAGGCATACATGGGTGCAAACAGCCACTGAGCTTTATCAGCTTTAACTCATGCCTTGAGCTGGGAAACTACTAAGCATTAAACAAGTTTGACCTCAGTCTCAGGTCATAAGAATTATAAGAATGGAATTGAGCCGGGTACGTGCATACCCGGTAAACAACTATAATATAACTTGTATATGGAATCTGGTGCCCAGTGAGGGCAGGGACCAGGGACCTAGACCTCGCAGGGTGCCCCGGATCCCCCCCACCTGGAGCCACGTACACTGTGGCCTGGTGCGAGGTAAGGGGAATGGGACTCTCCACAGACTGAAAAGACATAAGCATTTCCAAGTGCCTGTTGCCTGCTTCTATGCATTGCTCTACCTATACTTATTGACATGTTACTTTGCAGTAGCTGTGTAATCATCTGACAGTATTAAGCCTGTAATAGTAGTGACATAGTGAGATTAATAAAACTCTCCCTAATCAACTCTGTCTGGAAGCAACCTGGCCCTGTGAATTGACAATAGGGAAGTGAGATGCTTTCACAGAGATTTTATTGCTGATGTAGAAAGTCCAGAGGCTCACTCCTGGAAAAGGGTGACTGAGGGTATGTCTACACTACCCCGCTAGTTCGAACTAGCGGGGTAATGTATGCATACCGCACTTGCTAATGAAGCCCGGGATTTGAATTTCCCGGGCTTCATTAGCATAAGCGGGGAGCCGCCATTTTTAAATCCCCACTGCTTCGAACCCCGTGCAGCGCGGCTACACGGGGCTCGAACTAGGTAGTTCGGACTAGGTGCCTATTCTGAACTACCGGTACACCTCGTTTCACGAGGAGTAACGGTAGTTCGGAATAGGCACCTAGTCCGAACTACCTAGTTCGAGCCCCGTGTAGCCGCGCTGCACGGGGTTCGAAGCAGCGGGGATTTAAAAATGGCGGCTCCCCGCTTATGCTAATGAAGCCTGGGAAATTCAAATCCCGGGCTTCATTAGCAAGCGCGGTATGCATACATTACCCCGCTAGTTCGAACTAGCGGGGTAGTGTAGACATACCCTGAGATAGCACCTCCTTGCTTGCTTCTGAGAGTACTTGTTCAGAACAAGCTGTAAGGTGGATAAGAAACACTTGACAGCCTGACAACCTGAAACTCTCTCCTGAGGCAGAAGGAGAAACAAGGAACTTGCGTCCAAAGTTCCTTAGCTGTGCCCTAAACAGAGAGAAAGCATCTGTGGTTAACATGATGGAAGGTTGAGTTGGAGCAAAGGGAATTGCATTGCTTACATTGGCAGGGTCCACTCACCAGTCCAGGGAAGACGGAACAATTGCAATACCGGAGGCATCATCTCAAATGGATGATAAGGGAAATAGCAGACAGACTTCAGTTACTTTTTCATGACAGATGAAATCTTTTATACTGAATCACCATGTGTTTAAGCTGTTATGTTTCCTATAAGTTTCAGGCAGTGTCTTACTGTTTTTCAGGGATAAATCTGGAATTATTTGCAGTGGTCAAATGCTGCAAGAATCCTGTGTGAGGAAAATAGCCTCTCACTGTTGTCAAGTGAGAACTGTTTCTATAACATTCATTTGTCTATATAGGGAAAATAACTTTGTATATGATAATCAATAGGCCAGAGAATGAAAGAGGAATTGGATCTTCTTGATGCCTTACTCTACTTGATGTTTGGTTGGTCTAATTGTTCAGGTGTGGCTTCACTTGACTCCTGACCACCTGAGATGTGCTGAAACCATGGTCTTTCACTTTGTGAATTAGTGGAGTAGGAGTAAGTTGATAATAGGCTAAAAGGAAGGACTATGAACTAATAACGAACACATGTCCGATGAACCTTAAACTACTCCTCAGTCCACTGAAGGTGAACAGCAAGCACTACATAAGTCAGAGGAGGTTGAGAAGATGAGGATGGACTGGTGGAGCCTGGGTTGGGGCCCACAGCAGGGGTATTGGAGGTGAGGAGGTGGGAATCTACATACATAACTACAGAGAAACGAGAATCCTGAATGTCAATGTTAGAAAGCCAGTAATTGTGAGTTAAGGAAAATATGATAGAAGCTGTGATAACCAAACCAAACTATCTTGTTACATTACTAAGTTTTGCAGGTCTAAAGTAGGTCTTCCTTTAGACTTTGGAATGACAAAATAATGTGAATGGAATTCCTTATCCCATATTGAATAAGCACTTCTTCTTTAACCTTCAACTGCCATAGAGACTGAACTTCTTGAATCAGTACAGCCTTGTGAGAGTGGCCCCTTAAAAGGGACACAGAAGTGGGAAAAGAAGTTAATTGCAAAGTATATCCTAATTCGGATATGCTTTGAAGTCACCAATCTTATGTAACACGGATCTAAGTCTTTTCAAAGAAGGATAATTTGATGAAAGAGGGGAAATAACAAAAGTCAAATAGACTTTTCTGAAGTGGAAGGATGCTTCAAGTTATCAGAAGGTGATCTCTTATATATGGAATATAGTGGATATATCTATGTAATGGTTAATTCAGTTAATAAAATTATTTCTCTGCTGTACTTGAGGGCAAAAAGTTTTCTTTTTGGAGCAGGTATATAAATGCCTAAAGGATACAGGCACTAGGTGGGTAAAAATAGACTGGCTTCTATTGGTGAAAGAGACAGGATTTCAATCTAAACCTTGTTTTCTAATATCTTGGAATCGACACAGTTCCAACAATATTGCAAACAATAAAGACTTCAGGGTCAGCCAGTAATCTTTAAGGAGTGAAGAGCTTCATCTATCCTTCCCAAAATCAAATTTGGACTAACAATGGGCAAGTCCTCTATTTTTTGTCACACTTCAACAGGTATGCCTGCTCCTTGCAGCCAATGGGCCTGATATAAAGTGATTGCTGTTGCCATTACTTGAGCCATTGAGTATTCCTCATTCGGTGCAGGTAGCAAAGAGGAATGTGCAAGTAGATAGCCTCCATTCATAACAGCTTTGACCATTTCTTCTACCTTACACAGTAATTTGTCTTGAAACTTGGATATTGCATCCCAGGTGGAATAATTTTATCTAGCTAACAAATCCTGACAGTTCACAATTCTAAACTGTAAGACTGAACAGAAATAAATCTCCTTCTCTGTCAACCAAGACCAGTTTCTTTTCTTCTGTTTGTGTATTTTGGGAGTAGATTTAATATGCCCTTCCCTCACTTTCTCAGGCACAGCCACCATGAAATTGGACATGAAGCTGGACATGAATATAAGTATGCATGTCCATGAGAAGGTACCTGATACCTCTTCCTCCTCCCCTCCTCCCACTCATTTGCTCCTCATTAATGGGTAAAAGAACCAACCTCGCAGGTTCTGTTATATGTGAAATATTTTCCAGTTGGAGGACTAGTTTGGAAAAGTACAATATGTGTCCCTAGGGAGATAGCAACCTTCTTAATCAGTTCCTGATACTTATTGTACTAATTTGAAGCCAGAAGTGATGACTGCAGTCTCTCCAGGGGATGTGGAGGAGGTGTTCAGAAGAGGCACAGAAGCGTCCATCAGCTATAGTTACTAATGAACCTCTTCAGCAAGGGAGTCAAAAGATGGAGGAATAACCTTCACAGTAGAGTGTCCTTACTGACAACAATACCGTGAGAACAATGGCATCTTGATGGAGTTTTCATAGTACAGTGACAGTGAATAGAAGCTTGAATCAGGAGACACTCCCCATAGGTTCAAAAAAACTTAGTGGTGCACCAGTTATGTAACCAAAGCCCAACAGTCTCTATTTGCTCTTGTAAAGCTCACGGTACGGGGATCTTGATCTGCGTGCAAAGGGAATGGAGTTATTTTGCCACTTCATAAATAGGGAACCAGCTCTGGCTATGTCTACACTGCCAGGTTTTTTTTTTGGAAAAAGTTACAGAAATTGCAAAGTGCAATTTGAAACTGCTTGGGTTTTTTTTTTTTTTTTTTTTTGAAGAGGCTTTTCTGACATTTGGCCCATCTACATGTGGCCAAATGTTGGAAAAATCTCATCTTTTGGAACATTCCTTATTCCTCATAAAATGAGGAATACAGGGATGCCGAAAGAACATGCCCGCTTCTTCGGAAACTGTTCTGAAAAAGAGGACATATTCCCTGGATACAGAAGGTATTCAGTATCCCGGAAAAACTCTGTAGTCTAGATATAACCTCTGAGTCAGAAGACAATTCAATATTTATGCCACACTGCTGTACTGGTTGGAGGAACCAGTAATTAAGATTAAATTTGGCAAGGAGTAGAAAGTATCATCAGTACCATACAACAATTTCCTGTAGAAGGCATTATGCTTTATTTTTTGTTGAACTGAAGCACCAGACAGTGCCAACAAAGAGAGTTGCCAGTGGTGTCTTGTGAATGGGTACATGACCTATCAAATATCTGACATTTTCCTCTGCTAATTGTTCAGTAAGAATTTTTTTTCCAAAACAGATAGCAGTTTGCAATCGCCACCATTACTGCAATGATACACCTATCAACTGATGTGTCTGCTTTCCATACTGATTCTAATTTCTAAGATGGACAATAGCCAAGGAAATGGGCAACCTGTATTTAAGAGCAAATAATATCTCATCTGTAATGATTACCATTTTAACATTGCCTGACCAATGTTATAGAAATGTAGTGACAACTATCTTGTTCAATTCTTAGGGCTCATCTAGACTATGCTAGAGTGTTGAAAGAGGATATGCAGTTCAGCGGGAATTTGCATATCTTCTTCAGATCTCATGTTCAAAAGCAGAGCTTTCGAAAGTGAAAGTAATTTAGATGCGGCTTTTTCAGTGAACTCCCCCCCCCCTTTGTTGAAAAGCCACTCTTCCTCAAAAAATGAGGTTTACACAGCTTTTTGACAAAGGGGATGTGGGTTCACCAAAAAAAGCCTAAACTACTAAACTACTAAACTACTATCACTTTCGAAAGCTCCATGGAATTTGCATATCCTCTTTCGACACTCTAGCATAGTCTAGATGAGCCCTTTGATAACTTTGTTTTGTTGTTGTTGTTTTGTTTTCACATGAAAACATTTACTACTTGGAAGTCTAAAATGATGTTAAAATCAATAATAATAATAATAATAAAAATTAAATCTGCTAAAATGTATTTGATTACAATTTTGTACAAACATATTTACAGCATAAGAATACGTTTAAAAATATCTAATTCCCCACTATGACAGTTTGTTAAAAACAAAAGCAGGTTAAAGATTATACTTTCTTTTTTAGATGATAGTCCAAAAATTCTATTAAATATGCATACTTTCTATATAATTAAAAAAATCAAATAATTAATTCATGCACACTTGCAGTAATGATATGGTTTCAGAACACTTATATTTAGAAAGCTGACAGGAAAAGGCATTTGATATCAAGATGAATATTAACAAGACTGTTTCTCGTGACTAATGTTGCTCACAGCCTGAATGAAAGGTTTTCTTTAATTAGTGCTTTAGGTTTTTAAATGTAGCAATCATGAAAGACATCATCAGTCTGACACCAGTAGAAACTGAAGTTGTTTGGTTGTCAGTAGTACAGAAACAATTGTGACTGTACCAGTACAAATTTTCCCACATTACTCTGCTAATGTGTCTCACCTCTGACCAGTAAGATCATGCCTGGGTTTTACTGGTTGTTCACCATGCCCATTTATGACTTACCCTCTCTCATGAGAGTGACAGTTAATGACAACCAAAATAATATTCTTTGGAGCTGAGCACATTTTCCCCCTGGGAACTAACTAAGACTGCAAGGCAGCTGTCAGAGGTTAATGACTTGCTGTCACACTACTTTCCTTGGACTGATCCAACTGGTGAGCTGGAAGTACATATGAAAATTTTTTATGAATGATTATGATGCTGCACTTTATATCAGTAAGTGATACACTGTAGAAAGACTGTGTTACATAAATACAATGAATTCAATTTTCATAACTGCAGAACCTGAGGTAGAAGTTTATCATTCACTTTCAACCAGTGAGAAATCGTTTTTGGAAAACCAAAATTGCTGATTTTAAACAGCTCTTAGTATACATTTTAGAAATGTGCTTGTAAAATACAAGCCAACTCCTTTAAAAAAAACCTTCTCAAAACTACTTCCTTCTCCCCCCCTCCCCGCAAAAAAACCCTCTTGCAAATCAGCTACCTACTTTTAAATGTTAACATTTCAGTAACATGCATCTATTGATTTTATAACCAATAAATAAAGCTATGTATAATCTTAGTTGAACACTTGAAGCAAATAATATTTCTCTGTATTTGTTAGGGTATGTCTACAGTACAGAGGAATATCAAAGCTGCTGTTGTCAATCTTCCAGGGTTCGAATTAGTGTTCTAGTTGGCAGCTAATTCAAAGTGAGAGGGGCACTCCTGCTTTCATGAGGAGAAAGGGAAGTCAAAGGAAGAGTGTTCTTCCTTCAACTTCTTGCAGTGTAGACAGAAACAAAAGCTCAGTTAAGCTACTTTGACTTTAGCTATGCAATTAACATAGCTGAGGTTGCATATCTTAATTCAACCTTGTCCTGTAACGTAGACATACCCTTACAATGCAACACTAAACTGAAATAAGATGTTTTAAAGTACTTCTCTGCCAGAAGATGGAGTTGGATGGTTGTATTGCTTCAATGACTATGGATTTATAACAGATTTATAATATCCTGCTGTATGAAAATAAGTTTGATGGGAGAAATCAGAGGTTTTATTAAATATTCCTATTATTATTATTGTGAGGGAATGAGCTATCTGTCCTTTTTGGGGCTCTCAAGAGACTTTTGGGATAAGCTGCCATAATGGTGACAACTTAAAGAAGGGGAAGGAGCAAGCTTTATATCATGACTGAACCCCCACCATCTCCTGGGACACTGGGATCCAATGTGGCATCATTGAAACTTTGTGAAATGTCCTCGTCAGGCCAGAGGGAGTGACAGATAACATTGCCAGTTCCAGCTAAATCCTTAATATCACATGGGATATGAAACTTTGTCTTGCATGCACATGTGCTTTCACCAGTGTATCCTTTTCCTTCTTTTCTTTTCTTTTTCCTATTCTTTTCCTTTAGCCCTCAGTTTAGTAAGAGTATGGCTCATGCCATCAAGACTATATATCTTTCAACTCCTGTGAGTCTGTTACCAGAAAGAGGCAGCTGAAAGCAGTGCTCTTAACAGCACCATGCTGGTACAAATTTGCAAGGTCTCTGATGACATACAGGAGCTTTTGCTATGCCTTTGTTTTTCCAACAGTTAAGTTGCAAGTGAGTCAAAATCAAAGTCAGAAGCTGCCTTTTCAATCTTTGGGTATGTCTAAACTGGGGATTTATATCGAAATAACTCCCCTTATCTCAAAATAAGGCAAGCAACCACATTAAGGATACATTTACACAGTGGCACTATTTCAGGATACTTCCAGTATCTCAAAATAACTAATCTGTGTCTTTTGAACAAGCCTGTTATTTTGAAATATAAAGGACTTGCTATTCCTATAAACATCATTCCATGAGGAGTAAGGAATATTTTGGAATAGCACTCTATTTTGAAATTTGCCACTATGTAGACAGTGCCAAATTTAAAAAAAAAGTATTTCAAAATTAACTCGAAATAAGCTACACAATTTGCATAACCCAAATTGCGTAGCTTATTTTGAGCTCTGGGTGCAGTATATATGCACCCTACCTGTTATTTTTAAATAATGGTGTTGTCATTTCAAAATAATAAATCCTGCTTGTGAAGAGGAATAAGATTATTTCAAAATAGTTATTTCAGGAGTTATTATTTCAAAATAACTTATTTCTAAATAACCTGGTAGTGTAGACATAGGGAAATGAAAGAATAACAAAGTCTATTTGTGTACTTGGCTTGCTTTGTCTTCTAGGAAATGGGTTTAGACTTGAATAATAGCCATAACTGTTTCAGCCTTAGACAAAGGTTTCTAACCATTAGAGGAGTGAGGTTCTGGAACGGCCTTCCAAGGGAAGTAGTAGGGGCAAAAGATCTATCTGGTTTCAAGATTAAACTAGATGGGTTTATGAAGGGGATGGTTTGATGAGATAACATGATCTTGGTAACTAATTGACCATTCATTATCAGTGGGAAATAGGTCAATGGAGGGATGATAGGAGTTACTATAGAGAACTTTCTGGTTGTATGGCTGATGAGTCTTGCCCATATGCTCAGGGTTTAGCTGATCGCCATATTTGGGGTCAGGAAGGAATTTTCTTCCAGGGTAGATTGACAGAGGCCCTGGAGGTTTTTCGCCTTCCTCTGTAGCATGGGGTAAAGATCACAGCTGGAGGATTCTCTGCATCTTGGGGTCTTCAAAATATTTGAAGGCTTCAATATCTGAGATATAGGTGAGAGGATTATTCTAGGAGGGGTGGGTGAGATTTTGTGGCCTGCACTGTGCAGGGGGTCAGACTAGATGATCATAATGGTTCC
Organism: Pelodiscus sinensis; assembly: GCF_052426305.1. NCBI lineage: Eukaryota > Metazoa > Chordata > Testudines > Trionychidae > Pelodiscus > Pelodiscus sinensis. Next base: position 50,182,402 of record NC_143054.1, read on the forward strand.
TTCTGACCTTAAAGTCTATGAGTCTATGAACCTATTGCAACTAATTTCACCTAATTCCCTAAAAGGGACAGTGTTTATAATCTATACAATTTATATGGGAGAAGAGGGAGCTTCCTTCTGGAATATCTCTTCAAGTAAAAATAAATCAAGCAAGGAATGTTAACATGAAAATCTCTCTAGTACTTTACATTTCAAATGTTTGAAACTTGTCTCTTCTTTTCTGTATGTTTTAACACAATGATGGATAACTGGAAGCTTGGTGGGCCATGAGACATTTTGCTGATGTCGACCGTCCACAGGCACTGCCTCCAGTGACCACGGTTCACCATTCCTGGACAATGGGATCTGCAGAAAGCAGCAACCAGCATGTCACTACAGCCCCTTCACTTGTAGGCACAGCAGCCACAACTCCCATACACAGGAATGTGCATGGCCACAGGAAGATGCAGGGTGGTGATGTTTGTGGGTAGTCAATGTCAGTAAAATATCCTGCAGCCTGCAATCTGATAAGCCTGATAGACTTCAGGTTTCCCACCACTGTTTTTGTTCTGGTACCAAGTGGGCTGAGGTCTCTGAATACCAAACCTTGATTAGCACTGAAAAAATGTAAAAAACAACAAATAGACTAGTAGCACATAAGGGTATGTCTACACTACAGCACTAATTCGAACTAACTTAATTCGAATTACTTAATTCGAACTAAGCTAATTCGAACTAGTGCATCTAGACTTAAAAATTAGTTCGAATTAGCGTTTTGCTAATTCGAACTAGCATGTCCAGACTGAGTGGACCCTGAACTGAGGATAAGGATGGCTGGAAGCAGTGCCGGCAGGGCATCAGATTAGGACTTAGAACGTGGAGCTGCTGCCTCAGGCTAGCCGAGGGCTGTGCTTAAAGGGACCCAACCCCCACCCCGAACAGACAGTTCTCATGGGTTCCCCGCTTGCAAAACAGTCCTGGCTTGGAGTGCCCTGACTGCACACACTCGGCACATCACAGCACTTGGCCATCAGCCCGGCTGCACTTGCCGCAGGATGCCATCTGGAGTGGGGGTCAATCAAGGGGCTTCAGGAGAGCTTCCACCCCGAAAAACCCACAGAGCCACCCCAGTCCTCCCCATCGGGGGCTCGTACCCCATTCCTCCCTCACCTCCTTCCACTTACTCCTCCCTAACCCCCCTTCCTGATGTACAAAAGAAAGGACATGTGTGTTCAAAAATAGAAACTCTCTTTATTGAACAGAACTTGGGGAAACTGGGAAAAGGAGGTGGGAGAGGGAAAGAGAGAGGGTGGGAGAGGGGAGGGCAGCTAAAATGATCAGAGGTTTGGAACAGGTCCCATATGAAGAGAGGCTAAAGAGACTGGGACTTCTCAGCTTAGAAAAGAGGAGACTGAGGAGGGATATGATAGAGGTCTATAAAAGCTTGAGTGGTGTGGAGAGGGTGCATAAAGAAAAGTTCTTCATTAGTTCCCATAATAGAAGGACTAGAGGACACCAAATGAAATGAATGGGGAGCAGGCTTCAAACTAATAACGGAAAGTTCTTCTTCACAAAGCAAATAGTCAACCTGTGGAACTCCTTGCTGCAGGAGGCTGTGAAGGCTAGAACTAGAACAGAGTTTAAAGAGAAGTTAGATAAAGTCATGGAGGTTGGGTCCATGGAGTGGTATTAGCCAGGGGGTAGAAATGGTGTCCCTGGCCTCTGTTTGTGGAAGGCTGGAGATGGATGGCACGAGACAAATGGCTTGGTCATTGTTTCGATCCATCCCCTCCAGGGTCCCTAGTGTTGGCCGCTGTCGGCAGACAGGCTACTGAGCAAGATGGACCTTTGGTCTGACCCAGTACGGCCATTCTAAGCTCAGGGCTCAGGGTCGGGGGTCTCAGTGGACCACCTTGATTCTCATGCCAACCTGCTCCTGGGTGGCCAGGCTGGCAGCTCTTCTGCCCTAGACGGCCACTTTCCTGTGCCTAGTGCGGAGGTCGTGGATGAGGTCCATGATGTCCGCACTAGACCAGCTAGGCGCCCGCCTCTTGCGGACCCGGGCAGGCTCCCGGGAAGAGGCGGAGGGCTGGATGGCATCAGGTGGCTGGCTCGTGCCATGCCAGGTGCAGGGTCTGCTGGCTGGGTGCTGGTAGGCTTGCGCCTGGCACGGGCACCGTAGCCAGTCCGTGCCCCTTTAAGGGCTTTGGGGCCGGGAGATGGGCAGATGGGTTTCCCTGGCCTCCCACTAGTTCGAATTAAGTGGCTACACAGCCCTTAATTCGAACTAGCTAATTCGAACTAGGTGTTAGTCCTCATAAAATGAGGTTTACCTAGTTCGAATTAAGCGCTCTGCTAGTTCGATTTAAGTTCAAACTAGCGGAGTGCTAGAGTAGTGCCTATCAAATTAATTCGAACTAACGTCTGTTAGTTCCGATTAACTTTGTAGTGTAGACATACCCTAAAAGACTAACAAAACATATAGATGGTATCATGAGATTTCGTGGGTGCAACCCACTTCTTCAGATGTTTAATTATGTGACCAGGGCATGTTAACAATGTTGATGTTTTGGGACCCATTTATTCCATCTAAATTAATACATGTGCAATTTGAAGAAGAAGGAGGGGCTCAGCTCCTGTATGCGTAGAAATAAACTTTTCCTTTGTCTTTGCCCTCCGAGAAGTTAATCATCACTTTTGATTACCTGATCACCCTCCTGCTTCACTTCCTGAGATAGACAGGGGTATTTTTGTGATTTGCCCCAGGGTTACACACTCATTTAGCTGTTGTTAAAAGAGCCACGTCTCCTGACTTTCAGTCCAAACTTTAACCAAAAATAAATATTTTTCCTTTGATGTTTTTAAAATAAGAACAACTCTTCCTTTTGTTAAATTGTCCTTTATTTCGACCATTACCAGAGTAATTTATTCAAAAATACTAACTTGAAATATTTGAAAGGGAAATCATTGTCTTTGCATGCTGAACAACAAATAGTCAAAGTGATAACCCTTAGAGACGGAAATGTATCTGCATACATTGTTCAATGAATACTTAGATAAAAAGGCTAAATAAATTTAAAAACATTCACAATCAATTATTTTATCAGCCAGATATGAAATATTGCCTTATTTCTGGAATCTGACCACCAATTGTTTTTGAGTAGCCTTCCAAAGAATAAACAAATGGTAATTATTTTCCAGTTCCTTGCCAGCCTGAGCTAGGTATGACCAGGTGTCCTAAATATAAAAGGCTCTGTGTTCTATTATTATCTCATCTATATCTCCAGCTGAAGCACTGAATTTTAAATAAATGAAAAAGAAATGCAAATGTCACATGGTGCAGAGTTCGAACTAGGGTGGTAGTGTAGACATACCCTCTGGCTACGTCTACATTGGCCCCTTTTCCAAAAGGGGCATGTTAATTTCACAGGTTGTAATAGGGAAATCCGCGTGGGATTTAAATATCCCCCGCGGCATTTAAATAAAAATGTCCGCCGCTTTTTTCCAGCTTTTAGAAAAGCTGGAAAAGAGCGTCTACACTGTCCCCGATCCTCCGGAAAAAAAGCCCTAAGGAATAAGATCCTCCGGAATAAGGAATAAGATCCTCCGGAAAAGGGCTTTTTTTCCGGAGGATCGGGGCCAGTGTAGATGCTCTTTTCCGGCTTTTATAAAAGCCGGAAAAAAGCGGCGGACATTTTTATTTAAATGCCGCGGGGGATATTTAAATCCCCCGCGGATTTCCCTATTACGACCTGTGAAATTAACATGCCCCTTTCGGAAAAGGGGCCAGTGTAGACGAGCCCTCTATGTTTAACTTTAAGCATGTGAATAGTTCCATTAAAGTGAATGGGACTTCTCACAGGCCAAAATTTAAACGTAAGTTTACATGCCTTTTATGGTGAGGCATTATCATATAAGGTTATCAGACATTTTGAAAATACATTGGTTTTTTATATCTGACTTAAGTACGCTGTATACACATTTTTAGGGTTTTTTACTGTACTCACAGGAAGGATCCTTCTGGTATTTTCTCAGCATTTATTTAGCAAAAATATACTCACCCTTAAGTTACTGAATAAATATAGTAAGATATACTTGAATTGAAACTAGTGATGGGTGAAATTCAAAAGGTTCACTGGCAGTTTTTCATTCAGATAAGTATCCAAGAGCATGGATACCTCTGAGTTGTCCTCAAATATGAAAATGTGACCTTGATTTTTTTCCCCCTTCCATTGAAGATTAATGGATGCAGGCAGTTTTAATTTTTTTCCTCTGAGAGACCAACACCTTTTGAAATGAAAGAGTCTTCCCATATACATATTGGAACTGTTCCCTTAAAAGAAATTGTTCAAACTTATATTTCTGTCAATTGAAGTAGAAGTGGAGCAATTTCCTGAAGCTGGCTATGAGTTTGTGTGTGTGTGTGTTTGTGCAGTAAAGGTAAATGCAGGTCAGTTCAAAATCTAATGGAACATTGTGCCAACAAGGGTTATGCTACTGGATGAGGATGTGTGTGGGAGACGAGTGGTTTGAGAGAGATGGAAAGTAAGGGGCTGCTTTTTCATCCATGTGGTTCATTAACATGTTTTCATTACATTTGGGGAGGGATTTGTGGCAGTAGCCTACATTTAGAATTTGGATATTTTGGGTATCTCTACACAGCACGTATGTCGAAAAACTGACATTATTTCGAAATAACATAGTGCACGTCTAAATAGCGAGACATTATTTCAAAATACTTTTGAGATGGAGGACTTCTTACTCTGACTTCTGTAACCCTCATTTCATGAGGAATAAGGGAAGTCAAAGGAAGAATGTTTTTTCTTCGACTTCTTGCTATGTAAACAGTGCCAAAAGTCGAATTAAGCTATTTCGACTTCAGCTATGCAATTGACGTTGCTGAAGTTATATATCTTAATTCGCCTTTTGTCCAGCAGTGTAGACGTGCCCTTTATGTCATAATAGCTTGTTCAACACAATAGGACAGTGTAGGATTTGAGATTAAGCAGGTACCTCTGGATCTTGAAACCAAACAGACCTATTTAAGCCTGATACAATTCAGGAATGTGATTTTATCTGATACTAAAATACCAGAGAAGCTAGTCACTGCATAGAGCTGCCATAACTATTTACCTCCAGTTTCAACCACAGTTAGGAGAACATGAATTCTATGACTCTAAACTGGAGACACAGTTTAGGTTTAAAGGCGGAAGAATACGCATTAGGAGATAAATATAGGAATCTTTAGTTTTCATAGCAAGTGGCGGCCAATGAGAATAAAGGCTAAAAGGGATAGCTCCCACACATAAAAATGAAACCTGTGATATGGCTTGTAGAGAAGTGATAGCCTCATGTATTTGTAGTATGAGGGAACATCTATACTGTGGAGCTATTTTGGGATACTGGAAGTATCCTGAAATAGCTATTCCATGTCTATTGAAGCAGCCCCTTATTTCAACATAACTTTTAAATAATGGGTGGCTTATTCCAATTTTCCAGTATCCCTTATTACATGATGGGTAAGGGACATTTTGGAATAGTGAGTTATTTTGAAATTTGGTACTGTGTAGACAGTGCCAAATTACAAAATAAGTTATTTAAAGTACACTCAAAATAAGCTATGCAATTTGAGTAGCACAAATTGCGTAGCTCATTTAGAAATAAGGATGTTGTGTAGACACACCCTGAGTTTTCCTTGTTATTCTCTACCCTGCTTGATAGATGAAGGGTAAAAGAAAAAAACCTGAGTCCTATAACTCAAATTGAACAGAACATACTGCAAGTTATTGGTAATATAGTAGGAATCTTTAATGTTGCAGTGGACCAAATCAAACATCAGTTGTATTTGTAAGGGGAGTACACAGTGTCCCTCCTCCCTTGTTAAGTTACTAAACTTGCAGCCTGATGTTTAAATTCATCTCCATGTTTGTCTTTTGTTCACCTTCTTATCCTGTTTACTTGCATATCCTGATCAAATAACTGATTGTCCTGTTCATGCAATTTGTTGATGTCAAGGATTTTTTCCTGTAAAAGCTGATGGCCCATAGATAGTAATACTTTGAAGCTAGTCCAGTACTAGTTTATGGTTGTATCTATGGTTTCATTCTAATAAGACTATTCTTTTTACTATTATTGCTTCTGTTATTCTTGTACAATTACAGCTTCTGCTGTGGGATTCTGTCAGGACAGGCATTCTGTCAAGCTGCTCCTAGACACTGTTTTGGTCAATATAACAATAACATAGTTTTAGATGTACCCTTTGTACTTCTTTCATGAAAGCACCATAAGTACTTGATTTGAGGTCCTAGATTCTAGCTTGTAAGGTCAGAATGACCCTAACAATTGGGACCATGTGATTGTCTGTTATCTGCAGGCACTACACTACTGAATCATCAGACTGATGATTTCTAGAGGTATTTTTCTTCTTATTTCACTCTTACATACAGTTGAAACACTGAACCTAATAAAACAGAAGTCATGGACAGTTAAAACTAAGGCTGAATTATCCATGACTGGATTCGGATAGCCTTACTTAGGGGTATGTGGGTTCATTAGCAGGTGGTTAGAAACACCCTGCTATTTGCATATTATTAACGTGGGAGGGGTAACCGATATATATAAGGGAACACAGTATGAAAAGCATTGAAAACTGCTGCCATTTCTTTTGCTGTAAGGTGTGAGTCGTACAAGAAATATGTGCTTATGTGAGCATTACAATTAACTTGGTTTTCCTCATAAACCTCATATTGGAAACTGTACAATAACTCAATGTTTCATGTACATTTCTGCTTTACAATTACTGTTACATCATAGGAAACAAAATGAATGTCTTACCTGTAAAGTCTTTGTTACATTTACAAAGAAAAGTATTTGGAGTAACATTGCTGCAGTTGCCATTCAAACAGACATGGGGCTGGCACTGTCCAATTATTTCTGAACAGTTTTTACCTATTGAGATGATAGTACAATAGTAAGATAGTTTTTTGTAAAGAGACAACTATATACTGAAATTTAAACACACACACACACACAAAATTTAAACATATCCACCTGCCCCTATTTTAATAGAATATTAAATTTTCAAATTTGAGCCCAAATAGTTTCCAACTTCCATACATCACTGTGAAGACAAATTATCCAAGGCCTTTTCTAACCTTACTGGGGAACTGGTGTTGCAGGGATTGATCTCCTGGGGGATCAATTTAGAGAAGATCAGGAAGAGTTAGGGGAATTAGTGGGAAAGTGGAGACATTGTGGTGTAGTGGTCAATTGTGGAAAAACTTTGTATGAGTTAGTTTAGGAGTGGTGAGGCCTGCATTCCTTCCCCCCTTTCCCTTTCCCCTATATCTGATGAGCCAAAAGCAAGTCTTTGGGAACATACGCCACTTAAGATAAGCATTGTTGCCAGCATAGCAAGTAAAAGTATAAGATAAGGTTAAAGGACAAGAATGCATAAACAACTCTGTTTACAAGAAGAACAAGAAGAACCAGATCAGAACCAGATCAGTAACTAACAGCTAAGCTCTACATCAGCACTAATAAGTAAGCCCTGGAAATTTCCAAACTGCCAAACAGGGCAGGAAAACTGTATTTAAGGCTGCCTCGGCGCCTAGCAAATTGGACTTCACTGATGGGCTGTAGATGCCAGTGCCTCAGAAACTGAGACAACCTCCCACTTTGTCCGCAGTCTACCCAGGGTCCCAGGCTTGCAGAAGGGATGTAAGATATGCCGCTTCTTTGTTATATTGTTCTTCCATCTATGGGACACAGCTGTTAGCTGTGAAGAAATAAATTTCTTGTGCTTGACAGATACCTGTGTGGCGTCCTTTGTACTTTGGGAACCCAGTGTCGGACCTTAAACTTACTTTGGCAGACTACATGTGGTAACTTAAAATAAGGTACATTGACTCTAGCTACACTATGCCTATAACTGGAGTTGCATACTTTAGTTTGAAATTCCCCTTAAGGACCTAGTCTGACAAAGTTATAATCAACTGAGAACAGTTTTAATAGGAAGTATTGGGCAATGTTAATTGTATTCATTGGTACCAGACGCAAAAGTATTAAGACACAGACATATAATTGATTCAGAGCTATTGTTAACCCTTTAATTTAATATATATTATTTGTTTCTTAGTTATTTGTTCATAGATAGTTTACTTCTTAGAAACTGCAAATACTAGAAACTACTGGAATGTGGAATCACTTTTTGAATGAATTTAGCTTAACATGAAACTCACTGGAAATTACTGCACTAGTCATAAATTGCTTGTACTTTACAGCATATGAGTCTAAATAGCATATAATTATGCTTGTCACTTGAATTGTCACTATGATATTATTCATACTTGAGCAAATATTCTGTTTTGTTAACATTATGGGAGACATTTCCTCCTATTTGCACCTGTGTAAGCACAGCCATAATATCTGATGTTTTAATCTTTGTGCTCCTCCTTTCCATACAGTTTATTTAATATTAGAATTAAACTGGCAATATAAATTGATGGTAGGATCTAAATGCCTAACATGTTAAGCATACCTAACAGTATATTCAAATAATGCTTTAATGAATTTCCATTGGGAATCCTTATCTACATTAATCGAAGTTAAATCTGGTCCTTACAGTTGGATAATTTTCAAGGCATCCTATGCAATTAGCCTTATACTTATTAGAGATCAAACCAGCATCTTCCAAAAGGAACAGGCATGCCCGGTGTGTTTTGTGTTTTCACACCATTTTTTACTAAACTTTGGAAAATATGTATTAAACCTTTTCTTAACATTGTCACTCTTTGTAAATGGACGCATTCTCTTATTTGTGAATGCATTTGCTTCTAGAACTATTGCATGGGGATAATATAACCATAAAACTGATCAATGGCCAACCTAGCCCAAATATTCAAGTTCATAGTCTATGATCATATCTTTCACTCATTTGGGTCAGCTGTGGTTTTTTTTGGCACACCATTGTGTTTGGGAGTGTTGAGGAACCATAACACTAACAGGGGTTCAACAGTCTTTCTGGAAGTCCCAGATAGCAAACAAAAACAGTTAACAATACCCTTTCGTTGAGAGCACCTAAATTCTCTCTGTACAACCAGTACATTCTGTTGGCTGATATACAGGAAGAGAACCACAGCCTTGCCTCATTCCTGCCCTTTCTTTTCCACGTCAGAGTACAGTATAATTTGTCCCCCAATGAAAATATAAATGGAGGAAACATAATTTCAGGGATTCTGATTCCAAACTCATTTTTATCATCATCAAGTTTTTGGATCAAGCCTTCAGGATACGGTTTGCAATACTTCCTGACACTGAGACAAACTATGCAAAGAGTGGGAAAGTGCTAATTTCACCTTGCCTCAGAAATATTAATCAGGATAAGTAAGGCAGAATGTGATCCTAAATTATTGTGCAAATTTATGATTAAACATTATTTCAAGTGTATTTTAATCATGTCAGTAGGCCATCAGAAGCACACTTACACAGAGCAAATTATTTATTCAGTTTACTTTTTTACATTTCTTTCTTTTTTTTAATTTACAGAAGAACATTAGTTCTTCTACAAATAGTATAAATCTATTTAGGGGAAAAAGGAATATTACCTGCAAATTGTGAGTGACAGACACATTTGTAGGAATCTCCAATAAGTCCTTCTCTTGTGTCAATACAGGCGGCATTGTTGCGACAGGGTTTACTGGAGCATGCGTCGAACTCCTGACAGAATCTCCCCAAATACTGTTGAGAACAGCGGCAGTTATATGCCTCTTCCCATATATTGCTTAAGCATCTGCCATGTCTGGAGCAAAAAGGTGCATTTGAAGATTGTTGGCAAAACTGCTGCTTTACTGTTACATTAAGCCGAAGGCCCAGGTTGCATAACAGTGGTCCTTTGGTCTGAATTTCTGCAAAATAATGAGTTCCAGCTTTGAGCCACTGAAGATCAACTTGGTGCATCCCTCTTAACCTGCTACCAAAAATCAACTGCTCTTGAAGAAAGCCTTTTGTAGGGCACCTAATAAATTCTTCCAGGGAAACATACCCCAAATTTATCCTATGTAACTCAAAAGTTTCCTCTGAAGATATGAACAGACTATCACCCAACTGAAGCTGCAATGGGCATATTTGAGGGACATTCAAAGCCTTCTGTTCTAGCATATTCCTTTCGTTATTGGTATTTATATTCCAGCACTCTGTGTAGAAGTTTGAACATATATTGTTCATCAGAGTCCATTTCACAATGTGTTGTTCTGGTTGTGTGTGCCATTCCACACTCATTGGCCTTTCACATATCTTCTGTCCATTTGCAGGGTATGTTTGAAGATATACCATTACAAGAATGATTGATTTTACAGTCATTTTTTTCAGCTGGCAAATTTGAATTCTTTCACAATTGCATAGGCATTGAATAAAGTTTCGGAAGTTTGAGTCTCTTATTCACTGGGAGGTGTCTGCATTTTCTTGATTGTTGTAAAAATAACCTTTAGGAATACGAAATAGAGAAAGAATATAATATCTGTTTTCAGAGAAAGTATAGCAAAATATCACTGTACCCAGTAAGCAATTGATACATTCAGTACTACAGGTTGGATCTCCCAGATCGAACAGCCTCAGGACCTGATTGGTCCTCCATGAGGGATTTTTGCACAGACCAGCGGAAGTAATTTTTGGCCCACCTATTACCAGCCCTGTATACTCTGCCCCCCTCACCTCTTGCCCTGGGCTTCCTGACTCTCCCCACAGCCCAGCTGAGACTCATACGAGCTCATAGACTCCCTCTCCTCACCTGCTGAGCCATGTGCCAACTCCCATCTCCTTCAGTGGGCCCCTCGTCACCCCACCCTGCATAGTACTGAGTTCCTGACCCTCCACTGCTGCAGTGCACTGGGACTCTCTGATCCTGGAACATCCATGGCCCAGAAGGGCCATGGATGTTGCTGGAGTAGAGAGTTGTAGTTTATAGAGGTGCGACCTATAGAGGTATATGCATTCATAATGGGACAATTTGGTCTTAGGACCTATATATATATGTGTGTGTGTGTGTGCGTGTGTGTGTGTGTGTGTGAGAGAGAGAGAGAGAGAGAGATGTGGTACAAAGAGATTAAATGATTAGAAGGTGATCCACATATTCTATGTAAAATCAGTCTCCACTTTAAACCATAAAACAATGTAAGGATCTTGTATACATTTTCTAAAATACTCTAAAATGTTGCAGGTCTAAATTACAACCTCATATTAGCAGTGCACATGACAAGGTGCTTCACTCTTAGCATGACTCTCCCTTTTCATTAAGGCTATTAAGCAGGTCTCAAACTTTCAGCAAGATCTTACAGCTCATTGAAATAAATGACACAAATATATGGTTAAGGGTTTTCCTGAACTGAGGCTAAAACCACCACATATATAGAGTAGGTAGTGGGCTTTGTTCCAGCCCTCCACAATCAAATCAACTTCAAACGCAGTAAAATGATGTGATGCACATTTTTAAATTGCCACAAACTTTTAGTATGTGTTAGCACAGTGGTTCTCAAACTTTTTGGGCTCCGGAGCCCCAGCAGTCTACCAATTGTATGTGTTGTACTTATGTGGAGCCCCAACAGTCCACTGATTGTATGTGTTGTACTTATGCGGAGCCCAAGCTGTCCACTGATTGTGTGTGTTGTAGCTATCGATCTTTCCAGTTTGTCAACCTCATGGAGCCCCTGGAGATATCTCGCGGAGCCTTGGGGCTCCAAGGAGCACAGTTTGAGAAACACTGTGTTAGCAGGTTAATTTGTATTTTAAAAAGTTTTTTTTCCTTTTGGTGTTTTACTTCCCCAGTAAATTTCTTTCAGACTCTGAAATAGTTGCATTCAGTGGAAATGTATGGTAAATTAGAGGCCATGTTTTACAGAAAAAGTATTTTAATAAAAAGAAATATTAACATTTCCATTTTGTCATTTGCAATCATTGCCTTTCATTTTTACTGCACGGAGAATGACAAACAGTTCCTTATGCTTTTGTTGGTATATATTTCAATGGATGAAGTATTCCATCTAAAACATTATGTAAAAGGAATATTAAGGTTGCGAAGTATAGCACATAAAAGTTAAGAAATGTTAGAAGTAAGATTCCTGTGCTGTTCTAATTTAGCTGCCTATGCATTGCTTCAAGATATCGTCTTGAATTATATGATCATATACTGTTGGGCTGTGTCTACATTGGCACCCTTTTCAGGAAAAGGGATGCTAATGAGACCAGTCAGAATTGCAAATGCTGCGGGGGATTTGAATATCCCCCACGGCATTTGCATGAACATGTCTGCCGCTTTTTTCCAGCTTGGGGCTTTGCCGGAGAAAAGTGCCAGTCTAGACGGGATCTTTTGGAAAATAAAGCCTTTTCCAGAAGATCCCTTATTCCTGATTTTAAGAGGATTAAGGGATCTTCCGGAAAAGGCTTTATTTTCTGAAAGATCCCATCTAGACTGGCGCTTTTCTCCGGCAAAGCCCCGAGCCGGAAAAAAGCGGCAGACATGTTCATGCAAATGCCGTGGGGGATATTTAAATCCCCTGTAGCATTTGCAATTCCGACTGGTCTCATTAGCATCCCTTTTCCTGAAAAGGGTGCCAATGTAGACACAGCCTTATTGCTTTTTTTCCTCACAGGAATCTTGCCTTAGTACACAAGATGAACCTACTCTGGGGATGAATCTGAGTTGCGTATTGAAGGAAACTTGTCTGTAGGACTCCAGCCTCTGAATTTAGGTGTATAATTGTACATGCTAACTATTGGTTCCTTGTCCAAATCTCAGTCTCCTGCATATCCAATCTTGCTCCCAAGGCTCTTTATCCCGGAATGCCTCTCAGACTCCTTGTCCAGCCACTCCTTATCTCCCAGTCACTAAGGGTATGTCTACACTACAGCGCTAATTCGAATTTAGTTCGAATTAGTTAATTCGAACTAAGCTAATTTGAACTAACGCATCCAGACTAAAAAATTAGTTCGAATTAGCGTTTTGCTAATTCGAACTAGCATGTCTACATTAAGTGGACCCTGAACCGGGGTTAAGGATGACCGGAAGAAGTGCCGGCAGGGCATCAGATGAGGACTTAGAGCGTGGAGCTGCTGTCTCAGGCTTGCCGAGGGCTTTGCTTAAAGGGATCCGACCCCCACCCTGGACAGACAGTTCTCATGGGTGCCCGACTTGCAAAGCAGTCCTGGCTTGGATTGCCCAGAGAACCCACACTGGGCACATCACAGCACTCGTCCATCAGACCGGCTGCACTTGCCGCAGGCTGCCATCTGGAGAGGGGACAATTGGGGGGCTGCAAGAGAGGTTCCACCCCGAGAAGCCCGCAGAGCCACCCCAGTCCTCCCCATCGGGGGCTCATACCCCATTCCTCCCTCACCTCCTTCCACTTACCCCTCCCTAGCCCCCCTTCCTGATATTCAAAATAAAGGACAATTGTGTTCAAAAATAGAATCTCTCTTTATTGAACAATTACAAAGGCTTTCTTCAAATACTGGAGATGTTATAAGAATAATTTATAATGATACTTTTTAGGCAACTCAAACATAGGCGTCACTACCAGTTCCCCTTGTATTACTCTCTAGTTTTCAAAAGGGATGACAGTCAACAACTTTGCTACTGTGCAAAATAAATATGAAATGTCACATTAGCATTTTGCACAGGGGGTAATTAACTACACAAGATGCAAGGCAGAGGACAGTCAATCCCAAGCTCTTTTAACGGTTGTAGCATATTCATAAGACAATTGGATGAGACTGATGAACACAGTTACAGATGATGGTAAAGGGCACTGATATGCTTTGAGACTTTATGGAATGGTTGCTTCTGTTACATTTCTTTAATCAGTGTGCCTTATTAATGGTACCTGGAGGGAGGAAACAGTATATTTAACTTTGGCATAGATCAGAGCTCAGTTTACCACATCATACTAACTTTGCTTTCATCATTTAAAGTAAAAATTAAGTTATGTACTTATTTCAATATATCCGCTACAAAATTCTTAAAGTCACTATTTAATAGTGAAAATTCTTAAAAGATTTATACATGCATGCAATGAAAACCAATATGGGCAGCTCAAAAATTACAAGAATCTAAATAAAAATGAGAACATTAAGGCTACATTTACACTACAACAAAAAGTAGACTTAAGCTATGCAACTCCAGCTATGAGCATAATGTAGCTAGAGTTGATGTACCTTAAGTTATCATGGACTCTACTGTTGGGGTCAATGGAAGAAACTTTTCTGTTGAGTTTCCTTACTCTTCTCATCTGAAGTAGAGAAATAGGGTTGATGGGAGAGTGATCTACAGTCAATTTGGAGGATCTTAACTAGACCCACTAAATCGACCACCTATGATCGATCTCAGAGCAGTAATACAGGCTGTAGTGTAAGGAAGAAGAAAACTTTACATTAATTACTTAACATGCACAATGTTGGGATAAATATGTGGGTCCCAAATCAAGTGAGTTTTATTCTCATAACTAATCACAGGGTCTGCTGCTGAATTCTCTCATAAATGCTTTTCTGCCATTTATGATAATATATTTCCTCTGTAGTCCAAATAGTATCACCTATCCTGGCTGATTTTATTATTCCCTTTGGAAACACAGTGTATTATTAAACAATACTCAGGAATGCACCTTAGATTTGCCTTCTATTTCTTATTTTACTTTATCTTTCATGTTAAACATGCAAGTGATCTAAAAACAGTTTGTTGTACTTAATGTAAATAAGTTGTGATTTATTAATAAGATACCGTGTCTTTCAAACTCCTAGAAAAAAAATCACATGTGTAGTTTTCTCTGATTTCACCTGCAATACAAATGTATAAGGATTATATTTCAGCCTGTACATTTGCACTTAGGCCAAAAATGGCAACTATTAAAAATATTATTTTCTTTACCTTGTGTATAAGAACCATGTGAAGATAATTTAATATTTGCTTATTTCTTACTTACTATCCTGTCATATTTTTAACTCAACAGATTTTAAGTAGCATATACATATTTCTCTTGTAGCCCGGAGAAATGTTTTGATATAAGTTAGACTAATTAAGAATGAGTATTGATCTTGGCATTTGTAACAAATTAATTTATATTATAAATGTTCAAAATACTAGAATAGCTACATAGCCCATCACAAAACTGATCAGATATTCATTTACAATCTGAGTCTAAGACCACTGAAAGCCATGGGAATCTTCCATTGACTTGAATGGGCTTTGAATCAGGGCTGCAATGAATTAAAGAGAAACATAAATCCAAAAGTAAAGAATGATGAAAGCAGCATAGCTCTTGGCACTATATTACAGAGATATCAGTTACTGAGTTTTGGCAACGAGTTTTCAGTTGACTATAATGTTGTTTGAGTGTACAAATTCCCGATAAAAATCTATTTATTAGTGAGGAAAGAATTTGTAGTAAATCCTAGCTCCTCATCTAATCATCACAAAGTTTGTTTCATAGATACTACAAAAAAATACTTAATCTTTAATATGAGTTATCTCCATGTTGTTATAGGTAAAAGCAAATAATATTTTAAATGTTGGTTAAAATTTGACAGTGTGAAAAATAACACTTGTACATAAATCAATAATTTTAATTTTTGTTTTAATTTCTGTTTTTCTAAATTTTTGTCTACTAATCCACACATCTCAATAATTGTTAAAACTAGTAAACTCTGAAAATATATTTTTAATTTGTTTAAAAAAGTCTGACTATCTGACAAACCACTGTTCCTACTGAGATTTTTTTAAATTCATTGTCTAGATGCTAGTAAAAGAAACATTTTTTTCTCTGGGTAAAGAAGCAAATTTAACTTTTATTTTTATTTTATTTTTTGTCTAAAAGAGATGGAAGATCCTGATTTAGCATGTGACTATTATTTAAGCATGTGAGTAGTCCCATGGAAATAATTCAGGTTGAAAACAGAGATTACTTGTGTAATTAGACGTGTTTAAATATCTTCTCGGTTAAGGGCCAAAGACTATGTCTTTTTAAGATGCTCCTTTAAATTTAATATCTGAAATTTGGATGATCCCTCTCAGTTTGTTCCACAGATATTTGTAGTTGTTAAATCTGAGGTGAAATACCATCACATTTTGTACTATTTTTTTAATTAACTTCCATATTGTATTTAATGTAACTCTGCCCAATCAGAGCTATATAAACAAAGACCAACAGCAAAGGAGGATAGTCTTCTGAAGAGCAAAGGCATTTTTTGCCAAATCCAGTCACTACATATATAATACATTAGTTTTGTTTTCCAGTCAATGGAACATCTAACATGGTTTCTTGTTTCTTGACATTCTATTAGCCAATGAAGCATTTTGCTTTTGGAGTTGACATATGAAATAGAATGTAATTTTTATATTAAAAATTGAAAAGCATATCCTTATCACAAATATAGTACAGGATGACTTGGATGAACTAGCATATATCTTAAAACTGAGCAATGAAAAAATATTAGAAGCCATAAGTATTACTGTAAATTATAATGGTATTTAGTGTAAATTGTAAGGCATTTCAGGCCCACTTTGTGAAATGCATTATATTAAACTTTAAGAAATATAATGAGGCATGAGACCAAAGGCTCAATGTCTTTTACCACCCTGAAAATGTAATAGTTGCCTGGAATATATTGTCTAGACTCTAGAGTATTTTATTGCTACCTTGAAATGCAATTTATGTATAAAAGTTTAGCAGTCACATCCATGCATTTATGGAAGCAAATTCCATTTATGTTTGAATCAGAAAACTATTACATTACATATATTAAACTCATTTTATTTTAAAAATCCTCTACCTTTAATTATTAGAAAAAATAAAACACATAATCTATATGATTTTTAAAATAAAGATTAAACAACTCTGTTCCCTCCCCTGCAAAGATCTATTGCTTCCATAAAAGAGCAAACAACATATGCAGCATCTAAAGCACAGAACATTAAAATATATTTAGACTTCCATCATGATTAGGGATGAATGTACACACACACACACACACACATTCTTTTTTCTTTTTTAATGAAAATTGAGTACCTGTGGAAGTTGATGACCACGAAGACTCCCCTGTTTTCTCACAAAACCTGGAAAGGGCTTGCAATAGGAAGAGCAACTACATGTATTACCAGTATTTGCTACACAGTGGCATCTGACACAATAGTTATTTATTTTTCTCAGTGAATAAAAGTACTGTTGTATTTTTGCCACTGTTTTTAATGGTTATGGCTCTACAGAATGGACAGAAACAATTCAAGTATCTTCACATAGTTCTCCTCATGTGCTCCAAACAACCCTGCTCTAGAAAGACAATCTCTAAAGGAGGATGTTAATTCAGTTTCCATACCCAACTGTATTTTGCCTTCCTACTGGGAGTATCAAAAAGTGTGACAATAATGTCAGTTGTGATAGTGGTTTCATTTATTTCCTAATTTTTTAGATATGCTCATCATATTTCTTGGTGCAATTCCTGAAAATAGAGGAACAAGTGAATATTATATATAGGGGACTTAACTGGAGTATAAACCCACTTCTTTCATTCTTAGCTCTGAAGCCTGAATAAACAGGCTGATGTACAAACAACCCAGACTTTTAGATCATTACCAGTTCTTTGAATTGCTCCCCTAACTTGAACTAGAGCTGCATGCAGGAAATGTATCTCATCTATGGAATAGCAACTTGAATAGCAACTTGAAGCACACAGATCAAGCAGATGGTCATCCACAAATGCTGTAATCTGAAACAACAAACTGCTCTGCCTTGAAGTGAAACCATAAACAGAAACACATGTCTTTAATATCGGTTTAACTTAATCTGGGAAGATACAAACTAAACTGCTTTAATCATGGTTTTAGGGTTACTCTTTTTTTTTTTTGGCTTTATAGTTCTTGTATTTATAGCAGGGGTAGTCCTTGAAAATAAGACATTAGTGCTTTTGACACATTTATCCCAGCATTAGTTTCACTTTTCTTTCCTTAAATTACTGATAGATTCAATAATAGTGACATCTTAACATCGATTTTTTTATTTGGGATTTCTTTTAAAAAAGTATACAACCACTTATGCATGTTAATAAGTAAAATAATGCCTCAAGTCAAAACCAAAGTATTTGGGGAAAATTCTCCAAGGGGATGTAAACTATACTGCAAAATCAAAGTAAGAGCATTTTTCATTTACATCTTTATCTTATAGGCATTTTATTCTTTACAAAATCTAAACACTTAATCTTGTAAAACTGCTCATGATAATTCTAGAGACGTCCAATTAAAATAGAACTCATTTTAAAAGTACTGACAAAATACGGAAGCATTCACTTCATATAATTGGAAAAAAGCCAGTCCTTGCCTATTGACAGCTCCCCAACCAGAAGCAATTACTTACCAGCAGCCACACATCACCCCACAGAAACACTTACACAGGAACCTCTCCCTGTAACAAACCTTGTTGACAAGTCTGTCCACATATCTACACAAGTGACACCGTCACAGGACCTAACCACATAAGCTACAACATCAAGGGCTCATCTACCTGCACATCCACTAATATAGTATATGCCATCAAGTGCCAGCAATACCCCTCTGACATGTATATTGGCCAGTCTCTGCACCAAAAGTTAAATGGACACAAATCAGAAATGGTAACACACATAAACCTAAAGGAGAACACTTTAACTTCCGGGGCATTCAGTAATGGATTTGAAAATAGCCATCTTTCTACAAAATAATTTCAAAAACCAGTTACAAAGGGAGATATCTGAACTGAAATTCATTTACAAATTCAACACTATTAATTTAGGATTGAATAAGGATCTCAACTAGTTAATGCATTGTAAAGGCAATTTTTCTTCTCTGAATATGAACATCTCCAGACCAAAAGCTGTGAATGACCCATTTCCATCCTGACTTGATTAGCTTAATTAACACAAAGCAACTTCTTCCTTATATATACTCCTACTTCTGTAACTTTAACTCCAATTCATCTGATAAAGTGGATTTTACCCACAAAAGCTTATGCCCTAAATATTCTGTTAGTCTCTGAAGTGCCACTATACCATTATGTATGTGATATATCATGTATGTGAGGCTGGATAGTTTTTTAGATGCGTAATAAAAGGTTTTACCCAGAAGATGTTCAAACTAAATTGTGTCCTCATTTCTTGTATAATAAGTTTCAGATCAGAAAAGACTTGGGTAATACTGTATCTGCCTATGATTATAGGACTGTCTAATATAGATGCAGTAGGAGAGGAAATTATATTATTATTATTAAGAAATTAATATAACACCAGGTCTTATGAATTAATATAACACCAGGTCTTATGAATGGCAAAGGTTGATCTCTAAACCCCAATGTGCTATACGAATGCAGGCACAAGGCATTCTGATTCTAAAAAACTGGCTTTTGTATTCTCATCACAGGTTTCTTGAAAACCATTTTAAATGTCCTTTCTTTATCTTTCTCTCTCCTCCTTCCCCATATAGCTTTTAATAGCCTTTGTGAATGTGGCTTCTCAGCAATATGTTTCCAGTATACTCACAGACTTGCCTTTGCCACAGTTTTACCTACATCCTGTCCCAGTATTGTCTTTTCCCTGAACTATCTTTATTCTAGCCAACAGAAAGTGATGCAGGTGGTCACATGCAATTTGCTGGAGTCTACAAACATAGTTATCCATTGTTGAAATATATATTAGTCATCAATTGTTCACACTGGCTTCATCTACACTGCAGGGTTTTTGCTCAAAAAGCCTTTTGTGGAAAAAATCTTCCACAAAAACGTCTTCCGCAAAAGCACGTCCAGACCTCAAAGCACATCGCAAAAGTAATGTGCTTTTGTGCAAGAGAACATCCACACTGCATAGACACTCTTGTGCAAGAAAGCTCTGATGGCTATTCACCAAACGGCCATCAGAGCACCTGTGCTTTTACTGATAGGGGGCTTCTTGCACAAACACCCCCCCCCCCAGAGCATCCACACCTGCCTTTTTGCACAAGAGCTGTAGCACAAAAAAAGTTATTCCTCGTGGGAAGAGTAATCACTCTTCCAGCAAAAGCCTCTGTTTTGCCAATTTACTTGCACAAAAATGTGCTTTAGGTGTAGACACTCCACTAGTTTTTGTGCAAAATTGGCCATTTTTGAGCAAAAACCATGTAGTGTAGATGTAGCCACTATGTTTGTAGCCTCAGGATAAAGTGTACCCACTTTTCTTATGGAAGTTCTTTCTCTTCCATTGTAAGTCTAGTAATTGTTTAGAACTGCATGAGGCATATAATCTAAACATTTAATATAATATTAGTAATCAGAAATACTTTAATATTAAAGTAACTGAACTAAAAGGGTTAAGTCCATGAACAGTAAATATTTAATTTAAATTCACACTCTGGTTATTTTTCTTTTTCTTTTAGTCTATTATGAGTTACTATTTCCATTCCTTCTTTTGTGCTCCTGTATTTTCTACAAGTCCCTGTAGCATAGATTCCCAGGCCAAATGTTGTCATCCATTGTTCCCTTGTGACTGTCTGTCACAAGTGAATCATGTTTCCTAAAACACACTGACACTAGTGTCAGACAGCTACTGTGGTTTGTTCTCAAAGTCTTTAGAAATTTATTCTAGCAAAGTCCTTGCTTTCTCCTCACCTCTTCTATTAATAGGCAATTTTCCATTTACTACATTTTGCTTCTAAAAAGCTGGCTTTTGTATTCTCATCACATAGTTCTTGAAAGCCTCTTTTAATTTCCTTTCTTTATCTTTCTTCTTCCACCCCAATATAGCTTTTAATAGCCTTTGTGAATGTGGTTTCTCAGCAATATATTTGTTGTTGCTCTCTCCCTATCCCTTAATAGGCTTTACTTTCTGTGTGGATCATTCTGAGGGGTTTTTGTCCTATGGCTATTCTGAATGGTCACAAAAAGATACATTTAAAACATGTTAAAGGTCTGACTATGATCTCACAGAATCAAGACATTTCAGAATTAAGACTGAATCTCTGGCCTGACATATGCCCTTATAACGTAAATCCAGTCCTACCAGGAATCTTCTTAACTAATTCCTTTCCCCTTGCCTTTTAGGTAAGAAATTATTATAATGCTTTGAGCACAAAAGAAAAGTACATTAATTGAAATTCTTTCAAATTCACTCGGAAACTATCCAGATAGCCATCCAGAAAGGATGTTGGAGACTACTTAATCTTCTCCTGGAGCATCCACTTGAGTCAATCCTCATTGCATACTTTGAAATATATAGCAATTACAGCCAGCAAATAAATATCTACTGGCTTGTGAATTACATAGAAATGAACAGACTAATTGAAAAGAGGAATAAAGGTACTCCAAGAAATAATTTTAGTAAAACTGTGATTAATAAGCAAAGAAACTTTGTGGGATTGGTCAGAAAATAATTTTCTTGAGCTTTGGAAAACATTTAATTTTTCAGAGAGGGGAAAGGTTCGTAAAAAGTGAAACGAAAAATTTTCATTTTCAGATGTTTTGGGTTTTTTACTTCTGCTGGGAAAAATGAAAAAAAAAAAACATTCTAACTGGTGGGAGCATAGCATGCACTGGTGGAGGGAGTAAAATGGACCCACCAACATCCCTCTCCCTCTCCAACATCCTAGGAACCCAGAATTGTGCAGTGAAATCCCTCACTTACACACTTTGGGGGCATCAGAGACCAAGTGCTTCCTCCCTTCCTCACACTATGTAATCCTGGGAGTGAACTGCAGAAAGGAGCCAACCAGAATTCCTAGTAGGAAGGGTCAGAAGCAGTAAAGGCAGACTTTGGACTTGAAAACTTCCATTTCAGTTGGGACTTCCTCTGTCTTGCATTTATTGATTATTACCTCTCCCTCCATCACAGTCTCTCACCTGAGCTTCACCAGTACTGTCCTTCCCCTGTCCTGTTCCCCTCACCTCTTTCCCTTCATGTTTCTTTCCATTTAGCTGATTTCCTACTAAGTCCTCCCCCCTCACATACACAGATGCTCAGCATCATATTCTCCATTCCGCTTGTGTGTTTCACCTCTGCTCCCACCCTATATCTGTCTTCTGTATTTCATTTTCAAATTATTGGGATACAGACCATCTATTGCTCTGTATCTGTGCAACACCTAGTGCCATGAGTCCCCAGTTCTTGGCTGGGCCTGAGGCAATACCATAATAAATATGATTAATAATAAAAAAGAAGAAAAGATGGGGGCTGAAAACCATATACAATCATTTTATCTGATAATGAATTATTCATATATAAAATTTCCCTTCAGCTGAGTATTGCAGTGTTGTGAATTTTAGTCAGCTTAAAGGAGCTCCTTTACTGTGGCTTTGCCCCTGAGTGGAATAAGATCTTCTTCTGGATTTTACTAGTCTCTGGGCATGTCTACACTAGGAAATAATTTAAAAATAGCTAAATTAGACATAACTCTGGATTTAACAAAATTGGAATAGCATGTGCTCGCTATAGGCAAATATTGAAATTAGTCAGAATTATTTCGAAATAGCGTGTGTACACTGACTGGAGCCTGTCTCAGACTTGGAAGCACTCTAAGGAGGGTGACAGGAAGGTGGAGACTTCCTGTGGCTGTTTGGTCAGTCAAGCTGCGACCCATGCTCACAGGGGCTTCTCTCTACAGCCATGTCTCACACACCACTCTTCCACTGTATCCCCACTCACGAGACACAAAAGGGGTGCAGTGTGCTCTGATTGCCTTTTCAGATGCCTCAGCACTCACACAATGGAGACAAAGCTGCTGCCAAGCAGTGCTAGGCTCACGGGCCTCGTGCTGTGCTTCATGGAGCAGTTTGCCCAGACCACCTACTTGCTGATCCAGCAGGATGATGACTAGCCCAAACTGGAGTCCCTCTTCACCCATGTTCTGGTGCTCCTTCTACTATGCATGCGCCTCAATCTGCTAGACACCATGGAACACTGCTTCTGGTGGCGGGAGACCAGTTCAGTCTGGTGGGACCACATTGTCCTGCAGCTATGGGAAGACCATCAGTGGCTGCAGAATTTCCGCATCAGGCCACTTTCCTGGAGCAAGTGGCAGCACTCAGGTGACAGGACACACACATGCAACCTGCCATCCCTATGCATAAGAGCATGGCCATTGCCCCATGGAAGCTGTCAACACCAGACAGCTAACACTCCATCAGGAACCTGGTTGCCAAGGGGAAATCCACAGTCAGGGCCATACTCCTGCAAGTAGCCAAGGCCATAAACCATGTGCTGTTATGGAGGGTTGCCACTCTGGGCAACGTGGACACCATCATTGATGGCTTTGCCACCATGGGCTTCCCCAACTGTGGGGATGGGGGCACATACATCCCCATCCTGACCCAGGACCACCATACCTCGAACTACATAAACAGGAAGGGTACTTCTCCATTGTGCAGTAGGCCCTCATGGATCACAAGGGATGATTCACCAACATCAGTGTCGGCTGGTCGAGAAAGGTGCATGACGCTCACATCTCCTGGAACTCATGCCTGTTCTGAAAGATTCATGCTAGCATTTTTTTCCCCAACTGAACCATCAGGCTGTGTCTAGACTACATGGCTCCATCGATGGAGCCATGTAGATTAGACAGATAGGCAAAGGCAAATGAAGCCACGATTTAAATGATCGCAGCTTCATTTAAATTTACATGGCTGCCGCGCTGAGCCAACAAACAGCTGATCAGCTGTTTGTCGGCTCAGCGCGGCAGCCATGTAAATTTAAATGAAGCTGCAATCATTTAAATCGCGGCTTCATTTGCCTTTGCCAAAAAAACAAATCTACATGGCTCCGTCGACGGAGCCATGTAGTTTAGACGTACCCTCAGAGTCGGGGAAGTGGATACATCCACAGTGATCCTGGGTGATACAGCCTACCCCGAATGGGAAGGGAACGTGTTCTTCCTTCAACTTCCTGCAGTGTGGACAGCGTCAAAAGTCCAGTGAAGGCACTTTGACTTCAGCTACACAATTAACATAGCTGAAGTTGCGTATCTTTATTTGATCTTGTTCTGTACTGTAGACATACCCAAAGTGTCCAGATTTAAGAAATACTGAGCAAGATAAAAGTTGACCTGAAATAAACCTAGTGTTATAATAGTCAGCTAACATACTCTGGATTCAATACAAATACTATAATCTTAGCTATAACACTTATCAAATTGGAAAATCCAGGTTGTTATATTTCAGCTTTCAAAATCTAACAGATACCTCACCAAATTTATAAAAGTAACCCCACTTTCACACTTATATGTCATACTCTGTCTTGGATGATTCAGAAGTGAGCTGAGTCTTAGGGGTTAGTCTGAAGGAGTTCTACTCCAATTTACTGGTTATATGATGCAAGCCTTGTAACCCATCATTGGCCCCAGTTAAATGGCTGATATACAGGACCATTTGTCTGCAAGTCCTAATCAAGGAACGGTGGGCTTTATTAGTGTGTAATGACACTAGTGTAATATATGGGGCTAGTATTAAAGTATTGTTTGATTATTTTAAAAGAGGTTAATTCTAGGGCTGGAAGCAAAATAAGCTTTTCATTTTATGAAGAATATCAAGCTTTTGATTTTTTTATTTCATTCTGCAATGAACCAAAAATAGTCTTTTCAATACAAAAAACCAGAAAAACTCACTGGGATCTTGGAAACCCACATTTATGTCCTTGTCCCCTTGGTTCAAAGGAATGATTTGAACCCACATTCCAATGAGTGTCCTAACCAGCATGCTACTAGCTAATCCAGAGTGGGATGGACTCACCAACCAGAAAGCTCATCCAAGACTTGAGAAACTTTCTCACTGAAAGTTTAATCAAATTCTCTGAAAATTGCTGGTTTCTGAGGCTATGTCTAGATTGCAGGCTTCTTTCAAAAGAAAGTATCTACACAGCAAAAGTGCATCGAAAAAGAGATCTGCTTTTTCAAAAGATAGTGTCCACATTGATTGGTCACTATCTCGCATTTAAGTTGTGATTACTATGGACGGAATGGCCAGCATGGCATTTTTCCTGGAAGCCTCTTCTTTCGAAAAAAACCCCTCTTCCCCACACACCTTTTTACGAAAGAGCTCTTTCAGAAAAAGGCTTCTTCCTCATAGAAAGAGGTTTACTTCTGTCAGAAAAATGCCTATTTTCTTTTGACTTTCTGTCAAAAGAATGCAATTGCAGTATGGACATAAGTATAGTTTTTCTGCAAAAATGGCCGTTTTTCTGGAAAAACTCTGCAGTATAGACATACCCTGAGAATCAGTATCCTCCCACAAAACAAAACAAACTTTTTCATACACTTCACCTAAAAATATCCTTGAAAATTATGCTTGTTGTATATCAACTTTAAAACTGACATTAAAATAATAATATTTTGTTTTCATCAGAATTTGTTTTGAAAACCATGTAGCAGTATGTCAGTGTATACAGTATACCGTAGTTTACCATTCTGTAGTGATCTAATTATATTTAAATGTTATTGAGGAAGTCTTCCTTTAAAATAGGATAAAACTATGAGCTATTTTGCTGGCATCCCCAATTCATTGGTTTAAGAAGCTATCACATATATTTCATCATAACATGTATCTCTTTCCAGTTAATGTGAGGGTAGCTAAATTCACTAGCAAGCAGAATTGCTAGTGAATTTTATCACACATTTTATCACACAACATTTCAACTGTGTTCCTTCTTACAGATATATCATATAGACAAAGTTCCCTTTGGTTTCTTGTTTTAGTCATGTCTGAGTATACAAATACTTCACATTTTCCCACTTTCCATTTGTAAAGGTTTATTCTAAATTACCTTGACAAAATAAACCAAAATATCTGGTTTAATCAAAAGTCCATCTCTTCTGAAAGCAAATAAGCCATCCCTTCTTTGAAACAAATATATCCAACAAATAAATATCCAAGTTGCAAAAAGTAAATAGAAAGACAATGTACATTTGACAATTGCCTCTGTTTTATAATGTGAAATATTCAAACTCATAAACTGAAGAGCTTTGTTCACCTTCCCTAGGGTATTCATAAGGCAATAAAAGGACAATGGATCTATCAAAGGGAACAAAATGGGGGTTTAAACTAGGAGGCTATGTCTACATTGGCCCCTATTCTGTAATAGGGATGCAAATGTAGCACTTTGGAATAGGCAAATCCGCGGGGGATTTAAATATCCCCCGCGGGATTTGCATTTTCATGGCTGCTGCCTTTTTCCGGCTTGTAGATAAGCCAGAGAAAAGCACCAGTCTGGACGCGATCCTCTGGAAAAGAAGCTCTTTTCTGGAGGATCTCTTATTCCTACTTGAAATAAGAATAGGAATAAGAGATCCTCCAGAAAAGAGCTTATTTTCCGGAGGATCGCGTCCAGACTGGCGCTTTTCTCCGGCTTATCTACAAGCCGGAAAAAAGCGGCAGCCATGTTAATGCAAATGCCGCGGGGGATATTTAAATCCCCCGCGGATTTGCCTATTCCTAAGTGCTACATATGCATCCCTATTACGGAATAGGGGCCAATGTGACACAGCCGGAGTGAATTGTTCAAAGTTTGGAGTACCATTCAGGTATTAGTTAAAGGGTGGCAGAGTCCATTAAGGTAATGAGGCAGATTGAAATGTTTTATTGAAGCAAATGTTTCAAAGAAAGTTACAGCATGTGTAAGTTAACAACAAAAGGCAAAGCGAATCTGGCAGTCAAGGGTGGGTTAAAGGGAAACAAGAAAGCATAACACATTAAAAGCAATAAGCATAATCTTGACCTCGTCCTTCATCGACATTCTTGGTCAGTCTCGATCATTCCTTATTGTCAGTTGTGCTTTTGCTTTGGTGGCAAATACATAGTTCATACATAATGAGACATAGTAAGATCACCTCTTATCCTAAACTCAAGTGAAGGGCTGGGAGTGAGGAGGCAACTTAATACCTTCAATAATAGAATCAGAGGATGGGGGGTGGGCAGAGTGGAAATTAGACAGCTTGAAGTAATGCCTTGCTCATGAGTAGGTTCTCTGATGAAGGGAGGGATTGATTGGAATGCCATCTCAGCTGATTCTGCTTGAAATCTTCATCTCCATATCCCAAAACATGTCTCCACTGACCAGTACTGAAAAAATTCAGTTTGGCTAATATGGATAAAATTTGCACAAGCCTTTTACAGCCTAAATTTCATTTTGTTAGGAAATATTGTTACTTCCTTAACCATAGGAAGACTTCCTACTACAAATCTGTGATCCATGTATGTGTCATATGATACATCTGAATGATGTTGTCCAGAATATTCAAATGGTGACCTTTTGCTGCACATTCAGTTTTGGGATTCAAAGGACAGAAGCCCTGTAAGCACTGTTTTTCTGATACTGAGTGGAAAGGAATCTGTGTTAGAAACAGGGCTAGATTCCTACAGGCGGAGCTTGAAGCCACAATTTGATTCCTGGTCTTCTTCTGAGGCAAGTAATTAAGCTCTGTCCCTTGTTTAAGGATTGGAATAAAGCCACAATTTAGCCTTTAAGTTACAATCCTGATATTTTGAAGCAAATATTTTTTCAGACAATGGTATTTCCCTTTCTGAAGACAGTCAAAATCTTTCAGCTAAGGATAGTAGTGATGATTGTGTTATGTCTTTTGAACTCCAAATCATTAACCTTTAATGTCAACATAATTAGACATGGGTGATAACAGAAGATTCAAAGAGAAGGATATTGGCAGTCAAGAAGAGTTGTTGTAGAAAGATCCTGATAATAGGGCTGTGTCCAGACTCAGGGTTTTTTTCGGGAAAAGTAGCCTTTTTCTGAAAAAATTTCCCCTGCGTCCAGACTCAAGCTGCGTTCTTTCGAAATTAAATCATTTCACGAGGAAGAACGCCTTCTTTCGAAAGTTCCTCTTTCGAAAGAAGGCGTTCTTCAATGTAAATAGGGCTTCTTCGAAAGAGAGCATCCAGACTCACTGGATGCTTTCTTTCAAAAAAGCAAGCCGCTTTTTCAAAAGTACAACGTGCAGTCTAGACGCTCTCTTTCGAAAGAGGCTCTTTCGAAAGTATCTTTCGAAAGAGCCTCTTTCGAAAGAGGCTTGCAGTCTAGACATAGCCCAGGATAGATGCAGAAAGTCACCAATGAGGATTTATATAGGAAGATACAGCCAAAAGAGAACCTACTGCAGAAGATTATACAACGGAAGTTACAGCTATTTGGGCATATCTGCAAAATGAGCGATGAGTGAAAAGTTAAGACCCTGATATTCAGCAAAATGGATGGTCTGACTAGGAGAGGCAGATCCCACAGAGACTGGGTAGATGATATAGTAGATTGGGGTGGAGCTAGTCTACTGAAAATAAGCTACTCTAAACTGGACAGGGAAAGATGGAAGGAAATAGTGAGGGAGGCATCAGACACCAATGGGCATTGAGCCTATGGCTGTTGATGATGATGATAATGATCATTTAAAAGTAGTCCAGATATGTTGTAAACTATTTATCAAACATTGTTTTCTGAAATCTAGGTCTTCAAATGCCTGCTATAGTGTATGCATAAAATCTAGGCTAGCATATCTTTGTAAACATTAAAATAGATAATGTTGGTAGGAGTTCTGCATACAATATATGAGTGATCCACCATTTTTGTTATAAGTCCTTTTAATTCCCTAGTGTGGCATATGGACTTGTATAAATAAGGCTCTGTGAATACAAAGAATCCTTCTCTACAAAGCAAAGCTTTTAAATTAATGGTGAAGTTAGATGGCATGTTGCATTTGTAAAGGATCCAATACACAAACCAGCGAGTTTAAATAAACCTAGTATGCATTTCAAAACCAAGTGACCACGCCACCTGTTTGGGTTTTTCCTACAGTTGTTATATTCATACAGTTTTACATCAGGCAGACTGCTTTGTTAATTCAGCCTTTTGCTATTGACTTATTATCACAATTCTTTACCTTTGTACTTTCAGTTGTGAATTGCCACACATATAATTGTAGCTTTCGTAATCCCAGGAAAAGGCTCAAATTTTGTCAAAAATGACATAAGCTACAGATGGCTCAATGCAAATTTATTGAATAAGAGCAGAATAAATTTGCAGTTCTCTGCAGCAAATGCGTAAAGTCCTTAAGTTTGAAATACTAAAAGACAATTATGGAAAGTTTAAAAAGTCAATAGAAAAAAGGAGAGAAGGCTAAGCAATGTGCTACTAGCTGCCCAAGTAACTAAAAACCCAGAGAATAATAATAATTTCCCATTATGTATAAAGCATAGCTGTAGTTAGGCTGTTAGCATCTGTTCAGTTAATTAACAATAGTCATTCCATCACAACAGGCCAGGATAGTCCCTTCATTTATTTTTTTTTAGTGTGGATGAAATAGTCAAACTTTATTTTAAGAGCTGTGGTAACCATTTTGGCCCCCAGGATATCAAAGAGGGAAAGTAGTTGAGGTTGTTCTTTTTTTTAATGGCTTTGTTCCATAAGTTAAGTCAATCCAGGTCCAGTAAATCCTCAGAGTGATGAGCACCTTGGAAATGATGGCTATGCATTAATCTGAAATGTTTGTAACTTGAACAAAACATTACAGTTATTCTTTCCAAAGTTTACAAATGAACATTGACTTAACACAGCTTTATTGTGAAAAAGAAGCATGCTGTTCTTAACCATCTTAATTTAAATGAAACTAACATAGAAAGTTTCTTACTTTGTGAAATCTTTTAATCTTTATTTTTAATAGTAGTTTTCCATAGTATTATACTGTATTTGATTTATTTTTCTGTCTCTGCGTACTTCCAGTTCCAAATAAGTAGTGTTCATAATTCTGATATTTGTAACTTTGCAGTTCTAAGCTCTTTAAGAGTTCTCATATTGGGTGGCAGCTAAGGATTTGTGGTCAGTGGCATTTTTTTCTATATTGAAACAGGTTCTCTAGGGGTATTTACTTGGTCCATTCTTTGATATGACCAACTTCTCTGGTGGTATGTCTTCGTTCGGTGAAGGTAGTTTTCAGGGTGTTAAGGTGTGCATTCCAGTGTTTCTCCGCAGACCATGTTTTGTGGTATCTGTGCGCCTGACTATAGAAAACAGATTTTGGTATCTGTGGTGGTTACTGGATCTGCGGAGATAACTATGGTGATCCATGGGCTGTCACTTGCCAGCCCATATTGGAACTTTTATAGGGTATCATTCTTCTATATGTATAGAGTGTGTAAGGAGGTAACATACATGGTGAAAGGTACCAAAATCAGTTGGGCCTGGTAGGTTACCAGGGTTAGAAAACAGAATACCTGCAGGTCAGAGAAGCCAGTATAAGAATGATTGGACCATATCATTTCACCCAGAATGAGGTGCAGGAAATTTAGCCCATAGCCTATTGGAACATTTAGCACTGGACTACGCTAGGGAGTTATTTTGGAGCAACCCCCCTTATTTTGAAATAAAAAGCGGAGCATCCACAATAGTCAGCGTGGTTATTTCAAAATCTATTCTCCTGTTTCAAAGTCTGTACTCCTGTTTTCCTCAGGGAATAATGCTTATTTCGAAATAGTGTTAGTCTGGATGTTCCAGTTCTGCTAATTGGAAATAATTGGCCTCCAGAGCTGCACTTGTGGCTGCTCTGGCCATACGTGCCAACTCCATTGCTTCCCTTCTCCTGCAGAGCTTAAAACATCAGGCTACTGCAGAAGGGCTTGTGGTACTTGGCCAGCTTGGCAAGCCCCATGCCATACAGCAGCACCTGATGGAGGCATAACAGACCTCAGCGCTCCTTCTGAGTTCTCCATAGCTAACAGCATTCCCACAGAACCCTTGGCTGCCACTGACCAGGGACACAGGAGATCGCCAGCAAGGACTGTTGCAGAGATCCTGGACCTCATTAAGGTCTGGCCAGGACTTGCCCGGCATCAGCCTCCATGAGGGTGGGGTTGTGGACAATGAGGAGGAGGAGGAGGAAGAGGCTGGCCAGGCAAACACTCCCACCAGCCAGGAGATGCTCCTCACCCTGGAGCCAGTCCCTCCGCCCCCAAGGATGTCTCCTAGATGTTGGATAAACTCTGGGAAGGAACTCCAGGTGAGTTCTATAACGTTCCCTATACACACACAGGGGCACAGTGGGCTGCGAGGGGCTATGTGCTCCTTGTTTGGCTTACTCAGCATGGGACACCCTTGTAACTTTTCTTCACAACTGGGCCATCTGAGAGCATGGCATGTTCATCACCTCCCACACCATCTTCCTGACTTTGTGGAAACTGCAGGAGGAAGAGAACCCAGACCTGAACAGATTTTCTGCTTCCTGTCCCTCATCTGGGGGTTAGACCAGGAGTGCTGTTAATAGGCCGCTAACCAGGAGGAGCTCTGAGCTGACCGTGGAAGTGGAAGGCTGCCTGGGACCAGATGCCATGCCAGCATGAGGCAATGCTCCTCCCATATCTCAGTGATGGAATGCATGGTCTCATGCATGGAGAGGGCCACCAACCATCTTCCCATCCGCTTTCCCTGTGGCTTCTTCTCTTAGCCCTCCCAGGCGCTGCTGGGGTTCCAGAACATGGGGCAGTGGGGCCTCTTGGGCAGTCAAGGCCTCCCTAGCTAACTGAGTCTGGTGCCAGTCCAAGCCCCATCCCTGAACCCCCTTTCCTCCTCCTGCCCTTTTCCCCATTCCAGGTTCTTTCCCCAGTCCCTCCCATGTTGTATATCCCTCAAATAAATAGCCGTGTTTTTTAAAGGCTTTTTATTTGCTTTGCAGGGGAGGGGGCGAAGTTGAGCAGGGAAAGAGAGTTGGAGGAGGAAAGGCACACAGAGGGAATTCAGGTGGAGAGACCCAGGGGAGAATCTCACTGCTGGTCTTGGCTGAAACTCTCCCTCAAAGTCTCCCTAATGAACATAGCTCTTTGATATACTCATTGAATGGCACTGGTGTCCAGCTGCTTGCATGCCCTAGCCAGTTGTTCAGCTTCTGCTCTCCATCCCAGCAGGAAAGTCTCCCTTTTGCTCTCACAGAGGTTGTGGAGCACACAGCAGGAATCATAGAATCATAGAACACTCGAACTGGAAGAGACCTCGAGAGGTCATCGGGTCCAGTCCCTTGCCTTCACAGAAGGACCCAGTACTGTCTAGACCATTCCTGATAGATGTCTATGTAACCTGCTCTTGAATATCTCCACAACCTCCCTGGGCAACTTATTCTAGTGTTTGACCATCCTGAAAGTTAGGAAGTTTTTCCTAATGTCCAACCAAAACCTCCTTTCCTGAAGTTTAATCCCATTGCTTCTTGTCCTATCCTCAGAGGCAAGAGAACAATTTTTCTCTCTCCTCCTTTTAGATACCTGAAAACTGCTATCATGTCCCCTCTCAGTCTTCTCCTTTCCAAACTAAACAAGCCCAGTTCTTTCAGTCTTCCTTCATTGGTCATGTTCTCTAGACCTTTAATCATTCAGGTTGCTCTTCTCTGGATCTTCTCTAATTTTTCCACATCTTTCTTGAAATGTGGTGCCTAGAATTGGACACAATACTCCAATTGAGGCTTAATCAGTGCAGAGTAGAGAGGAAGAATGACTTTTTGTGTCTTACTCACAACACTCCTCTTCATACATCCCAGAATCATGTTTACTTTTTTTGAAACAGTGTCACACTGTTGACTCATATTTAGCTTGTTGTCCATTATGACCCTTAGATCCCTTTCAAGGGAAACACCATGAAGGGGATGTTGTGCTTGGTGAGGTCCAGATGGGTGAGGAGACTTCTGAACCTCCCCTTTAAATGTCTGAATGCACTTTCAATGACCCTGTAGCAACTACACAGGCTGGTGTTTAAGTGTTCCTTGCTGGGATCCAGGCTGCCTGTGTGGGGCTTCATAAGCCAGGGGAGGAAAGGGTAGGCTGAGTTGCCTAGGATGCAGATGGGCATGTCCATATCCCCAGCGTTGAGGGCGCAGCAGGGGAAAAACATGCCGACGTGCATTTTTTGGAACAAGCATGGGTCCTGGAAGATGTGGGCATCATGTGCCTTCCCCAACAATCCACTGTTGATGTTGGTGAAGTGTCCCGTGTGGTCCATGAGGGCTTGCAGCACCATGGAAAAATACCCTTACCTATTGACGTAGTCTGAGGCATGGAGGTCAGGGTACAGGATGGGGATAAGAGTGCACAGCTGGGCAAGCCCAAAGCCATCAACAATACTGTTGCTTTTCCCCAAAGTGACAACCCCCCATAAGAGTATGTGGTTGATTGGCTTTGACTACTTCAAGGTTCCCGATGCAGTGGTAGCTGTCCGCATGGAAAGCTTCCACAGGGCGATGATGCACTTCTGCATGGCAATGGTGGGTGACATTTGGGTGTCCTGTTTCCTGAAGATAGTGGTGAGATACTCGCAGAGGTCCAGGAAGGTGACCTTCTGCTTTCAGAAGTTCTGGAGACACTGCTGGTCATTCCATCCATGTAGGACAATGCGGTTGCACGTGTCCAAACTGATCTTCCTTCACACAAAGCAACTTTTAACAGTGTCCATAGGACTTAGGGACATTTGCAACAGGTGGAGTGCCAGGATCTGGGTGAAGAGGGCCTCCAGTCTGGGTTGGTCATCATCCTGCTGGAGCAGCACATGGGCCATATGGACAAACTGTGCTATGAGGTGTAGCATGAGGCTAGTGAGCCTGACACTGCTTTGCAGCAGCTCTGTCTCCATGTTGTGAGTGCTGTGGTGTCCACAAGGGCAACTAGAGCACACTGCATCTGTTTGGTGTCCCACGATGGAGGAGGCAGAGGAGAAGCGGTGTGTGAGGTGTGACCATAAAAAGAGCCCTTTAAAGCACGCATCGCAGCTTGCCTGACCATGCAGCCACAAGAAGTGTCCTCCTTCATGGATCCCTCCCTGGAGTGCTTCTGGGGGCTTTAAATCTGAGTCAGGCTCCAATCAGTGTGGATGCACTATTTTGAAATAATTCTGAGTAATTTTGATACTGTATCATATGGGGACACAGTATTTCAATTTTGTTATTTAGGAAGTTATTATTTTGATTTTACTTATTTCAAAATTATTTCTTCGTGGAGACATGCCCTAAGAAAGACAGCAAGAGCTTAAAGTGCAGCTCTCCTGGTAGGTAACCATGACAAATGGTATTAGTTATTTATGAAGACATGTGAGAAAGGGGGAAAGATCTAAACAACCTACCCTCATAAACGTCTTTTTAATGAAAGACATATTTTAGCTTTTGTTTTCCAAACAGAAATATATATTTATTAAATTACACAAACACACTAATTCTCTTTCTGTTCCTGAAAAACAAATATTCTGCACCCCCTCCATATCTACAATTAGAGCTAGTCACATTCTTTTGTGACTAGAAGCACTAAGTTCAGTTCATTAATATGATTTCAAGAATATTTATTATTTGTGAGTATTCAGATGAGTTCCTCATTCTTATTGGTAAAGATATTAATAAGCAAAAAAAAGGGTTCCAGAATTTTATCAAGAACTAATATTTTTCTATTTACCAGAAGTCTATTATTTTCTAAGTTTTCATTTTACAAATGTGAATTATGCAGTCAAGGCGCACCAATAATACAACTTAATTTATGTTACCTGTTGTACAACGTAAATGGCCAAGGCAAACATAAGCATAAGTTACTGTAGACTTCAGGTAGTTACAGTACTTCCTATTTTATGAAGGGAATATTAGAAAAAGTTAGATGAAGCTTCAGGATGAAGTCCTGGCCTCTTGGATAGCAAAGGAAATTTTGGTGATGATGTTAGTGTAGCCAGGATTTCACCCATAGAAACTTATAGATTTTGAAATTCTAAAACCAGAAGGGCCCAGCATGATGACGCAGACTGACCACCACAGGAATTCCTTGAATTACTTTCTATTTGAAATAGATCATAACTTTCAAAAAAATTAAGCAAAAACACTATAGTAAATAGAATAACTTAGTAATAAATTGGCCCCAGAAGTCTTAGACTACATGTATATATTGCCTTTTTTTTATACATGGAACTCGATTACATTTTTATCTGTAAAGAATAGAAGTAACTTGTACAAAAAGAAAAATCTTAATTTTAAATAAAAAATGTTGATTAATTTTATTATAAAATGTACTCAGCCACAAATTAAATATTTCAATGTGAGACAGTATGCTACCAAAACTGGGCATGGTGTGTCCCTGACAGAGGTGTCAATAGAAAAGGTTCTAAAATAATTCAAATATTAAATTGCAAAACTACTAACTGGTATGTGAAACACTGCCAAAAGCATCTTCTTTGCCAGATGACTCATGGATAACTAATGCAATACCATTTAAAAAAGACTGCAAAGGTGATCCTGGCAATTATAGGCTAATAAGTCTAATTTCTTAAACAGGAAAATTAGTTCAAATGGCAATAAAAAACAGAATTCTCAGACAGTTCTGAACACAGTTTGTTGAAGAAAAGTCAACAGGGTTTTTTTTAAAGGGGAATCAGGCCCCATCAATCTGTACGAATTCTTTGAGGAAGCCAATAAACATAGGGAAAAATGTGATTCGCTGTGGAATATATGGGATATTGGGCTTGCTGGACACTTGGTATGACCTAGTGTGACCTTTTTAATTTTTAATGTATAAAAACTGAAATTCAGTATGATCTGCATATTATATTATATTATATTATAATGCTTTTTTCAGATCAGTGAAAGAAAATATACTTTTATTATTATGATTTTCAATAATTCAGTTATGATGAATTTTCACATACACTAGTTGAAAGAGAACTAGGCTTCATGAATAGGGAAGGCCTCCATACTAAAACCACATGAGAGTACTTCAGATCATTTCTAGTATCCTTTTGATTACTTAAAGTTAATTGAGATCGAAAAACAACTCAGTACATGTATTTATGTTTATAGAGTCAAAGTAAATAAAGAGGCTCTCTCCCAAATGTTCTGAGACACTTGAATCATTGGGTTTTTCTCCTTCACACATGTACATTTAATAAAAGCCCACCAAATAATGATGTAGAAAATAAAAGGAATGTAGAATATGAAAGCTGCAAATGTAAGCATTCAACATTGTTACGTACCTAAAACAAAACACAAGACTAATCTCAGGAATAAATTTAGTTAGTAAATATGCATATTGTTTACTTCAAATGGTACCTGAGTTTACTAATTCTAGTTTCAGCAACAAACATTTGGTTTGGGAAGTTATAGCCACAGTGTAATTATGCTGATGATATTACCTAATCTCACAGCTACAGAATGCTTCAAAATATTTTCTGCCATATATATAAAGTCATGGGTTTTTCACTGGATAAAAAATATCTAAAAAATATTGTATCAGTCATAGATTCATAGAACCAGAAGAAACCTCCAGAAGTCATCAAGCCTAGTCCTCTACACACATGGCAGAACCAAGCACCATCTAGAATATCTTTGCTAGGTTACTTTCTAACCTGCTTTTAAAAATCTCCAACAATGGAAATTCCACAGCCTTCTAAGGCAATTTATTTCAGTGCTTAGTCACCCTGACAGAAAGTTTTCCCTAATTTCCAACTTAAAATTCCCTTTGTAAAATTTAAGACTATTGCTTCTTGTCCTAGCCTCAGAAGTTAAGGAGACTAATTTTTCATTCTCCTCCTAGTAATGACATTTTAGGAAATTGAAAACATTTACCATGTTCCTTTTCAGTCTTTTCTTTTCCAGACTAAACAAACTCAGTTCTTTCAATCTTCCTTTCTCTGTTATGTTTTCTAGACCTTTAATCTTTTTTTATGCTCTTTGTTGTACTTTTTTCCAATTTATCCACATCCTTCCTGAAATGTGGTACCCAGAACTGGATACAATAATCCAGGTGAGGCCTAATCAATAGGTAGTGGAGGAATTACTTCTTGTCTATTGCTTACAATAGCCCTGCTAATGCACTCCAGTTTTTGTTTGTTCATTTCTGTGTGTATTTTTTTTGTTTTTGTTTGTTTTTGTTTTATGCAATAGTGTCATACAGTTGACTAATATTTAACTTGTGGTCCATGAGATTCCTTTCCTCAGTTCTTCTTCCTGTGTAGTCATTTCCCATTTTGTATCTCTACAGATGATTGTTTCTTCCTAAGGCTATGTCTAGACTGCAGGCTTCTTTCGAAAGAGGCTCTTTCGAAAGATCGTGTCTAGACTGCAGGCGGATCTTTCGAAAGAGCAATCCGCTTTTTCGAAAGAGAGCACCCAGCGAGTCTGGATGCTCTCTTTCGAGGAAGCCCCATTTACATTGAAGAACGCCTTCTTTCGAAAGAGGAACTTTCGAAAGAAGGCGTTCTTCCTCGTGAAACGAGGTTTACTGCCATCGAAAGAAAAGCCGTGTTCTTTCGAAATAATTTCGAAAGAACGCGGCTTGAGTCTGGACGCAGGGGAAGTTTTTTCGGGAAAAGGCTACTTTTCCCGAAAAAACCCCTGAGTCTGGACACAGCCTAAGTGTGGTATTTTGTGTTTGTCCTAATTCAATAATTTCATCCTATTTATCTCAGATTATTTCTCCAGTTTGTCCACTTGTAATGTCATTCACCAATTGTATAAGCATACTCTCTATGGGTACGTCTACACTTGCTCCCTAGTTCAAATTAGAGATGCAAACATAGGCGAATGAAATTGCTAATGAAGCAGGGATTTAAGTATCTCACACTTCATTAGCATGATCTAGCTGGCACGAGAAATGAAAAGTAACATTAGTTCGAACCAAGGGGTTTGGTTCGAACTAACGCATCCTAGCGCACACTTTCACTTTCGAAACAGCTGTTGAGCAGAATAACGCGCCGGCGAGATCATGCTATTGAAGCGCGGGATATTTAAATCCCTGTTTCATTAACAATTTCGGTCGCCTACATTTGCATCCCTAGTTCCAACTAGGGAGCAAGTGTAGACGTATCTTATACCATTATCTAACTCATCAATGAAGATATTGAACAGCATCTGTCCCAGAATTGCTTCCTGCAGTACCCCACTTGTTATGCCCTTGCAGCATGATTGTGAACCAATGTTAACTACTTTCTGGGAACAGTTAACTAACCAGTTATACACTCACCTAATAGTAGCTCCATTTAGGTTGCATATCCCTAGTGTGTTAATGAGAAGGTAATGCAAAACTCTATCAAAAGCTTTACTAAAGTCTAACTAAAAGGGTGAATAGGTTTTTTTTAAACAATATAATTCTCTCCTTTAAGCAGATCTATGTTTGGGGAGCATAACTTTTATGTTCTGCCACTGAAAGATGAGAAATAAATTTCCCAAGACTGAAGGTATAGAACATACTACTTCAAAAACGCTGTATGGACCACTCTGCAAAATATTTTTCCATGTATGGCTGGAATAGAAGTCTTCTTGCATCTCCTAGTACTATTCCTGCTCAGTAGATATTGCACGTGAAGGCAAAAATTATATCAACCAGATTCTGCTGCATTATCTCACCTGTAAAGATTTACCAACAAAACAAGATAAAGACAATAAAGTAGCTCTTTTAGTTACCATCCGTGGAAGAGAAGACTAGTGAGTTTCACTAGCAAATTGCTACAAAGGCAAAGCCAAGTCACTAGGGCACGAATGTCCCTAGAAATGTCTCATCAAAGCATGCTGGGATCATGGGCCAGAAGTGAATGGGGGCAAACATGTATACCAAGTATGCCTTCTATGTCCAAAAAGAGTCTTTTAAATCCCAACACATTGGCTATGTCTAGACTGGCAAGTTTTTCTGCAAAAGCAATTGCTTTTGCGGAAAAACTTGCCAGCTGTCTACACTGGCCGCTTGAATTTCTGCAAGAACACTGACTTCCTACTCTCTGAAATCAGTGCTTCTTGCGGAAATACTATGCTGCTCCCATTCGGGCAAAAGTCTTTTTGCGCAAAGCTTTTGCGCAAAAGGGCCAGTGTAGACAGTTCAGATTTATTTTGTGCAAAAGCGCGTCTAGATTGGCACGGACACTTTTTGGAAAAGCACTTTTTGCGGAAAAGCGTCCGTGCCAATCTAGAGGCTCTTTTCCGCAAATGCTTTTAACGGAAATCTTTTCCATTAAAAGCATTTGCAGAAAATCATGCCAGTCTCGACGTAGCTATTTATTGCTGGAAGGGTGAATGTGCTTTGCAAATCAGGCTGCAGTCAATCCCGCTCAACCTCAAGCACCATGAAAAGAAATTGCAGGGACTGGGAGAGCAGTGGAACAATATCCAACTATGGTGGCCAGGTCTGTAGAACTGTCTATTTCCTTCTCATCTGGCTAAATCTCTTTCCTTCCCTACCATGAGTAAGAAGGTTTGGGGCTAGCATTAGCCCTAAATATCTCTCACATCTAACCTAGCAAGTGTTTTTCCCCACTCTGTCACTATTGGTGGCTTAGATATCCATATTTTAAGGGATTTTATTGTGAAAGAAAGTCCTTGTTTTGAAGCTTTCTGAACAGTTGTATCTTCGTAATCATGTGTACCCCTTGTACCTCCCTGCTCAGCCCAAAATAATGATGCATTATTCCTTCCCGTTGGTATGCTCGGTTGAAAAATAGTCTGGTGTCAAAATAAGGATGTGTGCCATCTATTGCCGCACCACACTTCTGCAAAACCATCTACTATGTTCTGCATGTTATCCAGAGTCCCGGTCTTAAGGAGCAAGAGATAATTAAAGGCCCTGCACACCTGAACGACAAAAAAGCCTCTGTGGTGAGTTTCCCAACTCCAAATAGATTATAGGCTGACTGGTAGCAATCTGCTTTTGCATCTTTTCACAGTGTAATCACCATTTGCTTCTCAATGGTCAGTACAGCGTGCATTTTTGTGTCCCTGGTGGTTCAAGTTCAACACACAGTCCCAGGGATGTGACCCTGGCACATCCAAAAGTTCTGAAGCTACTACTTTGCATTCTAAACCTGCATGATAATGCAATATCATCAGTTAGTGTTTGTTTCTTGTGCCAGACACAGTACTCCACCATCTTCAATAGCTCTTTTAAGATCACCAACAACTTTGAATAGTTTCTTTCTATGCCTTCCCTCCCCCTCCCCCCCTCCAACACACACACATTCTGGCCTCCATGGTTCCCATAGCTCCTCTTACAACTCTGCTCTGGACAATCAAACCATGCTTGCAATAGTCATAGCAGTAATGCAGAGCTGTACAAGTGCAATGCTTCTATCACAGAGGGCAGACAGCAAGTAGTGATGCCAGGGTTTCTAGGATTTTGATATCACGACAATTACGGGAGGCATGTGAAAGTATGTGATTTCATGGAGAACACTGAATTATAGGAAGTTGGCCCCATTCACCTCTGAATGACTCGTTTCTGTCCCATCAGACACTGCAGGAACTTTCCAAAAGACCCCATGTCGGAGAGTTGCATAGTGGAATACAATATTTACACATGGTGCACTGCAATCTGCATAGATAGCAAGTGTTCCTGATGAGGATTCACATAGCCAACACAGGGAGGCAAGTGTGCACATGCAATGCAATATGTTGATGTAATTTTGCAGCCTAGACATGGCCCTAGTATTTGCTCTGAAAAAAGGGAACTTGTGGATTCCTCAAAATAAATCTATTACCCAATCTGCATATTATTGATTTATGGTAGAACCCATCGTATAGTAGACACATTCTAGATATTCAGGGCATAGCTTCAGACCTGAGGAACTAACTTCTAAAAGACATTGAGACAGAGATTAATGGAAGGGACAGAAAACAGGGATATTTTTATATACATATGCACTGAATTTATTTCAGGCAGCACTAAAAAGGTGGGTCTTTAAGAGGGATTGCAGTGTGAACAGGTTGGGGCCTTGCAAATGGGCACAAGAACCTAATACCATGTATAAGCATCTATGTGAATTAAGGCACAGAGGTAATTGTATGGTTGCAATAGACCATCA
Organism: Pelodiscus sinensis; assembly: GCF_052426305.1. Lineage (NCBI taxonomy): Eukaryota > Metazoa > Chordata > Testudines > Trionychidae > Pelodiscus > Pelodiscus sinensis. The sequence goes on from NC_143054.1 coordinate 50,223,184, forward strand.
GAGTTACAAACCTTTTGGGAACGGAGGTTTGTAATTCGGAAATGTTTGCCACTCTGCACAAAATGTTATGTTTTTTTCTTTCAAAAGTTTACAACTGAACATTCATTTTATACAGCTCTGAAACTTTACTACACAAAATAAAAAATGCTGCTTTCCCTTTCTTTTTTTAATGATGTTTACATTTCACAAAGCACTGTACTGGTATGTGTGGGGGATTTTTTTGGTCTCTGCTGCTTGATTTTGTACCTTTGCTTCCAAATGAAGTGTGTGGCTGATTGGTCAGTTTGTAACTCTAGTGAGATAATTCTGAGGTTTTATTGTGTGTGAGAAACTGATAATTAAGCAGTTTATTTTGAAAAAAAGATTATGAAAATCTTGGAATTGCTTACAAATGACTGTCTGTGAAGTAGTTTGTTATGAAACAACAGTAGAACAGCATGTTCTACTGACAATGTAGAACATCTTACAAATATATTTTATTAAAGCCGAATATAAGATATTATGAAGAGAATCTTCCTACTCAAAAAAAGAAATATTGGAAAAAGAAACTTGAAAAGTACAGCTTTTTTCCTCTCTTTTATCAAAAATCTTGCTTACTATGGATTTAAGAATGAAGTGAAAAACAGCATTGTACCTCTGCTTATTTTATTATGGAAGGAGAAATATGTAATTGCTTTAAAAAGTTATCTGAACACATGAATACTGTACATGCGATTTGTTATTTTTGCATTACTTTTATTTTCACTTAAAGTTCGTTAAGGAAAACCATAAAACTTAAATGAAAGAATACTGTTTGATAAGTATTTGTTAGTAATTAAAACTTAAATTATCCTTTTAAAAACATACAAATAATTTGGATATTCTTATGTGAAGAAAGAGGTAAACATTTTAGTTAGCCATTTTTGGAAGCTTCAGAGAGGTCTGATTCACTATGGCTGGACCTCTGTGCTAAGTCTTGGAAATTTAACCTTAAATCCTTATATTAACATATAGGAGCTGTGAAAGGTAGGCATAATTAGATTCCATATGCACTGATATAGTAGATGCTGTAAGTCAGGGATTGCCACACTTCTTCATAGTGCGATGCACATTGTCAGACATTTTCTTGTGGCCTACTTCTGCTTTTCATAGTTGACTGCCCAGCACTGAAAAGCAGGGAGGGAGGGAAGTGTGTTGTCTAGTCTTACCAGAAGTAATATTTGCTGGACATTTAATAACAATGGTTGTTTTCGCAGCACCAGTGGATTCAAGCCTGAATGTGAGATATGCTTTGGTACCCCTTCAGCCTGTTCTTGCTAAAGCAGTAGGGGGTGATCACAAGGGGAAAACAGGATTGGGGAAGGGTTCAATACCAACTGCAGGTTGACTCAGCTGAAGCAGGTTATGGTGTACACAACACAGGAAGGGAAGGGGGCAATCTGGGAGCCAGATCTGGAGGGGTACTATTAAAAACATTGATCAGTTGCCTATAGGAAACCTAATGGTTTCTGGTCTAGAGTTCGATCTCCAACAGTACTCCAAAGTAATGTCCAGTAATACAACACCTTTCATAACCACAAGGTGGCTCCATTCACACTGAAGTGAACCAGATGGCTTGGCAATAATATTTGTGTATACCACTGGCAGAGAATGAAACAAAGGTCCCTTCCACTGCATTTGCACACCAAGGTATTGTGCTGAACACAAGGGTGGGAATACTACAGCTCCCTGCTAGTAAAAGCATATGTTTCTGGTTGGCAGGGAATATGTTTTCATTTCCCAAACTTAAAGCCTTAACATTTCTTTTCCTCCCAAGCATGTGTCTGCAGTTGGATACTAGCAAAGTGCACCCACTTTGTTTTCAGCTCAACAAAGTGTGAGGTTTGCATTAGGAGCTAGGGATAAACAAAAAGAGATGTCACTGGTACTATGGAGCCATGGCATAGGAGAATGCTGGTCACCAATGTGGCACAATAGAAAGGGGTGATTGTTGCAGCATATGGCATTGGCAATCCAGGTGCACAACTGGAGCCTTTGCATAGTGCAAGGCACAACTGAGTGCATTTGGGAGAATGGGGATTCATCTCGCAGACATGGGGGACAGCATGTTTTTGGGCTGCTTCACATAAGGTCATCAAAAGATGTCTGGGAACCCAACTGGGGTTGAGGAGTGGACACAGTGGTCCAGTTCAGGTGATCCATAGGGAAAGTATTGGTAACCAGATAAATGGCCTGGTTGGGGACTTTAAAAGGAGGAGCTGGTTACCAGAATGGAATGGTATGGAGTTTGGGACTCCTATGGTTGTAACAGCAGGGAGGCAACACCCCTTTCTTATAGTCACTTTACCCCGTCTATAAGGGAGAAGAGGGTGGATGGTAAGGTCCCAGTAGTGGATTTTTTGAAGGGACTTTAGTGGGAAAAAAAAGAGGGAGCTGGTGGAAGCCCCATGCATAATTACAGGATAAAGAGTGGATTACCTGCACTATAGACTATCATCTGTTGGGTAGTTCCAAATGTATAATAATAAAGTTGTGACCTGATTAAGTCCATAACAAGTTCTTGCTGTCCTTCTTTTGTTACAGCTAGAGAATGATTGTACTGTCCCCACCTTCAATTCATGATGATGGATGACTGTGACAATTATGGCAATTTCTGAAATGGAAAATATTATAAGTATTTCATATATTTTACCTGCCTTTAAATGAAATTTAGCTGGAAGTTAAGGGTAAGAAGCCATCACTCTGTGACCAGACAGATCACTACACACCAGTAGCAAGTGGTCTATGGAACACAGTTTGGGAACTTCTTCAGTAATATCTTTGTGATAGCATCTGTCTCTTCACCACTGCCTATTTCCTTCCTAGGAATATTTGTCCCAATTTCTGTCATGATAAAATAGATCAATTTATAATGGTAGTCATATTTTACCTTTTCACTCCCCTTCTGAGCTGAATATTCCCATTCTGATGTGTTATTAATACATTTCCTTTACAATGTGCTACTTTCTCTTTCCAACATCCTTTTCAGCAACAATTTCCTACCAGTGATTTCTGTCATCACCAAAAACTGGGGTGAAAAAAAAATCTAGCCAATGTAGTGCTTCCTCTAATTCCAATGAAACACTGTGTGCTCATTTCCCTTGACCAGTTTTAAACCAGACTATTTAAAAGTTCACCATGATGACAACAGAAGTATAATTCTTCCTTGCTTGGTCATAATAGCAAGAGAAAGAGGAAAGCAAGTTGGATATGAACCTAATGTGCACAAGAAGGAACCCTCATTTAACATGTCAATCTATACTGGCTGGCTGCGTCTACACTGGCCCCTTTTCCGGAAGGGGCATGTAAATTTCATGAGTCGTAGTAGGGAAATGCGCGGGGGATTTAAATATCCCCCGCGGCATTTAAATAAAAATGTCCGCCGCTTTTTTCCGGCTTTTAAAAAAGCCGGAAAAGAGCGTCTACACTGGCCCCGATCCTCCGGAAAAAGTGCCCTTTTCCGGAGGCTCTTATTCTTACTTCAAAGTAGGAATAAGAGCCTCCGGAAAAGGGCGCTTTTTCCGGAGGATCGGGGCCAGTGTAGACGCTCTTTTCCGGCTTTTTTAAAAGCCGGAAAAAAGCGGCGGACATTTTTATTTAAATGCCGCGGGGGATATTTAAATCCCCCGCGCATTTCCCTACTACGACTCATGAAATTTACATGCCCCTTCCGGAAAAGGGGCCAGTGTAGACGAGCCCGCTTTGTTTGGAAAGATTCAAATTTCCTGTAAACTGTAATAATGGAGGCCCTGAAGTTATGAATTATTACTGTTTAAGAATTGCTCAGGCATCAAAGCTGTTTAGAAAAGATAGGACAGAGAACAAGAGAAAGAACTCAAGCTCTGTTTTCCACATTAATTCAAATAATCTGAGGAAACTTCGTCTCTGAAGCCTTTAACAAGAATACATAGCTAGTATTCTATGCAGCTGAAGAAATTGCCTTTTTTCTGTATCCATGAATGAATGAATGCATAAAAATAATAAATTAATATCAAGATAGATAGATAGATAGATAGATAGATAGATAGATAGATAGATAGATAGATAGATAGATAGATAGATAGAAATTATATCAGAAGTGCAAGGCAGTATGTACTGCACCGAAGCAACAGTCTAAGAGTTAAGTGAAAAGGGAAAGAACATATTGCCATTTTCATTACACTCTCCTAGTTGCAAGAGTTTATAACTTGAACATAAACATTTGCTCCAGGCTGTTTCTGTCTTTGTATGTGTGAGTGAATTTAGAGCTCATAAAAATAAGGTCTTAATAGCACTGGCATGAGCTATGCAATTGCATGTGTATTAAAAGTTCAGAAAAAAATCTATGAGGAAAAAAAAGCCACATTTCTCCAACACTGTATAAAAGTCCCAACTCATAAAACACTTGTAATTCAAATCCTGGACTTCTTGTGTAAAAAATAACAGTTATAATCTGACAATGGTTATTTTGCAATGTAAATTCCTGTTGCTATAAAACTAAACTGAGACTATGAAACTAGTTTAAATTTGTGTACTAACTGGGGCTATATCAGAAGATTATGAAATTCTATAAATGGGCCTGGTTAAAATAAAAAATCCAACAGAACCTTTTTCCGCTAAAAAATTGTGTTTTGTGGATATAAAAACTTGAGGCAAAAATCTGTTGATTTTAACATAATTTTTTCAATAGTCCAGATTATGAAAACATCAAAACACTGTGTTTTAACATTTTCAGACTACAACATATTAGGTTTTTATTTCATAATTATTTTTCATTTAGAAATTTAATTTTATATTATAGTTAAAAATTAAAATGTCTTGACTGAAACAAAACATTCACTCTGATCCAAAATTATTTTTAATAGAAAATGTCCATTTTATTCTAATCCACAATAAAAAAAAATCTCAATTTTTAAATTTCCCTTGAAATGGAATTTCTGATTTTTTGAACAGCTCTAAATTCAGTCTTTAAAGGTTACTATTACAAAAATAGCATAGTTAAAATAATCTAGTAACCAATATTAATAACCATTTTAAAAGTTTAGTGGTAATAGCTCAGCTGATAAGAAGCAGCTGGTAAAAGTGAGGATAATTATGGAATAAACCTGGGTTACCTGCACTGTTTTATCTGCTAGATAGTGCCGGACATCTAATAATAAAGTTGTAGTCTTATTAAAGCCATGTCATATATCTCCTGTCTTACTTTTGGTATAGCCAGACAATAATTAAAGAATAGTTTGTGACAATGTGCAAGGTTATTAGATATCTCTAACTTTTTAGCAGAGCTTTAAGACATCACCCCCTTTGGCATTTCTAACTGGTCATATCCCTGCTCTTGCCGAACAGGCACAGGAGATGCAGCTAAGACAGTTTTCCTGGGAGAGATTGTATGTCATAGAAAGACACAGTATCTTCCTATCAAATACAAATTAACTAACATAAAATATCATTGCCTTATCAGGAACCAAGAAAGGTTGCTGGCATGAACAATGCAAAACTTTGTTTTACGATATTTCCATAACATTTGCATTTCTTTCAGCTGCCAGCACACAACTAACTCAGTATAGAATGGCCAGCAGAACTGCTGGACCCCTGGGCAAGATATGTGTGTGGGGGAGAGGGGTCTATTTCAGAAGCAGTAGGTCTTCAGTGAAAGAGGTGAAGCTAGCCCCAGCTAGCCCTTAGTGCTACTGGGACTGCACCACCCCTTCAGCCAGTCCTCAGAGCCATCCTCAGTGTGCGGTGCTACCCAGAAGTGTTTTGAAAGGCCAGGAAATCTGGCTGTCACTGCACGGCAGCAACTGAGAGCTTTAGGTCCTTTTGTATTGCTGGGCTCAAGGTCAGGTGCCCCCTTTGCTCACCCTCCAATCAGCAGTCTTGGCTCAATATAAACAGAAGTATAGCTCCCCACTTAACTCTATAAATATAAAAAATAATGAATGTTGCCTTTAGTAAAACATTAGTAGAAGCAAAGTGAACTTCCCCCTTTGCTCTGTCCAATCTCCTCGATAAAATCTGAAACACAAAGCTTAATTGCGGCCATTTCAATGTTATCACTACTCAGGATGTGCAGTTTGCTGCTTTTGTTTTAAGGCTATTACACTCTCTAACAAAGATATGAATGCAAATTTAAAGCTACACAGTTAAAAATACAAGGCAGTAAATGCAAAATGTAAATTATAAAATAAGAGGCTTTCAGTCAAATTGCATGTCTTCAACATTGCTCCAACATGCATATAGGACAAATAGAAATAAATAGTATTGAATAAAACATTTAGTAAGGATAACAGACTTTTTTCTATTAACTGTACAAAGTACCTCTTTTACATTGCATTATTGTAGATTTAAGATTATACTTTATTGGTTTGCCTTTACAAGATCAAGGTGCTGTTTGGAAGTCTATTCCTGAACATTATGCCCCTTTTGATACAGATTGTAGCCAAGTAGCACAGAAGTCAGCTATAATTCTTCTGTGCCAGCTGAAGACTCTTCTGTACTCTCTGGGGAGATCTGTTAACTTTACAAGCATTTTTTCACCTATCCAGAGTAAAGAGCCCAGAGGAGGTGATAATTGGAGAAACTGTCTTTGCTTTGAAGAGCATACAATCTAAATTTGAAGTAATATTGGATATGGTTTCTTGTTTTAATTAAAATCTTTACAAACAGCTGTCATACTGAACTTCATATATCATGGACTCAGCGGGCATAGTTTATCCAGATCATTTTGAATTATAATTCTATCCCCTAAAGCATGTCTAAACCCTCTCAGCTAGCATTGCCTGCAGAAATTGCAAGTGTACTCTCTATGTTGTTATCTAAATCCTTGATGAAGATATTAAACAGAACCAGATCCGGAATTTATCCCTGTGGACCCCCTCTCATTATGCCCTTCCATTTTGTGTGTGACTCATTGATTACTACTTTCTGAGAATGGTTGTCTAACCAGTTATGCATCCATTTTATAGCAACTCCATATAAGTTGTATTTCCCTAGTTTGTTAATGAGAAAATCATGCAAGACTGTATCAAAAGCCTTACTGAAATCTAAATATACCACATCTACTGGTTTTACCTTATCCACAAGACTTGATATTCTATCAAAAAGATAGCTATCAGGTTGGTTTTCTTCTTTACAAATCTATGATGGTTAATACTTATGTAATTATCTTCTAGATATTGCAGATGGATTCCTAATGATTTGCTCCATTATTTTCCTGGTACAGAAGTTACACTAACTTGTCTATAATTCCCTGAGTTGTGTTTATTTCCCTTTTTATAGAGGAGTACTGTATTTGCTGTCTTATAGAATCTTCCTCTTATCCTGTGACTTTTCAAAGATAATAGCTAATTGCTTAGATATCACCTCAATAATTTCCTTGAGTAATCTGGGAGGCATTTCTTCAGGTCCTGGTGATTTGAAGAAATCTAGCTTGGCTAAGTAAGTTTTAACTGTTCTTTTCCTATTTTGGCCTCTGAACCTTACCTCATTTTCACCACAATTCTCTATATTAGGCATTCAATTGCCACCAGCTTTCCTGGTGAAAACTAAAACAAATAAGTTATTAGGCCCCTCTGCAATTTCCACATTTTCTGTTATTGTTTTTCTCTATTCTTTGAGTAATGGGCCTATCCTGTCCTTGGTCTTCCTCTTGCTTCTAATATATCTGTAAAATGTTTTCTTGTTTCCCTTAATATCTCTAGTTAATTTTGAACTAATTTTGTTCCTTGGCCTTTCTAATTTTGCCCTACATGTTTTTATTTGTGTTCATCCTTTGTAACTTAACCTTGTTTCTACTTTTTGTAGGACACCTTTTTGATTTTTAGATTATTCAAAATCTTATGGTTAAGCCAGGGTGTTCTCTTGTCATACTTCCTCTCTTTCCTATGCAATGAACAGTTTATTCTTACCTCAATAATGTCTCTTTGAAAAAACATTGCCAACTATCTTCAATTGTTTTTCTTCTGAGATTTGCTTCTCATGGAACCTTACCAACCAACTTCTTGAGTTTGCTAAAGTCTGCCTTCTTGAAATCCACTGACTTTATTTTGCTGTTCTCACTCCTACTATTCCTTAGAATCATTAATTCTATCATTTCATGATCACATTTTAATATAATTCCCTTACTTATCACCTCCAGCAGTAATTCAAAATAATTTTGAATAATAGAAAGATGCCTATATCAGATTGTTCCTCTCCCACACCAATTCAAATTTTAAATGAACTGCTTGTAAAAACTTGATCCCATACTTTTTAATATGCAAACTCACTGTATTCTCATGAAGCTTGAGTTTTCAGGATCTATTCCAGTGGAATTCAGAGACTTTGAATAGGTAAACTATTTAGGCCCAACACAGGGCCAGGTAGGCTGCAACTCCTAGCTTTCCAAAATGATTGTTCTAACTCATCCATGCCAGTTGAATGGGATACTGTCACCAATGAGTCTAAGCAAAGGCTGATCAGTGGCTCCTCCTATCCCACCCTTGTTGTAAGTTTTAGTGTCAATAGGAAGGCCTTTCTGAAAAATTATAGGGCTGCCTATCTATTCTACTCTTGGGACCTCCATGCAAATATTGTATGGGACTTAAAAGGTGTTGAGGGCATTATATTGGCACTTTACTCTGCTGCTGAATTTCAGCTTGAAAGTATGCATAGGGATTATTTTGAACATTCATTTGTTTCTGTGAGGTACTGTAGCTAATATTGTATAAAGGAAGCAGATGTGGTATATTTTGGATTTTGTTATATTACAATGAAATTCCAAAGACAAGCAAGAGAAGTAATAAAAATGGAGAAAAAGGCTAACAAACGGGTAATAACCTAAAATGCCTGCCAGGGAACTTACTATATCTCCATCCCAGGTCCTCTTATGGTGGTAAATATGCATTTTTAACACTGAAAGTGAAAAGTGTTATGTTTATTGTTTCTGGTTTTCATGGAAGAAACAAACAAAGTTCTAAAGAGATATAATAACAAATATTATCTAGAACATCTTGACACAGGTATAAGAGAACTACATAATAAGTTGTGTTATTCAAATATATATACAATAATGTTAACAAATTAATATTACAATAAAATATAATTTTTTGCATTTTGCTTGTGTTTATGAAGGTACACCCTTCAGACTTTGGTAAGACTATTTATAAGTCAGAACATTGTGTGTGTGTGTGTCTTCTCTGTAAAATTATTGTACTGTGCAGGGAGCTCTTTAACGCAGAGTCAAAAGGGAACTGTTAGCTTTGCAGTAAATAATGACCAAGTGCATAAACTTCTTTCCAAACAGTAGAATCTAATAAGTAAATACTCAAGGCCCCTATGACAGACCACTGAGATATATAACTGTTGTAACTATAAGACCAAGTGGATGAAGACAAAGGGAGGAAGAACATGGATATATGTGCTGGGAACCAGAGAGATAGAAGTAAGTTTCAGTACAATAAATACAGATAAATTAATCTAAGTTAGTTATTGTGATTTATGTATTAGACTGTTTTAATTAGGGGGTTAGTATTGTAAGAGGATACAGATGAAGCAACTTGGTAAACTGAGTCTATGCAAAGTTACAGAACAAAGTGTAAAAGATGATTGACAGTATGAAAATGGAGAGTATGCAGAGACTAGAGATTTGAAAATAAACACTGTCCCCAAGGAAAGAGACATTTATTTGATCATTTCCTTTTCCGGCCTGGTCTTCTTTTGCATGCATGTATGTCATAGGTATTGATAGTATTGTCTGAATATATATATATATATATATATATATATATATATATCTATCTATCTATATATATATATATATATATATATACACACACATATACACACACACACACAAACAATAAAAAAATAAACTGTTTAAGCTTAATCAGAAGGGATCACATTTCTCACCTAATACTGTATATAATTACAGGCAGTCTCCGGGTTACGTACAAGATAGGGACTGTAGGTTGGTTCTTAAGTTGAATCTGTATGTAAGTCGGAACTGGCATCCAGATTCAGCCACTGTTGAAACTGATCAGCAGCTGATTCCAGGAAGCCCGGGGAAGAGCAACTGTGCCTCGGGCTTCCTGTAGTCAGCCGCTGGTCATTTTCAGCAGCAGCTGACTTGGGGATGCCTGAGGCAGAGCACCTCGCGTGATGCTGGGTTGGTCCAGTAGCGCGGCCGCTCCTCGGCACTATTGGACCAACCCAGCAGCACCCCAGCTGCTCTGCCCCAGGCGTCCCCAAGTCAGCCGCTGCTGAAACTGATCAGCAGCGGCTGAATCAGGACTCCTGGGGCAGAGCAGCTGGGGTGCTGCCGGGTTGGTCCAGTAGCGCCAAGGAGCGGTGCTGCGGGACCGACCGGCAGTGCCCCACCTGTTCTACCACAGGCCCCGGGCTTTGCTCCACGTCTCCCTGGTCTGCTGGGGGGGGGGCACTAGCTGCGTCCCCCCCCCAGAAGACCAGGGAGACGTGGAGCAAAGAGGCGGAGGACCCGAGCCGGACCCGCGGTGCTTCCAGATCAGCAGCTGATTCCACGGGTCCGGCCCCGGGTCCTCCGCCACTTTGCTCCCTGTCTCCCAGGTCTGCTTGCTCCCCCAGCAGACCAGGGAGACGGGGAGCAGCTTTTCTCGCCCCGGAGGAGGCAGGCGGTGGGACCAGGCATCCTGCTGCTCCAGTCCTCCAGGGCGAGAAAATCCCCGTTCGTAACTGCGGATCCGACATAAGTCGGATCCGTGTAACTCGGGGACTGCCTATAATAATAAATAATAAAAGTCTGATCTGAAATTTGGTAATTAAATAAACTAATTGAGTCCAAATTTTATAATTATCTAATCTTCAAGTTCTTAATCCTCTTGATTTCTCACTATGGTTCTGAGACATCTGCTCTTAACTAATTTATGTCTATACAACAAGCTTATTTCAAAATAAGCTATTTGGGATTTTTTTTCCAGAATGACTTATTTCAAAATACCATGTCTATACTCAAAAAGCACATCAAATAGCACTTAGCTATTTCGAAATAGAGCGTCAACACTTTTTGGATGCTAATCGCATTTAAGGCTACTCAGAATGACTTCAGGCAAGTCATCAGGACACAGTTACTTCCCTGAGACTCATGCTTAAAGGGCCCTGTGACGGGGTGAGGCAGCCCCGTACTGAACCTACAGGGCCCAGCCAGGGTTAGATGGCTGCAGAGGCCCCTCCCCAACAACTGTACCGAGCATGCCCAGGCTGCAGCAGGGCTATAAAGCCTGGAGAAAGACTCAGTCTGGAGGGACGGCCGGAGGAGAAGGACCGGGGCAGGGAGCTCTCATTCAGCTGTTGCCGGGGACGCCAGGAGAGGCAGAAAGGGACTCAGAGGTGAGTCGAGGCAATCCTGAGACTACCGACCGAGGGGACGCCGGCACAGAGCTTGCAGCCAGCTGGGAAGGTACAGGGGAAGGCACCCCCAGGGACTGGATAGGAAGTGGCCCAGGGCAGGAGTGGGAGCCGCCTCTCCCGCCTAGAGAACCTCAGTGCGTTTCGGCCAGACCGCCCCGCCGAGGGAGTGACCTGTTACCTGGTCGCTCACAGGGCCCTGGGCTGGGACCCAGTGGAGTAGGGTGGGCCCGGGTCCCCCTACCCGGGGGTGTGTCCCACTATAACCCCTGAACTACATTGTGGGCTCAGGCCAGAGGGCCTAGGCCTTGCTTAAAGGGCCAGCTATAAACTGTATCGTAGCGGTGTTGGGGACTCAAGTGGGAGGGGCCCGCCACACGTGGTGGAGAATGTGGGTAGTTTCTTCCCTTGCAACAAGGAGAAGGTAGGGAAACCCACTTAAAAAAAAACAGGAGAATAAGAGATGGGGCAGTGTAGAAAGAGGAGGCGCCCCCAGAGCTGTAACTATGGGCAGGTGTTGATGGCCTGCCAGAGGGCCGGAAGGTGGGACAAGGCCAAGATTATAATACCCGTGCGGGTGAACGGAACCCCCACCGCTGCCCTGGTGGACTCTGGCTGTAGCCAAAACATTGTCCGGTTGGGGGTGGCCGTAGGAATGGACCAGCGGGGACCCCCCGTACAAATGATTTGTGTTCATGGGGATGTACGGTCCTACGACACAGCCTGGGTGAGGTTGGAAGACAGGCAGCGAGGGGCACGCAGGCTAGTGGTGGTGGCCCCGAAGTTGTCGTACCTGGTGATCCTGGGGCGGGACTGGCCCAGGTTTAATGAATTACTGCAAGAAGGGAGTGGTCTAAGGGCAAATATTGTCCAGGAACAGCAGGCTTGATGGGCCCCGCTAAGCCCGCCCCTCGAGGTAGCGGCAGGGGAAGGGGCCTCACAGCACGCTACGTCCGGAGTCCCGGCAGCGAGCATGGGCGGCGACCCTACAGGTGTCCCACCTATTGACCTAGGGCTAGATGGGGACTTCCTGGAAGAGCAACGGAATGATCCCACGCTTAGCAAGCGGTTAGCAAGTGGTTACACGCCCGGATGGGGAGGAGCCAGCTGCAGGTCAACCCCAAGGACCCCGCTCCAAGGTACAGCACGACCTCCTTTACCGCCTAGTATGGGACCACCGGACCCAGGATGAGATGCACCAGCTGTTGGTCCCACGCCGTTTCCGCCAGGGCCTGTTACAGGTGGCACACGCAAACCCCTGGGCAGGCCATTTGGGCCAAGAGAAGACCCTGCAGCGAGTGGCGCGATGGTTCTTCTGGCCGGGAAGTCACCATGAAGTGCGGGAGTGCTTTGCCTCATGCCCCGAGTGCCAGAGGGCTAACCCCGCCAACATTCCCTGAGCCCCGCTGGTGCCGCTGCCTATAGTGGGGACACCCTTCGAGCGCATAGGCCTAGACTTGGTGGGGCCGTTGGAAAGAAGCCAGACAGGACATAAGTATATCCTAGTTGTGGTGGACTATGCTACGCAGTACCCAGAGGCCGTCCCGCTGCGGATGACTACTGCCCGCGTCATCGCTGGTGAGTTGCTGGAAATATTCTCCCGGGTGGGTCTACCCCGGGAGATCCTCACAGACCAGGGGACGAATTTGACATCACGACTCATGGTGGAGCTGTGTCGGTTACTGAACATCTGGGCGCTCCGGACCTCGGTCTACCACCCCCAGACAGACGGGTTGGTGGAGCGCTTCAACCGCACCCTGAAGTCAATGCTGCGCAAGTTTGTGGAGGACGACGCCCATCATTGGGATAAGATGCTCCCAGCGCTGATGTTTGCAGTGTGAAAGGTGCCTCAAACCTCTACAGGGTTCTCGCCCTTCAAGCTCCTGTATGGACGACAACCTCAAGGGGTCCTAGACCTCGTCCGAGAAGCCGGGGAGGAACAAGAAACCCCCACCCGGGGCTCTGTACACTACATCCTGCGCTTAAGGGAGCAGCTCCGGGAGCTAGGGCGTTTGGCCCAAGAAAACCTACGCCGAGCCCAGGAGAGCCAGACCGCTCATTACAACCGGGGATCCAGGACCCGGGCCTTCCAGCCAGGAGACCAGGTACTACTGTTGCTCCCTTCCTCAGAATCCAAGCTGCTAGCCAAATGGCAAGGCCCATTTGAGGTGGTGGGGCCGGTGGATTATGAAGTACGGCTACCAAGGCGGAGGAAAGAAGTGCGGATATATCCCGTAAACCTGCTCAAGGGGTGGAAGGAGCGAGAGGCCCTGATGATCACCCCTTACCCTATGGAACCAGAGTTGGGGCCATCCCCAGAGGCAGACCCCACACCCACACTCCTGGACCTCAGTCCTGACCTCAAACCCAGACAGCAGGAACAGCTCCGCCGGCTGCTGAGCGGCTTTCCCCAGGTCCTGTCGTCAAAACCTGGCCAGACGAATCTAACGAGACACCATATTGCCAGCCCCCCAGGGCAGAGGGTACGTGACCACCATCGCCTGCTGCCCAGGAAGTTGTGGGACACGGTGCGAAGGGAATTGGACCAGATGCTAGCTCTGGGTGTGGTGGAAGAATCCCAAAGTGACTGGAGGAGCCCCATAGTACTGGTGCCGAAAGCGGATGGGTCGGTCCGGTTCTGTGTGGACTTCAGGAAGGTAAATTCCATCTCCTGCTTCGACGCCTACCCAATGCCATGGGTGGACGAGCTATTGGAACGATTGGGGCACACCACAGTCATATCAACCCTCGATTTAACTAAGGGCCACTGGCAAATCCCCCTGACACCAGCATCTCGAGAAAACAGCCTTCCCAACCCCGTTTGGACTCTTCCAATTTACAACAATGCCTTTCGGCCTCCACGGAGCAGCAACCACTTTCCAGAGGCTCATGAATAAAGTACTGAAGCCACATAATGACTACGCAGCGGCGTATATCGATGATATCGTGGTATACAGCCGGAACTGGACAGCACATCTCCAACATCTCTCCCAAGTGCTGCAGGCGTTAGCGGAGGCTGGCCTCACCGCCAGCCCAGCCAAGTGCCACTGGGGATATCTGGAGGTGAGCTATCTCAGCTATACAGTGGGGAAGGGGCAGCTCCGACCCTTGACAGACAAAGTCCAGACTTTACAGGAAAGCCCTATGCCTACCACGAAAAGGCAAGTACCACAGTTCTTGGGGCTGGCAGGATACTACCGCCGCTTTATACCCGACTTTGCGACCATTGCAGCACCCTTGACAGACCTCACGAAGAATCCCTGAGAGCGTTGCATAAAGTGGACCCCGGAGTGCGAAGCTGCCTTCCAGACCTTGAGGAAGCAGCTGGCTCAGGGGCCGGTGCTTATTCAGCCGGACTTCAACAAGCCGTTCATTTTGCAAACAGATGCCTCCCGAGTAGGCCTAGGAGCGGTATTATCTCAGGTGGTAGAGGGGGAGGAGCACCCTATCCTATACTTATCTGAGCCCCTGACCATTGGACATCTGTTTACATAAACTGCACAAGCTACTTCTCCACGGTCCTACAGTACAATCACTGCAGGCAGTGTACAGACATCTATGTCGGGTGGTCGGGGAAGGCGCATGATGCCCACATCCAGTGTCATCCAGAAGCTGGAACCCAGCACTTTCTTCCTTGAGCACACAATCAGGCTCCAGGACGTGGACATACCACTGTGCATTGTGGGGGATACACCGTATTCTCTCATGCCGTGGCTCATGAAGCCTTACACCAGACACCTTGATCCCAGCAGGGAATGCTTTAATACCAGGCTCAGCAGGGCCCGCATGGGAGTGGAAGGCACCTTTGGGCATCTCAAGGTGAGGCTCAGATGCCTCCTCACCCAACTAGACATAGGGGAGCAGAACATCCCCAAGATGGTGGCCACGTGTTGTATGCTCCACAACATATGTGAGTGGAAAGGGTAGGCGTTCCTCCTTGTGGCAGGAGCAGAGGCAGGCCAGCTTGGGAGGGTCTTTTAAAAGCCACATACAGCTGTCATCTGGCAAGCCCAACAGGTTGGACTGCGCATCCAGGAGGCTCTGAAGGAGTTTCTCACAAAGATCCTAATGACACTCTCCCCTAGGTCTCTTCACCAGAGGGCTGTGCCTTGTCCCTCTCCACTTTTCCTCCCTCACACCTCCCTTCCCTCACTCCCATGCAGAGACAACGAAACTGACATTGTTTTTTGGAATTTTGGAAACAATCAACTGTGTTGTTTTTATTAGGGGTTAAAGGAACTGGGGAGGTACTGGAGCAAGAACCTGGCAGAGGAGAGTGGTGGGAGGGAATGGAGGTGAGACCCTTGGCGGGGGGAGGAGAAAGAGGATGGATAGCTGAAAGAGGAGGGATAGCTCAGTGGTTTGAGCATTAGCCTGCTAAATCCAGGGTTGTGAGCTCAATCCTTGAGGAGCACATTTAGGGATCTGGGGCAAAAATCTGTTGGGGATGGTACTTGGTCCTGCTATGAAGGCAGGGGACTGGACTTGATGACCTTTTAAGGTCCCTTCCAGTTCTAGGCGTCACCATTCATTTAGGTGCAGGAGTTGGCTCCAGGCAGGTGAGTAGAGATTGAACCACTGTACACATGGTGTGGCCCTGCAGCAGCAACTCCCTCCAGGTCTCTGTGCAACTGCATGTCCTCCTAGAGCCTCTGGTCTAAAATCTCATTCAGGGCCTGGAGCACGGAGATGTGATCCTGTAGCAGGTCCTCCTGCATCCTTCGGCACCTGCAGCTCCACTGAAATCAGGCAGCTTCCCTGGGTGGTATCACCCAGCCCCCTTGTGCAGCTGGTCCATCTGAGGAGAAAAGAGAGAGGGGTTAGTCATCCCTGGAGATGTTGTTCCTGAACCCTTGCCCTCATCTGTGAGCTGAGACAACAGTTCTCGGGTCAAATGAAGGTGAGGTACTGGGAGCAAGGCCATCTGTGCCCTGGACATCAGGCATTTTATTGCAGAGGCCCAGATCTTCCCAAGGGAGCAGGCTCCCTCCCACCATGTCCCAGGGACAAGCAGTCATGGAAGATTGTCGGACACACTGGGATTCTGTGGGAACAAGGGGGAGCCACAGGCTGGTTGGACTTCCTTCAGAGCTGCACACACACCGGGTCCAGCAGTGGTGGTGTCCCCACTTGTATCCCCGGCCCTTGAGGAGGGGGGTGGTCAGTATGTGAGGGGAGGAGTGTGTGAGTGGCAGACCAAAAGTTGGTGCTCCCTCAAGCATGCAGGCATGCCCGTGTGTCACACATCTGGGTGGGTGTGTGTGAGCCTTGTCCTTAGCCTCTTTCTAGTGCTGACTCCTGGTGGGAGGGTGTCCCACCTGGGGACGGTGTCCCACCCAGGTGTCTGAAGTGTGGCCGACTGCCCCAGACCCTGTGAGCGAGAGCCCAGGGGTGCTCTTGTGCAGCCTCCTGGGGCTGTGTGACCCAGATTGGCAATGTACTGGCATGGACTGCAGGGTGATCCCTAGCCCAAGAAGGCCGAATGAGGAGTGCTCCCCAACCCCTCGCCACCTGCCACCTCCACCCTGTCTGTGTCATGTACCTAAAATCTCTTACCTGATGATTCTTCCCCAGCCTCGAAGGGTGCCTGGGATACATCTAGGGCCAGGTCGGGGTCATTGTCATCATTGTCCTCCTCTTCCTCTTCTTCCCCTCGACTGGCTCTGCCCCTTGGGCAGGTAACCATGGGTGTCTCCAGCCCTGAGTCAACCACCAGGGTTGGAGAAGGGGCTGTACCACCCCCCAGAATGTGGTGCAGATCCAAGTAATAGGGCCCAGGAGTGGGAGCTGCACACCCTTGCCCTGGCATAGACGTGGCACAGATCCCTTAACTTTCATCCAGACCTGCTCCTAGGTATGGATGTGGCCCTTTGTTTCCAGACTGTCAGCCATGCAGCCATAGATGTCAGTGTTGAGCCATCTGGTGCAGAGATCCTGGAGGTTTTCCTCCTCACCCCAAACCTCAGTGAGGACCAGGATCTCTGCCCAAGACCAGGATAGTGAGGACCTCCTGCACTATCAGGTGTCAGGCTCCTGGGAGCTGCCAGATTGCTCCCTAGCAGTGAGGGAGGATTCTTGGGGAACTCAAGGATCACTCTTGATGGCCCTTAGTGTGGTTGTGGCAGCAGCAGTGTGTCTGGAGACTGTGAGGGCCAGCTTCCTGCAGCAAGCCCTTTCCCCTGTGGCTGCAGCTTTAAGGGCTTCATGAGAAGAGGAACTATAGAATCCTGATGAGTGTGGACAAAGTAGCCAGCAGGGCACCTGTGGGATTTCCTCAAGGCCCCTTATTTCCAAATAACTTCAGCTGTTTCATCTACACACGCCCTATTTTGAAATAATTATTTTGAAATGGGTATTATTCCTCATGCAATGAGGTTCACAGATTGCAAAATAAGCCATCCGTTATTTAAAAATTATTTCAAAATAATGGAATTGCTGTACTGATGCTTGCATTGTTATTTTGAAATAATGGCCGTTATTTTGAAATAATTGTGTTGTCTGGATGCCCCCTTAGTATGAAAACAAGATTCTGGCTTATTATTGTATATTTAGCATTTTGTATCCTGGAAAAAAACCTGTTGACATAAATGAGACTCCAAATGGGAAAATAACATGTAGAATATGCAAGTAAGCCACAGCATATATAAAAGATCAACAAGACCAAAGTCTGCTCTCAGTTACAGCTGTGCACCCACACATAACCATTGAAAGTAGTGTAGCATAGCAGAACCTTCTCTACATTGCATTTCTAAGAGCTGTTACTTGTTCTTAAGTTTCTGACATTAAGAAAAGCAAGTGCAAGAAAATATGGTCTTAGTGAAAGATTTTTTCACTGTTCCCCTGATTTGATTTTTTAAAATAATGTAATAGTTAATAGAAAAGTTAAAATACGTCTAAATCCTTCATTCAACATTGTTTATTTGTTTGTGTTTTGTAAAAATGTTTACTTACAGTTTTTAAGAAATTTGCATACAGACTGTGTCACTTAGCAGATTGAATGAATACTAGAGGCAATACAGTGAAATTGACAGTACTCCAGGATTAAAGTAATAAACAAATAAAACTAAAATTCTCTCTTATATAATGTCCTCAGACACAATTATATCAAAGTAGCATATACCCCACCCCAAAGTAGCATGAATTCCACTACAAAGTGTTTACCAATATAGGTATACCCATAAAACTAACTGCAGGCCTTCCAAATATAGCCACAACTTCCACTGAAAGAAGTCACCACTCCCTTATATCAGTCCTCAAACAAATAAGCTTTACTAACAAAAGAGCTTTTTTGCTAGTATAAGTGTATCTATGGCTATGTAATGACTCATAATAGCACATCCCTGCCAATTTAAAAATCAATCAGTCATGTCTTTAACTTTTGAGTAGAAATTCTAAGTATCTGCCAGGCCTACGCCTCCATTTTCTTTGTTGAGTATGGTAAATGTTATTTTCATATTTTCTTTTGTAATTATGTAGAAATTAAGAACTCTACAGTCACATAAAGGTGAATAAATAATATTCTATGATTTACTTTTTCGATTTAAAATTAAAAGTTCATATTCCTTTTACATTGAGTGAAATTTATATAATTGCATTTTTGTAAATGTTTTAGCATGTACAACTTGCCATTTGATTAAATTATTAAACCTCTTCTCTGATTATCTCATTTTCCTTCTGAAATATCTTCAAAACTATCATCAAAATGTTTGTTCATTTCCTACTTCTTTAAGTAAGCAAACTACTATAACTGAGTGAAACATTTATTGCATAATGTTTATTTAGACTATCTAACTTAGTTTTGACTATGATAGAACTTTCCTTTTATTAAAAGTTAGTTGGGTCTTTTTCTTTTTCCTTTATCTTTGATCAGCATCCAGTACATATGGACTTAAAACAGGAAAATCTTGGTGTCCAAACATAGAAAAAAATACATTTCCTTCCCTGAAATTGTACTATTGACATTTGTTAAAAAGAGCTAGCTTGTTGAATGAAAATCAAAGTCTGGGTCCCAATATAAAACAAAGAAGGCCCCAGCAAGGTTGCATAGAATTAATTTCATATCCATGTTCTGCTGACATCCAAATTACTTATTTCCTTATGTTGCAAATCACTTCAATCCATATCTTACCCTACCATGCTGGAATAACCACAATTTGTAGCTGAGAATCAGTTTGTTACAATGTCAACCCCATTCTAATAGCAAAAGCCATAAATAAGCCATAAACCAAATCTCTTTATAAGACCATGATAAAAACATTGGATTTATGGCTTATTACAACCATCTGTAACCCACTAAGCCCCCTTTTTGTCCTATGAATGCAGGAGTGTTAACAGATTGTTTATATTGATGGACTCCTTAGAATATATGCTTAAATATTTACACTAAATTATCTGTTCAATCTTGTGTTTAGCTGTGATATTCTTAGTACATTACATGGAAGGCTTCAGGTCTGGCAATCTTAAAAGCTTGTTTATTTCACCAAAAGAAATGGCCTAATACAAGATATTACATCGCCCCCATGAGAAATAATTTATGAGAATTTGAACCCTGGGTATGTTCTTTGTTTCAACTTTTTACCCTACTGTAGGCTACAGTAGTATCCAGAAAATTCAATCAAAGATAAGGGTTCCATTGTGCTAGGCACTATATGGACAAATAACAGAATATACTGATTTTTTTTTTCTAGAGAACTTAAGTGCCAGACTAGACATAGTAGTTGGATAAAAATCAACTTGGTGGGAGGTTGGCCTTTCTATGTGAGGGTCCTAAACACCAATCTAGAGAGTCTACTTGCTCACTTTCCCTTTGCTCCAGTACTGCTCCACACTATGCTATAGCCTAGCACTTAAGGAACACCCAAGTTCATGTTTGTGCTCCATATCAGGAAGATAGCAAAACTGAACCTAGCATTTCCATATCCCCAGTGAGTACCCTAAACACTAGGCTATAAGGGAGTCACCAAAACCTCTTTCCCTCATTTTTTTACTCTAGCCCTTTTAAAAACAGACACAAAATACAGTAGACTTCCGATAATCTGGAACCTTTGGGATCTAGGTGCTGCCAGATTATCGGATATACCGGACTATCAGGAGGTACTATAAGATGGTTTTTTATAGAGAAATATTTTTGATTTCCTGATTTATTTTTTAAAATTTCGTATTCTATTCAATCCAAACAAATTTTCTGTTTTTTTCAAAACTGCCATTCAAACAGAAAAATCAACCATCGCTTGTGAGCACATTATGTATCTTACCTGAAACAAAAGCCATACTGATCATAAAAGACAATCCTAAATTGCTTTGCCTCATTATTAACTCCAAAATACCTGGTCCTCAATCTTCTCTCAGGTATCAATTGGGGAGCCATGTTAGACTATATCCTCAAAGCCAATGAGGAATCCTGTGGCAACTTAAGAAATAACATTTACTTGGACATAAGCTTTTGTGGGCAAAGACCCACTTTGTCACATTCATGGAGTGGAAATTACAGAGGAAGGCATAAATATACTAGAACAAGAAAAAATGAGTTTCTGTATCAAGTGGAAGACCAATACTAATAGGACGGATGTGGCCCACTCACAACATTATGTCTACACTACAGAGTTTTCAGAAAAATGGCCGTTTTTCAAAAAAAGCTTCACTTACATCCACACTGCAATCACGTTCTTGAAAGAAAAAGATTTTTTCTGACATTGGTAAACCTCTTTCTAAGAGGAAGAAGCCTTTTTCCAAAAAAGCTCTTTTGGAAAGAGGTACATGTGGACGGGGAAGAGGGAGTTCTTTCGAAAGAGTAAAGAGGAAAAAGCACAGGTGCCCTGGTGGCAACTCCATCCATAGTAATAACAGCTTAAATGTGAGATAGCATCCACTCTGAATGGACACTATCTTCTGAAAAAGCAGATAGCTTTTTTGATGCGCTTTGGCAGTGTGGACGCTCTCTTTTGGAAGAAGTTTTTTTCAGAAGATCTCTTCCAAAAGAAGACTGCAGTCTAGATGTAGCTTTGAGGAGGAGGTGTGAATGCCAAGAGAGGGAAAGTTGCTTTTGTAGTGAGCCAACCATCCGCAGTCTTCATTCAAACCCAGGTTAATGTGAAATTTACAAATGAATTGCAGCTCTGCAGATTCACATTGAAGTCAGTTTTTGGTGTTAGTGTTGATGATGAAAGATGGCCACTTTTAAATATCTTACTGAGTGTCCTGGGAGATAAATAAAAGTAGGAAAGTCTATGTTACCATTCTTGACATCTGATTTGTGTCCATTTATTCTTTTGCACTGACACTCTCACGTACAATGTACATTGCAGAGGGGAATTGCTAGCACATAAAGGAATATATATCACATACATCAGCTGTTGTGAGTGGGCACATCTGCCTTGTCTCTATTGGCTTCGTTAGTATTGATCTTCCATCTTGTAAGGTAACTCCCTTCTTTTCCTGTGCTAGTATATTTATTCCTGCTTCTGTAATTTCCACTCCATAATTCTGATCCATCTTTGCCCATGAAAATGTAAGCTCAAATAAAATCTGTATGCCTTTAAGGTGCCACGGGACTCCTCGTTGAGTGTGCTCTTACTCAAACTGGTTCAGTCAAGATAGTAGTTACACAAGTGTAGACAGCCCCCTCGTACTTCAGGGAATTCCCTCCGCATGTACTTAAAAGCAAGTTGTTACAGCAAAAATCTGACCAAACTATTCTTATTATTACTTATTACATTACTGGAATGCCAGTCACAGACCAGGACTGCACTGTGCTTCATATCTTGTAAATATAAAAACTTATAATATTTTAGAGTGGCTTACATTAGATTTTAGCTTTCATTTTCATGTATTTACAAACTTGTCTTTCCTAGGTGTGAGTTCCTTTAAATAAGTGTTTGTCTCTCAAATTTGTATTTACCTGAGGTGATTTATTTCTAGCTTTTATTGTTTCAGATTTTACTATAATCAAATTTTAATTGTAGTCTCGTCAACAACTATATATTTAATGCTTTCACTGATTTTTCCATTAATTATTTCATTTCAACCAATTTTCTCATTTCTCCTCATTTTGCTTTTTGTCTGCTAGTCTAAATTCTTACACATTGTTTTTTCCTAAGATATTAGAAGTAAAAAAAAATATATTTTTTCATATTAACTTGAATTTTTCACAGAAAGAAAATCTTATCTCATTAGCTTGAATTTAAAAACAAAACTCTTCTTAGGAAGAATAAAAAGTAGCTTTTTTCAAATCAACTCACCTTATAAAATGATATAGTTTGAAAGCATTCAATGTAAAAAGTAAATGAAAAACCAGACTGGATCATCTGATGCACATACTGCTCTTTTCCATTGAAATCAGCTACTATGTTCAATAGAAGTCAACAGATTTGCCTTCGAGTTTAGATGATGTCAGGATTCAAGAGAAAGTAATGAAAAGATCCTCAAAGCACAGATTATATTGTTAAGGACAACTAAAATATATTCTAGGGCATTTAGATAATTTGAGTGATCTGACCAGCAGATTGAAAGTGAAGATTGTTTCAGTGAGGTGGGAAGGATGAAATTTTTGCTTTGTATTACATGGATAGACTGTGGGGTAAATATTCAGAGATTTTTTTCTTGGTCCATGCAGTATACCAACCATGGAGTAGGGCAGGGTCTCTTTCTACTATTCTTGAAAATATTAGAAAGGAAAGCAATTGATCCATATACCGTGATATTGTATTTAGTAGGGAGAGTTCTCAGGACATAATGGCTGCTCTTTTGCAATGAAGCTTAAGGATCACTGTTCATCTTTATATCATCTGGTGACATCTATGTGGGATTGAATCTATTGCCCATGCCTTAGGAGCTAAACCTCAGTTTTCTGACTCAACATTCTGAGAGAAAAATCACATTAAGAGAAAAGAGAATTTGGTGTAAGCATGCACAAGGTAGCTCCATGTTGCGGAAGAAACAGCTTCTGTACAGCACCACTAAGGAGGAGCTAGCACAGATGCTGCATAGAACTGATGGTGATATAGAATAAAATGACAGAAAAATGACAAAAATAGTGGCTACAAAGAAATCTTTCTGGACTTACTCTTGACTTCAATGGGACCAATCTTCTTAAATGAAACTGAGCAGCATTGGGCCTAACAATGTAAATGACTCCAACAAAGCCTTTAATAAGGCAGAAATGGTCCCCAATTCACTACTTAGGTCATCATCTATCCTTTTCTGAAAGAAAAAAATAAAAATAAAAAAGTGAAGTTTTATAGCAGTTATAAAGTCAGCGGCTGCCATGAGTAGTCAGCCTTGTAACTGCTGAGCTAATACATCACAGTAACTGAGTGACAAGCTTTCAGATGAGGCATCATAATATAAAGTATCAGCTGAACATTTGAAAGAGGCATTTAGATAAAAGCACAGAGCCCTTACAATAATTTAGATGAACTGTAAAGTGTTCAGCCAGCTACTTTTTCTTCACACTGTTTAACTGTGCTAATTAATAGCCATGGGTATAATGTGATCTTGGCAGCCTCTATGATATGCTTAATAGTCCTCACTCTCTCTTAAAATGTGCAGTGTATTTTGGTTTTCCAAACATGCTTGCTAGTAAATGCAGATAAAAATGAAATTGCAATTACATGATTAATTAGCTTAGTGGAATCAAGACCAGAAGAACATTGTAACGGAAGGAAATATGTAAATTTGATTCTTCTCCTGATCTTTGAAATAATTTGCAAATTTTCCCTTTGGTAACACTAAGATATACATTGTGATGTGGATATAACCGTATGAAGTGCAGTCAGAAGACTTTAATTTTTCAGGGTCTTGATGTTAATTGGCTTAGTAAGACTGCCAAAGCAATTAAAACAGCAATGGGTGGTTTCAGGGTGATGCAGATCTTTGATGCCCCATCAAGCTTAATAAAATTACAACCATATTTTGTCTGAATGAATCCTGAATGAACCACCCACACAACTATTTTAGAGTGTCCACCATCAAATATGCTTAGTGATAATCATATCACAAAAAGTGTTAAAGATTGCTCCTTTGCTCTCCTACTAGTTCATAGACTCATGCCCAGAACTTTCATTTAGAAACAAATTCTTAAGTAGACGTCTAAAACTATTCAGCCGAAATCCAGAATGCAGAAAAAACAAGAGATGGTTGTTTCATTAACAAAATCAGAAAGAATATTGAAATGTAAATTACAAACAAATATAATGTATCAAACATTATTTAGAACTGAGTTGTGCCATCAATATATATTAATTATAACTAATGCCCACTCATTTAACCATAATTGTTTAATATCTTTAACTACATTCAGATAATCGGTGTTGAACACCAAGTTCTATAATACAGTGCAATAAAACGGCAAGCACCAACATTAATTAAAAATATATATAATTACATGAGTAAAGCAAGAAGAATTTAATCCTTTCTTTTTGCCACTATCTTTTATCATTTTACATCATTTTATTCTAGACTGATGTAATCAAAAGTTGTACATTCCATCTATGCTATCTGTCTTTGGTGGTTACAAAAGCACTTTCATCAGCAACATGGAGACTACTTTGTTCATGCTTGTTTGCATCATAATTATGTATAAAAAAATTACCAAGTTTATTTACTGATCTCTAAATACAGTGATTACTACATTATAAGTGTTTAATCATTTCAGACACTTGAGTATAGAACCAGTTGAAAAGTATTAATATTATTATACTAAGAACACATAAATGTAATTGTGAAACCAAAGAAACATTGGCCATCACATGTAAATATGTGGATGCACAGAAAAAGGAAATGTGATATACTAAATAGTCAACAATTATATGTTCAGGTTAGGAAGAAACTGACTCTGTGGACAGATTATTCCTAAGTTATCAACTATGTGGTTTCTTGATTCTTCCATTGAAGCATCTGACCCTAAACATCATCACAAATAAGATACTGTAAACTAGATAGATCACTGTAGTGGTTGTTACATAGTAATAAGAATCCATCCCCATTCCATAATTCAGCAGCACAGATCTGCTATCTGTTGCTGACAGAAGCTTTATTTTTAACCTGACATAATGAGGCTTTCCTACATTATGATTTTATTCAATAATTCAGAAACAATAGAACAAATATCATGGGGCTTCTGTGGTCAGTTGCAATAAACCAACTTTAATGATAAGAAAAAAAATAACAAAGAAAACTTGTCAGGGAATTTTTGTATGCATTCCAATGCTACTTTCTTTCTGAAGGAAGAGTTGCTGAACATATTTTCCAAATTTCATGAAATTATTCCCACTTTCGGAATGTTAATTGCAAATATTTCACCAAACTTTTCATTTGAACTATGACTAAACAACACAATTTGTGGTGAAGAAAATGCATTTCAAATTTCTTAGAAGAAACAAAATGGAATTTGAAAATAAAGGAGGGAAAAAATAGATTAAATCCACAAAAAGGATGGGGAAGGGGTATAAACCGGGCCACTGCCCTGGCAATTCACAAGGGCCTGGTTTCCTGGCCACTGTGTCTGTTATTATTGCAGCAGCAGCAGAGCTACAGGCCCTTTAAATCATTGCTGGAGCCCTGGGTGGCACCCTCTGGTGGTGGCTAAGGTGAGGATCACTGCACAGTCTGAGTGGCATTGTTGGCTGGCTGCTCCAGCCAAGGTCTTTTGTCTGAGGCCCCACTCTGGGGCTGTCTCTAGACTGCAGGGTTTTTTCGAAAAAGTAGCCTTTTTTCAAAAAAAACTTCACCTGCATCTAGACTGCAGCCGCGTTCTTTCGAAATTAAATCAAAAGAACACGGCTTTTCTTTCGACGGCAGTACTCCTCATTTCACGAGGAAGAACGCCTTTTTTTGAAAGTGCTCTTTCGAAAAAAGGTGTTCTTGAATGCAAACAGGGCTTTTTCGAAAGAGAGCATCCAGACTGCCTGGGTGCTCTCTTTCGAAAAAGTGGCTGGCTTTTTCGAAAGTACTGCTTGCAGTCTAGACGCTCTTTTTCGAAAGAGGCTTTTTCGAAAGAGGCTTGCAATCTAGACATAGCCTGGGAATTTAGTGCTGCCCCTCTGCCTACCTTGCCATGGAGCCCATCAATTCTGTTGGGCCTTCTGAAATCAGCCAGCTGTATTCATGATTAATGTTTCAGATTACTCATAAAATAAGAAACATGACTTTACTGACTGAAACCCAAGAAAATATAGGACATGTAACTCCTATTATTTTCAATAGAAGTTCTACTGATTAAAATCCACATGCAATACTTGGGAAAATTATTCAAAAAAATCAAATAGAGATATCAAAGAAGATTTATTATCACCTATGAATGAAATCACTCTACCTCTAGCTATATCAGATGATAGAACTTTCTTCAACCACTGAGAGAACTTGTCAGCAATTTCAGTCTCTACAGTTTATTTCAAAGAAACATGTGTAAAGAAATTCAAACAAGCTCTGTACTGAGACTTCAAACAGTTAAACAAAACAAAGATTTTTGTTCAATGTTTGTGAATTGAAAGACCAGCTTTCAATATTTGTTTTACAGTATGCTTTAATATGTCTTTCTAATGTGTACCAATTTATGGCCATTATCACACAAAGAAAGGGTTGAAAATAAAGATAGTTTAAAATAAACTACTTTTGGTGAAAGATTTGTAAGACAAAACAATTGTTTGGGTTATTGGGGGGAGGTAGGGTTCAGTAGCCTGGAGTTATTTGCAATTGCTCATTTTTTCACTTCAGCATTTCAGTATCAAACTCAAGGATCATATAGTATAAATTAAATCTACTAATTTTACATAACAGAAAATTAATAGTACTATGCCAATTTGGATTTGACACTCAATGTCTAAGAACAAGCTAACAATCAGAGTAAGAAAGAAAAAACATGGATGAAAGCCAAAATCTACTGAAATTGATGGCGAAACTCCCATAGACTTCAATAGGGTCAAGATTTGTATTGTATTTTATCTAAACAGAGTAAAGAAAGAGTGGGTGTGTAGGGAGATGTACCTATACCTATTAACAGTGCCATGACAGCCCATGCCCAACAAATCTTTAACCATTGTTTTTTCAACTTGAGAATTTAAAAAAAAATGCACAAAATTTCAGAAGGATAGCTATGTTATTCTGTAACTTTAAAAACAAGTAGTCCTGTAGCAACTCTTGGCTACCGGAGGTATCCCGAAATAGCTACCCTGTATCTACACAAGCTGTCTACTATTTCAAAATATTTTTCAAAATACCAGGCTTGCTATTTTGCCATCCCAATAAACCTTGTTGTACAAGGGATAAGGGGTAGCTCAAAATAGTGTGTTATTTTGAAATTTGGCACCGTGTAGACACACCAAATTTCCAAATAGCTACACAACACTAAACTCAAAATAAAATATGCAATTTGCACATTGCAAATTGCATATTTTATTTCAAATCTATTTAGAAATAGCTTATTTTGAAGTTTGGTGCATCTGTACAGTGCCACATTTTGAAATAATGTACTATTTTGAGTCATCCCTCATCCCTTGTGCAACGAGGTTTACCAGGATGTCAAAATAGTGCATATTTTGAAATAACGGGTGATTTGTGTAGACACAGGGTAGCTATTTTGGGATACTGGCGGTATCCTGAAATAGCCATGCAGTGTAGAAGTACTTTTTAGAGATTAACAAATATATTAGGTCATGAGCTTTTGTGGGTAAAATCCATCATCAAATGAGTTGGAGTGGAAATTACAGAATCCAGGATATATAACAGCAAAAGCATTTCCTGTCAATTGCCATACCAGTGTTAATTAAGCTAATTAAGTCAGGCTGAATGTGTCCTATTCATAGCATTTGATATGGAAATGTGAATATCGAAGGTGGGGGAAATTGCATAATTATGTCTCTAAAATATGCACAGAAAATATATACCATATATCCTTTGTGCAGGCCACTGTGCCCTGATATTGTATATCTGCCAAATTCACATATGATCACCCCTTCCTGTACAAGTATAGCCATGGAGACTGTCAAGTAAACAATAAAATCCCTTAATATGGTCAGAGCTGAAAGGTTAGAGGAATACTGATTTTCTGGAGTCAGAGTGCAGATGTAGTAATTTGAAAGGTGCTGATCAGATTGGAATAAATTGGTAAGCTTTCTTTAAATCTACACACAGAAAGGAAATCCTACTAAAGTGAATATATTTCCTGATACTTTTCTGGCTGAAAATATCTACAGCTCCAATTTGCTGAAGATGTTTTATATTAATTTGCTTCTATGGGCATCATCATCATTTTCCCCAAAATATACTTCATTTCACTTTTGCCCATGTAGATAACCTACTTTACTTTATTGAAGGTGCAGTAATTTTCATAGTACATGGCACTGACCCAGGAGTTTTTGAGAATGCTCCTAAGTTCAGTTATGTTGACTATTAGCAAAGCTTTTAATGTATTCATGTCGACAGATTCTTCTCCTTTGCACTCACAGCATTTTAGCTAGCTTTCTCTTTCATAAGAGCCAGGACTTCCAAAGTAATCTTTAACCTGCAGCAATAAATAAAGTTGCAGAAAAGCTGACCTTACATGTTTACTGTCAAAACAGTGTTTTTGACCTATTAAAAAGGAATGACTTTGAAGTTCTGATTGAATTGGGTATTTTAGGTGTCTTATTGTAAATGTGTGTAACCTGGCTTTAATATGGCCTGTTTTGTCACAGAGTAATCTGAGTGGTATAGTACTGGAATGTTTGTGGGGTTTTTTGTTCTTAAATGTACACAAAAATACTAAATTGTCATATAGACATAAGAAATGTGTAGATATGATTTCATAATCAGGCCAGACTACTAACTAAGTTCACTTCTGAGAAGGAAAATATGCATCAGTTAATTAAATGGCAAGAAATTAATTAATATGTCTTACATTCAGAGATATTTTTAAATGCATTTTTAATATAACAATGCAATAATTTTAAAGGTTCCAAAACGTGTAGGATGGGAGCAACCACGAGTCAGAGTCAGGATTGTGACACACTATCCAAACAAACTTTCTAAACTGCTCTACTCCACATGCTACAACAGCAACTACCTCAATCCACCAGATGATATTGTTAACCTCTCCAGCTACAAACTCAATACAGCAGAAGAGTGTCTCTTTCTGCCCCACATCCCCTACAAACTGGATACAATTTTGTGGTGACCTTGAGGCTTTTTTTCGCTGCCTCCTCCTCCTCCTCCGAGAATATTTCCAAACCACCAATGAACATCAATCTGACCTACGAGATCCCCCCTATCAACACCAAAGGAAAAATAATTCTATATGGACTCCCCCTGATGGTCAGAATTACAATCTGGATTTCTACATACAAAGTTTCTGCAACAACACACAGACTGACATTATTCGCAAACGGCAACAAGCGACACACAATCTCAGCCGCGCTGAACACCATGCCATCCAGAGTCTCAAAAGCAACCTGGACATTATAATCAAACCAGCTGACAAAGGGGGTGCTGTGGTCATTATGAATAAGGCCGACTATAACCAGGAGGCAGCCAGACAACTCTTCAACACCACATTTTACAAACCTCTCTCCTCTGATCCCACCTCAGAATACCAAAAGAAACTACACTGTCTCCTTAAAAGCCTCCCTACAGCTACCTGGGAACAAATCCACACAAACACCTTCTGACTCCCGACCAGGATTGTTCTATGTGCTTCCCAAAATCCATAAACCTGGACACCCCAGACGTCCCATCATCTCAGGTATCGGCACGCTCACTACTGGTTTATCCAGCTATGTAGACTCTCTTCACAAACACCACGCAACTTTTTACGGTTAACAGATTGGCAGGAGAGATTTTTAGCCAATATGATATAAATAAAATTGTGAACAGCACATTGACAACCCTGAGCAATCAAACCCCATGGCTATGTCTAAAGTGCAAAGCTTTTCCGGGATCCTGGAGGTATCCCGGAAAAGCTATGCCACATCCAAGGAATGCATCCACTTTTTTGGAACAATTTCTGAAAAAGTGGAAGCCTTCTTTCACCATCCCTGCAATCCTCGTTCTACGAGGAAGAAGGGATGTGTCAAAAGAGGAGGTTTTTCTGAAATCTTGCACTGTGTAGATGGGCCAAATTTCAGAAAAGTTTCTTTTGAAAGAAAAGCGGAAAAAGATTTCAGTTTGCAATTTGCGTATCTTTTTCCGACTTCTCTTTGCCGTGTAGACCTAGCACATGATTCACACCTCCAAAAAAGCATAAGATATAAAAACACAAATGCTGAGGTTTTTTTTCCCCTTCTAACTTTAGAACATTTAGGGTTCACATTCTCAAGCTTTCCTCTGTAAATACACATACTAAAACTTAAATCAAAATAAGTTGAAATTCTCTTGAAATATCCTCTTTTCAGAAGCTGAGGGTTTTAAGAAAAAAAAAATCACAGGAATGGCAATGAAATCAATAGTTAGCAATGCTGGATCAGCATTGCCTAGTTTTACAGTTTAACATATTTTCTTCACCGTTATCTTAGAAGCTGCACACATGCTACTTAACATTTAGAAGGATACTGTGCTATGCACATTTTCTGTGTATAAGCCTATTCCGTCAAAACATTTTCCTGCATAAATGTACCCTTTGCTTATTTTCAAAATTGTTATCCTGTAATGTAGCACAATACATAAATCAGATTGGACTTGTGGCAAAGTAGGGTAACCACCTTGCAGGAAAACATAGCATGTTTCTTCATTGTGGTCAGTCTGTCCTGAGCAGGCAGGACCTTGAAATGACACACTGCTATTTATGAGAGAGAGCTGTATTTCTCATTGAGTGAAGGTTTTATGTGCTGATGAATCATATTCAGAGACCCACAGCTACTGAATAGACAAATATAGTGAAAAAAGTTATACCAAACATTTTCTTCCAATTCAAGCAGATGTTCAACATCACCTCTTTAACTGATTAGGAAGCAACACTTATGACAAGTGTGGACAATAATTTTTGATGGGGGGGGGGGGAGGGAGAACCACTCCACGTTTTTTGTAAGTGGTCAAGGGCTACTTTATAGACCTCTGTCATACCCTCTGTTAGTCATCTCTTTTCCAAGCTGAAAAATCCCAGTATTGTTAATCTTTCCTCATATGGCAGCTGTTCCATATCCCCAATAATTTTGTTGCCATTTTCTGAACTTTTTCCAATGCCAAAATACCTTTTTGAGATGAGACCACATCTGCATTCAGTATTCAAGATGTGGGCAGATCATGGACTCTATACCTTTCTTAATGATTCCCAAATTTGTTTGCTTTTTCAACTGCTGCTGCATGTTGAATGAATATTTTCTGAGAATTATCCACAATGATAATCGCGGTAAGTGAAACAAAAGCACAAAATTGCATAAAAAAAATAAGGTAAATTTACAATGAAACATTAGTGTCTTACATAATACAGTATTTATTCAGGATCAGGTTAATATTCAAAGAACCTGGCTAAAAAAATCCAGCTTTCTGGATGGGAAGCCCTTCTCTTTTAAGTATTCTACAGGAAGTGACATGTTTCTAAATGCCAGTTGCCTTTTTTTATATTTTTCTTGTGTACATAATTGGGGTTAAAACATTTACATTACAAGGACAGGCCACATTCTACTATATCAGAATTCCATAGCTGGAGGGATCATACGTTTCCAATAATGTGAAATACAAGCATAGCTACTAACAATAAGAATTAATTTACCATTTTATTTAAAGTGAGGATTCTTTACAGAAACACTAATTTAAAAAATATCAGGAGATCTCTGGGAAGCTGGCATTTTGTCATAAAGAGAATTTAGTTAATAACTCTCCTCCTAATGGGTAAGTATATTACTCTTTCCCTCACAACTCTTCAACATACTACCTCCATAGTGGCAAAGTATGATGGATCTTAACTGGAGACAAATGACACCTGTAGAGTAATTTGAAATTGCAATTTTCAACTGAATGGTTTGAACTCAGAAAATCTACTTCTGGATTCAAGTTTTCTAATATCAAATAAATTCTATCGCAGTTTCATGTCTCTAAATCAACAGTGATAACTGAGCACTTAATGATTTTGGCAGTGTATTTAAAGTACACACACAAATGGTTTTATTTACAAGACAAAGATAGTCATGCATGCTCAACGTGATATGCCAGAAAAATCGAAACATTCTTTTGCAGGAAAAGAAAGATTGAAAAACAAATGAGAAATAGATGCTGAGAAATATCTGATCAACAGAGGGAGAGGATGCATGAAAACTTCAAGAGAGAGGTGGAGAAATGGCCAACTAATGTCATAATGATAGGCAGAAGGGGCTGAATTTGACTCTTTTTAAATATAGGTTGAACCTCTTTAGGTTCTGATCCAGCACTCTCTGGTCAAGCAACATCCGTGGTCCAGCATGATTTTAGTTACCCGGATGCCCACTTATCATGGGTGTGGTCAAATTTCCCATGGTCCCATAAAGTTTAAGAGCCACCTGTTCCAGCTCTCAGTAATTTACCCCAAATGTCTTCAAAGAGCCCAGGAAACAGTGAAAGTGTTAGCAATGATACTAGAAAATATTGACCTCCTGTAGTCTGGTTCAGGTCCTGAGGGTACTGGACTGGAAGGTTCAAGCTGTACAGTATGTTTTCTTCCTGAAAACTGTTGTTGAAACAGTGAAGAATTTCCCCCATATTCTTCCAGTTGAGAACCAGGATCCCTCCTGTGGGCATTTGAAGACTTTAAGAGAATCCTTTTTTTTTTTTTTTTTTTTTTTTGTTCTCAGCTAATAGAAACTAGAATAGACTCTTCTTAGTCTTTTAAATGTATTTTTAAAAGAGCATTTCTTTTTTGTTATGACAGTTGATATTCTTATATACTCACTTGACTCCAGGAAACTTAGACTTTAGGAAAAATACCAAACATCACCAGATGGTTTTGGCAATACTAAGTGGCAGTTAAGCAGGGTAAAAATCAATACCATTAATTCCATATTTTAAAGTTGTAAGAAAAAGTTGTCTGATTTACTACTGTTGCAATTTAAATTCTGAACTTTCTTGTGGAGATCAGAATGTTTTCTGCTGTGATCTGATCAAATTTCATGCACTAAATAAGGATTAGTTTGGAGCAGCATATGAACATGGGGCAAGCAACATTTGAATGGGAATGATTCCAATGAGAGGCATGGGAAGTGGTATCAATTCAATAAATCTCAGAAGGATAGCAAAATTAGTCAATAACTTTAAAAAACAAGTAGTTCTATAGCACCTTAGGGCTTATCTAGACTTCGGGGAACAGTCGAAAGAGGATATGCAAATTCCATGGGAATTTACATATCTTCTTCTAATCGCAGTTTCGAAAGCAGAGCTTTCAAAAGTGAAAGTAGTTTAGACGCAGCATTTTCAGCGAATACCCCCTTTGTCGAAAAGCCATATAAACCTCCTTTTTTAAATTTATGCGGCTTTTCGACGGGGGGCAGGGAGAGGGTTAACTGAAAAAAAACACGCCTAAACTACTTTCACTTTCAAAAGGTTTAACTGGTAATTTGAAGTAAGTGGTTTATTTCGGAACCGCCCTTCTCTGCTGCGTGAAGATGCAGGCAGTTATTCCTGGCTAGTCAATTTCCAAAATGGCGACCGCCCGGGAACATGCTAATGAAGCATGGGATATTTAAATCCCGCGCATCATTTGCAATTTCAGTCACCTTCATTAGCCTTCCTAGTTCGAACTAGGGGGCTAGTGTAGACGTACCCTATGTTAAAAAAGTCTACCAATGGTACAAACAATTTACCTTCTCTGAGGCTGAGAGATGATCAAATTAAAATTTAAGGAGATAAAAAAAATCAATGGCAAAATTTTAAACATTTTGATGCTTCAACATTTTTCATTACTCCAATGACTGTGCTGTCTCCCAGTAGACAAGAAGTCACTAAGCCAGAGTAGAACTTGGCATCCTTAGCATGCTCTATGTCAAGTGATCGCAGGTGTAAATTAGAGCAGCCTAAAATTGCCAATAGTATTAAAGGATCATTAGGATCCTTTGTGATTTCTGAGAAACTGCCAAACTCCATTCACACATCCTTCCCTTCTGTCAGGATCATTGTGCATGCTTCAGGATCGGGTCTGGTATGCAGCTGCTACATTGTCTCAGCTTTCTCAATTATTCCTTTGTGCAAGGTAGATTGGAATAGAGGACAGATATGTTTATTTTATGGGCTACTTTTCACTTGTGGAGTAGCACAAAGCAGAAGGAGCACAGCATGAGATAGACCTGGTATGAGTTCCTTGCTGGGACTAGCCCCGTTCAATATATTCATAAATGGTCTGGGGATAGGGGTAAACAGTGAGGTAGCAAAATTTTCAGATGACACAAAACTGCACAAAATAATTAAGTCCAACACAGACTGTGAAGAGCTTCGGAACTAGGTGACTGAGCAAGAAAATAACAAATGAATGTTAATGTTGATAAATGCAAGGTAAAGCATAGTGGCAAACATAATCCCAACAAAACATACAAAATGATGGGGATTAAATTAGCTATTACTACTCAAAGAGAGATCTTGGAGTCATGGATAGTTCTCTGAAAACGACCACTCAATGTGCAGCAGCAGTCAAAAAAGCCAACAATGTTAGGAATCATTTTAAAAGGGACAGAGATAGCCTCAGGCAACAGCCACACAAAGTGTGATGCCCTGATGTCCTGCTGGACCTGGTTCCGGCCAGCCTTAAATGCTATTCCACTCAGTGTGGACACGCTATTTCGAAATAGCAAAACACTATTTCAAAATGCATTTGTGTGGTGACGCACTATTTTGAAATAAGTTATTTCAAATTAACTATGTACTGTAGACATACCCTTAGCCTTTTTGACTGCTGCTGCAGATGCAGCAGATGCCTGAGAGAACTATCCAGGATGACTCTAAGGGAGCATCTACACAGCACTCTAAACTTAAAATAAGATTCGCAATTTGTGCTATGCAAATTGTGTCTCTTAATTCAAATCAATTTCTAAATAGCTTATTTTGAAATTTGACACATTTACATAGTGCCAAATTTCTTAATACTGCGCTATTTCGAGCCACCCTTTAACCCTCATGCAATGAGGTTAACCAAGATGGTGAAATAGCATACCTGTTATTTCAGAAAATATTTTGAAATAAAGGGCAGCTTGTGTTGATGCACGGTAGCTATTTTGAGATACCTTCAGTACCTCAAAATAGCCGAACAGTGTAGATGTACCCTAAGATCTCTTTCTGGATTTGTAACATACTTTAGATCCCATCCTTTTTTCTGTAAAGTTGGGATTATTTTTATGGTGTATTTTTTGGTGCTTATCAACACTGACTTTCACCACAGTCAGCTTTGGACCTATCTTGGAGTAATTTTGTACTGTCCGCAATTTTTGCCCCCTTGTTTGATCTACATGTAGAAATGGTGTTTTCCACTCACATAGAAGCAATGTGAACTTCCTATGTAGATTTGTTATTTCAAACTAAGGGATGACAAAAGAAAGAATATAAAATCTCTTTAAAAAAAAAAAAACAAGTACCCCTCTCCCCCTATAACACTCTCCAATTAGAAATTCCTGACAATGCTGCCCTTTTAAGGATGCAGTGCAAGGACAACAGACTTCAAGTTTCATATACATTACAGTGTGATTCTTGTTTTTATACCAATAAGCTGCAGCCCCCAAATAAGGAATTTTTTGTAGTGTTGCATTGGAACCAAAACATTTTAATGCATATTGCTTAAGTTAAACTCTGAAGATCACAAAATCTGTCGCCCTCACTTGCTGACTGATGTTGTGTCTTCAAAAGATACCATATTTTATATAGACAGATGGACAGACAGGGCACATCTACACAGCAGGGCTAAAGCCAAAATAAACTACACAACTTGAGCTACGTCAATTGCGTAACTTAAGTCAAAATAGCGCCAAAAGGCAAAATAAGCTATCTACACAGTAGGCAGTCCGAGTTAAAGCAGTCTTCCTCCAACTTCCCTTACGCCTCGTAAAATGAGGGTTACAGGAATTGGAGTAAGAAGTCCTCCAGCTAGAAATTATTTCAACATTACATTGAAATAAATGCTTTCATGTCCACAGAGAGATGTTGCAGACAACCAACACAAATACTACATAACTCACAGATACATCCAATGAAGCTGAAACTACATACCTGGTCTTTTTTGCCCCAAAACCCAGAGGTCTTTGCCCCGGGACTTAAAATTTCCCTTAGCTGTCAATGAAAGTAGAACTGTGTGAATAACTGATTTTTCAGTTCACTGGCAGTTCCACAACAAATTGATCTTTCTTGTTGAAGTTATTCCACTTTTGGTAAAATACATAAACATTTTTTGGAGTAGGGACTACAAATCAGGTGTTCACCTTCCCATGTGAAGGTCCTAAACAATAGGAAATTGAGCAAATTCAACAAATTTGTGAATAGCACCTTGTGAATCTAGCCCTGCCATCAAAATGTTTTGTTTCAGAAATATCAAAATGAATCAAAATTGAAACTATTTGTCAAAATTGACATGAACATTTTCAAAATGTTCTGATGGATTCAAATCTGCATTTTCCAGTGAAAAATGTTCAGTTTTAAGATTCCATCCAGCTCTAGGTGACAGAGATCCCTTTTCCTCCCTGTAGACCAGACACAACAGAGCAGCATTATGTGTGACCGTCACACCTGCTGGGTATGGTGTACTGTCCCATCTATTGGCACTTAGACCCTTACAGACAGTGTAAGGTGTAAGTCCCTTACAGTGTAAGTCCCCTGGCTATAGGCGGACTTGGCTGCTGCCTAGGGCACTGCCACCTGGGGCGCCTGCCGATGACGTCAGTCCATTGACAGCCCTGAAGGCAGGGGCACCGATCACGCGTTCCGCCTGGGGCACCAGCTGCTCCAGCCGGCCTCAAGCCGCTCCTGCTTACAGAGGAACAATGACTTTGCTCTACAGCATTAGCTCGGAGCCAGTTGGCGTTTAGCTCACATGGTGGAGGTTCATGAGAAGCTCTAGAGGTCCTAGGTTAGGTTCCGCCTTTCAGTGTTATATATACACACACGCTCATATATACTACTTTTTCTATTACTTAAAATGGGGTTGAAAATGAAATTAAGAAGATTTGACAGGTGAAGGGAATGGAGGCCAGGAAAAAAAATGGACAGAACAAATTTGTAAGACAAGTCATCGCTAACAGTGATTCCAGTGCTAACGCTAAGGTGAATAAAACACCAATTAATTTCTACAGCAAAGTCATATAGGTCAGTTAATAAGATACCTCTGGAAGAGGTACAAATAGGTCCAGTAGATTTCTGATCCTTCCATAAAATAGTGTACTATGTCATACACTTTCTTCTATTATAGTAAAGACCAAATCCCATTGTGTCAGAACTTTAATAATTAGGTTACTTGCACTTCTGGTCATTCTCAGGTAATTTTTCTTTCTTAACCTATGTAATAGATTGACCTTTAATGTAACATTTCAATAAATTCCATACTAACCCACAGGTAATGAATTATCTTATGTGTTCAAAAAAGTAGTACTCATTACCCAAAATATCTGTTGAAAAATTCACACTGTTTAAGACTCCTAATAAGAGTAACACACCAGTGAATGCTTAATACATTGTACTATGGACCTACAGTCAAATGCTCTCAATTTCAACTTGGTGGTATGGGTTTACATGCTTTTTTAAATTGTTTCTATCTTTACTAAAAAACTCAAGAATTGAAGCTTCAAGAACTAGAATCTCTCT
This sequence comes from Pelodiscus sinensis, assembly GCF_052426305.1. Classification (NCBI taxonomy): domain Eukaryota; kingdom Metazoa; phylum Chordata; order Testudines; family Trionychidae; genus Pelodiscus; species Pelodiscus sinensis. The sequence continues at coordinate 50,261,248 of NC_143054.1, forward strand.
CGATTCTCTCCTCCTTTCCTATTTTATTTAGGCTAAGTGTAAAATGGGCATTACTTTCTAGCAAATTACATGGTACTAGTTCAGGACTTTGCTAGTATAGCTCACATAATACTGTAGAAGACACTGACCATACTCTTGGGACTGTTAGTCCTCCTAGTCATAATTTATGCCCCCAAAGCACTTCCTTTTTTGAAAGGTTGGACGTGGTTTATGAAAAAAAAAAAAAAAAACAGGATGGCAGAGAGGAATCTTTATCTGATGCTGTTCTAAACCTGTACTTTAGATGTACTGTTGCCAGATCTGCAATAGGTATACTATAGGACTTCTGAAAAACTATGTTAGGAAAGATTTTAATTCTTTTATTTATGTTTCATTTTACTCCACAAATAGCTGCACTAAAGTCCATGGTAGTTTTTGTCATGCAGGATGCTACTTAGTGTGAATAGAAGTACCCAGATCTGGCTTCTAGGGTTTTATTTTTCCAATAGTGGCAGCTAGTTTTAGATGCCTGATGTTTTAGAGTCCATCTTATCATAGCTACACTACTCAAAGGCTATGTCTGTCTTGCACATCAGTGGTGGTGGCTTGTAGGGTTCAAGTGGCTACATGCTGCAGTAAAAAGTAAGCTGAATACATAGCTGCACACATCAGTAAGAGGCTCTGGCAAGGAAAAGGCAGTGAGGAAAGGCTTTGCTAGAATCTTTCCACACTGTATGAGTCTTTCCCTGTGATGGGGAAAGAATCCAACAGCACTGTGTAGCATAGAAAAGCTCTGGCAATGGAAGGCAGTGGGACTTTTCAATGAAGAGAGGTTAAAGCAACTGGGACTTTTCAGTTTAGAAAAGAGGAGACTGAGGGGGATAGGATAGAGGTATATAAAATCATGAGTGGTGCGAAGAGGGCAGATAAAGAAAAGTTATTTATTAGTTGCCATAATAGAAGAACTAGAGGACCTCAAATGAAGTTAATGGGTAGCAGGTTTAAAACTAATAAAAGAAAGTTCTTCTTCACACAGCGTGTAGTCAACCTGTGGAACTCCTTGCCAGAGGAGGCTGTGAAGGCTAGGACTATAACAGAGTTTAAAGAGAAGCTAGATAATTTCATGGAGGTTAGGTCCATAAAAGGCTATTAGCCAGGGGATAGAAATGGTGTCCCTGGCCTCTGTTTGTCAGAGGCTGGAGAAAGATGGCAGGAGACAAATCACTTGATCATTGTCTTCGGTCCACCGTCTCTGGGGCACCTGGTGCTGGCCACTGTCAGCAGACAGGCTATCTTTGGTCTGACCCAGTATAGCCATTCTTATGTATGACTCTACCTAGCTAAAGCAGATGGAGGAGACTCTGCTTGGGTGTTTCAAGAACCATATAGCATACATACGTAAGGCAGGGGTGACCAACCTGTTACAGACAAAGATCCAAAATAGTTATGCATATAGCAAAAAGGAGCCAGGGGAAAAACTTGTCAAGCAAGCAAGCAAGCAAAAAAAAAAAAAAAAAAAAAAAAAGGGTGCGCAGGGAACCGGGGGACATTTTTAGGGGCACAGGGGCAGCTTCGTGAGTCATGGGGGAGGCTTCCTGAGCCGCACTTTAAGGAGGGAAGGGCCGCATTCTAGTTGAGAGCTGTGGGTTGGCCCTAAGGATACAGGTAAGTCTTTGTGTGCTGAAGCAGCCCTTCGCCATCTACATTGCTTCTTTTACACTTGCTAAGGGGTGGAGGGGCATGCAGAATATACCATCAGTATTCCACTAGTACAGAGGTACCAAAATACAATGGGGACTTTGACCTCACCACGCATATTGGGCACAGCAAGAAACCAAACAAACCAAAACAAGCCCATATTTCTATGCTGATAACTCAGAAATAAATATTTTATCATTACTGTGTTAACATGAGAAGAGAATGAAATACCTGAAGGATCAAATCAGAACACAATTTCAGAAGAGAAAGTACATAATCCTATCAAACATAAGTTTACATTTCAAATCATGAAATAAACTTTTTTTCCCCCTCTATGTACAGTGGATCAAACTGTGCTTAGAAAATATATTTTATACAGAGATACATACAAACAGACACAAAGGCTATGACTAGACTGGAGGCTTCTTTAGGAAGAAGCTTTTTTTGGAAGAGATCTTCTGAAAAAACTTCTTCCGAAAGAGAGCATTCACACTGTAAAAGTGCATCGAAAAAGTGATCTGCTTTTTCAAAAGAGCATGCAGACTGAATGGACACTCTCTCGCATATAAGATGTGATTGCTATGGATGGAATGGCCACCAGAGCCCCTGTGCTTTTTTCTCTTTCCTTGTCTTCCGAAAGAAATCCCTCTTCCACATCTACACACACCTTTTTGCTAAAGAGCTCTTTCACAAAAAGGCTTCTTCCTTATAGAATGAGGATTACCAATGCTGGAAAAACCCTTCCGTTCTTTTGATTTTCTTGCAGAAGAACGCAACTGCAGTGTGGATGCAATTGCAGTGTCAAACTCTGTATGTAGTGTAGACATACCCAAAGTGATTTTACTAGAATGATGTGGAATACTAAGAAATACAGAAAGACACAATCATCTTTTTAAAAGTGGCCATAAAGGAACATATAAATATTCTATAGCATATAAGGAAACAATGCAGCAAGAACAGGAATAAAAACAAAACTATTTCATCCTAAAAAATCCTCAAGTCACCAAGGCAGCAATAAAAGTTACTGTATTTAAGATTAATATACTATATTTAATATTAATATAAGCAGCTTCTCATACTTAAATATCAGGTACTAAGGCTGGCAACTCTCAATTTACCTCTAAACTGGGTGCCTTTGTTTTAAGCTGATGTTTCCTACGTTACTCTTACGATAAAATATGAGAGCCTTACCAGGCCCCTGGGCAAAGTGGGGGGTAGGGGAGAATTTACTCTGTGACCCTGGAAGGGGCGGGACCATGGGCAGAAGGGACGGGGCTCATTCCAGGCAGCTCTCAATGCTACCCAGAGAGTTTTGTGCCTCCCTCAGGAATCCCTTAGCACTGCCCAGAGTATGCCATGCGTTTCTTCGGCAGTTATTTAAAAGGCCCAGAACGACTATTCTTAGTGGTGACAAATGACAATAGAAGGAGCAATGGCCTCAAGTTGCAGTGGAGGGGGATTTAAGTTAAATATTAGGAAAAACTATTTCACTAGGAGCGAGATGAAGCACTGAAATTGGTAACCTAGAAATGTGGTGGTGTCCCAGTTCCTAGAGGCTTGATATAGCCTATTGAGAATGTGTCAACAACGTTTTTTAAAAAGCACAAATATGTGATGACTTTAAGAAAAGATTAATTTGGATTACCCATTGAATCAGATTAAAAGTCCTTCACAAAATAATAACATGGTGATAGTAGAAATGATTAATTATAAGGCTAGAAAATATTTTGTTTCCTCAGCAGTTCTCGCGTTCTCTTATTCTTAGTAAATAACACTTTCTTATATACAGAATTGAGTAGAATATGCAGAGTTGAAAAAGTTTTCTGGTTTTTGATTAAAATAAAACATTACAGCAAATACAGAGAAATTTGTTTCACTGTATCAAGAGAGGAAAGAATACGATTAAAGTAAAAGGCAATGTGAAAGCAAAATACAATGACTGAAAAAAAAGCCCCCCCCCCCCGTGAAATATTAGATTCTATTTGTCAGACAAGTTACTTTGAACTATCTCTCATATATTAAAATATTAATATTTCAACAAATTTCCATTAAAATGTCTCCTAATGAGCCTTGCGGCTGTAAGATAATGTGACACTGTAGAATTATGTCAGTTTCTATATGAATTATTACTGTCCATTGCCACAGTATCTTCAAAGGAAGAGTGTTAAATGATTTAAAAATGTAACTCCAGGAAATTGTGTTAACTACAGTTCATGTAAATATGAATTGTTAGGCTATGAGCAACAAATAACACATATAAGACAAAGTATTATCACATTGCATTACACTAAGTTGCATTGCTATCTTGCTTTGCATTCCAAGGACAAAGTTCTTTAAAAGCTATACATCTATGAAGTATACTCATAGGGCCTACATCACCATATTATCTGAGGAGTCTCACAATCTTTATCTATTTATCTTCACAATACCACTAAGGAAGTACTATTCATCTCTACAGATTGGAAAACAAGGCACAGAGGGGAAAAAAGACTTAGTGTAGTCTGTAGTGAAGTAGAGAGTTGAATACAAGTCTCCCACATGCTAGGTTTATGCTTCTAGTAGGCCATTTTCCTTGTCTAAAATGGTAACTGAGTTATTTTACCATATTATAGCCATCTCTGGTATTGAATATAACCAGTTTGCTTCAGAGCACATATAGTATTAATCATTTTCAGGCACTATAATCTATTGTGATATTAATTAGAGACGTACTGAAAGCTAGAAATATTTGCTCCTTGTTTCTGCTCAAAGTGATAGTTAATAACTTTACTGTTTATTATTTTACTTTTAGATAACGTACACCAGACTCAAGCTACATCTCAGCTAGGTCCGCCGTGTCCAGGGAACAGGTCTGCTCCTCCGCTTTTTTTGCAGAAGAGCAGACGCACTCTTTCGGAAGCCCTGTCTTCCTCCTTCCACGAGGAAGAAGGGCTCTTCTGAAAGAAGAGGCTTTTCCAAAATTTGGCCCAGTGTAGACAGGCCAAATTTTGGAAAAGCCTTTTCCAACAAAACTATTGGAAAAAGGTACACAAATTGCGGAGCTATGTATTCTAGACATTGAAGGTGTTTGTTAGAACATTTTCAATGTCAATTAGGAGACACAGATTTCCAAGTGGATTTAAAAAATAATTTGGATGCTGAAGGGAGTACACTTTGGGGGCTGTTTTATCAAGAGAGGTGGTGTTTCCAGAAATAGCCTCAATAATATGACTTTCCTGGATTTTTTTCCCCCCATTTCAGTTGTGTTGTTATTTGGGGACCAGAGTGGACTAATAAAAGAGCTATGCCATTATCTATGCCATTATCTATGTATTCTAGACATAGCCAAACATATATAATTTATAGAGGCTTTGATTCCTAACATTTGAAGGCCCAACTTTGTTTCATTTTTACAGGCAATTTACTGATACAAATAAAGTTCCAGAAAACACTGATGATGATTAATTGTGTAGAATAGGCAAATACGTTATTTAATTAAGTACACAAGTAGCATCAGGTTTTCTGGGTAATTGTCTGAGAATACCTGGAAGATAAAGTGTACAGTGTAGGCAAATCTATGTTTATTCAAATCATTATTAGGGGTTTCCTTTAGCCTTCCCCATCATTTTCCATCCAGGTCTCCGCAGATATCCCATGGCTAGGAACTTGCCACACCCCCTCTCCCCTGTCCTCCCCAGAAGTGTTAAGATGCACTATTGGGATGGAGTTGGGGAGTATTGGATCCCTGCCATACTACCCATAGGAGTCCTCAACCTCCTTCCACTATACCACTTCTTTACCCAGCACCTCCTTTTAAGTCCTTTACCAGAATATTTATCTGGTTGTTGGAAGCCTTTCCTATGGAGTACCTGCACTGGCCATCCAGAACAAGGTGGCACCAGCTATTTGCTTGACTGCCTCTCCTCCAACCCATTCTCATTCCCTCTTGTATAGCAGCCCTAATATATGAAGTCCCATTCTCCCAAAAGAACCCATTGTTCCTTACACCAAGCCAGAATCATCAAGGGCACCAGCAGTTGGGCTGTCCATGACCAGATACCATAACACCTAGTGTGCAGTGTAGGCGACTAGCATTCTGGATTCTTAAATTGAAATAACTCTTAGAAACCCTCCTTATATAGCCCATCTGAGTGCCTGACACCTAGAATCTCCATGCCACAGATTGCATCCATGTTGAGAAGCCATAGAGCTAGCAACATCTGCTCAGGTTCATTGCTAGCTCCTGGTGAAAGCTCACAAAATCTGTTAAACTGGAAATGTGACAAGCCATCTGCTATGCCATTATCTATGTCCAGCATGTGCTTGAAAGAAAACAGATGTGAGGTTTGAATGCCCACTGCAATATCACAATCCTGTGAGGTATGGGTGTTTGGTGTTTGATAACCTATACCACTGCCATGTTGTAGTACCAGAAGCAGGCTCTTTTATTAGTCCACTCTGGTCCCCAAATAACAACACAACTGAAATGGGGGGAAAAAAATCCAGGAAAGTCATATTATTGAGGCTATTTCTGGAAACACCACCTCTCTTGATAAAACAGCCCCCAAAGTGTACTCCCTTCAGCATCCAAATTATTTTTTAAATCCACTTGTAAATCTGTGTCTCCTAATTGACATTGAAAATGTTCTAACAAACACCTTCAAGTCTTCCTTCATCTATCTAGTGACTTGTACAATAATTGTCTGGCCTGGTTTTGCCTGCCGTTGTTGTTGCCATCTGGGAAAAACATGCCCGCCTTGGAGAAATAATTCTGCAGGAAAAGTTCAGGTACCCTAGAATATACTGCATGTCTCAAGGTGTGAGGTTTTTTAGCTCCTACAACTTCATTGTGCAATCCCAATATTTCTTGAAGCTTATCTTGAAGGAGCCACAATATGCCCTCCCTAATGTCCAGGTCAATCCTCTGGGGTTTTTTGTGTTTTTTTTATGCTAGGGGTACCCTCAAATCTTTATATAGGACCTGAAATGAGTCCAACAGATAAATGTTACTCATCTGAACTTGCATGTCCTGCAAACAAAAGTAGCCAATTAGTTTAGTTTTAGTGTTAATGTATTGTGTGGTGCTATGATTAATCAATATGCTGTATTGTGTATACTCTATGTTCATTAAAATTAATTTTTAGAAGTCTAAATTTCAGCGAAGTTTAAGAATAAGTAATATTTAGAGGAATTAAGTGATAGGTCAGACAAGCTGAAATTCAATGAAATTGCAAGATTTAGCTTAATTATTTTAGACTTGACCATTAGACATGGGTGACCCAAAATGACCCAATGTGCTAAGATTCTGAGAAAAGAGGAAGAAACTTGCAATATTGCAGAAGCAGATTTAGGAAAGTTAAATTTAATTATAAAAAAGTGCTGTAATAAAAAATGTGCTTATGATATACGCTTTAACCAGAAGGTGAGGGTGATACATCAGTCTTCACAGCCTATTCAGGGTCCCTCATGTTCCAGGGGACACAGATCAATTAAAAAAAAAAGAGAGGGAAGAGGATGGTATGTGCTTGCACAGAATACAGATATGGACAGGATCACGATATGAAAAAGGGGTGCCCAGAATAGGCAAAATGAGCTTCCTTGTGGAGACTTCAGCTGAAACTACTCTAGTATTAACAATCAATCTATGCATGGGTCAGCACACTTTATGAGAGCTGACACATTCTACAACTGCTTATACTGAATGTTAATATGTCTATAGTTGCCATACAGTTAGTCCTTGGCACATATCTTTTTGGGGGATTATATATTTTGTTACTTTAATGAATGTATTGGTGACTTTAATGAGTCTACTAAAAGATAGATGCTTTTATAATTGTGCATGTTATTTGCCTATGAATTCTTGTATTCCTATAGTCTCCAGATCTAGAACCAAAAGAGACAGCAGCCACCAGAACAGAAGCCAGGGAAATATGATTAACTATAAATTGAATAAAAGGCTACCCCAAAAAATAATCTAAATAATGCAGTACTTGGCATAGTCCAGCTGCCTGCACTATTGCCCAGTGCAACAGAGTACTGAATTTTAGAAATGTTGGAAATGCTGAACAGGATACCAAGCAACCCATGGGCATAGCCTTGTCAAGTTGAAAAGCAGACTTTCTATCACTTTTAGCATTAGTGCCCCCAGGCCACAAGCCCTAAGCATACAAACTGCTTCATCAATGGAGGAATAGTACATGGAACATAGTGACGGGCCTATTCCATCATTAACATAGCCACTTTATGGGTGCAAAAGTTGATGAATTAATCCAGTGGAGAAACCTTGAAGATTTTATAGTAATTGTTCAAATGGCCCAAAAGCACTGCCCTCCTTTAATTCCCATGTAATCTTCTCTTGAACAATGTGTCCCTTCCTAGCTACAGATTAATTTTGACATCACATGACTCCTACTTCCTGCAAAGGTGATATAAAATCCCAGATTACACCCTTCCCAGAAATATTCCTCAGATGCCTTGTTAGGGTAATCCCACAGGACAGACTTTATTGCCTCTGGCCAAAATGGCATTGATGCCTGTGCCAACTGCAGCACCCCCACTTACTCCTCTCCCGAGTCCCAGATCCTATTCCAACCAAACAAAGCCTGCACTTGGCACATGAGCAACCCCCAGTCCTGTTTCCTTCTCTTGATTGCCCCTTATTGGTATGGTAATAATGGGCTCCAAAACATGCCTCACAAACATGCTAAAGTTTACAGGTGATATAAAAACAACCGCTGTCATTAAATATCCAGAAAATATTATTCCATGACTCAGGTCATGACCCAAACATATTGTGTGCCCTCTTGATTATGTCCATATACTTTACTGTCCCTTACTACCAGCATAGATAAAGAAGGTAGTCTACCAATTTTTCCATGTTCTAGGCATCTATGGCCACTTGGGCATCTTTCTCTTTTGCCCATGTTTACTGTCAATACCTCCCTGTGCAACAGAGATAATATGCCTGTGTGTTCCCCTCTCGGGATTGTTTCTTTAGTTGGGCTGAGTAGGTAAAGTCCCATAGAGTTAGCCACCCTGGCATAACTGTACTTCAGAATGACTGATGGGGTATCCACAATGTGCTCTCCCCCATACTGTGTCTGAAGACATCATATTTCCTAATGGACAGTGAGCCAAAATGCACTGAGAGGCTTCAATCCCAATACAGGTTTTCACACCCATGCAGGCAGACCTGCAGCCCAAACTTAAGCCCAGGTCAGGCCTACCCTGTCTCCGATCCACACTTCACACCTAGATTCCTGAGGTACCTGAACACCTGCAAATTAGTTTTCAGCATCTATGCAATACCATGTGTGTCCCTACCAGGAATGTACCTGCAAGGTGGGTCTGCCCTAGCTTCTGGAATTCCAATTTCTAGGCGAGGACTGTTTATTATTCTGCTAGGCCCATTTCTGTCTTCTCTTCCACCCTGCCCCCCACAAGTAAATTCACAGAGGACAGTTCGAGCCCAGGCCAAGCACCCCTGCCATCCATTGCCACACTGCAAGGCAGGATATCACCTATGCCAACCATCTCTGCAGTCTCTGTTTCCTGAAGATCACACTCACCCTTGGAATCAGCATTACCACCATCTCTTCAGTGCAGTGGAGAACATCATCCTGGTTTGGGGTGATCTTGTACACTTTGGAAGCCTCACAGTGCTGTAGAAACAACCTCATTAGCCACTTGACTGCTTACTATCTCATTAACTCAAAAAGCCTGCCCATCTGCATGTGTGGCTGCTTTCACTGAAGTGTGTTCCTCCATCAGTCCATGCTGCTGCTTTGGATTATTCAGCATACTACCCTAGGCTTCACTAACCCCTGTCCTGCTAACAATCCATTGCTCCTGCTGCATGTTCCCACACTTGGATCCTAGCCCTTGAACTACATTCAGACTGCCTTGTGTTTTGCTCTCACCCCCCAGCAATGACTTGCTCACAGCAGGAAAAAATTGAAACCTGATTCCCCATAATTCTATTTGCAGCACAGCTGTATGTGAGACAATTGAGTTCTCTCATATCCCCCACCTTCCCTCCCAGAGCCTGGTGACTATCAGACCCAGAGCATTTTCATTTGCTGACTCATTCTCTCCATTTTCTGCATGTAACTTGACTCTGCCTTCTTCCCTGTTCCTGGGCAGAAGATTGTTAGTCCCTCCCCGACCCTCATGTACAGTGGCAAGTAGCAAGAGAGATGCAGAAGGGAGCACCAGCTAAAGGTGACCTACCTGACTCCGCCACCCCATCCCCAGCCACCACACATTCTTCCTGTCCTTCTTTACCTCATGGTGGGGCACTCTGTCCTCCTGCTGTGTCAGACCAGTCCCTCTGACATGGGGATCCACTAATGCATCTCAGGCATCCTCCAGCCACATTTCCTGCCTGGTGTCCCATGCAGATAGCGTGGATGGCTGCTGCATGGGTTGGGAGAGAGCAGGTTCTGGAAGAGGAGAGTCTCTGGAAAAAAGGGGCTTCCCATACCAAGGACGTGCACCTGTATGGTCTTCAGACCTAACTTCTTGGGGGATGAGTCAGTGCTGCACTAAAGTAATTTTCAGTATGTGGATTAGAATATTTCTGTTTGATATTTACATAGCATGCAAAAAAGTGTAAACACTTTCAGCATAACAAAGTTCACTTCTGTTTTGGAATATTAACTCTTTATTTTAATTATACAAACATGCTTAGGATTAAGAAAATAAAATTAAAGATAAATTTCATGATCAATAGAGAGATTTCCAGATACAGTGGTTTTTATTTAAATGTGTAGAACGTATGAAATAATAAATAATAATGTAGGGAAGATCAACAGTTATTGTTTCATTAGACAGAATTAACTGACATTTTCTCCACCAATTACTTGGCTGTTGGGTCAGTAATCTTTGATGTCTATATGTATGTGAAAAGAAATCAATGATTATTATCTGCTGATTAATGGTTATTATAGTGGCCAGGGAGTATGACACTAAACTAATCCTATTTAATTGCATAATACTACATACAACCCCATCTTCCCCCAACCCCTGCTCCACACCTCCTAAACCCAGTCCCAACCTGGCTCTGTCCCCTACCCATCCCAGCTATGTCCCATCCCTTCCCCTGCCTCTTCCCCCAAGTGAGGTGGCTTGTGGGAGTAGCAGAGCTGGCGCAGAGGGCTAGCGAGGACAGTCAGGGTCTGTTCCCCCCACTTTACTGCAATCACCAGCCACAGCGAGGGGTAAGTGCAGCAAGGCAGCCCCAGCTTGTGCTGCTCTCCAGCTGTTTTGCTTCACCTCTCAGGTACAACCCCCACCCCTTCCTTCAGAGTGGTGCAGTGTTGCTGGAGAGCAGTGTATGTTGAGGCTACCTTGCAGCAGATATACTTGGCTTAAGAAAACAATCTTTGGTGATATTAAACACACAATGGAAGCTTAGAAGAAGAGAAAACCTGAAGAGATGAAAAGGGAGAAGTGTAAAAATATTGCTTGAGCATGCAGGGAAGTAATCAGAAAAGCCAAAGTTCACATGGAGTTGTAGCTAAGAAGGGATGTGAAGGATAACAAAAATTGTTTCTACAGGTATGTTAGCCACAAGAAGATGGTTAGGAAAAGTGGGATCCTTACCTAATGGGGATGGCAACCTAGTGACAAATGATCTGGAAAAACTGTGCAAAAGGTGAGCAGCCCTCAGCAGGGGTGGACTGGCCCAGCAGGATACCGGGAATTTCCCAGTGGGCCGTCGTGTCCACATGCTGTTATACCTCACTCCAAGTGGCTCCGTGTCCATGCTGTATGCGGCACGCAGAGCTCGATCCATTGCCTGCGTCGCATGCCGGACATGACGCAGAGGGCGGGGCTTGAGGGGCACGCAGGGGTGACATCATGGGGAGGGCTGTTCTCAACCCATTTCCCGGGCCTATTTTGATTGCCAGTATGCTACTAGCCCTCAGAGAAAGAACTGGTTAACTAATAATTAAAAAACTTGGACATGGCCAAGCACATGGGGCCAAATCTCTTGCATTCACGAGTGCTGAAAGAGTTGGCTGATATGCTTGCAGAGCTATTGGCTATTACCTTTGAAAACTCATGGCAATCAGTGGAGGTCTGGGATGATTGTAAAAAGGCAAATATGGTGCCTATATTTAATAAAGGGAAGGCGAATTTGGGGAACTACAGACAGGTCAGTCTAACTTCAGTCCCTGGAAAAATCATAGAGCAGTTCCTCAAGGAATCCATTTGGAAACATTTGGAGGAGCAGAAGATGATCAGAATGGATTCACCAATGAGTAGTCATGCCTAACCAATCTTATTGTCTTCTATATTGAAATAAGTAGCCCTGGATATGGGGAAAGCAGTGGACATGATAGATCCTGAGTTTAGCAAATCTTTTGAGACTTTAACTTTTTGCCAGCAAGTTAGAGAAATATGGCTTAGAATCGGTGGACTGAAAGTTACCTAGATAATCAGACTCTAGGGTAGATAGAAATAGCCCAATGTTTAGATGGCAACCTCAATATTTTCTGATCAGATCGGGGTGAACCATATTGAAGTAGTCCATCATTTCAGATCAGCAATGCCTATTATCAAGATAACATACGCAAGCCCTCTCTGGATTCCATAAGCTTTTCATCACTGCAAGATAACAGTTGCTCACCTAAAATGATTCCACACAGAGGAGTCTAGATCTCATGAAATTAATGCAGCACATTTATGAACATGCCTTTAATTTAAATGTATTTTACATATTCATATATTTAGAGTTATTTCTTTCCTTATTTGATTTCATAAACCACACACTGTGAATTTAAAGGAGAACTGCATTTAAAACAAAAATTCAGCTACTAGGAAAGGTTATGGAAATAAATGCAGCTTTTGTTAAATTAGACAACAATATGCTGCATTTAAGATATTGATTTTTAGAAACAACTCATTAAATCACGTTATTCAATGTGATACTACTGTGTCCTCCACCACTCAGACTTCATACATCATTTTTAAAAATAGAGATAGTCCTAATGAGAATAGTCTCAAGTCTGTTGAACAGGAATATACACTTGGCTTGATAAGCCAAGCAAATCAGTCAGGAAAAAAAAATCATGCCATCTTTGTCTCCATGTACCATAAGCACCCCAAAGTCTTTCAATACATCTCCAAAGCACCAATATATTTGAACATACTATAATACTTTAATATTATCATCCACACTAACAAATTCTATTATCTGCTGCATGAATGTACTTTCATCTGCTCACCAATAAGCAGCTCTTGTGAAATGCATTATATCACTATAGTAATCAGAAACTACTGGCACTTTAAACTATACTATTCCTTTTAGATTTTACTGTAATGCAACATTGTTTTTGTAGAACTCTTGAAGCTTCTGACGTTCACATTGAAATTTCTAGACAAGTTATTGGCTCAGTATGTGGTAGGATCAACAGTGTATACATCTTAATATATGGAGGAAATAAAAAAAAAGTCTTATAGCCTTGAGGAATAGGGAACAATACAGACTATCTTACAAAAGGAGCTTGTTGACTTATGGGAAATTGAATGGTGTACACAACTCATCATAGAATTTGTGAGAGAGTGTTTTACTGGATTTTTTTCAAATAATATTTTAAGTGACCCACCAGGTGATATTTAAGCTTTGTTTACATCGTTTAACAGAACCAAGCCTTTCAAGAATGGAAAGCAGTTATTTCCTTTTCCTTTTCCTTGATGAGATGTGCGCTGTCTAATAACATTCAGAAGTTTAAACATTGGGGAATCCAGCAGCTGCTATTATTGGAAAGTCTCAAATATGAAACAGCTCTTAGATGTCACATGGAACTTGGCCAGGAGGTAACAGACTATTTTCAATGGTGATATCTTTTCAAAGATTAACCTTCCTCAGGTACCTCAGACTACACATTTGTGGTATCCTGCTAATTCCCTTTTACTTAAAAAAAAAGTTAATTAGCTAAATACACCTAAAGGTGAAATTTACAGTTGGAGATAGTGCCTCAGATGGATATTGTTTATATGATTTAGGACCTTGTAGATAGATAAAAATTGAACATCTCTAATCTGATACCTTTGAGATCTGACTGTAGCTCAACCAGATAATGTGTCGAACCACAGAAGGTCAATAGTGTCTAGCAGCATTACCAACACTTCCACTGTTTACTGGGCTCTTAGAAGATATTTAGGGATAAATTGGAGCTAAGTAACAACATAGAACACTGATAGCCAGGACTGGTGGCTGTATACAAACTTTACGGGATGGCGAAAAACTTCCATACCAAGGATAAGTGGACATCTGGCTAATTAAAATCATGCTGGACCATAGATTTTGCCAGACCAGAGGTTGTTGGATTAGAGACATTCAAACTATATCTGCACTTGGAATCAAAACAGCAGTTAGCAGAGACCATGAAGTTCAGACATTATAGGATGTCATCATTCTGTCCTATCTAAATATTGAGTAGTTGCATGCTACACCATCTTAATGATGAATAAAACCTTCACATTTTTTCACAGAAGAGTGTGTTGCAGTAGTCCAGTTCCGACTTACATACAGATGCAACTTAAGAACAAACCTACAGTCCCTATCTTGTACGTAACCCGGGGACTGCCTGTATTGAGAGATTGGAGAGGGTGAGAGGATATATTCCCTTCCCCCAATGGTGTGAAGACTGGAGAAAATGTCTACTATGAGAGATGAGTGCAATTTGTTTAGTTCATCAAAAAGAAGACTGAGAAGTGACTTGATTACAGTGAATAGGTATCTTCAAGAGGAAAAAAACCAACCAGGTACTAAATGACTTTTTAATCTGCAACACAAAGGCAGAACAAGAATCTATATCTAAAAAGTGATGCCAGACAAATTCAAACTGACTACTGGGAAAAAACACAAATCCCAAGATAAGTAGTGGATTCTCCGTCTCTTGATGTTTTCTAGTATAGACTGAATGGCTTTCTCGGAGGTATATTTTAGTCAAATAAGTTATTGAGTTCAATACAGAGGTAACTGGGTGATATTTAATGGGTTGTACTATTTAGGAGGCCAAAGTAGATGATTTAATGGTCCATTCTGCTCTTAAAATCTCTGGGAGGTCTTCATCTAAGAGAAATATTTAGAACCTTCTGGTCAAAAGAGAAAGTAGGAGTTCTGGCTCTCTGATGACCAAGTGCTCTGAAGTATACTGGCATATATCATCCATCATTGCAAGGGATACTTTTAAAAATAAATGTATTTCTAAATACATATACACAATAATATTTATTTCTAAACTGTCATGCTCTAGAGTCAGAATTTATGATTTGCCAAGTTGAGCCCGGGTATATAAATATACAATGTTTAGACAACAGACCTTTATCATTTATAATGATTTTTGTAATGTGTAGTTGACATTGGAAAAAAAATACATTCTCAAATTCCCTAAATGTTTGACAGATGCAAACATTAAAGAACTTGAGAAAATCACATTTTACTGCTTTAATTTAATTTTCCAACAGTTCGTGTGTGTTAATTCTCTTCCTGTCATAATAAAGTGTGGAACACAACAAAGAAAAAATGGCACAAATAGTGGAGGAAAGCATATAACAATATAGCGAAATATTGAAAGAAGTCACATTTTAGATTATTGTTTTGTCCAAGCAAAGATATGAAGTTTCATTGTCAAGCAGTTTAGACACAAATTAAAACTAGCAATTAATAGATAATTTATTTGATAATACCTTATATTCCCCAAAAAACTCAAAAGCATTCTATGAACTATGGACCTCTCCTACATACATTTAGAAGAATCACTTCAGTTACTTCTGGGATTAACTTGTACAACAGTCAAAGACAAGAAGTGAAGAATATTGAATCTGATTGAAATTGTTGGTATGTCAGAAAATGTCAATTTTAAATAAGAAAAATGTCACCTGATTTTGAGTCATTCTATCATCAGAATGGTCTTCTGGCTTAAAATCAATCCACTAAAAAGATATCAAAGTGTTCCTATTACACTTGTGTGTATGCACTGTCAACAAAATCAGAATAAATAGCATTGAATAATGGAAGGCACAAAACACCCAACAACCATGATTAGAGGATAGTCATATAATACTGTGTCTTTGGCTTCTTATGATACACAACACCCACTTCAGTTTCTCCAGATGCTGCCTTACTGAGATTTTAAGATTTTTAAGTATCTTAAGGTATAAGAGAAATGGGGACACCAGTATATGAAAAGTGTCTGACAATATACCGCAGTATGATTTTATACTCCGTAAAACCACATGCTAATCCACTCAGTGTGCCACAGAAATCACCAAAAGCAAACAGAATGTTGGAAATCATTAAGGAAGGGATAGATAATGGCAGACTATATCATATTGACTCTGTATAAATCAATGGTACCCCCACATCTTGAATACTGCATGCTGGTAATAATAATATAAATGGAGGCATACCTATCTCAAAGAACTGGAAGGGACCTTGAGAAATCTTTGAGTTCAGTGCTAAGCCCTCATGGAAGGATCAAGTACTGTCCCTGACAGATTTTGTCCTAAATGGCCCCTGCAAGGCTTAAACTCACAACCCTAAGTATAACAGGACAATGCTTAAACCACTGAGCTCTCCTTCTCCCAAAATATGATCACCCTATCCCAAATATATACATTGTAATTGGAAAAATTTCAGAAATGGACAAAAATGATTAAGTGTACGAAATGGCAGCCCTGTGATGAGAGATTAATAAGACTGAGATTTTTTTAGCTTGAAAAAGGGGAAATATGGTTGAGGTCTATAAAACCATGAATGATATGGATAAAGTAAACAAAAGGAAGTGTTATTTACTTCTCATAACACTAAGGGTCACCAAATGTAATTAATAGATAGCAGTTTTAAAACAAACAAGTATTTTTTTCACACAATACACAATCAACCAGTGGAACTTATTGCCAGAGGATGTTGTGAAGGCCAAGACTATAACCAGGTTAAAAATAAAACTAGATAAGTTCATAGAGGATAGGTGCATCAATGGGTAGAATGGGCAGGGATGGTTTCCCTAGCACAGTGGTCACCAACCTTTCTATATCCAAGATCACTTTTTAAATGTCAGAACAAGTCAAGATCTACCGTCCCATCTTTCCCCCAAAACCCCACCCCCTCCTTGAAGCCCCACCCTCTGTTATCCTCCTCTCCATAACTTGCTATCCCCATCCCTTATACACTCTCAGGGTGCGTCTAGACTGGCAAGATTTTCTGCAAAAGCAAGTGCTTTTGCGCAAAAATTTGCCAGCTGTCTACGCTGGCCGCTTGAATTTGCACAAGAGCACTGACTTTGTAATGTACAAAATCAGTGCTTCTTGCACAAATACTTTCACACTTCCGCTCGGGAAAAAGCACTCTTGTGCAAGAATACTTGTGTAAGAGGGCCAGTGTAGACAGAGAAGACAGAGAAGGGAGGTACAGGAGTGTTATAATGCTGTGGCCAGATGGGGGCTTGGCCCCAGTTGGGGGTTTGTTGGTCAGGCTTCATTTTTAAATAAAATATTATGTCTAACACAAAAAGTTTCAGCATTGTCTTTATTGATGAGAACGGTGGGGAACCTATTTTGAGTCAGGGATCACTGACCCACAGAAAAGTCAGTTATGGCTACACAAGTGAGATGCAAAAAAACCCTCCTCCAACAATCCCCCCACCTCACTAATGTGGCCCCAACTGTGGTGGTGGGAGCAGAGGACATGGTACAGGCAGTCCCCAACTTACGCGGATCTGACTTACATTGGATCCGCAGTTACGAACGCGGCTTTTCTTGCCCCGGAGGACACGGACTGCGGGACCTCACGGTCCCGCCGCCCGTGTACTCCGGGGCGAGAAAAGCTGTTCCGCGTCTCCCTGGTCTGCAGACCAGGAAGACGCGGAGCAAAGCTGCAGAGAGGCTCGGGCAGTCGGGCAGCCGCCGGCTTCCCCTGCAGCTTTGCAAAGCCTCGGGGGAAGCCGGCAGCGGGACAGCCCAGGCGCGCCTGGGCTGCCCTGCAGCACCAGCCCCTCCGCAGCTTTGCAAAGCCACGGGGGAAGCCGGTGGCGGGACAGCCTAGGTGTGCCTGGGCTTTCCCGCTGCGGGCATGCTCCAAGGCTTTGCTCCCCGTCTCCCTGCAGACCAGTTTCAGCAGCGGCTGACGCCAGTTCCGACTTGCATACAGATTCAACTTAAGAACAAACCTACAGTCCCTATATTGTACGTAACCCGGGGACTACCTGTACTGGGGAAAGGTGCTAGTGGGTGCAGGAGCAGGGGACAGGGTGCTAGTGGGTTCTGCGGCAGGGGACGGGGTGTCAGTGGGGACAAGGGTCAGGGTACAGGGTTCCACTGGGGACAGGGTGCAAGTGGGTTCTGCTGCAGGGGACAGGGAGTCCCCAGCACGTGCCTCCTCAGGAGACTCCTTCCTCTCAGAGGAGGGAAGTCCGGTCACACGCCTCTTCTCAGGACTTCGAACCTCCTACCCATGTGGAGGAGGGAAGCCCCAGTGTTCGCCTCCTCTGGGGATTCCTTCCCCCTCCTCCTGTAGAGTAGGGAAGCCCAGTCGTGCATCTCTTCTCGGGATTTCTAACCAGCCCCCCACCTCGTGCGTGGAGAAGGGAAGCCCCAGCACGCACCTCCTCTGGGGAGTCCTACCTCCTCCCTGCACAGAGCGTTCCTGGTGCGCCACAGACCTGCTTTGTGGTACAGCGCCAGCTGTTTGGAGGTGAGCGAGCAGCCTGCGCACTTCCTCAAACCCCAGAAGTGGAATGCAGCTGCTGGACTTCCATCTGCCCTGCAGGAAGCCAGCACTACCTCCCTCGTTGCTGGAGGTAGGTAGTGGGGCTTCTTCGGGGCAGGGAAAAATGGGTAGAGGTCCCGAACGCCTCGCGATTGACTGGTCGGGGCTTCTCGATCGACCAGTCGATTGCGATCGAGGGGTTGGTGACCACAGCTCTAGCATCTGTTTGCCTCTGGGACACATAGCATTGGTCACCATCAGCAGACAGGACACTGGATAGATGGACTATTGGTTTCACTCAGTATGGCCATTCTTCTGTTCTTACATTTTTACGCTTCGTAGACCAGAAAACAGAAGGCCATTTCAACTTATTTTCTGAGTAAACAGAAAAGCTATAATAGGAGATCTATGAAATCATGTTGTTCTACCACATGATTCAATTCTGATTGCTTCTATTTGGAAGTTTTCTATATCAAATCATTCTTACATATAGCTACAAACTTTGCTGTCAGTGTCCTTATAATGGGTATTCATGGTACTGAAATAATTAATTAGCAGGTGCGTGGGGGGCGAAGAACTTGGGGTATGTCTACACTACCCCGCTAGGTCGAACTAGCGGGGTAATGTATGCATACCGAACTTGCTAATGAAGCCCAGGATTTGAATTTCCCGGGCTTCATTAGCATAAAGCCGCGCCGCCATTTTTAAAAGCCGGCTAGTGCGAACCCCGTGCCGCGCGGCTACACGCGGCACGGGGTTCGCACTAGCCGGCTTTTAAAAATGGCGGCGCCGGCTTTATGCTAATGAAGCCCGGGAAATTCAAATCCCGGGCTTCATTAGCAAGTTCGGTATGCATACATTACCCCGCTAGTTCGAACTAGTGGGGTAGTGTAGACATACCCTTGGTGATTACTCTAGCCTAAATATTTCTTTCTGATCTGCAGTGTCATTGTAGATTTTTATCATGATCAAATCCAGTTGGCAAGTGTATATAAACTGTGGAAGGTTATCATCTGTTCCTTGCATTTTTTAAAAATGTAGTATATCACAACTATTACAGGGATAGATAAAACATGTACCACATAATTATACAGACTTTTGTTTTCTGATATGGGAATACCTTTATTCAACATATTAATTATTACAGGGTGCCAGTTCCTTTGCCTTTTGTCTCTGGAGATCCAAGTTCAAATCCTCATTAACTCACAAATGAAATTATATTTGTTGATCTTGTTCTATTCCCTATGTGTCCATATCATTAACACACTGTGTCTCACTGTATAATTGGTTTGAAGAATGAGATCTGAAATAATGAACATTACAGTATATATTGGTCTAACTTGATGTCCAAAATAAAATTACCCTCCCCCCCCCCAAAAAAAAAACCTAGAAGGACATTTTTTATGCAGGTCATGATTATCATTTTTGGCTGAGGAGTGAACCTTTAGATACACCCTTTTACTATTTACATTGTACATATCACTATGTGTTTGGCTGTCTTGCCACAAAGGTAGTATAAGTATCACTTTCTTTGTTCTAATTTTTCCTCTTTGTTATCAGAAAAGGAAAGATTGGTATTCTTTTGTACAGAGTTTTATTTATTCCTCTATGGAAAGTGAATTTTCATTTTGTCTGAAGGTAGTATGATCATAATAATCATCCTGCTAAAATGAGTTTTCACTGGTGACTGAGCCTCAGAGTAGTGGAACTGTGAGCCAGGTACTGGAAGTTTCAATCCAAGCTATGGTAATAATTCACTCTGTCTACATCTAGACCACAGGCTTCTTTCAGAAGAAGCTTTTCTGGAAGAGATCTTCCTGAAAAACTTCTTTCGAAAGAGATCATCCACACAGCAAAAGTGCATCGAAAAAGTGGTCTGCTTCTTCGAAAGATAGCGTCCACATTGATTGGATGCTATCTCACATGTCAGTTGTGATTACTATGGATGGAGTTGCCACTGGGGCACCTGTGCTTTCTCTTGGAGACCTTTTCTTTTGGGGAAAAAAAACCAAACCTCTCCCTTAGCCACACATGCCTTTTTCTGAAAGAGCTCTCTGGAAAAAGGCTTCTTCCTCATAGAAAGAGGTTTACCGCTGTTGAAACCCCCCCCCCCCCCTGCATTCTTTTGACTTTATTGAAAGAATGCAATTGCAGTGTGGATGTAAGTGTAGTTTTTTCCAGAAAGAAGGCCATTTTTCTGGAAAAACTGCTGTGTAGACAAATCCTCTTAGTGAAAGTGTCTTATCCTGATTCAGATTCTTCCAACTAGGAATCCCCAGTTTTAATTCTCTCTTACACTGTAAGAATAATAGAAAGGGACCTTAATAAGGGCTGAAGATCTGGCTCAGTCTGTGTAAGCAGAAATGTTCAAGAAGTTATCCAACTAAACAGCACTCTTTAGAAACATCTAATACATCTAATAAGAAGGTACAGAATCTATGGCAGGTAAAAAATTAAATGCAATTAGGAGGACTCCGTAAGGCATTTCAGAGTATATAGCCTTGTTCATAAGAACAAATAAGACTTTTAAAACATATTAGCAACATGAAACTGATAACAGAAAAAGGTCTTCTGTAATGTCTGGGAGTGAAGGCATCAGTTAAGGAACATAGGGGCACTGCAAAGAATCTTGATAATTTTCTGATATGAACCTTCACCATAGACTGAGAATGTCAGGATGCCTTCCATGGTGCCACCCTGTGAAACCATGTGCTCTCTCAGAGTGCGATATGAAATATGAAGTGCTAGAAGAAACTACCAAACTGAAGAGTAAGAAGTGAGTAGGATGGCACATAGCCATGGTTCTGAAGAAACGTAAGAATGAAACAGGAGCACTTACAAAAAAATAAAAATGTTCACTAAAACCAGCTATCTCACCAGAAAATGAACTAATAGCAATTATTACTCATTAGGACAACTATAAAAAACATAGGCTGGTGGTTCTTATTTCAGCACCAAGAAAACTGGTTAAAACACTTACAGTCAAAATCATAACATGACTGTGATATGATAGGGATAAACAAACACAATTCTGTAGGAATATTGTGACTCCATAACCTGCTAAATTCTTTGATCATGTAGGAATTAGTGGAGAAAAAGGGAAGAAGCAGCAGGTAACAATAAATCAGAACCTTGCAAAGTACTCAACAAACTCCTGTTATTATGAAAATGTATGTCCCAATCCTGCATTTGAGTCTGCACAGACACAGCCCAGGGCTTGAAATGGAGTTGTAAGATGACATTCTCTGAAGTCAATGGAAGTCTGCATGGGAGTAGGAGTTTTCCCAGATACAATGAATTGCAAGATCAATTGCCCTTTTAACATCATGGAGTGAAATATCAAGGACTGTCATGGAATAGAATCTTGTTCAGAGAAAGAAAAAAAATATGAATACATAGTAAAATGCTGTTTAGGGCAAAAGGATAATGGTAAGGTTCTCAGAGAGCTTAAAGAAACCATTTGGGTTTTGAATCTTTTGTACATTCAAAGATTTAGCTGAAAGATGTAATCAAACTCTAGGGCTACGTCTACACTGGCCCCTTTTCCGAAAGGGGCATGTTAATTTCACAGGTCGTAATAGGGAAATCCGCGGGGGATTTAAATATCCCCCGCAGCATTAAAATAAAAATGTCCGCCGCTTTTTTCCGGCTTTTAGAAAAGCCGGAAAAGAGCGTCTACACTGGCCCCGATCCTCCGGAAAAAGCGCCCTTTTCTGGAGGATCTTATTCCTACTTCAAAGTATTTGTCCTACTTCAAAGTAGGAATAAGATCCTCCAGAAAAGGGCGCTTTTTCCGGAGGATCGGGGCCAGTGTAGACGCTCTTTTCCGGCTTTTCTAAAAGCCGGAAAAAAGCGGCGGACATTTTTATTTAAATGCCGCGGGGGATATTTAAATCCCCCGTGGATTTCCCTATTACGATCTCTGAAATTAACATGCCCCTTTCGGAAAAGGGGCCAATGTAGACGAGCCCTAGGTGTGTTTCTACACAGAAGCGTTATTTTGTAATAATATGGCTGTTATTCTGAAATAACAATGCAGGCATCTACATAGCAAAACCGCTATTTTGAAATAAATTCGAAATAATGGATGGCTTATTCCAATTTCCGTAAACCTCATTCCACAAGGAAAAATGCCTATTCCCAAATAGCTGTTTTGGAATAGCTGTAATGTGGATGCTCCACTGCTGCTATTTCAAAACAGCTCCTCCCCAGGACCATTCAAAGTAATTACTCCACATTTGGTCCTGGGGCTCTAAATCAAGGTAGCACGTCCACATTAGGGAAGCCTGCCTTGGGCTAATTTTGAGGCTTCCCTGTAGTGTAGGTGTGCTATTTCTAAATAAGCTATTTCGGAGTATTTCTTCTTGAATAACTTATTTCAAAATAAGCGTGCAGTGTAGACATACCCTAGGTTATTGAATTGCTTCTACTTAAAATATGAGAAGGAATTAATCCCATGGGTCACCTATACATATATAAGCGCTTCATAATCGTTAATGTATTTGTCCTCACAACAACCCCTATGAAATAGGACTGTAATTAGGAACAAAGGTGGAAGAGAACTACTGGATCAACAAGTGCAATCCTCTACTATCACAGACAATCTTGTCATATAATCTGTTCATCAATTCATCAGGCACCATTTTTAAGCCAGTTAGGCTGTTTGTCTGGAAGGCTACTGCGGAATTTCCCTCTTATGAAAAATCTGCTTTTAATTTCCTATGTATTCAAATAGGTATCACATTCATACTGATTTTTTTCTTATACTAACATTGACCTGTATCTTAGGGTGTGTCTAGACTACAGGGCTTTTTCGGAAAAAGTGGCCTTTTTAAAAAAAAACCTTCCGCTGTGTCTAGACTGCTGCCACATTCTTTCGAAAGTAAATTGAAAGAATGCGGCAGTTTTTTTTGACCGCGGAAAACCTCGTTGTACGAGGAAAAATGGTTTTTTTTTAAAGTGCTCTTTCAAAAAAAAGTCCCTATTGAATACAAATTGTGCTTTTTTGAAATAGAGCATCCAGACTGCCTGGGTGCTCTCTTTCTAAAAAGCAGCTTGCTTTTTTGAAAGTACTGGTTGTAGTCTAGACGCTGTTTTTCGAAAGAAGCTTTTTCGAAAGTATCTTTCGAAAAAGCTTCTTTCAAAAGAGTCTTGCAGTCTAGACATGGCCTTACATAGTTCTTCACTCACTCTCAGCCCCAATATGCTTAGGGTATGATTACAGTAGGAAATTATTTTGAAATAACTTATTTAGAAATAGTGATAGAAATGTAGCCGTGTTAGTCTGGTGTAGCTGAAACAAAATACAGGACTATGTAGCACTTTAATGACTAACAAGATGGTTTATTAGATGATGAGCTTTCGTGGGGCAGACCCACTTCCTCAGATCAAATAATGGAAGAAAATAGTCACAACCATTGGTATATATGGTTGTGACTATTTTCTTCCATTATTTGATCTGAGGAAGTGGGTCTGGCCCACGAAAGCTCATCATCTAATAAACCATCTTGTTAGTCTTTAAAGTGCTACATAGTCCTGTATTTTATTTAGAAATAGTAATTCCAGAAATAACTCTTTCAAAATAAGCTATTCCTTTGATGGAATGAGATGGATAGGAAGATGTGATGGATAGGAAAAGTACTGGCCAGCACCCAGTGACTAAATGGTTAAAATCAGGTAGTTAGGGATTGTTGGCAGTAAGCCAGGAAAGACAATGGAAAAGACTGTTAAAATTTAAATTGAATATAGACACTTGGCTGCTGTTCCTTTGTGTGAGTCCTAAGTTAGCAGCTGGAAGAAGCAAGATGGAGTAATCAAACGGAATTACCCTGCCTACAAGATATATTGGGCATTGGAATGGACTAGGCCTTTAAATACAGATCAGTACACATCGTGAGTAGAGAGAGGAATGTATGTTTGTTTAGTCACAATCATAGTATTTTTCTTTATTTTGCTGTTTGGTTAAACTTCTCTGTATGAATTCTATGTGGCCTCCCTTCCTCATGTACCATATCTAAGCTGCAGCCCAAAGAGACAGACTTTCTTTGTGTTTAGATATATTCTTTTCCTAGTTACTCTGTAATACCTAGTAACCAAGTATGCTTTATTAAGTATACCTTTTTTTGTTTTGTTAATAAATCACCTTTTGAAGGTGATGATTTGATTCTTGTATCCTGGAAGGTAACATGAGGTCTGTGTGTGTGCCTGCCTAGCCTGAGCGGTCAGCTATCAGAAACACAGCTTGTTTTCTGTGTTTTTCGTTCTTTTTTTCAAGATCTCTTGCTGCAAAAGAGTTTCGGGTATCCATTGGGAACAAGTTCAAGTGTTTTTCCCTGGCTTTCAGGGTTTTTCTTAATTCACTTGATGGTGGCAGCCTATCTCCCAAACACAGAAAATCTGTAATTTGGGGGTGTGTTTTTAAGCAGAAGCCTATAGAAGCAAGGTATTTAAGGCCTTTTGCAGGCCCCACCTTCTGCACTCAGAGTGTCAGAGTAGGAAACAGCCATGACATAAGCCCTTTATTTTGTCTTATAGTATGAAAATACTTCCTTATTCTAATGGAAATACTTTATCTAATTTATCCTATAGTAGTATTTGCCTTTTTTTTATTGTAAATAGCCAGACTGCATTGTTGGCTCATAGGCATACTGAGATTGACTAATATGCCCAAGTCTTTCTCATTTATCATTATAAAGTGATGAGTGCCTAGCTTCTTCTATGCATTCTTGTTACTACTCCCTAAAGACCTTGCACTTTGTACTATTAAATTTCATCCCATTCCTATTTTTCCAGTCCACTGATCATCCAGTTCTTCCTGTAAAATATTCTAATCCTCTCTTACTTTTTGTGTGAGGAACATTAACAAAAATATTAAATAATATCAGTCCCAAGACTGATGCTGTAGGAACTCTACGAGACACATGCCACCAGCTCAACAGTCCCCTTTCTGTACAACCCATTATTGTCTTTCCTTTTGCCAGGTCCTTACAATTCCTGTCATTAAATCCCATCTTCTCTAGTTTAAGTGCCCAGGAAGCAGCTTGTCAAAAGCTGTACTGCACTCCAAATAGATTATATTTCTGTTATCTAAAAATCACGTATATAAAATATGAGAGTAGTGTGGCACACTTTACCTTTAATAACAATATTTTCATTTTATCCCATTTTCCTCCCTTCTACAGTAGTTCTTTCCTTCAAAGCTTGCTCAAAATCATTGCATACTATTGCGGTCAGACTAACCTCCCTTCTCTAGTTGGATAGTCTGTCACATTTTTAATCTTTTAAAAATATAGGCATTATTTTTAGTATTCTTCAGTCCTATGGTAAAGTACTATTCTCCACATTTCATAGATGGGCTACTATGGCTCAGGCTCAAGTTTTTAAGGATATTTAAGAGCATATTTCACACTGATTACAAAGAGAATTAGGTGCCTAAACACCTTTAAAAAATCTGGCCCGGGGAACTTGATGACTTGCCAAAGTTTGCACAGGAAGTCTGTGAAAAAATAGGCAATTGAACCTTATCTTCCAAGTATTCAGCTAGTGCCCTAACTACTGAGATATCCTTTCTTTCATTATTTTCTTGCTTCTGTGCCAGAGACATAGCTAAAGATTTTGGGAACACCAGGGGAGATATTCTCTTTATGCCTTGCTTATAAGCAGTATACCATACAAAACACAGCAGTTCCAGTGCAAATACTTGAGCATCTGAGCTTGGCATTTGGTTTCCTTGTTCATTCATGTGATTACAATTATCACTCAACTGTTTGCATGGGATGGCTCAAATGTATTTTAAAATCTGAAGGAATACTTATGGAACATTGTGTGCAATATTAATATATTTGAACTTATTAGTGAGAAGTATAATTGCATCCTCATCAACTCACTAAATAAGCAAAATAAAAATTAAAAAAAAGATTTAGGGCTATAACATAGCTTTAGATTCAACAAATTATTCCTTCACTCTCACCAAAAAAATCAAAAAGCAAATTTCCATTTTAAATTCAGGCATGTCACGATTTCTCTCTGAAGTAGAGCAAAATCTCATAAGAGTACCAAAATGACTGGATGACTGTAAAATAGGGAGTATTTGCATGCATACCTGAGTACCTAACTGTGCATTCAATTGCATCATGGTCCATGAAAACTTAAGGAATTACATATGCAAATTAATTCATTATTAAAAAAATAAATGAAAAATATATTTCTTGTTAATTTGCATATTGATAAATCCTCCCTTCCTGGACTTACAATTCCATGCACATTTAGGAATTAAGTTCTCAATACTATTATAGCATATGTCCAATTTTAAGCATATGAATAATTACTGAGGTCATTGATATGATTTACAAGCTTAACATAAGACAGGGACTTGATGAAGGCAGTACCATGCCGAATCAGGGCATTTGTTATTGTTTGCAAAGATTCCTAATTTCCAGCTATACTTGTTTAAATTGTTCATAATATGGTATTTCAATGCAATTATTCATCCATTTTTTTATTCATATTTTCTTTTCTATATTTTGTTTTGCATGCAAGTGATTGGTGAATCATATCAGAAGCAGCCTTTTATGCTGCAAACCAATACCAACACAAAACAATGGGACCAGAAAATATTTCCAACTACAGAAAGGACAAAGATGGTCTTACTAATAAGGCAAAAACAACACATCCCTCATTACATTGAGTGACGATATCCTCAGAGCTCACATTGTCTAATAAAAGAGCACATATAGGCTTTGGATGAGACTTTTTTTTTTTCAAATAATTGGATTGCTAACTTCAATAACGGCAATGTAGACTCATATGTTGCAAAGGGAAAGAGAAGGAGAAGCATACCCACCTGGACCCATGCATATTATCTTGTTCACATTTCACCCTATTTCTTCCCTTTTTTATTTCTCAACATTCAAAGTATTGTGAAAAATAAAATTCTGAAAGTTTTGACTAGCTGTCATTGTTTTACCAAATTTCTAGTATTTCAACCAAAACCAGTGACTTAAAGAATGTTTAAATGTGTGTAAAGCTATGGTCCATACACCAGTGTATATGATACATTCTCTCCTATCCGAAGCCTTTAAATCATGATTTGAAGACAAGTAGCTCAGCCACAGGTTGGGCCTATTACAAGGGTCCTTAAATGTGAAGCATGGGAGGTCAGACTTGATGGCCATGATTGTTCCTTAAAATCTGCAAATCTATCTGGGTAGCAAGGAGGGCAAAGGGAAGGGGCTACAGCTGTGCATACAGGACCAGGATGCTGCTTGTTCCTCTCCCCATTCACTGTTCACATACGGTTAATGAAGCTTTCACTTGGGGAGGCAGTAGCTTCCCATCCTCGATCCTTCCCCTGACTCCCTCCTCTCTTCCCTGAGCATCCTGTGTCCCTGCTCCCTGCCTGCTTTTCCCCTGAACCCAAGCAAATTATTTTGAAAACCCCCCTCTATTTTCTGCAATTTCTTTCTCAACAACATGCTGCATGTTTTGTACTATGTGCCAGACATGCAGAAGGTACTTAATTAACATCACTACATTTGGGAATAAGAAATGTCAAGCATAGGTTTATTATGTACCCTCATGCAGGCAGCTGACATGCAGGCAGCTTGCAAATGCCTGGAACTCTTCTCTTTCATCCTGTAGAACACAGAATGGCAAGACCAGTTAAAGCTAATTGAGAAATCTCTGTCTTCACACACACATTCAAGGTTTCAGACCTCACCCGCAGCTGGCATTTGCCCCCTGAGGGGAAGAAAATGACTACAATCAGACTGCAAAAGTTGTCACCTCATTTTCATTTCTTCACACAAACAAGTTGAGGGCTTTCTATGTTGATTGTGTTAACAGCAGTACACACCTCAGACAATGAATAAGAATTGCCAAAGTGCATGCCATTAAAATGCAGGCTCTCTGCTGCTTTAACAACTACAGCACCTGTTCAGCTCACAGAAACAAGAAGGTAAAATGTCCCACCGAGGCAGCATGATGGTGCCAGCTTTATATATCAGATTGGTAGACCCAATATCCCCAAATGTGTAGGAACCAAATCCCCAGCCCTGATCTTACCAGGCACACATAATCTTCCAATCATTGAAAAGAGTTGAGACCTATCCTAACAATGACTTCTTTCTTCCTTGCCACCGCCTCTCTCCTACCTTTGCCCCCTTTCTTCCCTCCATATCCCTGACTCCCCAGGCTCCCTTCACTCAAGATCACTGCCCACCCCCAACCAAGTGCTCTGCCTGTCCTAACCATCACAGAATTTGAACAATTAAAAAAAATTGCCCTGGCTCAGGCCACTGCTTACCTGTGAGAAAGCTGTGAAGGGCTCCTTTGGCCATTTATTGTTCTGCCCAGCCCACTTAATAGGCTAGCACAGGGTATGTGTTGCCACAAATGATCCAGTACTCCCCACAGCACAAAGACAGTAAGTCTAGATTTACTTTCACTTTCAAAAGAAGATACGCAAATTTGGCAGTAATTTGCATATCTTCTTCCGATCGCTTTTTCAAAAGAGTTTTTTTCAAAGAAGCAAGCAGTTTAGATGTGGTTCTTTCGAAAAAATCTCCTTTTTTCGAAAGGGCCTTCTTCCTCAAAAATTGAGGTTTACAGGTTCTTTTGAAAAAAAAGGGGAGGGAGGTTTGAAAGAACCATGTCTAAGCTGCTTGCTTTTTCGAAAAAAACTCATTCGAAAAAGCGATCGGAAGAAGATATGCAAATTACTGCCAAATTGGCATATTTTCTTTTGAAAGTGAAAGTAAGTCAGATGTCTTTGACTAGCCCTTTGAAAAATGATGATTGGGGAGGATTGGTGGAGACCTGCTCTCACTACCTGGCCTCTTCTGATAAATTGCTACAGCATCACACAAGGGGAGGAGGAGTTGTCCCATAAAATACCAAATTGAAATTCTTCTGTAATCCAAGAGCAGTGGCTACTGCATGAATAATGCAGACAGATTTTGACATTATAAAAAACACATGGCAAAATTGCACTTTTCAGAACTTTCCAAGTGTGGGAAGAGGGCAAGTGGAGGAGAGCCCACAACAGAGGTCTTAGTAGCAACTGTACTGGGAAAGTGAAACCAAACCCACCACCATGCCAAACACTAGCAAAGGGGGAAGCCAACTAAGCAGGGAGAGGGCAAAGGAGGAGAAGGTGGGACATCAAGAAGAAAGCCCACTGTGCCCACCCTGGGCCAAAGTGCAGGGAGGGGGACTTGATGGGTGAGGGTCTGAGCAAGGAGGAAGCTAAACCAGCACACAGCAGCAGGGACACAACAAGCTGTGTGAGATGGTCTCTTTAGAGCAGAGCTTACAGTCCTCCACCGGTTTGCTGGAGAATGCTTCAGCAGCAGGGAGAGCTTACATGACTGTAATTCGAGCCTTGTGTATGTTCCAGGAAGGTTGAGGTGTGGGCAACTGAGGAGACTTCCCACTACTCTGCCTTCACAGCCACCCTGGACCCTACCTGAATCATGCTAACAACATTCCACAGCAATCCCATGTGCAAGCTGGAGGCAGGGAGGTGAGGAGCGGTGCCATCTCAGCTTCAGCTTGGGGTAGGCAGAGGCTCCCTTTGCCTAGAAAACCAGATGACCATGAATACAGAGTAAGAGTGAAAGGAAAGTACCCAGCTTGCATGCATTCCTTTCAATCCTTGCTGGTAAGGGGAGGGGAAGAGGTGTAGGTAATACTAGCTGTATGCTTTCCTCTCACTCCATGATTAAGAGGGGAAAGAGAAGAAGAGCAAACAATGTCCCAATACACGTAGCTGTAGCTCCTTCCCTGCCCCCCCAAAATGGCACGCTTGCTGGGTCGGAAGACTAACTTGCAATGTATCTTCAAAATAGCTTTTTTCTTGTAAAGAGGCAGAATACCCAAGCATAGCAGACACATTAGAGTACTCTGTTTCTCCACCATGGAGAAAGCAGGTCATCTGAATGCCTCCAGGAGAAACCAGCACACTGGATTAGAGGAAAATAGACATATTCACATCTGAGGTTACTTCTATAGGAGTGACAAAGGAGTTAGCAGGCTGACAATCCTCCTCAGACAAGATAGTCAAAGAGAAACAATGAGAGGGAAGAGGGACTATAATTCCCAGACCAATTGGGATTATTTCGAAATAAAATAGTCTGCATCTACACGGTCGTCAGTTATTTCAACTGTGGCAGGGTCAATCCCACTCTGAGGTCCTAGACACCTGTTCTGCCTACTATCCTGCAGCTTAGAGGTTGCGGTACAAGTTCCACTTGCTTTTTCTCAGTGTTTGGCCTTCTGTCCCTTGGCAAAACAAAGAAGTGTTGGGGCTAATGCCCTGGCCAGTTGAGGCTAAGTAAACAGTCCTCCTCAGCCACCGGTTGAAGTTTATGGCCACCTGGGGGGAAGGGAGCCTCCAAACACTCCCTATCTCAGAGCCCCTCACCTCCCCCTGCACCCTTTCGCAGTACTGATGTTGTTCTGCTCAACTCCTCTGATTCTTCTTATCAATTGTTAGTTCATCTCCACTCTCCCTCACCTGCCCCCACTGGGAAGCTTTTTAAAGTGGTTCTGTGGCAGCCTGAAGTCAGCTCACCTAGCCCTTAGTTGATTTATAGCCATCCTGCCTCAGCTTCTCCTCATTAACGAGGGTTGTTTGATGGTTTTCTTCCGGAGCTGCCTTTCTCCCCTTCTATCAAGAACTTTAACCTGCCTGGTCACATGTTATAACATCAAAATACTGTCAAGCTGGAGAACTTCTTTCTCAGACTTCTTATGAGGAGTAGGGAAGAGTGCTTTATTTCAATATAAGTGCTGTATAGACAGCACCAGAATTCGAAATAAGCTATTTCGAAATAAGCTATGCAAATGACATAGCTACATTTGCGTAGCTTACTTCGAGTTAAGCCCTGCTGTGTAGACATGCCCTTACAGAATTATTACCTCAGTATCTCTATGCCTTGTCTAGTTAGATTGTTTTCTCTTTGAAACTCTGTATGGGTATGTCTACACTACAGCGTTAATTCGAGTTAACTTAATTCAAAATAGTTAATTCAAATTAAGCTAATTCAAAATAATGCATCTATACACATAACCTATTTCAAAATAGCGTTTTGCTATTTCAAAATAGCACGTCCACACTGAGTGGACCCTGAACTGAAGTTGAGGCTGGCCGGAACCAGTGTGTGGGGCTGGTGCCTGAGGCTAACTGATCTCCGTGGTTAAAGGGACCCTATCCCCACCCCAGACAGACAGTTCTCAGGGTTCCCCACTTGCTTGTCTACCTCATTAAGGGATAGCAAAGCAGTCCTGTCTTGAAGTGCCCTGAGTGCTCGCACTCGGGACACCACAGAACACAGCCACATGGAGCCAGAGCTGCCCCTTGGCACGCTGGTGCATCTTGTGGGGTCGTTGCCATTAGCCCGGCTGCACTTGCTGCAGGCTGCCATCAGGGAGGTCCATCGGGGGGCTGTCAGGATCCAGGCGGCCCTGCAGGAAAGCATCCACCCTGAGGAGCCCTCAGAGCCACTCCAGTCCTCTCCACCGGGGGCTCATTCCCCATTCCTCCCTCATGTCCTTCCACTTACCCCTCTCTAACCCCCCTTCCTGATGTAAAACAAAAGACACATATGCTCAAAAAAAGAAACTGGGTTTATTGAACAAAATTGGGGGGTGGGGTGGATGAACCTCTGGGGAGACTGGGAAAAAGAGGTGGGAGAGGGGAAGAGAGAGGGTGGGAGAGGGGAGGGAGAAACCTGGGAGAAAGGAGCTGGAAGTAGGAAGCAAGGGGAAGAAGGGGGAGGGGAAACTCAGGGCCCAGGGTTGGGGGTCTCTCCAGACCAACTTGATTTTCATGCAAACCCACTCCTGGGTTCGCATGTGGCCTTTGGTGGCCAGGCTGGCAGTTATCCTGCCATAGACAGACGCATTCCTCCATCTAGGCTACGTCTAGACTACATGCCTCTGTCGCCAAAGGCATGTAGATCAAGGTTACCAGGCATAGGAAAATGAAGCGGCGATTTAAATAATTGCCGCTTCATTTAAATTTACATGGCTGCCGCGCTGAGCCGATCAGCTGTTTGTCAGCTCAGCGCGGTAGTCTGGATGCGTGGGTGTCGACATCAAAGGCATTTGTCGACCACCCAGGTAAACCTCATTCCAGGAGGCATACCTGGCTGGTCGACAAATGCCTTTGATGTCAACACCAGCGGGTCCAGACTACCGCGCTGAGCCAACAAACAGCTGATCGGCTCAGCGCGGCAGCCATGTAAATTTAAATGAAGCGGTGATTATTAAAATCGCTGCTTCATTTTCCTATGCCTGGTAGCCTCATCTACATGCCTCTGGCGACAGAGGAATGTAGTCTAGACGTAGCCCTAGTGTGGAGATCATGGACATTGGGGGCATCCCTCCCAAACCTGAATAAGGTCCATGATCTCCACTCTGGACCAGGAAGGTGCCTGCCTTCTCCAGCCCCTGTCAGGCTCCTGGAAGCTGGCAGACTGCTCCTGGGGAGCGGTGGAGGACTGGCTGCCAGTGGCTGGCTCATGTTTTGGGGCCACTGGATCAAGGGCCCCGGTGGCCACTGCTGGCTCTGGGCTAGCAGGCTTGGAGCTGGCACAGGCACTGTGGCTAGGGTCTACCCCTTTAATGGCTCCAGGGCTGGGAGAGAGGAGAATAAGTTTTCCTGGTTGTGCCCAGAGTGACCAACAGGGCTCCCTGGGAAGGGCTGGAGGCCCCCTATTTCAAATTAAGTGTCTTCACAGCACTTAATTCGAAATAGCTATTTCGAATTTGGCGTTACTCCTCGCAGAATGTGGTTTACTAAATTCAAATTAAGTACTCCGCTATTTTGAATTAATTTCAAAACAGCGGTTTGCATGTATAGATTCTATAAAAGTTAATTTGAAATAATGGCTGTTATTTTGAATTAACTTTGCAGTGTAGATGTATCCTATTTGAATAGTGATTAAAACAGTGAGGCCTCTACCTTCTTTGGAGCTGTAGATATTACTGTGTTATAAATAATTATAAAGGTAGTATTAAAAGCCCAACTTTCTTTCCCTAATCATTTTGAGAGATAAATGAAATATCTGAAATATATTCTGGCCCTCCTGAAACAAATATGTTTGTTTTCAAATTGCTCCCTGGAAATTTGTGTGTTTAAGTTACCATAATTATAAGTGTGATTTAGAAACCTAGCCACATAGGTAAGCTACTCATAGGGAAGTGACATGAACATATAAGCACAACCCTATCTGAAAATGTGATCCTATCTATGGATCCCTTTTTGCAATGGATATAGTGCAAATGCAGATATTGTGGTTCTTCTGCTTTCAATCCTCTCACCTCCTACTTCTAAAAAGTGTGGAGGAGAAGAATAAAGTCAACTCGACTCCTGGAGGATGAAGAAAAGAGAGGAACAAGGCTCAAAAAGAGACCTACTCAGGAAGAATGTGTCAAATCCATGTGCATGGCTGTTCTATTTGTCATTACTCCTTCACACGCCTTCAACATTTGGAATAGAACCCAGTATTTCTGATCACCAAGATGCTTCTCTTGTCCAACAAGTGTTTGTGAAATCCTCTACCAAAATGTGTGTGTAATTAGCCTTTACTATCCGTACACCAGACACTAAACATGTTATCAGTTGCTGCATTAGCTCAAGAAGTGCTGTGTTGTGGTTTTGAAGGTTTTAAACTCACTGATGCTTCATTCAGGGGGCATCCATATGATTTAGTTTTAAATGGCAGGGGACTGGAGTTGATAACCCAAGAGATCCTTTTTGGCCCTATGTCAGATATCACACGATGATATTTCTGCTTTCTTAGTTTGGTTGCTTAAAAAACAAACAAGGCAATTCTATTTAAAAGGATAATAGAAGACTGTCAATATTGCAAAGTCAAGCACTAGAAAGTTAGAAAACGTCAAAAATAAAGTAGCTTGTGCAACCTTAATTCACCTCTCTTGTGAATATGCATTATGACTGTTGTTAATTACATGATCACTTACTATGTTTTTTTAAACATTAATTTTATGTTATATGCACATTCACACACATTTTATTTCCATGATTTGCATGTCAAAATAACAGAACTAGTATAATGCAAGTGTATACAATCATTCCTTAAGTAACTGATTCAGAGCAAGAAATTTATAAACATAGTAATATCAATAAATTATATCTCATTATTTTAATAATAATCTACAACTCCTCGGATCAATTACTATTAATCACTTTCAAATCAAAATATTTATTTAAATATTTGAACAAGAAAATAAACAGCCTTATTTATTTGCATGGAGTATTTAAAAAGCTTATGATTTAGAGGATTGTTCCATTGATTCGTAGTGCATATCACTGTTTTGTATGAACAAGCTGACATAAGCAAAGAAACAACACAAGAAAAGACAAATTGCTCTAACATATTTGCAGAATGAGAAGAATTTAATTAAGTCAAGAATTTCAAGGAAAAAACAAATATTAATTCAAATGGAAAACAAATCAATGTATACAGCTTGTGGCAAACATCTGTCTTTGTGTCCTCATTTTTTTTTATCTGAGGCACATCTGCACAGCTGATGATTTATGGTTGTTCTGCTCTGAGTAGGTGACACAAAATGTGCTAGGTGCTGTACAAACATGTAGGAATAAACATTCTTGCCCCCAAAAGCTTACAATGTAAAAGTGAAATTAAAAGAGAAATGAACAATGGTGGAAAGGGATGTGATTTACAAATAAAGGTCAATATCTAACCCCAAGTAAAATCCACCAGACTTTTTCCATTAACTTGAATGGGGAGCTCCCAAGGTCTTGTTTGTTCCTTATTTTGTTTTCTGCTTTGTGCTGTTTTCATTTCAATGTTTTATTTCATTTCAGTTATGAAAAAAATGAGTGTGCAAGACTAAATGGAACAAGGCCAGTGTTAAAATCATGTCAAGATAAAGCTATTGTAGTGCATAGGGATCAGATAGCATAATTTTAAATAGTTTTTGACACCTCTAATGAATCTCCTTGTCTTCTATATTTCAGAGGGCCCCCACCAGAGCAGTGCTAGGCCAATTGTGTGTTTTTTGTAGCTAAGCCATATGTATGTTTACTAAACACAGTTATTAGGATCCTTCTGTACTTGTGTGGTTCCTTTGTATTATGTATGTTGTGTTAAAAGCAAAGATGAAAAAGATACGTCTGTGGGTAGATCTAGATCCACATTGTAAGATATATAGATACTTAAAAACAAAGTTATAGTCTAATGTTTCTGTTCCATCTGTAAAATTCCGGAGACAATTAATTACTACTGTTAATTGCTGGATCCAGTTTATAAGGTACAGGAGAAATTTATATGGTATAGGAGATGAGTTGCGCTTAGAAACATTCTCCCCCCCTTCTCTCTCAAGACTCCAGAACAACATTTTAGTACTAGATTCTACAAAGTTGAAGTTAAAAAGACAAAATAACTTGCCTAAAGATATCAAGTAATTGGTCTGACTGTGTTTGTACACCTGGTTAGATCACTGGGGATGGTAGGACTGTTTAGCATTATACCACTAGCATACTTGGGCTTCAGGGAGGCTCCCCCTAATGTAAGGATAAGCATGCAGTGGCTTCCATTTCAGTTCACTAACACCTGGTAATTATTACAAGCAGTACAACTGTTGGCAAAATGTTAAAAAAAGTTTGTCTTTCCACCCCCAAGGATTCTGTTAGAAGTAGCGATGCTCTGACTAGCCTGGATATTGGACCTCTCTATCTACACAGATGACACAGAAGCTTGTAGTCCATACATTTTCCTTGCTGGCAGAGTAACTTAGAAAAGGTTGGGGTTTGGGACAAGGTAAGTGAAAAAGGGGTTTGGTTAGGATGCCCCTATGCTTTGTGATCATGGGCTATGGTTTTGCCCTCTTGTATCATTATAGACTGGCATAAGTTAGACCTGCCTTTCATCTCAGGAGTGCAAAGAGCAAGACCAAGAACATGGTAGTTCAAGTGAAATCAATGAGCTTTGCATGCTGTCCCATGACATATGCTCTGAGCATTGTGTAAGTGCCCGAGGATCAGGACTTTATTCTTAAAAATATATGGTTAAAACAACAAATAGTTGGTTGCCTAGGTCCCCACGCAGTACATAGGGCTCAGTATGAGCAAAGTGCAAAGGGACAGAAACACTGTGCATGCATTGCATAAGTCCAGTGAAGGCAAACAGATATAAATCAGTTGAGAGATATAGTAAATCAGATATACAGTAATTAGGGAACTTCAGTAATCACAAAGCAGTATCTGAAATACTAAAGGTTTCTTTTAGGACTGTCAATTGACCTGTGTTAATGCCTTCTATTAATGCATGACAGGATTAACGCATTACAGCCTCTCTCTGTCTTATGAACCGGTTACGTACCAAACAATTGGTCATAACTTGGTTTGTTCGTAAGTCAACATAGAGTTACACGCAACCGTGCTATTCGTAAGCGTGGATCACGTTTGTAACTCGGGGTCTGCCATTTACGACAGTTTCAGTCGTAACTGCGAATGGTTGTAAGTTGACCGTTCGCAAATTGGGGACCGGCTGTAATTTTTTTAACACATTAATCACAGGCATTAATGCTACACTGCCCCTTTGAAGTTCCATTCTGCCATTCTGGCACTTCAAAGGGATAGCCCATTAGGAGCCGGGGGTCAGCTGGGGACTCCAGCTGATCCCCAGCTCTGCTGTTGCAAAGCCCCTTTGAAGCGTTGGAGCAGCACTTCAAAGGGGCTTTGCAACATGGAGCTGGGGATCACCTGGGGACTTTACACCTTTGGAAAATTAACTTCTCTGTAGATAAGCCCACATTATCTTATTTCAATACATTCAACAGTGTGTAAGTAAAATGGATAATAATAATTATGTATAATACATTAATTGAATGCTTCTCTATTGTATTCACCAGTTTTAAATCCATCAGAGTTGTTTCCCCTCATTTAGAACAGAAGAATGGGTAAAATATATTGTCTACATGTACTGACTCAATTTTTTAAGCAAATATTTTTGGGATGATTGTTACATCTATTCAATTGGAGAAAGCATATAAAAATATAAAAGAGTAAGCCATAAGCCCTTTTATTTTAGAATTGTCTTCTTATTTCTCCCTTCAAATTGCTTAATACATTGGAGGAAAATAACTGAAATCTAAATAGCTTATTATGGTCATTTCCAAATAATATGTATTGTAAAGCAAATTGTCAGTATAAAGCATATTTACAATACATCTCTAGTATTTTGGCACATTGGTTTTTCGAGCTTGTCTGAGCTTATTAGTTAGATATAGTGACTGTCTTATCCAGAAAAAGTGTCATTCCTTTAGAGAAAGTGATTGTTAATTAGGCAACTACATCTCTTGGATAAGTCCCAAGAAAGGTGAACCACATGTCTCTGGCTCCTGTTTTAGCCTTAGCAACTCAAATGTAGAATTCCTTAGCTGGCAGCTTCTGATACTAATCAGATGTTAGCTCTAAGATAGCATAACATTATCCATAATGCTATTTGCACTGACATTTTGATTTGCAAGTTTCGCTCTATGGAGGATGCTAACTTGGCCTACCTATAAAGAATAAAAGATATGGGTAAAATATATAATGCCATATAATTACCTCTACTTTATATATTAAGGGATAAATGCTTTTAGACAAGCATGGTGACGGATGCAACCCCATGTTCTGGGTGTCCCCAAGCCTCTGATTGCCAGATGCTTGGACAGGAAAGAGGGGATGGATCACTCAAAAATTGCCATGCTCTGTTCATTCTCTCCCAAGCATCTTGCACTGGCCACTTTCAAAAGACAGGCTGCTAGGCTAGACACAGGGGCTGTGTCTACACTGACAAGTTTTTCCAGAAAATCATCTGATTTTCCAGAAAAACTTGCCAGCTGTCTACTCTGGCCGCTTGAATTTCCGGAAAAGCACTGATGATCTAATGTAAAATCATCAGTGCTTTTCCAGAAAAACTATGCTGCTCCCGTTCGGGCAAAAGTCTTTTTCCAAAAGACTTTTGCCCAAAAGGGCCAGTATAAACAGTATAGTTCTGTTTTCTGCAAAAAAGCCCCGATTGTGAAAATGGCGATTGGGGCTTTTTTGCGGAAAACCGTGTCTAGATTGGTCACAGATGCTTTTCCGGAAAAAGTGCTTTTCCAGAAAAGCGTCCTGCCAATCTAGACGCACTTTTCCGAAAATGCTTTTAATGGAAAACTTTTCCGTTAAAAGCATTTCCGTAAAATCAAGCCACTGTAGACGAAGCCAGGATGTTTGGTTAGACACAGGATTCTAGGCTAGACATTGATCTGACTCAGTATGTCAATTTTTATGTTCTCATCCTGGCTCCTGTTTTAAAGGTGAAAAGGATCAATTTAAGGTTCATTTGTGCTATGACATCTACAAAACAATTGACAATTTGCTGTGTGGTGAATGCTGTTGACTACAACACACATCAATGTTTCACTGTTACCTTGTGTCCTGCTCGTCAACACCTGGGTTTTATGTGCACAGGGTCTAACACAACTAGTCCTTGATCTTGTCCATTAAGTTCTATGACGGTGCAAATACATGAATAATTGTATTCCTAAGAGATGTTAACAAGGGGGCCTATTTCTGCTGAGGCTTCTTGCACATCAGAGTGCAAAAGGAATTTGGGAGTAATCAGGGTGGGGGGCATTGAAATGCCTGGGAGATTTTGTTATGATTACAGTTGACCAAAACTTTGTGGGGCTACCTGGGCATGAAATACATTATTTTTTTCATTTTTTCCCATCTGGTAGCTGTGAATCTTGGAACATCAAGAGGTTTCTAATGGAAATCTGACAGTATTTCTGCAAAATCTCCATGTATTTCTTGTTGCATCTATAATAGATTTCACTAAACATTTTGCTTTAGCAAATTGGCATTTTCCAACAATATTACGTTTCACTAGAAAATTTCCAGCTAGCTCCGATGAGAGTGCACAGCATCTCAAAGTACTCTGATGTAGAAGAAGGAAGTCCATGAAGCTAATCCGTTCATTACAATAGACAGAGTGGCAGTCAAAAAATGGCTTCACTGCACGATCATGTTCAGAAGAAAGAATCATCCTTCATTCCTCCCATGAAACTTTTCAGGGAGCTATTTGTATTGGGTTATTTGTATTGGTGACAGGAATAGTTAAAGCATTGGGTCCACAGGTAAAGTAATTTTATTTGTTATCTGACAGTATTCAAGGGTTTTTTTTCCCTCCCATATAAAAAGTGGTTTTGCATTAAGCTGATTTTTAATATTCAATATCCTTTAATAAGGCTTTGGCAAAAATGTGCAGACATAAGCTGTCTTCTAAAGGACCAGTCCTTCATGATTATGATTGCCATTAACTTCCAT
Organism: Pelodiscus sinensis; assembly: GCF_052426305.1. Classification (NCBI taxonomy): domain Eukaryota; kingdom Metazoa; phylum Chordata; order Testudines; family Trionychidae; genus Pelodiscus; species Pelodiscus sinensis. The sequence continues at coordinate 50,300,976 of NC_143054.1, forward strand.
TCACATCAGTGCTTGAAATTCAACCCTCTGTGTGATTCTTATACAAAATTTAAATCCTGCATTCGCAGAACTGCAAAAATTCTCATTGATTTCATTGGAAGCCACACAAAGGCTGCAGAATGTTTTGTGCTCTCCTTATCTGAAAGGGTAAAGGTGCAACCAAAGTGTTAAAAAGCATTGAAATAATTTTATTGTCCATAAAAGAGAATAATATCTCATGCCAATGAAAAATGACTGAATATTTCAGAATCTTTAATATTCACCTTAAAAATAAACCTTCATCTGCAATACTTAGAATAATTAGAGATATAATAAATGGTGTAGTAAAATGAATAAATCTAATTGTGATATATAGCTAATAATATTGCTTCCTGCTAGTTAGGATTTTGAAGATTTTACCTCTTCTTTTTAACTGATTATATACTTCTGGGAGTTATATATAAACATTATATTCATTTATGATTATTACAGTGACAAAGTGCTAGTAAAACCTTCTCATATTTAAATATTTTCGTTTAAAATATTTGCATCCTTCTTATTTTTCTAGTGGAAGCATCAAGAAGAATTGCATAAGTAATTATTTGAATGAATTACGTCCCACTAGTAATGATTTGGGGTTCTGCTCTTGCATTAAGTTTGGTGCAAATGGACCTGTCTTCTCCAATAGCACTCATTGCAGGATAGAGAACTGAATGGGGTAAATGGCAACCACTCATCTGCATGTGGGTGTTCTTCAGTTTCATGCCTCTAATTAATGTAATGAGGAAAGGAAGTCTTTAGATTCTTGCTGTCTGAAGCCAAGCAAACCATTGTTAAATGAAATGGAAGCTAATGGATGGTACCTCCTTATTACAAGTGTCCAACACAGTGATTATTCAGTAAATAGTCCAGCTCCCAGATCAACTGGAATTGGAAATGGACTTTGAAGGAAGGCATCCCCTAACAAAGGTGGGGAATAGGACTGAAGTGCCAAGTGTTTTCCCAGGGCCTTTACCCTCATATTGAGGAGAGAGTAGAGCTATCCCAGGAGCATGCTAGAACGAGCTGTGGAAGAGTAAGTGCTGATGGCACGAGGAGTAACGGTAGTTCGGAGTAGGCACCTAGTCCGAACTACCTAGTTCGAGCCCCGTGTAGCCGCGCTGCATGGGGTTCGAAGCAGCGGGGATTTAAAAATGGCGGCTCCCCGCTTATGCTAATGAAGCCCGGGAAATTCAAATCCCGGGCTTCATTAGCAAGTGCGGTATGCATACATTACCCCGCTAGTTCGAACTAGCGGGGTAGTGTAGACATACCCCAAGAGTGTTTCATTCTCTTCTTACTTTTTTTATTAACCATAACAATTAGCCATAACAACCAGGAACACTGAAGTGTGTACCTAAATATGAAAAGTTTTAAGAAGGGGATCAGCTATTCAAATACTTTATTTTACAACAGACTATCTTAGGGTATGTCTACACTACCCTGCTAGTTCGAACTAGCGGGGTAATGTAGGCATACCGCAATTGCAAATGAAGCCCGGGATTTGAATTTCCCGGGCTTCATTTGCATAAGCGGGGCACCGCCATTTTTAAATCCCCGCTCGTTCGAACCCCTTGCCGCGCGGCTACACGCGGCACGAACTAGGTAGTTCAAACTAGGTAGTTCGAACTCGTTACTCCTCGTGGGGTTCGAACGAGCGGGGATTTAAAAATGGCGGTGCCCCTCTTATGCAAATGAAGCCCGGGAAATTCAAATCCTGGGCTTCATTTGCAATTGCGGTATGCCTACATTACCCTCCTATTTCGAAATAGGAGGGTAGAGTAGACATACCCTTAGTGTTTTATCAAGCTGCATTCTCATTTTAGTAATGAAACTGTGAAGTCATTCATCTTTCAAGAAATAAAACACCATACAATAGTAAGGTAGAGCCAAACTCTCAATGAGTATGATGGATGATGAAGTAAGAGAATAGTGATGAGCGGGTAGTCACTACTTTGGTAGCACAGATGTATATGATAAATGACCAGCTATTATAAAATAATGTTAAAAGCTGACCACCTCTGTTTCTACCCAAGAAATGCCCGTCAGCCATGTTTCAGTACTGAATCTATCAAGAAATTGTTGACAGGAATATTATATATTTTGCTAACTACAGGAGAGAATGTTTTTAGCGCTAGGGATATATATCAATTTCCAGTAATATTATTGTTACATTTCAGAGTGCAGTCGAGGCCAGTGAAAGGTTGTGTCAGTGCCTGCTCTACAACCTTGAGAGTCTCATAATGCTTTGCTGTTGCAGCTCCCAACTTGGATGCTCACAAACAACTTACCAGCATGTGCATTCAGTCACAACTACCATGGATACCCATTTGAATCCATGAGTTATAAACATTCACAGATACATTGCTGCTGAACAAGACCTAAAATAATCTGTTTGTATTAAATATTCAAATGTCAGTTCTTCATTAACTTTTTTTTCCCAATGAAGCTATCACTCAATTTCTAAGAAATAGTCATCAGCTATCCTGAATTTTCTCCTCTTGGTTACCTTAAATTTCTTGGCAAGCCTACATAAATTCACTTCTATCATTGATGAAAGAACTGATCTAGTGAGTGTTGAGATAAGTATTTATATTTTAATGTACTGAGCAAAAATACTGGCATCTTCTTAAATTGTGTGTGAGAATGAGAACATCTTATTCTAAAGAAAAAAAGCAAATATTTGGTTACAAACAGAAAATGATTAATATATGAAGCTGTACTGTATTACAGTAAAACATAAATTAATTATCATGGCTAAAGGGACATAGTGAGAAATGTGCTCTACCGCAGTCATTTCAAGTCTGTCTAGATAATTTAAGGCATCTTTGCCCTGTTTGTCAGATCACATTAGCACAAAGTGACAAGCTAGTCAATGAGAAGGGCGCACACCCAGTGTCAACCTCTGTATTTATTAGTTTTCTATTCTGGAATGAAAGTGAGCCATGCTAGAAAGGATACACTGATTGCAAGGAAGAACAAGAACCTGAGCTATGTACACTCACTATTCCACAGCTTTCCAAATAGTACCACTTTCCCATAGACAGGGTTTAACTTTCAGGTTTAATTTGGTCTTCATTTTCCAACCTAAAACTACAGGTTGGACAACCCTGGTCCAGCGCCCTCAGGACCTGATTGATCCCAGATGAGGGAATTTGCCAGATCAGGGGAGGGCCCCTGCCACTGGTCCCTCAGCCCGCTGCCCTTTCCTGCTGATGATTCCTTTGGCCAGTGGGACTGTCTGCTAGCCATCCCCAGCCCTGGCCCTTCTAACAGTGGCTAAGCTGCCCCTGCTCTGCCACTGGCCAGGCTATCACAATCCCAGCTCTATTGCCAGGTTGCATGTGGCCCTGGCTGGGCTGCCTCTGCTGAGCTGCTACAGCCCTGGCTGGGTTTTGCCTCCTGGGCTGCCATAGAATGGACTCCACTGCCAGGTAGCAGGCAGCCGGGTTGCTACAGCCCAGGTGTGCTGCTGGGCGGCATGTGGCCCTGGCCCTGTGACTGGGCTGTACTTGGCTCCCAGATGCTGGCCCTCATGCCCCAGGGCGTTTTGATGTTGTTTCTCACTTGGGAGCAAATGAATGTGGTATTTTGTTTGTTTGTTTTATGCTTTTTACTGTGTGTGGCCCCTGACTAATTTTTCTGTTGGTCAACTGACCCTGACCAAAAAGAATTTCCCCTTCCTTACTTAAAATAAAAATTCTCTCAAGGTTTTTTTTTTTTTTTTTTTACAGTTCTATTCCACTCTGTTCCTAGTTTAACAAGTTCGGTCAGTTGTTGTTGAGCAATTCATTAGTTTGGAAGAGTCACAAACTGTATTTGGGCCTAAATACTTTATATAGTAGTTGAGTTTGGATGTAAACAGGTTATTCAAGATTAAAAAATTAACCTTATTGCCACAAGCTTTGGTCACTGAAGGATGAGAGAATTTATTGTACCAGTATTAATCTGTGTTTTTCCTGTTAAACTCAGTATTGATTCCTCAAATCACAGAGCTTTCTGAACCACCATGGGAATGGCTAACACATTCTTGATGTGAAAGAGTAGCTTGTTTTAATTACAAAAACAAAGCTGGTTAAACCTCTTGCTACAAATAACGATCTCTAATTTACAAACTGCTCTTGAGACTACTATTTACAAAATCAATCATTATATAGCTAACCCTGATTTAGTTGGGCATTTTTATGTATGAAACATCTATGGAGCTAGACATACATAAAATGTATATGGGTATGTTCATACCAACAATAATTGCTGTGAACATAATACAAAAATCGTTAAATTGCAAATTGTTTCTGGCTTGTTCTTCATGAAACAGGTTCAATGTGCTGATGTAAATAGAGAAAAAAATATGCCTAGATAAAGAGAATACAGTGGTGACCTATTTAAATACTCACAATTCTAAGACTTCATTAGGACTTGCTCTCCAAAAACATGAAGAAAAACCCTGTTAGATAAATTATAATACTTATATTCAGATATTCTATGAATATATTTCATGCTATTATTCTCAGTGGAAGTGACCATCAGCCAGTTAACTGCTGAGGAGTTGTTAAAGCATTATGTCTGGCTCTTGGCACCTTTCCACCATAAAGTGTAAGTCTAAATCTCACTAATAGAGATATTTGTGGAATAACAGCTTTTACAGAAATATTGGTGGTAAAGGAGTCTGAAAAAAGTGAGCATTTGCTTTTTAACAAAAGTAGGAAAGAGGTTCTTTCCCACACATCTTGTAGAAATGTTCATCATACTTTTATATAATGCCTATTTTAATCTGCATAAAATACATGAAACTGTATGGGGTTCTTAAGTAGATGAGAACATTAAGGAAAACTTCAGAAAACTATCACACTATCCACCCAGTATCTGTTATCACCTGGAGAACTGTAGAGAAAATATGCATGCAAATACATACTATACAACAGTACAGGTTGTACCTACCTTAACTGGGACTCTGTGGTCTGTGGAAGTTTCTGGACCACAGAGTTCAAGTGTAAGGAGGTCAGGCAGCATGGCAGGAGCGGGTGAGGAGGGATGAGTCTCAGCGGTAGGAGTGGGAACCAGCAGCGGATGAGGAACCGCAGCAGCTCCAGAAGCCACAGCAGCCTCAGAGCCCCAGCAGCCCCAGAGCTCCAGCAGCCCTGGAGTAGCATGGGCCATGTCGGGAGGGATTGCCTCTAGTTCAGTAAATCCCCTTGTTTGGGACCAGTCAGGTCCCCAGGGTGCTGGACAAGGAAGGTGTATCCTGCATATGGATTCCTGGTGAAAGATTTATAAAACTGCAGATATTTTAGACAAAATGAAATACATAACTAAGGATATGTCAGCACTGTAATAAAATATTGGTGGTTGACACGGGTCATCTAACTCAGGTTCAGGCTAAGGGACTATAGAATTGCACTGTAGATATTCAGGCTTGGGGGAGTTCAGGACTCTCCCCCCTTACAGGATCTCAGCTTGGGCTTTAATGTAAGCCTGAATTTCTATATGACAATTGTATAGTCCTGCAGCCTGAGCCCCCATGGGTCTGATTCGGTTGAACTGGACCTGCCATGGGTGATGTACTGCAGTGTAGACATGCCATAAGTGTCAAGTAATTCAATATTTTCTTTGTTACTAAGACAAAAAAAGAGCTAGTTTCAGCTTTGAAACCTCATCAAATGAGTATCAAAACTACAATTAGATGAACTTGGTTAACGAAATGTAAGTACAATGTATCTGTATGAACAGGGCTTCTCAAACTTCATTAAAACATGACTCCCTTTTAAGAAAACAACAACAACTTTATTACCCAGGAGAGGGCAGATCCACTGACAGGGAGCCAAAGGGGCAGTTGTCCTGGGGCCTGGTGATTGTAAAGGTCTCAGAGCTCCTGGCCACCACTGCAGTTACTCTGGCTGTAGCAGCAGCTGGAACCTTGAGCCCTTTAAGTCATGCCAGAACACTGCGCAGATCACTTATGAAACCTAAGGGCTGGAAGACAGATGGTGCAGAGCACTGTTGCTAAGGGCTAGCTGCTCTCAACCCTGTCCCTCCTGCCCTCAGCCCTGCTCCTTCTGCGAGCATGAAGTCTCCCCCACATCTTGCTCGGAGGCCACGCATGGCTGTTGGCTCCTCTTAGAGGAGGGACTGACACTTGAGCCCCCATGAAAGTCCCATCTCCCCATGAGTGTGAGGCAAAGCCCAAGGGCTTCAGCCCCACAGAAAGGTCCTGTAACCTTCCCACTAGGCTTCAGTTTCAACCACGGGCAATGGTATTCATTCTTTGGCTTCAATCCCCGATGGTGTGCCTGGACTTTGGCCATGGTCCCCAGCAAGTTTAATTAAAATGAGGCAACTCAATTAAAATGAGGTTTTGATGCACTTTTTGGTTGTGACTTACAGTTTGAGAATGGCTGCGTAAGAACATAAACACAGCAAGATTAATAATCCATTTATCTCAATATTCTGTCTTCTTATAATGACTAATGCCAGGTGCTTCACAGGGAAAGAGCAGAGAAAGCAACCATTGGGTGATCCATCCCCTGCTGTCCACTCGCAGCTTCTAGCAATCAGATATTCTTAGGGACACCCAGAACATGGTATTGTATGCTTATCCTAGTTGCTTATAATGATTGAAGGACCCATCCTCCATGAATACAGCCCTGCAAATCTACAGATATCCACTTTATTTCCCATGGATATGGATGTGAATATCCATGATTCAGCTGTCAGTTTGAATGGTCAGGTGATTCCTGATTGGTGGGATACTGCGGCAGAAATTTCTGTACTCTGGAGGGACTTGCTTAAGGAGCAAGATATCCTCCTGGGGAACTTGGCTGAATTAGAATTGGTTGCTGGCCGTAAGATCCTTGCACCATTGGTCAAGTTACAGGTTCAGACAGAGCATAACAAACTAAGTTTAATTTTGAACCATTTATTATGGAGAATGACTTTTTTGATGTGATGTCCATCTGAGGAATTGTTAACAGCAAGAAGAAATCTAGTGCTGATATCTGTTGTGTAAAGCCTCTGACGGAGCTATTTCCCTATAAATTGGAGCTACTTGATTTACACATGCATTTTCTGGAAATGCCTTAAACTGTAAGGTCCTGCAAACACATGACTTAGAAAATGACAACATCTTCTGCTGACTGCATTGCTATGAACACTGTTTGATAGGGGCAGTTGTTTTCTAAGTTACTTTATTACTGATGATTTGTAGATGATTAAGTTGGGAATTGTTCTCAGTCTGTTTCTGTGCTTTGGAAAGTATCTTTGTTACTACTGAGCTTTGAAGCTTTGCAATTGTTTCTTTGTAACTTTCATCCAGCAATAACGGAGAACTGTATAGGAGATGAGAGAGAGTGTGAATGGAGACTGGAGAATTTTTGGTGTGGGAAAAACAGCAAGGCTAAACTCATGGACACAGGAGATGGATGTCTAATTAAAGCAATCACGGAGATACTGCAGCTCTAACCAAACAATGGACTCAGATTAAGGGAGGTCCGGACATGCTCCTTGGTGACAAAGATGGAGGAAGGATCCTGTGTGTGTGACAAGAGCAAACCAGTTGCAATAAAAAGGAGAGAGCACATGGAGAGATCTCTTTGGGTATGTCTACACTGCCACCCTAGTTCGAACTAGGGTGGCTAATGTAGGCATTTGAAGTTGCAAATGAAGCCCGGGATTTAAATATCCTGGGCTTCATTTGCATCTTGCAGGGCGCTGCCATTTTAAAATCCCCCTTAGTGCGGACTCCGTGCCCGCGGCTACACCCGGCATGGAGTAGGTAGTTCGAATTAGGCTCTCTGATTCTCTTTCATCTCTCTGATTCTCTTTCATCTGGACTAGACAATGTGAAACAAGGTGCAGAGAATTATATTTTCCAGTTCACACTACTTTGCATTTATCAACATTTAATTTCATCTGTCATTTTGTTGCCCATTCAGCCAGTTTCAGGGGAAGATGATCGTTTTGCGGGGCCCCGGGCAACATAATTCCACGGGGCCCCCCCTTTGCCATGGTGCATGTGCAGTGACGCCATGCGCATGCGCAGCGGCGCCATGGCGCATGCGCGTGGCTTTTTGAAGCACGGGGCCCGGGGCGGCCACCCCGTTCGCCCTGCCCTATATCCGCCCCTGCCCAGTTTTGTGAAATCATTTTGTAACTCTTCACAGGTTGCTTTGAACTTAACTATCTGGAGTAATTTTTATGTCTTCGAATTTTGCCCCTTTTTGTCAGATCATTTAAAAATATGTTGAACAGCAGAGGTTACTCTACAGATTGTTGAAGGACAATGCAATTTATCTCTCTCCATTTATTTCTGAAAACTGACCATTTATTTCTAGACTTGTTTCCTGACTTTTAATCAGTTATTGATCTGTGAGAGAACCTTACCTCTTACCCCATGACTGTCTTACTTACATAAGACCTTTTGTCAGAGACTTTCTGAAGGTCCAAGTACACTGGATTAATCTTATTTTAATATATTTGTTGACATCATCCAAGGATTCTAATAGATCAGTGAGACATAATTTTCCTTTATAACATCTTTGAATCTTCCCCAAATTGCATTCTGCTATTTCAATTAATTATTGTACTCTATGTACTCAGACATTTATTGTACAGTGCTGCAATGAAAACAAAAACCTGACTTGTGATGACGTACACAAGTAAAAGATCACAAATTTATTTAGGCTGCCACTGGTCTTAATTTTGACTAGTAGGGATGTGCTATGGAAGCATCATATTCAGCACCAAGGCAGAAAGGTATAATTATATTTATCTAGAGAATTCTGAAAGCTTTCAAGATGTTCAGAAGAGAGCACCTTTTTTTAATGTTCATTAACAGACACCAGATAGACAGAGATCGAGGTAATGAAAGATGTACAAATTATGTAAATAAAATTTTCTCAAAACTGATGTTGTGTGTGCGCAATTCAATTCCCTGTGATGTCTCCTTATGCAACCATCAAAACAGGTGCCAAATGGAATTAAATTGCCAGTCTTCACAGAGAAGCCAAGTGTTCAATGGGCAAGGATACTAAACAACTCATTTAACTACTAGCAGTGGCTTTTTTCCAGGAGTTGAAAAACACTGTAGGCAAAATATAGGGGATGCATTCATGCTGTACTTGACTTGTGGATAAATAAAGGACTGTAGTATCTTTAATGTAGCACTTTCCCTGACTAGTGAATTCATTTTAGAGGATATTTAGTATTAATTTAATGTTCATCTTTAGTTACCAAATGGTTCAATGCACTGCAAAAAGTCATCAAGTGATTTGGCAGAAAAATGATGGATTTAATAAAAAAAGAGAGCACACTTCCCTACTGTCTAGTCTCTGGAGAGTTAGTAATTTCCTCTGCATGTAGTAATGTACCCTCCTGAAACCTCTTATTAATTACTTTAAAAGATTCAAATATAAAAGTATTTAAATAATGCTACATTTAACAAAATATTTACCATTTAATTAAGTCTATCAATGCATTTGCCCCCCTCCTTTATTTTAAGATTTCAATTTGGAATTTTATTACTGGTTTGCATAAAATATGTCTTATTGTTTAAGGTATTTACTCATCCTTATAGTCTGTAAATCTCAAGGCAGCATGGTCATGTGGTTATAGCATGGGACTTGGAGTATAGCAATTCCTCAGCTCTAATATCAGCTTTGATGGCTCTCTAGCCTTTGAGCAAGTCATTTAACCTGTGCCTCATTCTGTCTTTTGAAAGCACAATGTCATTAATACTTACCTATTAGTAATTCTGGGAGTGTTGTTTTGAGAATTAATTATTGTTCTTAACGTAATATGAAAAAGAAAAACTCTACAAGAGTCAAAAATATACTGTAGAGTATATACATTTGTTGAATATTACATATACATATTAGTATTCCTTGAAACAGATTTATTGGACCCTTACAAAGATTTAGGCAACATAGGGTCCAAATGGGAGGTAGTGGAAAATTAGGGCTGTAATGTAAACAGGAATAGATCTGAACAGAGCTTTAAAAGGAGAATGATGGGCTGCTGAAAGGGGAAGGAAAGTAGGGAATCAGCGGCACTGCACAACTCTAATAATAGAAGACAACAAACAAAATACTGTAAAGAATAACTCAGGGAAAGGAACATTTAAAAATCTTTTGAAGCTCAAAGGAAGCCATTGCTACAGCATAATGGATAAGTATGTATAACACATTCATTTTTGCATTTTATTTTACTATGTGTTGTATGCTTGCTACATAACAAAAATATTAAGCTACAAGAACACTAAAGTTGCAAAGTCAAGCATTCAGTATTTAGCATGCCAGTATTACAAAGTCAAGCATGCTAATATTAAGGTTGTCAGAATGATCTTTAGCTTCAGAGGGGTAGCTGAGTTAGTCTGTAACAGGAAAAACTTAAAAAAACAACAAATAGTCTAATAGCACTTAAAAGACTAACAAAACATGTAGAATAGTGATAGAGATGCAGTTGTGTTAGTCTGGCCTAGCTGAAACAAAAGACAGGACTATGCAGCACTTTAAAGACTAACAAGATGATTTATTAGGTGATGAGCTTTCATGGGCTAGATCCACTTCCTCAGATCAATATGTGGAAGAAAATTGGCACAACCATATATACCAAAGTGATACAATGAAAAAAAAAGTGAACACATATAAAAATGACAAATCAGATTTAAGGACAGAGGAGGGGTAAGGGGGGAAGGTTAGTGTCTGTGAGGTAATGACATTAGGGGTGATAATTGGGGAAGCTATCTTCGTAATGGGTGAGATAATTATCATTTTTGTTAAGACCCGTACGCAAAGTGTCAAATTTAAGCATGAATGACAGTTCTGAGGCTTCTCTTTGAAGTCTGGAGTTAAAATCTCTTTTAAGCAATATACATGTTTTAAGGTCATTGAGAGAAGGGTCAGTCTGGTTAAAATGGCAAGCAACAGTCTTCTCTCTGTGAGAGAGCCTGATGTCTGTTTTATGTGCATTGATTCTTTGGCGAAGTGTCTGAGAAGTTTGTCCAATATACATAGCAGACAGACACTTTAGGCACATGATGGCATACATTATATTTCTGGATGAACAAGAATATGTGTTCTTGATCTTGTAACTGGCATGGTGGGCACAATCCACTTCTCCAGATGACCGGAGTGTTAGAAGTCCAGATCCAAGAATAAATTTGCCCTCCCCTCCATCACACACACATGAAATATATGTGTAACGCTATGAGTGGTACATATGCATTTTCATACAGTCTTCTCCAAGCCTGGAAGATAACTCAACTCCTCCAGGTCCTTAACCTCATAAAAAACAAAAAAACATTCTTTCACTTTTGCAACATTCTGCCTTGTCCTCTATTATGTGGATCTAATAAATCAGGGATCATGTGGAACTAATAGTAAGTGAACAAGTAAAAATTATAATATAAAGTACACACAGAGGGAAGGAATAGGATGGCAGATTTTGATATTTGTTACATAGTGGAACAAAAGTGAAACCATTAAAAACGTGAGAGAATATTACCCCAGAATAGCTGGATGGGCATTCATTCAGGACATTGTGTGGGACATATATTCAAAGCCCTTCTCTGAAATACTTCTCTTAAAACTCCTGTGTTAGTGTTCATGAAAGATTTTCTGGGGAAGTTTATCTGGGTCAGGACAGAACTGCTGGTTACAGAGAGAGCAAGAGAAAGATCAGAATGATCAAAACATGATTAGAGCACTCACTGGGGATACAGAAGACCCAGATTCCAGAACCTGCTCTGAATTGGGCATATACCCTTCAAGAGAAATTCATGCTCTTAAGAACTATTCTGGAACTAGAAATTGTGTAAAATATAACTTTGCCCTTGTGTCTTTCAACAAGCCCCACAATTAAGGAAGAAAACCATATTAGTTTTTAAAAGACCTGATTTAAATGTGAACAATAATATATAAAATGGAAGAAAGGTGTGGAGATTATAATGAATGTAAATCAGAAACTAGAAATTGTTAAAAATTGAGAAGGCAAGCAAAGGAATGCAAGGATAAATCTATGGCTAGGATAGTTAAAGACAATAAAAAGGAATCTGTAGATGGAAATGATAGAATTATCAATAACCATGTAGAAAAAGCAGGCATAGTCAATAAATATTCCTGTTTTAAAACAGTTGTTTTTTATTATAATACTAACACTCTTTCCATTCACTCTTTCCAGGGTTTCTTTCCAACAGAAACCTGGTGGGATGGGACGCATGATTGGAATGTTGGTATGGAAGGGTACGGCTTGCTCAGGAAGGACAGACAGGGAAAAAAGGGAGGAGGGGTTGCCTTGTATATTAAAAATGTACACACTTGGACTGAAGTGGAGATGAACGTAGGAGATAGCTGTGTAGAGAGTCTCTGGGTTAAGCTAAAAGGGGTAAAAAACGAGGGTGATATCATGCTAGGAGTCTACTACAGACCACTTAGCCAGGTGGAAGAGGTGGATGAGGCCTTTTTTAAACAATTAACAAAACTATCCAAAGCCCAAGATTTGGTGGTGATGGGGGACTTCAACTATCCAGACATATGTTGGGAAACTAACACAGCGAGGCACAGGCTATCCAATAAGTTTCTGGACTGCATTGGAGACAACTTTCTGTTTCAGAAGGTTGAAAAAGCTACCAGAGGAGAAGCTGTTCTGGATTTGGTTTTAACAAATAGGGAGGAACTAGTTGAGAACTTGAAAGTGGAAGACAGTATAGGGGACAGTGATCAGGAAATAATAGAGTTCATGATCTTAAGGAAAGATAGAAGGGAGACCAGCACAATTGAGGTAATGGATTTCAGGAAGGCAGATTTTGATAAGCTCAGAGAACTTGTAGGTAAGGTCCCATGGGAAGCAAGACTGAAGGGAAAAACAACTGAGGAGAGTTGGAAGTATTTCAAAGGGACGTTGTTAAGGGCCCAAAAGCAAACAATTCCGCTGTGTAGGAAAGATAGAAAATATGGCAAAAGACCAGCTTGGCTTAACAAGGAGATCTTGCATGATCTCAAAATAAAAAAGGAGTCATATAAAAAATGGAAACTAGGACAACTAACAAAGGATGAATATAGGCAAGCAACACGGGAATGCAGGGGCAAGATTAGAAAGGCAAAAGCACAAAATGAGATCAAACTAGCTACAGGCATAAAGGGAAACAAGAAGACCTTTTATAAATACATTAAAAGCAAGAGGAAGACCAAGGACAGGGTAGGCCCACTGCTTAGTGAGGAGGGAGAAGCAGTAACAGGTAACTTGGAAATGGCGGAGATGCTCAATGACTTCTTTGTTTCGGTCTTCACCGAGAAGTCTGGAGGTGTGCCTAACGTAGTGAATACAAGCAGAGAGAGAGTAAGTTTAGAAGATAGGATACACAAAGAACAAGTTAAAAATCACTTCGGAAAGTTAGATGTCAGCAAGTCACCAGGTCCTGATGAAATGCATCCCAGGATACTCAAGGAGCTGATAGAGGAGGTATCTGAGCCTTCAGCTATGATCTTTGAAAAATCATGGCAGACAGGGGAGATTCCAGAAGACTGGAAAAGGGCAAATATTGTACCCATCTATAAAAAGGGGAATAAGAACAACCCAGGAAACTACAGACCGGTCAGTTTAACGTCTGTCCCAGGGAAGATAATGGAGCAGGTAATTAAGGAAATCATATGCAAACACTTGGAAGGTAATAAAGTGATAGGGAATAGCCAGCATGGGTTTGTGAAGAACAAGTCATGCCAAACTAATCTGATAGCTTTCTTTGATAGGAAAACGAGCCTTGTGGATAAGGGAGAAGCGGTAGATGTCATATACCTAGACTTTAGTAAGGCATTTGATACGGTCTCGCATGATATTCTTATTGATAAACTAGGCAAATATAACTTAGATAGGGCCACGATAAGGTGGGTGCATAATTGGCTGGATAACCGTAGTCAGAGAGTTGTTGTTAACGGTTCTAAATCCTGCTGGAAAGGGATAACAAGTGGAGTTCCTCAAGGGTCTGTTTTGGGACCCGTACTGTTCAATATCTTCATCAATGATGTAGATATTGGGATAGAGAGTACGCTTATAAAGTTTGCAGATGATACCAAACTGGGTGGGGTTGCAACTTCTTTGGAGGATAGGGACATAATTCAAAATGACCTTAGCAAGTTAGAGAAATGGTCAGAGGTAAACAGGATGAGGTTTAATAAAGAGAAATGCAAAGTGCTCCACTTAGGAAGGAACAATCAGTTCCATACATACAAGATGGGAAGCGACTGTCTAGGAAGGAGCATGGCGGAAACGGATCTAGGGGTCATAGTGGACCACAAGTTGAATATGAGTCAACATTGTGATGATGTTGCAAAAAAAGCAAATATGATTCTAGGTTGTATCAACAGGTGTGTTGTAAGCAAAACTCGTGAAGTCATTCTGCCGCTCTACTCTGCACTAGTTAGGCCTCAGCTGGAGTACTGTGTCCAGTTCTGGGTGCCACATTTCAAGAAAGATGTGGAGAAATTGGAAAGGGTACAGAGAAGAGCGACAAGAATGATTAAAGGTTTAGAGAACATGACCTATGAAGCCAGGCTTCATGAACTGGGCTTGTTTAGTTTGGAAAAAAGAAGATTAAGGGGGGACATGATAGCGGTTTTCAAATATCTAAAAGGGTGTCACAAGGAGGAAGGAGAAAATTTGTTCCTCTTGGTTTCTGAGGACAGGACAAGGAGTAATGGGCTTAAAGTGCAGCAGGGGAGGTTTAGATTGGACATTAGGAAAAAATTCCTAACTGTCAGGGTGGTCAAATATTGGAATAAATTGCCAAGGGCGGTGGTGGAATCTCCCTCTCTGGAGATATTTAAGAACAGGTTAGATAGACATCTGTCAGGGATGGTGTAGACGGAGCTTGGTCCTGCCTTGAGGGCGGGGGGCTGGACTCGATGACCTCTCGAGGTCCCTTCCAGTCCTATTATTCTATGATTCTATGATTCATATTTCAGGAGGATGTAAACAGGAACGACTGAACTTAGACATTTTTAGATCAGCAGGTCCAGACCACTTTCATCCAAAAGTTTTAAAGTAGCTGACAGGAACTTTAGTGTTGACTTTCAAAAACACTTGAAATACTCTAACATGCTGCAGGAGCATTCATTGTTTTTTTAATTTTTTTTTTCGAATACTGGGAAAATCCTAGAAGACTGGAAGAAAGTCAATGTAGTACCACTGAAAAAGGATAAATTGAATGATCTGAAGCTTGGTTAGTGGAAGAGAAATTCTGGTCCAGTATAGTTGGGCTTAAGGTACCCATACTATTCCAGGGCTATGTCTACATTGCGCTTTCTTGTTCAAGAACATATGCAAATGAAGTGCATTGATGAATATAAACAGCAGAACGGCTCTTGCGCATGAGGGTTATTTTGCACAAGAAGGAGCAGTGTAGACTGCTCCTTCTTGTGCAAAAGGGCAGCTCATTAAGTATGCAGTGATATTCATCGCTGCACCTCATTTGCATATGTTCTTGCGCAAGATTGGCCAGTGTAGACATAGCTCTGGTCTTAATACTGCAGAGCTGTCCTGAACCTGCACATTGAAAAGGGTGGCACTTTACCTTGAGCAGCTGGAGATCATGATTGACTAGAAGAGACTCCAGGATTGACCAGCTGATTGCCATGGATCTAAGCAATTTTCACCTACAATTTTTTTGACACCAGCAGTGTAGTGCAAAATATAGAAGGATGTACTTAACTACCTGATCTATGCCTCATATATTGATTGTACACAGAAAACAAGATGGACAATATAAAATTGTAAAACATAGCAATTATCAAGAGAGGTTGCAGAAGCTCTGTCAATTGAGTTTCAAAGAAAAGACTATTCCAAATACCTCTAAGGGATGGCCTTGGTATACCTAATTCACTGCAGGGGGGTGGATTAAATGTCCCCTGGAGGTTCTGCCAGCAGTACATTGATATGATTCCATGTAGCATTAAAGTGCATACTGCACCCCTTGTGGGAGTCACATATGGGCCAGGTAGAATTCCATTTTCTGTGCTCTGGGAATCACAAAGACAGCTCCCTTTGGAGCATGCACTTTCTCAAAAAAGGGTAAAAATAAGCAGGCCATACCACTTGCAGTGTAGAAGAAGCTACATTTAACAAATGTATGCACCAGTGATCACACAGCCTGTATGTGTCCTGAAGCTCTGGAAGCCATTCTGACCTGATGAGACAGGATGCCTCTCTGTGTTTTCACTGAAGCTGAACAACTCAGCTCTGTTCTGAAGCAAAACTGTATGTAATATGCATAATATTTCTCAAAGTGATGAATAAGGAACACTAATTTCTTCAGGTACATGATCGACTTAAGTAAAAGCAATCAGGAAGTATCCTCTGGCCCACCTAATTTAAGTGCATAAAGAATGGCAGAGTCAGGTAATTTTTTTAAAACATTCCATAGCTTTAGCCTATTGGAACAAAAGATAATATACAAAAGATGTACCAAGGCAGATAAAGGTACAAATTTACTGTTTGGGGAGTGTTTTCTATTGAGGTTGTAATAAAGAATGTTTTGGGGGAGTTGAATAGGATATTATACTTCAATTATTCCATTATAGAAGCATTATTTAGGTTGAAAAGTTCAAACACGATTGAGAAACATCTCAATTAAGACTGTTCGTACAAGCCGCTAACATTTTACTGACAATGCAAGTAAACTAGCAATAAAAAATTCAAATTTTCAAAGTTTAGAACCCAGCTAATCCTGAATTCAATTAAATTTCATTGGAGAAAGAAAAGGCACTTTTCTATCATGAAAGCTATTTCTCCAATAAATTATAAAGTCCTGTTGCTAAAAATGAAGGTGCCATATCTAAAAAAAAGATTGAAAAAAAATTCTTTACAAGGGAATCATTAGAAAACCTAACGATTGTGGTCTCTACCAGCTCTCACCATTTTTTTTCAGAAGAAAAAGAAAAAAGAATACATCTGAATAAGAAAAAAAATAACCAACTTCTTGACTCCTTGTATGCAAAAGCAAGGTTACAGTGACTGAGGCTAAGACAAACTGCATCTGATCAGCATTGCTCAAGTTAAAAGGACCAGAATGCTGCAGAAATGCTAGTATGTGGATGATGTTGCCTCATTCAATCATTTGAGGAATAATACACATTCTAATATCTTTTTGTCATATTTTACTGAAACAAAACCAACAAGCCATCACACATTTTTCATGACTCTATTTTTCACATTTGCTTTTTTTAGTGTACTGCATAAATGCATCATTTCTTTTTTTATTATTATCTTGTCACTCAGTCCTATTCCTTTCATTTTTTTATTTTGATGATCTCTTAGTGTTTCTATTTCCATAAATCTATTTTGTGGTTCTAATTCATATCAAGGTATTCAGTCAAAGACATACTTATTCTTTGCTAAAAATACATAATGTCATGTTCTGATATTCAGAAGTAATAAATAACCCTTGCTCTGCCTGAAGTAAATGCGAAAGGTGCTCAGTCCCTCTGAAATTCAGGCCCTGTATATTATTTTGTAAGCATTGCAATGTATTCTAGTTGTAATTCATGGGAACCACTCTTCTATGGAGCTACCAATGAGCTTTGTGTGACTTTCATACAAAGAGTTTGTACTTGAATACTTCCATGAGGAAATCCTGGAAAAAAATTACTCCTTGTTCCCAGACAGGAAGGTTTGTCACTCATCCCCCCATGGAAAAGTGAAAGACCCCAGGGAAAACTGTAAAGAGAATCTGCAACAGTATATCTCTATCGGAACAGATCCAGTAAAGACTGGTGTATCTTGAGGGAAAGGAAAAAACATGGAAGCATGGGTGGGGGTATGCTAGTCAAGGGAAAGCTAAGCCTCTGCTAACCCAGGCTGTCACCCCAACCATGCTCAAGCCCCACTCTCACTCCCCTCCCCCTTGAAGCTGGGGGCTCAGGTCCAGACAATAGCCTGCATATCAAATCTCAGGGCAGTTGGTGGCCCAGGAACTAGGTTGGAGGGGTTGGCTGAAGCAACCAGGGGCACCTTGATCCAGCCAAAGATCTGGGATTGAGGTTGGGCTGGCTGGCATGGCTCAAGCAAGATGGCCAGTGGACTGGAGTGCCAGTGTGAGGTGGGCCAGGGTATCTCGGGCTGTGAAGGGGGGAGAGGTTGGGCATAGGCAGAAGGGGGAGGGCCTGGGGAGACTAGCCTTCTATACGCGTGTTTCATCCAATGTCCATGCATGGGCAAGGAATAATCTCTGGAATAATAACTGTTTTTTGAGTATTTTAATTCAGGCTGATGTAGTAATGCATGAAAACATCAATTTTAACATTTGGTCCATCAGAATTCTTAAAGGTTTGCCGCTCACCAATCTGCATCTTATTTAAATATCTCCAATATTTTCTTCTCCTTATTGCACCTGATAAAGATTCTTTCAGCTGGGGTATTATGACTTTGATTCAGAAATAGTTGTGAATTTACAACTCTACAGATAGAAAATGTAAACTAAGTTCTTGCCTAGACACATCTGTCAGAACCCTTATCCATTAGGGTAGTTGCTGGAGGTAACTGTCTCAAACTGTCAAAGAGGATACTAGGCAACAATCATTTACACCTATGAATCAATCATCAATACACCTTTCTTAGGCTACGTCTAGACGACAAGCTTCTTTCAGAAGAAGCCTCTTTCGAAAGAGAGCATCTAGGCTATAAGCGGATTTTTTGAAAAAGCGAGACGCTTTTTCAAAAGGGAGTCTAGATGCTCCCTTTTGAAAAAGCATAGTTTGCATTCAATAGAGCCTTTTTTTGAAAGAGTACTTTAAAAAAAAGGCATTATTCCTCATAAAATGAGGTTTACTGTGATCAAAAAAACTGCTGCGTTCTTTCCATTTACTTTCGAAATAATGTAGCTGCAGTCTAGAAAATATCCTGTAGTCTAGATACACCCTTAGAAAAGGATTTGATTCACACAGAAGCCTGAGCTGTCTTGGGAAGCTTGGTACTAAACCAGGAAGTAGACTATTTGGAGTTCCAGGGCAGGATAGGTTTTTAATAATGTGGGATTTTATAAGACCTTGGTTTCAAGTGGGTGAGTTGATCCATGGGAATGTGGTGCTTTTAATTTTAAGATCACTGGTGACATATGGGCATCCATGTTCTTCCCCCTTTTCCTTTGCTGGGAAATAATTCTGATATGGATTTAATGATATTACCACCAGTAGGTACATCTTCATTTGCTCCTGCCATGCACAATTCTAATAGTCATTACCGTAATCTTTCTCAGGCCTAGTCTACACTATCGCAGACTGTCGATTTAAGTTACATAATTTAGATACGTGATTAATTTAGCTGAAGCTGACATACTAAGATCTACTTATCAAAATATCTTCACAGTGGTAAGTTGACAGCTGATGCTCTCCTGTCAACTCCCCTTACTCTTCTCACTCTGGTGAAGTACTAGATTCAACAGGAGAGAGCTTGGTTGTCAATTTATTGCATCTATACTAGACATGATAAATCAAACCTTGTTGGATCGATCACTGCGTGTCAATCCAGCAGGTAGTGCAGATATGCCATCAAACCCCTCCTTTATGGTCATCTCTACCATGATGCTAACAAACACTAGCTTGCTAGTCATGGCAAGCCTGGTGAGAAGCTGTGACTGTTCTTTCCTTTTCCAGCTTCCGACTCCATGAAAAAAGCCTTCACTATATCAGTACAGCAACAATTGCAACTATTTTTCTTCACATTTATTTGCATGTATGTTGTATTCCAGCCTCTGGGCTTTGCTCTGTGTTGTTAAAGTGTAGTCCTTTCACGGCAGGGACATGTTTCTTTTGCATGCCTGAAGATTGTTCATCACAATGAGGCCCTAATCTTGATTGAAGTTTTTGGGTCCTGCCATAATATACATATTTAATAGTAATTAGCATAGATCAAGAGGTGGAGAAGACACAGCTCTCCTTTTGCCATCCTGACTCTGCCTTTTACCTGCATGGACAGTGGATGTAGAAAGCCCTCCATAGAATCTATGGAGACAGGGTATGCTGTAGATGCTTGTGAACCTCATCTTTCCCTGAGGATAAAAGGTATGAAGGGCATTATCTAGGCTTTTCTTAAGAATATGACTATTTAAAAGTTTAAAACTGTAAGACAGGTATTTGTTACCTGTTTCTCCTATATGTAAATAAATAACGTTTCTACATTACTGTGCTAGCATCATACATTTGTGGTTTAACTATACACAGGAACACATGATTTCAATTTTACACAGAGAGTAATTATGTTACATTTTCATATTAAAGAAGATACAAGATCTTTGTGATCAACATGCTTACAACATATATTCATATATATATGAATTTAAAAAGGATTATGTTTGAAATACATTATAGCCAAATACATGGCCCAAAAATCTACAGATAATATTTGTAAAATTGCAGTGAATTTCTTTGGATATAATTAGATTCAAGGATATCTTGGTATTAAATCGATATTAATACATATTAAAAGAAGAACATTCTGCAATAATGGAGTATAAAACATTTTTTGTAATATTAATATATTACACATCAAGAAAGTAGAAAACAGTACCCTTTAGGTCAAATAGGATACTTCAGCGTTTAGCAAAAATTACTGAGTACATTGCTTGCAAGAAAATTGTAAAGCTATAAAATGATTCACTTTAGTGATTCCAGCATGGTTTAATGATAATGAATCTTTTGTATCACCCACCTTCGGAACCTCTAACATTACTGAATCCTACTACTTTTAATGATTTTTTGGTAAGGAGGAAGTATATGAAAACATACACGGACGTATTATTTGATGAAAGACAAAAAAAAAAAAACTACAAATGTAGGAACACTGAATGTTTCAAACACAATTTTGTATGCAATCAGACTAAGAATTAAAGGTTCCCAGTTTAATTGATTCTTTCTATTTATGTAAGTAATACTAGGGTGCTGCACCCTTTGCTTGCTACATTCACCAACTTCCCTCTCTCTGTGGAGTAGGTTTCTGGCCAGGAGGAGGGGGCAGAAATGGCCTACATGTGTGGGGTCTTGGGAAAAGAGAAAGGATTGGCGGGGGGAGGGCTGTTGGGCTCAGATGGCAGAGAAGATCCAGCCCCAGTATTTCCTTCCTGGTGGCGCAAGCCCCTGGAGTGTGAAGAGGGAGCCGGAGCCATAGCAGCCCATGTCCAGAAGGGACAGCACCAAGGCTGACCACAGTAAGTTGCTGAGCACGGAGGTGGATGGTGGCAGTGGCATGAGAGGCAGATGATGTGATGACATCACTCTGTCATCGCACAGGAAATGTATGTATATATATAATGAGAGAGAGAGAGAGAGAGAGACTTGAAAGTCTTTATATGTTTTTTCTTTTGTGTTGCAAGTCAAGAAGTTTCAGTGTACCTGGATTATTATTTCACAGATTATTAACACAACCTATTTTTGTAAAACATGCTAGAAAAAATAGCACAGGACTATTAAAGGGCATCAGGCTTTTGGGAGAAGGTAGAGAAAAATACTGAAGGACAGTGGGTGCAGAATAATTATACCCACATACATGTATAATTGACAAATTAAACTCCTTAGCCTCTGTATGCCAGAAACTGGGAATGGAGGACCAGATGTATCACTTGTTGATTACCTGTTCTGTTCATGATCTCTGAAGCATCTGGCATTGGCCACTTCAGAAGACGTATTTTTGATCTGGTCCAGAATGGCCGTTTTTATGTAAATACATAATGTGGGGTCTGGATTAGTCCCATGGTATTAGAAACACAATATGAGTGAGGTAATACAGATTGAACCTGTATAATCTGGACTTCCCTGTTCCCGCAATACCCCGGTCTGGCATCATTGGTGACCCGTGAGTGCTGCTGAGCTTAAGCACTCTTAAGGAAAAAAAAACAGTAGGCAAGGTTCAGGAGCATTTCTGGACAAGGAAAGAGTAGACCCTTGGTGCTGATGGATGGGAGCTGAGACCCAGAGTCCCTCTGGTTGCTGAACTGGATGAAAGTCTTGGAATACTGGTAGTGAGTGGTCAGGAGGGAAGCCCTCAATCCCCAATGGCTGGGGGCAGACCCCTAGAGGGGCTGGAGGCTGGCAGTGGATCCCCAGGGAATAGAGCCCTGGTGGGATGGCAGTCAGAGGGTATGTCTACACTACAAAGTTAGTTCGAACTAACGGACGTTAGTTCGAACTAACTTTCATAGGCGCTACACTAGTGCTCCGTTAGTTCGAACTTAATTCGAACTAACGGAGCGCTTAGTTCGAACAAGGTAAACCTCATTCCACGAGGATTAAGCCTAGGTCGAACTTACTAGTTCGAATTAAGGGCTGTGTAGACCCTTAATTCGAACTACTGGGAGGCTAGCCCTCCCCAGGTTTCCCTGGTGGCCACTCTGGCCAACACCAGGGAAACTCTATTGCCCCCCTCCCGGCCCCGGACCCCTCAAAGGGGCACGGGCTGGCTACAGTGCCCGTGCCAGGTGCAAGCCTGCCAGCACCCAGCCAGCAGACCCTGCACCTGGCACGGCTCGAGCCACCCACCTGATGCCCCCCAGCCCTCCTCCTCTTCCCGGGACCAGGCTGGTGGCTCCCGGGAGCTTGCCCGGGACGGCAAGAGGCGGGCACCCGCCTGGGCTAGAGCAGACATCGTGGACCTCGTCCACGATCTCCGCACTAGGCACAGGAAAGTGGCCAGGTAGGGCAGGAGAGCTGCCAGCCTGGCCACCCAGGAGCAGGTGTGCATGAAAATCAAGGGGGTCCACTGAGACCCCGACCCTGAGCCCTGAGCTTACAATGGCCGTCCTGGGTCAGACCAAAGGTCCATCTAACCCAGTAGCCTGTCTGCCGACAGCGGCCAATCCTAGGGACCCTGGAGGGGATGGACCGAAGACAGTGACCAAGCCATTTGTCTCATGCCATCACTCTCCAGCCTTCCACAAACCTTGGGCAGGGACACCACTCCTACCCCCTGGCTAATAGCACTCCATGGACTTAACCTCCATGACTTGATCTCACTTCCCTTTAAACTCTGTTCTAGTTCTAGCCTTCACAGCCTCCTGCAGCAAGTAGTTCCACAGGTTGACTCTTTGCTTTGTGAAGAACAACTTTCGGTTTCTAGTTTGAAGCCTGCTACCCATTCCTTTCCTTTGGTGTCCTCTAGTCCTTCTTTATGGGAACTAATGAAGAACTTTTCTGGATGCACCCTCTCCACCCAACTCCTGCTTTTAGAGACCTCTATCCTGTCCCCCCTCCGTCTCCTCTTTTCTAAGCTGAAAAGTCCCAGTTTCTTTAGCCTCTCTTCATATGGGACCTGTTCCCAACCCCTGATCATTTTAGTTGCCCTCCCCTCTCCCAGCCTCTCTTTTCCCCTCTCCCACCTCCTTTTCCCAGTCTCCCTGAGTTTTGTTCAATAAAGACAGATTCCATTTTTGAACACAATTGTCCTTTATTTTGTACATCAAGAAAAGGGTTAGGGAAGGGTAAGTGGAATGAGGTGAGGGAGGAATGGGTTACGAGCCCCCGATGGGGAGGACTGGGCTGGCTTTGTGGGCTTTTGGGGTGGAAGCTCTCCTGCAGCCCCCCAATTGTCCCCTCTCCTCAGATGGCAGCCTGCGGCAAGTGCAGCCGGTCTGATGGCCGAGTGCTGTGATGTGCCCAGTGTGGGTACTCCGGGCACTCTAAGCCAGGACTGCTTTGCAATCGGGGCACCCCTGAGAACTGTCTGTCCGGGGTGGGGGTCGGGACCCTTTAAGCGCAGCCCTCGGCTAGCCTGAGACAGCATCTCCACGCTCTAAGTCCTCCTCTGATGCCCTGCCGGCACTGCTTCTGGCCATCCTTAAGCCCGGTTCAGGGTCCACTTAACGTGGACACGCTAGTTCGAATTAGCAAAACGCTAATTCAAACTAGTTTTTAGTTCTAGTCGCGTTAGTTTGAATTAGCTTAGTTCGAATTAACTAATTCGAACTAAGTTAGTTCGATTTAGCTCTGTAGTGTAGACGTACCCAGAGGCAATGAGTGCTGTCCCAATGGGGTGGGAATGGAGTTCTCGTGCTCCAGGGGAGTGGAGCCCAAAGTTCCAGGTCAGGACTGCAGATGGTATGGAGGGAAGTCCCAGGGCCCCATGATTAGTGGACAGGAATGGAGCCCTGAGGAGCTAGAAGCCAGCAGAGAAGTCTCATGCTACGTTTTGTGCAAAACCAGCCATTTATGTGCAAAGACTCGTTGAGCGTTCACACTACAAGCATGTTTTTGCACAAGTAAATTTACAGTAAATCAGAAGAAGAGAGGAGTTTTTGCACAATAGTTATTCCTTTTTTCTACGAGGAATAAGCCTTTTTGCACAAGAACTCTTGTACAAAACAGTGTGGATGGGAAACGGGGGTTTTTTTGCACAAAAACAGCCTATCGAAAAAAGCAAAAGTGCCATGGTGGCCATTCTTTTAATGTCAATCAGAGCTTTCTTGTGAGAGAGCATCCATGCAGTGCTCTTCTTCAGATCACCTTCTGATCTGAGTTCTATGTGAACTCCAAAGACTGTCTCACCAACAGAAATTAATCCAATATAAATATTACCTCATACGCATTGTTTTAAGTCATGTCATTTTTAAGATATGTAACAAGGTGAGATATAATTTTTTATTTATTTATTTGTATTTATATGGTGGTGGATGCTGTGAGTATATGCGCCATAAGATTTTTATTTTGTATATAGAGCAATGGAATTCTAATCCTTCCCCCACCCAAATAAAAATGTAAAATTAGAACTTGTTCCGAACACTATAATGGCATTTCTTGGTATGCACAGCTACAAGTTAACATCTTATATTCTGCACTATATAAAGTGTTTTTGTAGCTTTTAAATACAAACACACTTGGTTTATTTGATGTGATGTTGAGTTGCCTGGGCAAATAATTTCCACTTCTATGTTTGCCCAATCAGTGAAATGGGCATAATAATACATACTTCAATCATAAAGTACTTTGAGAGTTATTTATTTCTAATTATTAATTATTATTATTATTGTGATCAGTAGAGACATGTGTTAAAATAATCCAAAGAGAAGTTTGCTCAGATGACTGATCAAAATCCATTTTTCCCTAGAACTTCTGGTTGTGCTATCCAAAAATAGTCCAAGATTTTTTAAAATGGACTTTGTGCTCTTGTCTGTGCTTGAAATACTGCATCAGCAGCATACCTTGCAATAGTTTGATACTATTTCTTATATTTACAGCTTCGATGAAAGAAACATATAGCTTCATAATACAAACATTAATAACTCAATTGTTGTAATCCTCACAAAATGCTTTGACTCGGTTTGAAGTTTGGGGAAGAAGTTTGAATCAATTCTTAAATTAGCTCAAGTGAGTAGTACACATATTCTAAATTAGGCCTCAATCTGCAAACATGTATACTTGTGAAACATTTTACAGCTACTCATTTGCATAAACACCTTGAGGGTATGGATTAGCGTGTCATTTATATGACAATACATATTTTATAGTATTAGGAAAAGTGTTATTCTGCAGAAAATGACAGACTTTTGTATGTTTAGAAATTGTTAAGAAAAACACTGTCCAATTGTTTCACAGTTTATAAAAATACCACTGGTTTATTGAGTTCCTCATTAGACAGGTAAATGACTCCTTACAGAGCTGACAAGAATGTGGGCTCATTTTTTGGTTAGCATGGATAGTTACTAGATGAAATCCATACACATGCTTTATGAGTGAGATTCTGCACCTAAGTTTCTCAGACAAGAAAATATCAACTGCTTTGCATTTATAGGATGATTTTGGATGAACAGATAAAAATTCATTGATGCTCGCTAAAAATCAAATTTTGGCTATAATATTCACAAAATCATACGTAGATACTGATGAACATGGATTTGATACTGATAAATGCTGAGCATGCTTCAATAGTCATCAGTTCACGGCACTCTGACCTATATGTTTTATTTTTGGAATAGGATTTAACCAATATTTCAGATAACTGGTACTGTTGAACAGGACTGGCTTTTAAGTGGCTACTCTAGCTGCCAAGAAAAAAGGCATCTGTAAAAAGAACCATTCACCATACTTTATCTGAGGGTGAGCCTGTTTTCTGAACTATTCTGTGACCATTATATTGAGCTGCAGTCCTAATTAATCAATTATTCATCATCTGAATTTCAACATGATTCAGTAAGAAGTGTGTGTGCTTGTTGCGCTGTCAACAGAAACACAAAGCAGACTGCCATCACTGGCAAACAGACATGCCCAATAACTTCTCTGCATTATTTTCTCTTTCTCACTTTCTAATCTCTCTGAACATTAAAGATGACAGGGAATATTACTTAAAACTATCTCCATTGTTCTTCATCAGTTAGCAGAACCTCTTTGAAATGTCTGAAGTTTAGATTACTGATCTCATTTCTTCAAAGTGCTTTAGATAGCATTAATAAAATGCAAATATCACAGGCAATATACAATAGTTCCATTTACAGACTAATTGGACAATGTGCACTACCTAATTTTAATTGCACACCTGAAATTCTTGATTATTAATATCTATTTCTTTCTGTCACTTCTCACTCCTATCCATCACCTGTAGCCATGTTGTATAATCTGTTTTTGTCCTATTCCAATTTGTTTTTCCCCATTTTTAATTCCTTGAATGCTATAACTATGCAGTTGTAGAGATGTACACTTAGAAAACATTTAAAATTCATTGTAAACCATTGTTAGGGGTAGATGTTAAAGAAAAGAACCTATTTTTTCCCTTCAGATAATTGGCAAAATGGCAATTTAGCAGCAGATATTCAGTACATGTCAGAAATGGGAAGATTTTATCACAGCAAAGGAAACAGTTCTCTTTAACAACTCTTCTCTCTTTCTTTGTTTATTTCTCCACCTCATGACACTAGGAAGAGGAGCTCTGTGTTTGACTGGTTAGACAGGTGCATCAGGAAAAATTTTATAAGTCCTTCTCATTGACCTTACTATGGAAATCATGCAAACAGGTTAATGGTGTGGAGGAGTGGGGATGGGTGGGGTGTAACAGCAGTTCTTCCCCAGGTGGTGTAGATTTCAGTGGCAAGGATGATTTACACTAGGCCATTTATTGTCAAATTGTTCCCAGTTGTGTCATTTAATGATGTTGTGGTCTAGTTAAACCACTTCCTGGTATCTTCTCTTTTTTCCTGTTATGTCTAGGACAAAATAGTCATTTATTTAGGGGTCAAACTTTATGTGCCCAAGTTTAATTATTTTTGGTTAGTGTTACAATTCACAGCCAAAAGGTATCTTCAGTCATTATACATCTCAAAATCTGTCAAGTCAGGTTTTCAATGCTAAGGGTACAAATACTAGAGAGTATGAACATCTCAGAGGGCTGGCCATGTTAGTCTGTAACTAAAAACAACAACAACGAACCCACAAAAAACAAAACAAAAAACCAATAATGGTTCCGTAGCAACTTAGAGACTAATAAAAAAAATACATAGATAATATCACGAGCTTTCATGGGCACAACCCAGTTCTTCAGATGACATATATGGAACAAGAGGCACAGAGGCTGGTTGAGTAAAGATAGTGGACTGAGCTGTTTTAACTAGTAGTGCAAGTCAAATATTTGAAAGATTTTGTTATTTTTGGGTTATCACAAATTGTAAACTATCAAAACTAATTTTAATGTGTTTTGAAGTTAAATCCACACAAACCTGACAGTTGTTTTACTGTTAATGGATTCATTCCAAACTGTTGGAAGTATGTCTGCAGCTGTAAATGTTAATAAGGGACAAGATTAAATAGATTTTCTCCTGAATTATGCCTGTTATTAATTGAGTGACCTGCCTGAAGCTTTAAGTGTTTGTGCCATTGAGTTATTAATTGCTTTAGATTAAGAGAATCAGGAAGTAAAACAATCTGTAGTTGGCTAAAGGCAGCAGTGCTGCATAATGCTTTGGAAGAAAATAGTGTGAAGCTAGCTCCTTTCACTATATTACATGCCATTCAAGTTATTTTTTACATTACCTTTTTTATGTGTATGAAAAGCTTTTCAATTAATAGACGTTATAAATACAGTATATTTAACAAATGAAGATCAGCACTATCTCATTTTAAAGGGTAGTTCCTAGGATAGAAATAGAACACTTTTGTTACACAAATCAATTCAGCTGTTAGAGGAACTAGTAGTGTTTCCCAACCTTACTGTTCACAGGGTTTGTGATGGGCAATACGTTAATTGTCCTGAGCAGCCTGAGCCCATAGTGGGATGTAAATCCCATCAGATAAGAGGCAATTGTGCACAAGCCACAAACAGGGCCATTTTATTGTCACAAATCCAATGTTTCACAGTTGGGGACCATGACAATGTTAAAGATTCTCTTTCTTCCTATTGGATTCCTATATGAGCAACAATAGCACCACAACCAATTCCTAGGCTACTGGATTCTGACCTCTCTTGTGCTGTCTCATACGGGGGGGGAGGGGAGAACATAAGGTGGCAATAAATTATTTATATTGTGGTAGGCCATATGCCTCAGTCATTGTACTCTAGCCTGTTCTAACAAAGAACTGAAAATATTCCTGCTTCAGAGAGCTTACAACTTAAATAGAGGACTGGAGCCAAACATAATAATTTACAGATAGCTGGACATGGAAGCCCAAGGAAACAAAACAATATGCAATATGGTCACAATTGACTAACTGTTATCAATTTGTTTTATCCTCAATGCAGAAAAGGAGAATTTGAAGTGTGCATTTGGATGAAGACAGGGTGTGACTTTGCAGATGTTTATAAGGAGCTATTCTCAAGCCTAAGAGGCTCAGAAGAGAGCACAAAAGTGCTTGTTGGAAAGTTTAACTAGTGTGCAATGAAGACTGACATCATTGAAAGTAGGAATAGATAGCTGGACAATATATAAAAGATAAGAGAGTAAGTGAGGATCACCTAGGAAGGGCCTTTGAAAGTGAAAACTAGTAGCTTATGCAGTAGAGAAAGTGGATTCTGCAACTCGTTAGATGGGTTGTGTATTTCTCTGCCAAGACAGAAATAATGGTGAGTGATGAAAATACAACTGTTGTCTGTTCAGCATAAAATACCCTGCTCTGCACACTGTGTTTGCTATAGATGGGAGAAAGCACTTCTACCTTCTGAAGACAGGGGGTATTTGGAAGTAATGGAAAGTCACCAGGAGAACAAAAAGAAAGGGTCTATGACTAAACTCACAGGGAAAATATAGAGATGTGTGTGAGAGATTTTGCATCAGATTAAGATGAGGGAGACTGCCACAGGCATAGGATAGGTAAAGCAATGGAGGACCTTGCCTGCCTGCTTCAATACCAATAATTTCCAAAAGACTCCCAAGGGAAGGTTGAAGGTGATATTCAGGATGTTTTATTGTTTTGTATTATCCATGCTCTTCTGTGCTTTGTCTGTTAAGTAATAAGCATAACGCCGATAGACTGAACAAAGAGTATATGTGTGTGCATGCATGCACACACGCACATGTAAGCATCTGTTTTGACTGCTTCATAGTTAAAATGTAAACAAAAGCTTCACAACTTTGGGTGTGAAATCCCAGTGTGTGACTAGGAAGGATCTTCTATTAGGAACTGTGATGGGGGTCTAACGAAATTAGGTGATAGGATGGGATCACTGAAGTAAGTAAGGGTATGTCTATACTTGTCCCTAGTTCGAACTAGGGAGGCAAAGGAAGCATACCAAAGTTGCTAATGAAGCGTGGGATTTAAATATCCTATGCTTGATTAGCATATTTGTGTCCGGTCACCATTTTAAAAAGCTGGTAGCCCAAATTAACTTGCCGCGTGTAGACGCGGTAGTCTGATCCTAAACCCTTTCCTCGAATTAACTGTTATTCCTCATTGCACCCACTGCAGTCATTTTAAGCATCCAGACTTTGAACTATCCACACTATACCCAGGGAACTTGTATATACTTACATCAACTCACCCATTTGTATAACTCATTGATTAAATTTGTTTACTTTTTAAATATAAAGCAGTACAATTATGTCATTGCAGCAGCAGAATAAGCTCATGTTCTCTTAAGCAAAATAATCTTAATATGGTAGTAACTTTGATCTCAAGGTGTGAATCTGTTTCACAAATGTTGCTTAATTAAGCCTCATAACACCGATGTGAAATCACTGCTTTTTTCAGAAGACTTAATGTGCAAACATATTCTTGCACACCAACTCTGATTCATGGATAACATTTATAAACAGATGAAGTATCATTAGAGATTATAGTCCGTTTCTGTGTAGGGCAAAAAATACCAGTGAAAAATGCAGTTATTCAAGTGTTACTATAAAATATGACATTTCCTGCATTTCAAATTCCATTTTAAAAGGAGGAAAAGAGAGATTTTTCCTGTTAGATCAAGGACTACTTTTTACATATCTTAGTTTCTCATTTTCTTAAACAATTGCCAATTATAATTCACATTTTTCTAATTACATTATTCCTTCCAGCTGATTTGTCTCAATTATTTTCAGTTCAGTGAGCAGGACTTTGTGAGCATTATGAATGTGCTCAAGACATGATCACTTGTAGCTAAACTTCTATTAAATTTTAGTTCTGTGATCAGTTAATATTTATCTGTCAAGGGAAGAGCTAGTAGAATTCCCTTGTGCTGTACACAATACAGTCTGTGTTAGGAAACTATCATCAATAATATTTAAAATTTCCAAGGATGCTTTTAGCATTGATAGGATGAGGTCCCAGCATATATTACTTCTCATATATATGGGTCAAATATATCTACAAAACAAACTTGTTAGTGATAGATAGCACCATATTTTCCATCACCAATCATTTTAAGTAATGTCATTTCTATACAATAAAAATTCTTGACACTAAAGTAGGTTTAAATTTAATAATCACCACTAGAAAGTCATGTATAATTACATCATAGTGGTATAGCAATTGAAAGCATATAGCAGAATGAGCAACCGTAATGTCACTTGATTGTTTCTGTTCATTTTCATTAGGTCACATATTTTTTTCCCAGTGGACACAGATTTTAAAATATTTTGCTAGTTTCATGAATGGCACGCATAGCTGTATAGCATGCTTTGTTTCCTTGTGGTAGATTTTGATTTTAAACAACAGTGTAACTTATTACCAAAAATAGATGTGGCTGCTACAGCAATTGTTGACTTTTTGGGTCCAAAATGAACGCGAAGTCAATTCTTATACGGTGTAGTATTTGTATACATTGATAGAAATACTGGAGAAAGGCTATGGGCTACCATCAGACTGCAAATTAATGACAAGTAATGATATATTATTTGTCAAGTAACTATCTGGTTTCCAGGCTGGTTTGCAAAGGCAGGGACCAAAACTATCATGGTAGTAAAGATTCTGGAATTTTCAAGAGCAGAGTAATTAGGAGAGTCTGAAGCATTGAAAATAGAGAAAGGCAGCAGGGAAAGTGGTTTGTCATTCAAACTACAGTATATTTTAATCAGAGAAAGAAGGAAAGGGCACACAACAGTAGCAATGCAGTGAAGCAGCAACATATTCTATGTTGGATATGAAAGTGCAATTCTTGTTTAATATGCTGATTGCTGAATCCAGTATTTATACACTAGGGCAAGGAGGAGGAAGTGTGGTCTTCACAAACTAAAGCCAAGTAATCTAAGGACTAGATTTTGCTTGACTCTGTAAGGGTGAACCAAAAATTCTCTCTGCTATGTTCTATGGCACTGGGTCCAGTCACAGTCTTGGTCCTTTCACTCCCAGAATGCAAGAATGAGTAGATGATACAAACTGGACCTCTCCAGTCCAACTCTCTCGGGACCTGACCAGTCATGAACAAGGGAATTTGCCGGACAAGAGGAGGTCCTCTGCTATCCGCTCCCTAGACCACCTTCCCTCCCCATTGCTGGCCCTAGCTGTCCTGCCTGCTGGGCTGATGTGTCCCTGGCTCTAGCCCCACAATTGGGGCTTCTATGTCTCCAGCCCCAGCCTTGCCTTCGTGGCTGCCACATCGCTGAACCCGACTCCACTATTGCAGCTGCTGCATCTCAGATCCCTACCCCACTACTGCGGCTGCTGCAACTGTCATGAACCCAGCCCTGCTACTGGGGCTACAGCATTCCCTGCTGTGCTTATTGGGGCTTGTCTCAGCCCCAATCCCATCAGGCTCTGAGCTACCAGCCTTCTTGCCTCTGGGGCTGCCTGCTGGACCCCTGATTTTACCGGATGAAGGAGTCCCAGTTTTGGGAGGGCCAACTTTGGGAAATTTCCTCTGTGTATGCTTCCCGTAGTCATACTTTGGATGCACTATGCTTCACTCAAAATGTTTCTATGCTGTCTTTTTTTTTTTTTTTTTACAAGCTGGGGCATTAGACTGTGGCTGCTACAGATCACCAAATCACATTAAGAACACGATGATGGGCTCCTTATGCACCTGCCTATAATGTGTAGGAAAAAATGCTGTCTGATCAAGGTTGATTTTGGGTGAAATATGCTGAGATTTTATACTACCGGTATTAAAAGCATCCTTAGAAATTTTAAATGTTATAGATACATTTGTTACATTCAACACAAGTGAACTCCTTCCTTTCACAGATAAATATGAACTGATCACAGAGCTAATATTTAATTGCAGTTTAAGTTCAAGTGATCATGTATTGATTACATTCATAATGCTCCCAAAGTTCTGATCACTGAAGAGAAAACAAATGAGACAAACTATCTGGAAGGAATAATATAATTGGAAAAAAGGGAATTATAATTGGCAATTGTTTAAGAAAATGAGATATGTAGGAAGTTGATAATAGAAGGGAAGGGACACAAGGAGAAATCTGAGGATGGAAGACTTTAAGGACATTAAGAAGGGGCTTTAAGTATGCTACAAACAAATATAAAGAATGATATTTGTCCCTTGATACATGTAAATGATAGAATTATTAATAATGCAGAAAATAATTATTAATAATGCAGAAAATAGTAAATATTACTATAAGGAAAAATAGATATTGTGAATTCCTAATGTGGGAGTGCAGCCAAAAGAGCTAGTGTGGTCTTTGGATACAACTGAGGATCATTTTAGCAGTACGAGGATATTTTATCTTTGTATTTGGCACTGCTGTGATCACTGCTGGGATGCAGTGTCCAGTTTTGGTGTTCACAGTCCAAGAAAGATGTGGATAAACTGGAAAGAGTCTGACAGCAATAGTCTCAAGGAACATAATCTATTTATCTTAACATGGAGATAGTTAAGGGTGAATGATTACAATCTAAAGAGCTACATGAGAAGCAAATATTTGATAATGGATTCTTCAGTCTTGCAGACAGATACACATGATCCAATGGCTGGAAGTTGAAAGGAGGCATTCAGCATACCAGTAGGGGGCATATGAACTGTGATGTTCATTGAAACGACCATTGAAACAGCCATCATGACATTTGGTAACTTATTTCACCAACAGCATTTTTTAATCAAGATTGGATATCTTTCTAACAGATAATCTCAATCGAGATCCAAACTTTAATATGTTTGTTTGTCACAGAGGCATTTTATAGGGATCCCCTGGATTGGTTATATTCCAAATGATTTAATAAAGGGTGACATATGACAACTGAGAGCCAGTAACCCTCTGGTAACCATAATAAATGTGAAATATATGTAGAGACAATATTTAAGGAGCTATATATCTATATTGTAAATTAAGCTCTTAATGTATAGAAGTTAAGCAGATCACCAAAATGTGACATATCTTGGATGTGTTCTTTACATAGAGCAAGTATAAAGTGTTTCTCTCTATTAGGTCATTTGTATATTGTCCATTGTATGTCATATCACATGTGAGACTGAAATCTACCAGCGGGAAAACATTCAAAAAATCAGCAGGAATGTGTCCAGTTTATGACCTGAAATCACAATGTTAGTCTGAATGTCAAATAATGCAAGGAAACACAGGCCATGTTCCACTAAGAAACAAGGGACAACGGACTTGTCTCATGAACAGATCACAGCCAAACCTGTGTGTAAAACACTTGAAGGACCTTGTGTAAACAATAATCTTTAAAATATTAAAGAATATAGTTTAATAATTCTATATTCTAGAATGCATGTTATGATTTTTATTTTGCATATAACCATCTGTTTCCAGTATTTTTTGTTTTGCTTTTGCTATAATCTCTGTCTTTTGTTTAATACATTTATTTATTTTCACTATAAACATGTTTAAATGTTGAGCATGTAAAGAAGCGGTGATTTAAGGTGAATCTGGCAAAGTGGGGTTCCTTTGGGAACAGCAGATCTGTGACTTCTGTGATCTTAAAAAGAAGCAGGAGCTGGACCCTCCAGGGAGAGGTTGGGAGGATTCAGGGGTTGCCTAATCTGTAAAGAGATAACAAAGCCCACATAGAACTAGAGGGGATATGTTGCTTGTGACTGGTGAAGTAGGGGAGCTGACCCCAGCAGGCTCAGACAAGATTTCATCACATGAGAAGCAAGTGGTAGCAAGGTGCCTTACAGCCCTGGTTACCTCAGGAAGCATCACAGCATCACAAAAAGCATGAACTAAAATTTTCTTTTGACAATAGTCAGGCCTAACCAGGTAAAGGAAAAACAAATTTCAGCCCTTGCCTTTGGTTACTCTTCTTGATATAGACGCAGAAACAATGAAACACAAGCATCAAAACTGCTAAATTTGGAGGCCACAATGTTATTTAGATCTATCACATAGCTCAAGGTAACCACCTGAAACTATCCAGCAATTTGTTACAGTGTGAATCTCAAGTGATATCAATGACTGGGATTGTTAGGGCTGAAAAAGGAAATTCATAATGGCGAACCTGTCTAGAAAGAAACTATATCAATGTCCATAACACACCACCACCAGTCACTTGGCCCCAGCACCACTCCCTCCCCATCTAATGGCAGCAGCATCTGTGAGCAAGACAGGTGCTACAACCCAGCCTCAAATTCAGCATCTGACTGTGATGGACCTTCCCTCATGCTTTATGCAATTGACTTATGAATATACATAACTTGAGAAGATTCTTTGGAAAAAATACTGCATGTATCCTATCAATGTTAATGTTAGAATCTACTGCATCTGTATATCTTATTTTGATGACTGTAACACTCGTCTATGTAAAGTTTGAAATATGAAGTATTGGATTGTCCATGATTTTAAATGTGCAAATGAGAGCCATCAATGATGATTCTTAGAGGCTTTAATGACTAGTTGATCAACTTAACAGCTTGTAAATAGTCTTGTTTGTCCTTGAAGTTTAAGCACTGGTTAGTCCTAGGAAGATATGTGACCATACCGCCTTGTACTGGGATACCAGTTTGACCAAGTAATTTTCCATGGAACTTGGAATGTAGAACAAAAGATTCCCACCCAAGAAAAGTATATTTAAGCAATGGAAAGCTATCAGTACAGTTATCTTTGGTTGGCTGGGGAATGGCCTGGCACGCTAGGGACACATCTATACTTACCAGAAGATTGATACTACAGAGGTCAATCTTCTCACATTTGCTTCAGTGGGTCTAGTATAGACCCGCTAAATTGAATACTGAGGACAGCTGCTGCCAGCTTTCGGTATTCCTCCTTTTGTGAGGACTTAAGGTAAGCTGACTCCAACTAAATATTTTGTGTAGCTGGAGTTGCTTTCCTTAAGTCAACCTTCCTGGTTTAGTGTAGACCAGGGCTACGATACAAAGAAACAAAGAGAACTGGAGGCCCAAGCAGCGGTAAACTCTCATCTTTGACTTGAAGACTAACCTGAAATAAGAACAAGCTCTTTAGAGTAAGGAACTGTTTTTGTTTTTTTTAGTGAATAAGAACTAACAATGCATTTTCTTTTTTTTTAATTCTGTAACATACTTTGATCTGTCTAATTTCACTTGCAACCATTTAGATCCTACTGTTTGTACATAATAAAAATACTTTTGTTTGCTATGACACCCAGCATAAATAATTGTTACTGAGTATAAATGTCCTAAAACTGCATTCTCCTAGAGCAGAAGTGGATAAGTGTGTGCATTGCTCCTTGGGAGGAACGAGTAGTTACCTCAGCACTGTGCTTTTCTGGGAAAGACCAGAGAATCCATCCCAGCAGGACAGAGTATCAGGAGCATAATCAGAACACGAGGAATAGTCCCAAAGAGACTTCTATGATCACACCATGTCACATCGATTTTCTGTGGAAGAGGGAAGAAACAACTCCCACAAAATGAAAGGAGCTTGAGAGAAAAAGGTTATAAAGGAAGTGAGAAGGGGCACATGGAATACTGCCTTAGCTGCTCCCAGTTAAGATATCTCCCCAACCAGAAGTGTCTTCCCTGCTCTTGGACCCATCAAAGCTGCACCTAGTCTAGTAGAGTGAATATTTGGTGTTCCCTTTAAAGTTTTAAGAAAATAGATTAGCTTCCATTGTAGCCTTTATATATGCTTAATGTAAATAAAACGTGTACAAAATCATCATATAAAGGAAAGATTCTATCCTAGTGGTATAAAAGCAAATAATTTCTAGGGGCTAACTTTATTTTATGCATACACACACTAAGGGTATGTCTACACTGCCCTCTTATTTTGAAATAGGAGGGTAATGTAGGCATACCGCAATTGCAAATGAAGCCCGGGATTTGAATTTCCCGGGCTTCATTTGCATAAGCGGGGCGCCGCCATTTTTAAATCCCCGCTCGTTCGAATCCCGTGCCGCGTGTAGCCGCGCGGCACGGGGTTCGAACGAGTGGGGATTTAAAAATGGCGGCGCCCCGCTTATGCAAATGAAGCCCGGGAAATTCAAATCCCAGGCTTCATTTGCAATTGCGGTATGCCTACATTACCTCGCTAGTTTGAACTAGCGGGGTAGTGTAGACATACCCTAAGTTACCGGCTATTATAACAGCATTATGCAGCATAATCCAATTATTAATACATTTTCAACCACCATTATCTAAAATTCAAAGTTTTTCTAGCATTTAAAAAGCAGGGACGCAACCAGAATGTTGAGACCTAAAGTCTGACCTACTTTAAAAACTATTATAATCTGTTGGGAACATCTCTCAAATTCTACATAGTTCTGTTTTTAGTACATTTCAGATTAATTCTTCAGCTGTTCAATGGAGATTTTCTGTGTTATACAAATGGTGTTTTTAGATTTTAGACTTAGGGGAAAATGTTAAGCTTTTTCTATTATTAATTCCATGGAAATATGCCCAAAGAAGGTGTAATTTTGTCTTATTTGCTTCAAGTTTATGATTTTACTTTCATTTTTATCAAGAACGTCTGGCACAGTTTCAAGTGCATGCCCAACTGAGACCTATGAGTCCAAATCACAAGTTAAAAGCATTATTTCATAATCCTGCAATTGTTTTGCTCATGCAGAGCAGCCAAACATCCAGCAGAAACAGATGAATTAACTAATAAAACCTTTTCCGTTTACTCTGTGGGGATCAATGAAATCACAGGAAGTCACTTTTGTAAAACAAGGAAACACTATAGGTTCCTAAATGGTGATGGATTGATGGAGTGCATGTGAAAGGTCACAACCAGTAAGGAGAGAGATACTATAGTTAACTTTAAGAGTTTTAGACACAATAAAGAGTGATCAAAGTCCAAACATAAGTACCTGACAGTGCCCTTTATGCAGTAGGTGTCTTAGTGTAACCTTTTGCCTATTGAACACTACATAGGGGACACATGCATTGTGATAATGGCTGGTTCTGCATTCTCAGATCTGAATCTTCTTGTTAGAATATACTTCACAGGCCAAACAGGGCCCCAAAACAAAAGGAAAGCTTATCCTTGTCAAAAAATGAAGCACTACATTGTGCTTCCCTTTACTACAAAATATATTTAAATCTCTAGATCTTAATAAAAAATAATGCAGTATACATTTGCATAGCAACAAAGGCTTTACAAGGAATTCAATACTTATCCCACAGTTTATTTCAAATTGGATGAAAATCCTAATGATATTGTATAATGGATTTAATATTTTCCTCTTGTTAAATTTCTAAATTTCTAAATCTCTAAACTCAGAGGCAAATATTTGTTTTCTTAATTCTAAAAATGTCAAGACAAATGTGAAATTCCTGCTCACAGGTATGGAATGGACTATAAATAAAGGTTAAAAAAAACTTGGTTCAGGTTTTTTAAATGTACAACAAGCCTCCTATCTGCTTCTCACAACTGTTCAGAACATATCATAGCACCAGATGCATGGCCTGCTGAAGTGAAAGGAGTTCTTCCACTGACTTCAGTGATCACTGGATCATGACCACAATACTTATAACCATTGGCTTCAACAGCACTAAGCATGGTGGGGAAACGATCTGCCATTGTTTCCAGGAGCAACTGAATTCCTGTTGAGTTATGGACCTTGCAGATAATGGATGTGACATCCAGTACTGTTCTGAATATTGTGTATCTTAGATGATTGTTTTGCACCAGAAGTTTTTTGACCTATTTCCTGTGTAAACAAGAAAATAAACCTGAGGATATTCATTGAGCATCCAACCAACAGAAGACTGGACTTATTCACTAGTTATAGGACCACATTGTACTTATTCTGAGATAATGAATATAATACAGTGAATAATGTATCTATGACAGCAATTAGTAGACAGTTATACAATTAAAAACATAGCTACTTGGATTACATTTTAACTCCTCAAAACTTATTTTATATTATTTAAATATAGGAATCAAGTCAGTGTCCTTAAGATATAGTTACCATGCCAATGGACTAGGGGATATCAGAATATATTACATAATTAGGAATGAGGATTGTGTTGCTTGATAACAGTATAGCCACCTACTGAGTCATTGGAAGCTAAAGCTAAAGGTTATAAAAATGGTTAAAAAAAGGCAGATATCTTGAAAAAAGAAGTTTATTCCCTATTAATTGGATTTTAGATTCCCCAGGAACCATGTTCATGGCTTGAAGATTAATTGGTTCTCTAGGGAGTATCAAGGAAGTGAATATAAAAAAACTGTAGATTTGTGCATGTAATATTTCCTCTTATTAAATTGTTTGAGTGCAACATAAACAACTGAAATCTGTTTCAGATGATGAAAGGAATATCACAGTGCAATAAGGAAGTTAGTGTATGGAATTTCAGAAGTACAGCATAACTATGGCACAATTAAAACAAAGTTTAGTGCAATGCTCAGAAACCAGGAAGACAGTAGGAATAAGGCAACATCTAGAAGAGCATCTGTCAGTTTTACAGGTAAAATGCAATGCAAG
Organism: Pelodiscus sinensis; assembly: GCF_052426305.1. NCBI lineage: Eukaryota > Metazoa > Chordata > Testudines > Trionychidae > Pelodiscus > Pelodiscus sinensis. Next base: position 50,340,194 of record NC_143054.1, read on the forward strand.
CATTAAGGCTATTTCTAGACTGTATTCCTGTCTTGAAGGAGGAATGTAAATGAAGAAGATTGAAAATTCAAACAAAGAACGGATTTATAAATATAGCACTTCATTTACACAATCACAAATGAAGGGTTTGAAAAAGGGTTTGTTTTTTTCAAAAGAACCCCATCTAGACCCTTTTTCGAAAAAGCTCTCAGTTGCAACTATGTAAATGAAGTGTGAGATTTGTAAATCTGAACTTCATTTGAATTTTCAATCTGCTTCATTTGCATTCCTCTTTCGAGAGAGGAATGCAGTCTAGACGAGCCCTAATGGTAGAGCAGAATGTGCATTACCTGAAAGTTATACCTGCAAGGAAATTATACATATAAAACTCAGAAGAGTATCCTGAGCTGCCTTATGTTAAGAGACTCCTAAACTTTGAGGCCAGAGGAAACCATTGTGATTGCCTAGTTTGACTTCCTATTGACGCACCAGCTCCTGTCATAGGCCCATAACCTCTGGCTAAGCTACAGAAGTCCTCAAATCTTGATTTAAAGAATTCAAGTTACATAGAATCCCTCATTTACATTAATTCAGACCAGTAAATGACCTATACCCTATAATGAAGAAAAAAGAGAACCCCTTCCACAGGATCTCTGTCAACTTGATTTGGAGACCCCAAATATGTCAATCAGTTAGACCCGAATCATGAGGGCAAGACACACAAGTCAGAACCCTGGGAAGAATTCTTCATATTCAGACAAGAATTTAAAATAGTGACTCTGTCAAAATTTAAAAAAATATATACATTCATAATGAAATCGTAGTACATTTTCCTTCACATCTTTAAACATATCTGCAAAGAAACAAAGAAAAAAGCTGGTGGCACTTGGTAATATGCTGTTTCCATAATGGCTCTCCCTCAAGATATTAGGACAGAACTTATAACAGACTCTGCCATATATTGCAAATTAAATGCTTCATACATTATATATATAAAAATAGCAGCATTTACTACCTTTTTTATCTTCTTTGCTTTGATTGGCAGGCCAGGAAAGAAAGGTTGAATGGCAAAACTACAAAAAATTCATAACATTTAACATTCTGAAATTTCCAGTTCTGTGACAGGTTTATAGACCTTTATGTACTCTATCGGTCACTAAAAATTTTGGTATCCTATCTTTCATGATAAAAATTAACAATAGAAGATGGCAAGGCATGAATCTGTTCTTGTGATATACATTGCCATGAGAATACAAAATAGCACAATATTAGTCAATTCTCATGAAAATGACAGTAATGAAAATGAGAAATGGCATTAGCTAAATCCATTCTCATTACAGTGGCATGACTGCAATGTTGTAGCCCTCATATGGAATGCTGACTGAAGGGATCTGCTACTTTAGCCACAGTTTTTAATGACTTTGGTGTGCATCTCCTTGTCATTATGACCCTTTTCATTCCATAGCCATGCACTCTGATTAAAAAAAGTTTTCTGATCATTTTAGGTTACTAGTCCTAACAACATAAAAATTATTCATGGTCCTTGCTACAAATATTCAGAATTAATTAAAAAAGCTCCCAAAATTTCATATCCATGGATTCTTCAATTGTCTGGTGGTTATTGGACTAATTTGTGAATTCAGGATGCCCTTTGAGCTGCACAAAACTTACATAAAAGTTCAGAAATATAATACAAAAGCTGTAAATGTAATGCCCAGATATATCATTCACCAGATAGGAAATAGTTATATTACTCAAACAAATTCTATCTGCATTTTTTCTGTATTCCAAATACTCAATCACTGATACATGTTTTTACAGTATCTGGCAAGGTTATGCTAGTATAGAGTCATTCCTAGTTACTACAATTTATATTAGAGGGTATGTCTACGCTTGCTCCCTAGTCTGAACTAGGGATGCAAATGTAGCCGACCAAAATAGCTAATAAAGCGCGGGATATTTAAGTCCCCACTTCATTAGCAATTTCGGTCGGCTACATTTGCATCCCTAGTTCGAACTAGGGAGCAAGTGTAGACGTACCCAGATACACTGATCAAACTAACAACTTGTTTACTGTTTCTTACAGGGAAATATTTCTACAGAATTTTGACATTACATGTGTGAGGAGTAACTTCTCAATAATATCAAAGCTAGATAACATTGTTTTGTTTTGTATTACTTAAGAACATAAGAATAGCCATATTGGGCCATATCAAAGGTCCATCTAGCCCAGTATCCTGTCTTCCTACACTGGCCAATACCAGGTGCCCCAGAAGGAGTGACCAGAACAGTTAATCATCACATGATTCCTCTCCTGTCATCCATTTCCAACCTCTGACAAACAGAGGCTAGGGACACCATTCCTACCCAACCTGGCTAATAGCCATTGATAGACCTAACCTCCATGACTTTATCTAGCTCTTTTTTGAATCCTGTTAAAGTCCTGTTCTTCACAACATCCTATGGCAAAGAGTTCTACAGGTTGCATGAAGAAAAACTTCCTTTTTGTGTTTTTAACCTGCTGTCTATTAATTTCATTTGGTGGTGCCCAGTGAATAACTTTTCCTTATTCACTTTTTCTACACCTGTCATGATTTTATAGACCTCTATAATGTCCCCCCTTAGTCTTTTCTTTTCTAAGATGAAAATTTCAAGTATTTTTAATCTCTCTTCATGTGGGACCCATTCCAAACTCCTAATCATTTTTTTGCCCCTTTCTGAACCTTTTCCAATGCCAAGATATCTTTTTTGGGATCAGGCTACCATGTCTCTATACTGTATTCAAGATGTAGGTGTACCATGGTTTATATAGATACAATAAGATGTTCTCTGTGTTATTCTCTATTCCTTTTTTAATTATTCTTAACATTCTGTTTGCTTTTTTGACTGCTGATGCACATTGAGTGGATGTTTTCAGAAAACTATCCATAATGACTCCAAGATCTCTCTCTTGAGTAGTTATAGCTAAATGAGTCCCCATCATTTTGTATACATAATTGGGATTATTTTTCCAATGTGCATTACGTTATATTTATCAGCATTAAATTTAATTTGCTATTTCATTGCCCAGTCACTTAGTTTTGTGAGATCTTTTTGAAGCTATTCACTGTCTGCTTTGGTCTTAACTATCTTGGGCAGTTTAGTACCATCTGCAATTAGATTTAGACTTAGTAAGAATTAAAATCACTGAAGTAAAATACTAGGTACAGAGAAAATTTGTTTCACCACTAGCTGAGGCCTCTTGAGTCAACCCCTGTGGTGCTGACAGGCCAGATGCCAGCACATGCCAAATCTCAGAACAATTAATTTGTGACTGAATATTTTAAAAAATGTTAAGTGTGCTAATTCACTCAAGTGCGTCTTGAAATAAACTAAAATTATATTTGTTTAAAAGACCAGAAGAAAATGCCATAAACATGAGTATCTGGGCCCCTGGATTGCCAGAAGACCATAACCCTGCCTGGATGCAATGAGGAGCTTGGGTGAAAGTAATCACTGAGTCCTAATCCCCTTCGTGGTAGTCTGTTCACTGAACCAGTATAACAATGGGCCCTACTACCTGCACCCACTTACAGAATGAAATAATGAAGGAGGGAGGCCTCTGATTAGTTGCTAACCAGTGAAGACAAAGGTTGTAGGCTTTCTAGCCCACTAGAAGAGTTCTGGCTGAGGAGTTCTCATTTCACTGGTCCACCTGAATAGAAAGAAAGGCACCCATTGTGCAAAGCTATACTGAAGTGACTGTTCTGTGTTATGAGAAGGAAGGTACACCCGACCCACTAAGTTTTGGAGGAACATTTTTATTTCCAGAGAGATGGTCTGCTCCATTAACACTAAGTAAGTAGACTGTTGTGATGTCATCACATGATCTCAGACTCTCGGACAGTAAGCAAAGACATATTTGTCAGCTGGTTAATCTTGCCCTATATTAAAGTAACGTTTTCATTCATTCCAGTCGGGATCTATAAGCTACTAGACACCTTTTAAAGCTTTCCCCTCATAAACAACTCATTGCTCTGTTCTCCTGTAGTTCCTGATGTTAGTCTTTTAACACTGATATCATGGCAAAACATCTAGCATTGTTTTGGTAGAGCAGAGTCTCTTAATAGAAGTACTTATTGACACATTAATTACTCATAGCAGGAAACCAATAAACTACAGAGTCGGTCATTGCATTATGCTTCTTTAAAGCCCCAGTGATTTCTTTGAGGAATTGTGAATTGCAATTTCTGCATACTGCATCTCTAAAAAAGCAAATGCCTTTGTTAACCCTAGGCACCTGGACTACACAGATTATTGTCTAATATTAAATTAATATTTATATGCATAGTTCTCTAATATTTATATTAGAAGCAAACTTTAGGATTGAATTTACAAATGCACTTCTATTCCTTTAAAAACAGTGAAAAATATATTTTTTCTTACTTCATGTCCCATTTCATCATAAGAGTCTGCTTGAAGAGAACAATATTGTTGAATATTATACTAATGAAATGCATATAAAAATGTTCCATCACTATGTAATCCCCCCTCAAAATGGAATTTCTTGCAAAATAAAATTAAACACAAAAAAACCCCAAAGTTTGTTTTCTGGACAAATTTCAGAGGTTTTGTTTCTTTATTTGATGAATATATCCCTTACCTCCCGACCTCCCAAACCAAATTTAAATCAAAATGTCAATAAAATAGTTATAATCAAAAGTTTTCACAGCAGAAGATAAAGTCTAATTTTCTGACCCTCTCTTTGAAGTCACAAGCAGCTCTTAAACCTGTTTTCCTTTTTTTCCCATTTATAATCTAAATTAGTTCACAAGATTGCATTTTCCAACAGGTAACCAGTGTAAAATCTGTGCCATTTCCTATTCTTATATTTGTTGCAACTATGCATTAATATGAAAGCTTAATCTTCTATAATTCACAGAAATGCTCAGAAAATTACAATAATCAATACTAGTCCTGAAGTACCTTAGAGGCTACCAAAATATATAAATGGTATCATGAGCTATCGTGGGCACTACCCACTTCTTCAGATGACAAATATAGAGCAAGGGGCACAGTGACTGAAATATAAAGCAGAATTTATATGTATATACTTTATATTTCTAACTCTGTGCCCCTTGCTCCATATTTGTCTTCTGAAAAGTGGGTTGTGCCCACAAAAGCTAATGATACTATTTATATATTTTTGATGGTCTCCAAGGGTATGTCTACACTAGCCCCCTAATTCGAATTAGGGAGGCTAATGTAGGCATTCGAAGTTGCAAATGAAGCCTGGGATTTAAATATCCCGGGCTTTATTTGCATCTTCCCGTCCGGGCACCATTTTTAGTTCGGACTAAGGCAATTTAAAAATTTTAAAATGGCATTCGGACGGGAAGATGCAAATAAAGCCCGGGATATTTAAATCCCAGCCTTCATTTGCAACTTCGAATACCTACATTAGCCTCCCTAGTTCGAACTAGGGGGCTAGTGTAGACATACCCTAAGGTGCTACAGGACCATTGCTGTTGGTTTTTTTTTTTTTTAGTTACAGACTAACACAGCTACCAACCTGACTCTCTCTCTCTCTCTCTCTTTGTGTGTATATATCATATATACAGGCAGTCCCCGGGTTACGTACAAGATAGGGACTGTAGATTTGTTCTTAAGTTGAATTTGTATGTAAGTCGGAACTGGTACATATTGTAAGGGAAACTCTAGCCAAACATTTCTCCAGAGCTCAGTTTTATTCTCCCACACCTCACTTCCTTCAGTCCTTTATTCTCAAGCTGAGGTGTCTGCTGAGAAAAGCCGCTCTGCGTCTCCCTGGTCTGCTGGGGGGAAGGGGGCCCTAGCTTCGCATCTCCCTGGTCTGCTGGGGGGAAGCAGCTAGTGCGGGGTTGCCTCACCCCGTTTGTAAGTAGGGATCCGATGTAAGTCGGATCCATGTAACCCGGGGACTGCCTGTATATGATTGACCTATCTAACCCTGCTTTTTGTAAGTTTAGGACAGGAGGATGTATGAATCAGAACAAAATTTTGAAAAGTATAAGCAAAGTAGATCCTTCCATTATTTCACATTATTTATGAGGATTGTAATTCTGATATATTCTCACAACACATAATTGAATGAAAATAAAGCCTGGCTCATTATCTACTAGTCTGAGGAAGACTGTAATCAGAATATGAAATTTAGGAAACTTAGCCTATGTTCAATGTGATTTTAAATTTATCTCAGAGTCTTTCTCTTTTGTATTCTTTATTCTACATCTAAGATACCATTTCCTTGGGATCTGAAATCTTAATAATGTTCCTAACTAAACCATTATCTACAAAGTTGCCCTTTAGTTTTTCCATAATGGAGAACTTGTAACTTTGAAAGTATAAAGAAAAAAGAAAGAAGATCAAGAGGCTTGATTCAGGGTGTTTTAAGCACCACACCAGTTCAATGCTTCATATTTCATATTCTTCACATAATTATTCACGCTTTCAAAGAAAACTTACTTCGGCTGCAATGGAAATGTATTTTTTAATTCAACTGGCATATCATATATCTGGCAAGACCATGAAATCCAATTAAAGTGAAATAAAAGACTGTGTCTGAATTTAGAATTTTCCCTCAAAGTTTCTTCAAGTACCAAAAAATTTTTTTTTGCTTTTACTTGTCTTCTCTCACCAACCAATCCTTTATGCTGTGACTACTATTGTATCCTAAAGGCACTCCCAAAGGTGAATAATGACAGAACAAGCCTTTAAATATAGAAGCTGAGAATTTCAAGACAGAGACAAAAGTGCTGTGCTTACTGAGTGAGAAGGACCCATTGGACTGTACAAGCCAGAGTTTAAGGGAGCTAGCTACAAGAATAGGAGAGGACACTTCATGATTCAAAGAGGAAGCTTGAGCTGGAGGCATAATGCTCAGGAGAGACTTGGAAAGATACCAAATAAAACCCAAATAAAACCCGAGTTGTGAAGAAATTGATGCAAGTGATAGTACACGGGTGTTTTATTGTTTTGCTTAGATCTATATATCCCTGAAGACATAAACTATATTCCAGAGTACACTTGAGGATTGGACTCTGGGAAAAGTATGCATGATCCATTGCAGAGTCCTAAAATGTAAAACATTGGTGTTACAGCTTAGATCAGCTTGAGCACAGAGAAGAGGTTCCAGATAGACAGACTAATCCTAGAGGAGAGCTCAGTGGACAAATTAAAGGTTGATATCTGGAACTTACCCAGGTCTAGGGGAGCTTAAAAGCACACAGATCCAAAATATGAGTTCAAGCACAGCAGCCTTAAGTGTCTAAAAAGGGTGGGGGCAGAAGTTAGACCAGGCCTCTCAGAATGCTGTACTGGTGGACACAGGTAGGATATGCTCCTAGTCACATCACATTACAGTGTAAACTAGCTCATAAATGAGTGCTTCTGTAACACACAGGTGGAACCAAACCTGCATCTCTAGAGATTATTGCGCAAGCCACTACAGCTTGAGGTACAGAGCCAGTTGGCGCTCAGCTTAGGCTACAGAGCACACTCATTTTTATCTCTTGCTGTAAGTGGTCTAAGTGCCACTACATGGAACTGTGAACCACACCCAGTAGGTGTGTGGGTTACACTTCCATCAGCAAGAACTATTAAAAGAGCTCTTTCCTGATCCATTGATTCCTGTCTCTCCTTTTAGCACTAAATCCCTCGCCTGCCTTTTCTGCAGTCACAGCACTATAGGCCTGGTTTAGCCTAACAATGGGCATAAGAAGTCAAGTGCATAAAAATAAGGCAAAGAGTAGAGTTGAATATGAACATTATGTGGATAGACCATTATACAATGCATACCAAATGTAATATGATGTAAAATGTGTATAAAAGAAGGGAATTTCTATGTAAATTTGGATGTGTATTATGTCCTGTACCCACCTTTCCCACACACTTGAGTCTAATCAACCCATGTGTAGTTTGATTTTTATGCAAATAAAGAAGTCTCAGAGATAAGTTGAAAGTTGAGCTGTTTTCTTCAAAACTGAGTATATAAGCTCCTGTAGGTTAATGAATAGAGAAAGTATTGACTGGAAATACAGTCATGAGCCAGTTCCCCAGCACCAGCACCCATTGCTCTGTTCTAGCCATATGAAGTGGCCTTAATGCAATAGAAGTGTGCCTATACACTTAGGCTATGTCTACACTACAGGCTTTTAGCGCAAGAAGCGTGTTGCAGAAGAGATCTGCAAAAACTTCTTGCGCAAAAGTGCAGCCACACCTCAAAAGCACAAGGACACCCTTGCACAAGAAAGTTCTGATTGCCATTCAAACTATTGGACACTCTTTCGCATATAAAGCTCCCCCAGAACCAGATCTATCTGGGCTTTAGGTCACCAGTTGCTCGAGTGCTGTTGCTGGAGCCCTCCAGAGATATGCACTTAAAGGGAGCCCCCTGGACAGCCGCTTCTCTGTTTCTGCTGCCTGCTTACTAGTGCCTTTGGGAAAGCAAAGCTTCAGAAGAACCTGCTGTGTGTGCCCTGTGCTTTTTTGGGAACATGACAGCTTTTTCCTTCTCTCCCTTGTGTGCTATGGAGCCGAAGCTGCCCTTAAGCATGCAACGGAGTCCATGGCCATGCTGCACTCCCTGCAGCTCCTGCTTCAAGCAGCATTCCTGTTCCAGCTGGCATTGGATCCTGAGATCCTTTTCATCACTCTCTGTCTGGCTGCGGGTGCTCCACTCTGGCTGCCACACCCCAGCATACAGTGAAGATTCTGGAGGCTGGAGACCAGCTCGGAATTGGTGGGACCGGCTGGTCCTGGAGTGGTGGAATGACCAACAATGGGTCCAGAACTTCTGGATGTACAAGAGCACCTCCCAGGAGTTCTGTGGCTGGCTTGCACCCCACCTCCAATGATGTGACTCCCACTTGCAGCCATCCCACTCCAGAAGCAGGTCACAATCGCGCTATGTAAGCTGTTCACCCCAGACAGCTACTGCTCGGTGGTTAACCAGTTTGGGGTGGGGAAGTCTACCATCGGGACAATCCTGATGCAGGTAAGGAGATCACGAGCTGCAGCCCCCGCCTGGGTGGGGGGAGGGTGTTGCATAAGGGAGACCCTCAGGATAGGGGGGCTGGGGACTGTACGGGGTGGAGTGGGGGTGTGGGGAAAGCCCTGGACCAAGGGGCTTGTGACTTCTCAGCCTCTCACAGCCCTGCTGGGGGGGGGAGGTAACGGGCTCACAGGGGGGCTCTTGGGAAGTGGAGGGGCCGAGGTGAGGGGCTGGACACATCCCAGTGGGAGCACACAACCCCTCTTTCATTCTCTGTTTTGTGTTTGTGTTTTTTTTTTGTCTCCTTCTGCAGGTTGTCTGGGCCATCAACTCCCTGCTGCTGCGCAGAGTTGTCCGTGTGGAGGACCTGGACACCATAATGGCTGGCTTTGCTATCCTGGGGTTCCCCAACTGCGGGAGAGCCATCAATGGCACGCACACCCTGATCCAGGCCCTGGACCACCAAGCAGCCCAGTTTGTGAACCAGAAGGACTACTTCTCTGTAGTCCTACAAACCCTGGTGGACCACCGCAGCCACTTCATGAACATTTATGTGGGCAGGGCACATGATGCCTGCATTTTCAGGAACTCCAGCCTGTGTGCCCAGCTGGAGGCAGGCATCTTTTTCCCCCACCGGCAGTTTCCGGTGGGTGAGCACATGATGACAGTGTGCATAGTGGGGGACATTGCATATCCACTAATGCCATGGCTGATGCGCCCCTACACCGTCTAACTCAATGTGTCCAAGGACGATTTCAATGCCTGCTTCAACAGAGCCTGCATGCAGATGGAGTGTGTGTTCGTGTGCCTCAAAGGACGCTTCAGTTGCCTCCTCACCAGCCTGGACGTTGGGGAGCAGAATGTCCCTGAGTTGGTTTTGGTCTGCTGTGTGCTCCACAATCTAGTGGAGTGCAAGGGGGAGGCCTTCCTTCTGGGGTGGATGGCAGAGTCCTCCCACAAGGGCCATGGGTTTGAACAGTCCCAGGCAGCTGCTACCTGCCAGGCCCATCAGTTGGGGGTGAGCATCTGGGAGGCCCTGAGTAACTCTCCCCAGGGCCTCCCTAACAGGGGCTTCAGTCTTTCTTTTCTCTCCCTTCCCCCTCTCGCCCCCACCCCTTGCCCCTACTCTCACTTCCCAATAAACACACAACAAAATGAGGGTTTTTTTATTAAACATAAGAGAAGGTGGACAAGGGGAGGGAAGATCTGAACTGGGAGGAGAGATCAGGTCTGGGAGGAGTACTGGGATGGCTTGCAGAGCCCCCTTGGGTGTGAGGACTTCGTCGGGGTTGGGCAGGAAGAGGGGCCATATGCATGACTGGGGAAGGAGGCATGGCCATGGGGAAGGGAGCAGAGGCATGGCATTGGGAGGGAAGTGAAGCATGGCAGGGTGGGCAGATGGATGGGCAATGGGCACAGGTGAGGGCAGGAGGGTGGAAGGCAGGAGCTGCAGCAGCAGGCAGCTGTTCCTTCATGCTGCACATGGTGTCGCAGTGTGCCATCAGATCATTCCAGGCCTTCTGTTGCCCATTCCAGGTCAGCGTCAGCCTGCGCAACAGAGTGCCATGGATGTCCCGCATGACACCGATGTGCTGGCGCATGAGGTCCTCAGTATGCCTGGCTCGTCTCTGCATCCCACTGCAGCCACCAGACTGTGGCAGGTGGCTGCAGCAGCATGGCATGGCCCTCTGTCCCGGCTAGTCTGGCTGTGTAGAAGACACAAGAGGGAGGGGTGGTCAGTGTGTGGCCTGCACAGCACGCCCTGTGTCACAGGTTGGCCAGAAGACCATGCTGCCTGCGTCCCTCCCTCCCCACCCACCCACACATAGTGGCCAGGCAGGCAAGGGATGTGTGTCACTGGAGTGGCATCTCCTGATGGGTGGCAGAGGAGCCGTGTGCAGCCTGCCCCTCCCTGGGCTGTGTATACACAGCTGGAGCTCTCTGTGCTGTGTGTGGGAGCGGCTGCTTCCTCGTGTGCTGCGTGCTGTGCTGCAGGGAGTGTGTGGGGTCATGCCCGTGCCCTTGCAGCTAGCCTGCTTGCAGCTGTGTGAACCCCTCTTCCCCTGGGGGGCAGGACTTGTGTGGCCATGTATGAGGCTGGTAGCAGTGCCGCATCCTCCGGCTGCACGTGCACAGACTGCAGCAGCATTTGCTGGTCAACCAGCCTGCGTGACACTGTGCTCCCCTGTCCCCTGTGCACCCACCTCCCCCACCCTGTGTGTGTGTGTGTGTGTGCGCGCGCGCGCGTGTGCCAACGTACCTGAAGATCCTTCCCAAGCCTCCGAGGAGGCCTGGGGGACAGCCAGGCTGGCAGGGCCAGGTTGACAGTCCCGCTGTCCTGCTTCTCGTCCTCCTCTGTCTGGGACTGGACATACCCTTCGTCTTGTCTTTAGGGACAAGCTCCTACCACTGGACTATGTGCTGCTCCAGGCTGGAGTCCACCACGATGGATGGGAAAGAAGGTCCTCACTCCCAGATGTGGTGGAGGTCCCTGTAGTAGGAGCAGGTGTGGGGTCCTGCCCCTGAGTGAGCCCTCTGCTCCATCGCCCGGACACATCCCTGGCAGAGCTTCTTCACCTTGGCCCGGACCTGTTCCATGGACCAGGCAGGGTGACCTCGCTCCATCAGGGATGTGGCCATGTGGGTGAAGATATCCGCATTCCTGCTCTTGGCCCGGGGTTCCTGTAGCAACTCCTCCTCACCCCACAATTTGAGGAGAGTCTCTATTTCAGCAGCTGACCAAGCTGGAGCACGATGCTTGCTGCCACTGTGGGGGGGGGGGGGGGGGTGGTCCTGGGAGCCTTGTGGCTACTCCCTAGAAGGGCCAGGGGGGTCTCAGGCACCTTGCTACTCTGACATGTTGTGGCAAACAGAGCCACGTGGCAAAGGCACATGCTGTGGGCAAGCTTCCTGACACAATGCTTGTACAGGGTGCCTGCAGCTTTAAGAGGGGCCAGCAGACAGGAACTATCGAGTTGTGATTGCCTGCTATGGAGCGTGCAAGAGGCCACCTGTGTTTTTTCTGATAGGCCAGTTCTTGTGCAAAACCCCCTGCGGAGCATTCACTCATGCCTTTCTGTGCATGAGCTATAGCACAAAAAGGAGTTATTCCTCTTGGGGAAAGGAATAACTCTACCACCAAAAACCATCTGTCCTGTTGATTTACTGTATATTTTCTTCTTCAAATATGCGCTTGAGGTGTGGACACTCTGACGGTTTTTGCGGAAAAACAGCCATTTTTGCACAAAAACCTTATAGTGCAGACATAGACTTAAAATGTGTCTACACTGGGGAGTTCAAAATAATTCCTCTTATTTTGAAATAACAAGGTGAGCGTCTTCACTGCTAAGCCTGGGTATGTCTACACTACCCCGCTAGTTCGAACTAGCGGGGTAATGTATGCATACCGCACTTGCTAATGAAGCCCGGGATTTGAATTTCCCGGGCTTCATTAGCATAAGCGGGGAGCCGCCATTTTTAAATCCCCGCTGCTTCGAACCCCGTGTAGCGCGGCTACACGGGGCTCGAACTAGGTAGTTCGGACTAGGGTCCTATTCCGAACTACCGGTACTCCTCGTGAAACGAGGTGTACCGGTAGTTCGGAATAGGCACCCTAGTCCGAACTACCTAGTTCGAGCCCCGTGTAGCCGCGCTACACGGGGTTCGAAGCAGCGGGGATTTAAAAATGGCGGCTCCCCGCTTATGCTAATGAAGCCCGGGAAATTCAAATCCCGGGCTTCATTAGCAAGTGCGGTATGCATACATTACCCCGCTAGTTCGAACTAGCGGGGTAGTGTAGACATACCCCCAGTTATTTCAAAATAAGGGGCTGGTTATTTCAAAATAATAACTCCTGCTTTCCTTGGGTAATAAACTTATTTTGAAATAGGAACAACTTTAAAAAATGACAAAGAGTCTACTAGCACTTTAAAGACTAACAAAACATGTAGGGTATGTCTACACTACAACGTTAATTCGAACTAACTTAGTTCAAATTAGTTAATTCGAACTAAGCTAATTCGAACTAACGGATCCAGACTAAAAAACTAGTTCGAATTAGCGTTTTGCTATTTCGAACTAGCATGTCCACATTAAGTGGACCCTGAACCGGGCTTAAGGATGACCGGAAGCAGTGCCGGCAGGGCATCAGATGAGGACTTAGAGCGTAGAGCTGCTGTCTCAGGCTAGCCGAGGGCTGTGCTTAAAGGGTCCCGACCCCCACCCCGGACAGACAGTTCTCAGGGGTGCCCCGCTTGCAAAGCAGTCCTGGCTTGGATTGCCTGGACTACCCACACTGGGCACATCACACCATTCAGCCATCAGCCCGGCTGCACTTGCCGCAGGCTGCCATCTGGAGAGAGGCGGTAATTGGGGGTCTGCAGGAGAGCTTCCACCCCCAGAAGCCCGCAGAGCCAGCCCAGTCCTCCCCATCGGGGGCTCGTGCCCCATTCCTCCCTCACCTCCTTCCACTTACCCTTCCCTAGCCCCTCTTCGTGATGTACAAAATAAAGATAACGTGTCTTCCAAAATTGAATTTGTCTTTATTGAACAAAACTGGGGGAGACTGGGAAAAGGAGGTGGGAGAGGGAAGGAGAGAGACTGGGAGAGGGGAGGGCAACTAAAATGATCAGGGGTTGGGAACAGGTCCCATATGAAGAGAGGCTAAAGAGACTGGGACTTTTCAGCTTAGAAAAGAGGAGAAGGAGGGGGGACAGGATAGAGGTCTCTAAAAGCAGGAGTTGACCTATGAAGACATGACCTATGAAGCCAGGCTTCATGAACTGGGCTTGTTTAGTTTGGAAAAAAGAAGATTAAGGGGGGGACATGATAGCGGTTTTCAAATATCTAAAAGGGTGTCACAAGGAGGAAGGAGAAAATTTGTTCCTCTTGGTTTCTGAGGACAGGACAAGGAGTAATGGGCTTAAAGTGCAGCAGGGGAGGTTTAGATTGGATATTAGGAAAAAATTCCTAACTGTCAGGGTGGTCAAATATTGGAATAAATTGCCAAGGGAGGTGGTGGAATCTCCCTCTCTGGAGATATTTAAGAACAGGTTGGATAGACATCTGTCAGGGATGGTGTAGACAGAGCTTGGTCCTGCCTTGAGGGCGGGGGGCTGGACTTGATGACCTCTTGAGGTCCCTTCCAGTCCTATTATTCTATGATTCTATGATTCTATGATTTTGGGATTTATTATTTTGAAATAATTTCCCAGTGTGGACATAGACTTAGAGCTGTATAAAGGGGCCTTAATACCATAAGAATGCAGAGCTTAGTATTCATGAAATTTTTGTCCTGTTTTGACTCAGTTTGTTTAATTAAATACAATTCCACTGTGCAGTCTTACATATCACTGTTCAGTTATCATCATGTGTAGGAACATTAGGATTGCACTATTCTTTGCTGCTTCAGATATCTGTCCTGCTGTGGTCCAATACATGATTACACTGATGTCCTCTTGATTGGAAACTCAGAATGCACAATATTCTATGTCTCATTCTCACTTTGGGGGTGACAGCGGGGAGTAGTGAGTCAAAAGTGCTATCTGGATCCTTTAAATGCTGTATATATTGATAGGTTGACTTTTCTCAGTCTGGCTGATGATAAAATAGGAGAAATGTCAGTACTAAAATAATCAAAAACTTGGCTAAAATGTTATTAGATTACAGTATCTTAGAATCCTGTTATACTGCATAAACTACTCTAGCCAATTAAAGACTGAATCTCATTCTTATGACAATGATTATAATGAGAAAAGGAAATTGTACAACATGAATCTTTTCTTGTGACAAAGCTTATAGCAAGGATTTAACAGGGTACAAAATTAAACCTATTTTCCTAATCTTGATATTGTCATCTGCTGTCCTTTTCAAATGCCATAAGAGAGGTGACTGCTTGGACATTATCAGTCACAAAAATAGAAAGCGGATCTACACTTCCTTTAACACGGTGAATCACCATGCAGATATTGTACTGTATGTGATAAAGGTTGCTACTTATGCAAATTAATTAACAGGCAAGGAAAAAAAGCAAGGCTTTTAATTTAGTAAAGTGAGGAAGGGAGTAGAGATGAAAAGTGGAGCTTGGCAAAACAAAAAGACGTGGACATTTTTTCCCCTTTTATATCTAGATGAAAATAATTTGTGTAAGAGGATCAAAAGGGTAGGTGTTCTCTTTGCTTAATCCTCCCAATTCTTTGGTTGTTTGTTTTTGCTCTTTAGCAGTTGCTGTGTATAACCCTCTTTTCTATTCCATCATTGCAAAGGTTATTCCTTAAACCTATCCATAATCTTTACTATCCAATATGAAAGTATTTTTCTTTTGACGTTTACAAGTGAAGTAATTACTGCAAATCAACCTGCGAATTAAGAAAACAGTAGAATTTGCTAAACAATGTCTAGTGACTTATATCTGAATAAAACTCCTCATCTTATTTCAGTCTGGAAGACAGAAGTTCAGCAGATCAAATAAGTTAGCTTCTATATCAAATGTCCTGTATGTTGCATTCACAGGCTTTTAAGTTATGTAATATTGGAAAATGAACATTATTGTTAGTTGGGGTAGACTGCACGGCTATTTTTAAATAAACCATTCCAGAATAGTTGTTCCAAAATAGCTTATTTCAAAACAGCATGTCTACACTGCATGGAAGCCTCAAAATTAGTCCAAGGCAGGTTTCCCTAATGTATCTTGATTTAGAGCCCCAGGAGGCATTGGGGAGGAATAATTTAGAATGGCCCTGGTGAGGAGCTATTTTGAAATATCAGCAGTGGAGCGTCTACACACACCTTATTTCAAAATATCTATTTTGGAATAGGCATTATGCCTTGTAGAATGAGGTTTACAGATTTTGGAAAACTGTCTTATTTTGAAATTATTTTGAAATAAAGGAATGTCTGTGTAGACGCTTGTATTGTTATTTCGAAATAATGGAACCACCCTTAGATTATTCAAATTGTTTCATTTTACTTTTTGAGCAATGGATTAAGTTAATAAAATACTCTTGTCTAGATTCACTACAGTTTTACTTCTGTTTTATGCCAGAATAACACCATTGTATTCTATGGAATTTCACCAGTATAACACTGATGGAACAGAATGGTAAATCGGTTCCTTTAGGTCAACAATATGATAAATCATGAACAATCCCACTCTACTCAGTAAGGATGATTGATTATTAAGGTGTTATTAAGGAGACTTGGGGAGACCCCATGACTAGGTCAATCACCTGCTCTACCACACACTTCCTGTGTGACCTTGTCTTTCCCTGTGCCTACATACCCAATCCATGCAATGGATATAATAGTACTTTCCTATCTTACTGAAAAGATTGTGAAGCATTCAGATACAAAGGTAATAGGGGCAATATACGTTCTACAGATTGAAGGCTGCAGAAATTTTAAAATTGCAATTTGAAGATACATTTCATGTTTTTTATGTATATATTAAAATGAGTCAATATAAGACAAACATAATGAAAACAGAAGTTCTTTAGAATATTTAAAAACTGGTTCTTCTGAGTCCAGATATCTCCATGAATAACTTTTAATTTTCTAAAGTGAAAAAATTATTATAATTATTATTGTCCTGTGCCTCTAGTCCTAATATCTGTGAATAATTCACTGGTGTGCCAAGGTCATAATGCTCCAGCTTCTTTCCACCTCCATGTTCATAAATCACCATTTCATTTTCACTGCATAGACCCAACCTGAACAGATGCAAAATCTGACATTATGAATGAAAATAAATTATTTCTGAGGTGACAAGTGAGAAAAATATGGACACATTGTTACCGAAAGTGATTCAGCCGTGTGGTTATGCAACGATAAGGACATACACATTTTAATGATGAGATGTCCTAAGAGTGCCTCTTTTTATGTTTACACGAGTATAAATAACAACTGGTTTTTAGCAGTACATCATTTATGTATAAAAGAACAATCATGTACTATAAATCAGCAGGAACAGAAAAGAACTTCCAGTCAAAAATGTTGTATGTGAATTACTGTTGCATGGTTTGCAAAATGCAAAGAGTTTGTACAATTAGGTCTGTATATAGAGTGAGCATAGAGACTTATTCTTAGCAAAGATAGGAAGAAATGCTAAAGAGATGAGTAATTCCTCCCACTCACAAGTGTTTGCTTTTGCAAAATTGCAAAATTAAAAGCACACACAATACAAAACACTTGCAAACAGTTTGAGGGGCAAAACCTGAAGATGTTAGGTAGCTCTAGCCTTACTGGCAGGCAATCATGGCAATTGCTCTGGGCACCAACTTCCAGAGGCCACACATCAACATTTGGAAGCAGGGGGAACCAAATCAAGGTTTGTTAGCTTCTTTGCTTAGTCATTTTGGATGTGCCCAAACCATTTTCCACTGAGTGACAGAACAACCTACATTTAGCCTTGTTGGTTAGTGGTGAAAAAAGCCTTGCCTTCAGAAGAAAAAAATCCCACAAAGTGAGTGAGAAATTTCCCTCTTAGCAGGAAATTTTCAAAGGCATAGAGAGCAGTTAGGAACCTAACACCAACTAACTTTTGGGAAGAGGAATATTTTCAAAGGTATAAGTGCTAAAAAGTTTCCAATTTCCCTCACTCTTTCAATTTTCCCCTATGAGCATGTCTACAATACAGCATTATTTAAAAATAACTCACATTATTTTGAAATAACAATATGAGCATCCACACAGAAAATTTGTTATTTCAAAATTACTTTGAAACAACAGGCTTCTTATTCCAGAATAATTAACCCTCATTCAAGAGGAATAATGCCTATTCAAACAAGAGTGTGTTTAGACAGCAAAACTGTGTTTATTTTGAAATAATTGGCCTGCAGGGCATCTCAAAGCTGCCTTGGTGGCCACTCTGTCCACACCCCTCAGAACTCTGCAGTTTCCCTTCTTCCTCAGGGCAAAACAACTTGTGGCACAAAGTAAGCCCTGCCAGACATGTGCCACATTGCAAGACCCAGTTGTGCTACTAGGAGTGACCCCAGTACTCCCACCTATTCTCATCATGGCTGTTAGCAAGCTGGCAGCCAGCTCTCAAGCGTCTGCCCAGGGGTAGAAGAAGAGGATACCCTCCAAGTCTGGTGTGGAGATCCTGTTTCTCATTAAGGTCTGGGAAGAGGACACTAACCTCCAGGATCTCCACACCAGGCACAGGAACACCAATGTGTACAGCCAGATGGCTGCAAGCCTGGGAAAGAAGGGCCATATGCGCTCCCAGGAACAGGTAGGCATGAAAATAAAAGAACTGAGAAAGACCTACACCAAAGCCAGGGAACAAAGCTCCTGCTCAGGAGAGTAACCCCAAAACTGCTGCTTTTATGAGCAGCTGCGCCACATCCTGGGAGAGGGTCGGTCCCTTTTCCCTCCATGTTGTGAGCCTCCCAGAAGGAGGGCTGTGCAAGAGAAGGACAACAAGGAGGAGGAAGACGAGGACAGCGAAGACACAATGCCCACTAGTCTGGAGGTCATCCTGTCCCTGAAGCCGGTACCCCTTCCCAAGATGTTGGTCAGGATTCAAAAGAAGCCAGGGAAGGTCCATCAAGTGAGATCCATTATTTTCCCTAGACACACACATGGGGAGGCGTCAGGCAGAGAGGGGCTGCATGGTCCTTGCTTGGTCTTCTTGGCCTGGGGATCACATAGCAGCCTGTGCATGTGGATGTACATGGAACGCCAGGCCAGAGCAGACAGCTGCATGAGATTGACACAAAGGAACCTTGCGCTCCTGATCACAGGGTTTCTGGAGAGGCCTGCCTTACTCCTGACTCCGTGGTGGGACACCTTTCCACCACAAGTCTCCATTAAGGATGCTGGGGTCAAAGAACCACACAGCAGAGATGCACAAAACACACACTCATATCCATTCTCTTGGGACAACATCTGCTCCCAGTCAATCATGGTGAGATGGAGGACACCAAGTCCCTGCATGGAAACCTTCTGAGGGGAGGAAGAAGAGGAGATCCCCAGTAGCACCCTTCCTAGCAAGCGGTGTCTGCCATTCACACACACCTCCCTCCACACCCTCCCCCCTTCTCCTTCAGTGAGCAGGGATAGAAGTCCTCTCCCTGTGGGATGTTGCCACTGCCAGACCCAGCATGTGCACAGCACAGAGGGAAAGCGAGCCAGCCCATTATCCCCCTCCTGCATGCAGGCTCCAGGCTTGGCTGGCACCTTCTCATGCCTGCTTACCCATGGGGTAGCAAGATTCCTCAGATTCATCTGTGCCCCTGCAGGACAGTGCTCAATGTCTAAGCCTGTGCTTGAAGCACATTGCCATCATCTGAACCAGGACCTTTGGGTGTCGGATCAAAGATAAGAGCCAGGATTCATGCACTGCATCTCCTGAGATGACTGCCCTTTTCCCTTTTTTTCATAGCTAGACCAGATATGAGTGAGGCATGTCCATCACCTCCCACTCTATCCTCCTGATCCCATGAGAGCCACCACTGCAGATGACCCCACAAGGACCTGAAGTGGGAACACATCGTCTGCCTGTGTGCCCTGCAGAGGTGTCCCAAGGAGCAGGAGCAGAGATGGGACACTGACTTGGAGCTGCACCACACCAACTGGCAGGAGCTTCCCCAGCAGACTCAAAGCATGTACACAGCATAGACCTTTGCCATCAATCCCCTGCTCACTGTGATTGAGTGGTCTAGCTGCGATTCGCTACATGCCCACTCCTGCTCCTGCCCCTACCCCTACCCCATCCATGCTCCTGCCCTTCTAGTTTCTCCACTAAGTCCCCCTCCCTATGGCTGCCAACGGCCCTTCACATAAGGTAGTGGGACCACCCGAGGTAGGCATCAGTCACAGCCCCATCCCTGATCCCCTCCTCACTCTCCCCTTTTCTTCCCTGTACTCCCCCCTCCCAGATTCTTTCCACAGTCTCTCTCCAGTTATAGTTACCCCAAATTTTAAAAAAGAGCATCGATTGTTCCAAAACAAAAAGTCTAGTTTATTTGGTCTTCAGGGGATGGGAGGGGGGATGGAAGGTGGGAAGGGTGAGCAGGGGAAGGTAGTCGTGGGGGAGAAAAGGCACAGGCAATGAGAGGTCCCTTGTGGGGAGGCCCTGGGGAGGGTGTCTCATGCTTCTGCAGAGAGTTGTAGGTTACATGTGGGTGTCCCTTCACCTGAGAGCAGGGGCGAGCCACTTGCACAGCTCCAGGAAGGTGTGCTTCTGCATGAGGAAGTTCTGGAGCAACTGCTGATTGTTTCACCGCTTCATGATGGTTCGGTCCCACCAGTCAGAACTAGTGCCCCAGAGCTACAGTAGGAAGAGGAGGATGGGAGGGATTGTGCTGAATGAAAAGCACGTGGAGTGGGGTAAGGAAGAGCCCTAGAGTGAACTGCTGTTCCTTGTCTTGCAGTGCCAAAAATTACATATGTCATCACATATCAACACAATGTATCAACATAGCCTATTTTAACAAAATGGACAAGATGATTTAATTGGATTTTTCCATTTCTAACATCAATAACTGTGCCAGGAGGTGCAGCATGAGGTCTAAGAGCTGGTGAGTGCTTTGCAGCAGGTCTATCTCCACGGCAGAAGCACTGTGGCATCCACAAGGGCAACCAGAGTAGGCTGTGAGAAGAGTTTGCTCTCTCTCGAGGTGGTAGGCAATGGAGAGGAGACTGAGACATGGCTGTAGAGGGGTGCACCTTTAAGCACGAGCCCCTCAGGCAGCAGTTACAGGAAGTGACTGCTACCCTGATACCCTGCCCAGAGTGCTTCCAGGGGGCTTTAAATGCAATCAGTGTGGACACGCTATTTCAACATAATTCTGTGCTATTTTGATGGGCATTTGTTGTGTGGACATGCTATTTCAAAATATTTATTTCAGGAGTTATTATTCTGCAATGGCTTATTTCAAAATAAGTGTATGATATGAACATACCCTACATCTCCAGCATTTTCTCACATGAACTTAATCATCTAGAGGACTTCTTCATTCTAGTTGAGATTCTTAGAATAGGAAAGGTTTCTCTTGGATGTTAGGACATATTAAGCCTTTAGGCTTTTCCAGAGAGCCAGAGGAAGGCAACAGGTTTTATTTCTGGTACTTCAAGGCAGCTATATGCTGCCAGCTTTTTCCCTCATTCAACAAGAATTCAAGAGATGATAGCATTTTGTATCAATATGATTGTCTATATTGCCGTGAAGAAAGTGAAAGTTTTGCTAGTCTGAATAGGAAGAAACTGACCAGAGTGGAAAAGAGGCATTTTTCATGAACCTGGACCATTCTATAGTATACAGATTTAGGGCAGCTCCAACACTTTGGTGGATCTCAACCTCTTTTAATTATAATAATTATAATCCAACCCTAATGTCTGGATATCCTTTCCACTCTAAATTACATATGTCATCACATATCAATACAATGTATCAACACAACCTATTTTAACAAGATGATTTAATTGGATTTTTCCATTTCTAACATCACTATCCAAGGAGCATGGGGAGACCAACCATTGGGGCATGCTCCTTGCTGTTTTTTAGCAACTGGTAGGAAGTTACATAGATAGATAGATAGATAGATAGATAGATAGATAGATAGATAGATAGATAGATAGATAGATAGATAGATAGATAGATAGATAGATCTATTGCAGAGTAAAAAAAGAGAGTACATGGTAGAATTGTCTCAGAATTTGGTTTGGAATAGGCAGATGGCCTTTTCTGATTTTTTCATATAATTCTTTAAAGCCAAGGAATTACAAGACTTCTCTACCACCACATGTTAGCTGCTACATCATAGATCAGCCAATTGTCTTTACTTTCTCAGAACAATTCTGATAGTGTGGTAGCAAAGGTTGAGAGTAAAGAGGCAGTTTATGAATCATAGAATCATAGAATACCAGGATTGGAAGGGACCTCAAGGGGTCATCGAGTCCAGGCCCCTGCCCTCATGGCAGGACCAAATATTGTCTAGACCATCCCTGATAGACATTTATCTAACCTTCTCTTAAATATCTCCACAGATGGAGATTCCACAACTTCCCTGGGCAATTTATTCCAGTGTTTGACTACCCTGACAGTTAGGAACTTTTTCCTAATGTCCAACCTAAACCTCCCTTGCTGCAGTTTAAGCCCATTGCTTCTTGTTCTATCCTCAGAGGCCAAGATGAACAAGATTTCTCCCTCTTCCTCATGATACGTTTTTAGATACCTGAAAACTGCTATCATGTCTCCCCTCAGTCTTCCCTTTTCTAAACTAAACAAACCTAATTCCTTCAGCCTTTCCTCATAGGTCATGTTCTCTAGACCTTTAATCATTCTCGTTGCTCTTCTCTGGACCCTCTCCAATTTCTTTGCAATGGCATCACACTGCTGACTCATATTCACCTTGTGGTCCACTATAACCCCTAGATCCCTTTCTGCCGTACTCCTTCCCAGACAGTCGCTTCCCATTCTGTATGTATGAAACTGATTGTTCCTTCCTAAGTGGAGCACTTTGCATTTGTCTTTATTAAACTTCATCTTATTTACCTCAGACCATTTCTCCAATTTGTCCAGGTCATTTTGAATTATGACCCTATCCTCCAGAGCAGTCACAACCCCTCCCAGCTTGGTATCATCTGCAAACTTAATAAGAGTACTTTCTATACCAATATCTAAACCATTGATGAAGATATTGAACAGAGTTGGTCCCAAAACAGACCCCTGCGGAACCCCACTTGTTATTCCTTTCCAACAGGATTGTAAACCCTTAATAACTACTCTCTGAGTACGGTTATCCAGCCAGTTATGCACCCACCTTATAGCAGCCCCATCTAAGTTGTATTTACCTAGTTCACTGATAAGAATATCATGCGAGACCGTATGAAATGCCTTACTAAAGTCTAGGTATACCACATCCACCACTTCTCCCTTATCCACAAGACTCGTTATCCTATTAAAGAAAGCTATCAGATTGGTTTGACATGATTTGTTCTTTACAAATCCATGCTGGCTGTTCCCTATAGCCCTGCCACTTTTCAAGTGTTTACAGATGATTTCCTTAATTCCCATCATCATCATCAACAGCCATGGGCTCAATGCCCATTGTGTCCAATGCCTCCCTCACTATTTCCTTCCATCTTTCCCTGTCCAGTGCGGAGTGGTTACATTTCTGTTGACTAACTTCGCAGCAATCTAGTATATGATCTACCCTCTCCTATTCAGACCATCCATTATGCTGAATACCAGGGTCTTAACTTTTTGCTCGTTGTTCATTCTGCAGATATGCCTGAATAGCTGTAGCTTCCATTGTATAACCTTCTGCGGCAGGTTGTCTTTTGGCTTTATATTCCTATATAATTCCTCATTGGTGACCTACTGCATCCATCCTATTCTCAGGATCTTTCTATAACAACTCCTCTCGAACACCAATAACCTTCTCTTTGAAGTTTATGAAAGGATTCTACTAAATAAAGGTCCTTGCCTTGATATCAATAGAATCTTTTCTCCCTCAGTCTTCTTTTCCAATCCAGCCTCCTAGAGTGAGTCTACACAGCACCCTAAACTCAAAATAAGATACACAATCTGCACTATGCAAATTACGAATCTTATTTTGAATCTATTTCAAAATAGCTCATTTTGAAATATGGTACATCTACACAGCTAGCAAAATAATGCATTATTTTGAGCCATTCCTTATCCCTTATGCAATGAGGTTTACTGGGATGGCAAAATAGCGCATCCATGATTTCAAAAAATATTTCAAAATAATGGGTGGCTTGTGTAGAGGTGGGGTAGCTATTTTGTGATACCTCTGGTATCTGGTATCCCAAAATAGCCATGCAGTATAGACATACCCCTAGTTCTAAGCCCCCCTGCTGCTCAGGAATAAACTGTGAAATCTTCAAAGACTTCAATCTTAAATGAGCATACTCAGGCTAATTCCTCACAGCCTTGCACTTTGTTTAGTGATTTAAAGTGGGGTCAAGAGAGCATATGAGTAAAACAATATTGAACCTATTACACATTTTGCACCACAGGTATAAATAATTAGACAATGTGCTAACCACTGGAGGAAAACAGGGCCTTGATTTGAAATATCAGAATGTTGCAGTCTGTGTACATAGTGACTTGGAGCATGTCTTCACTGCCCCATAGTTTGGAGTAAGTGGGGGGTTTATAGCAATGCACACCAAATTGGAATTCCCTTGGATAGATTCCGCAGGCAGAAACTAACAGATTCCAACTTCACACTAATGTTGTCCTCTTTTGAAGAGGATATAAATCTGCAGCACAACAGCTTGCCATGCACTAAGTGGCTGTGTGGACTCTGCAGTAAGCCTTCTGCCATGAGCTTTGACATAACAGTATATCAGCACAAATAGCAGTAAATCAAAGTTCTCTACAACATGTTTAATGCAGAGGAGCAGAGACCACATACCTCTTAGTGTGTGGCAGACAGATGTGCAGTAGATTTGCACCTTAGTTTGCTGCATACCAAGTCTTCAGGTGCCTTAAGTGTGAGAATATTGATTCCGTGCGTGAACTGAGGCAGTCCATGGTATCTTGCTGAGAACTTAGTACTCAAATCTGAAATCTTTAGGCAAGGCCTGGGAAGTATACAGACAGGCAGTTACCGTGACCCTGGTTCCCCTGGCAACTACATTCCAAAGGAGCCTCACTCTGATAAAGCCTGGCTGGTACCAGCCAGGCTGAGCAGTTTTCTCACTGTCTCCTGTAATTTCAGATTAATCATCTTGGATCCCAAGGACTCTGCCAATGCAAGGAAGTAGTCATCTCACAGTAGACATATCACAATTTCAGCAAAACAAAAGTTAACATCAGCATGTCTATTTTGTTTATGTTGGATCATTTATCTTGTTAGGAATAACTACCTGTATTAGTGATAACATGTTTAATTGGCAATGGGCGGAGATACTGTGTAATCTTCCAAATTCATTGGCTTATGTGCTCATCTAATTTCCTGCTAGACCTACCAAATCACTTCCCCTCTGTCCATCTGCTGCCTATATAATCTAATGTATGTTTTGATTAAATTAGTGCTCTCCAGGCTAACACCTGGTTGGTACTCCACTAGTGCTGGTGTTCAATAAATCCTCAGTTTGTTTTCACCTGCACCCAGTGTGTCCGGAATTATTCCCTATAGATTCTATCAGCCAGGTCTGGGTATAAAAGACAGATCTTGTTAAACAAAGAGACCACTGTTAAAATACAGTTGCTTAATCAAAAGTATGTGTGTTATTTACAATACATTTTCATTATGGTGTTCTTGAAGTCTGGACCAATTCTGTTGTTCTTATTCAGAGTCACTACCACCTTACTCTGGAAGTAGTCTTACTAGTTTCTGTGGAACTGCTTCATAAGTAAGAAATTACTTTCTCATCTTGAATAAATGTAGCAGAATTGAGCTTTAATACTAGAAAGATTTTATTTAACTAATATGTTCAGTGTGGAGAGGCTAGAAAGTTATTTAAGAATGCTAGATTTTATTAGTGATATACTGATGCAATAAATGATCACATGTAATGGGGGTGACTTTTATATATTGCATTTTTTACTTTGGTCAAATACAGATGACATTTATTCAATATTTGGAGAAATACTATCCTAAGGCATTCAGTGCAAATGTACAATGAGATGACCTTGGTTTCTGTCCAGCATTTTTTCTCTTGTGAAATACCACCACAATATGTGTATACATAGATCTATAAAATAAGACTTTTGATGGTATAAAAGAGATGTAATGTTTGCCTTGGCCATTTGGGATCTCATCCAGCAAAGCACCTAAGCATGTGAATAGTCCTCTTGCCTATTCTTATGCTTAAAAGTTGAGAATGGACTTCAGTGCTCTGTTTGACATAATAGAGTACAACCACTTTATAAGTATGCTTCTCTTATATAAACTGAGACATCTCCAATTTTCAACATCTGTTTTAAAATGAGGACACCAAACTGGGATCAATTTTCCAGTATAGGTCATAACAATGCCGAAACTAGAGATACAATCCATATTTTATTTTTAATTAATTGAAAATTGATTTTATAGGTTGCTTTAAGATAAAAATATTAAAGGATTTACAAAGTAAACATGTTTGTTTTGGAAACTTCATTTTTAAAGTCTATCATGCTTGATGTGCCGTTTGGATGATAAATCACAGTCATTTATTTTGACTATAGAGTTAATAACAAGGTTTTTGGAAGATGCCACCACATGAAAAGATATTTAAATGCAAACTGTTATAATATTTTGATAATATTTACTGTGGTATCACATTGTTGTCTGGCAAGAGGAATCAGCACATCACACACAGAAGGATAACCATAGCAGACTGAGAGTATTTAGTTAAAGATTTTTAAATTCAGAGAACATCTCAAACAGTGAATTAATATATTCCCACAAGCCTTAATCAGCTAGATAGGTAAGTATTAGTCCCATATTGCAGACTGAAAAAAAAGGCAAAGCATCTAAGTGCTGGAATCAGGCTTGCTCTGACATAGTGCACAGTATCAGCAAAGATACATATATTAGGGAGCCTTATTTCCTCCAGGTGAAGCTGCTGGGGTGCTGATCAGAATTACAGACACTGTATTATGGGGCACTCAGGGCTGCTATTGAGATATTCCCCAGGTGAGGGACAACCATCTCTACATGGTTGAGGCAGCAGAGGATATTAGTTGTAAAGAGGGGAGGAAACTGAAGACTATAAAGTGGGTGTAGTAGCTTCTTCATTCCCCTGAGCACTAGAAAGTTCTGGAAAGCATTCTACCTTTAAGGCAAAATGGCTCTGCTCTCCCTGAGAAACGGCAAGCAGGTCTATACAAAGTCTCAGTTCAAGGTTGTGACTGGAAAGCCACAATCTAATGCTAAGTGAGTTGTCCAAATCAACAAACAGATTCAGGGTCAGATCCAAGACTGGGATTAAGAATGTAATCTTGGCTTCCTAGGCAGTGCTCACTAAGCCATTTTGTAAGGAGCACAAATGTTAATGCTTTTCACACTGTATGTACTGATCAAATAATTCCAATACCCTGAACAATGTCAGTTAGTTCTCTAATTTTTTCCTTGAAAGGCTACGTCAATGCATGCTTAAAAACAAACAAACCTTCCCTCTCCTCCCCTCCCAAAACAAAAACAAAACAAACAAACAAAAACAATGTACACAGCATTGAACATGTACAAAATCTCATGTATTTTCTGTCAAAATCGTTTGTCACCTATTTTTCCTCCTGGAAATCTCTAATGAAACAGTGAGCTTTTATATAAATGAAAGAGTAAGGGCCTAATCCTGTCAGCACTTACTCATATGAACATCTTTACTTTTGCAAGTAATGCCACTGCAATCACATTGCTCATTTATATGTTTGAATGATCTAAAACTGTGGTAGCTATTCCCTTCAGGAAGGAGATTTTTGAAGTCATACTAGGCTTGGGGTCATACAAAGTTAGAAAACCAAGAAGAGAAAAAAAACCTATATGCTTAATAGCAGTTTGAAAATTTAAAGGGTGCCAAGATATTTTACAGCCAGCATCAATTAATACATTTTATAGAAAAAATGAATCTTTGTCTTTTTTGATTTAACAAATAATTATTATGATTTATAATTACTACAATAATTGGAGTGATCCAGAAAATCAATGTTCAAGGTATATTTATAGCTATTAACAGCATCTTCATCATGTACCTTGAAAATTTTTATTAACCTTAAATATCTTTCACACTTTAATGTGAAATTCATGTTAAACGCATCTTAAGATCAAGGTGACTTTTACAAGAAGACTTGTCTAAAGCATGAACTACAATATACACATGGTCCTCAGTGCTTCTACTGTCAGACTGCAATCTAATTTTGCATTCCATTTGCTGAGGTAGTTTCACAGTGGCTCTGACATTGATCATCTGCCCATTTGATTAGTTAACCTTATCAGACTGATTTTAAAGAAAAATCACAGAATCAAAGAAAAAATCCACAGAATGGAGTATAGAAAATTCTGCCAGGGTACATCTTACAACTTTTTTTTTATCATAAAGCATCCATTTCAATCAGGTTTTTTTAGACTGAAAAATCCAGTGATGTTATTCTTTTTTAATGAATTTTGTTTAGATAAGCAAATTTCAAGTTCGTAAAGCTCCAGAACAGATATGACCAGTGAAAGGGGAATGGATCATAAACTGCCAAAATTAGGATGTAGCATCAGTAACAAACATACATCATCGCAGACATGAAATCATCATATTCCTGCATCTATCACAGTCAGTGTCTGTCAGCCTGTTCACTAGATAATAAATCTTATCCGTCGGGCAACATTTTATGGACAAAGTGTATTTTCAAAACCACAAAATCAAGTCAACATGCAATATCACAATTAATTTCTGTGACAGAAATTGTTTAAATGCATATTTACAAAAGGAGAGTACATTTGGTGGTCTCAGTTGAATTCCCAGCAGATGAAAGCCCATATTACAAAATCTACCAGCACGAATGGAATGAATTTGCAGCTTAGGGGAAACTCTGAAGACTCACTGAGCATGGAAAATTAATTATCCTTTCAATCTCAACGCTATCTAAGTACTTATTCAGCTCTCCTCACCATTTCATTAGAGTCCTTCATTTACTGATGAAGGATTTTCTCTTCACAATATTCTTGTGAAGTAGGGAAATACTACCCATTTTACAGATGGGAAATTGATGCATCTATAGATGTTATGACTTGCCAGAAGTCAAAGAAGTGTTAAACACAGGTGTCCTTTGCCTAAATCCAGTACCCTAGCCATTATGTCATTCTTTCTTCTTCCCTCCCTATCTCACTCCCTCCTTCGATTGGTCTCTCTAGCTTAGGCCTGAAAGTATTTCCTTTCATTAATTTTATTTTTTGTATGAGTTGCTAATTTAGCTTTTAATGTACATAAATGGCCACAGTATTTAATAAGAAATTCTATTATTTCTAATTGTTATGTTTCTGCATTTCCTGACTGACCAGCACTCTGAAGAGAGGAAATGCCAAAATCTCCAGGGAGAACCAGGCATCACAACATTTCTTATTTTGCTTAGCAGATTCAAAAAGTTTGGGTAGTCTGGAAAAGAATTTGAAATGTTTGCAGTTTTACATTAGTAACAATGTAGGGATAAACTGGGTTTTTGCTCGATGCTCTGAATAGCAGGATGTTGTTAGCTATGTCACCATAGAAGCAGCTCAGTGATGGAACTGTACCACTGAGTCATAATTCTACCCCTTCCACTCTTGCTCCCAGAAGAAACTCCTGTGCCAGACCTTCACAAGGTACAGCTTACTTCTGCTCCCCTATATGCTCTCTGAGCTGGCTCAGTTCTCCTGGAGATGATGGACATGTAGTCATGGATCTACCCACTACCTGTCCATCTGCTTCCGAGGAAAAATATCAGGTACACAATCTCTGTTCCCTCTGCCTGGTCTTTATTCATGGCTTTGTGCAGGCTATTTGTGTATAGATCCCTTACTTTTTAGTCTGCACAAGTATATTAGAACCAAATAGGCTTTGACATGTGTTGTGCAATGTAATAAGCTCCATACACATCTTCTCCTGAGTGTTTCTCCAGGCCAATATTCATCTCCCTCTATATGTATTATTTAAATACAGGAGAACATTTCCAGATATCATATAATAAAACCTTATATTTAAAATATTCATGAATATGCATTAATAAATATCATAAATGACAGAAATTATCTACTTATCACTATGTCCTCTGAAGAGACTCTGGCAACAAGAGTTGCAACTTTAATAAAGGCCCTGTGACAATCGTTTTGATAATCCTGGTTGATTAGTTAGAAAAGAGGTTTAACAATTAAATGGACATACTGTCCATGTCAGGTTCCTTAGAGGCTTCAGCCTAATTACCAGCAGCAACAAACAAATCATTCAAAAATGTAATTAGAAATTACAGTAGTTACTAACCATAGCTTTTACAGTTAATTAAAAATACAATACATAATGGATATAATTTTAATAAGAAATGATGAAATACAACTCCTTATGGAACTTCACAAAAGGGTAAAGATACTGGCCATGGGAAAGGCCATCCTAAAGATTGCTACATTATCTCTGTCTGCTTCTCAGTAATGTCCTATTCCTCTAAGAAAATGGAAAGGTGTTTTCTGACAATAAAAGAAGGAAAACATGTTTTATGACATGAAACTGGTATCTTATTCTTCCCTTCCTCCTGCATTACATAAATTACTGGTAAATAAACAAAATTATGAAGGAGTGAGTGGGGGAAATAATATACAAAAGCATACAGACAATTTTATGGCTTCTTAAACCATGCAGACATCCCATCCCATAACCACAACTGTTCTATTTCAGTGCATATAATTACTTTCATCAGTAGCATTAATCAGAACTGCTCATTGAAAATAATGCTTTATTCAATCATATCTGTGAAGAATTTATCCCCAAATATCACAAATTTCACTTCTTAGGATCTTTTTCTCTCTAGCAAAATTCTGAAATTTATTAAAGCTCTTTTACAAAAATTGATTTAGGAATACTACTTTTAAGTGACAGTACACATAAAACCACATGGTGATTCTACTTACTTATAATGACACATTTTACTTGGCATCACATACTTTCAGACAAATACCTCTGTCTATTTCTATTTAACTTAAACCTTGTTTCACTGACTACTGCTTGTTATTTGTCAATTGTCAGCTTGGAAAGAGACAACAGTTTGAAAAACAGTAACTTTTGAGGTTACAGGTAAAACCTTGGGAATATCCATCCAGTAACAAATTAGAATCAAATACAACTAAGCTTTCCTCAGTTTTAGTTCTTAATTGCAACCCTAAAAGCTCTGCAACCTGTTAGACTCGGCAGGTAAACTTGTTAGAACATGTGCAGGCAACCATAAGGCCTAGCCTTTATCTATTTAGTCTGTGATGAATACAACAGGTCACCATCTGGCATTCATGTATGTCCGTAAGTAATAAAAGACATCTCTATACTTCAATTAATTCAAATTTTAGCTGTAACTTACCATTTTGTTTCCAAATACAGAGTATCAGACTTAATGTTGTCTTTTCTTTCCTGGGTTCCTGACAAATTAACTGTTTTTGTTCTGAATTTCAGATGCAGACAGTGAGGCAGGGAGAGCTCTCTGTTGCTAGGGAAACCTGACGCTGAGGATTTAGTGACAACATCTGATGGTATTATACCAAAGAGACTGAGTATGAGACACAAGGAAACCTGCTAATGAGAAATAAGAATCAATTCAAACTACTAGTCATCAATTAATAACATTAATAAATTAAATCTCAAAGTAGATGAGGAGAAAATGCAGAATCCTTTTTTCCACCAAATAATATTATTGCAAATAGTTAAAAGAAACATATTTATGACAGTGAAACCTATGTAAAAGAAACATAATCTCCCTGTTAGCTGCATGGACAAATGACTAATCTTCCTAGGGCTTTATTGGTTATGTAAAGTTTATAAAATTAGCATACACTCTTGTGACCTAGTTGCCTGAAAGATACCTCTTAATTCTTGCTTTCTCAAAACACTGATGGTTTTTAACTTGTTAACACAAAGAGAAAAGTAATTATTGTCCTTCTTTATGTTTAGGCACATTAGCTTTGATTACAAAGGAACTTTGGAGATATTTGGATCCCATTCTGAATTTTCTAGTGCTTGGAATATTCAGACCCAGGGTTTTATTTCAGATCCACATGGTTATTTGTAGATTTTTAAATTTTCTAATATGAAATTAATAATATTCCTGTAATGCTGAAGATAGCAGGTAAGAACTGAATTCTGAAAACTACACTTAGTTGAGAGGAGGGGAGGACAGATTGGGATTGTATACCTGAGAAGGAGTAAATACTGAATATGTGTCTGGTTTCACTAAAGAAAACTTGAATTAATTACTTTACTCGTCATCCAAAGTCGTCTTCCTTTCTCTGGAGTGCACTTGAAATTTTTGATCATTGATTTCCCTATTGTGTTATGATCGGACAAATGTAGGCCATACAAACGTTAACTGAAAATAAAAAGAGCGGTATATAAGGGAAAACCTGACTTGATTTGTCACTGAAGTTGGAGTTCCAAAATACTAAATTAATAGGGAAACTCACAGGAATACAGAGCAATATCATTTTTCTTTTAATATAGATCCTTTCTATTAAGAGGGAAATTACTGAGTAATTCATCTCCTGCCATCTAGTCCTAGCTCCTGTAAGTAAGAAATTTAGGGACACTGAGGGCATGAAGTTGTGTCTCTGACCGTCTTGGCCAAGAGGCATTGATGGACCTATCTCTTAGGAGTTTATGTAATTCTTTTTTTAACCCATTGTAGATTTGGCCTTCAGAACATCTCCTGGCATCAAGTGCCACAGGCTGAACGCATGCTGTGTGAAGAGGTACTTCTTTATCTTAGTTTTTCATCTGCTTTACCTTTTAATTTCATCTTGTGACCCCAGGTTCTTTTGTTATGTGAAAAGGTAAATAACACCTTTTATTGACATTCTCCAAACTTTTAATGATTTTATAGATTTTTATCATATCCCCCCTTAGTCTTTTCTTTCCTAGTCCCAGGAGTTTTTTATTATAAATCTCTCCTAACATGAAATGTATTCCAAATCCCTAATCATTTTAAATGTTTTAATCAAAAGACCCCTGTGACAGTAAGGGATTACCCAGATGAGTAAGAGGTTCTGTCAGCACCTGCCAGACAACAAAGGGGGTCTTTGTGCTCTGTGTGCTTATGGTTCAGATACCTGACAACAGCATCCAATTCACAAGCATAATGTATCACTCTGATTCACACCAGCCCAGTTACTCTTTGCAGGGTGACACTAGCTGTCATTCCAGTCTCAAAGTCTCCATAAATGCACCCTCCTCAAATCCATAACTACCAGACACACTGACTTTTTCTCTCTGGTTCATCATCTCAAAAGGCCTGAAAGCAGAATCCCAGTTACTGGCATACTTGGGCATGCACACATCACACAGTTTGCACACCAGAGTCCTGCTTGTATTAAAATAAGCAAACAAACAAAAGTTATTTTATAGAAAAAGCATAGTTTCAAAGGTGGAAAAGTAAGAGAAGGCAGAAGTACAGAAATTGCACAGACATAGACATAGAGGCACGACCTCAGGTTTTACACCTTCGTGTTAGATAAATCCCCCTTTCCTAATAAGATTTACTATTACCTTAAAGCAGTTTTCCCCCACCATCTTCATGGACACTTCACATCACAAGGTTGTTCTTCAAGTTCTGGATAACTCCCCCATTCTCACCCCCAACTCCATCCCAGGCTGCTTTTAGAAAGCTTTTCCTGCCCTCCTCTCATTTTGTCAATGGAGACAAAGTGGGGAAACAATTTCCTGACTTGAGAGCTAGGATGTTCTTTTCAGTTTTGAGTTGTCTCAATATCTTTTCTTAACTCCAGTGGTACATCATTGTCTTTTCTTGTGCTGGACAATGGATAGTTACTTACAGTTCATTAAGTGCAAACAACTGGCTTGGAAGATACCCCTACCTAGTTGATTGCTTACCATCTTGCTTGAGATGGAACTGAAGTTGCTGCTCAGATTATGAGCACAGTTTTCTATAAACGCAGAAATGCAGAAATTCCTAAGCACAATATGTATACATATCTCACAATGACCAGGAAATTCAGAATATTACAAATATTCTTAAGATACTCTATTCAATATATGCTTTATAATATATTGACACTGTATGCAATCCATTGGTTTAGCTGTAAATTTTGGGTCTTTAAACATTCTATTCTCCTTTTTGGAGTATCTGGGCCCTGATTGTCAGAACACCAAAGTTATTGATGTTTTTGCCTTTGAAGATTAAATACTGGGATTTAGGCCTGTTGACCCAGTATGCATAGGTAGTGAACACCTGAAGATAAGGCCATCAATGAATCTCTCCCACAACACTGATGGGAATTAGATTATGTTTCAATACTGATTCTCAGCAATGTACTTCTGAGATCTTTTATAAAATACAAAATACTGACTGAAGTTCAGCTGAAGAAATACCTTATGATCTGTGAGTATTTACATTTTGAGATCTTAAGGAACCTTTTAGAAAACCTTCCTGAAGCAGTACATATGTGCAATCCACTGCTCAATAAAATATGGCAAAAAAGAGCATTCTCACAGTATGTCAACAGAAAATATTGCAAATATATTCTGCCTTTCTACTTCAGTGAACTTCAGAATTGCTGAGGCATGAATAGGTTCATGTAGCATATCTTAAGCAGTAAGATAGAAGTTGAACTTGAAACACTGTTTGGGAAGCCCTTTTGAATAAGGAGAAAATGTCAGCATAGACTGTCTAGTAAAGCAGATAATGTGACCTTACTCATAAGATGAATAATGAAATGAGTGGGAGGTCTGAAAAATAAATGTGATAGTCTTGTCACTAAATTCCAAATCTCCCTTTTCAAATGCAGTTTACTAAGTCCATGAGTAGACTAATTAGACCAGATGACCTTTGTGGTATCTTCTAATCCCATGACTCCATGATAAGAAAAACCTCTGAACATTTTGATATGTAGGAATCCAAAATTTCAGGTGTTTATCTTATACAAGGATGTATCCTGATGCAGAGAAAGCTTTCTATGGTGTAAACGTGCACATTGAAATATGAGTTGGACCCTGTGCTGCAAAAGAGAGTGAGGGGATGACTAGACAAAGAACCTATCAAGGACAACATTCCAAGAAACTTTTGCTAGTATGTAATGTTATATAATTTCTCCACGTTAGTGCAAAATATATCTATATCTATATATATCTTCCTTTTAGAGTCAAGCATGGGAGGAAATTTTCAGACAATAAAAATGACAATGATGTTTTGATGTTTTCTATTGAACTTGTTTATGAATAAAATCTTATAGTACAAGTACAGGCTTGTAAAATTGTAGTATCAAATCTTGAATATTTCTTCTATGAAATATGAGTTAGTTATATCACTTCTGAATCATGCAGAGTCTCTAACATTTAATGGAGGAACCTATTAAACCATAGGGCCAGACTGTGATATCCTTATTTCCGCTGAGTAGACCCTTCCTCATTTAGTACCCCGTAAGCCCACCGATGTAGAAGGGCCAGGGGCACAATGCTCTCAGGACTCAATGCTTCAAAAGCAGCAACCAGAGCCAAAGGCCCTTTAAATCGATGCCAGAAGCCTGCATAGTGCACCCTGTGGTTATGTCTATACTACAATCCTCTTCCGCAAGAGGAAATGCAAATGGAGTGCTCGTTTGCATATGTCATGCTCTGTGACAGACAGAGCCAGGTCTGGGCACTGCTGAAGGCATCTGCTCAGGGAGAATTGCTCAAACTTGGGGCTCTCTATAGCCCCGACTGGCAGCCCTTCCCATATAGGCAACAAACCAGTCCCTCAGAGCACTTCAGTTGCCTGCCTGGCCACTCTGAAGCCTCATGATCAAAACCCCTCTGGAACCCCAGCTCTCTCCGTGCCCCCAAAATCCCTGGGTCTGCCCACAGGGATTTAGATTTAGAATCCAATCTCACCTACCCCGAACAGGTTCGGTCCGGTCCCAAGAAACCAGCCACAGATCTCAGGTCAGTTTACACTCTGGATCTTACCCACAAATCATGCTGAGTCAATCCTTTAGAATCTAAAATCTAAAGGTTTATTACTAAAAGAAAGAAAAGCATGAGAGTAAGGTTGTTAAGGTATCAT
Source organism: Pelodiscus sinensis (assembly GCF_052426305.1). Taxonomy (NCBI): domain Eukaryota; kingdom Metazoa; phylum Chordata; order Testudines; family Trionychidae; genus Pelodiscus; species Pelodiscus sinensis. The sequence continues at coordinate 50,375,857 of NC_143054.1, forward strand.
ACATTACATGCATTGAATCTCCCAGTTCTTGATGCAGGCTCGCAGCAGAGATATTATAACTGCTGGCTTAAAAGTCCTTGGTGTACATCCTATGTCAGGATTGGTCCACAGTTCTTTCCGGCTCGTTGATCCCTGCAATGCTGCATCTGGGATGAAGAGCTGAGCTGAGCACCAAGATGGAGTCGGCCACGTGGCGTATTTATATCCCTTCCTGGTTTCTTCCAAGCTGCAGACTGTCACGTGGTCAGTGGCTAGGCACCTAGATTCCTTCCCAGGTGTGTCTCTGGTACTTAAAAGACCTATTGTTCCTGGTGGCTTTCTAATTAGATGTCCATAGGGTGAGATTTTCTCACTCATTGCTCAGCCACAGACAGAAAAGCTTCCAGTATTATCACAGAGTACATATTCATAACTCCACACACAGACATTATACAGATATATTAAGAGCATATACAGAATCAGTAGTAGGTAAACTTTTGATTCACTCCTCACCTGACCCCCTTCGTACCAACTTTTGGGGCAAACATCCCCTCTCCCCCCCATGGGTGCAGCAGTGATCTGGATGCTTCCCTTAAAGTCCAGTACTGTGACATGCTTTCATTTGCATTTCCTCCTCGGATCCCTTTTGCACAAGAGGTTTTTGCACAAAAAAGCGCTGTGTATACGGCTCTTTTTTGTGCAAAAAAACCCTTTTGTTCAATAGCCGTTCTTCCTAAAAAATGAGGATTTCCTCTTGCAGAAGAGGATCATAGTATAGATGTAGCCTGAATGGCACTAAGGGCTCACTGCTCCTAGTTCTTCCCCTTCCCCCTGAGGCCCCACCCCATTCTAGGAGTGCAGAGCCAGATCCCCCTATTTGTCCAGGGGCCAGTAATTGTGTTTGCTTCCCTAGTATCCATAATAAAATTAATGGGACTACCTGAGGAATCAGGTGCTATTACTCAGTGTGAGTAAGAGTTTCATGATATTCTCTCTAATGAATAAAAGGTTGATTCAAAACAACTTCTTTGCATAAATGAGCTCATTTACGAGCTCCAGTATTTCTCTATATTTTAAGAACTCATTTTTTCATAAAATTACTCAACATTTTTTTTAATAAACATGGAATTATAAATCAAATATACATACGACAAATCTAAACTTTCACGTGCACATGCACAAATATACAGACAAATGTATATCTTTTGGGGTATGTCTACACTACAGATAAGGTCTAATTAATATACGCAACTTCAACTACATTAAGCCGAAGAGTCTTAGCTCGGCTTTTGCCGCTGTCCACCCTGCAGGAAGTCAAAGGGAGCACACTCTTTCTTTGTCTTCTTTTACTCTTCGTGGAAGCAGGAGTGCTCCTCAGTTCAAATTAGCTTGTCTTCACTACACCTGCTAAATCAAACCCCAGAAGATCGATAGCAGCAGCTTCAATCTTCTCTGTAGTGTACATATACCCTTGGAAACAAAGTTTGGGCTAAATCACCCTACTTGAAATTATACTTGTACTATCGTTCCTTTATCATGAAGTACCACTTTGAGCAGAAGTGAAAATGGACCAGTGCAGACTGGTACAGAACACTGGTAAGGACTGGCCATCAGTATTAGCCCATATATTGAATTACTTGCTTCCACCCTGTCAGTGGCCCTGAAAGTAGGGTCCAGCAGCACTGTTCCTTTTGCCCCTTTTGCCACTACTAGTATCAAATCAAAATTTAATAGAAGTGTATCAAGACATAGATGATGTCAAAGCCATACACCACAAGTTGAGTGGGCCAACCCTGTACCCAGTAATTCAGTTAACACAGGACCTAAATGTGTAGCAGAAACAATAATCTAATCAAATGTAGAAACAAATAATGAGACTACTCTGATATTCTGGCAACTTAACTCTATTTTGGTGCTGCTTGCTTCAATTTAATGGACACAATACCACATGACAGATGGTTATAATTAGTGAGTTATTTCTAATATTGAACCTCAGGAACACAGTAGAGCTACCTCTAGTCCAAAAGACATTTATTCTGTTATTTTCTTCAACAAGCATTTCAATAGCTTGACTAGAACATAGAAAATGCCTTACTGGATCAGACTACTAGTCCATTTTCCTGTCTCAGAGGGTATGTCTACACTACAAAGTTAATTTGAACTAACAGATGTTAGTTCTAATTAACTTTGATAGGCGCTACACATGCAAACCGCTAGTTCGAACTTAATTCGAACTAGCAGAGCACTTAATTCTAATTAGGTAAACCTCATTCCATGAGGACTAACGCCTAGTTCGAATTAAGTAGTTCGAATTAAGGGCTGTGTAGCCACTTAATTCAAACTAGTGGGAGGATAGCCCTTCCCAGGTTTCCCTGGTGGCCACTCTCAGCACCACCAGGGAAACTCTTCTGCCCCCCTCCCGGACCCAGAGCCCTTAAAGGGGCACGGTCTGGCTATGGTGCCCATACCAGGTGCAAGCCTGCCAGTACCCAGCCAGCAGACTCTGTACCTGGCACGGCACAAGCCAGCCACCCGCTGCCACCCAGCCCTCCGCCTTTTCCCGGGACCAGGCTGGCAGCTCCCGGGAGCCTGCCCAGGACCGCAAGAGGCGGGCACCCGCCTGGTCTACTGCGGACATCGTGGACCTCATCCACGACCTCCACACTAGGCACAGGAAAGTGGCCGTCTAGGGCAGGATAGCTGCCAGCCTGGCCACCCAGGAGCAGGTTTGCATGAAAATCAAGGTGGTCCAGTGAGACCCCCGACCCTGAGCCCTGGGCTTAGAATGGCCATACTGGGTCAGACCAAAGGTCCATCTAGCCCAGTAGCCTGTCTGCCGACAGCGGCCAACACCAGCTATCCCGGAGGGGATGGACCGAAGACAATGACCAAGCCATCTGTCTCGTGCCATCCATCTCCATCCTTCCACAAACAAAGGCCAGGGACACCATTTCTACCCCCCAGCTAATACCATTCCATGGACCCAACCTCCATGAATTTATCTAACTTCTCTTTAAACTCTGTTATAGTTCTAGCCTTCACAGCCACCTGCAGCAAGGAGTTCCACAAGTTGACTATTTGCTTTGTGAAGAAGAACTTTCTTTTATTAGTTTTAAACCTGCTACCCATTAATTTCATTTGGTGTCCTCTAGTTCTTCTATTTAGGGAACTAATGAAGAACTTTTCTTTATGCACCCTCTCCACACCACTCATGATTTTATAGACCTCTATCATATCCCCCCCTCAGTCTCCTCTTTTCTAAGCTGAAAAGTCCCAGTCTCTTTAGCCTCTCTTTATATGGGACCTGTTCCAAACCAGGATTGTTTTATCTGCTTCCCATGATCCATAAACCTGGGCACCCCGGACGTCCCATCATCTCTGGTATTGGCACACTCACTCCTGGTCTATCCAGCTATGTAGACTCTCTTCTCAAACCCTTCGCAACCAACACCCCCAGCTATCTCCGAGACACTACTGACTTCCTAAGGAAACTACAAAACATCGATAACCCAATAACACCATCTTTGCCACCATGGATGTAGAAGCTTTATACACCAACATCCCACATGAAGACGGATTACAAGCAATTAGAAACACTATCCCAGATGACACCACTGCCAACCTGACAGTAGACCTATGTAACTTTGTTCTCACCCACAATTATTTCCAGTTTGAGAACAACTTATACCTGCAGATCAGCGGCACAGCAATGGGTACATGCTAACATCTTTATGGCTGACCTAGAACAACGTTTCCTCAACTCCCATCCCCTTTTACCTCTTCTCTACTTATGCTACATCGATGACATCTTTATGATCTGGATGCATGGCCAAGAAACACTGGAGACATTCCACAGAGATTTCAACAATCTACACCCCACCATCAACCTCAGCCTGGACCATTCTACAGGAGAGGTCCATTTCCTGGACACCATAGTACAAATCAACAATGGAAAATTAGACACCACCCTCTACAGAAAACCCACTGACTCATACAGTTACCTACATGCTTCCAGCTCCCATCCAGCACACACCATACGATCCATCATCTATAGCCAAGCCCTTCGATACAACCACATCTGCTCTAATCCCACTGACAGAGACCAGAAACTTCAGGATCTCTACCAAGCATTTAACCTCAACTACCCACCCGGAGAAATAAAAAAGCAAGACCCAAGAAAACCAACAATAGAACACCACTTGTCATCACCTACAACCCCCAACTTAAACCTATCCAACACATTATCAATAAACTACAGCCTATTCTGGAACAGGATACCAATCTCCAAGAGGCTCTGGGAGACAGACCCATAGTCTCCTATAGACAACCACCTAACCTCAAGATGATTCTTACCAACAACCACAGGACATACCAGACTAATACCAACTCTGGTACCTTCCCTTGCAACAAACCCCGTTGACAGCTTTGTCCACATATTCACTCTGCAGATACCATTATTGGACCTAACCAAGTGAGTTATAAGATCAAGAACACATATTCTTGCGCATCCAGAAATATAATTTGTGCTATCATGTGCCGAAAGTGTCCGTCTGCTATGTACATTGGACAAACATCTCAGACATTTCGCCAAAGGAGCAATGCCCACAAAACAGATATCAGACAGGATCACAAAGAAAAAACAGTTTCTTGCCACTTCAACCAGAAAGGACACTGTCTCAATGACTTAACTACCTGCATCCTGCTACAAAGACCTTTTAAATCTGCACTTGAAAGGGAATCCTCTGAACTGTCATTCATGCTAAAATTCAACAATTTACATCTGAGTCTAAACAAAGGATCTAGTTATCTTACCCATTACAAAGATAGCTTCCCTAATTATCACCTCTAATATAATTAGCCCACAGACATTCACCTCTCCCCCCCATCCCTCCTTCTGTTCTGAAATTTGATTTGTCCTTTTCATATGTGTTTATTTTTTATAAATTGCATCCTTTGGTATATATGGTTGTGACTATTTTCTTCCACTCTTTGATATGAGGAAGTGGGTCTGGCCCACAAAAGCTCATCATCTAATAAACCATTTTGTTAGTCTTTAAAGTGCTACATAGTCCTGTATTTTTCTTCAGCTACACCAGACTAACACGGCTACATTTCTATTAATTTTAAATGTAATCATATGTGTCATTTATTCATTTTCATTGTGAATTGAAGGCTCCTGAAGGCAGAGACCACATATTTTTGTTCTCTGAATAGTGCCATGCAAACTTTTGGCACCACATAAAAATATTAACTAATTACTAAAAATAAGAGCTTAGAATTGTACCTTACCAGAATTCAAAAGCTGGACAGATTTCAGGAGAACATAATTGGATAAGGGATGGGAACACCAGTCAGGAGTGACATGATTCATCGTGATTATTTTTTTAATTGCTTGACAGCCCTACTTTGAATATCTAATTTAGTACATACATTTTATGGGTCTCAATTAATTGATGTCCCTCAGTTCATTTATTCCAACCTTGGTGGCAAAAAAGATGCATAATGTTTCTGATCCTGATGTAGCAGAAACCATGGAGGTTGACAAGTCAGCAGCAGAGCCAGGCAAAAAATTTTAACTGAAACATTCTTTAGCAAAACATGCAGATGTGGAGGCAGGAAAACAGAATAAGGGAATTTGTTTGCAGCCATCTTGGTCTTGTTAACAAGAGAGCAAGATTCAGGCTAAGTCTGTGGCCTGACTACCCGAGATCTGTAATTAGGTGCTGCCTTTTCCTCTCACCTTCATACGGAGATAAGGATAGAATGCTGACTCTGACAGGGACCTTGAGATAAGAAGCATCTGGGTGGAACTAAAATAACTGTTAGCCATTGGTGTTTGTAATGGGAAGGAGACTAATTGTTATTGTTATTATATCTAATGGACAGTATATAAACTGCTTCATAATTGCTTGTATTCGAAGATCAGGTTTCCCCCCCTGTCCGAACCAGTTTTCCCTTGCTGCAGCTCGTAATAAAACTACCTCTGGCTACTTGTTGCTTACAAACTCAGAGTGAGGGCAATGTTTTCTTCCACACAGATACAGCAACACAAAAAAGTCATGAATTTGTATATTTTTGCCAAACAGTAAAAAAAAGTTTCATTTTGAGTTTTTGCATAGTAAATATTTTCTTTTTTCTTTTTGCTTAAAAATTGGGTTTTTTTTAAATGTTGGAAATCATAAGAGCTTAAACTCTTTTTTTTTTCTGAAATGATCTGCAAACTGAGAAAAGCATTATTTGCGAACCTCCGGTCAATGTAGCTGGCTTTACATTATCTTTCTTAAGCTTAGAATCCTGAGGAATGCATAGGAGGCACTCACAAGGGACAGTAGTCATGGAGGTAGGTTTATACATTCCAGTTAGTCTCAGCTCCTGTGCAGGGATGAATTCAGACAATTAAATCGTCAATCATAGTCAACTGAAACTAATAAAATAGTACAAGAATAAATGTTATTTCGTAAGTGGCTTCTTCATCATCTTGCTCTTTTTCTAATGCTGTCCTTTGAAAGTATCAGCTGGTTACAATGACGTACTGTGAGTCAATCCTTTAAGAGGCAGGAGAAAAGTGTTTTGTTTTTGTTTTTTGGTTACTAAGTTTATGACCTTTAGAGGAATGAGAAGGGAAAGAGCAATCCTAGACTACTGATCTTTGGCACATTTCAAGAGAAACTTAAAAAGCTATACTGGTTGAGTGAAAGAGCGGCTTGTAATACAATCTAAATGTGAAATCTGACAAACAAAGCATTTTATGAGTGTTATTTTAGCCATATATTGTCAAGTGATATGCGTCTGAATACCAAGCAGAAAGTATGTGAAACTGTCTCTTCTGTTAGGTTATCCTCAGAGTTCTTAACTCAAGTAACTCTCATATCCAGAAGATTATTTTCTCTTTTCAGATTGAAGCTATCTACACTTCTAGTTTGGATTCCAGCTGTGAGTGAGTTGAGTGACTGTCATTAATGCTTCAAACCTGAACAGTTCAGTGTTGTTTTGGAAGTGACTGTTGATTCCTAATCCTAGCACATTTTATTTTATTTTACTGTCATCTCTTGAAACTTTAACACTTACAACTGGGTGTTGGGCTATACACCAAGTTTGGTGAAATAAAGTAAAAGGCCAGAAATTCCAGACACATTTAAAATAATCAAATCAAAAGATCTATTTCACGCACTGTTGCAGATGGTTACAGTATTTAATTTAGCTCTTAACACAGAGAAGTATATTTTGCCTTAAGGATATTTATTTTATAAGCTGATATGAAGATTTTATAGACTAATATTGGACTCTAGGGCCTGTTTTATAAAGTTATCTTCCAATTTATGACTGGAGCATTAGTAATATACATCAACCATAGTAATATAAAACTTTTATATGTGTTTTGTCACTTCATCAGTTATATGAAATAAATTATTTTATTTTTTTAAATAAATTAACACTTCTTCCTTTACTTAAATTTCTGCTGTACAAAAAGCAATTTTAAAAATAATCACTGCTGTAATTTTCAAAATTCAGATTCATAAGATGCGCCTCCATGTAATTGTTTTAATTTTTGTAAGAATAGTCATGATTCAATAAATGCATATAGCACAGTATGGTTCTTGTTATCTCATTAAACTTGTCTTATTTTTAAATCTCTACTCTGTTGTATCATATACCTTCTGTTTTCACATCAGAATCTGCAAGCAAAGCCCCCCCTCCCCCCAATGTTCCCACATAGGTCCCATTAGTTTTCACTTTAATGAACATACACAAATAGTGTTGGATAGAGTCTAAATCTTTTATTTCTCTCATTAGTATGTAAACATTTTCCCCCAATTTCCACTGCATAAATATGTGTTTGGTGATTATTCATTCAAAAATAAAGCTAGCTCACACTGAAGTATGTATTTGAAAGGCAGCATGCTCTAGTGAACAGGGCACTAACAGGATTTGGAATATAGAGAATGTATTCCTAGTCCTCTGTGTTAGGTATTAGATACCACTTTCTCTCTGTTTCATGTCTCAAGTTTTTTTTTTTTTTTTTGGTAGCTGGAGTATGGATTTCGATGTAAGCTCTCTGGGGCACAGACTTTCCTTTATTATATATTTGTACAGTTGTTAGCACTTGTCACTGGGTAAATAACAATTTTTTTAAGTTCACTGGAAGTTCCAAAAGACTGTGGGAGGAGAAATAGTTTGAACAAAAATCTGAAATATCTGAAACAATATAGTGAATTAAAAAGTCAACAAAAATCACATCATGTCAAACAAAATGTTTTATTCAACATTAAATAAAGTATTTGTTTTGTTTCTTTTTAATGTATAATCAAAGAAACTAAAGGGCTAAATTCACAAAATACATAGTGAGGGAGGAACCAGCTTCCTTTTAAACTTTGGCCCAATTGTTAAGGTACCCACCTGGTATGTTAGATATTCAGACACAGTAATCTCCTCTACTTGGTGTGGAGGAAAATGATTGAGTTATAAAGTAGCCTAGCCGCTGGCCTATGGGATAGTCTGGGGAGGAAGGTAGGATCTCTTAGACCTGGTGTACACTTAGAGTTACTTCAAAATAATTACTAGAGCATCCACTCTCTCAAGCCCATTATTTCAAAATAATGGGCCGGTTTTTTGAAATCTGTACTCCTGCTTTCCTTGGAAAATAACGTTTACTTTGAAATAATTATTTCAAACTAGCATTAGTGTGGATGCTCCACTGCTTCTATTTCAAAATAACTACTCCCCAGAGTAATTTGAAGTAATTACTCCCCAGTGATTTCTGAGGCTCTAAGTTGAGGTAGCACTTCCACAATAATGGAGCCTGCTTCGGACTAAATTTGAGGCTTTCCCCATAGTGGGAACATGCTATTTCAATGTTGTTATTTCGGGAGTTATTATTTCAAATTTAGTTATTTCAAAATAATTTCCTAGACACTCCAAAGGTATGTCTATACTACATGGCTCCATCGACAGAGCCATGTAAAATAGTTTACTCGGCATAGTCAATGAAGAGAGGATTTAAATAAAAATGGCCGCCTTGCTGTGCCGGATCAGCTGATCATCAGCACAGCGTGGTGACCATTTTTATTTTAATGAAGTGGGGATTATTTAAATCCCCACTTCATTGACTATGCCGAGTAAACTATTTTACATGGCTCCGTCAACGGAGCCATGTAGTCTAGACATACCCCCATAGTCTAGCTTGTTGAAGCTGTTTCCCTTTGTAATGAATATTTTAATTCCATTTCTGCTTTGTGGAATGGCTCCAACAAATGACATTGGAAGATCCATGTACTTCACTTTTCCAAATCCCAGTTGCTAGTGCACCCTCCTGTAATGTGGAGTATCCAAATTTAAATACCTTGTTACCACATGGAGGAGGGAATTGAGCCTGTATCTCCCACAGTGTATTCCAATTCTCTAATCACTTGGCTAGCAACTTAGAAGGATGTGAACACCCTGCCTTCATGAGGATCTTGCAACTAGTATTTAAGTCTCCCAGAAACTTTTTGACAAAGACTGGTAAGTTCATTTCAGATTTGACAATAGGTATGGGCTTACTAAAACTGCATTCTTGAGCAAAAAAACTATATTTGAAAACAGTTCATCCCATTCTAGTGAAAATATTGGGCCCTGATCTTAGTTGAGGCCTCAGAGCACTACAATACAAATAAAATACAAAAAATAATCATAAGAACAAAATAATAAAAAAACAATAGTTAATATAAAATTATTTAGACACATCAGGACTTTACACTTGAGAAACTGGCATTTTATTACTGAAGATAAATGTAATTTGAAATACTAATATGTCTACACTGCTGGCTTTCCCGGCAGAGAGTATGCAAATGAAGCGCTGATAGCATTTTGTCTCACTTCATTTGCATAACCTATTCGAGCCATTTTTGCGCAAGGAGTTTTTGCACAAAAATAAACAGTGTTTATTAAATTAAATTGAAAGAACGTTCCTCATTTCACAAGGAAGAACTCCTTTTTTGACGGAAATCCGTCAAAAAAAGTGTGCGTGGACGCAGGGAGCCAGTTTATTCGAAAAAAAGGGCCTCCAGGAATAAGCCCTGGTGGACAGTCTGGGGCATGCCTTGCATCTCTCTGGTTCCTGTGTGCAGCCATCTTTTAAAGGGACAGTCACCCTCACAGCCAGTTGTGGCAGCAGAGCAACCAGAGCACACGGCTCTTCCAGTGCAGCCATGTCCCAGCCCCAAGACCCTCCTGGCCCTTCCAGACAACTTTCTGGGGACTCAACCAGGGGCTCCAAACACCGGGCACCGGCATGGTCTGGGCCAGAGCTCAAGACCCTTCTTGAACTCTGGTCGGAGGAGGAGGCCTTACAAGCCCAGAACACCAGGTGGTGAAATGCAGACATTTTTGGCTGCATGGCAGACGCCCTGGCCAAGAAAGGGCACTACCCCTGCACCCAGGACCAGGTGCGCTCTAAAGTGAAAGAGCTGTGCAAGGGCTATGTTAAGGCCAGGGAGGAGAGCTCCCATTCTGGGGCAGTCCCCCACTACTTTCCTTATTATCTGGAGCTGGCCCAGATCTTTGGTGGTGGGGAAGTACGCACACCACTGCGTCTCATCCAGTCTGGCTTGAAGGACCATGTGGTGGATGCGCCAGAGCATGACCTAGAGCAGTCCAAGGATTCTGGAGACAGGAAGATGGTGCCAGAGGAGGAGGACAGCGAGAAGACCATGTACCTCACTCTGGAGCCAGTCACCCAGACCCTAGAGGCCTCTCAGGTGTCATCTGATGCCGGAGATGAAGCAGCAGGTGGGTGCAGTGAGGTTGTGTAACACACAGGGTGGGGGAAGTGGGTGCAGAGTGGGTGATGCACAAGGGGAACCTGTAATGCTCACCCTGGACATCATGCAGCTGGCTGTGCATGTGCCAGCATGTTCAGCGGTAGAATCTGACACATGGGGGTGTGCCACGTGGTGGCATAAAGCATGTCCAGAACACACCCAGGTGGGTTGTCAGTGGAGGTCCCATTGGCACTTTGGGACCCCTGTGGTGCTCAGGCTGATGCCCACGTCACACATGGTGTTACCTTCAGAACTTGAGTCCCTTGTCTGAAGGAGAGGGCATGCCCTTTTGGACAGCTGTTGCACACATGACTGATTGTGTCTTCCTCTTTTCCTCCACAGCTGGACTAGCCATGCAAGAGGGCTGCAGCACCCCAGCCCCACCTCCATCCTGGGGACATGAGAGCGGCAGACACAGGAATATCTATGCAGACATCCTGAGGCAGCATGTGGCGGCCCTGCAGGAGCTCAACACTATCCTGCGAGAGAGGACAGAGGCAGAGGCTCAGTGGCATGATCAGCTGATGGAGGAGCTTGTCCAGCAGCATACGTCCCAGTGTGCCATTCTCAGGATCTGCTGGTACCGTATCTACCCTGATAGAGGGGCCTGGAGTTTATACTGGAACTGTTGGTACCATATCTGCCCTGATAGAGGGGTCTGGATGTTGTATTGAGACTGGGTGTTACTGTATATGCCCTGATAGAGGGTCCTGGACTTTGTGTTGAGACGGTTAGTACCGTGTATGCCCTGATCAAAGGGCCCGAACAGGGACAACGAGACCTTAGAGGGGGGGCTTACCCCATGCCAGGGGCATATCCCTCGACATGGCTGTTATTTCAAAATAATTTTGCTGTGTAGACATACCCTGGGATAGCTATTTTGGGATACTCCAGTATCCCAAAATAGTATTCCAATGTAGACATAGCCTCAGAGTCTTGTAACAAGAAAGGTATAATAACAACATCCAAGAGGTCCATTTTCCTATGAATGATGTATAAGCCCTGGTGTTGCAAAACCTGGGAATTTCAGAAAGTCTCTGTATGCATTGTAACCACAGGGACAATTTTAGAGAGAATAGAGAAATATAGGGATGGTTGATCAGGGCTACTAACTAGTGTAAACACAAATGATTCTATGCAAATCAAGAAGAGACCTTAAATATGCTAGGTTTTCCCTCTGACATCTAATTAAGAGTTTTGTGTTTATATATGTTGTTGCAAAATGTTCCAAAATTTGCCAAATTTAGCCATTTTGACTATTTATTGGTCACTTAAATTACATGATATTGCTATACATCTTTAATTTTTTTATATACTGAAAATATAATTGGCTGGTAGCTAATAGCATGGTAGTTATGCCTGAAGCATGTCTTCATTCACTTATACCTTCTTAAAAAAATTGTCTTTAAACTGAAAAGCAGCTCAAAGGTCAATTTTGGGGACAGTTTCAAGAAAATAAATAGAACTGTAGAATAGCTATCTAAACAGGAAAAAAAGAAAATACCTGCTTAAATAAAGAAATTGAACACACATATGTCTCAAAAATTGTTTTGCTTATAAAATTTAATTCAACTTTTGAAACTGGCATCAAAGGAGTTTTGAAATATTGTTTTAAATTGGATCATAAAGGATTAAATTCACACTTTAGTAAGATTTACTATGCCTAACTGCATATTGACATAAAGTGCAAATATACAGTGTGGCATTATAATACATGTTCATTGCACAGTTACGTATATCATGCTGTAGACAGGAGTTTGAAGAATTACTCTGACACTCACTTTCCATGAGTCCTCTGCTCCATGATCCATATTCACTTAATGCAACAATAAAACCCACAGAGCTTTACAGTCTGGCAGAGAGAAGCAGTCATATATCTCAAAAATAATGTTCATAGAACTTTTTGACTTCCAGTAAGTTGTTTGGTTCTCTCCGCTGGTTGCTATTCATGAATGTTCACAAATGTTTCAGGAACTGTTGTTCTACATAGGCCTGATTGAATGTTCCTTGAAGCCAATGAGAGATGTGAGATCAGACCTAATATTCTCAGGCAAACAATGGCATTTCAGTATGAAAAAGAGTATTTGTTATTTATTATTATTTTCCCTTATTTTTTATTGTTCTCTTATTTAAAAAAAGTCATCCTATTAATTGGATGAATCAATATCAGGTAATTTAAGTGACCAATTATACAGAATAAATAGTCACAGCCACAGTTTCTGATCAACCCTAAGCTGAAATGTATTATTCATTGATTACTTATTAGATACACTGATCAGGAAGTGCAGCTAAATGAAGTGATTCCATTGTAGGATTTAATGTCCTCAAACCATATAAAGCTGTAATTCCAGGTTTACCATCCTCATCCTTGCCCCTAAAATTCATCCAGCCTCTGAATCCTCTTCTCCTCTCTCATGATGGGAAAAGCAAGTACCAAAGGCTGCCACAATTTGTAAAGGATTAATGTCTCCCCTTTTCCTGGCAAACAAAAACATCCAACAACTAGAAGTTCCTCGCACCTACCCACAGGCAAACTCCATGTGTGCTTTGAGATGCAATGAAGTGGTAGGCTCCAACAAATCTGAGCAGGAGCACTTCCCTGCCCCCCCAGGAGTTGACCCTCCCTCTATCATAATGATCAAATCTCCTCCCTATTAGAAAGCAGAACATTAAGGCTACATCTAGACTGCAAGCCTCTTTTGAAAGAGAGCGTCTAGACTACAACCAGTACTTTTGAAAAAGCAAGCCGCTTTTTTGAAAGAGAGCACTCAGGAAGTCTGGATGCTCTCTTTCGAAAAAGCAGTTTGTTTCGAAAGTTTCGAAAGAGCACTTTCTAAAAAAGGCATTATTCCTTGTAAAATGAGGTTTTCCGTGGTCAAAAATACCTGCTGCTTTCTTTCGATTTACTGTCGACAGTATGCGGCAGTAGTCTAGTCTCAGGGGAAGTTTTTTCGAAAAAAGGCCACTTTTTTTCTAAAAAGCCCTGTAGTCTAGACACACCCTTACAGAAATCAATGTTTACCTGCTAATAATCTGAAGAACTGAAAAGGAGAGAAGTGTTTAGTAATCATTCATTGTTAAAAGGAAACATTTGAAACATGGGTTTGTCAACTAAATTCTCCACAGAAACAATGATATCTCATGTGTCACAGTAACATATGTAAAACAATTTTAACCTTTTAAAATGTTAGTTCTTTCAGGCTTATTTTAAAATCATAATCTACCAACTCAGATTGTGTGGTAGTTCTGATTAATGCATGCCTTGGGTGTGCTGGAGGCATTTGGTCACACATCCAAAGTATGCATCAATCAGTGTCACTCTCACTGTTTGTTGTGTCCTGTTGCTTACTGATTTGACAATGATGTTTTTTGCTAACATTTATGCTTTATTTGGAAAAATGCCATTCTTAAAAATTCTACCTAGCGACATAATTAGCACAAATTTTTGTTCTGGGGAGAGTTAGGGTTTTTTTTAATTAGCAGAAATTTAAGTTCAGGCTTTATGCAAATTGATAGTGATTATTCAGCTATTTCAGTTATTTCTGTCTCCAGAAAGGCAAAGGTGTCTCACATAGTTAGGCATAGCTGTGATCACAAAAACAAGCTACTTACCATAATTTTCTGAGACAAGATTAGTAACCACCCACAAATTATTTTACCAATGTACCTACCTCTGTCAAGGAGAGAAAGCGACAGAGAGATGGAGAGACATCACTATCTCTAAATGAAGTATAAACCGAATGTCACTTATGGAAGACATAAATAGGACACTTTGCTTTATGGATAGGGTGGAGAGGGAGAAAGGATATATTACACAGTATGTATTAATATGTATGAGTTATAGCCTCTTTTCCTAAGGATTTGAATAAATGTTACAACAACATTGTTGCCAGGAAGGTAGGATGGTCCACTAGTACCCTAGGAGTTAACTGAATTGATTTTAATTTTAAAACCTTGTGAGTTCCCCCCCTCCCCTTTCTTGCTTCCCCCTCCTCCCTCTCTCTAAGTAAAAAGGACAGTTTTGTGATTTTCTCAGGTTCTTTCAGTTTCACTATTGAAAAATTTCAGGAAAGCCACAATGATACTTTCCCATGAACAAGGAAGAACAGTTCTTTATTGCTCTTAGTTCATAGTTAAGTTCAGTCATGAGGTTTGCTACAACAAAGTCAGCTTTGTCACATCATGGCTGAAAACTGTCAAGTTTGAATTTCTCTGGTACGAATGGAAATGTAGGCTCCTTTCTGATATTGCTCATTGGCTAACCATATAGGAAAGTCCTGGACTATTATATGTCTGTCTGCAATAGATTTGTGTCTTAGTATTCCATAATATTACATTGTAGTTTCTCACAGGCAGATTCACTGATTCAGTGAAATTAATTACAGTGCAGACAACCAGAATTTAAACTCCATTTAGAGTATCAACATAGGGTTCACATGGGATTAAATCAGGGGTGGGCAATAATTTTTGATGGGGGAGGGGCACTTCAAGATTTTGGAAAGTGATTGAGGGCTACACTCTCCCATGATATTAATGGAGGAGGTGCGAGGTTTGGGGTGGAGTTGGGTGTAGAAGGGATCTTGAGGTAAGGGGTTAGGGAGCAGGAGCGAGAATGGAGCCTGGAAGGAAGTTTGGGTGAAGGAGGTGTTTGTGACCTATGGCAGGGGACTAGAGTGCCGGGGTTTAGGATGTGAACTAGGGTAGGAGAGCATTGTGATCTGGGGCAGGAGACTAGAGTGCAAGATCTGGGAGAGGCTATGGGTGTAGGAGGGGCAGAGGATTTGAGAAAGGATAGGGTGGGCACCAAAGGCAGGCTCTGGTCAGAAGACTTACCATCCAGCAGTCAAACCAGCCTGCCTGCCTGCAGAGCTAAAGGCTTGCAGAGCTTAAAACATTTCCCAGACAGCAAGCTTGTCTTCCCAGCCGTGTGCTTGAGTGAAAAATCAAGCTGAAGGGAGGGGGCATGGTTCTTCTTGTCTGTCTGTTATTCAAACAGGTAGCTCCCATTGGCCAGTCTCTGGACAAAAACTGCCCAATGGGATTTTGCTGGGGGTGGGGGCAGTTCCTAAAGCTTTTCTCCCTCCCCTCCAGAATTACAGTTTTGAAACAGAAACGGGGCTATGGGGCAAGCAGGGAAGCCAGCCTGGGGCTCTCTACTGCCTCCGTGGGCCAGATCCAGGGTCTTGGCAGGCTGGATCCAGCCCATGGGCCATATATTGTTCAGGCCTGGATTAAATGATAAATACATCTTATGTTGACTCTCTTTGGAAAGGGGAAATTATACCTTTTAAAAGTCAAGGCATTTTACTGGCACTACTCCCTCGGTGATGTATGAAACCTGACAGCACTAACTGTTGACAGCCCAGGGACTCCTTCAGTATGTCATCTAACTCCAGGAGCACCTGGCCCATGCTGGAGTTTACAGTCCAAAAACTCTGAAACTGGTTACAAGGTCCTGTGCCTCCTACTCTCTAATGAATCCTGACCCTATAGCTGGGTCTATATGAAGTAATCTGATAGATTGGGTTTTAAATTTATTAAATTCATTAACTGGACTGATAGAAGAAAAGGTATCAGGGTACGTCTACACTACAACGTTAATTAGAACTAACTTAGTTAGAATTAGATAATTCGAACTAAGCTCATTCGAACTAACGGATCCAGACTAAAAAACTAGTTTGAATTAGCGTTTTGCTAATTCGAACTAGCAGGCTTAAGGATGGCCGGAAGCAGTGCCGGCAGGGCATCAGAGGAGGACTTAGAGCGTGAAGATGCTCTGTCAGGCTAGCCGAGGGCTGTGCTTAAAGGGTCCCGACCCCCACCCCGGACAGACAGTTCTCAGGGGTGCCCCGTTTGCAAAGCAGTCCTGGCTTGGATTGCCCGGAGTACCCACACTGGGCACATCACAGCACTCGGCCATCAGACCGGCTGCACTTGCCGCAGGCTGCCATCTGGGGAGAGAGGGCAATTGGGGGGCTGCAGGAGAGCTTCCACCCCAAAAGCCCACAGAGCCAGCCCAGTCCTCCCCATCAGGGGCGCGTACCCCATTCCTCCCTCACTTCCTTCCACTTACCCTTCCCTAGCCCCTCTTCTTGATGTACAAAATAAAGGACAATTGTGTTCAAAACCATCATGCCATCCTGACTGATTGGGGTGTTAGTTTGTGAGAACATCTGGCCACTCTTGTGGCAAATGTGGGAGGTCATTGAGAAAGAGGTGGAGTGATGCTGGAACTGGATATCACAGAAAGGTTGCAAAATGAATGCAATAGTCCCATTGTGTGGGTGCCAAAACCCAAAGGAAACCTGTGCTTTTGCATTAACTTCTAGAAGGTCAATGCTATCCGTACTTTTGATCAGACCCAATGCCCTAGATGGATGAATTACTCAATCACCTGGGGAGACTCACTTCATCACCAGCCTTGACCTCATGGAGGGTTATTTGCAAATCCCCCTATACTCAAGCTTGAGAGAGAAGACTATGTTCACCATGTCAACCAGGCTCTACTAGTTTACCATGGACAGTAATCTTCAATGTCCATGAGGCCCCTGATACACAGCCAGTGCATGGAAGACCATCTTAATCAGATCATCTCTATCCATTATATAATCCCTATGGATCATGCCAACCCAAAAAGGTGTCAGAACGCATCACAGGCAATAACTATCTTGGGGTATGTCTACACTACAGCACTAATTCAAACTAACTTAATTCGAATTAATTAATTCGAACTGAGCTAATTCGAACTAGTGCATCTAGACCTAAAAACTAGTTCAAAATAGAGTTTTGCTAATTCAAACTAGCATTTCCACATTGAGTGGACCCTGAACCGAGGTTAAGGATGGCCGGAAGCAGTGCTGGCAGGGCATCAGATTAGGACTTAGAGCGTGGAGCTGCTGTCTCAGGCTAGCCGAGGGCTGTGCTTATCTGTATCTGTTTTCTCAGGATGTATCTATACAGAGCCATACACACATATCTTATTTCAATTGAATTTCAAAACAGTGTATTTCAAAATTTGGCACATCTACACAATGCCAAATTTCTATATAACGCACTCTTTTGAGACATTCCTTAACCCTCATGGAACAAGGGTCACAGGTCTATCGAAATAGCTCGTCCACTATTTTAAGACCTATCTCAAAATATTGGGCACTTTCAAAAGATGCAGAGTTGGTATTTTGGGACATTTCCGGTATCCTGAAATAGCCCCGCTATGTAGATGTACCCCCACATATGTTGTAATAATAATGGGAAATAAAATAATTTTCATTTTTCAAAGGCACTACAATATTCTCTTTATAACTAAAATTTATGGTGATAAAGCACCAAATATACTGGTAATTCTTTAAGATAGCAAGATTGAACAGACCAGTCCTTCCTTATTTCTTCCCACGCACAAAAATAAGATCTAGAATGTTAAAATCTCTTTCTCTATGTATGTTAAAAGCTCTTTCTCTATAGTAAAAATGTATAAAGTGTTTTGAGATATATTGATGGAAAGCACAATGTTAGAACTGGGCTTAATATTATTAATTAAACAATGCTTACAATTTTTTACCATTTCGCACAGCAATCTAGTAATTTTATTTCTGGTCCATTGTTCATATCATATAGAACATTTTAAGGACAATTCCATATTTTTCAATAAGAGCTGGTGAAATTTCATTCTTTAGTGCAGGGACAAATAAAAAGGTCTGACACCTGTTTCAAGCATTTGCAAAAGAGTTTATTTCAACAGAACAATCTTCTGTTGAAGATTGATTAAAGCATCTGTCTCAGTCTTTAGGGTATTTATTTTTCAAAAAGGAAATGAAAGGCATTCTAGATAATTTTTATTTATTGAATGAACTATTATAAGATATTAAAAGTTTCCATATAGCTGTGATTGGCTTTAATGAATTGTCACACATCAGAAAAATGTATGAAATTTGTATCCAAGTGACTTTTTAAATACAGTGGTTGAATGAAAGAAAACAGTAACTGCAAAGTGTAATAATAGAAGTTAAGTTCCTAGACATTTAAGTGTCTAAATCCCATTCACTTTCAATGACATTTAGTTTCCCAAGAACCTAGATTGCTTTTGAAAATGGGGGTTAGCATCCTAAGTTGTTTGCGTTGTTTTGAAAACAATTTCATTGTTTCACCCAAACAATAAATGCTTATCTACATCAGGTGGGGCCACCTATGGCCCAATTATTAAAAATATTTAAATACTTAAACATGTATGTGGGTGCCTATGCTTTAACTCCCATAGTCATACTTTAGAAATTCCCACTTGTCACTTAACTGCATCTATAGGCACCTACCTATCTTTAAAAATCTGGCCCTTATATCCTTGTAAAAATTCTATCCATCCTGTTTAGAAATCAGTAGGTTACTCCTGTTCTCTCTTCACATCTTGCTAACTTGGGTACATGTATTAAATTCACTGGTCATTGTTTGCAACTGCCAGTAACTTTCTGGATATGATTTTTAGTGATCATGCAGGATGCCTGATTCCCATCAATTTTAAAGGGATTGAGCTTCCAAGTCCCACAAGCCAGCATTGAAAACTCGGCTTTCATGTTTATCACAATTGTAATAATAAATGGGGCAGAGATTTGCTTTTAAATCCAAGAAGGATCCCTTCAGAACAAGATATTCCCTAAACAGCCACACTTACATTTTGAACTTTTTTTCCAAAATTAAAAGTAAAGTCCTGAATTTTTTAGTTGAGCAAACTTCCAATAAGCCCAGTTGTTGGAAATGTTGGAACTGTCCCCCAGCAAACTAGATGAAAATAAAAATATGTAAAATGCAACTCAAGTTTCCTAACCATGAAAATATTAAGAGGTTTGATGACAGCCAATATAGTCAGTGCATAGGAGGACATGCACAAAGTAAAATACACATAGAGAGTAGTGCATTGATGAAAGCAGATTCATTTCTGAAAAGTATAAATCTGTATTGAGTTCTTAAGGCTTTACTAGTGTATTTTTGACTAGTGTGTGGTGTGCAAGCAAATCACCTAAGTGGATATTATGCCTCAGAGGTACAGTGCTTCCCAAGCTCTTTGGCACACATTGTGAATGTGCCCATTGCAACTCAACTGACTCTTCCCACATGAATGGCTATTTTTTTTCTGGCCAAGAGAATAGGCAAAGTATCCTCCCTAATGCTTTTGGTGTAACTTATACTCTAGTTAGAGGATGCTAGACAGACAGATCAATGAACTCGTAACAGCACAGGGAGTATAGTTACAGATGGCTCTTGTGTTTGGGAGTGCACACAATCTGACCACTTATGTCATATTTTATATATTAGAGTTCTCATTTATGATATCTGATCATATGATGTATATATAATTTGCGCTTGATAAAGTTTGATGCAAATACCTGAGAAAACCATTAACGGATCCACAAAATTGATCTACTACTAATACACAAAAGGCCTGATTCTTTTCTCTTTTACATGACAGTAAATCAGGAGACTTGAAATATGAGCAGTGGAGATGTGTAAGTGTAAAAGTGATGTGAATGTGAATCCCGCTGAAAGACCTTTCAAAGATACCCATTACTAAGTTTACATCAGATGTGAAACCTTGATCCTGAGCTGACCTCTTCAAGACATCACATTTCTAATGGATTTTTTCATAATAATAAGGGTATTAACACCTCTGTGCTAGACAAATTCCAATGTAAGTAATTACATTGTGTAAACGTAAACCCAATGTTGCATTTCATTTCAACAGTCTATTTCCTTCCCTTTTACTAAACTGTTACGTGCTTTTTACTGTATACTGTTAAACAAGGGCTGAATTTCATCTAAAAAAGTGGCTGCATTTCAAAGATGTGTAAAGTAAGTGATCTCAATACAACACAGTGTGTAACTCATACATCAATTTAGAATGCACTTTACAATCCTTTGGGATGAAAAGCATTATATAGATGTAAGTTATTATTCTGCATTATTATGGCACCATGGAGGAAAACTCTTCACAAAACACAAGAATAGCAATGAGAATGTAATTGAAATACACTGAACAATATTTCTCAAGTTCCTATTTTAATTTACTGGAAAAACACTCTGCCTGTCTTATGTATAGTGAGAAACTCTTCATAACTTCCGCAGAGTTAGCAAAACTACAGTTAATTAAATTTGAACTAACGGAGCGCTAGTGTAGCGCCTATGAAAGTTAGTTTGAACTAACTTTGTAGTGTAGACATACCCTGTCTGTAAACATTTCTACAAATGTTTTGTTAACACAAATATTTTCTAGAGTTATAACTCATATTTGTATACAAAACTGATGGTCTCTGTGTGCAAAAAAGCATATTTCATAGGCATGGGATCTAGAGGCACAGGAAGTGCTGCAATGCCCCTGGCTCACAGCCCAGTGCCCAAGGTCCTGGATACCTCTCTGCATGTCTCCATGCTCAGGGACCCAGCTGCCACCTTGCACTCCAGGGTCTTGGTTCTTTCTCTTTGCCCTTAGCTCCTATGAGAGCATAGGCCATCAACAATTTCTTTCCAAGACTCTCTGTCTTGTGCCACCTTTTCTAATTCTCTCCAGCTTTTGCCCATTTTCCTCACATTTACATCCAGGTCTCTCCTCCAACTATTCTTTGGCCTTCCTCTTCCCCTTTTTCCCTGTGGGTTCCAAGGTTGGGATTGTCTGGGAATGCTAGTTGGTGGCTTCCTCAGTGTATGGCCAATCCATCACCATCTTGTTCTCAAAATCTCTTGCTCTACTGGGCATTGCCCTGCTCTTTCCCATAAGCTAATGTTTATAACTTTGTCAGACCACTTCAGGCCAATGATCTTACACAAACGTTTATTAATACAAGTTTGCAATCTTTTGATGTTTGTCCTTGTTGTCCACCATGATTCTGAGTCATATAGAGGTACTGTTTTTACACTTGAGCTAAAGATCCTTATTTTGGTCTGTAGCTTGATCTCTTTGAATTCCATATGTTCCTCAAAATAATAAAAGAAGATGGTGATGGACTGGTGTGCTGGGGGCTCTAGGTGGGAGAGTAAAGGGGAAAAGGGTGTGTTTCATCACCCCCACTCTTAAGAATGTCTCCGCACCATTGATATATTTGGTAACTAAGATATATTGTACTGCTCTTTCTTTTCTTGATTAAAAGTTTGAAGCACTTTCAAAGAGGGAAAACAATATTGTTTAATTTAAGCGATTACACATTACAAATAATGAATGGGGAAGAGATGAAGTGAGGATATTCCTGAACATTTTAATGGACATTTACAAGGAGCCAAAACATTTGAAAAAGCAGGATTGTTTCAGATGGTTTAGAAACTGACAGAAAGACTCAATTCACTGGGTTATTTGACTGCAATAATAGTTCAATCTGCTCTAAGAGCCAGAAATTTGCACCTACTCCCTCTCCCTTGCATGTGTGAATGGGGTGTCTAGGTACCATTTCTTCTATTACCATGTGCCATTTGATTCTGTACACTAATTGACTTGGTAGGGAAATGGCTGCTTTAATTAACTTTTTGCTTCCCAAATTCACAGCAAAGCCATAGCCCAAAGTAGAAAAGTTTTAGGTTCATTATACGGAGTTCAGTAGTGCTGGAACAATTTTTTATAGTGGTGGTACTGAATTCCATTAAACAAAATGACAGATCCTATATATGATGGAAACTTCTAGCTGTAGCACACCTGAAGGAATCTGTCAGTCAAGACTAGTTGAAATAGAGTGGCCTCTGCCCTTGCCACTGTTACATCCCTCAGATAGCTCTATGCTTCCACCTGGACAGGAGACTAGAGGAGTCTTATCCAAGGAGCTGTACAATTGACTAAGAAATCCTGTTCCCAGGTGAATCTTTCCACCTGCTATGCAAGCAGTAAGTGGCGGGTGTGGAAGAGACCCAAGTCACATTTTTGCTTTCATAGCAAAGTCAGTCATCATTGAGTCAATTGTGATTAGACACAATTTCAAAACTGTCAGGCTGTGTCTAGACTACATCCCTTTTCCGTAAAAGGGATGAAAATTAGACATATCTCAATTGCAAATGAAGCGGGGATTTAAATCCCCCCCACTTCATTTGCATAAAAATGGCTGCCGCTTTTTTCCATCTCAGAGCTTTGCCAGAAAAAAGCGCCAGTCTAAAAGCGGATCTTTCAGAAAATAAAGCCTTTTCCGAAAGATCCCTTATTCCTTATTTTCTCATATCTAAAAACCTACCTCTCACACTGCTCACTGTTCTCAGATTGAGAAGCTATGCCAACTGCCATATCAGCAGAAAAAAAAAACAATGAAAATTGTTGGGGCCAAATTTGGATTGGCATTTTGCTTGCTTATTTAGCACTTACAAGTGAAACCGAACCTGGAACTTCTGGAGCTTAGTGCGTGAGCCTTTACAATGTTAGCTAAAAGCTAAGGCTGTAGAGCAAACTCGTTCTCTCTTTCTAAGTAGTCTAAGTGCCATTACATAGAACAAATACACCATACCCAAAAGGTGTGTGGGCTACACTTATGAAGCTCTTTAGTTTATACTTAAAAGTATTAATTGTTTCTATATGCACAGTAGTAGTCATTAGTAGCAACATTCCTGTCTGCATTGAAAACATGTTCTGCTTCATCACGTGAAACAAAAATTATCTGGAAAAGGGGTGTTTAAATACAACCTTTTATGTTGAAGTTCAGATATACTTTTTATTTCAGACATCAGTAAAGCCCAGGGATATTCATATGTCTCTGGTCTTTTATTGTCTGTTAAGCTCGGTTATACAATCTAGAAAGCTGAAAGGGCTTGACTGGAAATAGGCATTTTGGCTGGGTTTTAGAAGCACTGAAAACTGCTAAATTTAGCCTTAAGTTAATCAAACAGAATAAAAGCTACTAAAAAGACTGGATCTTGCACTTCAGTTAGCTTCAATGGGAATTTTGCTTGAGTAAGGACTACATAATCATGCTATGTATGAGATGTCTTTAGAGCAGCAATGAGAGGAATTTTTTTCCTGTTGATTATAATAAAAATGAAGAGAAGTAACATTTACATAAGAGAAAGAAAAAAATGCTCATATTTTTTCAATACAACAGATATGGAAACAGATACTTCAGGCCCCTATTAAAAGAGAACTTCTTAATTTATATTATCTTCCTAACTTGTGTACCCTTCCTAGTTATTTGTTGTTGTATCATAAATACAAATCGTCAAACTGATTCTAGGTATTTGCAATGTTTTCTCTTTCTGAAAAGAAAAGCGGAAACATTTTTACTATCTTGAAACCTTATTTTTGGTTTGGTATGGAGAACTGAAACATAATATAATAATGATCAAAATGGCAATGACAATGCTGCATAAATTTCATAGCTTTTGAGAAGTCCTTTGACAGTATTCACACTATCAGCCTATGGTGTGTTCTATGGGCATTTGAAATTCCTGTCCTTGTATTTAGGGCACTACCTAATTGACAGTCACGTAAAATTCATCACACACCATGGAATCTAATGTAATCGAATCATAGAATCAGAACCATAGGTCTGGAAAAGACCTCAGAAGGTCATCAAGTGTAGTCCCCTGCTCTAGGCAGGACCAATTCCAACTAAATCAACCAGGGCTTTGTCAAGCCAAGACTTAAACACCTCTAGGGAAGGAGACTCCACTACTTCCCTAGGCAACCCATTCCAGTGCTTCACTACCTTCCTAGTGAAATAGTTTTTCCTAATATCCAACCTGGATCTCTCCCACCACAACTTGAGAGCATTGCTCCTTGTTCTGACATCTGTCACTACTGAGAACAGCCTTTCTCTATCCTCTTTGGAACCTCCCTTCAGGAAGTTGAAGGCTGCTATCAAATTCCCCCTCACTTTTCTCTTCTGGGGTATGTCTATACTACCACCCTAGTTCGGACCGGAGTTGCAAATGAAGCCCGGGATTTGAATTTCCCGGGCTTCATTTGTATCTCGCCAGGCGCTGCCATTTTTAAATGTCCGCTAGTGCGGACTTTGTGCCATGCGGCTACATGCGGCACGGACTAGGTAGTTCGGACTAGGCTTCCTATTCCGAACTACCGTTACTCCTTGTGAAATTCAAATCCCGGGCTTCATTTGCAACTCCGGTTGCCTACATTACCACCCTAGTTCAAACTAGGGTGGTAGGGTAGACATACCCCTGCAGACTAAATAGACCCAACTCCCTCAACCTCTCCTCATAGGTCATATGCTCCAGCCCCCTAATCATGTTCCAGCCTGCAGGCTGTGGTACAGGTAGGAGTTCTGGAAGATGCGGGCATCATGTGCACAGCCTGACCACTCAACACAAATGTCCATAAACTGTCTCTGGTGGTAGACCAGGGCCTGCAGCACCATAGATAAGTAGCCCTTTCTGTTTATGTACTGGGCTGCTTGATGGGGCAGCACATGGATCAGGATGTGAGTCTCATCTAGCACTCCATCGCAGCACTGCAAGTCTGGCCACTATGGTGTCCAGGTCTCCGAGGTGGACAGTCCTCTGCAGCAGATCCAAACTGATGGCACTGACCACCTGCAGAAAGAGACAATTAGAAACACACAAAACATGAAATTAGAAAGGGTGCCTGAGCCCTTGGGAGGTACCCCTCCCAACCCTCGCAGACAAGACCTCAGGAGCCCTTTCTCACGCAGCCCACCCCACCCCCAGCAGCAGGGCAAGGTGAGGCCAGGAGGCCACCCCCCACTCCCACTTCATCACCCACTCCCTCTGTTCTTTCCTGACAGTTCCCCTTTTCTGGCCCCCTAACCCGGCAGGGACCGTCCCCTGAAAGTTACTTACCTCCATCAAGATGGCCCCAAGAGTAGACCTTCCCATGCCAAACTGGTGTCCCACCAAACGGTAGCTGTCAGGGGTGGCCAGCTTCCACAGGGCAATAGCGACCCACTTCTCCAGGAAGATGGCGGGCCGGAGGTGGGTGTCCTGTCATTGTAGGGCAGGGGGAAGCCAGGTACACAGCTCCTGGAATGTGGCCTTCTTCATTTGGTCATCCCACCACTCCATGACGAGACAGTCCCACCAGTCTGAATGGGTGTCCAGCCTCCAAAATCGCCTCTCCACTAAGGAGTTTGGTGGCAAGGCATTGGTCCTGCAGCCTGGACGAGGAGGTCAAGGCTGGGTTCTGAGTCCAGATGGAGCAAGAGCATCATGACAGTGTCATGGAGATGAAGCAGAATTTGTAGCATGGCAGTGTGGGGCCAGCTCCTGCCCAGGAACAGCTCTGGGTCCATGGCCAAAAAAAAAAAAAAAAAAGATCAAAACCCAGAAAAAACATCAAAAAAGCAAACTGCTGTGGTGTCCCAGAAAGCAAGAGAACCAGAGCAAGCACTGCAGAAGCTTCACTGAGATATAGGCAAGCCAGCTGCAGCAGCAGAGAAATGGCTGTCCGGGGGAGTTCCTTTAAGCATGTGTCTCTGTAAAGGGCATGCAGCAGCACCCGGAAGTAAATGCTGGCCCCATGCCCTGCGAGAAGTGGTTCCCGATGCCCTTTTTTTTTTACAAAGTTTCCAGGAAGTCTGGACGCTCTTTTTCAAAAAAGCGGATTGCTTTTTTGATCTGCTTTAAGGAGTCTGGATGCTCTCTTTTGAAAGATGCTTTTTTGAAAGATTTTTTCGAAAAAGCTTCTTTTGAAAGAAGCATGTAGGCTAGATGTACCCTTAGATTTTTCAGAAACAACTGTAGGAGGTTTATCCCGTGGAGAGGGAATCTTATGTGTACCAATGCAGAACTTTTGTATAGATTGCAGTTAATTAATTGCAAGTGCCATATTTTGATAATATTATTATTTATGTTAAAATATAATTTTTTTACTGTTATAACACTGTGACTCTTGAAAGTATAGCAACTGGAGAAAAAATAAATATTAAACAGTATGAGCAAAAAGGATTTTCAGACACCAAAATAGTGTCTTCTATTTATGTATCATGAGCTAATTATTTTGACATGTAGAAGCTTAGTGAAAGAAAAGGTGTGCAAAATGTATTTCATATACAGAGTGAAATTTTCACAGGTTATAATATGGTCATATAAAATCTAGTTTTCAGCCAAATACAAAAAGATGAATTTGAGGGTTTTGTTAGGCTCCTTTCTAAAGAAAGATTATTTCCATGCCAAATTTTAACTTTTTCACTAACCTTTTGACAGCAGAAGTGCTTATAAATAGAACAGTGCATTGATACAAAATTTGTATCTGCATCTGTATCCGCAAAACTGAGCCATGGATATCTGTATTGACATATGCCGATACAGGTACCCGCTGATATAAACTGAATATCCATGGATGTTTGGGGCACTACTTATAAAAATAACTGATTTCCCCTCACCCCTCCACTAGTTTGTACTTGAAAAATGACTGAAACCGTCCATAAAAAAAATAACCGTTAGACACAGAGCAAATATCAGCTTCTCAGCTGGTGTAAACCACAATCAGACCATAGAGTGCATGGAAATGTTCAGACTGAAAGATGAGCTTTTGGAGAGTTATGAATATATTTAACAAGGAACTTTCCATTAATTCATCTTAACCATGGGATTTACTAATGCTCCTTTGAATGAATGAATGAATGAATGAATGAATGAATGAATGAATGAATGAATGAAGAGGAACATGAAGAACAGAGAAGTAAATTTTGGACTATATTACCCTTATAACTGTTTACATACTCATATATATGAATATATATATTCTGGCTGCTGTAAAAATGTGTTTTATTCACTTGATAGACCATACACTAGAAAATCTCAGGAAATAAATATCTCTTAATGATATATAAAGTCAGTATCAGATCAAAGTACTTGTTTAAAATAATTGTTGGTGTATTTATTTTAGCACTGGGAGACATCATTTGCAGCATTCTTCTTTCATACATACTTGGGATAAACGGACCAAAATTAAATTTCCTTTAGCTTAAACATTTAGGAAGTGACTTCTGTTATTTGCCTGATTTGTTACTATAGGAATAACTTTATTAATAGTTTAATAACCACATTTTAATATTAAGGGAAAATTTAATTTTCTATCTCATTTTTTAATTTATAGCCAATTTTTCATTATATGTACACTATTATGTGAAAAGATAAATGTAGTATCTGTTATGATCTGTCTTGAAATAGAAAGGTAGAGGTATAACTTGTAGATATATCTACTTGCTCAGTTCACTTTAAAATAAATTATAAATATTAAATTTAATGGTTGGCTGTCAGATTGTGAAGAGATATACAAAAATCAATTAATGTATTTGAGGACAAAACAAGCCTAGAGCCCTTGGGCTTGTTAAGAATGCTGCAATTTACTAAACTAAATATGAGAATGGCATTTAAAATTGTAAAGCTCTGATCACTCTTTTTACAAAGAGAAAGTGATACAGTGACAGAAGGTCAGGTAGCACCTCCGGGAATTACTCTATTACAGTCACAAATACAATAATGAATCATTATGACAGTATTCTAAAACAATAACAGACTAAAAGTTTAGGTGGCAAACATTTGTTACAGATTTGAAAGCTTCATAACTACCAAAAAATGGCTTCAGCATCTATGATTAGAATATAGTAGAACTGATTTTTTTTTTATTTTGTGGTGAAGCTGTTGAACTTTCAGTCATTTGTAAGTAAAGGTTGAACCGAAGCAAGCTGTTCAGGATCAGAGTATCTACCCTAAATAGTTTTGGGGTTTTGCTATCTGCAAAATACATAAATTAGTATACCTTGGAATAAATAACTGTGAATAGACTGATGGTCTCCTTAGTGCTTCCTCATGACATAAAATCTCTCTGGAAGGGTTCAGCCCCAGTGTCCCTTTCCTTCAGCTCAGAGCACCTTCAATCAAACTAGCAAACCAGTCTTCTCTGGAAAAACTTAAAAAACAACAAATAGTCTAACAGCACCTTAGAGGTTAACAAAACATGTAGATGGTATCATGAGCTTTCGTGGGTACAATCACTTCTTTAGATGAATGGAGTATTAAAAGTCCAGATCCACAATAAATGGAGGGAGAGAGGTTGACGGAGAGAATGAAGGGGAAAAATAGTGAATTAGAGTATTCAAGTTATAAGAAACTGATAGAGAAGGTGTAAATTGTTCTTATGTACCCATTGTTTAGTTGGTTCAGTCATTAGAATGTGGAATGTAGTGTGCTAGCCAGGTAATGTCTTCATTTATACCTTTGTGATGACTTCCAAACTTATAAATGAAGTTAAGTCCCAATACTTCCCCGTGTATTTGGCTTGTGGAATTAGCCTGAGACAACACAATGACTTTGAGATCCATTAATGCCTGCCCGGGCAGGTTAAAGTGTTCTCCAACAGGTTTCTGTGTGCTGCCTTTTCAGATATCTGATTTGTGTCCATTAAGTCTTTCCCATAGAGACTATCCAGTTTGGCCAATATACATGGCAGAGCAGCATTGATGGCATTTGATGGCATAAATCACATTAGTGGATGTTCAGTTAAATAAGCCTGGGTATGTCTACACTACCCCGCTAGTTCGAACTAGCGGGGGTAATGTAGTCATCCGCAATTGCAAATGAAGCCCGGGATTTGAATTTCCCAGGCTTCATTTGCATGAAGCCGGCCAGCACCATTTTTAAATGCCGGCTAGTTCGAACCCCGTGTCGCGCGGCTACACGCGGCACGGAGTAGCTAGTTCGGATTAGGCTTCTAATCCGAACTAGCTGTACTCCTCGTGGAATGAGGAGTACAGCTAGTTCGGATTAGGAAGCCTAATCCAAACTAGCTAGTCTGTGCCGCGTGTAGGCGCGCGGCACGGGGTTCGAACTAGCCGGCATTTAAAAATGGCGCCGGCCGGCTTCATGCAAATGAAGCCCAGGAAATTCAAATCCCGGGCTTCATTTGCAATTGCGGATGACTACATTACCCCCGCTAGTTCGAACTAGCGGGGTAGTGAAGACATACCCCCTCTGATGTAGTGGTTGGGTCCAGTGATGAAATTGCTTATGTAGATGTGTGGACAAAGTTGTCACTGGGGCTGATTTCAGGGGTGGGTTCCTGAATGATTATAATGGAGGTGTGCTACGTGGTTACTGGAAAGAATTTGTTTGAAGTTGGGGAGTGGTCCGTAGACCAGGATTGTCCATTCCCGAAGGTCTGTGAGAGTGAAGGGGTCATTTTCTAGGATAGGTTTTAGATTGTTGATAATGAATTGGAGGGGTTTAACTTGTGGTCTGTAGGGGTATGTCTAAACTACAGGGTTTTGTCGACAAAAGTGGACTTTTGTCAACAAAACTATACCTGCGTCCACACTGCCTTTGAGTTATGTCGACATAACGTCGACAAAACTCAGCAGTTTTGTTGACGTATGTAAACCTCATTCTACGAGGAATAACGCCTTTTGTTGACAGAGTTCTGTCGATAGAAGGCATTATTGCATCTACACTGTCCTTTGCATCCACACTGTTATGTCGACAAAGTGGCTTGCTTTGTCGACAGAACTGGATGCAGTCTAGACGCTCTTTGTCGACAGAAGTTTTGTCGACAGTATCTGTTGACAAAACTTCTGTCGACAAAACCCTGTAGTCTAGACGTATCCCTAGGTGATGAAAAGTGAAATTCTGTTGTTTTCTCTGGGTATTCTTCAGACTCTGTCAATCCGTTTTTTCACTTCTCCTGGTGGGTATTTCAGTTTTAAGAATGCTCTGTATAGATCTAGTAGATGTTTGTGTCTGTCTGTGAGATTGGAACATATCTGGTTGTATCTTAGGGTATGTCTACACTACAAAGTTAATTCGAACTAACGGCCGTTAGTTCGAATTAACTTTGATAGGCGCTACACACGTGAACCGCTAGTTTGAACTTAATTTGAACTAGCGGAGTGCTTAATTCGAACTAGGTAAACCTCATTCCATGAGGAATAACACTTAGTTCGAATTAACAAGTTCGAATTAAGGGCTGTGTAGCCACTTAATTCGAACTAGTGGGAGGCTAGCCCTCCCCAGCTTTCCCTGGTCGCCACTCTGGGCACCACCAGGGAAACTCTTCTGCCCCCCTCCCGGCCCGGGAGCCCTTAAAGGGGCACAGGCTTGCTACGGTGCCCGTGCCAGGTACAAGCCTGTCAGCACCCAGCCAGCAGACCCTGCACCTGGCACAGATTGAGCCAGCCACCCGCTGCCACCCAGCCCTCTGCCTCTTCCTGGGACCAGGCTGGCGGCTCCCGGGAGCCAGCCCAAGTTCGCAAGAGGCGGGCGCCCGCCTGGTCTAGTGCAGGCATCGTGGACCTCATCCACGACCTCCGCACTAGGCACAGGAAAGTGGCCGTCTAGGGCAGGATAGCTGCCAGTCTGGCCACCCAGGAGCAGGTTTGTATGAAATTCAAGGTGGTCCACTGAGACCCCCGACCCTGAGCCCTGAGCTTAGAATGGCTGTACTGGGTCAGACCAAAGGTCCATCTAGCCCAGTAGCCTATCTGCCGACAGCAGCCAACACTAGGTACCCTAGAGGGGATGGACCGAAGACAATGACCAAGCCATTTGTCTCGTGCCATCCATTTCCAGCCTTCCACAAACAGAGGCCAGGGACACCATTTCTACCCCCTGGCTAATAGCCCTCCATGCTGTAGTGTAGACATACCCTTAGGGTTTGGCTGTAAACAATAGGTTGAGAAATGTGTCTTGGAAGGAAGCTAGTGCATGAAGGTAAGTGCAGCAGGTTCATGGTAGGTTTCCAGTATAAGGTGATGGAAATGTGTCCGTCATGTAATTGTACTATAGTGTCAAGGAAATGGACTCTGGTGTGGACTTATCCAGGCTGAAGTTAATGGGGGCAGTGAGTGTGTGATGGGGTTGATATCCCTGTGAAATTCTCCAAGGATCTCTTTCCCATCGGTCCATATGATGAAGATGTCAGAAATGTAATGTAAGCAGAGTAAGGGTGTTCCAGGGCAAGAAGTGAGGAAATGTTGTATATGGTCAATCATTTTCCTTCTTTAGGATAGATATTGCTAAAATTACACATTATTACCACATAAAGTTTTCTAGTTGCCATCAAAACAGTATTCTCAGTCTTTCCTGGCAGGGACTTGCCAAGCATATCCTGTGTGGAGCATTTTCCCTGAGAACTAAAAGTTCTCTTCTGAGGCTTGCTCAATCTCAACATTCACTGAGCATCCTCTTCTGCTTCCTAACAGTGATAGGAGAATGAACTCCTCTGTACCATATGCTTCTACTAATTAAATTACACATCTTATCAGAGGTGTGACATCAGAACTAATATATATGTGTGTGTATATATATATACAGGGTTCACCGAGTGGCGACGAGCCCTGCTCGCCAGCCGCGCGGTTCTGCACTCTGCGCATTCGCAGATCATTCTGCGCATGTGCAGATCACTCTGTGCCAGCTCTTCCAGGGTGTAATCTACTCACCATAGGCGAGTAGATTACATTGTGTATATATATATATGTATATATACACAATTCCATGCAACTGGCCCTTAAAGAGGCAGGACACTGCAATACAAAGAAAACCCTGTAAATAAACTGTAGCTTAGAAGTATGTGAAATCAGTGTAATCGAAGAACCTTGGTATAATATCTGAAGCTGTGTGATAACAGATTTTTCAGTTCATTGAAGAAATTGAAAAATGAAATCAAAATTTGGTCTGGGACAAAAGAAAATGAAAGGCTTTTGTTTCCCAAAAAATTGAAGAGAATACTGAAAAAAAAAATGGTATTATGGAGAACCAAATATTTTTTTAGTCCTGTAGAAAATATTTCAATTTCCTTCAATTTACCCTCTAAAAACTAAAATTAAAGTAAATTTTGAAACAAAAATCTTGAATTAAAAAAATCAAAATGTTTCCTTCTAAAATGTCAAAAGTGAAAATTGTTTTGAGTTTCAGATGTCTTTTTCAGGCGTAGAAGGGCTAACAACAATGGCAAATTAAACATTAATTCATGAACTATTTCAGTTTATATGAATTTGAATTTTTCATTAACATTTTTTTCAAAAAAATTTCCCTCAGATTTCATAAGAGCAAACATCACAATGACAGTTCAAAAAGAAGATTTCTTATGTTTGGCCCCACAGTCTACAAAAAGGAGGATTCAGCACTTAGGATGATTGAAGCCTGAGTCATTCGTGGCATGGGCCTCATAAGCAAACCATACTTGAAAATGAAATACGATCTGTAATATGCCTGATAATATACATGATACTACTTACTGTACTACCAAACTTAATTTGTAATATCTGACATTATTCAAATATTCAGACATTGTGAATGCAGATGGACCTTGAGAGAGTAAACAGGAGAGGAGGAGGGTTCAAGATATCCTTTGACTTTGTTTATCTCTGTTCTCCTGAGTACAGTGAGCCCTGTTGATTACTGTCTCATGGGTGCAAGCACCCCAATATCAGAAGGGAGAAGAACTCTCTAATTACACAGGAGAATGTAGAGTGAACCTTCTGAAATGGGCTAGGTGAAGGCATGCTGTTCCTGTGACCTGAGGATCCCAGGAAATATTGTAGTGATTTTTTCAAGTGGCAACTGATTCTGGGTGCCTTCATTTTTTATGCTCAATGGGATATATGGTCCCTGTTTATTCTCTCATAGGACAGAGCACTGCTTCAATACTGAACTTAGTCCAAAAGTCTGAAGCTTGTGACTAATGAAAATTGTTCACCTTGAAATGGCAATCACCTAGTGATACATATTTCTTAAAGACAATGCCTTACCTTTTGAAAGTAAACACTAAACATTCTGTTAGTCCTTTAAAAACTTGAGATGAAAGCAATTCATTTTACTACATGAATATTAAAATATTTATACACAAATATTACAAACTTTAAAAAAAATCCCTAGAGTTTATTGTTTTATAAATTGGTGATAGTTATACATGAAACATTTATGATTAAGTTCATTGTTTATACTAGGCTACTAAAAGCTACTTTCTTCTGGACTATATAAAGCCTCACTTATCGTTTTCCTTCAGTTAAATCCAGTATATGTAAGCTGCCATAATGGCAGTAGAGTTCTACAATGGGCTTTATTTCATCATAATTGCTAGTTATTTGCTTTAACCAGACTGCTGAAATGCCTTTTTCAATTCCTCTTGGAGGTTTTGAAGTCACAATTATTGCTATGAATTGGAATCCTCTGATGAAGTCTGTAATATGGAGGGAAAGGCACCAGGAAAAATAAAAATTTATTATGGCATAATTCCCTAAAAATGAACCTCTATTATGTACACTTTTGTCCATATTTCTGGAACTCAGTTTACCGTAACTAAATTGTTCAGATTCATGGCATTTAGACTGTAATATGGCAAAATATACCAATAATATATTTCGGTTAATCAATATCTGTGTTGGGAATCAGATGGAACTCATCTACAGGTATTTACTTCTCAGAATGATTTAACGTCTAGATGAAATAGTCAAATTATGGTGAAGAAATGTCAAGAATAGGCCAATTGTGCACTTTCTATGGTGTTTATACATTGAATAAATTCTGAACAATCATATGACATTAACAGCTAAAAAAGTGTTTGCTAAATAGTAAAGAGTGGATTTCTATGTCTAAAAGACCCCAGTAAAATGTGTTATCCTTAAGGTCCATTGAACAACAGAATATAATTGAATTTATCTTCTTTTATCTTTTATGGATAAAAATAGGAAAAAATTAAAAGATGAGCAAAACAGGGATCTCTTCATTTTTTTTGTCAGTATAAAGTCATTTAAAAACTACACATGTGTAGATGCTCCACTTATGCTATTTCAAAATAGCCCTTCACCAGGGCCATTCTAAGGATTTGTCTACTCTACAGCATTATTTCAAAATATCTTACTTCAAAATAGTTAATTTTAAATAATGCCCCTATACACAAAATGTATTTTGAAATAGCGTTTTGCTATTTTGAAATAGCACGTCCACACTGAGTGGATGCTGAATCGCATTTAAGGCCAGCCGGAACCAGTTCTGGCAGGGCACCACGTCAGGAGTTACTTTGTGTGGCTGCTCTCTGAGGCTATCTGAGGCCTGTGCTTAAAGGGATCTCCCCTGGACAGCCGGTTCTCAGGTTTCTCTGCTGGCTTGCCTACCTTGCTGAGGGACAGCAACACATTTTGTCTCTGCGTGCTTTGCTTGCCCTCACTTGGGACACCACCGCACTCTGCAACATGGAGCCGGAGCCACCCCTGGGCACTCTGGAGCTTCTCTTGGATAAATTGCTGTGAGCCTGGCTGTACTTTCTGCAGGCTGCCATCCATGAGGTCCATCGGGGGGCTGTCAGATCCAAGTGGCCCTGCGGAATTACTTCTACCATGAGGATCACTAAGAGCCTCCCTGGTCTGCCCCAATGGGGGCTTGTGCTTCATTCCTCCCTCACGTCCTTCCACTTACCCCTCCCTATTCCCCCTTCCTGATATCAAATAAAATACACGTACTTTCATGAAAACAAACTCTCTTTATTTAACAAAACAGTAGGGGTGGGGTGAATGAAACTCTGGTGAGACTGGGGAAAGGAGGCAGGAGAAGGGAGGGGAAATCTGGGAGGAGGGAACTGGAAGGAGGAAGCAAAGGGAAGAAGGGGGAGGGGAAGCTCAGGGTTCAGGGCTGGAGGTCTCACTGGACCTACTTGATTTTCATGCAAACCTGCTCTTGGTGTCACATGTGGCCTTTGGTGTCCAGGCTGGCAGCTATCCTTCTATAGATGGCTGTATTCCTCTGTCTAGTGCAGAGATCATGGATGATTGGGGCCATCCCCCCCAAACCTGAATAAGGTCCATGATCTCCACCATGGACCAGGAAGGCGCCTGACTTCTCCACTCCTTGGCAGGCTCCTGGGAGCTGGCAGATTGCTCCTGGAGAATGGTGGAGGGCTGGCTGCCAGTGGCTTGCTGACTCATGTTTTGGGGCCACTGGGACAAGGGCAGTGACTGCTGACTCTGGGCTGGCAGGCTTGGAGCTGGCACAGGCACTATGGCCAGAGTCAACCCCTTTAAGGGCTCAGGGGATAGGAGAGGGAGAGGAGTGTTCTTGGTTGAGGCTGGAGTGGCCACCAGGGCACCCTGGGAAGGCTGGAGGCCCCCTATTTCAAAATATAAGTGTCTACACAGCATTTATTTCAAAATAGCTATTTCGAATTTGGTGTTATTTTTCATGGAATGAAGTTTACCAAATTCAAAATAAGTGCTCCACTATTTCGAATTAATTTAGAAATAGCGATTTGGCTGTGTAGACGCTATTAAAGTTAATTCAAAATAAGGCCTGTTATTTCTAAATAACTTTTCTGTGTAAGCATACCCTAAGTTATTCCTCCTGGGCCTGTAAATTGAGATAGCACATCTATATTTGGGAAGCCTGCCTCAGACTAATTTTGAGGTTTCCCTGCAGTGTAGACATGCTATTTAGAAGTAAGCTATTTCAGAATAACTATTCTGGAATAGCTTATTCCGAAATAACTGTGCAGTGTAGACATTCAGGCTGTGTCTACATTGACACCCCTTTCCGGAAAAGGGATGCTAATGAGACCAGTCGGAATTGCAAATGCCATGGGGGATTTAAATATCCCCCGCGGCATTTGCATGAACATGGCTGCCGCTTTTTTCCGGCTCGGGGTTTTGCCGGAGAAAAGCGCCAGTCTAGATAGGATCTTGCAGAAAATAAACCCTTTTCTGGAAGATCCCTTATTCCGTAGTAAGTAGGAATAAGGGATCTTCTGGAAAAGGGTTTATTTTCCGCAAGATCCTGTCTAGACTGGCGCTTTTCTCCGGCAAAACCCCGAGCCGGAAAAAAGCGGCAGCCATGTTCATGCAAATGCCGCGGGGGATATTTAAATCCCCATGGCATTTGCAATTCCGACTGGTCTCATTAGCATCCCTTTTCCGGAAAGGGGTACCAATGTAGACAAACCTCAGTGTCAGAGGTAATAGTAGCCATTGAGAAAAGGAAAAGTAAACAAAAATGACATATATGAAAATCTAGTTATATTTTCTAGTTCATTAAAAGAGTGTGCTTTGGATCCAATATATTTTAATGCTAGAACATTTATGAAAGTCATCCAAATAGAAAGAGCAGGAGCCAGTTGCATTTGCTGGGCCCAGCAAGACACAAGATTCAAAGTTGTGTTAAATGAACAAAGACTTTTTTTGATTAAAATAGTTTTTTATGTATAAAATGGCTTTTTAAATTATTTAAACATTCCCATACATTTTAAAATTGCTTTCCTCTCAGATTCCCTTACAGATCAAAAGTTAAGTCTATTAAAAATGACACAGTTAATCAGAACCCATTATACTTCTGGCATTCAGGGCAGCCACAAAGCTCCTTCACTCCTGTCTGTTTCTGTCAAGGGTTATAATAGCTATCTTCTTGCATCTGAATTTTCACTTCAATTTGTTGTCTGAATGTGTTGAGTTAGGTTGTTTTCTCTTGTATATGTTGTTGTGGACAATAAAAGAGTGAGATCATCTGTCAAATCCAGGTCTTTAAGGGATAAGAAGCATATCCATTTGATATCTCTTAGCATGTCTTCTGTTGTATGCCACATTGCCCAATCAATGATAATGTTGAAGAGGACTTCAGACATAACACACTCCAGACATATTCTTGTTTGGACTTCAGAATTGAGCTCACTGTGATCAACGCTACATGTAAAGTTGGAATAGAAGATTTTAACGGTGGTGACTATAAGTGGGGCCCTACCAAATTCAAAGTTCATTTTGGTCAATTTCATGGTCATAGGATTTTGAAAATGATAATTGTCATGATTTCAGACATTTAAATCTGAAATTTCACTCTGTTGTAATTGTCGGGGTCCTACCCCAAAAAGGAGCTGTGTGGGGGTCATAAGGTTATTGTAGATTGTGATATTGCTATTCTGCACTGCTGCTGATAGCAGAATTACTTTCAGAGGTGGGAAGATACAGATGGCAACTGCTGGCCAGGAACTGAGCTCTGAAGGCAGAGTGACCACCAGCAGTAGTGCAGAAGTAAGGATGGCATGGTATGATATTGTTCCTTTACTTCTGCCACTGCTCTCTGGCCATCCAGCTCTGAAAGCAGCAGTACAGAGGTAAGCGCAACATAGGTATGGGTTTGCCACCCTTCTGCTGTGTTCCTGGTGCGGTACTGCCCTCAAAGCTGGGCAAAGGCCAACATTACAACCACTGCTCTCCAGACACCCAGGTCTAAAGGCAGTGCAGATGTAAAGGTGGCAATACTGTGATAATAAAATAATCCTGAGATCCCCCTGCAACTCCCTTTTGTCTCAGAAATGCAATTTCAGAAAAGTTGGTCTCCCTTGTGAAATATATATAGTAAGTGACGGGGGGAGTGGGGCCAATAAACAGCTTGTGGACCAGACATAATTCACCAATATTAGCCCCTTGCGGCTGCTGGTGCTTTATTTCCATGCATATCTGCAGGTATAGACACATGCAGCTCCCATTGGCTATGGATTGCTGTTCTTGTCCAATGGGAACTGCGGGAAGCGGTGTCCTGGTCTGGAGTGAATGGGACCAGCAAATGATTAATGGGACACACAGGTAAATAAAGTGCTGTTGATTTACCAGGAATTAACCCAGGTGAAAACTGCCTCTGGATCATTGCCCAATCCACGTATAGGGTAAAAGCACACAAAATGCCAAATTTCCTAGAAATACCTAGATGAGGGGATGGATTGCACCCTCAGCAAGTTTGCAGGTGACATTAAGCTAGGAGGATAGGTAGATATGCTTGAGGGCAGAGATAGGTTCCAGAGTGACTTACACAAATTGGAGGATTGGGCCACAAGAAATCTTATGAGATTCAACAAGAACAAGTGTAGAGTCCTGCACTTTGGACGGAAGACTCCCAAGTATTGTTACAGGCTGGGAACCAACCAGCTAAGTAGCAGTTCTGCAGAAAGGGACCTGGCGGTTACAGTGGATCA
Source organism: Pelodiscus sinensis (assembly GCF_052426305.1). Classification (NCBI taxonomy): domain Eukaryota; kingdom Metazoa; phylum Chordata; order Testudines; family Trionychidae; genus Pelodiscus; species Pelodiscus sinensis. The sequence goes on from NC_143054.1 coordinate 50,414,500, forward strand.
GAAGCTGGATATGAGTCAACAGGGTGCCCTTATAGCCAAGAAGGTTAATGGTATATTATGTTACATTAAGAGGAGCATTGCCAGCAGACCAAGAGATGTCAGTATTCCCCTTTATTTGGCTCTGGTGAGGCCACATCTGGAGTATTGTGTCCAGTTCTGTACTCCCCACTACAAAAAGGATGTGGATGCATTGGAGAGGGTCCAGCGGAGGGCAACCAAAATGATTAGGGGGCTGGAGCATATGACCTATGAGGAGAGACAGAGGGTACGTCTAAACTACAATGTTAATTCGAACTAAGCTAATTCGAACTAACGGATCCAGACTAAAAAACTAGTTTGAATTAGCGTTTTGCTAATTCGAACTAGCATGTCCACATTAAGTGGACCCTGAACAGGGCTTAAGGATGGCCGGAAGCAGTGCCGGCAGGGCATCAGAGGAGGACTTAGAGTGTGGAGATGCTCTCTCAGGCTAGCCGAGGGCTGCGCTTAAAGGGACCCGACCCCCACCCCGGAAAGACAGTTCTCAGGGGTGCCCCGCTTGCAAAGCAGTCCTGGCTTGGAGTGCCCTGAGTGCCCACACTGGGCACATAACAGCACTCAGCCATCAGCCCGGCTGCGCTTGCCGCAAGCTGCCATCTGGGGAGAGGGGGCAATTGGGGGCAATTGGGGGGCTACAGGAGAGCTTCCACCCCAGAAACCCGCAGAGCCAGCCCAGTCCTCCCCATCGGGGCTCGTGCCCCATTCCTCCCTCACATCCTTCCATTTACTCTTCGCTAGCCCCTCTTCTTGATGTACAAAATAAAGATAATGTGTCTTCCAAAAAGGAATCTGTCTTCATTGAACTGGGGGAGACTGGGAAAAGGAGGTGGGAGAGAGAAGGAGAGAGACTGGGAGAGGGGAGGGGAACTAAAATGATCAGGGGTTGGGAACAGGTCCCATATGAAGAGAGGCTAAAGAGACTGGGACTTTTCAGCTTAGAAAAGAGGAGAAGGAGGGGGGACAGGATAGAGGTCTCTAAAAGCAGGAGTTGGGTGGAGAGGTTGTATACAGAAAAGTTCTTCATTAGTTCCCATAAAGAAGGACTAGAGGAAACCAAAGGAAAGGAATGGGTAGCAGGCTTCAAACTAGTAACAGAAAGTTGTTCTTCATAAAGCAAAGAGTTAACCTGTGGAACTCCTTGCTGCAGGAGGCTGTGAAGGCTAGAACTGGAACAGAGTTTAAAGGGAAGTGAGATCAAGTCATGGAGCTTGGGTCCATGGAGTGCTATTAGCCAGGCGATAGGAGTGGTGTCCCTGCCCAAGGTTTGTGGAAGGCTGGAGAGGGATGGCACGAGACAAATGGCTTGGTCACTGTCTCCGGTCCATCTCCTCCAGGGTCCCTAGGGTTGGCCGCTGTCAGCAGACAGGCTACTGGGCTAGATGGACCTTTAGTCTGACCCAGGACGGCCATTGTAAGCTCAGGGCTCAGGGTCGGGGCTCTCAGTGGACCCCCTTGATTCTCTTGCACACCTGCTCCTGGGTGGCCAGACTGGCAGCTCTCCTGCCCAAGCTGGCCACTTTCCTGTGCCTAGTGCAGAGATCGTAGACGAGGTCCACGATGTCTGCACTAGCCCAGGCGGGTGCCCGCCTCTTGCGGTCCCGGGCAAGCTCCCGGGAGCCGCCAGCCTGGTCCTGGGAAGAGGGGGAGGGCTGGGGGGCATCGGGTGGGTGGCTCAAGCCGTGCCAGGTGCAGGGTCTGCTGGCTGGGTGCTGGCAGGCTTGCACCTGGCACGGGCACCGTAGCCAGCCCGTGCCCCTTTAAGGAGTCCGGGGCCAGGAGGGGGGCAGTAGAGTTTCCCTGGTGTTGGCCAGAGTGGCCACCAGGGAAACCTGGGGAGGGCTAGCTTCCCACTAGTTCGAATTAAGGGACTACACACCCCTTAATTCTAACTAGCTAGTTCGAACTAGGCTTAATCCTCGTTTAATGAGGATTACCTAGTTCAAACTAAGCGCTCCGTTAGTTCGAATTAAGTTCGAACTAACGGAGCACTAGTGTAGCGCCTATGAAAGTTAGTTCGAACTAATGTCCGTTAATTCGAACTAACTTTGTAATGTAGACATACCCTGAGGGAGTTGGGTCTGTTTAGTCTACAGAAGCGAAGAGTCAGGGGGAATTTGATAGCAGCCTTCAACTTCCTGAAGGGAGGTTCCAAAGAGGATAGAGAAAGGCTGTTCTCAGTAGTGACAGATGTCAGAACAAGGAGCAATGGTCTCAAGTTGTGGTGGGAAAGGTCCAGGTTGGATATTAGGAAAAATTATTTCACTAGGAGGGTGATGAAGCACTGGAATGGGTTGCCTAGGGAAGTAGTGGAGTCTCCATCCCTAGAGGTATTTAAGTCTTGGCTTGACAAAGCCCTGGTTGATTTAGTTGGGATTGGTCCTGCCTAGAGCAGGGGGCTGGACTTGATGACCTTCTGAGGTCTTTTCCAGATCTATGGTTCTGATTCTATGATTCGATGACATTAGATTCAATGGTGTGTGATGAATTTTGCATGACTGTCAATTAGGTAGGACCCTTAATACAAGGACAGGAATTTCAAATGCCCGTAGAACACACTGTAGGCTGATAGTATGAATACTGTCAAAGGTCTTCTCAAAAGCTATGAAATTTATGTATCATTGTCATTGCCATTCTGATCATTGGTATATTATGTTTCAGTTCTCCATACCAAGCCAAAAATAAGGTTTCAAGATAGCAAAAATGTTTCCGCTTTTCTTTTCAGATAGGCTGTGTCCAGACTCAGGGTTTTTTTCGAAAAAAGTAGCCTTTTTTCGAAAAAACTTCACCTGCGTCTAGACTGCAGCCGCGTTCTTTCGAAATTAAATCGAAAGAACGCGGCTTTTCTTTTGACGGCGGTAAACCTCATTGCACGAGGAAGAACGCCTTTTTCGACGGAGATCCGTTGAAAATAAGTGAGTGTGGACGGGGGGAGGCCATTTTTTCGAAAATATTGGCCTCCAGGAAGAAGCCCTGGTGGACAATCTGGGGCATGGGTTGCATGTCTCTGGTTCCTGTCTGCAGCCATTTCTTAAAGGGACAGGCACCCTCACAGCCACTTGTTGCAGCAAAGGAGCCATAGCACATGGCTATTTAGGTGCAGCATGTCCCAGCCCCAAGACCCTCCTGGCCCTTCCAGAGAGCCTTCTGGGGACCCAGCCAGGGGCTCCAAACTCCGGGCACCATCCTGGTCTGGGCCAGAGCTCAAGACCCTTCTGGAGCTCTGGGGAGAGGAGGAGGCCTTACAAGCCCTCAAAAGCAGGCGGCGAAATGCGAACATTTATGGCCGCATGGCAGAGGCCCTGGCCCAGAAGGGACACTACCCCCGCACCCAGGACCAGGTGCGCTCCAAAGTGAAAGAGCTGCGCCAAGGGTACGTCAAGGCCAGGGAGGAGAGCTCCCATTCTGGTGCAGCCCCCTACTACTGCCCTTATTATAGTGAGCTGGACCAGATCCTGGGTGGTGGTGGTGAAGCACGCACACCACGGCGTTTTGTCCAGTCAGGCTTGGCAGACCCTATGGTGGACGCGCCAGAGCAGGACCCAGAGCAGTCTGGAGACAGGGACATGGTGCCAGAGGAGGAGGACAGTGAGGAGATGGAGACCCTCACCCTGGAGCCAGTCACCCAGACCCAGAGGCCTCCCATCCTCTGATCTTAGGAAGTGGGTCTGGCCCAGGAAAGCTCATCCCCTAATAAACCATCCTGTTAGTATTTTAAGTGCTACAGAGTCCAGTTTTTTAGGACTGATTGTGTCTTCTTCTTTTCCTCCACAGCTGGACCAGCCGTGCAAGAGGGCCGCAGCACCCCAGCCCCACCTCCACCTCCATCTCGGGCACATGGGAGCCGCAGACACAGGCGTGTGTATGCGGACATCCTGAGGCAGCATGTGGAGGCCGTGCAGGAGCTCAACTCCATCCTGAGAGAGAGGGTGGAGGCAGAGGATCGGTGGCGTGAGCGGCTGATGGAGGAGCTGGTCCAGCAGCGCACGTCCCTGACTGCCACTCTCAGGGAGGTCTGCGGCTTGCCTGCTCCTGTGCCTGGTCCTGCTCCTCCAGCACCCCATGACCCCGCCCCACCAAACCCCCCTTCCACAACAGCATCCCTTTCCCCCCTTGGTCCTCCCTCTCCCTCAGCCCCCCCAGTTCCCCTGCCCCTCTCTCCCCCTGGCCCTCCTCTCCCCCAGGCCTCCCCGTCCCAAGAGCACCCTATCCAGCCAACCGACAGGTGCACCACCCGATCCCGTGGCCATGGTGGACCCCGAACACGAGGCCCAGGCAGGAGACTGAAATCAGGCAAGCACCGTGCAACCTGATCCCTTTCCCCCCTCCAGATTTCAAGTCCCCTTCCCCCCTCCAGGTTTCAAGCACCCCCATCACCCCAGTTAAATGACAAAGAAAGTGTTCAACAAAATGTTTATTGTACATAGTTTTTTCAACATAAAAAATGAACAAAAGCTTTTTTATGTTTGCAACAGTTATACTATTTTGTGAGAGATATTTAAAAAAATAAAACAGAACTTATTATTTTGAGACAAACCCTGGTGTTAATGATTTCTCCAAACAGGGTCAGGAGATGGGTTGTGGAGGGAAGCTTCTTTTGGGCCAGGGCCCAGTCCCCAGGCAGAAGCCCCTCAGTAGAGTCAGTGGCCTCCACTTGAGAATTGCTCCCGTAGGGCCTCCCGTATGCAAACAGCAGACCGGTGAGCCTGGCGGATGGCAGCTGTCCGGGGCTGGGCAAAGTGCCTCTCCTGGCCATCAGCACCTCTACCCCACCCTGGTAGGAAGGCCTCCCCTTTCCTCTCCACCAGGTTATGGAGAACACAACATGCAGCCACCACCTCAGGGATGTTGCTCTCCCCCATGTCTAGGCGTGTGAGCAAGCACCGGAATCTGCCTTTTAAACGTCCAAACGCACATTCCACCTGGTTGCGAGCCCGGTTAAGGTGAGCATTAAACTGCTCCTTGCTCGCATCTAGGTGGCCGGTGTAGGGCTTCATCAGCCACGGCATCAGGGGGTAGGCCGCATCAGCCACTATGCACACCGGCATGTGCACATCCCCAACCGCAAAGTTGTGATGCGGGAAAAATGTTCCTGCCTGAAGCCTCCGGTAGAGGTACGAGTTCCTGAAGTTACGGGCATCATGTGCCCGCCCTGACCACCCAACACAAATGTCAGAAAACTGGCCACGATGGTCGACCAGGGCCTGGAGGACCATAGAAAAGTAGCCCTTTCTGTTAATGAATTGGGCTGCTCGATGGGGCGGTGCACGGATTGGAATGTGTGTCCCATCGAGCGCTCCTCCACAATTCGGGAAGCCAAGGGCAGCAAAGCCGGCCATGACGCTGTCCAGATCTGGTAGACAGATGAGCCTGTTGAGCAGCTCCGAATTGATGGCCCTCACCACCTGCAGAACGAGACAGACAACAAAATTGTAGAAGGGGTGCCTTATCTCTTAGGAGGAGAACCCACCACCCACCTTCCCTCTCAAACACCCCGGGAATCCCCTCCTCAGAACCCCCCCCCCAACAATTCAGGGTGAGTGGAGGAGCTCCCTCCCACTCCCACTCCACTTGGCCCTTCCTGACAGTCTCCCTTCCCCCCACCCCAAACTGTGACTGTCCCCAGACAATGACTTACCTCCATCAGGATGGATCCAACAGTAGACCTGCCCACTCCAAATTGGTGTCCCACGGAGCGGTAGCTGTCGGGGGTTGCCAGCTTCCAGAGGGCAATGGTGACCCTCTTTTCCAGGGGGATAGCGGGCCACAGGTGGGTGTCTTGCCGTTGCAGAGCAGGGGCGAGCCAGGTACACAGCTCCTGGAAAGTGGTCTTTCGCATCCGGAAGTTGCGTAGCCACTCTTGGTCATCCAAGAGCTCCATCACGAGCCGGTCCCACCAGTCAGAGCTGGTGTCAAGCCTCCAAACACACCTGTCCACAAAGAAGTTTGGAGGCAAGGTCAGTGCGGCTGCTTGACGGACGATCCCTTCGTACCTCTGGTCTGGGTCTAGATGGGGAAGTAGCCTCATGACTGTGTCATGCAGATGCAGCAACACTTGCAGTATGATGGTGTGGGGCCATCGCCTGCCCAGGGGCAGCTCTGGCTCCATGCCAAAAAAATGGGTCTAAACCAGAAAAACCTCCACAGAAAAAAGCTGCTGGGTTGTCCCAGGAAGCTGAGCACTCCAAACCAGCACTGCAATGCCTTGCTTACCTCCTAGAGGGACAGCAAAGGCAGCTGCAGAAGCAGAGCAACGGGTGTTCAGGAGTGTCCCTTTAACCACGCCGCGTCTCTGCAAAGGGCAGGCAGGCAGCAGCACCCGGAAGGAAATGCTGCCCCCATGCCCTGGCAGAAGCAGTTCCGGGTGGCTTTTAATTTCGAAAGAGCGTCCAGCAGTCAGGACTCTCTTTTTCGAAAAAGCGGATCGATTTTCCGATCCGCGTATTGTAGTCTAGACGCGCTCTTTCGAAAGAGGCTCTTTCGAAAGTATCTTTCGAAAGAGGCTTGCAGTCTAGACATAGCCATAGAGAAAACATTGCAAATACCTAGAATCAGTTTGACAATTAACTAGGAAGGGTACACAAGTTAGGAAGATAATATAAATTAAGAAGTTCTCTTTTAATAGGGGCCTGAAGTATCTGTTTCCATATCTGTTGTATTGAAAAAATATGAGCATTTTTTTCTTTCTCTTATGTAAATGTTACTTCTCTTCATTTTTATTATAATCAACAGGAAAAAAATTCCTCTCATTGCTGCTCTAAAGACATCTCATACATAGCATGATTATGTAGTCCTTACTCAAGCAAAATTCCCATTGAAGCTAACTGAAGTGCAAGATCCAGTCTTTTTAGTAGCTTTTATTCTGTTTGATTAACTTAAGGCTAAATTTAGCAGTTTTCAGTGCTTCTAAAACCCAGCCAAAATGCCTATTTCCAGTCAAGCCCTTTCAGCTTTCTAGATTGTATAACCGAGCTTAACAGACAATAAAAGACCAGAGACATATGAATATCCCTGGGCTTTACTGATGTCTGAAATAAAAAGTATGGCTGAACTTCACCATAAAAGGTTGTATTTAAACACCCCTTTTCTAGATAATTTTTGTTACAGGTGATGAAGCAGAACATATTTTCAATGCAGTCAGGAATGTTGCTACTAGTGACTACCAATGTGGATATAGAAACAATTAATACTTTTAATTATAAACTAAAGAGCTGCATAAGTGTAACCCACACACCTTTTGGGTATGGTGTATTTGTTCTATGTAATGGCACTTAGACTACTTAGAAAGAGAGAGAACGAGTTTGCTCTACAGCCTTAGCTTTTAACTCGCATGGTAAAGGTTCACGCACTAAGCTCCAGAAGCTCCAGGTTCGGTTTCACCTCTAAATGCTACATAAGCAAGCAAAATGTCAATCCAAATTTGGCCCCAACATTTTTCATTGTTTTTTTTTCTGCTGATATGGCAGTCGGTATAACTTCTCAATCTGAGAACAGTGAGCAGTGTGAGAGGTAGGTTTTTAGATATGAGACTACAAAGTCAAAAGGAATTCTCTGAATATCAATCCCCCTGGTGCCAAAGAGCTCTTAATACCCTCTGTTCCTCTGATGAGGTGGTGATAGAATAACAGATCAGGGACAGTGTAACTTTATTGCTCCCTTTCTTAAAGACATTTTGTTTCTCCCAAAGGACTTACATTCATTTTGGTTAGGAAATAGAATAAGGAAAGAAGGGACTGTAGTCCAGTACTCAGAAGGGAAATAGATATAATTCTGTTTGCATGCCCAGTATGAATATTAAACAACAAATGACCAAATAATGTAAAGTGAGTATTTAGTCTTTTTTCCCCCACTTCACTTAGTGGATAAATCAATGAGCACAGAACATCAATAAAAGAATTAAATCATTAAATAAGCTTGTAATCAGAAAACTGATTGTGACAATTGTATTGTGAGGTTTTTTATTTATTCCCTCCTGTGACGGGGAAAGCGTTCCCTGCACTCGCAGCCATGGCCCGGTGAAGGCGCGCAGCGGGGAAGCCACCGAGCGCCCTGGGGGATCCGTCCGCTCGGCAGCTGGAGCACTCAGGGTATGTCTACACTACAGCGCTAATTCGAACTAAAAGCACTCTTTGTCAACAGAAGCTTTGTCAACAGTATGGGTACGTCTACACTACATGCCTCTGTGGCAGAGGCACGTAGATTTGTTTATTCAGCAAAGGTAAATGAAGCCGCGATTTAAATGATCGCGGCTTCATTTACATTTACATGGCTGCCGCGCTGAGCCGACAAACAGCTGATCAGCTGTTTGTTGGCTCGCCGCTAGTCTGGACGTTCCCCCTGTCGACATCAAAGCCCTTTGTCGGCAGCCCCGGTAAACCTCATTCCATGAGGAATAACGGGGCTGCCGACAAAGGGCTTTGATGTCGACAGGGGAAACGTCCAGACTAGCGGCGAGCCAACAAACAGCTGATCAGCTGTTTGTCGGCTCAGCGTGGCAGCCATGTAAATGTAAATGAAGCCGCGATCATTTAAATCGCGGCTTCATTTACCTTTGCCTACAACCCTAATCTACATGCCTTTGCCGACAGAGGCATGTAGTGTAGACACAGCCTATTTGTCAACAAAGCCTCCGTCGACAAAAGCCTGAAGTCCAGACATACCCTTACAGACTAACACAGCTCCCTCTGAGTCTGACTACATTGCTACAGACTAGCTAATTTGTATGCACATCGTACTATATTTGTCACCCACTTTCCCCACACACCCCACTGCAGCCTGTTTATATGTCTCACCCACCTCTTGTGTCTTGCCATTTAGATTATAAGCGGTTTAGGATAGGGGCTCTGCAACAGTTAAAATGAAGATGAGTTTTCTGTTTAATGTTTGACTCTTTTAAGTGTTCTAAAATCAGCCCTATTACTCTGATTTCCTTGACATATGATGTACCTTGTTGGGCAATAGGGTTCTGTTAGTGATCGAATTTGGGACCATTTGACCAAAAGATTCCTGAAATATAGCTCCTTACAGAAGTAGATTTTTCTTTAAGTTTATATGCATTGGCAACAATTGTTTGTACATGGATAGAGATCCACCTAATGCTAAGATCATTTGTTGCTAGCAAGTCGCTGCTTGAACCAGTTTTGGATTTGGATGTTTTAAGTTAAATATTTTGCACAATTGTAATTGAAAACCTATTTTAAAAAAATAAACAGACTTTCAGTCTGATGTAAGAATTGTGTTGTTAGCATTGATAAGAGCTATGCAAAGTTATGGAGTTACACAAATTATGAAGTTCAAGGTTTTGCAACTCAAACTATTTTTTAATATCTTTGCTTAAAGTCCATGGACCTGAAATTTAAAACTGAATATTTCAAGGATGCTTTAATTAAAAAAGAAACATGTCTCTGTAAATAAAGAGAAGTCAATACTATACATTAGAGTTTTAAATGAGTATTTAATAGTCAGACAAGCAAAGTGTTATTCAAATAATTTATTCATGGCTCTACATTAACATAAAATATTTTAATGATTATTTTGATCTAATTTTTGTTACATGTAATATGTTAGTTGTAAAAAATCTAAATATCAAAATAGGATGGTTTTAAAAGATGTCTTAATATTTAGGTTATGATTTACAAGATGATACGTTATTTTATCAAGTTATTAACTGATAACAGGAACACATACAATACACTTCATTGTATTGTTTATTTTAAAAATAGTAAAGCCAGAAATCCTTGACAAATGCCTTCAAGATTATTTGAATTTTATATTTTACAGATAATATTAAAAAAAAGAATTATCCATCTCATGAATGGAATAATTCTTTCCTATTCAGAGTCTGTACAATCTGGGAAATAAAAAGCAAGATCCAGAAATGTTACTTTATTCAAATACTTTTCCATTACAAAAGAAATACAATTTGAATAGGATACATTACAATACTGTAAGATCCTGTATAAAAGGCATAGCTTTTTTATTTAATTAAAAATAAATTTTGTGAGAAAAACTTACTTGAACACAAGTGGGTATTTGAAATCCATCATATCATGAATGCTTAACTTCTTTCTCACACCAAACAGACATTAGCTCCAAGAAATGTTACCCCATCTTTTTTTTTTCCCATATTTAAATATGAGGTATTGGACCAATTCTATTCTGACTTCTTTCTGCTCAGTTACATCTTGCTTCAGTAGATTTACCTAAGGGTACTGTTGTGATAATTTTGATGGAAAAAGTGAGTCCTGAGAGTCAATGGTTTTAATATGACCTTGTCATGCATCTTTCTGGATTTTGAGAACAGAGACTTTTGTTTCCTTTTTCCTTTGTGCTACTTTTCCTGGTGAGGATCACAATGACAGTATGGAGGGTAGGGAGAACCGGACCTCCAGCTCCTCCTGGAGGATTCCCCAGCAATCCCAAGACATCTGAGAGATATAATCCCTCCAGTATGCCCAGGAGTGGC